>NC_036447.1:2602500-3852500 GCF_002775205.1 Xiphophorus maculatus
GGGCCATGAGATTTCCACGAAGAAGTCAGATATGTGGGAAAAGAAATCTGATTTTGAATCGCGTTAGCCACCCTGTGTCTAAATTCGCCTTACTTAATATATATATATATATATAAATATATATTTACGTATACACCTGGTGTTACTCTCTGCTCCACTAATACAAGAACAGTGAGGCAGTTTTGTTTCACCTGCTGCAGTGAAACAGCAGCTAGCTTAGCATGTTAGCATTAGTTGTAGTTAAAACTGGCTAAAAACATCAGTTAGCGAACTCAACCGTCTACCAAACGTACGCCAAAGGAGTCGGATGTTAACCAACACAAAGCGGCTCATTTAGTGTATATTTAAATTACAACTAATAACCTTTAAAAAAGGTTTAATAACTAACGTGACAATGGCTTCCTTTTGGTCGCATTGGCTAACCAGACAAACACACACAAACTCAGAACGTCCAGGCAGGAGATTAAAACACAAAGTAAAATCAGACATGTTTCGTTTTTGATTGAAATCATAAATATTTAACAAATCTGTTGCATAGATGTTTCTAGGGGTTAGTAATAGTTTCAGTCGGGTTGAGGTTGGGACATTGGAAGGAAGTCCCAGAAGTTTAATGTTATCCTGCCTTTTTCATAAAAAAGCAGATTTGGATCATTGTCCAGTTGGAAAACACAACCGTGTCATAGTTTCTACCATCTAGCTGTTGATTTGAGGAGAATTTAAAGAATTTCGAGGCGCTCCTGCTTGTGGTTTAGTGAAAGGCAACTGGACTTCTCTTGTTTCTGGAAGACGTTTCTCCTCATCCAAATAGCTTCTGCAGTCTGAACACGGCTGGAAGGAAGACGATTGTAAGGACAGCCAGGTTTATCTCATGGCTCACATATCTGTGGTTAAAGCAGCTGACCAATGAAATACTGAATCAAAGGAAGACAGGAAAAATTTGAAATAACTAAAAGATATTGAGACAACATGTTTTTAAGTGAAATTTATACCAAACAGCAAGAGTAGATGCGTTTTCCTTTACCATAAAATTGCTCAAATTGACTGAATGGAAACACAGCAATTTTGAAAAAAACTGCTAGGATTGGTTTTTCAGCTGCATCAAGTTTGGTTTGTTTCACAAAAATGTAATGGGAACTATTTTTTTCGTATCACACAAGTCACAGCAGTTCGTTTAAAGCAGCATAGATTTCATCCGTAGCCACCTCAGAAGACTCTGAGGGTAACTTCTGTCAAAATGGAAGTAAAATGCAAATAAAAACAGAATATCACCAGATTTTAACGGTTGTAGGATTTCTCTTTTGTGGACGATAAACAAACACAACCCATTTCTCCCTCTAGCTAAAAGGTAGCATGTTTGTTTTGGTTGTATTTACCCAGAATGCCCTGTGTTTCCTGCTTTTGGAGCAGTCCCTGGTTCGTTAGGCGTTCACATGCATTCGAATCCCACCACAGTTCACTAAGACCAAACTGAAGTTTGTAGGCGGACCAGTTACATGTTCACACCTTGCCAAAAGAACTGGACTTTCTAGGCAAACGAACTGGAGTTGGATGAAAGTGGATCAAATAGGACTAGTGTGAATGCACCCTAATATTCATTCCAGTTTTATGTTGTATAATCAAACAGTCCAAATAAATCAGTAAATTCCCAAAAATGAAAACTCAGTCTCACAATCAGTGAAAGTGAAGCTGTAAAAGTTGCAACCTCAGGATGGATGGTGTGTTTTATGTTGTGCACATTTAAATAAAAATACTAATGTCTTTTGGAACATATGGAAACTATTTTATTTTATGCTGCTTCTCTTTTTATTTAACTCAGAATGAGTTTGCATTGGTGATGACATCTGTCATTCCCTTTCACTTTAGTCAGAAAACGAAGGGTCACTGTGTCCGGCGTAGTTTGAACCAGTCCTTCCATTTGGTCCTCATATTAATGCGAAGGTGTGCATCTGGTTTTGATAACAGCTTATTGTAGCGTTTATGTGATCTCAGTCCCACAGAGCTTTTCCTTCACTTCCTCAGTGGTGGTGATGGTGGCATTGTTCGGTTTACAGAGTGGGTGTTTGCTCACTTTAAACAGTCTCTCCACATGGCCTCCTGCCTCTTTTGTCTTTTTATAGCCTCCTTCTTGGAGACGCTGCGCTCTCCCTAAATGTAACACAAGCCAAAACACCTCTCAGTTCCTTCGCCAGAGCCTGTTATCCCGGGAATACTGCTATTCCTCCCCTACTTTTCCACACAAACCTCCTCACATCTACCAGCTAAGCCTGGACTCTGATTTTTGAGGTTGAGTCACGGCGTCACACCTCAAACTAAAGCCACAAGTATTAATATGACGACTTTGACCTTATGTGAACCTGAACTATCATAGCTGTGTTTCCATCATCCCACTTTCATCGGGTTTATTAAACAGTGGAAAGAGTCTGTTGTTGTTCTCACTATGAAATCATCCGGACAACTTGAGTAATTCAGAGGAAAATCGTTCTGATCACATCGCTAACCATAAACCACCTCAGAACTTTTTTTAACTATATAATGTTTCATAGAAAAATGCAGATGCAATAGACACAAATTTCATGTTGTTGTTTAGATCAGCGCATCACACTGATGGAGGGCAAAAACTGCTAGCTAACAATGACTAGCATTGGTTTTAGCTGTCAAGTTGTCAACATAACGCACTAAATCTTAAATGTAGGCGTAAAAGAAAAACGGACAGACTGTTTTGTAGACACAACGATAACTAGATAAGATGTTGTCAATTATCGCAAAATAAACGTCAAACCTACAAACATGAAACTGAATGTTCTGCTCTTTGTGTGGGAAATGTCGCTGTGTTTTTTCCTGACTCGTGTAGCCCCGTTGTTGTCGGTTGCTATGGCAACGAGCCTGTGTGTAGCATAGCCGACAGCAGCTATAGATGCAAAGTAAAAGAATAATCTTTTTGCCCAGCATTACACAAAACTTCCAGATATAAACAGTAACATGCAACATGTCTATACACCTGTTGCTATAGCAACTGACTGGCAGCAGCCCCACTAGTGTATCAGGATTCAACACTAAAAAAGACACAAACATTCCCACACTTTGACACAGTCTTATGTCTTCAGGCTTCATGTTTATTTTGTGCTCATTATTAAGTGATTGAACACAGTGGAGGTTGATTGGCTCATTTACACATTAAAAATCTGCTGGTCCATATGCTAATAGCTTGTAGCGGCTGTGTTGTTAGGCTTTTTGTTGTTTGACATGCTGTTTTGAAACATTTTCTTGTAAAAAAAAATCATTTTTAATCATATATTTATATGTATGTATAAAATAGGCTGCAACACAAAACAATGCTGAAAAAAATGAACAAACATGAATGTTTTCCTGATGAACTGTATGTTCCAAGAAGCTTAGTATCAGACTTTTTAAGACAGTTCATTCTGGTTCAATAACGACTGTGACATCCAGATGTTTGCGATGCTGCTGGTATGAATCTGTTTCCCAGAAGGAGAAGCCAAAGCATATTGATTGTAGTCATATGTGGTTGGACGAGGCTGGCCCGTCCACCGACGGCTGGTGCACAGTTGTGGAACGACGTGAAACGTGGAATGACAATAATTCGCCTTGCTACATTTGCTGAGCTTGAAGCAGATCCAGTCTCTCTCAGGATCTGTCAGAACCGGTTATCTGCAGACATGAAAGAAGGTTTTTTTGGAGTGGTCAAAACGTCAACTCAGGACCGGACGCTGCTCATCCAGTCAGGACGGCAGCTCTCTGTTGAGAGTAACCAGGTGGAGAAAAATAGTTTCATTTATTCACTGATTCAACATGAGATGCTTTGTTGTTGCAGGAAATTCCAGAAATATTCCATGGATTCAGTGTTCATGCTGTTTATTGGTGAGACATGAAGCGACAGGTACCAGGTAAAACCTGAGTGACGTTAGCCTCCCCGCCTTCTTCACATCTGACAAAATTGGTGTCAAACGTTTGTGCAGCAAAATGTTTTGTTTCTGTTTTGTTTTAAAGATTTTAATAAAAAAGTTTCCAGAGGTCATCATCAATATCTTCAAAGCACAAACCGCAAAAACGAAAGTCTTTGCTGCCCAACCGAAGCTGAGTTTATTGACACCAAAACTGTTTATTTTATAAGATTTTTTTTTTTTTTAAACCGCTGGGGTGGTTGACCTTAGATCACCTCTGGAAACCTACATATATAAATATGGTTTAATTAATTAGTATCTTTGTATTGTCTTTGGCACTTTTGAAGTTATGGCTGATTGAGTTTTATGTTCTGCTGTTCCAACTTCCCACAAAGTCAGCTGTACTGCAGCATTAATGCTAGTTTGTATCTTTAAAAAAATTCTATTATATTTCACTGACGTTACTTTTGAAAAAACTTTGAAATTTATGAGTTTCAAAAGTTGAAAATTTTAGACTTTTGAAACTTGTAAGAAATCTTTGTAAGATTTTTTGAGATTAATTTCAAAATATCTGACGTTTTTCTTGCAAATTTTCAACTTTTCAAAGTCATAAATTTTCAAGTTTTTCTGGAAAATTTCAGAGATAATTTAAAATTTTCAGTTTGTTTTTTTCACTCAAATTTTCGACTTGTAAAACTCAGATATTTCACCTTTTTTGTAGAAAATTTCTAAGACTGATCTAATTTTTTTGTGTGCAAACTTTCAACTCTGAAATTTCAATGTTTTTCTTAAAAATTTCAGAAATTAATCTTAAATTCTTTACTTTTTTGGCAGGAATTTACTCCTCTTTTCCCCATCTCTAATGGCCCTAATACGGCATCGTAGAAACAAGACGGATGGTTAAGACAAAGGAAAATATGCTCCAATCTTAACATGAAACAATCTGAGTTTTCAAAGAAGCATAAATGTTCCTGTTCGCTTACAGCTGAGAGCCTCATTATCCTTGCGGATGTTTTGATAACACCTGTGTCTACGGTTTGAGGAACTCTTTGCCCCTCGCCGGCAGCTTCGCTCGTTCCTGACTGGTTCTGAGTCCCGTATCGCTCCGGCACTGGAAGCCCTGCGCGGCCTCAGACGTGGAGGCGAGCCACCGCCCTGACACGGTCGTTTGTCTTCTGGCTGCCACGGCATACGGAGAGGGCTGGCACTGCACAGATGTCCACTAAGTGCTGATGAAGGGAGTGAGCGGTTGCGTGGAAGGATGTTTGCCGGTGCTGATGGAGCCTGGTACCGCTCTGCTGCCGTGCAGGGAGGCGGCCGGGCCGCTCAATAAAGCATGTGTTTGCAGATATATAAGTCAGGGAGAGTGTGCTTGCATATGGTCTCTTTCTACCTCTGAGTGTGTCTGTGTGTTTATGCACGATACGGACTGTGTGCACTGTAAAAGATTTCAAGTGAACTTAATTCTCAGCTTAAACAAGTGTTGTGACTTTTGGATAAAAACCGCATGATAAGTTCATCTATTCTAGTAGAGCCATGCAAAACAGTAAAGAATTTGATTAGCCAAAAAGGTATCCCACAATGCATTGTGCCACATGCAGCCAAAACTAATCAAATCATGTTCTTTGTTGTCACAAAAATGAGTTTTATGATGTTTAAGTCCAAAACGTGAAGATTGAGTCACTTTCAGAGCAGAACAGATTTTATTAGCTAGTCTTTTTGTGCCATTTTCATTTGTTGGTTTTCATGATTGTGTTTGTTTGGCTGGAAAAAAGTGAGCAAATTATCAGATTTCTTTATTTTCTGTTCAAGTTTGAGCAGAGAAAAACAGGAATCGTTTCAATGAAGTAGTTTTCTTTTAATTTCTAGTTGAAAACAAGCTTTTGGGTGTTTTAGTAGTTACAAAATACTCAGGTTTATTAAGATCATTTACGCTACGCTCACTAAAATTGCACGTTAGTGATACTCAGTTAATTCAAGCTAAAAGGTTTGTTGTTGCGCAACACCCCCCCCCCTCCTTTCTGTCTCTGCTCTCTCACTCTCGTACTTCCTCTTCTGAGAGGGGAGATGTGCTACCAGCTCTCCATCTAACGGGTTAATTGAGTTTCCTAAATCTGCCGGGATTTACCCTGTCCAGAACTGAAGTAAACTCTGTTTAAGCTGGTTTCGAGAAACGATTCACCTGATTTTTAACGGCCTACATCCAGGTGTCTCACCCTTCTTCCCCCTGTGAATTAGCCAGACTGAGCAGCCTACAGCCAACTAGTTTCACAGAGCACACCTGTTAACGGTCGCTCGTTCTCTTATTTTACAACTTGCATTTGTTATTGAACCAGGTAGGTTTTAGTGACTCGGGCGAGTCCCAAGGATGACGTTTTAAATTTGGGCTACCAGCAACTTAAAAACATTTTAAACTTTTTCCTCTCCAGAATCAAACATCACAGCTATTTTACAACCATCAAAGAACTTTAAGGTGACTCATTAACTGAATGTCCACAACATCTTTTAGATTTTCTTTATGCTAAATATTTTATTAGTAAGGCATTTTTGCAAGGGTCAGTACAGCTTAATTCAGTAGCAGAAATAATCAAATAAGTAAAATCAATCATCTAGTCTGTCTTTCCCTACTGCTGATACTAAGAACTAAAAAAAAGGAACCTTTGAGAGAGACGGACGGAGCCTGGCGCCTCGAACCCCAGACCTGGCACGACGACGAAGAAGGTGCTGCAGCAGGAGGAAGACGCCGATCGATGAAGGCCAGGATCTCCGCAGGTCTGATGATGAAGAAGGTGTTGCAGCAGGAGGAAGACGCCGATCGATGAAGGCCAGGATCTCCGCAGGTCTGATGATGAAGAAGGTGTTGCAGCAGGAGGAAGATGTTGATCGACGAAGGCAGGAATCTCTGTAGGTCTGATGAGCCTCCTCTCCGCATGGATGGTGAGGTCACACAGGACTTGGTGCTGGCAGGAAGGCAGGCACCAGTTCTTCTTCTTTGTCTTTGCCTTTGTCTTCATCTTTGTCTTTGGGGTCTGAACCCAGCCGATGAGAGAAGTGCGATTTGAAGCCACAGGTTGTAGGGCTGACGGGTTGGTCCCCATGGCCAGGACAGTCTTCGGCTCCGTGGCCCCGGCTCTTCTTCAGCTGCAGAGTTCTTTGTCCATCTCGATCTTGGCTCGAAGCTGCCCGGAGGATCCAACGAACGGTTCCTCTTTTGCACTCACCTTTTATAGGGTTTCTTTGGCTAGCACTGTTGCTGGGCTTGTTTCATTGGCTGACTGCTCAGATGATTTCATATCCATCACTGTCTTACAGACATTATGTCCTGATGTCTGTGCTAATGTCTCAGAGTTGCTCAACCTCCTATGTCCGTTGCCTGCACAACCTTTCACCTACTCTCTAAATAAGGCGTTGATCATCTCTGCTCTCCTGTTAGTTCCTTGCCTTTCACCTTTCACCTACTCTCTACCTCCAACATATCAGTGATGTTTAATTGCAGTTACACCTTTTACACCATTTCAAGTTCAATGTCAAAATCACATTTATATCACATTTATTTTCTTTAGCTTCTCTGATTTATCATTCATTTATGATTTTATAACCATAACTTATTAATTATACTTATTATAATCCTAATGTGAGTTATTACAGATGTTTTTCTGAAAAGAAACCAAAAGAATAATACATGATTCTAATTATTTACTACTAAAGTTACAGTTACTTGTTTTTCTTGTAAGTGTTCCCACAAATGTAACTGTAAATATTATTACAAGTAAACCAATATTAATATAAGTATTTTACTTTGAATCTTATCAAATTATCAAAATGTTTAGATTTAATTCTTTAAACTTTCATGCTTTAAAATAAGGAATAGTCTCAGCTATTTTTTATAAATCTGCAGGCTGGAACTTACTTCCTCTTTTTCCAGGAAACCTGCTTTTCCTGTTTCATGACTCTCTCTGTCTGACTATGATTTCTTATGATTAGATAGAAAAAAGTAGAATTAAAGCAAAGTTTGCATGAGACAAAAACAACACACACAACCAGATTTATTTTATTGACACCTAAGTCTACTGCTGGGCCTTGATGTCACTTGAGTGATTCATTTTAAAGATAACTTTATTTATTATTACTGTTAAACTAAATTTATTGACACTTAAGTCTACTGTTGGGCCTTGATGTCACTTGAGTGATTCATTTTAAAGATAACTTTATTTATTATTACTGTTAAACTAAAATCTCCAGCATGGGGAAGTGGGATGAGCTCGGATTTTCTTGACACCCCCTCCACGAGGTCAGACCTTTCACATGCTGGGAGTCCATCACCCTCCTGCAGTTCGCCGTCCTCATCCCCTGGAAAGAGAAGATGTTCGTCTGGGATGTGAAGATGCAGATTCTTCATCCTCAGTTGTCACAGAGGGCTCAGTGTAGTCATCAAAACTCCACTTCTCTTGACACCCCCTCCTTGGAGTTTTGATTTCCCCCATGAGGTGATGAATGTCGAAGAAAACTTGGATCGCTTTGATTCTTCTACAGGAACCTTCGCTGGATGAACTGTCAGTTCTTCAGGATGTGGGATGGTTCTTTAGGGAAGATGGGCTGAGACAGAAGGCCTCAAAAAAAAAAAAAACTCTGGCTGTTCAGCAGAGCAAAGCAAAAAGCATAAGCATCATGACGCTTTATCCGTAATCATGATCCTTTTCCATTTTAATCCATCAGGTTGTGACAGGAGTTCTTCTTTAGCATAATCCAATTTCTTCACGGCCCTCCCAGTCCAAAGCCTTGAAGTTGTTCTTTGAACGGCAACCTTCCTGTAATAGTGGCCAGTCTACTGTAGGATGGCATGGTGCTTGATTCTCTGGCCATCTTCTCGTAATGTTCTGGTTCGCTGTAGCTAAGAACTGGCTTGAGCACTGCTTCCTCATGGACCCCTTTCTTCATCAGTAGTACTGTGTTGAAGTTCAGTACTTACTTTACAAAATCTTGGGCGTTGAATCTCAGCTTGATCCCCGTAGCTGCAGGCCGATCTTGAGCTTTAATCCAAACTCTCTGCCCTGTTTTCAGTGACACTTTGAGCTGCAACTTCCCTTTTCCTTCTCTGAGCAAAAAGGAGAAGTGTCTTCGCCTCCCTGCTTTCTGTGACGTGAACGGAGTTCCTCTGCAGGGGAAGACCTGCTCTTCTAGCAGTTGTCACTGTGTCCATCAGCACCAAGAGGTACTTCTCACCTCTCTTTCCTGTTATCCCCATTGGCTCTGCTACATCCATGCAGACTGAACCCCATGGGACTGTGCTCTTGATGAACAAACCTTCCATCCGCTGTCCTGGGTGCCCTGGGTAGCTGTGCAGAAAGTTGATGCAGTTCTGTTGAGGTCTCCTCCTTTTCCAAACGATCTGGACGGCCGGCTTCCTCCGGTTTCTTCCCCAGATTTTCCTCCTCGAAGTGATCATCCATCACTCCGTCTCTCTGTCGGTTCGAGTTGTCTATCCCCCAAAGCCTCTCTTTGCGCTCTTGAGCAGGGATGGGTCTAGACTATGTTGGCTACTAGCTTCACTGTCTGGATCCGGTCATTCTATCCTCAGTAGAAGCTTTCCCTCACCTGTACGCTATACAGTTACTGCGAGGGTTGTGACTGATGGCCTTATCAGTCACCACTAACTCTTTTCCCTAAGAGTTAGTAACCCAAGTGAGCTATTCAGAGTCTCACATCTGTTTTCACTGACTTGGTATCTTTGGGGCCCGCCTACTCAGTTGTGCGCCGCCCCACGTTGGGCGCCACTTGTTGTTGCGCAACACCCCCCCCCCTCCTTTCTGTCTCTGCTCTCTCACTCTCGTACTTCCTCTTCTGAGAGGGGAGATGTGCTACCAGCTCTCCATCTAACGGGTTAATTGAGTTTCCTAAATCTGCCGGGATTTACCCTGTCCAGAACTGAAGTAAACTCTGTTTAAGCTGGTTTCGAGAAACGATTCACCTGATTTTTAACGGCCTACATCCAGGTGTCTCACCCTTCTTCCCCCTGTGAATTAGCCAGACTGAGCAGCCTACAGCCAACTAGTTTCACAGAGCACACCTGTTAACGGTCGCTCGTTCTCTTATTTTACAACTTGCATTTGTTATTGAACCAGGTAGGTTTTAGTGACTCGGGCGAGTCCCAAGGATGACGTTTTAAATTTGGGCTACCAGCAACTTAAAAACATTTTAAACTTTTTCCTCTCCAGAATCAAACATCACAGCTATTTTACAACCATCAAAGAACTTTAAGGTGACTCATTAACTGAATGTCCACAACATCTTTTAGATTTTCTTTATGCTAAATATTTTATTAGTAAGGCATTTTTGCAAGGGTCAGTACAGCTTAATTCAGTAGCAGAAATAATCAAATAAGTAAAATCAATCATCTAGTCTGTCTTTCCCTACTGCTGATACTAAGAACTAAAAAAAAGGAACCTTTGAGAGAGACGGACGGAGCCTGGCGCCTCGAACCCCAGACCTGGCACGACGACGAAGAAGGTGCTGCAGCAGGAGGAAGACGCCGATCGATGAAGGCCAGGATCTCCGCAGGTCTGATGATGAAGAAGGTGTTGCAGCAGGAGGAAGACGCCGATCGATGAAGGCCAGGATCTCCGCAGGTCTGATGATGAAGAAGGTGTTGCAGCAGGAGGAAGATGTTGATCGACGAAGGCAGGAATCTCTGTAGGTCTGATGAGCCTCCTCTCCGCATGGATGGTGAGGTCACACAGGACTTGGTGCTGGCAGGAAGGCAGGCACCAGTTCTTCTTCTTTGTCTTTGCCTTTGTCTTCATCTTTGTCTTTGGGGTCTGAACCCAGCCGATGAGAGAAGTGCGATTTGAAGCCACAGGTTGTAGGGCTGACGGGTTGGTCCCCATGGCCAGGACAGTCTTCGGCTCCGTGGCCCCGGCTCTTCTTCAGCTGCAGAGTTCTTTGTCCATCTCGATCTTGGCTCGAAGCTGCCCGGAGGATCCAACGAACGGTTCCTCTTTTGCACTCACCTTTTATAGGGTTTCTTTGGCTAGCACTGTTGCTGGGCTTGTTTCATTGGCTGACTGCTCAGATGATTTCATATCCATCACTGTCTTACAGACATTATGTCCTGATGTCTGTGCTAATGTCTCAGAGTTGCTCAACCTCCTATGTCCGTTGCCTGCACAACCTTTCACCTACTCTCTAAATAAGGCGTTGATCATCTCTGCTCTCCTGTTAGTTCCTTGCCTTTCACCTTTCACCTACTCTCTACCTCCAACATATCAGTGATGTTTAATTGCAGTTACACCTTTTACACCATTTCAAGTTCAATGTCAAAATCACATTTATATCACATTTATTTTCTTTAGCTTCTCTGATTTATCATTCATTTATGATTTTATAACCATAACTTATTAATTATACTTATTATAATCCTAATGTGAGTTATTACAGATGTTTTTCTGAAAAGAAACCAAAAGAATAATACATGATTCTAATTATTTACTACTAAAGTTACAGTTACTTGTTTTTCTTGTAAGTGTTCCCACAAATGTAACTGTAAATATTATTACAAGTAAACCAATATTAATATAAGTATTTTACTTTGAATCTTATCAAATTATCAAAATGTTTAGATTTAATTCTTTAAACTTTCATGCTTTAAAATAAGGAATAGTCTCAGCTATTTTTTATAAATCTGCAGGCTGGAACTTACTTCCTCTTTTTCCAGGAAACCTGCTTTTCCTGTTTCATGACTCTCTCTGTCTGACTATGATTTCTTATGATTAGATAGAAAAAAGTAGAATTAAAGCAAAGTTTGCATGAGACAAAAACAACACACACAACCAGATTTATTTTATTGACACCTAAGTCTACTGCTGGGCCTTGATGTCACTTGAGTGATTCATTTTAAAGATAACTTTATTTATTATTACTGTTAAACTAAATTTATTGACACTTAAGTCTACTGTTGGGCCTTGATGTCACTTGAGTGATTCATTTTAAAGATAACTTTATTTATTATTACTGTTAAACTAAAATCTCCAGCATGGGGAAGTGGGATGAGCTCGGATTTTCTTGACAGGTTTGAGTCATGTCATTACAACTTATTCAAAACTATCAGGTTAGTCAAGTTGTATGAATTTAAGATCTACAACCTGCACATATTAACATCTTTTAAGTTTTGAAAACTTGAGGTAATGAGTTTGCATAATTCTTTTAAAGCAACTTTTAAATAATACACCTTAAAACTTTTTTACACATTTGTTTAAACTGTCACTATGTTGGTACAGTATTGCATGAGACATTATCTGTAAATAAAATTGAACTTTTTGCCTTTTCCCATTACTAACTAGAGACAACCAATCAGAGCTAGGAGGCGGGTCTTAGCGCTGTCAATCAACCCTCTGTTTAGCACAGCCTCTCATGAATGCTAAGGCTACTTAGCATAGCCACCAATGGCAGTGGATAAACGGTTTTCCCGTAACATTAAGTCGTTTTTCTGGCATTAGCACATTTAGCAGTGAGTAAATGAGCTTGATTGACAGCGATAAGACCTTTTTCCTGGCTCTGATTGGTTGTTTTTGGCCGGGAGCGGAGCGTTTCTTCAGACTGCAATAGTAAATCAGAGAGAAGGTGGAGGAGATCAATGTTTTCAGAGGTTATCTGTCTCAAACAGTCAAAACATGGTGACATGGTTTCAATAAATCTGTAAAAAACATATTCTTTCTAAAAGTTATGTAAGTAAACTCCACTCGTTGTGTTTTACAGTGTGGGTGCAGAGTAGTAGGGTGGTGTCTGGTGTATTGATGGAGCGTAGAAAGCCTGAAAAGAATAACATGCAGCTTAAGGCCAGTAGCTTCAAAGTCATGAATCCTCTTGGGTGAGTCGACCAAGCCCTGAACCTGTCAATGGTAACTTACTCCTCGAATGGAGCGCCAAAGACTTCAATAACGACACCAGCCGGGGGCGGGGGCAGAGGGTGCAGTAAGGGAGGGCTGACCAGTTTTCGGGGGTTCGGGCGCGGCCCCCTCAGCACTTTGAAGTCCCACTTGACGAGGCTTTGCGGGCTGCCTGGTACCGGCCACGTCGGCTGGGTGCAGCAGCCACCAGGGTGGCTTATCAGATTTATGGAGGCTTAGCAGCTGACGTTCACAGTGTCTCTGTGTGATAAAGTGATTGTCTATGTATGTGGAGGAAGAGCGGGGTAAAAAGGCAAAGGGTCATCCTGGTAGCAAGCCGCTCGTCCCGGCTAATTTAGACAGAACCCCGGGGTCTGACAGGGAAGACTGCAGAAACTCTCACAGGAGTCAGTCGGACTGAAGCCCAGCAAATCACTTCTGCAGCGTTTCATCCACGTATTTTTGTTTTTCAAATCGCATACATCATAATTTTGCTTTTCAAATGTTTTCAGGCTTGGAGCTCAAAATATATTGATTCACTTTTGAGCCAGATATTGAGAAATGATGTTCCTACACCTTAAGGCAATTTAAATAAGACATGTTTTAGTACAACCTGAAATAAAATTCAACTTCACAACAAGCACAAATGACAAAAAAACAACAACCCCAGTTAGCAACAATTTCACCAAAATGTTAGACATATTTAGCAAGTTTTTGTACTTCTATTTGGGTTTCTGTGTCTAAACAACACGTTTTTTTTTGGCTTTAAGTTAATGTTCTTTTGGTGTCTGGAAAATGAGCCGTTTCAAAAACCTCCAGATTCTTGAGTCGCACTGCGTTGTTACCTAGCAACCCCAGCAGAGCTCTGGCACGGGTGGCCGGCTGGTTTTGCGCCACACCCAAACAGACTTCTCTACCAAAGCTGCAGTCAGTCCTCCACCAGACGTTGCTGCTATTAGTAGTGATTTCTTTTTATTAGCTTTCACCATCTTTTATGACTTTGGGACGATACCGTCAGCTCTCATTGATGAATAAATTTAAGCTGGAGCCATAGACGGTGGTGGCCATTGTTATTTCCATAAACAGAACACTTCTGTGTGATGTCAACGTTCTTCTTCTGTGCATGCGGGTTGCTTTGGGGTCGTAAACCATTCACACAAATGTCCAATTTAAGTTGTATTTATTTATTTACTCGTATGAACGACCAAGGAAATAAATTGTATCTGAGCAAAAAAAATTAAATTAAAAAAATTGGAATTTGAGCATCAAGACCTCCTGCGCAAATGGAGAATAATTTCTAAATCTGGAGCTAGAGATGAGGAGGCCTTCAAGGACTTTCTACTCGTAATTTGATGATTTATTTTTGGTGATAAACATGCAAAATGGTGGTCAGCAAATGTAAGAAAAGATTGACTGCTGCAATGTCAATAATGAGACTGTTTTTTCAAAGTGCACATTGTTTTATTCTCTCTTGAAATGTCACTTACTTGTCAGAATGAAACTTCCTGGTTGAATAAAGTAGATTTAAATCTAAATCTGCCAGGGTATAAATAATTTTTTAGGCTTTATTGCTATAAAACCTGATGTGAGCTGGAATTATATTTAACAACCCTGTTATAGACAAACGCTATTAAATTGCGCACTCTGTCTGCATCGAGTTGGTACGTTCACCACGCACTAATGGGATGTGGATACGTTACCTTGAATCGCCGCGTTCCTGGAGAGGGAGGCGGGTACCGAAATCTTGTCTCTGTCAGATTTCCAGAGTTGAGGTTTCAAACACGAACTTCAAAGTCCCTCTAATGAGTGGAAAAACATTTCGCCTGCACGACATTAAGGTCTGCCATTTTTTATACGTGCGTGTGTGTGTGTGTGTGTGGGGGAATACGTGCGCGAGTGTGTTACATTTCACAAGCCTCGCCTTTCAAATGTTAGCAACTCATTTTCACCTCCAGCACAAACAAACAGAAACATATCGCCCATTTCAGCCCATATCAAAGGCACCATTTGTTAACAATAAAAAGCTGGTTTGAAATGGCTCCAGTGCACATTTTTCTGCTGAGACACAGTCCAACATTTCTTTTTTTTTATGTCACAGATATCAAGAAGGAGAGAAACAGCTCAGGGGAAACTGCACCTAACCGAGTTTAGGTTTGATTTAATTGTTCAGCTGCAACATTTTGATCCGCGCCGTGTCCTTTCAAGAACTTGGCCTCTGCGAAGCGGCATATCAAATTTGGGACATGCTTCCAAGGCTCAGTAACAGATATGGAGAATCGATAAGTGCATTACAAGGCTGTGACAGAACGACCCCGACCCCCAACCCACCGCGTCTCGTGTCTAAAAGGGTGACAATGGATCTCACTCACTCTCATGAGAGCCAATCCAGAACAGATCACATTATCTGTCGGGTGATCGTTAACCCTTTGGTCGCTCTGTGGTGACCATCAAAGGCATTTTTAAAGGGCAAAAAATGAGCCGGAACATAAATAAATCCCTTTAAACTGAAATTTAATGATGCGGCAATAAGCAATTAATCAACTTATTGCATGAGAAATTCCATCACTTTCATTCTGGTGATTAATTTTGATATTAAAACGTTATTTACGGCTTTTGTTGTATTTTATTGTTTGGTTGTGTTTCATTTTGGATATTTAAAATGTCTTCCAATTTCACTGTTAAGTGTTCCTTTCAAAATTAAAGTGTGGTAGTCATTGAGTGAGCTTTATTAATATAATATTAAAAAATGGTGTCAAAACAACATTATTATTGTTTATCACAAGGTCTGTCACGATACATTTTTTTGACCATTTTCAACAACATAGTTCATGGCATAGTAATGGAAGAACGCATTTATGTAATAATTGTTGGGATAGAAATGGTTATCCTGACAGGCACAACTGAAATGTACAAAAAATTGCACATATTGCATACAAAGTTAAAAACTTTAACTTGTTAAATCTTTAGATTCTTAAGTTGAAGATATTTCACTCATTTAATTTTTGTGATGCCATTCGGTCAAATAGCCTACTGTTAAATTAGTTTATAGTAGAAATAAGCTACATCAATTGCTGGGTTTCAGATGACATAGCACTGACGTCATCCAATGCAGATGGAGGGCAGGAAGTAAATGCAGCCCGTTTATTTCTGTTGATCCAGCATCAAAATGCCTAAAGTCTGAGTCCTGTAGGGTTGTTCCAACCGTTTTAATAGAGAGAAAGATAAACGTTATTTTCGTGTTTCGAAGGTAGTTGGTCACAAGGGAGTTAATTTAAAAAGAAATTACCGAAAAAAGAGGAGAAAAGTGGATCAACAATCTACAGCTAAAAACAGGAGTGAAAACTAACAACGCCAGAGTTTGCAGCGCCACTTTCTAACAGGTAACGATGGCATCGTTTAAATTGTATTTTAGATGTTTTTTTGGACAGTTACTTAGAAAGCTAAGCATTCATATGTGAGGTAAGACATATTACTTTTATGCCCTGGCTTGGTTGTCCTCAGAGTGCTAATGTTGATAGCAGCTAGCTCAGTGCCGAATCACGGACAGAAAAATATGTTTATTCAGTGGGACTTTCATGCTAAAAAGTTAAATAAATTAAATATAACCTTCCCAGTCATACAGTAACAGTGAGCTGTGACTATTCCCCCACATGCTTGGTATCTGGACACGAACATGGAGGTTTCTGTAGATCTGTGCGGATAGTTGAGCTACATTGGACCTGAATCCAGCGTCCTACACCGACTCAACATTAACATACAACTCTAGCATGGATTTGGGTTTACAGAAGCTAAATAAGTTATTTACCGGCAGATCCAAGCTCATAGAAACAACATGGGTTAGTTCGTTGTTAGCGGTAGCATCGTTATCATAGACTATTAACTTAAAATAGCACAACTCACCTGGCAGAAACAGGTCGACAGCCATTTAATGCGTCTTTTGATCCTAAATGCTTGACCCAACCTAGATGATTTTATTCTCCAGGCTTTTGAAAACTTTCTTCTGGCTCGTCCAGAAGAAAGTAACATGAACTTTGCAGCTCCAGATAGTTAGTTATGTGAATCGTCTCGACACCGGGTAAATCCTCAAGATTATAAGAGAAGTCTTTTTTTACAGAGATAATATGGATCATATCCTAAATAAACGCATATATTTTTTTTAGATACCTCTTCTGTTACAGCCTATTTAGCGCTTGTTTTGATCAATTTCGCTTTGTTTTTTGAGAAATTCCCTTCCGGACCTCCATCTTAATTTCACTCGTCATCCGGGTCACGTGTTTGAAACCCAGCAATAAGCTGGTAGTTAAGTCCATAGCTAGAAAATTGTATGACTAAATTAATTCTAAGAATGGGTATATAATTTTCTGTTACAAATGGTCTTTGTCATAGAAACATAACCGAGTGAGCGCTCTTAGCAGCAAACTATCTTTGACGTACATTTCTCTGGTAACCATGTCAACAAGAATTCTGGCATTAGAAAGCAAACGGCTCATGAACACTGTGGATGTCCTTCATTCGCTTTGTATCTTGGAAAACTTTCGTCTTTTTACAAAAATCCATTCATAAAATATATTCAGCGAAGAAAAGCAGGACTTGAGTGGATACATTTTATTAGTTTTTTACTGGCTGTGTTTGGACGGCACACTTTTCATCTTTTTCCCTATTTGTCATCTGTGGCTCTATTCTATTTTGGTTCTATTCTCTGCTGCTTTTCTGGTCCTTTTCAGCTGTAGTTCCCTTCATCGGTGTGTCCGCGCATCCTTAAAAAGCCTGAAATTCATTAAAAAAATGTAAGTTAATATTCAAGTCTGAATTTTATTTATCAAGAAATACTGTTTAACCTTGTATATGTAGTTTCTTTCTCATCGGACTTTCCTGTCAGGTAAAAGTTTGAGTTGCATTTTTTGACTAGAGGCTGCTGGCGCTAGCTGCTAAGCTACATTTACTAGCTAGCTTTTTTGAGTCTCATCCTATCATGGGTGATGATCATGACACTCAATGCACCAGACAAAACAGCGACAAACGAATATTTTTCACATTTCTCAACTTTCTTGTGTCGCAAAGCCGCGTGTGCATCGGTTGCTTGGCTCTAGGACGGCTAGCTGTTGTCGCCTCACCATACAGGTTCCATAGGAAATACATGGACAGGAACTGATGTTGCTTTCATGCGTCAATCCCTTTAAACACTAATTTATTGCCAGTCCAAACCAGCTTTTTCCACCTCCACGTTGCTAGATGGCATCAGTTTTGTAGTTCTCATGGATTATATGGCTCTCTACAGCCCCTGTAATGCTGAGCTTTTTAGCAGAGAATGCACACAACATCTTCCAAATTGGCAACAAAAGTGACTGTCTCAGTAAATGATGAAGAGATGACGAATTTCGACTGGGGGGGAGGAGGGGAGGGGGTTGATTTTTGTTTGCAAAACTGCAACGGAAACACTTTTTTTACATCTCGAGTCACATGACCAACAACTACTGTTACTACTGCGGGAAACGACAAAGAAGATGGCAAGAAGTTGTAGAACGATGATGGCATGGTATGTTTTTTAGGACTTGTCGTGTGAACAAACTTATTCACATGGGATTTTAATTGCATTTCTTATTTAATGAAAACACTGCAACTACAAAATTGTGTTTTTTCAACATTAGTAGAATATCAACAAAGTTATGCACACATTTGTAACTGTTTCAGTTACACATTTTTATTTATTTTATTTTATAAAAACACATTCATTTTTACTTTTAACACAGAAATCAATTTAACTGCCTTGAGAAGCAAACAACAAACTCAAAGATAAATCCTGTCGGTAAAAGGTGACTATGCGAAAGTGTAACAATCTATTTGGGCAGCTGGGTTCTTGCTTCATCAGTATCTACCTCTCCATGGTCTTGGTCATTTGAACCTTATTTAGCTCCCTTAGCATCGGCACCATTTCCATTTAGGGGTAAAAACTAAATTCCCAGGTGGTGTCTGCAGGAGAGAGAAAGAGGGGAATAGTTTAGAGAGACGCACCGAGAGACAGCGAGGATAAAAAATGAGCAGTGGGGTTTGTTCAGGTTCAAGATGCGTTGTGTCTGCTGGCAGCTTGTTGGGCCAACATTGTTTAATGCTCTACCCCTCGTCTGTTTGTGAGCTTTTGAGGGCTTTATGGCTCGGTGTGACTCTGCTGCCAATAGGTTCCAGATGCCTCCGGTGTGGGAACCGGTGAGCAGAGGGAGAGGGAAGACTGGGAAGAAGCATAACCAGGTGCGACCCGCGGCTGTCTGGGATGACTTTCCAGACTCGTATGAATGTCGAACGAGTCAGCGAAGCATTCCTGGTGGGGACAAACGTAACGGTAGACATGATGTCACACAAAGCAAACCATCACAACCTCGAATGCGAGCGCTGCATGCACACACCCTGCAGCGAGGCACCGAGTTCATGCATTCAGTCGCATTGTTCAGCACATTTGCTGCTGGCACCGCCGAGGTCCGACATATGGCAGCACTCTGAGTGTTCAAGCGGGGCGCTGGGGCTCCAAACAGAACCTGCCAGCTCCACAGTGGCCTCCTATAAGGGAAATTGTCAGCAGGAACATTTAAAGGTCCCAAACCGCAAGCACTGATAAATGTCTGCATTTCTCTGTGTAATTAGCTTTTATCCCAGGTCCCTTTTCCAAGACGCCAGGAAGAAAACAACAGAGCCAATAAACTCCAGGAGAAAAAAGGTTTAAAATAAAGCAGCTTGGTTAACTTTAAGTTTGTTTTGTATAAGAAGAAAAGGGTGTAGACAAAATATCCACAAGTGGCAAAAATGATCAGCATTCAGAATTTCTTTACTTATTGAGAAACAATTTGAAATTCAAAACGCTCATGTAGATCAAGTAGTTCTGATAAAATGACATTCTAATGTAAAATCAACTTTTTTGAGCTTTACATCGTGTTATTATGTTATTCCCTCATCACAAACACACCTGGAGTGTTGCTTGATTCTTTCATGCATGTTTGAGAAATCCTTTAATCTCCATGGCAACCATTTAGCTGTATGAAACGCCTGGGTGGACCTAGCCCCGCCTTCATGTCGCAGCTCCTCCTCAGAGCTGCAGTTTCCAAGCTAACGAGCTTCTGCCTCACTTTCAAGGCTTTTTATTATAAAATTATAATTATATTTCTTTACTCTAGTCATATTTGATAAATAACAACTGAAGTTAACATAGTTACTACATAGATTGTACTATAAAATGGGACGTTTAAAAAATAATTTAAAAGCCCCAGTGCCTTGAAATTGGGCTACTGTCTCTTTAAAAACTCCTGCTCTTTCTGAAACTCCATCTTCAGGAAGTTATCAAAACATGGCTCCTCTATTAAACCTTTTAACGTTTTTACCAGCGTTGCTCTGAGAAATGGCTCCTTTAACGATGCACAGCTCCACCAGGTGTTTGCTAATTGCTGCTGACTAGTCTGCAGGAGCTGAGTGGGGGAGGGCTGCTCTGTGAGGGAGAAGCTCGATAGCTTGGAAACTGCAGCTCTGAGGAGGAGTTCCGCCTTGAAGGCGGAGCTAGGTCCACCCAGGCTTTTTACACAGCTGAGTGGTTGCCATGGAGATTCAAGGATTTCTCAATCAAACATGAAAGAACCAATGTAACACTCCAGGTATGTTTTTAATGAGGGAATAACATAATAACATGATGTAAAGCTAAAAAGAAAATCAATTTTACATAATTCTGCCTCTTTAATTCTTAGCAGAATTTGCAGAAATTAAAATCTCTGTGAATAAAATCCCTCAGGAAGAAGCTCAAAATGTCTGCCCATGCTGTCTACCTGCCAGAAATTCAACAATTTCCTTAAAAGTCTAATATTTTAGTACACATTTTAAAGTATTTTATAACATAAATACCAGCCTGTTCCCTCACCGGCATCTTTTATCTGCTAAATAAACACGCTGCCCTGCCTGGCTGTGATTTAGGAGGTCAAGGACCTGTTAACCTGTCAGCCCGCCCACTCCCCGCCTCTCTGTTTAGATTATTCTGTAGAAAGCAGGTGACTCTCCTGTGTCACAGATAAGACTGCAGCGGAGGGTCAAACCCAAGGGGAATAAAAACTGAGGAAAAATAACCAAAAATATGATTACTCACTGTAAAAAAATAATAAAGGAAGAAAGTAGTTTCCCCCCTAAACTTCTTCAAGGCTATTACACTGATAGAAATTCCTCTCCCTCCTCAACAGCCTGGCCCCGAGCGCTCGGGGGGCCGCAGTCTTCGCCACATCTCAAGCTAATTTACAAAGATCCCGAATTATTCTCTTATCTGGGGCTTTAAAGGTTGTAAGGTTGATTAACAAGGTCCTGTCCTGTTTATCAGTCCGGGGCCTGGGTGTGGAAAATAGCCTACGATAAGTGCACAGACCATTAAACATTCTATTTCCCCTAATATTTGTTGGCAACCATCAGCTTAACTGATCTCCCTTCACTTTAATTAAAAGGGATTCCCATCTTGTTGGGGTCATTATGTGCTGGCGGACGCCGGGAGAGGGGTTTGTGATGAGTTCAGCGTTCCCTCTGTCCCCAGGTTGCCAGAAGGATTTTTTTTCCTCCATCCTTTCACTTAACCCCTTCCTAGCCAGGCTGTACTTTATCGCTTTTTTTGTATCCAGCGGCTCTTAAATGGATCCAGAACTCGTTCAATCTGTTGGCCTCAATGCATTGTAATTTTCCCATTAACCTAAAAGTTGTTTGTGATGCATAAAAACTCCTAATTACTTCAAAACGGTATATTCTTTTCTGCATGTTTCACCTGTAGACAGGGCCGGCCCAAGCCTTTTTGGGGCCCTAAGCAGATTTTCATTTGGGGCCCACAACACCAACATGCTTTATCATTCCTAAGCTAACATACCTACTATCTTTAGCATCAGTTAGGATTAGCTTAGATCATACCAATGGTATTTTATGACTATTGATTTTAAACTTACAGGAGTAGAAAGCTAAAAAAAAGACATTTGATTTTGAAATGCAGAGTGGTGTTTAAGTGTGTCATATTATTTCAACTATTTGAAAGTAACATCAGCTGATAAACATTGAATTTAAGATAAACAAGTTAACAACACTGATAGCAAACAACAGGAAGAGATTTTAAAAAATTTATAAAGTGTTAGCTTGGTGCTGTTGGGGCCCCCTGGTGGTGAGGGTGAGTTTATAAACAAAACATAGGAGGCTGAGGCTAACTAGCTAACCAGAAAATGTCTGGATTAAGGCAAACTGCCTCAAAGTTTTCACGATTCGTTATACATGAGAAATCTGTTGAAACAAACAGACAAAGATTATCTGCTTATAATTTACTGTTTACTATATTAGCCTGAGCTAACACCGTTAGCAGGAGCTAACACCGTTAGGAGGAGCTAACACTTTTAGCACGAGCAAACGTGAAATCAAAACAAATGGAAAAATAATGAATGGATGTTTAAAGTGACAATGAAGCATCTTTAAGTTGTTGTAACGTCTAATGTGTTTGAGAAAATGTTTGTGATCTCGATTCTGACCGTGAGCAGCTGGAGGTAGAAACTGGAGCTCTTTGCAGCAAACTGTCCAATCGGTATTTCCAAACAGCAGCTGCTTTCTCGTCTGAATCTCTCCTCTTCCTCATCTTTCGTTCCATGTTTTGTTTTCTGCGTTGTCTTTGAAATTGAAAGGACTGAACGTTACTGCCCCAGCTGGACGGATCACGATCTGTTCAGGAAGCACGATCCGTCACTCTGGCTCATCTGCACATGCGCTGGAGAAACACTTCCAGATTATTCTGAAAATGTACATAAAAAAAAAGTTACATATTTATTCACATGAATTAAAATACTACTTGTTATAATATTACCTATTTTCCTAGACAATGTTATAATTCTCTTAATGAATAACTGTTAGCTAGTAGCTATTGTCAGTGCGCCCTCTGGTGGACTCAAGGACAAAAAAAAGACCTTTTATAATAATCACAATTTTTATGAGATTAACTAAAAGTGTTATTGGACTGTACAAAACTATATATTACCATGTGTTCTTGGGAAACTAATTTATTACGTTTTCTGTCCTCATGTTTGATGTTTATACGAGGGCACATACATTTACTTTTTTTTCAGAAGCATTGTTTCCAAACGCGGTTAAAAAAATTTTTTTTCTTTATTTCTTGTTATTCTCCTTAAATCATATACTATTTTTATGATAAAATTACTTATAAAAATAACTAAAAAGTATTTCTTTTAGCACATGTGTAAGTTAGCTGATGGGACGGATCGTGCAGTGATACCTAGCACACGCCACCTACCCAAGATGCATTGCAAAGTAAACAACATGGCAACTTGTTCTTCTGTAGAGTTTATTGGCAGCTTATAATCTTAGTGGATTGTGGCCATCAACCACACTGAGGTTGTAATCCACAGATTTAACTCAACCTATCTTCACATACCGTTATTTGATTTAAAAAAATAGTTTAATTTAATTAAATTCTCTCACCTAACTTTGTGTCATTAAATACTTTATATTGAGGCTTCCTCAACATGCTAACTATAGTTATTAAATGCATGTTGTCTTTTCCTTTCCCTTCTTTTTCTTGTGTACTTTCTACAACATGGTGACCCATGTGACAGTATTTTATTTTAATTTATAAAAACTAAAACATCCAGCACCCTCTTGTACAAGTCTATTGTTACTACCTAATTGTTGATCCCTGTAAATGGATCCAGCTTGTGCAAAGTTTTGTCTTTTCCAGGGAAGTGTTTAGATATTCACACTATCTCTCTGAACCGAGGGGCATAAGAATCCGGCCGTAATGGTTTGATTTGCCCAACTCTAGTTGGATCGATGCGGCTGTTTACAGTTTCTCCCTCTTTCACCCCTTTTGTCTTCTTTCTAATTTAGTGTTCCCAAACCACACTCAGGAGTCTGAGTGTGTCTGCTGCGCTTGCATCTTTGCCCTCCTCCCTGCTCTCCATCACTGTCCATTGATGTTTTCCCTCTCTCTTTCCTCGCTCCTCGTCCTCTCTCCTCTCTTGGTTGGTCTTGGAAAAAGAGCTGCATGCCTCCACACTTCTGGACAAGACTGATGGCTCGTCAATAGCATTAGCCAGCATTGCAGGCCTCACTGGTGTAGAACCGAATCAATAGGGCCCAGTAAAAAGTCTTAGAGGTGCGCACAGCCCATTTCAGCCGATCCTCATGTTACCAAAGATGAGTTTTTATAAGAATCCAGGAGTCGCTGCCTAATTTATTCTCTTTATTGCTGTATTTCCCCAGTTAGTCAATAAAAGATGAGTGTTTCTGCTCACCATCACTTCCTAAGAAAAATTAATGAAAGATTAATGTTCCTCAGAATAATATAGTTATAGCAAAATCTGCATCCTTGCAGCGACATGGAAAATCTAATGTTTTTCCTTCACAAATTCGTCCAATTTATCTTTGATTAAGGTTTACCTATTCAATCAATTGGTCTTGAAAGAAAATTGATTTCTGCTTTTACTCTTGCATTGATGTTAGAGGAGTATGATCAGCTGAAACCAGACATTTAATTTGGGAAAGCCGAGATAATTTGGTTTTCTGGTAGGTTCATTTCACAACAGATTTGAGACAGAAATGAAAGGGTTTTTCTTCATGTTGTATTTCAGTAGACTCAGTTCGATTGGGGACCAAAATTGCAACATTTGCTAAATTTTTAGTTGGTGGTTTGGTTTCACACTGCTCTGTGTCAAACGAACCAAACCAACTGAAAAACCTGTTCCCCTCCTCGCCTGTGGTGGCGCTGCACCAAGAACTACTGAAGGAAACAACATAAAAACCTCTGAAGACATCACTGAGCTCAACTTTCTTCTTCACAAAATGTAATCAAAAATGGAGAGGCGACAGATTTTAGCGGCTGGAGGATTTAACTTTTGACTTCAATGAAGGCCCAGAAATAATTTCCCCTGCTAGCATTAGACTCACATGTTTGGTTGTATTTACCCAGAATGCCCTGCGCTGTAGTCCACCTCCTACTTTTGGAGCGGTCTCTAGTTCACTTGGCGTTCACATATGGATTCAAACCGTACCAGAATTCACTTCGACCTAACTGAGACCAAGGCTTGTAGAAGGGCCAGAGTTCGCTTTTTTGATCCGACTGCACACTGGACCTTCTAGGGAAACGAAGTTTGATTGAAGAGATTTAAACATGGCTGGTGCGAATGCACCTTTAAACGTTTGGCTCCGTAGAGTTCAGACAATAGCTCCATTTGTTCAATGAAAACACAACAATTTAGGAAAACACGTCTGCCATACATTGCCTCTTCCAGGTATAAGTGGCTTGTTGCTCCAACGCTCAAATAAGACGGCATGATTTTTAAACATGTTTATTCATGTGTGATTTTAACTGCATTTCGTATTTAATGGAAACACCAGAATTATAAAATTATGTTTTTTCGACATTAGCAGCTGATGAAATCAGCATATTTAGGTACAAAAAGTAAAAGTGGCAATGCTTCAAGGCCAAATTGGTGCCATTTCACCTCAAATCGCCCCTCTGGTGTTGACAAACAGACAATCTAGAAAATACATAAAGCAATAATTAAAATGGACTTAATTATTACTTTAATTCACAGAGTTTTGTCAATTGACAAAAACCAATTAGAAACGACAGATTTTTGTTTCCAAAAACCAGTTGACATTGACAGATGGGATTTTAATTTGTGTCTAACTTAAGACCAATAAACTTCGACCCACTTCTTCACAGATTCGATGAAACAGACCTGATTTCTAGATACCTGAACATGGCACTTATGCTATAACTATTTTTAGTTTGTAAATTACAGCATTTTAATTAAGATTATAGATTTCTGTTAATAGAATTTGAATTTAAAAGATTTGATCCTTTTTGGTCCAAAGAAATGGCGATACATATTTGCTGTTGCTATTAATGTACATTTCTTTTTATCGTTGCTGTATCCTGACTTCAGTCCCTTTTTAATTCGATTTCACCCTTTAATCAGACAAAGGGATTTTACCTCCGTCAGGTACTGATTCACTAACCGCAGCACCATATTCTCATGCCCCAACATCTTTTAATAACGCCATTAATCTAATCATCCACTAATTGGTCAAGATAGCCTTTTCCCTGTGGATTATTGTTTTATCATGGAGCAATTTGAAGAGCCCTGAAATCACAGTGTCTGATTAAATGTAGCTGGATTTCACACACAAACATGACAAAATGCCAGTGACTGATAAATCTTTAATATAAAAATTGTACAAGAATTCTGATACAAATTACAAGAGGTATTTGGACAAAATATGAATAAAATTCCATTTACATCCCAAAACCCTTATGCATTTTATGCAAAAAACATAGACAGTTATGATACAGAAACAAATACAAGAAAGGCTAAAAATAAAGAAAAAGAAAACGTCTCTTAAAAAGGATCATTTTTGTCCTTCTGTCTGCACATGGGAAACACCTCTGCAGGTAACATACAGTATCAATGAAGCTTCCAAAGTCACCTTTTTAACAGCAAAGTGATGCGAGATCCTTTGCTCTCTTTTTTTTCTTTTTCTGTTAGTTTTTTGCAGTGCGACTATGAAGCCATGCAACGCTGTCGAGTGCTGTAACACAGGCTTTTTTAAACACAGACACTAATGCATCGGATACTCAAAAACACGAGTGAACGAACGTAAAAAAAAATCTAATTTCACCAGCTCTTTGAACTATTTCTACTTTAAGACTGCAAAAAAAGAAGTGAAAATCGAATGTAAAACATTTGATTAATTTACAGTATTTTATTCTCACAGGTTCCAGTTGGAGTTGATGAGGGAATTCTGATCTGTACAAACCAACGTGTGTTTTTTCTTTTATCTGCATAATGACGTCCCAAACATTTCACCTCGAGCTACATTGGCTGCACCCATCATCCTCTCCTCTCACTCAATCCGCGACATGAAGAAAATGGACAGGTCGGCCATTTTGTCCCCGGCTCCCTGCGGGTGGAACTGTGGAATAATGGCTGATCAAATATTTAAGGTTCACTCCGGTGGTTTGGGCCGACAAAGTGCGCTAAGTGAAACGGACGGTCGCCGGCTAGCAGAATGTGTCAAGTGAGCAAACAAAAACAACGAAGGAAAGGATTGTTTCATCAACAATCAAGAAGAAGAAACAGGTGGAGGTACTCCCACCTCCACCTGCGTAAGCGCTCCGTTTCCTGTGTGTCAGATGACATGTCCAAAACACCATGTTTTCTCTCTGCCTCTCAAAATGTCTCCAGTCACGTTTTCCCAGATGTTTCTGGCTGCTTGTAGCATTAAGCTACACCATCTCATACCTGTGACATCTTGTTTTCTGCTTTAAACTCATAAGTGTCATTCTAACACAGAAAATGAAAGTGACAAAAGGAAAGTGTGACACTGAAAACTGGGTTATTAAAGGGACTCGGCTGAATGTTGAAGGATTTGATTAGTCATGGTTCTACCAAAAGGTTAAAGCACTTTAAACCTTAACTGAACTTTTTCTTTTCATATACCTGATAGTGTGAACCTGATGTCCCAGCTAATTTGTATTTAGATCAAATAAAGATGTTAAGCAAGTTAACTAGTGGGCAGATGCTAACTGCTCAAGCAGACTTGTGAAATTAAAACACATTTCTCATTAAACTGAAGTCAGTCTCATTAATGTAACTGGTGAATTAAACTGATGTTCTTATAAGACCAATTACTTAAGCTTTACATTCTAAAAATAAATTTGAGACTCTTATTTTGGCGCAATAAAGGAAGTATCTGCTGTGCTGTCTTTGTGTCAGACTTTACTAATAAAGAAGCTGCTAATTAGGGTTATAAAGTCTTATAAATCTGTATATTATCGCCTTTAAGCAGTTTGTGAGGCGGGATTTTGAGTTTTAGAAACAAAAGAAGCAATGAGAGACAGGGTTGGAACAATTTGGAAGCACTAGGAGAAGACCGAGACAAGGTAAATGTTAGCAGTTGTTAGCAGCTAACCGTTAGCCACCGCCAGCTGCTAACGCTGGCTAACGGTTAAGCTAAAGGGGATTTCCAAAGAAACTTGAAGTACACATTTGAGGCTCTCTAGATAAAAATGTTAAATACTTTAGTAAAAGCTGAAGTGGAATACATGATGTTGGCTTCTTCAAGACACATTTTTACGCTTTTTCTTTGAAATACAACCTGATTTTTAAAGTTAGTTTGCTTTTTAAAATTGATTATTCTCCTTAGGAAAAATGCATTCACATGACACTAACCCCAAAACAATTTATTACAAATATCTAGTATTAAAGTAAGATGTATGGATTTCTTTCTGGTTCCTTTGTGAGGGAGTATCAGCTTCCTGGTGTGACGTTGCTGCTAAAAGAAATGAACAGAACATTTGTCTTTCCTCTAACTACAGGTAGGGTATCATCTTGGGACGGCCGCTCTCCAGCGTGTGTGCCACTTTGGATGTTTCTGTGCTGGAGAGACAGCTGTCAGCGGGGTTCCTGCAGAAGCACTTTTTTTATTTCTGTTGGAGCGATTCGATGAGCGAAGAGGCAGCGAGCGCCTCGCTGAAGCTCACTCCAGGGAGAAGGCAAGGGTTCCTGTACTCAATTTTCCCTTCACTTGGGATAAACAGGCAATTACCCATCCCTTTTTGCTATGCCATGGCCGTCCGGTGAACTTAAGCATACACTATTAGCGCGTGTCCCTGTAGGATCTGTGTTGCGGCGTGTGGAGGTGGTAAGTGAGTAGCAGGATGAAGGAACGGGTAAATGACTGCTCTGACAGACAAAGAAGAAGGTTGAAAAAAGAGGAAAAAGTACTGAAATAAATTACTACCAACCCTGAAGGAGAATAAGCACAGAAAATGAAGAGATGAACTGAATTCAGCTTAATTGAGTGAGTCAAATTAAATTGTTTGGAGCGCACTCTCATCCTTGGCTTTTCTCCCTCTGTCAGTGTCACAGTCTCGTCAGCAACCTTGACGTCTGGCAGTGTAACAAAGTGACAAGTGAGTTATTAGACAGAAGAAGCTGGAATGGCGGGATGCCTCCAGGTAACAGGGAAGCAGCACATTTTTAATGATCGCTGCTGTCATCCTTTCCTCCCTAGTCAGCCTTCCACCTCCGCAACCTTTCCATCAACCTCAGCTCCTCTTTATCTCAGAGACAGGAGGCGCAGGAAGACCGGGTGCCTCCTGTAGGTGGAGTCTTAAAAAACGCATGAGAGGTTTCAGCCGAACGGGTCACGACGTCTGCAGCAGGATGACTGAAAGAAGTGGAAGTCAACACTGCTATGGATGTAAGGTGGTGTTAATACTGTACAGCACAACACTCATTTTACCACTGTATGTTAGCACCAGTCGAGTAAGAGTAGATCTCCTTACAGAGTAACAGATGTGATTTTTTTACAAAAAAAAAAACAACCTTTCACTGGACAACATACATCACCCACTAATAAATACCCTTTCCTTTGGCTGCTTTCTCCAATTAATTAAAATATGTGTACCGTGAGGGACTGTTTGCAACCAAAAGAAGGAAAACAACATTTGCAGAATATATGTGAAGGTGGGGCTCAGCGGTGGAAAAAACAAACAAAAAAAAATCACAGTAAACGTTTTAAGACTCAAGTGCATCGTATTGGTTAAATGGTGCGTGATTTTAAAGACAATGTCTTGCTGAAAGAGCTTTTTCTTAAGCAAACTCATGCATTTTGGTCTCATTGGAAGATTATTCTTTCATTTAAATCTGCTGATGTTTGTAAAAACACCAATTATTTCTTAAAATACAAACTCATCGTATTAACCTTTTTTTGTTTATAATATAGATCTAGGCCTTGCACACACGTAGCTGGGTACTTCTAAAAACAAATATTGTACACATGGGATCGTTTTCAGAAAAGTTTTCATCCACATAAGCCCAAACAAATCCGTCCCTGATTGTTGTTTTAAACACGCCAAACCCATAGGGGGCAGTACAGCGCAAAGCTCAAACCTACATCAGCCATTCAGATCGCTTCAAAACAACCATGACTTCCTGTTAGGAGTTAAACATGGCGCCTGGAGATTTGTTTGGTGGACAAATACCGTACAGACCAAAAGTTTGGACACACCTTCTAATTCAATGGGTTTTCTTTATTTTCATAAGGCAAGAAATCCCACTTATTAACCTGACAGGGCAGGTTGACCTATGAAGTGAAAACCATTTCAGGTGACGACCTCTGGAAGCTCATCAAGAAAATGCAGAGTGTGTGTAAAGCAGTAATCACAGCAAAAGGTTGCTACTTTGAAGAAACTAGAATATAAGGGCTATTTTCAGTTGTTTTACACTTTTTGTTTAGTGCATATTTCCACATGTGTTATTCATAGTTTTGATGCCTTCAGTGTGAATCTACAATGTCAATAGTCATGAAAATAAAGGAAACTCGTTGAATTAAAAGGTGTGTCCAAACGTTTGGTCTGTACTGTACATGTATGACTATTGTTGGATTTAGCTGTCAAGTTGTCAACACAACGCACTAAATCTTAAACGTACGACTGATATATAAGAGAAAAAGGGATGCAGTTTTTTCTAATTGCCAACACTAAGACAACAAGACAAGATCCAAGTGCATCACATTTCACAGGTTAGCAAAGGTTAGAGAGGGAAGTAGGTCAGCTATGCTAGCTTGACTTTGACAACCTTAACATTTAGATGTGCCGCAGAATTCGGTGATTCAGTTCAGTGAACAAAACATGCAAACACAAATACAGAGTTTCCTGTTGGCTCCAGGTTGGTTGGAGTTTTCATAAATAATTTTTAGTGATGATAAAGCTGAGTTTTTGTGTGGATGAAAGGTAATTTGTTTTCCCTGAAGTACGTGTGGACTAGGCCTTAGTCTGGGTTTACTTTGACTACGTCATAAAGGAGTTGGGAAACATTTCAGGGTTTTTTTCAGAGGCTTCAAAACTGAGTGCATGCAGAAAGAAAGCATTTGAAGGTACTATTGCTTCGATCAGCAACGAAGCCACCGTGGACCCCCCCTTTAATTCACCATTGCAGAAATCCTCATTAATTATTACACATTCCCTCTTGTATAGATGCAAAGTGCAAAAACAGAAAAGAAATTAAAAAACAGAAAATACAGAGAATGATATCAGTGTAAGAGCCTAAAAGAAGCATGCTGGCAACCTCTGAATATCTAACGAGTAGTTAAAACAATTCACATGATCTTGGTTTTTTCCCCCATTAATCAGATTCAAACCAACGTAAATGAGTCAAACTTTAAGGATGCTACCTCTTTCTTGCCTATAGATGGAAGTATTGTACTGTACTGTAACATAAATCCAATAAAAAGAGAGGAAAAGGAAGCAAACAACCATCAACACAACTCTTACACCAAAAAAGCCTCTTGGGACGTTATTTACAAATGGAGCTGTCATGCTTTGTAAGGGATCCATTTAAAAGTTATCGATACACAAATACAACAAGAAGTTTTTCTCTTTTTTTCTCAGTACTACTGTTTCCGCAGGCAAAGTCACAAATAAAGAGTTTGAACAGATTCTTTGGACGTGGACGTAAACACAGAGTAGAAGATCGAAACAAAAAAAATGGCGGGGCTAATGAGTAAAATCACCTGGAGCTTTGCTATAAAGCTCCAGGTGCCGATTGGCGTCATCCTGTTCTTCCAAAGGAGGAAAAGTCAAAGGACACAATGATAAACTTCATCTAGAGTCAATCATTTTATACATGGAGAGAGTAATGTCTTGCAGTGACTTACAAAGGACGGGACTTGCGGCTTGTATTTGATGGAGGAGGAATGAAGGAGCAGAGGAGACAGGAGGGACGTCGTTTAGTCTAGAATCGTAGAGAAGGGCATGTTTTTATGGAGGTTCGGGTTCTGAGAGTGTCGGTTGCGGCTGCGCACGGAGCTGAACACCATGTTGCAGCCAGGGATTTTGCACTTGTGCATCTCGCGAAGGTGCACAGTCTTGTAGTGCACACGCAGGGTCCCTTTGTTGCTGTATACCTTGTGGCAGATGTTACAGAGGATCCCACCGCTGCTGCCATTACTGCCCCCTGTGGACGAAAGAAGGAACGGCGACGAGGAAGAGTCCAGCCCCTCATCTTGTCCTCCTTTGAGTTCTGCGGTCTCATCCTGATGTCCGCCTTCCGCCCGCCGGGAGAGGTCCTCTCCCTCGCTGTTGCCCTCCTCCTCATCCTCTTCCAGGTCATCCAGGAGGATGCCTTCGTCACTGCCGTCTTCAGACTCGTGTGAGGAGTGGATGCTGCTGCTGGACTGAACACTGGACGTGGTGCTCAGGTCCAGCACCATGTAGTCGTCCGGCTGGCCCCGGAACAGGCCGTTGGTGTGGTGGTTTCTAAGGTTGTGGTTGAAGGGATGGCGGGGGTATTCGTTGCTCATGTGGGAGAGGGGGTTATGGGTCAGGCCAGGGAGGCCGAGGGCGGCTCCCCGGAAGCCCATCCTGGCCATCGGGTCCAAACCCATGTGGTGCCCGGCGTAGAGCTTGGCCAGAAACTCGGCTCGCAGGTCCTTGGGCAGTGGCGTGAGTTGAGGGTCGAGGACAATGTCGTCCAGCTCTTTGGTCAGCAGTTTGCGGTGCAGGTTGATGTTCGAGCTGTGCCTGGCGTAAAGAGAGAGGCGGTTAGAAATCAAACCCAGACAAAAACAGTCAGTCTTAAAGGGGCGGCATTCAGTCAACCAGCTATGTTACCGTCAGCCGTTATAAAAATGATATAAAATTTTACTTCATGACTTAATGCTTGGAAATTGGGTCTCTGTTTCTTTAAGAAGCTCCTGCTCTTTCTGAAACTCTGACTACAGGAAGTCATCACAACATGGCTCCTCTATTAACCCTTTACCAACATTTTTACCTGAGAAGTATTATGAGGATCTGTAAATGTGTAGTTTCAGTTGTTTGCTAATTTCTGCTGGCTAGTCTGAAGGAGATGAATAACTGAAGAAAATGTGTATTAATATGAGCTACAACAACATTTAATTTCCCTTTGGGTTCAATAACGTATTTTTGAATTTGAATTGAATTTGAATGGGGGAAGTTAGTTAGCTTGGAAACTGCAGCTCAGAGGTGGAGCTACGTCTTGGAGGCGGGGCTAGGTCCACCCAGGCGTTTTGCTCAGCTCAATGGTTGCCGTGGAGATTATTAAAGGATTTCTCAAACATGGATGAAAGAATCAAAGCAACACCTCAGTTATGTTTTTGATGAGGGAATAACATCAAAAACATACCTGGCTTTACAACATGATGTAAAACTAAAAAAAATATTTTTTCTTACATGATACTGTCCCTTTAAACATGGCACTGTGCAAAGTTTGACATTTTCAGGGTTTTTTTCTTTTAAAGTTGTCTTGATCAGAGATTCTCAAAAGGCCTTTCAAATCGTTTGCTCTTTGTCAAATGAACAATATCTGCGAGTAATTCCTGTTAGCAGCCAGGAAACCTGAGCGATGCGTCGTCCTTCAGTTCATCGTCTAGCCTTTGCTCTTTTCTATCAGCTGTCGGCTCACCGGGAACCGCCTGTATTACCCTGAGGGTCTTTGGTGGAGAAGCCTCCAGAGATGCACGGAGGCATCGGATTCACACAACTTTCTCTGACATGAAGTCTATTATTATTTTTCAGCTTAGGTGCCAAAAGGTTGCGCTAACCTCAACACTCTTCAATAATTACTACTGCAGGAAAAAGATGCTGCAAGAAGCTCTGGAGCCAATAGAAAGTGTTCACTCGTAATTTTTTCAAAACATATTTACATATTTGTTTTATTAGTAGGTTTCTTAAGATATATATATATATATATATATATATATATAGTTATGATTAATCATCTTTGGATGCTTGTGGAACCAGATTGGAGTCCAGTTGGCCTAGACCAGAGGTTCCCAAGCAGCTTTAGCTTCTGGGTGGAAACAAACAAACGCTAACAGAAACAAATGCTAACATTGCTAATCGCTAATAATGTGAATCTATACAGTTATTTCTTGTTTTGGTTTTCTTAAATCAGTAAAATCATGTTTTACAGCATCTTTTACTGTATCATGATGTCCTGTAGCCTTTTCATGTGACGATATAATATAAATCAATATTGATCAATAGAGATAAAATATCTCTAATTTCAACTGACATGCAGATCCAATTTTAAACTGGTTGCAACTTTTTTATGAATAATTCTTAGGTTGGAATTATGTAGGTCAAAGGTCGTTTACAATCCCAAGAGCCATTTTTACTCTAGTTTTTGCTAAATAAAAGCCGTTTAGAGCCGACCTTTGGAAAAAAGATATCTTATGATTTTTGAAAAATATCTACAGAAAAACTCTTAACATTTTTAAAGAACCATCATTTTATTTTTATTGAGTTTAAAATAAAACAAAAACATAAACGCCTTGCAGAAAGACAATGGGAGGTTTTTATTTATGGAAAATTATATTTAAAAAAAAAAGAAAAATAGATGTAGAAAAATAGTAGCTGCACTTTTAGAGTGATTTTATTGTGGAAATAAAAAAAATAAATTACATTTAATCACAGTTGATTCCTTATTGTTTTAGCAGATTGCAGTCCTCTGGGGTTTGTTAGCAACAAAAAAGGTTAAACGGTTGCAACTGACCACTTTAAAACTTAAAAATATTACAAGAAAGTTTGAACATTGAAGCAAAATTAATAAACCTAACATATCTAAACATTATTCCACATTATAGCTATCGTTTTAATTAATAAAAACACAGAAAGCTAGAGACAGAGCATCCTGCTACTGTTTACCACTGTCAGCATGTCTGCTCTGCTCAGCCCTCAAATCCAATAGACTCTGACTCAATTAAATAGTCCACCATATTGAATGGGAGTTTATCAATTGATTTGAGCAGAGGTAATGTGATAATCGAGGGGAACTGGATAGCATATTAGCACGAGGCCCTGACAGCATTATCTCATTGGTTGAGTATTAGAGGTGGTTAATCAAGCACCTCGATGAACACGTCTTCGCGTTGAGATGGAATTAATGAAGATGAGGTTTTTCCTAATCCCTCTCTTCAAACAAATCGTAACTGATCAAAGAAACGCAGCAACAAACCATGCTAAAGCCGGGACACAGTTAGCGACACCGGAGCTAACACACAAAGCCATGCTAAACAGTGCAGGGAACAGGCCTGTCGCAATAATTAATCAATTATTAAGATCGATCAGAATGACTTACTGGTTTTCTACCAAAAACTGGATGATAAAAGTTTCCGGTCTGGTATTTTGGTCTCCAATAAACCTTTTTTTTTGAAGGATAATTTTGTTGACAAAGACTTTATAGTTAATTTTATTTGTTGTTTCAGTTGTTTTGTTGATCTATTTTCGATATTTAACATGTTCCAGCGATAAATATTTATTAGAAGGTAAAGTTTATTGACCTTTGATAGATTGTTCTTGCATTACTATACCATTACCATTAGATTACTTGAAAATAGCCTCAAAACAACAATAATATCATTTATCGCAATAAGTTCTGGGACAAATTATCATCCAGGAAAATTTGTTATCACGACAGGCCTAATTCCTTTTTAACTCCAATTTCACAGCTGCTAAGAAAACTTTAAAAAAGAGGAGAGAGGTGCCCACGTTACAATAAAAACTGCATAAAAACACAGAAAGGAAACTTAAGCAGACAGTATATAAAAGGCCTGCTCCTCTCACACACTCTGCCTTTAATGTGAAGGGTTTCCATGCAGGGAGGGCACATGTGTGTAAAACACAATAAAATAAACGAAAGAAAAGAATAAAAGATCATCCTGGGCAGGATGGGCAAAACATGGAGTCACAATGGATTGTAGAGCTTACCAGCAGTGGCAGGGTTGATGCAGTCAAAAAGGGTCCCTTTCCTTTAATTATTTACTTCCCTATCCGACATTGTCCTGCAAGAGGTAAACATACATTCATTTCAGGGACCCTTTTCTTTTCTGTGAGCCAAGCAACCAGGAGCCCGTCCACTCGAGCATCGTCAGCATGGTGAATGGGGGGTGAGGGGGAGCGTGGCGAATTGATCGGCCGTGGCTGTCGCTGCACGATGTTCAAACCTTCCTGTGTCTCAGTGGAAAACTGACAATATTTTCCCCTCATATGGTTTTCTTTATGAGTGTAATGTTGGACGGAGAGCCATGTGGCGATGGATCATTATCAGTGTTTTCTGTGTTTGTGCTGCTGTGAGTGTTGAGAGGGGAGCCACAGGCTTTTGTTTGGGTGCTGGTAATGATGCTCAGGTAGGCAGGCCCTTTGCAACAACATCTCCATGTCCATAAAAACACCTTCACACTGCTAATAAGCTCTAAATTAATCTGTTAAAGTCAAACAGGCTAAAGCTCAAGCAGTAAAGCTTAAAATCCTTTTCAGACAATAAAAATGCAAACTTCGAGTCTACGATGGAGTGTAAGGGCCAGGCTAAGAAAGAAAAATACAGGAATAAAGTCATAGTGTTATGAAAATAAATGACTAATATTACAAGAATAAGATCCTAATATTGTGAGAAAAAGTCTTGCAAGAATTAAATCATACTGTTATGAGAATAAACGTGAAATTATGAATGAAATACCGGAATAAAAAGAAAACAAAATTATATTATGAGAACAAAGATTTAACAATTCGAGAATAAACTCATAAGTTGTATGAAATGTTTCTCGTACTATTGTGACTTTATTGTGATTAACAATAAAGCTGAAATAATACAAGAATAAAGTCACAATAATATGAGAATAAACTCAAAATATTACTAGACTGAAGTTGTAAAAAAAAAAGTTGTAAGATTTTTTTTTTCATATTCTTTCGACTTTATTGTCGTGGACAACAAAGTCGAAAGAATTACAGAATAAAATTGTGACAATATGAAAGTAAACTCATTATGAGAATAAAGTCATCAGACTTTATTCTCGTATTATTACGACTTTATTGTTATTTTGGAACAATACATCTAAAATAATACAAGAATAAAATCATAATATCACTAGACTGAAATCGTATTAAAATGAAAACATTTATTTATTTTTTTCTCGTTATCTTATGAGAACAAACACATAATATTGCTAATATAAAGCTTAAATATCAGGAGAATAACCTAGTCATTTTATAACTGCTTACTAAACAAAACCCTAATATTTCGCTGGGTGTGAAGTTATGAATGTGAATCAGTTTAACAGGTAAATAAATACTCTATATTTTTACACATCAGCATTAAATCGTTATCCGTATCAGGACTTTGAAACGTTTGTGTCTATCGAGGCTCTGACCTTTAAAACGACTTTCTTTTCATTTTTATGGCGGCTTTACTTTACTAATAACTTTATTCTCATGATTAAAAAACAACAACCTCTTAGTCTGGCCCTAATACTCTGACGTGAAAATCACATTATTTAAATGAATAAAAATCTTAAAACTAACAGTTTGCTTCTTCACAAGAACTTGTAAGCAAAATTCAACACGATTTTACTGTAATTATTTACAAAACCAAACAAAAAGCAGCTTGTGGTCATTTTAATGACCTCGATTTAACTTGTGTTGTCAGGATAAGTGAACTGCGTCCACATTATGCCCTCTTCTCTTCATTTATCAGATTTAGATCCGCCGCTCCCCTCCGTTCCTCCATCACTCCTCTTCAGTACGCTTCATCTTCCTCCCCCCGCTCCCTCCCCAGCGCCTCCCTGCTGGCCGGTAATGCGGCTGGCAAACCAATTCGGCAGTCTCATCTTCGCCCAGCAGACGGGGGAGGCCTCCGCAGGGAGCCGTGCAGAGGAGGCAGCCTTTCTGTCCCAGTCACCGTTAATCATCTTTAGGTTCATCTGATGGCCCTTGCCCCTGGTCTCCGTGTCGGAGCGAACGTGTTCGGATTCGTACCTAAATGTGCTCATGTTGTCTAAATGGCTCGTAATGTGTAAATGAGATGGAGAGCGGCGAGGTGTCGAGCTGACGCTGCCGGTCCTTTGTCTTCGCTGTCGTTCGGGGCGTTGTTATGAGCTCTTAGGTGAGTGGGAGGACGTGGATTTTACCCACATTCATCACTCCGCCGCACGGTTATAATAGCTCTGGGTTTCTCAGCATGGTTTACCTCTATTTTGTTGGTTTTAATGAGTTTTTACAGTGTTGTTGCTAGTTTTTGTGGTAGTAGCTACAGGTTTTCTAAAAGGTCAAAGTATTGTATTGTGATTGTGTTTTGGCCTGATGCAATAAATCAATTAAATTAAAATAATCATTTCCATGATGATTATTTCTCTATTTTTCTTCTCTTTCTACCAAAAATGAGAAAACTAAAGTCTTTGGCCTCAAAGAGACATCATAATTCATTTTATTGGTTTTGTTTATTTATTTTGGATATTTAAAATCCAATTTCAGTGTTAAATGTTTATTAGAATTTAAAGTTTAATGGTCTATGAGAATATGTTCTAGTTCCTTATATTACTAGAAAATGGTCGAAAAAACAACAATATCATCATTTATCACGATAACCTTTGACAGGCCCACTTAGCAGAAGATAATACATTTTTAAAAATGTATTAAATTATTGTTGAACAACCAGCTGACGCTGGTGCTGCTGCCATTTTGCCACTAGGGGGAGTACGCAGCGACGTAATTAGCCGACAGTTGGCGTAAACTGCTTATTTGGGGAAGAAAAAGAAAATATTAATTTCTCACCTGCTCAAAAAACTAAAAAATAGATTCATAAACACTGAAACAAAGGATATTGTATCTATAATTTCAGTATGTTTTAGTTAGCTTTATAAATGCACAATATACTTCTAGTAAGTTATAGTTTTTCTCAATTAATTACTGTTTTTATTTGCTTTGGTTAACTGTAATAATGTTGCTCTGCAGGGTAATAATAGTTTAGTTTTGTTATTAATCAAGTTAGTTTAAATTAGTTTTTACAGTGTTTGTGCTAGTTATCACTAATATAATGTTTAGTTTTAGTAAATGTTTACATCCAAGCATGAAGCAGATGAATAAAGAGCAGAGATGTGTTGAATATTAAATAATTTGTTTATTTTGCTTCGTTGTCTCTCCTGCTGATTGTTTTGTTCTTGCAAAGGTCTGAAATAAACATTAACCTTTAGTTTATTTAATCATAATAACCTTTGCTACTGTTTGGAAAGTTCAAACTTTCCAAACAGCATAGACTTCAAATTAAATTGTTCATTAAAAATGCATAAAACAAGTTGTGGGTTTTCTATGCGTTTTTCATCTAAGAAGGAGGATTTTATTCTGCATTTTCTTTAAAATTAATCAGCAGTGATGTCTTTTTATTCACCAGATAGTTGGAGTGGCTTTTGCTAACCTATTCTCTCTCTGCCCTTTTGTTTGGGAGACCCGAACTCGGAGCCCACATGCCGTGAGGGGACCGAGGGGAAAAGACGGGAAGAGGAAGGAGAGACTTTTCCAACATAATTAACCTTCACTCTCTCCATTTGCAGCGGCGCATGCAGGGACGGCGGTCTGCGCTCGGCTGCGTCGCGGGAACGCGGAAGATGGAGGACACCTGCTCACCGCGGCGACACGAAAACATGTCCAGCCTTTGGAGGTGAAGGAGGGGTAAAAACAGATCTGGGTTCTCCAAGCCCCCTAAAATAAACCTTCATTTGTTCTGCTTCACATTTAAAAACCTCGCGTCCAGAACCTGCTGGCTCAAGGCCGCGTTAAGTGAGTGTATTACAGTGAGCGCAGATGTTTTACTGTGTGAAATCTGCTGTTTATTTATCAACAGTGCAGACTGAGCGGTAAACGGGTCCAAAGATGGCGTCATTTGCTGTTTTGTTGCTTTTGGTGTATTAATATTGTGGACCAAACATAGAGAGTAGACCCGTCAGGACAAATTCAGCCATAAAACTGTTGTTTTGACACCATTTTCACTCTGTTACTCGGCCCCTGGCAGTTGGCGGTTACCATAGCAACCAGTAACTGAAAGTTACAGAAGCTCCTCCCCCTTTTTCTGTTCCCGTTCGTTAACTGTGGGATCAGCTCTGAGTTTTTTTTTTACAAGTATTATATATTAGACAGCTTTAATTATATACGGGGTTTTATATGTAACTTTGCCATGTTTTTATATATTTATATTTATGACTGTAATCATTAGTCCGGTCAGGACAACAAATTTTGTTGGATGATAAATTGCCCCAGAAATTGTCGCGATAAGGAATAACGTTGCTGTTTTGAGGATATTTTCAAGTAACGGCACAATAATGCAAAAACACATTCTCAATCAATAAACTTCAAATTCTGATGAGCATTTAACACTGCAACTGGACTTTAAATATCAAAAATAAAGCAAAAAATGAAATTAATGAAGTCTCTGTAAACAAAACTGTCCTTGTAGTTGAGAGCAAAGCACCAGACCGAAGACTTTTGTTAGTAATTTTGTAGAAAGAGAGAAAAGCTAAAAATCATGCAAACGGAAATCTTTGAGATCATATTAATTGATTTATTGAAACACTTACACGCGAACATCAAATTATCCAAAAAGACTGATTTAATCTCTTTCTCAAATACTATTTAAGTGAAATTAAGTGTTTTATCCAGCTTATTAATTGTCTCTGCTGCACAAACATCTGATTAGAAGAAAAAGGAATTAGTAGAACTTATTACATTTCCAAGCAATCAACGTTCAAGCAGCAATTTGTGCCGAATAAATCCGTACACGTAGTTTCTTGATCTTATCAGAGACAATGCTCTGGTGAAAGCCGCTAAATGATATTCCTGTTTTATTGCTTCCACTGCTCTCAGATACACATTATGTCATTAAAGGATTACCTGGGGACAGATCTGATGAGTATGGACTCGTCTCAAAGCCTGGCTGTTTGCTCTGATTTTAGTTGTTTTGGTTCCTGTTTGAAGCTCAAACTCGTGTCCTGTTGCTCTAACAAATGTGTTTTTAATAAATAAATGGAGATCTGTGGACATTCACACGGACGAGACGTCAGCATTTTGTCAGTTTCAGCTGAAAAATGCAGCTTTTCACGTTAGATTTCTTTTAATGGCGATGTTGCAGGCAAGGTGTTTCACAATTCGAGAATTAAAAGAAACCAAAGAAAAGAAGTGTTTTAACTTGAAAGTGGTGAACGTGTTTGTGCAGGCTGGTCGTAACCGAGGCATCCGCGACGCGCCACGGAGCGGCGGTGCGTGCCACGGTTAGAGCTGCGTTCACGGTTAGAGCTGCGTTCACGGTCAGAGCTGCGTTCACGGTTAGAGCTGCGTTCACGGTCAGAGCTGCGTTCACGGTTAGAGCTGCGTTCACGGTCAGAGCTGCGTTCACGGTTAGAGCTGCGTTCACGGTTAGAGCTGCGTTCACGGTTAGAGCTGCGTTCACGGTCAGAGCTGCGTTCACGGTTAGAGCTGCGTTCACGGTTCGAAACAACAAAAGAAGTTGAAAAAGTTCAACTGAAAAAAGATGGGCGAAGTAGAAAATGACAGGAAAAACATTTTATGTTTTCAGATTTTCTTGCAGAGGAGAAAAGTTAAAGCAGACTTTTCAGGGATGTCCAAACGTTTTGCCATTACACTGCAAAAACACACAAAAAGCATTTTTGGTGCAAATATCTCGGTACGCTTAAAATAAGACAAAACTATCTTACAAGTAGTTTTTCAGCAAGAAATAAATTGTTTCAAGTCAATAGTTCATTAATATTGATTAAAAAGTTCCTTTGGCAGATTATTTCACTTATAGCAAGAAATATTTCCCTTGTTAAAAGTGAAATAATCTGCCAGTGGAACTAGTTAATATTAAGGAATTATTGACTTAAAATAAACCCCAATGTGTGGCTGATAAAGTTACTTGTAAGTTAGTTTTATTGGATCTCAAGTGTACTGAGATATTTGCACCAAAAATACTTGTTAAGATTTTATGTTTTTGCAGTGAAGGTTCGAAACAGTCGAGCTGAGAAAACTCAATGGCCACAATATTGTGTAAAATGTATTTCTTAGGACATTTGTTTGTTTTTATCTCTTGAATAATTTACTAAATAGACAATATTGTAATAAAGCAAAGTGAATCTGTGAATTATTGTTGACAGAAATGTAAGCAGGGTAAATATTCTCCAACATGTTTTGGGTTCATTGTTCTCATTTTTATGTTTGGCAGAAACATTGTTGATAAAAGAAAATACTTTAGTCTGGTATCTGAAAACAAAAAAGTCGTTTAATTAGATTTTAGTTGTAGAAATCCTTCCCTGTGCTTGTAGAGCGAGAGGCCGAACAAAATAATCCAGAGGGCCACAAACGGCCCCCGGAGCCACCCTTTGGACATCCTGAGTGTGGTACGCAGCGTGTTGTGACATGCAGCTGCCATCAGCCGGGTGTCGTGCGGATCGGGGCGGGCGGGACGGATACGTGCTAACAAGCCCAGGTGAGCGCGGCGCATCACCTCCTGATGCGCTAATGAATGCAGCGGCTTGACAAACCGCCGTCACCGTTAACGTATGCGGCCTGATTTCACGGTGCAAAGGTGAGGCGGCGAGGGCAGGTAAACAACACGCTGCAGCTGGAAGCCTGGAGTGTATTTTTATATGTGTGTGTGTGTGTGTGTGTGTTTCTCTGCATCACACTCTGGTCTCTAAACTTTAACTTGACACCAGGCAGATGTCCCTGAGTACCTTTTTAATTTCTTATTAACTAACAGATGTTAAGTGTTAGTTTGCACAGAAAAACTTTGAAAGCAGCTGAGAGTTAAACTGACTTACTGCCACTTTGTTTCCTCTGCTGTGTCATATTTTACAGTAATCCTAATCAATAATTCTCCAGGGTTTTGGAAGGTTTTCAAAATGTTAATTTGACTTTGAGATTATAGATTTCTTTTATTGTTGACATTTGTTTTGTTTAAGTCATTTAACAAAAACACACAATGCTTTTCATTCCTGGTAAAGATCAGGAGATTATATATTAATATATTATATATATATTACTGTATAAACTACTATAAACTACTATAAAAACATTTATCCAGAAGGTAAAGACATAAAAATATTAGAATTTAAGAAAATCAGGGATGCAACTATTATTAATTTCCCAGGAAGACTGAAAAGGGAATGTTTATTTATTTATTATTAATTTTTTAAATATCCTGAGGTCTCTTCTAGAGGAGAAAGACAAGAGAACATCCATTTCCTGTATTGCAGATTTGTTAATCTGTATAAATCAGGAAATAATTGTGTGAAAATACTGTTGCCAATAAAAAAAAGGCTATAAATCCAGCTACATTGTACTGTGTTGTTAAAAATTTTGCAGGTAAATTTTTTGAAAGATTGCACAGCGGGATGTAAATATCATTTTTGATGGAACTTAATGTTTTTCTTTTAATCTTTTTATTTCGTTCTTCTCAGATTTGGTGATTAATTTAACTCTTTCAGAGTTACTTCAACAAGACGTCGAGCAGTTTTAACTATTTCAAGTGTTAAAATTATTCCATGACTGAAGTAACTGAAAGAGTTAATTTAACACCAATTCTGAGAAGAAACTGTCAAAAGTGTCCTTTGTTTAAAGCAAACTATTAATATTTCTAAATTATTTCATAAAGTCCATTAAACACATTTTAATCATTTTTAATCACTTTTTCTCTTGCCAATGTAGATATTCTTTTCATCTGCTGTCTGGCTCGCAAATAAGCAAATATGCAAATCAGGCGATAAAATCATCCAGCAACTTTTAGGAGAGCCAGTAGCTCCTTTTCTTGCTGAGGATTCAGCAGCAGTGCGATAAAATGTCTACTTATCTAAACTTACTCACATCTCCAGTCAGATGAGTTCAAATAACTCGGACAAAGAAGAGAAGTTCATTTTGCCGCCGTCCTCAGTGAGGAAGATTTAGGGAGATATGAATCTCCCCAGAGTGGCAACAACGGGCGCCAATAAGTGCAGACAGCACTGTGTAAATCATAAAACTTCAAATGTAAAGAGAGAAAAAAAAACAAGTTTTGTGTCTGCATGGCTTTTTCCTCCCTGCTTGTTCGGATTTTCTCGATTTAATGAGGACACGGCGTACGCGTATAGCCCAGTTATGCCAAAACATTTGGCAAATGGCTCACTGGAAATCATCTTGTTGATGCAAAATTATATTACAAAATATTATTTCATGCCTCAAACTTGTTACCTTTGGCACGTTTCAGAGCTGAACACGTAAAAAACAAAATGTGTCTTTGCAACAACCTGCCCTGAGATGAAATTTAAAACATGCTTCTTTGCTTCTGTAAGTTTCAGGTTAAGTGTAGACACAACTGGCTATCTATCCCTTAGGGTTGGGAGATTTTATTTTTTTAAGTTATATAACTTAAAAACTCTGACCGATGATTCATTGGTCAGAGTTGGGGCTTAAACAGCAAATCCAATCCTTAATGTATTACGATACAAAGACCTTAGTGAAAATAAGGGGAAAGTCAGTGTGCAAATAAAACACCTTGAAATGCCTCTAGAAAGCCTGAAGAACTGTTGGTCTAGACAACTTTAAAAGACACAAAGAGAAAAGTTTGGCTGCTTGGAAGCAAAATATTAGGGAGCATGATGAAAAATGTAGAACCTGAAAACCTAAAACACATTCTGAGTCAAGTCTAAATCAAACACATTAGACACAGTAAAGTTATGTGTCATTTGGAGTCCTGCTGCACTCACCTGTCTCTGCTCCGTCGGGAGGGGAAAGCAGCATTGCAGCCAGCCACCGTGCACACATGCATCTCTTTCAGGTGCACGTTCTTGTAGTGCAGTTTCATGCTATAGGAGCTCTTGAAGCTCTTCTTACAGACGTAGCAGATCTTGGGGTCAGGGCTGGAGCACGGGTCTCCTTCGGGCGACTGAGACATGGGGAATTTGGGTGGACTCGCGCCGTACCCCATGGAGGAAATGAAGCTCTCGTGCAGAGCGGCCATGCTAGCGGCGGCGGCGGCTGCTGCCGCCATGCCCCCGTTGTAGAGGCCATACTGACTCATGCAAAACATGTCGTAAGTCGGATCATTGAGCTCTTCTTTGATCTTGATCGGAGGCCCATGAGGAGACGGTGAGGAATGACCGTTTCCCTCGATGTCTTTTCTCAAGTGTTCGTCCTCGTGGGCCTCGTTTTCATGCTCCTTGTCCAGACCTCTTCCTCCTCTGCCGTGCTTTTGATGTTCCTCTCCGTCCATCAGGTCATCGCGGTAGAACATCTTTGAGTCTGAGGTTTCAGACTCGTTTTCAAAGTCTCTCTCGTGGTCCTGATCTTCTGAGGTAAAGCTGTCCATACAACGCAGCTCTGAAGCGCCGCCTCTGCTGTCGCTGCCAGTCCCTTCCCTACATTCGTCCTCGCTTTGCCTCATCATCCCCCTAAGGGCCAGGCCAGGGCTCATCTCGTCCTGGGAGGGCGACTGCTGGCCACTGCCGCCACTGTGGTGGCCAGTGCCACTTGCACCATTGTTGTTGCTGTTGCAGTTACCGTTGATTTTAATGTTGTTGTGAAGAAGACTTGCCTGGTGATTATGGTGGATAGTGTCGTCGTCGTCCTCATCTTTGTCCTCAAAGTCATCTGCTACGTCAATCACTTCCTTCTCAATCTTAACTGGCATGCTCGATTTACGAGGTTTCTTCTTGGGTGTGGGGTCACTGCTTGTGGTGAGGTCCTGACTGCCACCAGTGGACAGCCGGTGGGACATTGGACTTGCCTCTGACAAGTGAACATTGTTGTGCGAGACAACAGCAGCCAGGATCTGCTGCTGCTGGTCCATCAGGGTGGTGCTGTTGGTAGTAGCGGGCATGATGGGGCTGGTTGGCAGTGACACTGGAGGGCTGACGAGGTCTGCTGGAGACACAAGTGTTCGGTAGAACGGGGGCACTGGTTGGACTGGCTGCACTGATTTCAGTGAAGGGAACACCAGGGGACTCTGCAGCGGGGACTGAAGCATCGGGTCTACTGGGGGAGTCGTAAAACCCAGCGGTGGCCTTCCGGGGCTGGTGAGCGTGAAGCCGCCGTTCTTGCTGCTTGAGATGACAGGCGTACCTGTGGTGGAATTGGCACGGATAAGGTCCTTGTCGCGGTTGTTGCGCAGCATGGGCATGTGCAACCGTGGGTTGGGATTGGCACTGTGGCGGTTGCGGCTGCGCAGGGAGCTGAAGACCATGTTGCATCCCTCAATGGTGCAGCGGTGTTTAATCTTCAAGTGTACGGCATTATAGTGTATCTTAAGTGTGCCTTTGTCATAAAAGGTCTTTCCACACGCATTGCAGCACACGCGACCCTTGCGTGAGGTGGCTCCCATGCGGCGTATGCGATGCATCTTGGAGGAGAACGAAGGATGGCTGATGGACTTCGAAGGCTCATCCTTGACGAAGTGGTGATGCACCTGATGGTCGCCCAGACTGTTGTGTTGCTGAGACTGGCTTTGGGTCTGCTGTTGGCCCTGCTGCGGTTGCTGAAGGGACGACTGCTGCTGAGCTTGCTGGGTGGACGGGGTTGGGGAGATGGGCGATGCACAGTTGTTGGGTTCTGTCTTGGGTTCAGTGTTGTTGATGGGTCCCAGTACTCCGCGACTCGGGCTCTGACCTGTGCGGAAGGGCGATAGGGACACCTCTGACTCGCTGGTCTCCACCTGCTCTCCTTGGTTTGGGAGGCTGGGCTCCCGAAGCCGAAGGGCAGACTGCTCCATTGGGAGGCCATTAGGGGGCAAGCCGAGCATGGGGGCAGAGACCGGGTTGATATACTGGAACGGTAAGAGGAAGGCTAAGCTGTTGGGGATATTCTCAAAGTGATGAATGCTGGAGGGGCTACTGTTCTCCAGATGTGTCAAGAGCCCCGGGCTGCGGGTTCTGTTATTACTTTCGATGAACGTCCTAATCCCAGAGTCTGTCTTTGACGAGGGAACTGTGACCGCCTGACCTTCTTTCTCCTGAATAGCCATCAGCTCCACGATGGACTTGGTCTCACCAAAGCGCAGAAACTGCTGCAGGGTGATGATCTCTTCTTCACGGGACATGATGGTCCAGCGGTCCAAAACCTTGCCTGCAGCATCCTGAATGTCCCAGAAGAGACGAGAGAGACAAGAGAGAAGATACAGACTGTTATTGATTGCGAATAATTAGTCTGGTCAAAGGAAGATACAGAGCAAGGGGTAAGGTGGGTTTTTCCATTCATGATACCCAGAGGTCCCCTGGAGCGACACCTGATACGCTTCATCAAAGGTCTACCCTTCAACAATCTCTCTTATTCTTGTGCTGATCAGTCCTGCAGATCGGCAAAGTGAATCAAAAGGTCCACCATTTTTAATCTGATTTTAAAAATATCAGGAATTCAGGAGAAACTGCACAAAGAGGACAAAACTGAGTAACAACAAGACACATGTATGTGTAATAATAACAATTCTAACATTACTGAAGAAAAAACAGAGTACAAGTTAATACAGGATGTATTTAGTGGTAAATGCAGCCCAACGTGTCGTTTACCTGAGAAACACCTGAATCCAGACAACAAAAACAGAAATATTACCATAAACCAAGAATAAGACAGGAAATGTTTGTTAGGTAGGACCTGCTGAGGGACTGGAAGGTTTTAATTTCATGATGACTTCAGATTTAATTGCTTTCATAATTTGAGAATATAATGGTTTTGATGTCATGGTAAAAATAACACTTTGTTGTTTAATAGTGACGACAGTATAGAAAATGTTGTGTCTTTGCAGACTTATGGTCACATTTAGTTAACTTTTGAGCTCCTGCTGGTCATTTTGACACTTTACCATTTGTTGTCTTTCCAGTTTTGTACCCAATTTTTTTTAAATTTCTAAAGCAATTATCTACTGTGAGACATTTCGCCTCCCTTGACACCTGATGCTTTAAAGCCATTTTCTCCAATCCGCTTATTAACTTCTGTAAGGAAATGTGAATAAATATGAGTATATTAGGTTTGACCAGGAGCCCTAATCTGTCATTATTTAAGAGACAGCAGACCAAATTAAATAGGAGCAGTGCCATAAAAACTTTTGGGTAAAATTAGGGGAGCATCGATTGCAGTTTTTGGTCCAATCGCCAATTACCGAACTTTAAGAATCCTGACCCGCTGATTTTGATTTATTTTGTCTGATATGTTAATAAATATAGGAAGAAAGTTGCTGAGGCGACTATTAACTGTAAACGTGCAGACATGACCTGGTGGGCCGGTCCGTCAGTCAAACCTCTCACTGCAGAGCAGAAGAGGACATTGGTTGATTTTTAGATCTTTGTTGATAATCTCAGGGGATAAGATCTGCTTCACATGTAAGTATCGGCTGATCACCGATCTCCTAAACTTAAGGAAATCTCCGCCAATCAATCAGCTGGCCAATAAATCGGTGCACCTCTAATAAAACTCTCTAAATACATTTTATTATAAGTGAAATGTGAACATTTTTATAACAATGCGTCTTGTTTAACTACAATATAACTAAAGTTTTGATTAACTGATGCTCAATTTTAAAATATCTACTGTTGAGACTTGGGTAATGATCCAAATAAAGCATTGACTTAGCCTGGATTTTTTTGCAATAAACAGATTTAAAAAGAAAGGTAGCGCATCCAAAGGTAAACAGATGATGATGAGGCTTAGTTCAGGCAAAGACTATTCTGATAGTTTTTCCTCTTCTGGGGCCCCATATCTTCACCTGTTTCAGATTGCTGCTGGCGAATGAGTTCACAAACCGAGCAACACGCTGCAACTGATGATAATATTCAGAGTTGGAGTATTTATGTGAACAAAATGGAAATGTACAGTGTAAACATTGCGGTTCACACACTGCAGGCCCTCAGGGGAGCAGCAGCGAGTGACATCAGGGGAGCAGCGCCGAGCGATGACAATTAGTCATGCTGAAATGGTAGCATTTCTTACGCGCTCCTTGCTGCTGGCATCTATAAAAGATAAATGGCGGCTGTGGTGCGCAGAAAGCTGTAAAAACCAACATCACAAAAGCACAAAGGGCCTGTAAGGAGAAAACAGAAGATAAATGTTTAAAGAGAGACAGCGGGAAAAAAAAGAGAGAGGGAGATACTACGGGAGACACACAGAGGAAGAAAACAGAGAAAAAGAAATAAAAGTGTGAGTGGTTTCATATCATGCCCTTAGATATACCAGAGAAATAGATTCTTCTGAGACCAAACATCAATAGTCACTGGGGTATTTGCTGTTAAATATACATTAAAAAACATTTTACACTTTCATTCTGTGTGCGCTCTGGAGTTTTAGCCTGGAGGTACGACTTTAAATTCTAGCCTGGACACTATTATTTCATACTGCATGGCCATGCGGGCATTAGCACTTCCATTTGATTTAATTGAAACAAAATAATGAAAGTAAATTAGAAAGTGAATCTGTGAATAGTTCCACCATCTGAAAAATGTTCTTAAGAAATGGGGATTCTAAGAAGAGCAGCAGTCTGGGTTTTACACTTCAGGGAAACAAAAACTGACTTTTTTTACACGTTATAAATACGCAGAGGTCGCCTGGTTATTTACATTGTAATATTCTGGATTTTTAAGGTGAAATTGAGGAAATTTTCACCTTTTAAATGAAAACGACATCACGTAATTTCGAGTGGTAAGTGATGTCGTTTTGGGGAAGTATTCACACCCATTAAACTTTTTCACATTGTTGCGATACAACGGCAAACTTTCATCTTCTACATGGATTTTATGTGACTACACGTACATAAAGTAGCTCACAGCAGCTGAGTGGAAGGAAAAACTTACAAGATTTTCAAAATGCATTAGTTTTACAGTTAACTCTGCTCTATTTCACTCCAAGCAGACCAACTGGAAGGCGATTATCATGTGTTGGGATGGCCTAGCCAAAGCCCGACTTGGAATAAGTTTCAAGATGCTCTCCATCCAGTCTGATGGACTGGATGAGACTTTTAAGTGGAGTGGAAGGTGACTGCAATTAAAAACTTCAGGGGTTATAAATACTTTTGCAAGACATTGTACAAATATGCAAAAAGTGTTGAGAGTTGCTAATAAGTTCAGATTAAAACGATATCCTTAAGACAAACATTTCCAACTATTTACTTCCAACTTACAGGAAGAAGACAGTTTATTTTGAGGCGTTGGAGGGAATCAGAACGCAGAGAACCGCTGTTCAGCGGTCGCTGGAGTTTCAGGAAGCAGCCAGAGGTCCAGATGGAGCCGCTGCATTAATCATAAACTCTCTCAAAGCCAAAAGTCAACAGAAGTTCAGAAATAAAAGAATTGTCTGCAGGAAGACACGAGCTGTCCGTCCTGCAGGAGCTTCTGATGATGAAGCTACGAGCGCTAATGTCCAGCGTCTGCAGCGGCGATGCCCAAAGGGAGGTCCGGGGGCCATTTGCGGCCCCTGAGATGACTGTGTGTGGCCCCTGATTTCAGTTCCAGAATGATCTAAATTTCCTGTTTGATGTAGATGGAGAGTTTGTTTTGTTAAATGATCTCAAATTAAATGTCCTTACAATAGAAAACATTTCTAACTATGTCTTTAAATGATCAAACTTTGTTATTGGAGACTTTTACTCAAAAAATCAGATTTTAATCAACGCATTAAACTTAATACAGTGTTTTCAAAGGAAGAATGAACCAAATCCTCATTTTATTGCTCAGAGTTGAATAAATTTTGTTCTACTTTTTTTCCAATCGATACCTAGAAAATTTGCAAACTTTCTTTTAATGAGACAAATTCAATTTACGATTTAAATCTATAATAATTTTTAAAAAAAATTTCCCCAGCAACGAACCTGACTGCTCTATTTATTTAATGAAGCAGGGGAGGCTTAGTGTATTGTGGAGGAGGAAAAGGAACATTGTTTTTTTTTTCTTTACCTTTCGAGGTTTTTTTGACAAAAAGTTTGGACACCCTGATTGATGTAAAGCGTGTTGACACACATTCGCAGACAAACGCTTGTCCTCATAATCTTTACTACTTTAAGTCTTGCAGCTGCACTCCCCTGCATTAGCTCTGCGCTGCAGCGAGAGAAACAAATACGCCATTAGAAGCACTTTTACAAGTAGGCACTCATCTTCCAATTAGCTTAATGTGGCCCTCTTCCCTCTCTATTTTCCAGCCGTGCCCCACCTCTTCTTGTACACTCCCTTCAGTAAAATCTCATTAATCCACCCTCCCCCTCTCCCCTAGTGCTATGACATATTAGTCTGTCATTATGCATCCCAGAGTCCTTTAAACAATGCAGCTAAACCTTTTGTTTGCCAGGTTAATGACTATTAGCCAATAATTACAGCAGAGAGACGGCGGGGTACCCCCACTTTATCTGCTCCACAGCCTCAGATGTTGGTTTATTTTATCCGCCTGCCTCCTTGAATTAATCTGACACGCAAGCGCGTTCATCCGTCTTCTCGCTGCTGCGTCACGAATGCTGGATGTTGTGCAAAAATGTCTTAACGTAGCCCACTAACCCCGGGGCTGGGTTAGCGCTCCTAGTTACAACATGTCAACCAATTATGCAATTAGCAGATTATGCAATTTGTTGCATGTTTCCTTGTGAGCTAGAAAGTAAACTGGGAGATCTCTGAACTGGTTGGAATGAAGAGGATCCGTTCTCACAATGGCAAAGTGAACCATGGGAACCGCATTGATCCACCAATCACCTCGCAGTGAATGTGATCTCCTCTAAGCCTCCAGGGAATCCCCATTGATCTCCAGTCCTACTCTCAGATCCAGTTGCTTAAAAAAAAGAAAACATACTCTATTCCTGTGTTTATCACTTCAAGGGAGGTTAAGCAGAAGTTCCTTGTGATCTGAGAAGGTCCTGAACCTTGACGCTTTCTATTCCGTTTTCCGCCTGCCTCCGCCGCGGACCGCGATGAATAATGCAGAGGATCTAGTGACGAGGGGGGCCCCATCGGGGATCGGTTCACGCAAAGCCCACTGCCTGGAGCCATCACATCAGAGGCCAGCCGCTCCAAAGGCACAAGCTGGCTCCCCCTTCGCCTCCCCAGCGGCTGGTCAAAGGTCATCTGTGAACAACCATCTCTGCTGCTTCCCCTGTGATGGCGCACAGAAAAATCTCCAGCTCCACGAGGACGTGGGTGGACGACATTCGGAGGAATCATAAAGGCTGAAATTTACACGTTGTGATCTCGGGTTATTTCTCTTTTAAGCTCGGTTCATCAGAAGAGATTATTCTGCAGTGGAGCCGAAAATGAACGTTTGTTCAAGCTGCTGTAGGCCAATTAATTTCATCCTCATTGGCACTTTTTCAACCGTAATCTGCGTTGATCAAAAGCTTCATATAACAGTGATGGATGGAGGGACAGGTAGATTTTTAGCAAACATAACTTGCACTTTGGGTTTTGTCTTTACATTTTTTCTCCCAATCAGCCAGATTTGATGTAAAATTCAGTTTGCTTTGCTCATCAGTTCTCCAGGTTTTCCAAACATCTCTTAAAGGGCCGGTATGTATTATTATAGTGCCATTTTATAGCACAACAAAGGAAATATGTTAGCTTCAGTTGTTATGAAAATACCGTATAGATCAAAAACAACTTAAGAGAAATTTGTGCTTGGTGGAAATGGGCGGAGCTTTGTGACAGATAGCGCTTAGCCTCCCCCGATTCAAACATGCATAAATGAATCAAAGCAGCTCTCCATGTATGCTTTGATGAACGGATAACAGAAACATTATGTACAGCTGAAAAAGTCAATGTTGCCCCTCCTTTAAAGTTTTCTTTAGACTCTGTCTGCTTTATTTTTACTCATTTTTATTTTAAATTTAGTTTTAATGTGTCCAAAGCCCCTGAACCAATGTTGGTTAGCAGTTATCTGTGCACAACTTATTTTAAATTATGTAATTAGACAATATTTATAAATGAAAATATATGGAAAGTACAAAATATAAACCAGCTACAACAGATGGATCTTTTCCTTCCACTCAATTTCCCAGTAGCATCCCTAGATAAAGCACCGTGAGCAGCCCACTTCTTAGTCAAAGTCAAATTAGCATCAACAAACTCTAACCTTGCTCATGACATAATAACAGAAACTCAGTTTTAGGTTTGTTAGTTTTCAGCCATCAAAAATAAACACTCCGAGAAACGACTATCTAAATTAATTCCATGTTTTGAAGTGAGTTATTTAGTTTATTGTAGTTGATGTACAAGTTAAAGCCAGTCGGAGTCGGTTTCCTTGGAAAATGTAACAAGATAAAAGCGGTTGTTTAAAACTTTGCAGAGTTCAATCATTTGTTTCTCCACAAATGTGAAGAATTCAGAGAAACGGTGGCCTGAGTTTCAGCGGGCAGACAAGACGCCTCTCCACAAATAAGCTTCAAGGTCTTTTCAACGAGAAACGCTTTGGTGGGAAACGAGATCCTCAGGAACTAAAAGGGTACATAATATCTTCTGTAAACTTTTTGCTCAAATTCTGGTTTCCACGTGAAAACAGAAGCGATGTGGAAACGGAGATGATTGAATAAGCGCCAGCTGATGAGACACCATTCAGAGGCGGCTCTTATCTAATCAGGAACCATGGAAAAGGGCCGACTTCATCACAGAGGACAGGCGGCTGCAGGATAAGTGAATGTGAGGAGGCCACAGGGCTGGTTGTGCTGCAGCAGACGCAGCGATCAGCTAACAGGCCACAGGATACCCTGGCTTCACCTCTCTGCCCGATTTGAGTCATGGCTTCGGTTAAAAATTCATGACCGTGTGTTAGCTGTTGCTAAGGGCACGCTAATCGACTGGAGTGAGATTTATAGTGCAGTTGCTGCACTAGATGGAAAGGGAGGGGGGTCAGGGGTCATTATGCTGCAGAAGACGGTACGGCAGGCCAGTTGAACATAAAATCGGTTCAGTCTGACTAATTGCGTTCTACACTGAAAAACACAAAATCTTACCAAACAATTTTGGTCTAGTTTCTAAATGTCTTAGTATACTTGAAATAAGACAAAACTAACATACAAATAATCTTTTAGCAAGATATAGGAGCTTGTTTTATGTCAGTAATTCCTTAAAATTACTGAAAAAGTATTTCACATATAACAAGACATTTTCTAATGTTTTAAATTAAATAATCTGCCAATAGAACAAAAATTTTCATCAATATTAAGGAATTATTGACTTGAGACATTTTCTAAATCTTGCTGAAAATTTACTTATAAGTTAGTTTTGTCTGACTTTAAGTGTATTCAGATATTTACACTAGAAACTAAACCAAAAATACTTAGATTTTGTGTTTTTGCAGTGTGGTTGACTCAACACAACTACATTTTTCCCATCCGCGTTTACGTTCTGACTAGTAGGAATAATAATTCAAGATGTCTTCAGTTAAATTTTGACAAATCAAAATGCCTTCCTGGATTTTAAAGTTGCTTTTGAACATTGACCAAAATATTTGATGTTTTTTAAATTAATTTAACGATGGCATCTGACAAAATGTAACGTCTGCTTCTGGTTTCAAACTGTTCATTCAGATATGTAAGGTGTGTTTATAGTGTTTTTATTATGTAAATAAATATTGATATCTTAAATAAGCAACACGTCTGTAATTACACTTCAAAGTATCTCCAATGAATGGTCAAAATTACCTTAAATATGTATACATGTCTGAATTAAGAAATTAGACATAAGCCCCCATAAGGTGTCCAAATAATTGCCTGCAGAGTTTTGGGTTTCCAGCACAAAGTTTAACTTCGCAAACTGCTTCAGAAATCCACAAACAATTTCCTTTCATTGACTTCAGACGAACAAATTACATCTAGAAACGGATTTGGGGAGCAAAAAGTGCATCTTTATAACCAAGCTAAAAATGGAGCACTTTAAAAACATTTTTATGTTGTTTCACTGAAATCTGAAAGTTGCACCTAAATCTGTGACTTTTTGACTAGCCAGAATTGAAGACCTCTGAAATAGAAAAGCCGCCTATGTTCAAGATACCGAATTCATTTAGATCACAGGCGTCAAACTCCAGGCCTCGAGGGCCACAGTCCTGCATTTTATAGATGAGCCACTGGTCCAAAACACTGGAATGAAATGGCTTAATCACCTCCTCCTTGTGTAGATCAGTTCTCCAGAGCCTTAATGACCTAATTATTCTGTTCAGGTGTTGTGCAGCAGAGACACATCTAGAAGGACGGCGGCCCTCCAGGACTGGAGTTTGAGACCCCTGATTTAGAGACTTTTTACTACTCAGATTTACACTTTTAGATATCTCATTTAATTATTCGCTTTCAGGATTTCTGCAATTTAATTTGCACCAGTCGAATCGTAAATATCTCCTATCAAAATATAAATTAATACTGATGCAAATTAAGATATCTTTAATTGGAAATGACTAGTCAAAACATAAAAAAATATTACTTTATGACAAACCATAATTTAAGTCTTAATATTTGAAATCTGAAATGTAATTAGATATAACTTAAGTAACATGTCTAGTCATAAAGGAGAGTTTGTTGGATCAGATTTTATGGTAAAACGGCCTGCCGTACGGGCGGGTGAGTCAGAACCTGGCACACGCCGGGTTCCAGGTGGCCTTTCCCAAACCGTTTCCATCTCTTTTTCCACTGTCTTGTCTTTTATTATCTGTTTTTGAAAACAAAGCTGTCATTTTACGTCTCCTCTGCTCTGATTCATCTGACTCTCCCGACTTCAAACCGCCGCCGTCATCAGCGGTGCTTAACGTCGAAAAGATGTCCCCCGGCTTCTTCAGAAAGAGGACGGGACGGTCGTTTGGCCCCCCGCCCGGCGAAAGGTGCAGCACATGGAAGCCATTTCAGACCCCGGAGAACGGCGCGCTCTCGCTGTTCCGACAGTTTATAGCAAACTAAAACCAACAGAATCAGCTGAGCTGAATAAAACACGTTCCGTAACTGAAATATAGAAAAACTGTAACAAATGGGGAAAAACAAACTAACTGGAATATGTGGCACATTTATAAAATTAACTGGAGCATCTTGAAATGATAGATTTAGTAATGTTTTCGTGTTAATGGATCTATTTATTATCTTTTTGAACTGAAGTGAGTCACGATGAATTTTGCTGGAGGATAAATTGTCCCAGAAGTTATCGCGATAATCTTTTTGTTTTGATGCCATAATAATCCAGGAACACATTCTCAAAGATGAATAAACTTTCAATTCTAGTTAACATTCAACACTGGAACTGGAAAACATTTTAAACATCCAAAACAAACAAAACAGCACAAACAAATAAAATGAATGCATCATTCTGCTTTGACAGGGAAAACAGGCAAAAGTGGCAGGTAGTGCAAACTAAGTACTTTCTACTGGATGTTGAAATCTTGCAGCATTGTTGTTCTTTGAGATGTGTACGATTATCGTTTATTGCAATAATTTCTGGGACAATTTCCCGTCCAACATTTGTTGTCATGACAGGCGTAAATAACACAAAACTAACTTGTTTCACATCATTAATATTGATGAAAAAGTTTCACATCAAATTATTTCACTTATGACATTTTTATATTATATTATAAAGTGACACAATTCGACAGTGAAACTAGCATTTTTCATCAATATTGAGGATTTATTGACTTAGACCAAGCTTCCTGCTCAAAAGTTACTTGTCCGTAAGTTTTGTCTTATTTTAAGTAAACTGAGATAAACCAAAATTACTTGGTAAGATTTTGTTATTTTTCAGTGTGAAACATTGAAACATCCAGAATCTGGTGCAGAACACTGTAAAAACACAAGATCGTAGCTCTAGTTTCTAGTGCAAATAGTGACACGTCTAATAACTAATATTAAATAGCAAACACACTTTAAAAAACCAATTGAATTAGACCATTGAAAAACCCAGATCTGTTTTAACCCTGATTCTGAGCGCTGAAGCACCGTAACCGTGGCGAAAGCTCAGCGGACCCAGCACGGAGCCAGGGGGAACGCCTCGGAGAAAGCGACTGTCTGATGCTTCCCGTTAATTGCGGCAGCAGCAGCAGCAGCCGGGTCCGTCGTGGGCCTGGGAGACAGATGCAGGGGCCTCTGCATTCGCTCCAGGGCCAACGGAGAGCAGTGAGGCGGCGGAGGAGCGGAGAAACGCTCCCCTCTCCCACTTACATCACATCTCCTTTGCCTTGATTACCGTGTTGGCAGAAGAGCCGCACAGAGCAGCATATGCTCACAGTTTGCTCCTTTAGCCACATTAAAGTTCGGTTCCTGGCGTTCCTGTATCGAAACTTCCACCTCCAGGAAGCGGAGGGAAGCGTTTGGAAAGCTGGAGGGGCTGAGGTTGTGCTGCGTTGGTGCCGCAGCAGCAGAGGTGTGTGTAAGCTGCAACGCGCCGCATTAGCAGCGCAGGAAGAGAAAGAATAAGCTAATGGACTCTTTATTTAATGTGATCAGAGCCATTATTGACAGGCTGCCAGGAAGACGCAAGACCATTAACTCAAGTCTAGGGGGTGAGAGAGAGAGAGAGAGAGAGAGAGAGTGTTGCTATCTGCTACCTTTCCTCCAGTCCTTTCCCTACAATGTTTCACTGCCAAACTGGTTCCAACTCAGAACCAGTTTAAGCTTCAGACTGGGCCAAAATGGGTCGAAAATATCTGAGAAACGAGTTTTAAATCAAATTTTTCCATCCATCCATTTATCCATCCATCCATCCATCCATCGGTTCTATACAGTATAAATCCTTTTATCTGCAGAAATATCTGTCATAAATTCAAGCCATGATTTTTGTTTTTTTATATTTACTGTCAAACTTGGGAGTGAATCCTTGGAAACTTGATTCCAGAAATTTGGCCTATTATGAGATGAAAGTAATTTAAACTGTGTAAACCAGAGAGGACTGTAATTGATCCTGACGGTTTTCCCAGAACCCAGAACCCGGAGCGTCTTCATAACGAGTCACACTTTTTACCGCTGCCAATGCGACGTAAGGACGTGTGAATCAACACATCGAAAGTTTGCGCTGTAGATAACCACAGAACGACTTTAGAACTTTATTTATCTGTTTTCATAAACATTTTACAAATCGCTTCTCCAGAAGAGCTGCAGATGGACGCAGTAAAATCACTAAAGGTTTTCACAGAGAGGAAGATTCACATCCATCACCGCGGGCCGGTCGCAACTGCTGCAGGCTACTAATGCATGCTGCTGTTCATTTAGCTTTATTTTATTTGTCTCATTCAATAAGTTTGAATTAGTTTTTACAGTGCGTTTCCTATTTTTTGTCAGTCATTATTAGTTGTATATTACTCAATTTTAGTTTAGTTTTTATTGGTTATATTAGTTTTTGGTAAATTTTTAGGTGCAGAATTCAAGAAGATCAAAGTTTTGTGATTATGCCTGGATTGGGTCATGAATACTGGACAGAAGATAAACTTTTCAACAAATAGATTAATAAAAACAGAAGCGAAGGATTTTACATCTATAATTTTAGTGCTTTAGTTAGTTTTCTAAGCGTTCAATATATTTCCAGTTAGTTTTAGTTTTTCCTGATTAATTCTGCGTTTTTATTTAGTTCAGTTAAGGAGAACGTTTTCCCGGTTTCAGTTTTGGTTGCTGTGTTAGCTTTAGTTGGCTGCTGTATGCTGTAACAACCTGCTGTATGCACGGCGCATCTCCTGGGTCACGGTTCTGGGTCGCCGGGTCTGAATCCTGTCAGGTTTTCCAGAGTGGTGATAACTTTCAGAAAAATAAACATCTGCTGCCTCTTCGCGCCGACAACAAGACGAGCTTAAAAACGACCTGGAAAAGTTCGTCATGTTCTGAACGTGGGATCGCATTTCACGTTTTCCCAAAGATCAGAAACCTGCGGAGGAAGAGCGGAGCAACGTCTGGAGGAAAAGGTGAGCAGACGGGGGTGATTCGGGGTCGCCGAGGTCCTGCAGGGCCAGCAGATGTTTGATCCAAACCCAGAACATCTGGCCCTCCACACACTGAATCTGTTTCACTCAGCTTCTCTTTGGATTTTCATTGTTCCTCACGGTCCACTAAAGTCTGCGCCTCTCCTTCCAGAGAGAAAAATCCATTCATCATTATTGTTACTCATCACGTCAGTAAAGTCGCTCCTCTTATATACTGCATGCAGCAGATATGTTTAGATTTATAAAGAAGTAAATCGTCATCAGCTGTGCAAACTCAATGAGAGCAAGGTTATTATATTTAAGTAAAACTAACAAATTAACAAAAACTGAAACTGAGAAAACATTTCCATTAACTGAAATGAATAAAAATGGTAATTAGAAACTACAACTGAACTGCATCGTACATTTATAAAACTGAGAAACGTAGTGAAGATATGATATCCTTCGTTTTTGTGGTTTTTAGTCTCTTTATTAGCCTTTTGAACTGAAGTTGATCTTTTCCATCCATAAACCTCCTGACGGCAAAATAGCGACAAAGCCAGTTCAACAAAAATTAAATACATTTTTTGAAATTAGTATGTTTTGTTGACTAGGCCTGTGACAATGCTGAACTTATAATAACTAATAAAACCAGCAGGAACACTGTAAAAACTAATTAAAACTAACTGGATTTTACAAACAAAAAGTCACAATGAAATAAAACTAAACTATAATGAAAAGCTAGCCTTCATTGTTTTCATTGTTTCCATTGTTTCTGTTATTGTTGGGAACCGAGGCGGGCGTGTTCACCGGGTTCTGGACTGCAATGTGACGAGAGCGCCGCCTGCTCCCTGCGCCGCTTCCTTTTATAAACACCGACCCGCGGCAGATCCCTGACTGGCCGGGCTGGACGAACAATGTCTGGGCTGGGTTGGAAGGCGAGTGGACCGGTTCTGTTTGATCAGAAGTTCGGGTCCAGAAACAAACCATCATCGCTTGATCAGCCCGGAGCACAAAGATCTGGTGGCCATAAAAGTGAAAACCTGCAGCGGATCCAACACCAAATATCCAGCAAAAACCTGCTTATTACTGGAGTTTCTCACTGAGTAAAGGTGAAATATTTGGCTGGAGATGCAGCTGGGAAACAGCTACAGGAAGTGACACGCTACTGACACATGATTGGCTGGATTCAGCAGAGCAGCCAATCCAGGAGCGGGATTATTTTTGTCTTATTCCTGATTGGCTGAAAGCCAAAAGATAAGCAAATGTTGACCTGTGGTAGACATCCATCCATCCATCCATCCATCCATCTATCCATCCGTCCGTCCGTCCGTCCGTCTGTCCGTCCATCCATCCATCCATCCATCCATCCATCCATCCGTCCCTCCATCCATCTATCCATTCGTCCCTCCATCCATCCCTCCATCCATCCATCCACCATCCATCCATCCATCCATTCATCCCTCCATCCGTCTGTCCGTCCATCCCTCCATCCGTCCGTCCGTCCATCCATCCATCCATCCATCCATCCATCCATCCATCCATCCATCCATCCATCCACCATCCATCCCTCCCTCCGTCCGTCCGTCCGTCCGTCCGTCCGTCCGTCCGTCCGTCCATCCATCCATCCATCCATCCATCCATCCATCCATCCATCCCCCCTCCGGTCCGGTTCTGTTGGGTTCCTGAACCATTTGCTGCAGGTCTTCAGTTCTTCCTGCCTGTTGACTGAATCCACTGCCGCCACAGAAACAGCAGAAAGCTCTAAACTTTTAACCAGGAAACATCTGGAACGAAGTGGACGATGTGTACCACCAGCGTTCGGTTCTTTCAGATGTTGGGTCGGGTCGTGACTTTCTGATTGCACCACTGTCCAAGTGTCTCTTCGTAGAAAGCACCGACAGTTCTTGTAATTCGAGAGCAAAGCGAACATGTTTGTGTTGTGATGCTAGCAGTGCAGTCACATCCTGATTTAAAGCTCTGTGTAATGCAATCTGCCCTTGTTTGGGTCGGCCCGGTCTGGCACTGCGGTGCACAGCCAAGCTATTGATCCCTCGGCCTTGTGGTCTGCTGGGTTCCTGTCAGTAAATGCAATGAGCAGAAGCGTCTTCCATCCTCCGCTCCGCCCCGTGTAGGACTACAAGCCCAACAGCCGTCGCCGAAACCCGATCCGGGCCGGCCGGGGGTTCTGGCCGTCAGCGAGCGGTGGTGCCCTGCGGCGTCCCGCGGGGCCTCGGCTAAGTCGATTTGGTGTCAGCGCAGCCTCTCGCCTCGCCGGCCTAATGTGTCGCGCTAATATGTCTCTCCATGAGAATTACAAGGCTGTAAGAGGAACCCAGATACGATAAGTATGGATCGGCTGAGGCCGGGTTCTGTCTGCGTCCTGCTGGGACGGAGGGAGGCGGCGAACGAGTGCAGCGGACTCTAACCAACGTCTGGCTCAGAGCGAAGGCTGGAGCGCAGGGGCTGCTGGGAAAACACTGGCCATTAAACAGTAGAGTGAAGTCCATCCATCCATCCATCCATCATCCATCCATCCATCATCCATCCATCCGTCCATTAATCCACCATCCATCCATCCATCCATTAATCCACCATCCATCCATCCATCCATCCATCCATCCATCCATCCATCCATCCATTAATCCACCATCCATCCATCCATCCATCCATCCATCCATCCATCCATCCATCCATACATCCATCCATCCGTCCATCCGTCCATCCACCGTCTATCCGTCCTTCCATCTGATGTTGGGCTCTGCCTGTGACCCGTAGGGATGGAGGGAATCAGTGAACGAGTGCAACAGCCTCTAACCGGCGTCTGGTTGCGGCTCAGAGCGAAGGCTGGAGCGCAGGGGCTGCTGGGAAATCTCTGGAGCGCTGGGAAATAAACTTTCCTCTCCGCCGCAGAGTGAAGGAGGGGGAGGCGATGGGGCAACATTGAAAAAATGATTAGTGTTTAATGAGAAGGATGGAGAGAATGTGATGGGCTGTTAATGCTTTTCTTCAGAGTATTGATCAACCTGGAGGTGTTTGGGTTGCAGATCCTGCAGCAGCTGCTGCGCCTTAACCTGCAAACCCTGCGCGGTTCTGCAGCTCCTCACCTATTTGGGCAGAGCTCAGAAAACCAGGGAGAAGAGGTCGGCCTGTGGTCAGACCGGGGCATAATTAGAAGCCATGTTAGCACTAAACTCCATATATCGATAAGGGATAATTTATACACCCTATATCTTCCCTTCAGCCAGAAAACCCAGGTGCTTTAATAATTGATGCGCAATAGATCGCAAACACTATATCAGTTTCTGCATTCAAGTCGGCTGTTTGGACATGAATGGATAAACTACTAAAGTATTCACACCCTGAAACGTCTCCACGCTGCAAAAACACAAAATCTCACCAAATAATTCTGATCACGTTTCTAGTACAAACATCTTACTACATTAGAAATAAAAAAACAAATGAATAAGTAACAAATCAGTAAAATATGGCAGCTTGTTTTAGGTAAATAGTTCTTTTAAGTATTGTTCTTTAAAATTACTATTTCTGTGGCAGATTATTTCACTTATAACATGGGAAATGTTTTGTGATAGGTGGAATAATCTGCCAGTGGAAGAATACTTTTTCATGAATTTTAAGAAATTATTTACTCCCATTTCTTGTTGAAATGTAACTTCTAAGCTAGTTTTATTTCAAATATAATAAGATATCAGCACTAGAAACTAGACCAAAACTACTTGGTAAGATTTTGTGTTTTTTCAGTGTGAAAACAAACAAATATTATATCCAACGTTACTAGTTGTCCAACTCCGTGTTTATTACATAAAACTTATGGAGGTTTGTTGTACCCATAATGACTGAATGACTATTAAGCTCCATTGTTTGGATATGTGAGAATTAGAGAATCACGTCTTTGTAATTAAATATTAAAAATAAACCAAATTTGCAGTATAGCCAAAAAACCTGCCATAAATCTGAAATGTTTTAGCTGAAACTGTTGATTTTTTTTTATGTATTTCCAAAATGCACCCTGTCAGAACTCTCTCAAGTTACATGAACCGAGTAAAGACTGCTTCTGACTCATAAACACACACACACACACACACACACACCCGCCCACATACACACACACAGGCTGTATTTGTCACTGAAAGCCCTGCAGACCAGCTCAGAGTTGGTGCCAGCAGCCTGCTGAGTAAGTGTGCCCTCAGCTCAGTGCAGGCCACTATGCCGTGCCGTTTTGATGTTTCTGACTGGGTGTGTGTGTGTGTGTGTGTGTGTTTGTGTGTCACTGAAACAGCGGAGGGACTGTGTAATCCTCTGACATGACTGTGGAAAAATACAAGTATCCCTCTTACAGTGGCCCAGCTGAAGGCTCAGAGGACCAGTTTGTCTGCAGATGGGCCACTCTGCTAGGAAACACACATCTTACACACGACTGTGACGCATTTTATTCAGAAATAGTTTCTCTTGTGAGGTTTCTGGCTTGGTGACACAGATTGTTAACAGGCTGAGTCGCCTGCGGGACGGCGGTCGGACCATGTAAGGTGCAGAGGAAACAGATTAGGAGTTTGGCTCTCCAAACTTTGCAAAATTGCATCTCAGATTCCCTTAACAGTGACGGGAACCAGGTCTGTTCACCATTTACAGACTTAAAATATGGACAAAACGCGACAAAAGGGTTCATGCTTCTTAACGTTCACGTATTTTTCTTTACTAAAAGAAACTTTAATGGATTTCATTGCAATTAAACAAAGAAAGGAGAAGTAATTGTGAAGCAGATGGAAAATAATTACATTATTCATGTTTTTTACACACATACAATGAAATATTGTGGCCATTTATTTTCTATCTGCTATTCGATGCATCTACGAACTTCGTTCAGATTTTGGCCTCAACTTTTCTTCCATTACATTATTAGTTTTTATCAGCTAAAAGTTATTTAGAGGAGCGTTGTAAAGGGACAAAATAAAGTACACTGCAAAAAACAAAAAAACCACATACACTGCAAAAACACATCTTACCAAGTATTTTTGCTCTAGTTTCTAAAGCAAATGTCTTAGCACACTTGAAATAAGACAAAACTAATGTACAAGTAATCTTTCAGCAAGATATAGCAGCTTGTTTAACATAAATAATTAATTCCTTCATACTGATAAAAAAGTGCCAGTTCCACTGGCAGATTATTTCACTTACATCATAGAAAAAATGTCTTGTTATAAGTGAATATATTTGAAAATGGAAGTAATATGTTGTCATCGATATGAGTTTTTGCAGTGTAACTATGTTACCTTCAGCTGAAATGCTATATATATCAATACAACTTAAAAGAAATGTTACTTCCTGATTTAATGTCTTGAAATTGGGCCTCTGTCTCTTTAAAAGCTCCTGTCCTTCAGGAAGTCATTACAACATGGCTGCTCCATTAACCCTTTAACGTTTCTACCAGAGTTTCACTGAGATGTAGCTCCTACAACGAGCTCAGCAGATTTAAAGCTCCACCAGGTGTTTGCTAATAGCTGCTGGCTAGTCTGAAGGATCTCAATGTGGGAGGAGCTTCATCCTCAAAGGCGGAGCTAGGTTCACCCAGGCATTTTTCACAGCTGAATGGTTGCCATGGCGATAAAAGGATTTCTCAAGCATGGATGACAGAATCAGAACAACGCGCCACGCGTGTTTTAGATGAGGGAAAACATAACATGATGGAAAAAAATTTTAAAAAGTAGATTTAGTGTGATACTGCCCCTTTAAGGATTTCAGGAGAGTATCAGGGATGTACTGTAAATATTTTTGCAAGGCAACACAAGAATTAGAATACAAATCTAATCATAAAAAATACAAAAAATACAGCTTTACTTGCTTTAAGGCAAGATTAGTGAAACAACAAGCGACGACATTACAGTTTTATCTTCTTATTGTCTAATCGCCCGTCTGACTGCCTGTGTCGTTTCCCTCCTAACCCTTTAGCTACCTGCTAATGGATCTCACAATGGAATTATTTACCACTCCTGGTGAAGGGGCAAATGGGTCAAACCGTGTGTGTGTGTGCGTGCGGGCATGGGTGTGTGTGTGTGTGCACCTTGTAGTCCAAAGTGAATGAGAGCGAATGATGGGTTCAGTGAAGCACACAGTGACTGAGAGGAGCAGAAAAAAGTGGGTGGACAGAAGACGCAGCGCTGAGTGCTGCCTGCTAAAGTGAAAACTCATGCCACGGTGCCGAGGGGCCCGGCCCGACCCGCTGGGAGAGGCGACTACATCTACGCCGGCACTCAAGTGCTCTTAAATACTCTCCCACCTTCAGCTCCCCTCGCCTCTCCTCCGGTTCCCGGACGCCCCCAGGTCCAGTCCAGGTACAAATGCCTCTTTGCTGTAGCGGTCCCTGGACGCGTGTGCGTCTGTCCCTGACATCGTGTAAAACAAAAGAGGAAAATGTGCCCTCAGTGTGCAGACAAAGAGATGCCATTAGAGACATCCCCGCACTGCGAAACACCAGAGCTCAGTTAGTCCAGTTTCTAGTGCAAATATTTTAGTTCATCTGAAAAAAGACAAAACGAACTAAAATCTTGTTTAAGTCAATAATTCATTAATATTAATAAAAGATTACTAGTTCCCCTGGCAGATTGTTTAACTGTTGACAAGACATGTAGAAGTGAAATAATCTGTAAACGGAACTATTGCTTTTTAATCAATATTAAGGAATTATTGACTAAAACGAGTTTCTGTTTTTTGATCAAAAAATACTTGTAAGTTATATTGATCTTATTTGCACTAGAAATTAGACCAAAAGTACTTGGTAAGACTTTGTGCAGCAGGCTCTGTGTGCGTACCAGTTTTTATTAATGCGAGTTTGCTTTAATAAAATCGCTAATTAAATTTCCTAATTTGATAAATTTCTACTGTTATTATGTTGCACAACAGCGAAACTCATCAAATTAAGCGGCTGACAAGTGTAAGAGAGACGTCTTCGCCGTCTGCGTCACGCTGAGACAAAAAGCTCACCTCTTGATTCAACGCGGTGAAATCAAAAAGCGCGATGAAGGCTGTCTGTGTGAAAAGGAATCAACCTGCTGGGGCCAACACAATAACAGACAGGCCTTTCATTCTCACACCTTCAGATAGTGTTTCTGTCAGCCGCCGAAAAGCCGTGCGCGCGTGAGCATGAGGGCATGCATCGTAGACATATTTCCCCCTCTAATTAGCACGAGGGAGTCCTGGGGGCAATCAGACTGGAGGTTAATGAGAGGGGGGGTGTGGAGGTGGCTGCGGTGTAATTCTCCCCTCTTATCACGCTGTCACCCTGAAGGGGCATCACCTGATGTTTGGGGGTCTGTGACATGCGCATGCCAGCATCTGTTGAAAGTGCGCCACGGTGATCCTTTCGCCCGCTTTTGGCTCGCATCATCTCCTCCCTCACATCTCCTTGGCTGTGAAGCGCCCAGATGTGACAGCATGTTTCCCATAGCAAAACAGAGCTGCCACAGCGCCGCGGCATCTGTCTGATCTCAATCGGAGAGCGGAGAGCGGCGGCGCCGGTGGGAGGAAAGCAGATGTCCTGGCGATTCATCCTCTGGTGGGACTCAGCTGATGGCGCTGATCGTTTTCTCTGACGTGTCGGACCAGCAGGTCGTTCCCGTTTTCTCCCATCACACCGGGTCAGGACAACCAGACACAACAAGCCGCGTTTCCATTACAAATGTGCGCAAATTTTTGTCGATATTCTGCTAATGTAAAACAAAAGAAGAACAATTTCACGATTGAGGTCTTTCCACTAAATAAGAAATGAGGTTAAGATCCTGCAAACACTGCAAAAAAATTTTATTTGACCAAGTATTTTTAGTCTAGTTTTTAGTGCAAATGTCTTACTACACTTGACAAAAGTAACTAGCAGTGGTAACAGCAATATACATGAGCTTGATCTAAGTCAATAACTCCCTAATATCGATGAAAAATTACAAGTTTCACGGACAGAATATTACACTTTAACAGGCAGACTGGCAGAAAATATACATAAATGCCAATAAACGTTAAAGCCTCCGTTTTCATAGCACAAAGCAAAGCGGACTCATGGCTTTGAGACCAACAAAAAGAAAATATGTGGACACGTTGAACCAATGTACCGATGAACAAAATGGCTGCTGTCAGGATCAACCCGTGAGGCGGAGAAGGAAAATGTGTCAGACGATCTCACACTACAATATAGTTTACTACAGAGTGAAAAACATGGAGGAGCTTCACGGCATGACGCAAACAATCAGTGTTTAAACGGATTTGTAAAAGACGGAAGAACTCTTCGTGTTCTGCTAAAAAGGTTCTGCTGACTTTCAGAGTAAGTAGATGTAGTAATAAACACGTAGGCTACATGGCCACCTTAGCTAGCGCATAAAAGCTACATTAGCTAAGCTAATTTTGCTAGTTCGGCAGTGAGTACTACAATTAATATCATTGATATTAAGTGGGCAGAATACTCAAATACTTGTGATTGAGTAGTAGTAGAGATGTACTTTGTACATTGTTTAGAAGTTACATAGGAACCAGGTGAGATATAATTCTAAGCTTTGGTTTGTTTATTGTTGTCATAGCAACTGCCTACCAAGATGGCTGTCAGTTACAAAGTTCACAGAAGTGTGACATCACAACTGTGGACTAATGATTTTGATGATGGAACTTGACAAAATGTAAAGTTTGTTTCTGGTTTCTTAAATTGTTGATTAAGATGCTTCTATGACTTTTTATACTTGTGTTTTTATGATGTAAAGCATTTTATATTACTGAAATGTGCTACACATATAAACGTGATTGATTGATTTAAGGCTTGACTTTATTAATTAGATAAAACGACGAGTACTTTCTGGTTGAATCATGTTAAGAGTTCACCTTCATTTCACACTCTGCAGCGCCAGCACTCTCCAGGGTCCAATACATCCAAATAAAACGTTGTTTTTGTTACGATACCGCCTTCAGATGTACTTCACGTTATCGTTCTTTCGCCGCTGGGAATACAAGTCGGCTTCCCTCCCGTGTGAGCACAGCCATCCGTTCCCACCTATCGGGGCGCAAAGCAACGGCAGAGGAAGAAAAGATGAGTGAAAAAAGATAAAAGATGAGGGAAAGGGAAACAGACGGGCAGCGCTGCTCACAAGCATTACTTGTCAATTTACAGCCGCTGCTCCCTGAACCACACCATATAAATTTCCATCCATCGTGACGTCCGTTTCTACCGCTTCCAAGCCGACTCCGGCTCCGTCCCACCAGATCCCCTCCCCAGACGCATACTTGGAAAGCTCGACTGTGGACATCGAGCCAAAAGTAGTCGGACTTTTACTTTTATTTATCCATTTCTCAGGTTTTGAAATATGGTTTTCTCCTGCGTTGGAATCAGCGTGGGGCGATATGAATGGATGGGCCGGCGTCCCGGAGGAGCGCTCCTTTAGCGTGTTTGATGATCCACATGTTGGATCTGCACGGAGGTTTGCTCAACCCGAGACTGAAAGACAGAGAACAGGACAGCGCTCTTCTTTGACTGATGGTCATTCTTCAGTCCTCCCTTTAATCTCTCTGTCCTCAAACATGCAGAGAAGTCTTGAGCAATTTCTCTTTCCTTTATGTTGTACTTCTGAGGATTCAGGAAAGTTGCCGAGGTGAATTGTTTTTGAGGGTTTCTTATGACATAACTTTATGTCCAAAGCTCTTAAGAACTTTATGTCCAAAGTTCTTAAGAACTTTGGACATAAAGAGGAGCAATGTTGTGATGATGTGCTGAAGGTGGAGTGTTGGACAGAACAGGAGCTTCTTAAAGAGACAGAAGCCCAATTTCAAATCTTTTTAATTGTAAAGTCAAACGTCTGTTGTCATGTTGGTAACACTTTATTTGAAGGGGTGTGCATAAGACTGACATGACACAGTCATAAACATGAAGGAGTCATAAATGTGGTAAATAATGACATTTTAATGCAGCTTATTATTTACTGAATGACACTTCATGACAACAGTCAAACACTCCTTCATGTTCATGACATTTGTTATATTTATGACAGTGTCATGTCAGTCTTATGCACAGCCTTTCAATAAAGTGTTATCATCATGTTTGATATTCATAGCATTTTTATAATAATTGAAGGTAAAATAGTTACTTGATTGTGCTTTAAAATGGCGCCATGTGCCTAGAAAATGCATAATTTCATTGTAGCGACATTTTGATACATCTGGAAAAACTCAGATGATTTAATTCTTTTCTACATACAGTACGTGGCATCTTGGATTTAGCTGAAGATCAAATTGTGCATTATAAAATGTAAAAAGGAGCAGCTGCAGCATTACTTTTTGGTAGATAAACTCCATGCTACATCATTTAAATGACTTTTAGACCAAATCCCACTGCTGTTGATTGTTTGCTGCTGGTTCCTGATTGTTAACTTCTCATAGTTTTTCAGGTGTCATGCTCAGATATAAACTGAAAAACTGAAGTCCAAAAACAAAAACAATGGAACGAGTTCACAAAGTGTGGAGAACTAATGATCAAGACTACATGCATTAGAACCAACTCTAGCTGCTTGGAATAAAGAAATAAAAGGTGGTTTAAAACTTTTGCACAGTACCAGCTGAAGCAGCTAAACAAGAAACTGTTTTTGGCTCATAGGCCAGATTTATTTTTACCTTGTATCCCTTTTATTTCAAGGCTAACACGCTCAGGGTGGATGAGTTGAGTCACACTGAACACGATTTCAGTTTGGATGGCTTCAGTTTGGCTGCAGCAGGACGTGTAACGAGATCATCCTTCACCCTGCAGCAAGCCACTCTGTGAAATGTCACCCCCACAAAAATAGCTTCATTGTTTTCCTTCTTTAAGTCTCACCCTCAGATGAAACAAAGTGTGGGCCCCGTGGCGGAGAAAGGCATCCATAAAGAAAACACGACCCTGGAGGACCGCGAGTCCAAATGCTCGCGCTAATAGAAGATTACGTCCTACGTGCAACACCTGTTTTGACTTAAAAAACGCAACAGGCCAGTAGCAAGATTAGCAAAAAACATGCCCATAAAGGGAGAAGGTGGCTGGGCTGACATTCTGATAACGGCGGAAAAAAGAGAGAGAGAGAGAGAGAGAGAGAGAGAGAGAGAGAGACTGCATCTGTTTCAAAGAGCTGAAACAACCGATGTGGTCATAATGCTGAGGAATTCATTCCAGGTTTGCACACTGGAGAGAAGCTGGAGAAAAGCTCCTAAAACCGCCTATTTTTAGCTACCAAGTCATGTTTAAAACAAGAAGGTTTTGAGCTGGATTTTCGTTTTTAAAGGTGACCTTTTACACTTCCTTGAACAGGTTATGATAGGTCTTTTCAAAACAAATTCATAACACTTTTGCACAAAACCTTCTTTACATGAAGAGATTTCAGTCTGCTCAGTTGAGCTGTTTTAGGGCCTCCTGTCACTTTAAATGACAGCTGCTGCTGGCCACGCCCCCAACTCAAGATTTACAGCCTTATGTCAAAATGGCTGCAAACAGATGCGCAATTATACAACCTAACAACTTTGAAAAGCAGAAGTGGAGCCTCCTGCATAATCAATAAGAACACAGCAAGTGGTTCCTGGATAGAAAGTCAACAACAAACCTTCAAAACACATGAACTTATTGCCAAAAAACAACTGGCTGGTTTTGTTTTTAAGCATTTGTGCTCTTTTTAGAAGCATTATAAACTCAAACAGAAGCACAAAGACGTGCAAAAATAACATTTTGCACAATACATCCCCTTTAAGAAAATGACATGACTTAAAAACAGGAGTTTCAGTTAAAATAAAAATGTAAACACAGGCAGCAAATGCAATTCTAACAGAGGGACACAGATGGCACATCACTGCAAAAAATGAGAAATGTTTCAAACCTCACAAAATGATTTTTATTATTAATTCACCGCCAACTTCAGTGAGTTTATTTTAATTATTTTGTGTGAGAGACCAACATAAAAGCAGAGGATATCTGCAAAGAAGAAGAAAATTCTTCATCAATAAAAATAAAAAAATGTGGATTGCCTTTTTAGACCCCTTTACTAAAGATCCATCAAGAGATCCATGTTTTTGGCATGAACACAAAAAACACAAAAATCTTACCAAGTATTTTTGGTCTAGTTTCTAGTGCAAATATCTTAGCACACTTGGAATAAGACAAAACTAACTTACAAGCAGCTTTAAAGAAAGATAGGAGTTTGGTTTAGGTAAATACTTTCCTAATATTCATAAAAAGTACTAGTTCCTCTTGCAGGTTATTGAGCCAATGAGACATTATTCCTTTGTTATAAGTGAAATCTGCCAATGGAACAAGAACTTTTTTGTAATTATTAAGAAATTATTGACTTAAAACAAGTTGCTGTATCTTGCTGAAAGGCTACTTATGAGTTAGTTTTGTCTCGTTTCAAATGTACTAAGCCTTTTGCACTAGAAACTAGACTAAAAATACTTGGTAAGCATTTGTGTTTTTGAAATGTGGGGAGTTGAATACAAATACACAACAAATTGAAGTTTGTGGTTCCAGCATAACAGAATGTGCAACAAACATTTTCAACGCTTGCCAGGTTCTGTCCCACAAAACAGCATCCATTTTCTACTCTTCATCTGGAAGAAACGATGGGAGTTTCAGTGACACCTGTTCACTGTTCAAGCCTGGGAATTTGGAAAATCTGTGGAATCTGCAGATGCTTGTTCCCTCAGGGATCCGGGGTGTTCAGCTCCCGGTGCTAAGGAGACTTGATCTAGGACTGATCCTGGGAATTTTACCTCCCTAATTAGGTGTGTCAGCTTGGCAGAGTAAGAAACCGCTTTGTACCGTGTCACCTGAACAGGCTGGATTTCTGTCGGGGATCAAGCAGCAGACACACGCCCCATACCGAAGCAGGCCTCGCCGCTCGCCGAAGGTGTGAGTGAATTCCTAACGCGAGGCAGTGGCTCTGACAGAGACTTTGTCGGATTGTCAGGGCCCTTCGGCACATTGTTCGGAGCCTTGCTGTGATTTTCGTGTCAGATCACAGAGTTGGAGCGTCAGCGGCGGAGACACTGACAGGAAGTTAACACCTCAAGCTGCCATTGTGAAGCAACCAGCAGCCAAACCCAGAACTGGGAGCTGTTGTTTCTGCAGTCCAGCTGGCTCTGAACACAAACCCGACCGAATGCCACGCGACTTTGGTCTCCCAGTAATAGCTGTGTGCCTCTTGGGGCCTCGCTCTGCAGCGCTCCTGCTCTTATCTCTGTTTACGCGGAGGGCAGATCGTGGTGTTAACGCGTGCGCGTCAGCAGCGGTGGCGGCGCACCGACTGGTTGTTTAAAGTGCGCATGGAAGTAAGAATGCAACTCTGAGTGTGCGTGTGCCGGGGAGGCGATAAGGCGATGCCTGGCACCAGAGGAGCAGCTGGCAATGGGCCTCAGATCCTGAAGATGAGGGAGTTTGTTTGTGGCTACACACACACACACACACACACACACACACACACACACACACACACACACACACACACACGCACACACACTCTGGAGGAAACTGGAGTCCATCAGGAGGGTGCTTATGTTTAAATATCTGCTCTCTGCTCACTACAACCTCTTGTCTTTGTTGATTGTTGTAAGTGAAACTATACAAATATAAAAAAACAGCAAGTTTTTATTCAGAATTTAATCAAATTAAGCTCTGTATTTGTTGAAAAGATGCCTAAAAAGCATCTTTTATATTATATGTCAAGAGTTTAATATGATTAATGGCAATAAAATAAAGTTTTATGACTTGATGTTTCTTGGGCATCATTGTCTGTTGTTGCCAATTCAGTTTGTCTTGCTGACAAACTATTTTTGATAAATAATGTTAAATATCACAAAAAATCTAAAATCTCACAATTTAATTAAACTGTTTTATGTTTAGAGACAAGATTGATTCTAACCCCTAAAAACAGTCACAGGTGAACATAAAGCATCTCTGTATTGACATTTGTTTAAAGGTTCAAAATGTAGTGAAGGGATATGAGCAGCAGTACTGATGAGCTGTTTCTTACGGTGGCCCAGAAGGGTCAACAAACTACACAAACCAAAACTAAACTAAAAGCCACAATGAAAATTATGCTAAACTTCATTTTAGCATTAATTCCAATTTAGCTTAAAGTCTGTCATAATTAGTTTTTTTATCATAAATTACGTTCCAGCTCCTGTTGTGGCTGTGAAACAAAGTTTGTTTCCAAATTATGTTGAAGATGTATTATTGCACCACTAGCTTTTTACACCTACATCACTGTATTTGGACCATTAAGTCCCTTTTACACATAATGAATGATGTTCTTATGGTCAACAACTCTGTTCTTTAGTCTGTTTCTAGATTATAAAACCATCCAGACGGTGAAAGCTCTTTTAAGCAAAGACCCAAACGATGATGTTCTGATCCTCCAGGATCAGAGAATAACAGCAGCTGCTGGCAGGCTGGGCAGTGACTGCTGGGAACCGATGCGTCGTCCAGCTTTGAGGCATTGTTTCTGGGGACAGTGTATCATATCCTGTCTGTGTGCCAGTGACAGCACAGCTCACTTGGTGGTCCAACACTCACCCACTTATGCATTTAATAAGACGCTCTTTAAGAGGACGGAGAGCCAAGCATGTGCACTGCGCTGGAGGTTTTTTTCTTTCCTTTACTTTTTACAAGAGTCGTTTTGTAGGCAGCCCGCAGGCTGGCACTCACCAGCGCTGCACATGTGTGTCTCTCCCTATTAGGTATCCATTTAATACAACTATTAGTCCCCTTTCCCTCCCCCTCTGCCCGCATCGCGCTCAGCCCCCTTCACCTTAGTGAAATTCAAATAAACAATCAGGATTGCGCCATGCTGAGGAGCTTTGTAATGAGCCCCTAATTAGCCACTCCAAACACCGAGAGCGGCTGCTTCACGCCTCGTTTTCTGCGCTCATCTGCGTAAAACTGGACGAATTGATCCTATTTGCTCACCACTTAATGCACTGATTGTATATTGGCACAGCTGAGGATAAAAACAGATAAATAAACAAAAAAGAGATTCTTTAAGCCTGAATTGGATGCTAATGCTAATTACTGTTTTAAACTGGCTGACCTATGTGGTAATGCTGAAGTTTCCTCCTTCCTTCACAGCAAACTGAGCAGCCTTTTTTTTATTTTTATTTCTGATAAATACGTCATGGAGGTGCAAAATAGCACCTCCATGACGTATTATCACATTTTTTAAAGCCACTTTTCGGCTGGCATGTTTGAAAACATCTGAAAACCTTCTGAAATTTCTCACGTTAAAGCCACAAACTAATAGAAAAACATGGAATAGTTCAGAAACTTGACATAAAAGCAACATATGGATTTTACTTTATGCTGGAGAAGCAAACCCTCAATGATGCTGCCACCACCTTGCTTCACTGTGAGGATAGTAAACGTCTATACCACCTTTATTTTTAAAGCACTTTATATATACGTGGCATCAACAATTACAGAAAAAAAAACATTAACAAACTTAAAATTTAAAGCGGTGTGGCAAAAGCAAAGGAGGTGGATTAGCAGAGCTTGTCAACAACTGATGGTGTCATCTACAACATACGACTGTGGAATTTTATCTCTGCTTCCCAGAATGAATGAAACATTCATCAAAACCAATCCTCAGTCAGAGGCTTCTACAGATTCACAGCGAGACTGACTGCTACCAGAGAGCCTTCCTCCCCTCAAATACTTGGATGATTTGAGTTGCAACAAACTTTAATTTCCCTTTTGGATAAATAAAGTATATATGATTTTCTGGGTAACACAAAACATTATGCCACTTCTGGACTCTATTTACTAAGTTACCCAGCAGGCTGTTGCTAGACAACCAAAGAGTGAGTTAGTTGATTCCACCAAGCTGATCTAGCCAGCTGTGAGAAGTTGAGCGGCTAAAGTATTTTCTCTGCCTACCATATTTCCCAGAATGCTGTGTGGTTCTGGATCGAGTTCAGTGAAATGATTAAATATTGATTCTGATCACATGTCTATACTTTTACATCTGTATTTGTATCCAAGAAAGTCACAACCAGCCCTAAATCAACCTGTTTTCAACAACTTATGATTTAATTCAAATGAAACACACTGAAGTTTGTGGTTAAAATGTGACAAAAAAAACAACTTTTTGCCAGGAACTGGATTCTGAAAAGGCTCCATTATACTCCTACAGGTGCCTCAGCGCTGCAGTGGGGTCACGGTGGGGTCACGATGGGGTCAGTTCAGCCTGTAGCCGCCGCTGCACAGAGCGAGCGGTGTCCGTTCTACCTTCCTTTAACCGGCGCCGCCACAGCATCAGGAAGTCAAACACAGCTGGAGCCGTCGCTGCGAAACGAGACGACGATAGTCGCGGTGCAGAGCGTAACCACTGGAGTCGCCCACGCATGTGTGTGTGTGTGTTTTGCCTGTGTGTGAGGTCTTTCCGTGTGTGTCGCGCTCCTCTCCCTCCTCCAGTTTGCAGAGCTCATTTCCTCCACAGGCTGCCTCCCCGCTACTTTATGAGTGAGAGCTTCTGCAGCTCTCACCTCAGGACACACTTCGGTGTCTAAATGTTTCCATTTGTGTGGGAAGTGACACACACTCGCTCACACCGTAGGGCAGCAGCGCAGCGAGCCGCTTCGGGGCAGCGTCACCAGCTGCCTTTCCACTGGCCACAAAATTACACAAATTGAAATTACAAAAATAAATTCACTCAATGGAAAAACGGCATTTTCAAAAACACTCAAGTTTTTTGATAAAGACTTTTTGAGCTAGGACGAAGTAGTTTTCTACTACCTTATTGAAATTGGTTTAATTTGGAAAACTGCAATTTTTTGTAGGAAGATGATGATTTGTTTTTGTTTGGTTTTTTTATGTACTCTGTTGTAGTTTAATAGCCAATGGAAACGCAGCTACTTCAGGTCTTCTTTGTTATTTAAAGGATTTTCTTGGTTGTTATATCTTTAATTTTACAGTCGCTGTGTTTTCATTGACCATAAAATTAAATTTGCCTAATTTAACACATCAATTTAAAAAAAAATTATATAATTTGTTGACTAACTGTTTCTGTGCTAAAATCAGGTGGTTTTTTGTCATATTGAAATTATTTATTTCACAAAACTGAAATGGAAATCCTTCTTCTTCATACCACACAAGTCATGTGACATTTCCAAAATAATTTTGTTTGATCGAAACACGGCAATTTAAAAAAAATTCTTGTTTTTTAATAAGAAAAATTGCCGGTAGGATGAGGTGGTTTGTTGAAATAGAAACTGGAATCGAAACACTTTTTTCACATCACACGATTCACATGATCAAAAACAGGATTTTACCACTGCAGGAAATGACAAAGAAGACGTCAGGAAGTAGTTGGAAGATGATGGCATGGAGTGTTTTTTAATGACCTATCGCTTAAACAACTTAATTTCTTATTTAATTGAAGCACTGCAATTGCAAAACGGTTTTTGAACACCAGCTGAATATAGACAAGATTTGAGCACATTTGTAATGGAAACGCAGCTAGAGACGTGGAAACCAGAGGGACTCCTTGTTTTTTAGGGATAACGAAAGGAGCAGATGGATTCATAAATGATCTGTCGACTTTTATGGAGTGCTGAATCTGAAACCTTTAATTATGTATTTGTTTCCCAGAGAGTGCCAGCAGTCCTGGGTGACCACACCAGTAATTTCCACGGCTCTCTTCAACTATTCAGCACGACAATCGATGCCGGACTAGAATCTGTGGTCCGGATCGATACTGTAGGAAGCTGCTGGACAAACCAGAGCTGCCCGAGATCAACACCTTCCCACACCGTCATTAGTGTCGCTGACCTTGAAGTAAAATTCAATTTCCCGCAACAACAACAAGCCGCCCTCTGCAGCCCCCCCGCCGAGCTGCTTCAGCATTCAGAAGCTATTTCCTCCTCCCGGCGCAGGAAAGACAGGATATTATAACTTATGAGAGGGATACATGGAGCAGAGGACCCTGACAGAGAGAGGGGATTCAGTTTGAGGAGGTAATTATAACAAGAGGACAGAGACCAGCTAAGGTACATAGAAACCCAAATAACATGCTGCTAGATCCCTGGTTTCAGTTTGACGATGGGACTTATGGCTTTCTGGGACAATTATGGAAAGAAACCATTCTTAATACTCTCAACTTCTAAATATTGTCAGACTATTCTCTTTTGCTATAGTTAAAGCCAACCCAAAGTAAAAGTGAAGTTTGCAACTTCTACACAAAAACATCACAAAGAACATTTAGGCCTTGTAAACACAGTCTTTATAAAAATAAATGTCTCCACCATGTTGTTTAATAAAAACAACATCGGACACAAACCTGCACATATTCGCCTCTGAACGTCGTTTTAAACAAGGCAAATCCGTAGGAGGCAGCGTAGCGCAAAACTAAAATCTGCTTTCTTACTCCCGATAGTCCGGTAGACTCGGCTCGATCGGGAACCAAAGTTGTAACATTTGTTATGTTTTCACTCTACACTGTGCTAAAAACCGGTTCCCCTCCTCGCCTGTGGGGGCGCTGCAACAACAAAAACGGAGTGGCATCAGATTTTAGCGGTTGTAGAATTTCTCTTCTGTCTTTCCATGAACCATTTCTCCTGCTAGTGCTAGCCTAGCGTGTTTGTGTTGGTTGTATTTACCCAGAATGCCCTGCACTATTAAAAGTATTTTTAGTAACTTTTATCTCCACAGTTTATGACAACACTTAACTAAAATGAAAAAAATAACTTTGATTTATGTATATTGGTATGAAATGAACTGAAAGGGAGAAAATATGCATCTAGAAATGCCAATTTTCCTAAGTAACACCAACAGTGTAAACGGTAGAGCAGTGGTGGATTTTGGGCCCCAAAATGAATTCCACTTTGGGCCCCATCCAACCTCGATGCAGCTCTGCTAACCATGCAGCATAAGGAAGATTAATGAGAGGAGTTTCTTCCACACTTTAGGATATTATGAAATATCTTTCCTCAGAGGCTGAAGGAAGTTTAGTGTCAAAGTGAGGTGGGAGGGGCCATGGGAAGAGGCGAAGCTCAGGGAATCAAACCGGCATCTCTGATAAAGCTGCCAGGTTGGCTTTGAAGTCGGTCTTATCGTGGGCTTTGTGAGGGAAACGGGTAAGAAGGCGGCGCTCGTACTCTCAGTGTGTGTGTAGTTTAGCCCCTCCTGAGATTCGCTGGGAGCTCCTGAACCTGACCAGGTATGTTAAACGGATCAGTTCAGTATTGGTCCCGCACAGCGCAGCACAAAAAACTCCCAATCAGACGTCACCAAGCAACTCTCACACACATCAGGGGCGACTGCATGGAGTTTATCGTTTAGGACAAACAATTCACTTTACGTGCCATCGTTTAATTTAAAGCATTTTGAGATGTTAAGTAAAGACAGAATCCAAACTTCTGCTTGTGAGACAAAATAAACTTAAATCCTTATTTCTTTCATCCATTAAATGGAACAGATCTACAGAAAATTGTTTTTTATCATCCATTGTCTGCTAAAATCAGACTCTACTCCAAATGGCCTTTCTGGTAAAGGATTGGAACTAGCAACCCATCGGAAAGTAATTATTTACTACAGTAGAATCAACTTAAGACTGAAAAACTGATAATTTAGGAGCTTATTTAACGGGAGAAATAAAATATAACTTAAAGATTTTATAAATTACAACTTTATTGATTTGTTGATTTGTGAACTTTTAATAGTTTACAACTTTGCTAATAGCAGAGCTAACTTTTCATTTAGCACTTTGCTAACTTGAAATTATGTAGTGCACTTAGCTTTACCTAAATTAATATTTCTGGAAATTTATAGAGTGCTAATTTACTTGACTGATTTGTAAACTTTCAGTTAAATAATGTTTGACATCTGTGTCGAAGTTTTGATTTTTGACTGTTTTAATTCTTCAAGTAGTTAGATATTTACATTGATGCTCTTATTTTGAAGTGGATAAACATGCAGCAGTTCAGTTTCCTCTCTTCACATTCTCTCCATTTTTCCAAATACTTTACTTAAACACCAACAGCACCAGATGTACACATTAATACAATATTTATCTCTTTATTGAACATGTAAATTATAATGTCAAAATTAAATTGGTGCTCAAAGATTGTAGTCTTCCAGGGCCTGATATAATTTGAATTGAAGCTAGCGCTTTATCGCTTCAGCTTTAGCTTTCATTAATAATGTGGTGGTGCAAAGCTTTAGGATTGGCGTCCATTAAATACTGTCTTTATATAGCACTTTAGCATTAGCTTCTGCTAAATACTGTGTTGGTGTAGAGCTTCAGCATTAGCGTAAGTAATGTTTATAATTAGTGTTTGAGGGTTAGCTGCCACTAACTTTGCAGTTAGTGGTGCACTGCACTGTCCTTACATATAAATATGATACAACCATTAATTAAATTGGGAAAAAGCAGAGAACATGCCATTAAAGTAAGGTAGGTGTGTGTTGATCTTGTGGGTCGTTCTGTAGCTACAGGTCCGATACTAAAGTCAGAGTAATACGTTTTGAACAAATGAAACCGTGGCAACGATGCTCGGTGGAGATGCAGGTTTGTTTTGAAACCAAAGTAAGGAGGATCTACAAACTTCATCATCTCCTTTAGGCATGAAAGAGAGACCAGGACGCACTGCAGGGACCACGTTTCATATTTTTTCATTATTGTTTTCTTTCATACATAACAAATATCTTCACATTGCAAACAGACATCTAAGCTCCTAGCAACAGACACGAGACTCCCATTTTTTCATAAACAAGCCCCACCTCCAGTCCCTATTATACTCATATATGGCTATCAGGATGTTTTACATAAAAATCTGTTGGGCTCTGCCAAAAAACTGAAAATGGGTCAAGATGATGATCCAAAACATCTGACCAAACCAACAGAGAAAATGCTCACCGACCACAAAATCAACTTTTAAACCTCAGACGTAAATCCTGTTCAAACCTGTGGGCTGAGCTGAAGAGGAGAAAGGATTTAGAGAGGAGGATTTAGAAAGGAGCAGTTACCTTAGTGAAAAAGTTTGGTGCCGTCTATCTGCTAATTTTATTTTAAAAAAGCCAAAACTCCTGAAATATAAACACAATCAGAAAGAGTCAAACTGACACGGAGCCGAAGAAATGAGCTGCTTCCGAGTTACTGTGGTCACAACCTTCATATGCTAACACAGAAATGTGCTTTCTAAACCAGAAAAAAATGGCTGCATATCATTATTCTAACACTATTATTTTAGTCTCAGTGTTGAACTTGTGAGGCCTTGTTGGTCAAATCCAGACTGCCTTCCAAATCCAATATAAAGGGAATTATTCCCCAAATTCCTGCATACAGTCTAACCTGCACATAACCTCGCTTCTTCAGCTTGAATTCATTTGAGGCTTGAGTTCTGGATTCAGGGGTGAGCGGCCGAGGATTTGGCATGGGCAGGACCTGTGTAAGGAGCTTCAGACGAGCTTTGTCAGACGTGAGAGAAGTGACAGGGAGGAAGGTTACTGCAAACAGGGCTGGAGGTTTTCAGCTTCCTACAACCAGGTCAGTTAAAATATTCCAGTGAAAAAGGAGAATTTAATTAGAGATGCACCAATCAATCAGACAAATCCATATTTTCTCTTATTCGCTCTGATAGGTGAGCAGAAAATCACATATTGATTCACATTTTCTTCCACAAAGCTAAAAGATTCTAATATTTTATTGCCTCAAATGCAACAACATATTATTCCTTTAGTGAACGCTTGATTATTTGTAGCAAAGGATGCAGCTAAAAAAGTTATCTCAATAATGTAAAAATATCAATCCTTTCAATTCAATCAATCAATACAGTGGAGGCAATATGGAGTGACTAATTTATTAATTACGTGATTAATAACTGAAAAGCCAAAGATGATTGATGGGATATATTTTTACAGCTGAAACTGCCACCAGAGACATTCTGGGTAAAACATATTAACAGACAAAGATGTTTTTTCATCATATATATATATATATATATATATATGGATAGATAGATAGATAGATAGATAGATAGATAGATAGATAGATAGATAGATAGATAGATAGATAGATAGATAGATAGATAGATAGATAGATAGATAGATAGATAGATAGATAGATAGATAGATAGATAGATAGATAGATAGATAGATAGATAGATAGATAGATAGATAGATAGATAGATAGATAGATAGATAGATTAAAGATTTGGCTTTATTACTGCTCTGAGTATGTTGTTCTTTCAGCAAATGCTCTTTTTTAATGAATGATTAATCACAATTAATAATGATTAATCTTATTAAACACGACTGATCCAGAATCCAATTAATCGTTTCAGCCATAGTGAAAGTATTGTTTATTTTTAACTATTTAGGTTAATTTTGATTTAATGCTGCAGTTCATTCACCTTCCTATGAGTTATAGTCCTTTGAAAAAATCACGAGTTCAGACATCAAAGCCTCTGAATGTTTGTTCTTTTTGCAAATAGTCTTTTTTTGAGTCTGCATGCTCCAGTTAACAATTAATCCATGATTAGGTTAGTTGACAATTATTTCAATAACCGATTCATCACGATTAATAATGATGAAACCAATTAATTGTTTCAGCCTTAATTGAAATATTGATATTATATTCAAGTTACTACATCTCGTTGCTTGTACTTGTGACAGTGCAATGACAATAAAGTTGAATTCTATTCTATTCTATTCTAAGTTAACAATTAATTGATTGGTAAATTAGTTGACGGTTATTTAAATAATAGATTTTTCTGATTAAACCGATTAATTATGATTAATCATGAATCCAATTCAATACAACTAATAAAGATTGATCCAATTAATCATAATTAATGCATTTAATCACAATTAATCAGTGATTAATCACGATTAATCGTTTCAGCCTTAATTGAAATATTGATTATTTTGAGCTATTTTGGATGCTCAAAAACAAATCATGAGGGCAGGCCTCAAGGAAAATGAAATCGTTGAATTATTGGTGCATCAGTAGCTTTAATTATCTCAAATGATCAGGATTAATTTATGACTTTTCCCCTTTTTGTAAATCCCATCGGTTCACCTCCTTCTTAGTAAAAAATGAGGAGTTGAGAAAAAGAAGAGAAAAAATCAGTAGGGAGGACAGTGGTGTGTGTTAGAGAGTGTGTGTGTGTGCGTGGGGTGTGTGTGTGTGTGTGTGTGTGTGTGTGTGTGTGCGCGCACATGAAGTGGGGGAGGTGGGGCTGAGATTCACCTTGATTAAGTACGCCGGCTGTCTTTGAAGTGTTTGGAGCCCAGCACGGCCAGCGCACAGCCAACCGTAAGCCTTCCAGCAAAAATCGAGGCTGACCTCCCCACCAAATCATAACCATATGAACGTAAGAATTTCCACCGTAGCAGAATGGCTTCACCCCCCACCCGCCTCCGCCCGTCCATCTCCCAGGGTGAGGCATTAAGTCGTGATAACAGAAAACAGGTTCTGAGAGCGGGAAGGTGATGGAGGGCGGACGGGGAGGACGGGAGGACGGCGGGGTTACAACTGTGCCGTACGGAGGAGACGGAGGGATTCTGTCCAAAAGAACGCTGCTGCACAGAAACGGACTGCCTAAAATGGAAGTTTCTCAGGCGGGCGGATCAAGAGATACGGCGACCTTCACGGCTGACAAAGTGTGAGACGAGAAATGTGGGGAGTTTACGGGGTGAAAAAAAAGATGACAGAAATTCACAGAAATGTGGCTCTGGCTCAATAAATACCCATCTAAACCACAACAGAGATGCTAAGTTTACCTTGACAGAAGCCCACCTGCAAGTGGAAATGGTTTCCTGTCCTACACAAACACTCTTGTACCCTAATCCACCTAATTACACCCAATATTCCACATGTGTAAGTACACATGTACAACATTACAGTTCAAATTTAGGGGGGGGAAAGTGGGAAAAGGGTTGCAGACCCTCCTGCAGCACCACCCCTTTCCTCTGTACATCTGCACTGCAAAAACAAAATCCTGCCAGGTAAGATCTAGTTTCTACTGAACATATAGTATCTTAGCACACACTACGTTTCCAGCAAGAAAGATTTGCTTGTTTGAAGTCAGTAATTCCTTAGTAGTGGTGAAAAAGTGGCAGATTATTTCACTTATCTAATATATAAAGTGTTTCGTAATTGTTCATAACTTAAAAGAAAACTTTTAAAATCCAGTTAATGAAGAAATAACTTATACACTGCAAAAACACAAAATCATGCCAAGTATTTTTGGTCTAGTTTCTGGTGTAAATACCTTAATACACTTGAAAAAACAAAAACAAAACCAACTTATATGTGTCTTTTCAGGATCTTGTTTGTAAGTAAACAATTCATAAATATTGATGAAAAAGTTCTAATTCAACTGGAAGATTATTTCACAGGAAAAATGTTTTGTAATAAGGGAAATAATCTGGGAGTGATTATTTTCATCAATATAAGAAAATATAGACAAACTAAATTGCTATATATACCTGAAAACTGCACTAGAAACTAGACCTAGAATACTTGGTAAGGTTTTCGGTTTTTTCAGTGTAAAAAAAGTATCAGATCCACTGGCAATTTTTGTTGTTGTTGTTGTTGTTGTATGTAACAAGAAATTTTTCCCATTAGTGAAAAATCTGCCAGTAGAACTAGAACAAGCTGCTGTATGTTGCTGAAAAGTTACTTATAGGTCAGTTTTGTTTCATTTCAAGTGTAATAAGATATTTGAAATAGAAGCTAGACCAAAATCATTTGGTAGGATTTTGTGTTTTTGCAGTGTGCCTGCAGAAACAACACAGCAGAGAAAAGCAGATAAATCAGGGAACTTGAGTGTCATTAACCTAAAGCAGATCTCAAACAAAGCCCCCGTCTGCGAAGCGTCGAATAGATGAGTGTGATTTCGCGGCTGCCTTGGATAAGCATTCCTGCGAGTGTGTGTGCAATTAGGGCTTAGGTCCGTTTGTGTGTGTACGGGGTGTTCATGCGGGTGTGTGTGTGTGTGTGGCGGCGGTGGGGGCCGTTAGCGGTTCCATCTGGGCCTCCTGGAAGCCGCGTGGAGTCAGAAAAACCGCATCTCATAAAAGGAGAGGCAGCCCAATGTTCTACAAGGACAGAACATTACTGAGAATGTCGCTCAGGAAAGCCTGGGCCCCGGCCCACATGTTGGCTCTCCGCTCGCGCTCTTATTATTCCGCTCTGCGAGGGATAAGAGAGAGGAAGACAAAATAGCTGGTGAGGAGTGTGGGAGACAGTAGCTGAGACAGAGAGACTCGCACTGATTGCTATTCCATCTGTCGGCGCGCAGCAGAGGAGTGAGCGGTGACAGGCTCAGGAGTCGGGCATCTGGTGCACGTTGGCCGAGGGGCTTTCTGGAAACAACCAGCAAGACGAAGAGGAGGAGAAGATGAAGGGCGAGGGGTTGCAACCAGAGTGAAAGGAGAGAAGGATTATCTTGATCTAACCAGCAGAATATAACAAAAATAGAGAAGTTTTAAGGTAAAAACGAACAGTACACTGCAAAAACACAACATCTTACCAAGTTTTTTTGTCTAGTTTCTACAGTGAATATCCTGAAATAAGATCAAACTAACTTACAAGTAACTTGGCAGCAGGATATAAGATCCTGTTTTAAGTGAATAGTTTCTTAATATTGATAAAAATTAGTAGTTAGCAGGCTGATTATTTCACTTTAAACATGGAAAAAGTGTCATATTATATGTTAAATAATCTGCCAGTGGAACTGGTAACTTTTCATTAATATTCAAGAAGCATTGACTTAAAGCTCTTGTTTCTTGCTGAAAAGTTACTTTTAGGTTAGTTTGCACTTCTTTCATAAGATATTTGCACTAGAAACTAGATATAAATACTTAGTAAGATTTTGTCTTTTTGCAGTGTTGTTATAAGTGACATAATCTGCCAGTGGAACTAATGCCATTAGTATTTTCTGTTGTAAAATAAATAAATCAATAAATAATGAAATTATGGGTGCATTTCATTGTGGAACTTAAATATGCTTTTGAAATAAAAGAAACCATGATTGGTGCTACTAGAGCCAGAGTATTAGCTTATTTTTTTCCCACAGTTTAGTTCAGTTTGTTGCCAAATTGACAGCAGTGTAACGTTTTTATGAAATAAAATTTTCATGAGCTGTTCTGTTGTTTTAATATTAGCGCTGGGACTTTAATGTGTTAATTTGGATTTTTTTTTTTATTACATTGTCCCAAGCAGAACTTTTGCATTCACGTGTTTCTGGTACACCCATAAATCTGACGCACAAGCAGCACCCGCTAACAGTTATGGTGATGAAGCCACTTGTCTCGGCTCACTGAGCCTTAGTTTCTGCTTCAAAACCGATCTGGCTGAAAGCTGGAATAGACTGTTGTTGTGGTCAAGTTGTGCTAAAAGCAGTTAGCTTACCAGCAAAGCTATTCAAGCTAAATTAGCATCCAAATGCTAAACATGTAGCAGCAGCACACATGCTAAAGCTAATGTCAGCATTAGCAGTTCATATTTCTGAAGAAGCTCCAGGAATGAAACTTCCTGAAACTTTGCACCAATCTGATGGTTGAAGAAGCTGAAATACTAAAAACAATAAATCTCTCAGTTGTTGAGCTCAAATGTAGATTTATTCAGAAATTTAGAAGAAAAAATGATTTTTGCATTGAAAATGTTGCATTAAAGAACCTGCAATTACACTGCAAAAACTGAAAATTTTAACAAGTATTACTGACCTAGTTTCTAGTGTAAATATCTTGGAACACTTGAAATGAAATAAAACTAACTTTTAAGTAACTTTTCTGCAAGAAAGAGGGGTTTGTTTTAAGCCAATAAGTCCTTAATATTGATTAAAAAGTGCTTGTTCCACTGGCAGATTATTTTCACTTACAACAAAATGTTTTTCTCATATTATAAGTGAAATAATCTGCCAGAGGAACTATAATTTATTTTCATCAATATTAAGGAATTATTGACTTAAAACAAGCGCATATATGTTGCAAAATAGTTACTTTTAAGTGTGTACACTTCAAATAAGACAAAACTAAGATATTTGCAGTAGAATCTAGATTAAAAATACTTTGTTTTTGCAGTCTAAATCCATTAAAATTTTAATCAACTACCACCAGGAGTAACATTTGAATTTGAAATCAGATTTTTTTTAGCCCAAACTTGTTCCAGATTATCTGAACAGAGAATTACAGGTAAGATACTAACTGCTCATAACCTCCTCACAGAACCCCGTCTTCATGTGTAGTTTTATTTTGTGAATGGCAGGATGTTCTGCAGGAGGATCTGACCTCGGTTGACCAGCCGAGCTGCGATGACTGAGCTGAAAGAAGCTGACGCAGGACGGATGTGAGTAAGCAGCAAACGAGCGACGGCTCCAGGTAGCGGCCGTACGTCAGCAGCGTAGGTGTGCGACTCACTCACAGATCAATCCAGATGCAGCAGCGTAATCCCGACCTCGGGAGCTTTTTTATTTTATTTTTTATTCCCTTCCACCGCACAGTTAAACACATCACCTCACAGGTCTGAGAAACGCATTTAGTTCAGCCGAAGCAGAAACGACATGAAGAGGAAATAAAATAAAAATATTTTATTTTTTCAATAAAAATATTGAAAAAAGAGTCGATATTAATATCTGTATCTATTCAGTCTATTTCTACGCTTTGTAGTCCATTATTTATTTTACAATATGTTTAGCATTCCTAATTATTCTTTCTGAGCCATTTGAAATAAGGTTTGTCTCAGTTTCTTTTTACATGTTTGGCCAAATTAGCCAATTTAATGTTTCAGTTTCTTTATTATTTATTTAACATTCGCTGTTCTACTCCTAATTGAACTGACTGAAGAAATTAAAGTTGTTTTTACATATTTAACCAGCTTATGAAGCTGTTTGTTTATTATGTGAGCTGCAGAATCATCAAATAAATTAGCAATTGAGTACATTTATGTCTGCACTGCAAAAACACAAAAGTAATTTTGGTCTAGTTTCTAAGTTCACATCAAATAAGAGGAAACTAACTTACAAGTAACTTTTTATTAAACTATACAAGTTTGTTTTAAGTGAATAATTTCTTATTATTGATGAAAAATTTCAAGTTCAGCTGATAGTTTGCTTCATTATAACACGACATTTTCCCTTATTTGTGAAATAATCTGCCACTTTTTTATCAATATCAAGGAATTATTAACTTAAACAAACCCATTCTTCATGAATAGTTACTCTAAGTTAGTTTTCTCTTATTTCAAGTGTACTGAGGTATTTGGAGTAGAAACTAAACCAAAAATACTTTGTAAGATTTTGTGTTTTTGCAGTACATAGAAATTACTGGATTTAAAAAGTTTTCTTTTAAGTTGTAAACAGTTATGAAACACTTTACATGTCAGATTTTTCTGTTGGCTCATTTTTAAAAATAATTTGAATAATGATTTTGTGTTTATTTAAAATAAAATAAACGCTTTAAGCCAATTCAGCATCGTTTTTCTGTACCAGATTGGTATTGGCTGATACTAAATCTCAGATATCGATACCAGTATCGACATCGGAAGTGAAAAAAGTGAGTTTACCATCTCATATCCTGAATCGCTGTAAAAAACCAGGATGCCTGCAGTGATTTACCAAGTCATCACCAAACATCGTCCCCTGACATCATTATTAAAAGCAAAACTTATCATCTCCAAAGCCGTTCTCCTCATTTTATCTCTCATTTAGCGCAGCGGTGAGGAACACACCCTGTCATAAAGCGAGGCCCTGAGGCTCGGGGAAGATGATTGAATTTCATGGCTACTCCCAGGCTAATCGGGCCAAGCAGCGAGCGCTTACTGTCCTGAAGTGACTGGCTGCTCGTCTGCGGCCGCGGCGCCTTTGAAGCCCGTCTGAGCAGATCGGGAGGATTTAGGCAGTGGCGTGACACGAGGCTGAGCAACTCTGCTCCCACCAGCTGACTATTAGATCCAGCTGATAAAAACACAGCTCGCCCAGTAGCTTAAACCCGGATGGAAAATGGAGCTGCTCTGGGAAAACACTACAAGTTGCTGTTATAATGCATTTATAAAGGATTCACAGAATCAGCTGGCTGTGGTTTAAGCTGTAAATGTGAACAACAAGTGGTAAGAGTACAATCACTGCAAAAACTCAAAATCCTAACAAGTAACTTTGGTCATTTCTAGTGCAAATATTTAATTTCACTTCGATTCAGACAAAACTAACTTACAACCAACTGATCAGCATGAAATAGGAGCTTGTTTTAAGTCAATAATTCCTTAAAATATAAGAAAAAGTGCTAATTATACGTGAAAATAATCTGCCAGTTGAACTAGTACTTCTTTTTATTGATTTATATTTTACTTTTTTTGTAAATTAGACTAATTGTCTCATTTATATAAAACAACAAATAACATAAAAACATTAATCATACAATCTAATTTACCTGAATATTAACGTAAATAAATGTTTACAAATTAATAGCACAGCCTTGATTAAGTCAAATATGAAGACTGAATTAATGTTTTTAATTATTACTGATAAAATATTAGTCTTTATGACATAATTAAAAGCTTATTTAGATTTTTTAATTGTTGGTATTGCCAACTGATTTTGTCTTTAAATTGTGTAAATGATTATTTATAGTTAAAAACCTTCCAACTTTATGCGGAAAGACACCAGATTTAAACATTATATTATATTATATTATATTATATTATATTATATTATATTATATTATATTATATTATATTGATGTAAAGGAATGAGTTGTGAAGCAGTTTCCACCTCCAGCCCAGCCTGCGCTCACCATACTGTTCCACTTACTTTCTTGGAAGCCTAAACCTTACATGCATTGAGATAAGCACACTTACTCACACTCAGATTTACACACATAGGGCTAACCACATGCACATGTTCAGTCACTGTTAACTAATTCATTCAGGAACACTTTGGTTTGGGTTTCAACACCAAAACCTCCGCACCGTTGATTGAGAAACGTGCCTGTCTGCAATTATCTGGGAGGGACGAGTGGAAGGAGGGATGGTTGGATGGATGGGGAGAGGAAACACACTACAGTGGTTTTATAGTTTGCTGGCGTGACATTTTTCTCCACTTTGTTTTTTTTTTCCTCTCCTTTCCCTTTTTTCAGGCTGAGGGGCACACTGCAGTGTTTGTGGGGCAGGAAAACGGGGGGCGAACCGAGGCGGGAGTAACAGCGGGAAAACGTCAGGAAAATGGGGCTGAAGTGGCCTAGATTGTCACTGCCACGCTTTCGATCGATTCCTCTCAGAAAAGCCGCGCCGGTCGGGGAAATTTGTGGGCTGTGTTTAGTGAAAAAGTGAAGGTGATAGTGATCACTGGTGTGGACTTATTCTCCACTTTCAGAAATGGCTGAAAATTGTCAGCAAGGGCTCCATTTTGGAGCGGCGAGAGAGTAAGTACGCCTTGATAGCGGTGTGTGGCGGCCACTGACCTGCAGTATGTAGCCCCTGACGTAGTCTCTGAGGGTCCAGCCCAGGCCGTGCAGGATGTGCAGAACCTCCTCCTGCTTGAGCACGGAGAACAGGCGGTCCAGCAGGATCTTGAGCCTGACCGGAACCGCCTGGGTGCCGTACAGCATCAGGCTGCTGATGTCAAACACCACGTTGGACTGGACGATCTCCACCTGGGTCGGGTGGTACAGGTGCTGGGTGCTGAGCTTGTCCAGGGCTGCAAAGAGGAGCAGGCAAAAAGATGAGGAGAAGACGATGAACAGCAAATGCTAAGAGGCGCTCGGTTAGAGTTCTCTCCTCTTTCTAGTCCACCGGGTTAGCAGTGGTGGGCATCGCTAACTAAAAAATTAGCTAAGCTATCGTTAAAATGTTATACCAAGGCAGTATTTAGCAGAAACTATTGCTAAATGCTATGCCAAGACGGTATTAATTGGAAGCTAATGATAAAGCACTACCAAGGTAATATTTAGCAGAAGGCTAAAGCGCAAAAAGCTAATGCTAAAGCGATATACAAAGATGGTATTTACTAGAAGCTAATGCTAAAGCGCTAAAAAAAAGTAATTTAGCATAAGCTAATGGTAAGGGGCTATAACAACAGAGTATTTAGTGGAAGCTAACACTAAAGTGCTATACAAAGACAGTGTTTGGTAGGAGCTAATGTTAAAGCTCTTTTCCAAGGCATTATTTAGCAGAATAAAATATAATAGAATAGAATTACTTTATTCATCCCAGCAGGGAAATTATTTCGCAGTTACAGCAGCATAGAGACAAGACACACAACAACCACCACTGAGAAGCAATTGTAGACAAGATAAAATAAAAATAAAATATAACATGCTGTCAATATAAAAAGCAGCTTAGAGCAGTCCTTGCAAAGATTCAAATTGCAGAACAGAATGTATATGTAAATATATGTACAGCAAGTGTGCCACAGTGCAGTTGTGCGAAATTGGACTGATTTGTGCATTAGCTAATGCTAAATCACTACACAAAGACAACATTTAGCAAAAGCTAGTAGTGAACCTCTAATATAAGACAAAAAGAAATGCCAAGCACTATACTTAGACAGCATTTAGAAGCTAATCTGAAGTGCTACACTATGACAGAAAAGCACTAAATTCAACCGTGTTGATATGCTCCATGGTGCAACGTGTAGGCTAATCGCAGCACAGTACATCACCTGCAACAGGGTCAAACTTTCTACTAAACACCATTGTGGTTCATGAGGAACAAACCTTTCAATCATGGTTTCAGTTTTATAGTTGAGTTTTGATAACTCTGTTGCTGATTTGTCCAAATTGACTCCATTAGGCCTTTGATCAGAAGGAATCACTAAACTAGCAGTTTTGTTGTTTTTTGACAGACTGTACTTTTACTGCAAAGCATTCTGGGTACAGAATAAATGTCATTTACTGCACTGTATCACCGGCAGAGAGGAGGCAAAACAATTCATAAATTTAAATTTTTACATGTATTTGTTTAATTTACACCCTGATTGTTTGTTCATGTGTTATATTCTTCTATATGCCTCATTTGATTGTTTTTTGTCTTCTTGCTATTTGCTCAATAAAGTTTCTTTAAAAAAACAGAAAATGTGAGGAAACAGAACTGCTGCATTCACCCACATCAAAATAAGAACATGAATATAAAAGTATAACTATTTAAAGAATTCTTAACAGTCAGTAACTAAGGCTGCGTTCACCCTGCAGACTGAAATGAGCCAATTACAACATTTTATCAAATCAGATTTTTTTTGCCGGGCCGTTTACTCTGCGACCTGTATGTGTCTGAACGGCCTGAAAGTGTCCCGCATGCGCAGTAGAGGGCGCAATAACGTCAGCGTTGTCACTGTTCTGCCAACCGCCATAAAGAGAAGAAGTGCTCAGTGTTTGCGGAAGTAAACATGGAGGCTAACGGTGGAGCATAGTTTACATATCTGAAGTTGTTGTCCGACCGGAGCAGCTTATTAACAACTTAATCCTCATTATAATCCGTCGTGGTTGTTGTTACGCGTCATGTTTGCGTGTATCAGGGCGCAGAATAGTGAGGTTTGTCCAGCACCAGTGACGTTCAGTCCGGATGAACGTGACCTGAACGTTAGGTCGCATTTGAATAAATACGTATCGGATATGCAAGTGGCCTGGGTCGCATTCAAAAAGAATCCGACTTGTTCTGCTCAGACTGCCATGAAAAGATCAGATACAGGTCGCATTACGTAAAAAAAATCAGAATTGCGTCACTTCAGCCTGCAGTGTGAACGCAGCCTAAAACTTAAACACAGATGTCGAATGTTATTCAAGTGAAAGTTTATGAAAAAGCCGAGTCAAATATAAGCTAAGTGTGGTACAGGTTTTCAAAGTTAGCAAAAGTGCTAATAGAGAAATTAGCACTGCTATTAGCGCATTAGTAGAAATTTGCCCACCACTGCTGGCCAGTATCTGCTATTCTGTCCATTTAATTCAACGTAGCGCCACGCCCAAGTCTTCTGCGGCCTGTAGGAGGTTTTCTTCAAGGTTTGTCTGGAGTTAGAACTGATAACTTGCACAGCATGATGCTACATCGCTAAGTGTCTGTGCTACTCAAGGTAAAATAAAGTTTTGCGTGTTCTCATCTGATCAGAACACCATCTTCCACATTTAAATAATTTTACTTAATTAGCTGACTTGCTAGTAGAGAGGCGTAAATAAAAATGAAAAATTTTAAAAATATTTTTCAACCTTTACTGCACTGACACCCTGACAGTTTAGGTAAAGCATTCTAAACTATTTTTGACCCAAACACATGTAAAGAACAGTGATTTACGACCCGACTCTGATGTAAAAAAGCAGACCGAACTCCAGCTGCAGGGCAGGTGGGCTCACATGTTGCTTTAGGTCCAGCAGATTTGTTATTAGCTCTACTGTGCAACCTCAGTCACCTCTTTCCACTCTCTGGCTGTCTGGGCGACACCTGTTCGACTCGTCCTCTTTGTCTCAGTTCTTCCTTTCTTCCTTTACTTCATCCTTCCCCCTCCCTCCCTCCTGCCTGTCTGGGTGACACCTGGTTGCGTCTCTCTCTCTCCCTCTCTGATCCTGGGACGAAGGCTTCGCCTGACAACGGCAGCGCAGCCAGACACGAACATAATAAAATATGAAGAACTACTTGTCAGAGTCCCTGCCAATGCCGACATGAAATGAAAAGCGGGGGAGAGCGGAGAGATGTGTGCCTGACAGCTCAGTTCAGAGGGAGAGATTAAAAAATAGTCAATGGGGTCCTGTGCGATCCGCTGAAGGCCTCGCAGCCTGTTCTTGTGCGGACGAGAGCCAAACAGGTGTTTTCTTTTAATCTCCCCCTCCTTCCTTCTTCGCTTTGTACTTTCTTTCTCTCTTCTCCCTTTTTCTTCTTTTTTACCTGTGTAATAAAACGGATAAGGTGTGGTCTCTAACATTACTTTCTCCCCTGTAAAATGTGTTTTTGTTGTTTTTTTTGCAGAGACACAAAAACAATAATTAAAGAAAACGAAAACAGAACGGGGAAACAAAGGTGGAAACGTTCTACGTTTCTACCAAGTTTATTATTATGACACAAGAACAGCTCAAAATACTCGCTGCAGAGCAGAATTCATGCTTTTGGCATCTGTGATAATTTTCCAACATATTTTCCTCATATGTATAGATATGAGGTCAGGACCTTGATGGCGCACTAATATTTATATATACAGCACAGCTTGGACATTGTCTTACCATGAGCTACCCAGCCGTGCTTGCACTGGTCACATGTCCGCAGGTGAATCTTTCCAGGCTGGAAACACTCACATGTGCAGTTCACCAGTGTGCACCGAATGGCCTGCAGAAACACGAGAAACAAAGCGGAGTTTAGTCACAAAACAAAATGAAAGAAGAAACAAAGCGGAGTTTAGTCACAAAACAAAATAAAAGACGACAGGAAGGAGCTGATTTTCAGCTCCAATGAACACAAAGCAACACAAAAAACGGCTCTTTTCCAGTCAGTGATGCACCATTTCAGCATTAACAGATTATGTTGGCAACACTCCTCAGAGTAGAAGTTGTAACTGATGGAAGAAGACGTTTTCTTTACCAATGAGGGGTCTGAAATGAAAAGGTGTCTGAATGTAAAATAAGAGCTTTTTTTTTATTCTCGTTGTCAGTGGATGCAAAAGTGAAGCTGATTTGGAAATGATGGAAGCCTCCAAAAAAAAAACCACAGAGAAGATACGGATCTATAAACTCTTCATGGAATAAAGATTGAGTCTAATGTTTATGGTTAGCATTGCTAACCATGTTAATACTATGAATTATTGTTACAGAAAATAAGAAAAATATTTAAAGTCCCAAATCTTCAAATATTTTCACTATTTTCTCTTTTTTATTTTTTTCAAAGTACATGTGTGAGTTTCTTGAATAGAGCATGTCTACTGGGATCAAGAGTGTGGAGTTCACAGTGATCAGCTGTGTCAAGAAGACTTTTAACTTTTGCACAAAGTTTTTTTAATGACCTTAAACTGTTCTGTATTTAAGGAATCTCAATGTGAGTAAATCTTCATTTGGGCAGACAGAGCGTTCGCATAATGTTGCTCAAGATTAAGAGTCATTGTGGAAATATTGGACTAACTGCAGAGTGTTTTGAGATTAGCTAGAGATCAATTTATTCTTGCTCAACCATTGAACCAATAGGAAGGTGGAGACTTATTAACTTATGGTTCAATATTTTCTAATGCTACTGAAACAAAACGCAGATATATGATAGTTTTGGGTTCAAAGTGCCAAATGAAAGCTTCCCCTTCTCAGATATTAAATTAAACATAGCTGTCTTTTTTATATCACAATAAACATTTTGTCAGTTATAAGTTGAATGTATATAAAAACTGGTTATTATGGTTGTTCAAAAGACTAAAACCTCAAAACATAACAGTTTCCTCAAAGCAGAGATGAATAAAAATGAAATAAAAATCTCAAACACACTTTTTTGCTGAAAACACACGGAGCCGTGGCTGGCTGCGACTGAGGCTACATTACTCAACACCGGAGCTGCACTTCATCTGACCTTGGAAAGCTTTTAGTACTGAAAGGTTAAGTGTCCAGACACGACGGGGGCATCTCAGTACAACACATACACCATGTCGGCCGTCGGCTACTCCACATAAACAAATCTTTAAACATATTTTACAGGAGTCCACTTAAAAAAATCTAAATTTTCCTTAAATTAATTAAAAAACAAAGCAGATGCTTGCAGTCACAAAGCAAACACAGCTCCCTCATCCAAATCAGTGCAGCAGCTGCAAGCTGTAAGTTTCATGACAACAAGGAGCAAAAGTAGAAACATTAATACTGATATCAGCTCCTCGTTTATTACATGTATTTTCTTTATCTTATCGAGATGAACTGATAAAATTTGCAGGAATTCTGCAGCTGAAGGAGAACATGTACTGAACAAAACCAGAACTTTGAAAACTCTTACCTCTCTGCAGTTTTTAAAGATTAGAGTTTATATATATTTTTTATTTTAATATGAAAGGAAATTAGTATGTGTCTGTTTATTTTGACAGGCAAATCTAAACCATCCAGTAGTTCGGACATCGGTCAGAAATAAAGAAGCTGTGGCAAAACGTCTGCTGGCTCTCAAACTGAAACCTCGCCTATCAGCTGCTGAAATTTTATGAATTTACAGCCTGCATTGTCTGCGCTATCAAAGCTTTTCTCGCCGTTTGGTGTGGCAGTTTAGTGACAAAAGGTCGCAGGTTTGTGGCCTTTATTTCACAATCACACAGAGCCAATCAGCACAGATCAGAGCGCCGATCGATCAATGAGAAGCAATGAATATTTCTGCTCCTCGCTGCATGTGCACAAACTCAAGGGCACGTTCAGGTGCTCAACAGAAAGTCTGTGGATTAGCACCTCTCCCTGCAACATATAAAACCTCTAATCTACTAAGGGAGCGTAAAATCTATCAGAATCCCCTCCTGCGTGCCTTGAGGTGTTACAAACCAGATTAGTTCCTGCAGGTGTCAAAGCGAACATGGGCTAATCCGAGATTAAACACAAAATTACACCACTTCCAGCCGCGTCGCCTCGCAGTTTGACACCGGATGACACTCGAGGCGGAGGTGATTTGAATTTACACCATTTTTTTAAGCTCTCCAGGTGCGAGGGAGGATTATGTGTCAGGTTTACAGAAAGTCGGCGACTGAAATCCAGACGTGAGCGCTCTTAACGGGCTGACGGTTGCTTCCCTCAGCAGACTGTAGGTGGAGCAGACCTACAGATCACACGGCCAGAACATAAAAGGCCAACAGAAATTACCTAGATTTATTTTATCTAGCAGTTAAGCTCTTTTTTATTTTGTTATAAACTATATTGATAAAAAAAACCTCAAATTCACCAATTTCCCTTTCCTAATGTAAATTGTCACTGATACTACTGTAAAAATTGCCGGATTATCCCTTTAGTTTACGCTGTTTAGCAGAGAACTTGGGTAATTGTAACCACATAAAAAATTCAAATTAAAACAATATTTATAGTTCCCAAAGGGAAATTAAATGTTATTGTGACTCAAATTAATTCAAATTCTGCAGTTTTTGCAGACAGTGAAGGCTGTTGGCTGTTTTTTTGTTAATATAGAAAAGAGACTTCTTTTGAAAAATTGTAAAAATGTGGTTGACAATTAAAAGATAAAAGACATCAATGAAAATATGTTTATTGATGTGTAAAAGCAGTTGAACGGTTGAAGCTACTTCAAATGTACTTGTTTAGGCTAAATCGTTCAGTAAAATATTTAGCATATATGCCTTGACTAAATAAAAATAATTTATTAAACTACTTCGATGAGATGAAATGATTGCATCAATTAGCAAAATTACACTGTAAAATTAGAGTTTTGTACACAAGAAAGGAGGTTTGTTTGCTCAAGATAGCATTAGCTTTTACCTGCTAAGCAAGCTAGCGCTAGCTACACTTTGACCAAACAATTTTTCACAAAGGTGACATTTTACACAATGTTAAATATATTGGGTTCAAATCCTAAGTTTCTATTGTTGGGACAGAAGCTGAATATCTTAACTAAACTTTAGGTCAAACATTTCGTCCCACTTTGTTGGGTTAATTGAGTCTGAAACTTCACAGACCGCCATTTTGAACGATTCAACAACCTGGTCAGACTTCAGAAAATTAAATTATTATGACTAATATAATTAACATCAGTGAGTTGCGTTATTGCTGTTCAGTTACTTTAACTCCTTTTTTGGTTCAAAACCTAACTCAGTATCCGACTTTTACCTCATTGACGTGAGTCATAATTCTGCACCAGAAGAAGCCAGACGTCATAAATCTGGACGTAAATAAGCTCGCTTTGTTTTTACTTGGCTTCCTTCACTTGTTATGATCTTGTGAAGATACTGTCGGCTTCCATTATTGAATAACTTTAAAATCGATCCACAGAGAGCAGCGTCCATTACACCGAGACCTGCTGGGTGAACGTAGCCAGAGAGATTTTCAGCTCATAATTAAAAGAAATACTGACACATAACGAAAGGTTTTTAACCAAACACAGATTTAAGTAGTTATTAACACAAGTCAACGTTAAAAAGAATGCTATTATTTACGTCAGTACATTAGTGATATAATCCTGCCACAAAAAGATGAAGACAAATCATATTATGAAATAAAAACTGTGTTCAGTCAATGGTTTGGCTTTCAACAACAGCCATAGCTGCTTAAATGGCCCCTTGGGAAAACCAGCTGCTCGCCCTGGTGGAGACAGGCTGTGCAGAGCGTTTGCAATGTGGGGACTTTCTTTTCATGTATGAGAAACCACGGTGGGCAATATTTATATCAATAGACCATAAACAGCTGGATTATTTAACCAAAGCAATAACGTTTTGCAGCTGAAATTATGTTGCTTACCAGATGCTTTTTATTCTTTTTTTTTTTTATCTTTCACCCCACTTTAAACTCTCGGAGCGTTTTCTTTTTCCTTCTCTAAGGAGTTTTCTGTAAAACATCACGTTGTCACACAGTGCTGGCGTTTCGGATTAAACGGGATCGGTGGAAATAAAACAAATGGAAATATCAAATGCACCTCCGCTGTTTACAAGCTGAACTCTGACAGCTGATGAGATAGTTAAGGGGCGTCTAATACGGCAATTAGAGCATGCCACTGTCTGCGGGGCTGCTGCTGCTGTGACAAGGCGCCCTCTAATCACTGACTTATTACGCCGGCTTGCAGCACCTCTCATATCTGGCCCATTAAGCAGACAACAGCATTAAGAACAGCAATAAAGAAGCAGCAACCCCCCTTTAACTGAGTGGGTAATGATGGCAGAAAGGGTGAGGGAACAGACTGCTTGTTAGTTCTTACGATTAATTTGAGTCAAAGTTGTCAGACAGGAATAACATAATAAAAATCTTTGCGATGGCATCAAAGCTTATAAAGACAAAACATTGGAAAAAAGGTTGGCAGAAAAACAAGAAACTTGCTGTAAAAAATGTTTTTTATTCACTTGCTTACATGATATGTATGCTGTATTAAATCACCACTAACAGATTAGCAGTTAGCTGTTAAGCTAGTGGGGCAACTAGCTGGTGCCAAAAGGCTAACACATTTATCCTACTCTCAAAACATCTTCTACATAAAGCTGCTATGAAATAACAAATATTATATGATCATAAATTTATGGGGATGATGGTAGTGTGCTTGGTGGATGTTTTCAACCAGGAATTAAAAAATAAAAGGGGAAAAAGAGAGAAAAAAACAAACTAAATCATTGTGACTACTAAGCTAGCGGGACAGCTAGCATGCTAGCGCTGAAATACTAACCCAGTAGTTAACTACTCTCAAAATGTCTTTTACATAAGACTGGACGATGAAATAACAAATGTCATATGATCATAACTTTATGGGAATGATATTCATGTGCTTGGTGGTGGAAGTAGTGTTTAATAGAATAAAATGGAAAAAAGAGAAAAAACAAGAAACTGAATCATGATTCTGTATATTCTCACACTGTCTGATCCCACCACTACACATGTACATATTTGTCACAGCAGGCAAAGAGGGGAGGAAGTTCGGCCAAATACTCCACATTAGTCACCGTACAAACGTCTCGCCAGCGTTTCCTTTCTGGCTCGGACCTAAAGAGGACGATGTTCAGCAAAAGCTGAAGAAATTCCCACAACGCTGCAGCAATTAGTACCAGACAACAGTCAACACTCAGGCACAGCTGCTGCGGTGCCGCTGCAGTCAACAGTGTAGTCCAGTGTCATGTTTTTTTCTTTTTCTTTTTCTTCTGCGCTTATCTTACTCAACTTTCTCAACTTTCTGTGTGTGTCGCTGCAGGGTTTTGTTTAGCCAGAGGCTTGATGTTTCATGGATGTTTTGCTTGGCTCACCGCCGCTGTCCCAGCCCCATTGTGTAAACACTGACAGCAGCGATGGCCAGCATCGAACTCTCGATTAAAACACTCTTAACAGGACAGATGGAGTGAAGAAGTTGAGCAAAGAAGAACAGCAGAAGGAGGTCCAAGGTCATTTTAAACAGTCTGCACATCACAGCATCACAAATACAAAACTAAACAAAACCACAAAGAGACGTAGAGAAATCTGTTCACAGCCCAGTAAAGATATTTAACATTTCTGCATTGATCTGGCCAGACGTTGAAAGATGACCAATTTTTCAGATTTTTAGACAAAACATCCTGGTATTTCATGAAAGTTCATGAAGCCTGCAACAGAAACAGGCCCAAACCATCACCATGCGTCACAGAAGCTAAGGAGTGATTTTACACTTCCTTTGTTTCACACCAAACCCACCTGTAGATTTTGTTGATAAGAAGATCATTTTTAGGTCCAATTAAGGCTGCATTCCCAACAGTCCTGTTCAAACCGCTTTAATCCAACTCCAGTGAGTTTATCTAGAAAGTCTGGTTCGTTTGGGGAGGTGTGAATGCGTAATCAAACTAACCAAAGAGACCAAAGAGTGAATTATGGTCCGACTACAAACCTCGCCTCGGTTCGGTTGAAGTGAACTCTGGTGCAGTTCGAACGCATTAGTGAACACCAAGCGGATCAGAGACTGCTCCAAAAGCAGGAAGTGAACTACAGCGCAGGGCATTCTGGGTAAATAAAACCAAAACAAACGCTAGCGAGACAAGCACTAGAGGGAGAAATGGTTTGTATTCTTTTACCAAAGATAATAGAGAAATCCTACAACCACTAAACTCTGACACCACTCCATTCATGTGTCTTCTTCAGAGGTTTTCATATTGTGGTTCTTGGTGCAGCGCCCCTACAGGCAAGGAGGGGCAATTTCTGTCCCCAATCAAACTGAGTCTACTAGACAATCAGGTGTGAAAACATCCTAAAATCCCATGTGAGTTTAGAAAACTCCACTGATTACAACCAGATGAGTTGGAGATGGTGCCTAACGGTTGTTCTGGAGATATAATGCCAGAGAGACAGAAACTTAAATTGGAGTGGCAAAAGCAAATGAGGTTGATCAGCACAACTAGGACATGTTACAGTGAAATATCGTCTCTGTAGTCTGATATTGAGCTGTTAGCATAGCATAAAAGTCATAAGACTGTCATACAGAAGCATTCTTCAGTCAGAGGCATGTCCGGATTGGTTGCAAGACTGACTGCTACAGAAAATCCTTTCTGCCCACAGCATCACCATCTCTCTGAGTTATGACATTTAAATTCCCTTCAACACAAATTATGTATTTTTGAAATGGACAAAAATATGTTTTTGTTATATATATATATAACATATTAATTATGGATAAACTTGTTATAAAAAATTATTCATTAATGTGAAACTCTTTTCAAGATGAAATAAAACAATTGCTTCTAAACCTTCTAGTAAGAAAGGCCAACAACATTTGTCAGGATCTGGATCTCAACCCAACGATGGAGTCTGTACAAGTTTCATGAAACAATAGAAGCCACGCTGATCCTAAACCAATATCCTGTACAACTGAATTAGTGCCCTGACATCATTTTTTTAAGGCTGACACTGTAACTAAATGCCGCAGGAAACTGCTAAAGCACCAGTTGCTCTGTCGGGTTCAGCCGAAGCCAACACACACCCAGCATCCAGCAGCTGTGTGTGTTGGTTCCTCCTCCCTTAATTGAAACCTTTAGCATGTTCAACACACAGCCACAGACCACATCTCTTGTTTGGTGAGTTAAGCAAAGCCGAGATTTAAATGAAAACCCCGTGAGAGAGAGAGAGAGCCGGGCTGCGCAGCATCGGCTTCAGATTTAAATTTGTCTCTGCTTAGGGTCACTGTAAAACACTGGGAGCATCTTGTCCTCTCTTCCACCCACAAGATATTATCTCATCCGTGAGATAGCTGCCGAAATGCCGTCGATTTCCTGCCAGAAATGTGCGGCCAACGTGTGCAGGAAAAGAGGCGCGGCAGCTTTGCGTGTCATAAAAACGGACGGATCGGGGCTTCACGGCGTCCATATTGGAGCCAGGTGACAAATAAAACACGGAGAATAAAAAAGTAGAAGTCTTTGAAGTGTGACGCAGCACGCCGCAAAAGCACAAGGGAGCAAATACCTCATGCCAGGACTGATCTTCGATTGTTTGACTTCAAGCTGAGTTTCCAAAACCACCAAATAAACAATAATCACTTCAACTATGTTGGTTTAAAGCCTTTATTTCAGAAAGGAACAGGAAGTTTAACTGATATTTCTGCAGCAACAGGTCAGGGTTATAATAGTTTTGAGATTTTTCATTGTGACTCTTTGTCTAGTTCAGTAAGTTTTAATTAGTTTTTAGAGAGTGTTTGGTAGTTTTTACTAGTTAATATTAGTTAAATATTAATTAGTTTTAGTTTCTCACACTTTGGTTAATTTTTATGTGCAGATCTCAAAAAGGTCATACATCGATTGGGTAACGAATACTCAACATTAACTTTGCTGGACGATAAATTGTCCCAAAGGTTATTGCAATAAAAGATAATACTGTTGTTTTGATACCATTTTTAAATAATATGATGCTAATGGCATAATAATGTGAGAACACATTCTCAAAGATTAATTCTATAGATCATTAAAGACTGGAACTGGAAGATGTTTTAAATATCCTAAATAAATAAACAAAACAAAAACTTGAATCATGAAGTCTCAAACAAGCAAACAAAAACTCTGGCTTCGTTCGCTTCGTTTATCGTTTTGAGAAAAACGATAAATCACGTAAATGGAAAATATTGACCTTATTTTATTTAAATTTATCATGTGATTAATTGATTTATTGGTTATGAACAACCACCTCGTGTCATTTTCTCTAAACTTTTGCCGTCGACATTTAAGAGCCGCAAGACGACTATGAGCGCCGTAATTTGCTGACAGCTGACGTAAACCGCTTATGTTGGGAAATAAAATCCAATAAATTTCACATCAGTTTGAAAGGCTAATAAATAGATTCATAAACACAAAACAAAGCATGTTATACATATAATGTCAGCTTTTAAAAAGCACCACATATTTCTAGTTATTATAGTTTTCCCCATTAGTTACGGTTTAATTTATTTCCGTTAACAAAGCTGTTTTCTCGGCCTCAGCTTTCGTTGTTTTGTTAGCTTCATACTAACTTTGCATCAGGTCGGTCCTCCCTGTCAGCTCTTGTTGCCAGAGGTCCCTGTCCTCCGTGCAGCTGTGCATCTGGGCTTTGACACGGGGCAGAGCCACCAGAGCTATGCTAATGGGAACCAAATGGGGCGTGAGCCCCCGGTGGATTACAGAAGGAGAAGAGAAGCATGTGTTTTCGTGTATTCATGCAAAGAACTCAAAGCCGCTCATTTTTGTTTCCCTCTTCTCCTTTTCTCATGTCAAACAAATGGGAGCAGCAGCATCTGCTGCCGCGAAGGCCCCGCAAACAGCAGACGACCTTTCTAGCTAATTTAAAGTCTTTCAGCAGATGCGGCTAAAACTGGACAGAGTATACACAACCCCGCAGCCAGAGGCTTTGGATTTCTCTACTGAGTGACTCCAAACTAGCGTGACATTCAAAAGGGACAAAAACAAAACTGCAGAGTGGAGAAACAATAAGGTGCATCTGAATCTCATTGTTCTGAGAACAATTTGTGTCTGTAAAATGTGAATCACCAGTTTCAGATGTTTGGCTGAGACTCTGAGCCTCGATGCACTTTGCCTTCACCTGCTTTATTGAAAACAAAAACCTCCTTCTGGATCTGAACCTACGGCGTCCACAAGGGACAAAGAGATTTTTCTTTCTTTGACATTCCGTCACAATAATGTTGGACACTGAAAGACTATGAAAGGCTTTTACATGTATGTTAATATTCATTTGTGAGATATATCTATTTCTCTTTTGGGTACAAATGCAACACAAACTTATGTGCAAATTGCTGGAGGAAAAACCGGTCAAACATGAAGCTTCCATCTCTGATTGAAAACAGAAACATGACAGAAACTTTCTGCAACAAGGAAAGAAGGAAAAAATACATCCAGACTATTTGAACTACTTTTGAGTTATTCCATTTTGTAACATCACCATTTTCACTCGTGTTGGTGGTATGACTGGTTAATAAAGGGCCGATATGATGCACAGTTCTGTTTCCACTGAATGATTCCACACAAACAAACATGAACACAGTTAATAGACCAATTTTCATTCACTTTCCTGAATCTGTAAACATGTTTTTGAACTGAGGCTCTTTAGAAATGTGCATATGTGCAATTTTGATTTTATCATTAGCTGCGTTTTCAGTGAGAGATAAATTGCGCAAACAGGAATTATGAAAATAAATCTGCTTAAGTAACTTTTTAATAAGGTAGAGCAACTTGTTTTAAACCAACTTCTTAATATTGATGAAAAATCATTTATTCCACTGGCAGATTATTTCATGTATAATCTGCCAGTGGAATAAATGTGAAGGAATTATTGACTTAAACAAGTTAGTTTTGTCTTATTTCAAGTGTACTAAGATATTTGAACTTTAACTAGACCAATAATACTTGGTAAAATTTGGTGTTTTTGTAGTTTATAAGATTTATAAGGAAGTTTTGTTTTATATATTTTAAGTGTACCAAGATATTTTCACTAGAAACTAGACCAAGAATGATTGGTAATATTAAGTGTTTTGACTAAATCTGTCACTTTTAACATGAGTTTCATTAGTGGTTGAGATGTGTGCTGGTTTTTTGGGGAGTTTTGTTGCATTTGGAATGGAAACTATCAGTCATATCTGGCAACCTCGGCCCCCAGCTTTGTGAAACGACACGGTCACACACACAAACACACACACAGAGAGAGGGAGAGAGAGCGCACCGCCCCGTCGGGTCGTCCAGCCGGATCGGCCTGACTCACGTCATGATGAACGTCTATGCATGCGCTGCTGGACAGTCACGCTTGTTTATGAATTGGACGGATAAAACGACCCAGCTGGCTTTGATATTGTGAAACTGCGAGGAAGAGGGAGCGTTATACAACAATACCGGATCAGAACGCACAGGCCTATGATCTCGCCATCCCATGCCATGCTGTCGGATTGTTACCGGCACAGGTGGACAGATGCACCGCAGCGCTAACTCTGGCTGAGCCGCGAGTTCAAATAGCAGCTCTGGCTGGACGGGGAGCGCATGCAGGGCCCCCCCCGGAGCCCCTGCCCCCGGCTCTGCTCGGCTCACCTCAAAGCATTTCCCCAGGCAGAGATCAAACCGCGAGCCCAGCGACAGACCTCTGGGTCTGCAGGCACAGCTCCCGGTTCAAAGATGGGTGCTGGGGAATGCAGGGCAGGATGGGAGAGGAGGGAGAGGAGGGATGGAGGAGGGAGAGGAGGGAGAGGAGGGATGGAGGGATGGAGGAGGGAGAGAAAGGAGAGGAGGGATGGAGGGATGGAGGAGGGAGAGAAAGGAGAGGAGGGATGGAGGGATGGAGGAGGGAGAGAAAGGAGAGGAGGGATGGAGGAGAAGGAGAGATGGGAATATGTTTGTAGGGGAGGTAGGATGAAGCAGATGGCAAACATAAATGTGCAAAAGGTGAAAGAAAACACGTTTTAAGACTTTACTTCACAAATTCTGAAAGCTGAGCTTTTTTTTAAAAATTAATGTAGTAAAAGCTTGGGTACAAAATGGTGAATATTTAGTTTATGCTAACATTTATTTAGAAAATACTCACACCCCTTTAATATTTCACTTTTTTTTCAATCTTACCAACTTTAAATGTCTTTCAGTAGGATTTGAGAAAGCACGATACATTGCTAGTTCTTCTTAAAAAATCAATATTAAGGAATTATTGACATAAAAAAGTTCCTAAATCGTCCTGAAAAGTTACTTTCCAGTTAGTTTTGTCTCATTTTAAGAGTACAAACACATTTACACTAAAAACTCAACAAAATATTTGATTTCGGATTTTTGCAGTGTGAATACAAATGCATGCCACACTTTTCAGATTTTTATTGGTAAAAGATTAAAGTTTGTGGTTCTGACGTGACAAAAAGGCGATCAGCTCACGGGAACATTGAAGTTCTGTTAACAGAACATAGTTTTTAGGAACAGATTAGGCTTAAAAATCTGATTTTAATAACAATCAGTGCAAGTTTTTCCTTCAATAATTCAGCATCAAACACTTTTACAGCATTAAGGATTTGTTATTGTACTGCATAAACAGGTCAATTTATGGCCACACATTTTCATGGAGGGCTTTCTGTGGTTTGGACAAACACTTCCTTATCTGGGAGCGCTGTGGGGGCAGCGGAGGAAGGAAAACAGGGAGGCCATTGTCGTCGGTATATGTTAGATTTGCTCCGACCTTCGGCCTATCAGAGGAGCCAACAGCTGCAGATAAGGACACTTGCACTTGCTGGCCCACTGAAATATCTCCGGGTCCGATTCTTTTCTTGCGCAGAGTGAAGAACAGAGAGAGAGGCAGGGTGGTGATAGTTTTCATTGTAGTTTAGTGTTAATTTGTTGTGACTCTTTGTTTATCTAATTCAGTTATTAGTTTTTAGAGTGTGTTTGCTGACTTTTCTTAGTTGTGGTAGTTTTAGTTTTTCAGATTTTGGTTAATTTTCAGGTGCAGAAGTATTGTATTGTGATTATGTACACATCATATTGGGTAATGAAGACTCAAAAATGTGTTCAATATTTGCTGAACTGACTGTGGCGTTTTGGAGCGCAACAATTTGCCGTCCGCTGATATAAACTGCTTGTGTGGGGGAAAAAATCCATTTCATATCAGTTCAAAAGGCTAATAAATACACTTAAAAACACGAAAATGAAGGATTTTAAATCTATAATTTCAGTGTGTTTTAGTCAGTTTTAACAACACAAGATATATTTCCACTTAGCTGTAATTTTTCACATTAATTACTGTTTTTTATTTATTCCAGTGGAAAATTATCAAAAATGTAGTTATTTTTAGTTTTAGTTAATTATAATAAACTTGGAGAGAGGAGAAAAAAAAGAGAGAAAAACAATAAAAGGAGCACACCTTCCTATCTGACACAAACAGAAGATATTAGTCAGCATCCACAGCTGACTCCTCTCTGAGAGGGGACTTCTCCATAACCGATGATAACACACACACCCACACACACACACCCACACACACACACACACACACACACCCACACCCACACACAGCCTTGAAATGGCTGCAGAGACTCCCCTAAATGAACATCCAGTCACTCTTTTCTCAAACTCTCCCACGTAAACCCGTCATGCTAACACACGCACACACACCCCCACACACACCCACATGCACACACACACGCACACACATGCACACACATGCACACACATGCACACACACCCCATTTCCCCTCTCAAACGGACTCATAGCCAGAGAAAGCTTGGAATAGCTCCTAGATGTAATCTTGCCAATCGCTCTTTATTTTCTTTGAACCATTTTTGACGCCAAAAAGAAAACGAAGAAAAAAAAAAAAAAAGCCTGCGCTAATTGCGAGTAAGCAATTTCCAAATTATGTTTCTGTTACAACTACTGCAGCTCAGCTGGCTTCGATTCAAGACACACGACCCGGCAATAATATTTGTTTCTTTGCTCTGCGTTTTGTTCAAACAACATGTCAGCGACGGTGGTTTACTTGTAAACACCTGGGCCTGCGCGCACAGCAGCCGAGGAAACGCAAAAATCTGCGATGGAATAAATAGAATTACTTCCAAACCGCATTCTTGCAGTCCGAACCAGATATTTACATACACTGTATGAAAGACACAATCACTTTTTCTTCACTTTATTAAATCAGATGAAAGTTTTCCCGTTTTTATCTGTTAAACAACTGGAGAGAGTTTGGGGAAAGTGATTTCAGTTTAACTAAAATCAAATTCAATTCAAAAATACTTTATTTATCCCAGAAATGGAAACTAGTTCTTGTCAATACTCATATCATCCAAGTCAAAGACTCGTAATCTTGGAAGGAAGGATCTCAGTAGCAGTCAGTCTTACAACGAACCTGAAGACGCCTCTGACTGAAGATTGCTGCCGTATGACCGTGCCATCACTGTCACTACATGCTAACAGTTGATGACATCATCAGTTGTTGGCTATCACTGCTAATCCATCTCTTCTGCTTTTGCCGCTCCTCTTTAAGTCTCTGCCTGCCCGTAGCGATAAAGAGAGAGACGTTGGAGTCCAGGACTGTATGATCAAGAGTTATAATCCAGAATCATAAATTCATCAACTCTTAGCTAGCTCTGCTAATCCACCTCTTTTGCTTTTGCCACTACACTTTAAATTTCTGCTTGGCCATGAAGTTAGAAAGCTGAAAAGTAGGAAAAGTTGCAGTTGGGGGCCATATGACCCAGAATCATAAAGACGTCTTTGGTGCTGCAAAGCCGCTCAGGTCGGAAGAAGCCACAACTCCAACAAAATCATTTTAAAAAAAGAGAGATTTTTTTTTTGCAAATAAACAAGAAATTTTTTTTGAGACATATCCTGAAACTGAAGTGTTTGTCCAACTGTGAGGTACGGGAGTGACATCATGGCTTGAACTGATGACATCATGAGGAAATATGGAGGCAACGTCTCAAACGATCAGCTACTAATTAAAGCTTTTATGGAGAAATGACTCGTCCAAAAGGATCAAGACCTCAACGAAACGCCAGATTAGTTTAAAAGCATCTTCATTACGGTAAACTGAAGGTTCTGATCTCAGTCCTGCTGAAAACCTGAGCGCAGAGCAAACAAAGCTGACCCAGTTTCACCAGTTTTACTAGTTTCACCAGGAGAAATGGACCAGAACTCCAGAAAGCTGTTGATAGAAGTTTGAGGAAAGAAATCCCAAACATTTGACCAAAATCATTTAGACCAAATATGAAGGAAATGTAAACTTCTGAATTTTCTTCCTTCAAATCATGATCATAAATCAGGTTTTGACCCACAAACAAATCACCAGACCCTCGACACGCAAAACTAAACCGAGGTAAAACAAAAAACATTTCGACAAAGTAAAAAATACACACAACCAACAAATAACACCATTAACATTAACACCATAAACACCTTAGAAATAAAAGAAAAATGATCAGAAAAACAAAAAGAAAAACGGCTCCAAACTTGATCAAATTTCTGAATTTACAGATTTAAAAAGTCTCAGTATTGCAGTATTTAGCAAATGCACTGCAAAAACAGAAAATATTACTAAGTAGTTTTTAGTGTAAATATCTTAGTACAAAAAGACAAAGCTAACTCAGGAGTAACTTTTCAGCAAGATACAGGAGATTGTTTTGAGTCAATAAATTGTTAATATTGATGAAAAAGTTTCAATTATTTAATTTATAACATGGAAAAATGCCTTGTCCAGTGGAAAGTTGCTGAAAAGTTATTTATAAGTTAGTTTTTCTTACTTCAACTGTACTGAGATATTTGCATTAGAAACTAGCTCAAAAATACCAAGATTTTCTGTTTTTGCAGTGTAGGAGTAATATTGATAATCCCAACTGACCTAAAACAGGAGAAGTTTGATTTAACATCAGAAAGATAGAATCAGAAAAGTTTCATCTTGCTGCAAAGTGGCTTCAGCTGCATGGAAAAGCAAATCATGAAGCATTTTTTACCTCAGCCACCATAACGAGAAGCTGGCTCCTGACTCAGATCCCAGAGGAAGCTGACAGAAAGAAGACATGGATTATTTAAGCTGAGTCACCGCGGCGACGGCCGTGTCACCGCCGTCCGCCTTTATCAGCCTGACAAAGTTCACAGATAGAGCCGCGGCTCGAACAGGTTAAACGGCGGCGAGCGAACCAGGAGTCAGAGGAAGAACTGATAATTGGATAAAGGAGAGCAGACGCTCGGCGATCGACCTGGCCAAATTGCAGAAACTCCCTCCCAGGACCGGCTTACGTCCGCCTCATTTGGCTAAAGCCGGATTCCTTATTTCTGCAATTATAAAGCTATCGACTAATTCGACATGTGCTTGCGTGTCTCCCGGCCGTTGAGAGCTGGTGTGCCATTGAGTCATTAACTTTGACAAATTGTGACAGACTCTTTTTATTGCCACCCAATCATGAGAAACAAGGCTGTGGCAGAGGAGTTAATGAGTGGCATGTTCCCCCCCCAAACCCTCATTTTCCACTAGGATTCCTCAAAATCCCCCCATCGCCCCTCCATATTTATAATTTTACCACATCCTAACAATAACACGGCCAGCACTCAGCACAAAACACGCGGCCTAATGAATCTCATGCCTTCACCGCGCTGAAATGGCCAGTAAGTATTACCAGCTGCGACACTCTCCCTCGCCCGCCCCCCCACCGTCTTTGGCAGTGGCACGGACGATGGAGGAGCGGGGAGTCACGCAGACACATCTGAGTGCAGCTGGACCAGGGAGTAAGAACTGAGGAGGAGGAGGAGGAGGAGGAGGAGGAGGAGGAGGAAGACCACAAGTCTCCATGTTTCCAGCTGCCTTTCTCAGGGGCTCGGTTTTCTCTCCCTCCCCTTCGCAAGGCCCTTTTGGTCCCAGCTTACTTTAAAATTCCCAAACACACACACATTCACGCACCCCTTCACACACACACACACACACACTCTCACACACACGTACTCCCTGATCCACCTCCCCTCCTCTTCCATCCCCTCACATTCGGCCATCTTTGTTTGGACAGGGCTCAGGAGTTCCAGAAAAGCTCTCTCAGATGTGCTGAAGTAAGGGAAAATCAAAACAAACTGGCCCTCACACACACACACACACGCACACGCACACGCACACGCACACGCACACACACACACACACACACACACACACACACACACACACACACACACACACGCGCCCGCTCCGGTTTTATGTGAGCACACAAACACCAACAAGTCCCTCACTCACACTTAATACCACGCAACTGGATCCACATACATGAACGATTTCACATGTGAGGAGCTGAAACGCCAGCTTCATCCAGGGAACAAATTTGCAACAAGATGGAGGAAAAAATAAATACAACAAAAAAAAAGTTTTTCAGTGTGGCAATAAAAAGCACGCAGTCACTGTAAAAACAAAACATCTTACCAATCATTTTTGGCGTCGTTTGTAGTGAAAATATCATGAAATAAGACAAAATTAACCTACAAGTAACTTTCCAGAAAGGAATAGGAGCTTTTTTTAAAGTCAATAATTCCATAATATTGGTGAAAAAGCACTGTTAGAATTAGCAGATTATAAAAAGACACTTTCTCCATGTTATAAGGGAAGTAATCTGCCAACAGAAATAGCACTTTTTAACAATATTAAGGAATTATTGGCTTAAAACAAGATCCTGTGTGCACTAAGGTATTTGCACTGGAAGCTACACCAAAACTGCATGGTAAGATTTTGTTTTTTTCCAGTGAACTAAGTATTTTTGGTCTAGTTTCTACTGCAAATACACTTGAAATAAGACAAAACTAACTTACAAAAGTGATAGTTCCAATGACAGATAAATTCACTTATAAGATATTTTTTCTCATGTTATATATGAGATAATTAGCCAGTGAATTTCATCAATATTAAGGAATTATTAATTTAAAACAAGCTCTTAAATCTTGCTGAAAGGTTACTTATATGTTAGTGCACTTGAAATAAGAAAAACTAAGATATTTGCACAAGAAACTAAACCAAAATTACCTGGTAAAATTTGTGTTTTTGCAGTGTTCAGTCTGTGTGTGTGAGTGTGTTTTCTGATCCAGGATCACAGCAGCAGGGCACGGCTGAAGCGTACCTCGACATATGTTACCTCTTTGTGATATTGACTTTGTTACAGCTATACGAGTGGGAGAGTGGAGCCAGGAGCTCAGGCCTCGCAGGAGAGGGGCCCTGCGAGTTCGCTACAAAACAAACACGCCGAACGGGCGCAAAAACACAAAACACGGCACCCGCAAAACGCTGCTGCGTATCCACACCGGTTCAAATGAGCCCCAAAATGTCCCTCATGCTCATCACATCCACATTTTCAGCGCTGGACTTGGTTTGGCCTCCTGTCTGAGTTAAAAAACTGAGAAATCTCTCAGTGTGGATCACTGGAGTCCCCAGACTGACCTGAATCTTGAGTGCAACATTTTTTTTCTCCTTAGCCCACTTTGTGTTGTCAGACCAATCAAATTCAGGAGCGCTTTCTCGTTATAATAAATCGACAAGATGTGAAACTTGTTAAAACTACAAACTTTCACATTTTAACGTTATTAAACTTGTTAAAATGAAAGTTTCTCATTAAAATGTGAAACTTTCACATTTTAACGAGATATAAACCTTCTTTTTTCTTTTAATGAGAAAAAATATGTTTCTCATTAAAAGATGTAAACTCGTTAAAACAAGAAAGTTTCACATTTTTACGAGATATAAAAGTTATAAAGATTATTGTTTGAACAAGATACAGAACTTATTAAAACAAGAAACTTTCACTTTAACGAGAAGTTTTCTCATTTTTTTATAACTTTAAAAACACTAAAAACCTTGTTTTGACTTGAATCTCTTTAAATATGAGCGTAGCATTTTGCTTTTTCTCTTTAACCTACTTTGTGTTGTCAGTCAACTCGTATCAAAGTAAAAGTTTAACTACCAGAGCTTTGAAATGAATTCAGCAGCAGTTTCTCTTCATGACATATAAAACTCATCTCATAACGTGAAATGTTCACAACATGTAAAACTCATTCAAATGAAAAAGTTTCTCATTAAAAAGTGTTAAAATGTGAAACTTTGACATTTTAATGGCATAAACCTCAATAAATGAATAGTTTCTCATTAAAACAAGGTGCAAAACTCGTTAAAAGGAGAAACTTTTGATTAAAAGGAGAAACTTTTTCCTTTAAATTATATAAAACTTGTTACAAGGAGAAAGTTCCACATTTCAAACAGATTTAAAATGAGATATAAACTCGTTTTAATACGTTTTCTCATTTTACGGTTTTTAAAAATATTTTCCTAGAAAGAGTTTGATTCTTACAGGCAGTAAGGACTCGTGACTCTTCACACTGTTTCTTTTAGACGACATCTAAAAATCCCAGGAGTTGCTGCTGTTTTCTGAACTTTCTTATTTAAAAGAAAAGACATTTGACTTTTAATGAAAGATGTATCTCGTTATAACAAGTGTTTTAAGTATTCTAGTGGGAGTTTTATGTAAAATAGATTTTTTTAAAGGTTTACATCATGTTATGTTGAGTGTTTCAAATCAGTCGATATCTATAATTATTAATTAGTTTTTTAAATATTTGAAATACTGCCAAACTGGTGTCGTGACTTTCCTGTTTTATCCACAGTTTCAACTTCTTGTTGTTTTTTTATTTTTAAGCAGTTAGGAGGAACGGTGGCGAAACGTTAAACTGCTGCTGCGCCAGTTAGCAGCTTGTTGCTAGGTAACCAAAGTTAGAAGAACTTGAAACTGTTTGTTACCCAGTAGGTTGTTGCTAGGTAACCAAAGATTGAGTGAGTCAGTTGATTCCACCAAGCTAGCTTAGCTTAGCTGTGAGAGGTAGAGCGGATGAATCCATTTCTCTGTGAAATTATTGAATATTCTATTGGACTTATAATCGATCGATATTGGTCTTGTCTCTATTATGATATAATTAGCAAACTGCAAATCTGCTGAGGTTATATTAGGAACTATTTCTCAGTCCAATGCGCCTAAAGACTGTTGGAAACGACTTAATGGTGGAGCATTGTTGTGATGACACGCTGAAAGAGTAGGAGCTTCTTAAAGAGACAGAGGCCCAATTTCAAAAGTCAAATTGCAAAGTTACACATAAAACCTTTAATTAGGCAATAAACAATAAATCGATTAATTGTGTAATAATTTAAAATGAACTCAATTTCCATATAGATGATTTATCATTTTCCTCTTTCTACCAAAGGACTTCAGTCTGATGCTTTGATCTCAACTACCTTTTTTTAAAGGACAATTTATTTATAAAAACTTGTTTCTGTAGTTTTGTTTGTTTATTTTGGATATTTAAAGGGTTAAATGTTCATTACAATTTAAGGTTTGTTGACAATATGTTCTTGCATTATTATGCCATTCATATTATATTACTTGAAAATTCTCTCAAAATAACAATATTATCGTTTATCGCAAAAACGTCTGGGATAAATTCATCGTCCAGTAAAATTTGTTATTGAGATAAGCTTAGATTTTAGATAGTAATAAAATAAAAAACATTATTGTTGAAACTCGTGAAAGCTTGTGTCCTCTCTAAAATTTAAATATTAACATTTATTATAAAGATAAGTCAGTCAGCAGCCTTCGTCAAGCCACTGGCAGAAAAACTGGACCCGCGCAGTAAAACCCTGACGCCACGGCTCATGTGCTTCTTATTTGATTGCTTTGCAGAACTAAAAGATTGATTATCATTTCCATATTCCTGAGAGTGTGAATCCCAGATCGGGTCTTTCCCGAGTGATGACTTTGCCTCTAAATTTGAATAATGAAGTCGAGTCATTTGAATATTCCCTCTGTATTAAAACTCATGTTTTTACACCATGCAGCAATATTAGCCATGTTAATTGGGCTCTTTGGACTTTCCTAATAGAAAGACTAAATTAATTACTTATGTCGACAAAATGTCAGACACGCCGATGTAATAACTACAACTGTTTCCAGCAGCGTTTGTTTTCGGCGCGTGCGTCGCTCATGTTTGTGTTTGTGCGAGAGGGAAGTGCTCGGCGAGCGTCCGGTTGTTCCGAGTTACAGCTAATGAAAGAGATGGGAACAAAGTGCTTTGACATCCCCTCCATGTTTCATCTGCGGCTCTCGAGGGCCCCGCTCCGGCATTCATCCACTCCTCTCATACTAATCAGCCACCGCGCTGCAGACTGTTTTGCTTGCAGAGTGACTCGCGTTCGGCACACACACACACACACACACACACACCCCTACACACTCAAGAGTGCCAATCTAAAGTCCGAGTGGAAACCAAACTGGTGTCTGTGTTTGTGTGTGCAAAGTGTGTGATCTGATCATTAGTGTGTAACTCCCATCCCAAACCAGCCGCCGCCATGCGGGGCTTTGAAGTTAAACATTTTTTTTTAGCTTATGGCTGTTTTTCAGATTTGAAGAAAAACGACATCAGCGCATTTTTTCCCCTCGACTACAAGTAAACATTAGACTTCAGGAGAAGACGGCGACGTTGAGAGTGAGATCATGGGATGGTGTGTGAACATGTTTCAGAGCGCAGGAGAGGGCCTGCTGATGCCATGTTTCAGACGACCCCTTGAAGTGGAAATGAGCTTCCTCGGTCTCATAACTAGTCCGTTCTCACAAAGTCAGCAAACTCTGACATCCGCCTCCATCCCCACCCCAGCACTGAAGATCTGCAGACATTTCTCCACCTAGCCCTGTGGTCAGCATGCAGCACGAATTCACAAGCCATGCAGCCCACACTGTCATCCTAAAGTGCTTTTCAAGAAATTTCTCAGAGTTATTGGGAAATTCTAGACATTCGTCTTATTAAGAATAGAGTAAAACTGGGCTTTGTTGACGGCTAATTTCTGTTTCTTATTACATCAAGTTAGTTTACAAAGATCCTCATAATTCTGTCTAATGTAATGATTAACCTGCTTAAGAACCTCGTTTAGATCACATAGCTCATATAACTTAATACGTATTCGTACTAGGGCTGAAAAATTAATAAAAGTACAAGTGTTCCATATGAGTCAACAGATAATTATTGATTAGTTCTTTGTTTTAAAAATCTGAAATAGAGCCAAACTGGAGACGTGACCTTTTCTGTTTTATCCAGTTTTTACTCCAGGCTGTTGTTTATTTTTAAACAGTTATGAAGCGAAACCTTAAACTGTTGCTGTGTAAGTTACTCAGCAGGCTGTTGCTAGGTAACCAAGTTGGGCGGAACTTGAAACTGCTTGTTACCCAGCAGGTTGTTGCTAGGCAACCAGAGAGCGAGTGAGCTAGTTGATTCCAGCTAGCTGTGAGAGGTTGAGTGGCTAAAATCTTTCCCCTGCCTACATTTCCCAGAATGCTGTGCAGTTCTGGGTCAGGGTTCAGTAAAATGATTGACTTTTTAGATGCATTATCTATTGATAATGATCAATTCTATTCCGATAAGTATTCTAATTTTTTTGTTTAGCGCTTTTTGCTAACTCTGAAAGTGTTACCACACCTTAATTACAATTTCCAGATCAATCCATTAACAATGCATCACTTGGAAACTCACTGCAGCTGAGCGATAATAAAAAGATACCAAACAGACGCACACAGGATCTTATCACAAACATGTCTCCATTAAGTCTTCAAAAGAAAAATGTTTATAATACAGCAAAAATGTTACATTTCAAATCAGTACAAAACAATACGACTGTTATGCATTTCTACTGTGGCAACACTAATATTTGTTTTCACCAAGATCTGAATACATGCACTGAACAAGATGCTGACTGGCTTTCATGAAGATTTACATACATATTTTCTATTAATAGACAACAATAATCCAGCTTGAATAATGATTTCCATACTGAAATGCCACCTACTGATGAAAAAGCTAAGCAGTTTGCTCACTGTACTCTGCTTTTAGATCAATTCCAGCCCTTTGCAGAATGACTTTCTGAGGAGAACTCACGTCTCTCCGTCTCTGTCTCCGTTTTGACCGTTAACCAGCGTGCATCTGGTGTGCAGTCTGAACCTGCGCAAACACCTGAGGGCCCGTCCCCAGCCGACCTCGAAGCGGCGAGCGACAGCTGTAGGGTGATGCTGCAGTGATAGGCATCATCGGCTTGCTAGAGACTAATTGGTCCACGCCGCTCCTCTGAGTGGCCTCGCTAATTAATTAGAAAGGCAGTGGAGCTGAAATTTTTAATCAGGACACCAGCCTCTCCGGCAAATAGGGGGTTAGGGGAAAAAAGACACATCACCCTCATCATCCCATGTAATCCACCTGACAGTGATCACCTACGCCTACATAGGAATTATGCTGGGTGTGTTTGCAAGATCAGAAAATCATTGTAGGCCAAAATTATTGATTTTAACTTGGAGAATTCAAGCTGTTGTGAAAGATTTTAAGTTCTTAATTACCTTTTTGGGTTTGTATAACAAGCGTAGACCTTTCGCAATAAGCAATAAATGAATTAAACGCATGAAAAATTAAAATAAGCTCAACAAATTCCATTTGCATGATTTATAATTTTTCTCTTCTTCAGTGTGGAGCTTTGGTCTCACTTAATTTTACTTGCTGTTTGTGTTTATTTATTTTTGATGTTTAAAAATGTCATCCAGTTAAAGGTTCATTACAAATTAAAGTTTATTGACCTTTGAGAATGTGTGTTTGCATTTCTATGACATTATAGTACTTGAAAATGGTCTAACACAACAATATTATCATTTATTGCATTAACCTTTGGGACAATTTATCTTGACAAGCCTTTTATAAAACTAAACTCATGTAATATACACTTGCTTATTTGCGTGTTTATGTATTATATGCTTGTTTACTAAATATGTGTATATTACATGAGTTGAGTTTTAGAAATTATGGGCTGTATTTTAGAGGAAAATGTTGAGTGAAGAAAAATTATATGCTGCTGGTTAAATCAGGAACATAGAAGCAGACAGAAGCTTAAAAAGCCATTTCCACACATGATAATGTCTGCCCCATAAAAGCCTTGTCCATAAAGCACCGACTAAAACTGGACACTGAAAGCAGGTTGTGTGATTTTAAACTTCTTCCTTAATTTAGGGATCCGTGGGCGTGCATTAGGTCACAGAGATTTCTCCTAAAGGCATCTATTAAAAGCTAAAATATCAGACAGTAAAAAACAGGACCAGTAATTCTGCCTGTTTGCCTGAAAGATAACATCCTCTGTTGTTGAATGAATACGCTTTAAAAGGAAAAACATCAAAAAGAAACGTGCATGCTTGAACTTTGACCTCGGACGGTGACATTGGCTTTGTGAGCGGCGTAATCTGCGCGACCATCTCAGCTGCGCTCATCACCAATCAGCCAGCCGCCGTTATCAGCCTGTTGCTCAGGCCAAAATAAACACGCACCGCCTTTTTATTGCTTTGTTTTCACAGGTCATTAGGGGAAGGGGAGAAGATGCATTGATTAGTTTTCCAGACCACTGGATTATTGTTGTGTTATGACTATCATCATTAAGTTTCATTAAGGCTGCGGTTCTTCTTGTTTCCAGAAAATGAAGACATTACAGGAAAGGCCAATTGTTAGGAAAGCACACAGCGTGCTTCATTAATGTAGAATGTATGGCAACAGAAAAATGGCATCTTGCTTTGGTTTTACAGGTACTGTACTGACTAAAGGTTTAAAAAAAAGATTTTTGTCTACTTCGCCTCCAAATATTCAAAATATTTAATGATTTTTGTTGCATTTACAAAGCTTTAAATGATGTAATACACACCCCAGGCCTGTAGGAGGCGATGAAACTTTGTGAGACGTACGCCGTTTCTGAAACGTTTTCAAACTTCTACGCTTTAGTCCAGCCAAGACACATTATCGTGGAAAGCTGAGGCCTAAACGCAACAAAACATTTGCGCTTTCCTGCGAAGCGTAACAAGCGGTCACATTTCATATAAATGTAAACTTAAGCTTAATACACTTTATCACTTTCCACATGTTTTGCTAATTTAGCTTAAAAACCAGAAAAAACTGTAATTTTCTTTAGCTACTGTTATGTTTCTAGAAACATAAAAAAACATAGAAATGAACACAGGAAGAAAATGTATCTACTTGTGATAAATTGAATCTGAATGAAGTATTTATGAATATTTCCAACAAAGACCGGCTATGATGCATCTTGCTTTAGTTGACCAACTACTTACCAGCATTTTTTTTTTTTAAAGCTAATTCACCTTCTTGGAGCTAAAGCAAAAGCAGAACCTTTTTTAAAGACTATCTAATTTTTTTGAAAGTCTGACTGCTTGGATGTAAAAGATGCAGATTTAATGATTTAAGACTTTCACACTTTATAGCAGTACTTCATGCCTTGCTGGTAATCTAGTGGGGATAGTCCTCCTTGCTGACCCGGTTTTGAGGCATCAGTCATTCTTTGCCTGCTACCCTTGCCGTTTTATTGCATTTCACATTTATTCAAAGTGTCCAAAAATAAGGAACTTAATGGAGCATCGGTCCCTGGCCTCTTCCTCTCGCCCAGCTCTGCTCTGTAGTTGCACAGAGCAAAGACAAACCAGCGCTGTCGCTCGGGTAATTAGCATTTTAGATAGTTAGCAGAGGGTGGCCTTGTGTGATATGTGCTGAAGTGGAATAAAATGGCGGGGCAGGGACTCCACTAATGGCCCATTTCCTCCCCACGGCCGCCCTCTCCGCTGCTCCGCACGCGCTGGCATCAGGGTGGCCACGGGGCCCTCGCAGCTGACACACAGGAAGACGACTAGCGGCGGCAGCTACGTCGCTTTTACACAACTCTTTGACTGTGACTACCAAGCAAGAACTGACACAACAGCAACAAGGCAAACCGAGGGCGACGTGCAACAGATAATAAATTTATCAGCCCACGAAACGGTTCAGACAGCCGAGTTGGTGGCGCTTGCTAGTGGATGCATTATTTACAGGAGGAGCTGTAGCGTTAGCGAGCCGTTTGGCACTTGCAGGGCCATCAGCGAGCGAGTGTATCTCTGTCAACGTGAGTAAACAAACAGCAGGGACACGGTGTGACAGAGCAAACGGCTCGCCGCTCAGATGCAGACACACACAGACACATGCAGGCTCATCAGGGAGCCCGGGGAGGAGGGTGGCATCCATATTTATAGGGCTTTCCTGGCATTTGTCCCCGGGCCAAATGCTGTGACTACACTCTGCTAATGTCAGAACAGCACTTAACCAGGCATTTCCATGGACAGTGGGGAATATGTGAAGTAAATACAAGAGCAGGTCAGGAAAAAGCAAGACTAACAAGGAAGAATACAAGAAGTAATGAAACGGAATGTAATTATGTTGTTGTGAGCTAAAAAAAAACCCCACACTGCTGTCCACACTGATTGGCACCGCTGGTGAACAAATTCATCTTTTGTTACAGTAGCTTTATCTCTGAAACATTTAAGAAAAGGCTGAATTATTCTTTTGAGAACATCTTTGTGGAGAAAATATGGAATTTTATCACAATGTTTTGTATGTGATTTGTGATAACAATGAAGATTATGATGTAAAAAAATTATTTCTTACAACATTTTTTAGGCGACTGTATGGTTGTGACTGCATGGCAGAACATATTATTCTTGAAAAACATTTACATTCAGCCACATAATTATAAAAGTGTGATTTAAATCACTAACTGAATTAAACTATATTGCTGAATTTACTGATATTTTGTTTTTACCATTGCAAAAACAATTTAATTTATGACAACGATGAATTAAAATTCTTTTGATAAAAAAATTTCACGATAAATGATAATCACTACGATAAATGCCCATCCCTTACCTTATGTTAATAAATAATTGTTTATTACAAGAATCACTCTTATATAGATACCACAACCATTCAAATAAAATAAATGCTTTGCTGTGAATAATGTATTAATTTTTCTTAAACGAGCTTTAAAAGATGAAAGACAAGAGAACCTACAGGCAAGGCAGTCATGCTGATTTTCAGCAGAAACAAAATGGCCCCCCAAAAATAGCAACATTAGGGATGCATGGATATGACGAACAAAAATGAGACAAGCTTTCGCCTAACAGAGCTCCACTCCCCCACTCAGCTCCTTCAGACTAGCCAGCAGCAATTAGCAAACACCTAAATTGAACTCAGTCTAGGAGCTACTTCTCAGAGCAACATTGGTAAAAATGTTGTTAAAGGGTTAATAGAGAAGCCATGTTGGGATGACTTCCTGAAGGCGGAGTTTCAGAAAGAGCAGGAATTTTTAAAGAGACAGAAGTGCAATTTAAATCAGGAAGTTAAATCTATTTTATATCATGTTTGACACATGCAGCATTTTTATAACAGCTGAAGGTAACAGTTAGTTGATGAGGCTGTAAAATGGCACTCTGTGCCTGGAAAACACAAATACTGCCCCTTTAAATCTGAAATATGAAACTGAAAGCAGCTTCACTGATCTGGGTGCAGCGAGAAAAACAGTTGACCTTTCAATATCCGAATCTTTAACCCCGAAGCTCCTTTGCTTCATCGTACCTGTCGACGGCACTAAAAGCGTCGACCCATTTTCCTGCCGGATTAACGAGAGGTGAAACTCTCCGCTGGCCGGTCATTACCTGGAAGCTTGTGTGGAATGCTAAGAATGGTAAGCTTCACTTTGGTCACCTGTCCCCAAGTTTATCATGTGTCAGTCAGGGAATGTGCTTGGCGCGCTGCCGTTTGGCTCCAGGAGGGAAACGAGGGGGAAACGAAGGCCTCCCTGGCATGTCCGTTCCCAAAGAGCGCCCCCAAAGAGAGGAGACGGCCTGGGCGAATCAGCTGCTTTTAGCACAACCTTTCACTGCAACAGCTAAGTATGGAGGCTAAGTGGCATGTTGGTTCCCAGTTTAATGTTCTTAATGAGGTGCAAAGTTTTGTGCTGCTTGCAGGGACGTCTTATTCTAATCCTAAACGATGCCGACAATCTACAGTAGCTTGCAAAAGTATTTTATACACCTTGAATTTTTTTCACATATTGTCATTTTACAATCTCAATCTTCAATGTGTTGGATTTGGAAGTTGTGCGAAGTACTAAACCAAAAAATGTTAGATATACATTTAAGTTTCAAGAACTCTGAGGAAAAAAAACGTCTGAGTTGTGAGACTCAGTCGAGGTTAGCTTGTCCGCTAAAAGTGAAGCTAATTTTTCATTTAGTGCTTTTACTAACTTTGAAAATGTTTAGCTCACCTGGATAAATTCTTATCCGCTAATTAAACAGGCTGTTTAGTAACTCTACAATTAAATAAAGTTTGACACTTATGTTGAAGTTTTGCTCTTCGTGTAGTTAGACGTTTATATTTATGCTCTTATTTTGTAGTTTGTTTATGCAGCAGTTCCGTTTCCTCTCCCTTTCTTTCCCCTTTAACTATTTCAAACAAGAAGCACACAGGAAAAAACAAAACACAGACAATAGAAAAGATATAAACTTGTACAATATCTTAGGATGTTACAAAACATGTAAATTATAAAGTGTAAGTTAAATTGGTTGTAGTTTTAGAAAGCCAGACATTATTTGAATTGAAGTTAACATATTAGCATTAGCTTTTGCTAAATATTGTGTCGACGTAGCGCTTTAGTATTAGTGAAACTAATGTTTATGATTAGCGCTTTAGGGATAGCACAGCTAACTTTTTAGCTAGCTGCCCTCCACTGCTAAGGTTAAAGTCTAAATTATTTTTATTTCTGTGAACCTAATCCTCTTTTGTCCAAATCATCTAATCCATGAAAGAATGAGTTTGTAAAAATTGTAAAAAACAACAACAACAAAGACGTAAAATGAGAAGAAACTAGAGTCACTGCAAGAGAGCGAATGCGTTTTTAATTTTGATTCATTTTTCTTTGAGGAAAGTTAATTCTCCTAAAACCTTTGGATTTAATACCCCGAGATAATAAAAGCAAGGCTAATTAGTAACAAGATTTAGACCAAATTAAGGTGAAATAACAGAGGCTACTATCAGCATCAAGGCAGCTGCGCTGTAATATGGCCAAAGGTGAGCTTAATCTGTTTTCTCCACATTTTTAAATAAGAGGATTGGGAGGCAGAGGATAAAGGAGGTTGCCTGTTTCTATCTTCAAATGAAACAATTAGTGAATTTTTTTTGTATTTTTGCTTTTTATTAATCTTGTTTATGAATAACTGTTAATGTTGGTTTTCACTGGGTTTCAGGTTTGCCTTAAACCCGCTTGCACACGCATTACAGCTAGCATTAGCATATTCAGGCCTAAGTGCTGCTACAAGGGGAATAATGTGTGTCAGGAGAGGGTAAAATTAGAACCAAAACCAACACTGCTCCTTGAATCCACTCCCTAAGTCCCCACGTCCTCACTTATAGCTGAGCTTACAGCGTCAAACACTAATAAGTCAGCTAATTCAATTAGGATCCGACTTCTTTCAGCCTCTAAAAAGAGACTTTGTGCTCAGATTCCCTCACAACTCCACACAGAACTCTTCATCATGAAGAAGTGGCCTTTATCCCGAGGCCTCTGTGCACAGGAGAGGAAACTCGCCGCTGAGCTTGTTAGCAAAACGCCCAGATCTGAGGAAAGAGATGTGTGACTAAAGCTGGGTCTCTTAAGTGTCTGTCACCGCGATCTAACCCAGGGAGAGCTCTTTGTAGTGTTTTTTAGCGTCTCCGCTGTGACTGGGGATGAGCCTCGTCTTGTAGCTGCAGGTGACAGCGAGCTCTTTCTTGTTGTCAAGTCCTGACGGAGCTCCCACTTGAAAAACATTTCACTCGAGCGGCTGCCTTATTTCCCTTCCTTCCTCTCGGTGTCTTTCTGTGGATCTCAAAGGCTACAAGCAGCAGAAACAGAAGGAGGCTCTCGTCTGTTTGTGTCAGCCTGCCTCCTCTTCTCCCATTGCTTTTTCTGACCAGCCTTTTCTTGTCTCCAGTCTTCCAAGGCTCCCTCCTCCCTCCTCCTTCTGGTTTATAGATCTGAGTTGGGTCTCAGGAGGAAAATACAAGTCAAGCCATTGTCATTTCAAACAGCGTGATAACCAGACACTGTGCTGCCCACTGACAACTCAGGGGAACCAACCCTGGCTTTGACTGTTAGCTCCTCTCCCCTCTCCGTCTTGCTTCCTGATCCTTTATTCTCTCCTTTCCTTTCCCTTCTTTCCCTTCCTCCCAACCTCACCTTCTTCATCTTCCCCCTGCAGGAGTCTTAGCAGCTTGTTGTTGTTTGCTGCTTGATGCTGCTACGTCTTGCTCCTCTCTGCTCTCGGTGCCGTGGGGGGCCGCGGGGAATAGTTGTCTTAGTGTGCGTACCAAGGTCAGTGCTCTCCACATGACAGTTCTCTGCATCTTGACAAGGCGGGAAATCAATACTTTCGGACTTGTGGCGCTGCCCTCGGTGTAACAACAACCCTTAGCCGGCACGGAGCACAGCTCAGGCACCTGACACATCCCCAGACCCCTGCTAGGGAGCTCCTTCCACTCCATCTCTGACCCTTTCAAATTTCAAAAATCATCCCTGTTTCACTTTACCACATCCTTCCCCTCCATAGGTTTCTGTCCTCAGTGCCTCCAACCTGCTGTATATGAGATTCGCTGGTTTTGTGCATTATGCAATGCATGTTTCTATCTTGTCTTGGAGTCTGCTGACTCTCAGGTGTTTGGTGCTACAAATGTTTTGCAGAGGGAAGGAAGCATCTGCAAAAAAATCTCTTCAGAAATTCAATGCAAAAACTGAAACTTTCATGTTTATTTTTGTTAATATTGATGTTGAAAAGATTTTCATTTTGGAAAAATTATGTGTTCCTACTGAAAAGATGTATTTAGTGGCAACTTTCACCTCATTTGCATTGTTCTGGTCAGCGGTGGTCAACGCTAGCTATAAAGTTAGCTGCACTAATCCTAACATGCTAATCATAAACATGAGCTAAAGCTAAAGCACTACACCAAAACTGTATTCAGTGCTAATGTTAAAATGCTAAATTGAACCAACAAACCTTCACCTCATCTGTGCTGTTCTGGTCGGTGGTGGCCAACACTAACTAAAAGGTTAGTTGTGCTACAGATTAATTCCGCTAATGCTAAAGCGCTACACAAACATTAGCAGAAGCTAATGCTAAAATCCTAAATTCAACCATGTTGATGCCCCCATGTGTAAATGACACAACATGTGACAACATAGTGTATCCCTCTCAACTTTGCCATATTTGTTATTTTGCTTCAGGAAGTACAGACCTTTAGTTAATGGTTTCAATTTTACAGTTGATGACTTTTGCTAAGTGAGTCGCTGATTTAGCCCAACTCACCTCAGATCATTTACATCAACAGGTTTCGAACTGTTTACTGTAGAACTACAACCTGTAGTAAATATGTAGGATGTGAAAACTTCAAGCTCTGTAGATTCTTTTCCACTCTTCATCCAGACTCTGGGATCTTAATTTTCAAATAAAATGCAAAATTGACTTCAACAACAACAGCAGTCCGGTTCTTTTTCTCCTCAGCCCGGGTAAAACGGTTCTGACCTGAAATCTCCTACAAACCCTTTTAATGGTCTTTACTTCACAGTCTTCTCAAAACTGTGGTTATTGCTGTTGATACATTTCTACCTTCCACTCAATTTTCCAAATCAATCTTCTTTAACGATGGCATTTAATGGCATATCTTCCTCAATCTGCATAGTAAGGAAGTCAGTGACTGTCTGCTGGGCAACTGTCTAGTTAGCAATCTCTGTCAACAATTTCTCTAAATTTAAAATAATTTTTATTGGTTTATGTAGCATTCTAATGTCTCGGGACATTTATCAGCCGTATATTTAGTATTATTAACAGTTAGCCATAATCATGACGATTAACAATAATTACTGGTATTTCAATGACGTGATGCACATGTATGGCTAACCTGTAACTGCAGAAGGTCAGAGGGAACATGCAGCGTTAAAGTGGAGCGACATTTTCTTAAAGGACACTAAAGGCTTGCATGCTGTTCTTCTCTGTCAGACGGATGCTGGCGTTGAGCCCCAAACCGATTGTTAAGCTCGCCTTTTGGCCTGCCTCTAATGATGAAGAGGGAAGTGTGCACGGGGCCAATTACAGCTTCTGTCTCTCAGCAGTCAAACAGAGTAAAACTCCTGATCTCAGCCCCCGCGGAGAGGAGTCACAATCAGCCGGAGACCCCCGGGGTCTCTCTCCGAGGGGCCACAAGCCAGCACACCCTCCCAGGCGCTCGCTCGTTCTGTGCGTGTGCAGCTGGACATCTATCATCCTGAGGGCTTGCTCCCCGGGTTCAGCTGGAGCAAAGAAAATGCATCAAATAAAACAGCCACTTTAATGAATTAGATATTGAGCTGTTCATTAAAAAAAATCAAACTCCCTGAAGTCAGCAGGGAATCCACAGTAACTCAGTGCAACCTGGGGATGAACGCCCCTGGAGTAGAGGAGTCATAAAACACTCTGAGTGTCTGATGAGTTTCCTGATTGTTACCCAGAGAAGCTGCAAAAAGACGAACAGCGCCTTTCAGAACTGATGCTGCCACCGAAGTTTTCAAAAAACAACCGCCAACATAGAGAGCAGAAGGATAAACATTATTACATCACAAAGCTTAAACAGAGGTGGGCAAATATAAATGCTAATGCTACAGCGCTACACCATTAGCAGAAGCTAAGTTAGCTAAGTTTTAATTATATCTCCCCCTTGGAAGATTACAACCAATTTAATTTTTGATATTATAATTTACATGTTCTATAAAGCACTTATATATTGTTCAATGATTATATTTTGTTCTCTAATGTCTGTGTTTTATTTTGTTCCTGTATGTTTCTAGTTTGAAATAAAGTTATTGAGGGGAAAAAAAGAGGAAATGGAACTGCTGCATAAACAAACTTCAAAATAAGAGCATGAATATTATTGTCTAACTATTTGAAGATTTCTTGATAAAAACTTCAACAGAGATATCAAATTTAATTAAACTGAACGTTTGTGAAACTAGACATTTAAAGTAGGTTTTAGAATTTAAAAATTATTAAGCTTTGCCTAAAAGTACTAAATGTTTTCAAAGTTAGCGAAAAATTTGTTCTGCTATTAGCACATTAGCTGATTTTTTAAAAACTTCAACACAGATGTCAAACTTTATGCAACTGAAAGTTTAAAAAAACGGACAAATTTAATTAGCAAAAAAATGAGCTCTGCTGTTAGCGCCTTAGCCGGTTAGCAGACGTGTGTCTACAGCTGCTTGAGCACATTAATGTTAGAACGGCCTAGTCAAAGTCACACATTCATTTCTGTGTTATGTACCTTTACAGCATAACTCCCACAAAACACACAGAAGTTTTTATTTACAGGATATGAATAAATAAATAAATGTGTTTATATGTTTGGTAAGAACAGAATTACAGAAAATGTTTTTTTATTAGGAAATCTGTGCAAACAGTCTGACTAGATAGAAACAAAGGACATGTTTTATTTCCCATGAGCCACCATCAGCCTCACCCTCATTTGATGGAGAGATTTAAAGCCTGCCCTCATCTTCCTCCTCCTCCTCTTCCTCAGCTTCTCCCTAGATGACTGTGATCCAAACAGCCACATCTTCCCAGTGTTTTTTCTCCACAGTGACAGCCCTTTCTCATGAATTAAAAGAGGAACCCATTGATTTTCCCACTGCTTAAATTTGCAACTTAATCCCCCAGATATGCAGAGAATGTACTGCCCTGTCAATAAATGGCAGCGCCACTGACGGAAGCTGGAGGAAAGGATGACAAGACAAAGGAGGCGGGCAGAGGGCAGAGTTAGCCGCGCCACCGGAGAACACGCTCTGACCGTTAACACTCGCTCAGACGGATTACTGCAAACATAACACATCATCCGACTGCGCCGCCCGGAGAATAGCAACGAGGAAAACCCCGACCGTCCTGCAGCCACTTTCATTCCACTTTGCCAAAAAAGCAAACACAGCACATCGTTATGTTTATAAGGCTAATAAACCAATCACCGTCCTACATCTGTACAGTGTAACGAGCCATCCAGCTTGGCCTTGCACCGATCAAATATCGTTATATAAGCAAAAGCCAACATTGTGGAAAGAAGTTGTCTGGGACGGAGATGGAAAAAAGCCCGCTTGTCCCCTCTGAGTGAGGGCCTTGAGGAAGTAAGGGGATATCACAACCTCGCCCCAGCAGCAAACACGGCAAAGAGCCCGTGCCCTAATTCACAATAAGCACCATAATGTTCTCATCTGACTCCTAATGAAGCCTATAAATCTGCGCTATACTCAGCTCCACATCAGCGCAGCACTCGGTGCTAGCGGCGCGGCCTTTGGGTCAAGCCGGGTTTTTAATCTGCTGGAATATTCAGGATTTTTGACAGATTTCTGAGGAGCAAGCGGACAGCGGAGGAGTGAACCCTTCCAGACAAGGCCGCGGGGCGGTGTGGCTCCACGCCAGAGGCTGTGCTGTTGTTGGCAGCCGGTTCCCTTTGTGGCCGCCGTACTTGTGCAGCACATAACACGATACCCACGAAGACCAACAAGCATGCACTGGAACACACATGCGACTGGAAAATACTGCTGCACAATGCATGCACATCAATGCAGGCAATTACCCCCCCCCCCGCCCCCCCAAAAAAGGGGACTATTCTCAACATTCATCCCAACCCACAGCCTTGTAGGAAACAAGGAGGGGTAAAGAGCACAGTGTATCCTTGACAGGGTTCATCTGGTTCCAGTTTAGTGCAGATGCTCAGCTTTTATTGCAGCAGTCTAGTATTTCATGGCAGATTTAGCCAGTGGTTTGCCTCTCCACTCGCTGCAGCTCTAATGATGGTGCATCACTTGTAAATTGCGGCGCACCAATGATAAACAACAGTTTGTTGCTTAATTCCAGCAACGTTTGGCTCCTCTCGCTGCGGCCACCAGTATGTGAGATGTTTTCGCTGCTGTAATGCGCGCAGAGTGGAGAGCTTAATGCACAAAGAGGCCTGGAGAGATAATTAACCTGTGTGGTTCGGACTGGAACATTTGATTTGCTCGGCATTCGGAGCAACGCTGCTAACGTTTTACATTCTGCCAGCTAAAATACAAATCTTCAGTAAAATAAAAAACATTTAAAGCTTTACATTATTCCTCCAAATCCAAACCAGAATTGATAAATTATTGTCAGATTATTGTTTTGAACACTCTTAGCATGTTAACTTCTGAAGTTACTCTTCATCTGGTTTTGGTTGTATAGCTTTTGTCTCAATCTTCTTTTTTTAACCTACAATGCAACAAATTACATCTGAAATCTGGGTTTTATTTTGCACTGGCGACTTGAAACAATTCAAAATTTATTTTAAAAAGTTTTCACGGCATTTTAAAACAGCTTTACTCCAGAATAACTGGGAACAGCTGCGCAAGACAAAAATTTAAAAAATCTGGTATTTTATTTTTCTGCTTGTTTAGAAACTGAACCAGAAGTTCGTGACTTCCTGTTTCCTACAGGTAAAAATCTGATGCAACAACTCTTCAAAAAGGGAAAAACAAGAGAACATTTGTTGCTCTTCATGAGTCAGCTAAACTTACCCATAAAAGTTTAACACAAATGAAGCTGGAAGAAAATGACACTGGACTCATCTTATAACCCACACTCAGCAGGTTAAGAGAGGTTAAGAAAATGTAAAATTGCCAAAGAAATGGATTTTTCTCTACAAATATCAGAACTGAAATGTGCATAAATTGCTGAATGTTACTGGAGAAGTAAGCTCAGATTATATCAGACTAAGGCAGCAGATTTTGATGCTTAGTTCAGATTTTTTATTGCTGAAATTTCATTATAATTTCTTTCTGCATGGGCGTTCATACTGCTAATTAATTGCGACTGCAATCAGACTCCTGTGTGAACGGTTTACGACCCGAACGCGACCCGAAAGCGACCCGCATGCGACCCGCATGCGCAGAAGCAGCAGGCAGTGAACTGTTTACTGCCGCCGCCGTCGATGGATCCATGTTAAAGTTACAGAACAAGTTTCATTGTCAGATAATTTCACTTGTGACATTTCCAGTGTCATTAGTAAAATAATCAGGCAGGTGACCTAGTGATTTATCAGCAATATTAAGGAATTATTGACTTTGAAAAACCTCCTACATCTTGCTGAAAAGTTACTTATAAGTTTGTTTTAATTATTTCAAGTGTACTGAGATTTTTACACTAGAAATTAGACCAAAATTACTTGGTAAAATGTTGTGTATTTTTGCAGAATAATGTCAAACGCCTTGCACCAATGACGTAAAAGTCGGATAAAATGACAGTTCACACTGCAGATGCATCAAAAACATTTGGATTTGTTTTGATTTAGTTCCACATAAGGAAGAGGCACAAATCAGATCTTTTAGGTTTGGCTTTGTGCCGTTCAGACTGCAGTGAAAAAGTTGGATCTGGGTCACATTTTCCTGCTGTGTGAATCAGGATTTCTGCAACTGCTAAACATTACTTCATTGTCCACTGGTGAGTATGGTAGTGGGTATATGATGCTGTGGGTCTGTTTTTTCCTTTTCAAAGCAATGGGAACCCTGCTAGAGGATCTGACATCATGAACTATGAAGCTTCAGCTGATTCTGATGATCAATCTGCTAGAAAACTAAAAAAACAACCCGTCTGGGATAATGATCCGAATCGGAGCATAAATACAGGAATGGTTCAGAAAACCTGAGGAGAGCGTTAAGACCCAGCGGCGTCAGCAGGATCCAACCAGAAGGTTAGCGACATAGGGCCTCACTAAATAACTGCACTTCAGTTAAAGGCTGGATTGTCCCGTTTCCTCTGTGTGAACGGGTTAAAACTCATGGATGTTTGTGGAGATGCTCCTCCGTCTCTCTGCTCTCTCTCTCTCTGTGTGTGTGTGGATGCCGGCAGCATGCAGAGGCAGAGCGTCTCGGCGGCGCTGAGTGTCTCTTAACTGGCTCGTTTAGTCTTGATGGCTTAAATGATTTCATCACTATTAATGACAGGGACCGTGGCTGCCTGCGACGCCGTGCCAGATGCTCAGGGACCACCGAGCTTCCCGCGCTCTCCTTCTAACACCCAGCAGCTTTTCCTCACCGCCCCCTTCTGTGCAGCTCTAATGATTGTCCTCTACATGCCCCCTACCACTCTGCTCTCCATTTATTACCGGCCCCGGCTAAGCAGAGCGCAGACTCCAACGCTGTGTTCACACAGCAGGCTGATGCGACCCAAATCCGCCTTTTTTAATGCCTAAATGTGACCCAAATCTGAATTTTTCAACCCCAAAAAATCAGATCTGCGTCACTTTCCTATCGTCTCCGTTCCTAAAAGAATGACCTAAATCATTTTTGGCTTCAAACATATTTGGGGAAAAAAAATGTGGAACTAAATCGGATTTGCTGATTGTTTTCAAAGCGTCTGCATTTTATCTTTGTATAACTTTGTAATTTTCTGTTTTCATTATGTAGAGCAGCTTTCTGACGACCTGTTATACAAAAAAACTCGACTGATTATCTGACTTTTATGTCGCTGAGGCGAAACGTGCGTCATAATTCTGCACCAGAAGAAGGCAAATGTGGAAAAATTGTAAACAATGGCTGAAAATGATTAAGATATTGAGCTATTTTTAGTGTTATTTAGTTCTTTATTTTGGGCATTTTTAACCTTTCCGTTCACAAGTAAAACATAAACAAAACACACCCAGATTTCCCTTCAGAAGTTGCAGTCACTGGTTCACTAAACACCGCTGCTATTAGTTCTGTTATCTCTTTCCTGGCTTCCTTCATCTTGTTATAATTTTGTGACCATCCTGTTACTTTAAATTCGATACCTAGACGACGGCGGCCATTGTTACTACTGCCGTGAACGGAGCGCTGCTGTGTGACGTGAACTTTCTTCTTCTGCACATCCGAGTCGCTTTGTGACATGAACTGTTCATTTCGTTTGGGTTTAATTTGGAGCATAAATGATCATGCAGGCCTGTCACAACAACTGATTTTCCTGGACAATAAATTGTCCCAGAAGTTATTGTGATAAACAATAATGTTGTTGTTTAAAACCATTTTCATGCAGTATAATAGTAATGGTATCATACTAATGCAGGGAGACATTATTAAAGATTTCATTGAATGTTTAACACTGGAACTGGAAAACATTTTAAATGTACAAAACAAAACCAAATCAAATGAATTATTAAGTTTCTGTCTCAACCAGCCTGAGACTGAAAACTTTTATCATTCAGTTTTTGGTAGAAAGAGAGAAAAGAGGAAAATAAAAAACCATACAAAAGGAAATCATTGAGTTTGTTTTAATTTATGATGTGATTAATTGATTTATTGCCTATAACCGCTGTAAAAATGAATGTATTGTTATTGTTTTTATGTCATTTGTTGCTGCTGTCTCTTGTAAATGAGACGGTGAGTCTAAAGAGATTTTTCTGTAAAAATAATCAATCAAATTTCAGCAAAAAATCGGAGACCTGCTGTGTTAGCGTAGCTTCAGAGTCGGTGCTGCATCTAGAGATGCTACTCCTACAGAAAGTGTGTAATTTCTGAGGATTTCCTGTTTTCCTCCAACTAATCAGCTCTCAGCCCGGTTCCTCACTCCGCTCTGAGGGCAAAGTTCATCTGGCACCGCTCCTCCAAACCCGATCAAAACCTTCAGTCGGCTCTGATGTTTCTCCGATTTTTTTCTGCCTTCATCAGTAATTGTTAGCGGCTTCCCAGACAGATGTACAGTGCTGCTTTGTCTCGACTCATTGATGTGATTTTCATTCATTTGGATAATGAAAGCGTTAAGTGCCATTCTGGTCTCGCGTTTTCTCCCTTCCCCTTGTCTCCTCTGTCTAGTTGAGCTGCTCGGTTCCAGCTAAGTAATGACATTTTAATTGTTTATGTGTGAGTGTGACAATGGCTCTAATATGTGTGCATGTGTGTGTGTGTGTGTGTGTGTGTGTGTGTGTGTGTGTGTGCGTGCGTGCGTGTGTGTGCAGAGGAAGCCTCCGCTCTCAGGTTAAAACACGACAGCCTTTGTCTTTAACGCTGCTGTAAGAATTAACTTCTGGTCCTGGTTACGTCGAATTTGGACAACCTGAAAATAAATTTGAGAATCCACAAAGTGTGGAGAAAATTAGAAATCATTTCCTCAACATGTGTTTCCACTATGCAGGCCTGAGGTCCGGTTCTGTTGGGGTGGGGGCGAGGGGGGGAATTTGGATCTAATTCAGCAACTGATTTCTAATTTTTGTAAGAAGTCCCAAACGTCGAGAACTTAGCAGTTTCACAGTAAGATCAAATATAACTGAATGATTCCTGAAAAGGATCTAAGATAGCTGAAGCTCTGTGTGTGTGGGGGCGTGTGTGTGTGTGTGTGCACTAATTTCCCAGGATCTAAACCCTCATTGATCCTGTTGCTCCCGTCTTCCCAAGAATCAGAGCTGGGATTACGGCTTTAAAATGAGCCTTCTCATTGCAGATATCAGGTCATTTATTTCACAGGCTTATATATGAAATTATTGACTCTTCCCAGACACCTCGCTTTATCCTCTTACATAAATACTTTTTTTTTTAACCGTGCCACATCAATATGACACGGATGTATTCTTCAGAGGCTCTGATTAATAAGTAAAGCTATTGGATGAGGGTTTAATTACTAATCTTCTAAAATAATCTGTCCTGGGAACTTTACTCTAAATTTGCATGACAGATGTATGGAGACGGAGCCAACGGGAGGCGATTTGAACACTTTGGAAGGAGTTTTCAGTTTCTTTTAGCAGTTGTGGTTTCAACTATAGAATAAACATCACATGATAAACTAAAACAAGGTGGATAATTTCCATTTGCATGATCATTTTTTGCATTTTTCTTTTGCTTTCTACCAAAAACCGGATGACGTTTTGTTTACAGAGACTTCGCAATTCATTTGATGTGTTATTTTGGTGTTTTGTTTATTTATTTTGGATATTAAAATGCCTTCCAGTTAAATATTCACTAGAATTTAAAGTTTATTTACCTTTGGCAATGTGTTATAGCATTTTATTGGTTGAAAATGGTCTCAAAACAACAACATTATTGTTTATTATGATAACTTCTGGGACAATTTATCATTCAGCTAATTTTTTTTTATCATATGCTGTCTACAAATGTTTTACCAAAACCCAGAAATGTCGTGTAAGCACCAGAGGTTCTGGATGTCTGGGTGGGGAGCGGGAGCAGCTTCTTGTCCCCACATAGCAGACGAGGGATGGGCCGGCTTCAGGGAATAAAGCAAGTGGGAAACAGGAGACGAGCGAGAGAGCAGAGGCTGTCGCAGGCGAGTCGCAGCGCAGGACGAGGGGCTGCGGGGAACGGGGAGAGGGGAGCCTGTTCCAGCCTCTCACATCTGTTATTCGTTTGTACCGAGCTGGGAAGAAAATAGCAGGAAGCGTTATGGTGGTGGCGGAAGATAAAAAGACAAGAAGATTGAATAAAAAAACATGTGTCGCACATGCATGCTGGATGAGTCCCACGGATAATCCCCAGGAGGGGCTGCCAGCTCGGAAAACAAGCGGCGGCTGTGTTCGTATGCAAACACAGACAAGAAGGAGCAGATTCTCCTCATTCATAAAATCCCTTCAGATCGATGCCTGTGGCCTCATCAGACGCCTCCTGCTCCTCTACACGCTTAAAGGTGACCCATTAAACTCCCCCCAACATGCCAGGATAGGTCTACAGGCAATACACAACATGTTCAGCACATTTTCTGCACAAAATCATTTTTAGATAATCAGATTTTAGTCCATTTTGATCTCCTTCCAGAATGAGCTGCTTCAAGGCGTCTTGTCCCTTTAAATCCAAATAAGCTGCTGCTGGCCACGCCCCCAACTCAACGTTTACACTCACACAAAAATGGCTGCAAACAGATGTGCAACTGTACAACCATACATCTTTGAAAAGCAGAAGTGGACTTTGATTTGCCGTTGTCATAAATAAGATTGTTAGTGTTTGATAAACACAAAGAATGTACTTATTGTTGGGATTTATTTTCCAACTATTTGGTCCATGAGTGTCATCAAGTATCAATACATTTGAAAATATGATTAAATGCAGTCACTGTGTGCAGTTTTGCACTTCTTCATGCGACTCGTGTGCTGAAGAGTAGTATTTATGTTTGTGATGCTATGAAAAAATAATCCTCACTTTTATCATCATCACAAAACTATGACAAAATATTAAGCTAAAACTTTAAGTCCGTATCGCCCACCTTTACCAGACATCCGACTGGATGTACAAAATGTGAATTTTTGCACAATGGATCCCGTTTAACTCAGAAACCTTGACTCATCCGTCAGGCGCTAAATTTCAGCTTCTCCCGCTGCAGACACACCAGGTGCAGACAACAGATGCAGGAGCACAAACAGATGCAACAGCCATCGAAAACGCGACGTGACAACGCCGAGCGGCGGCCATTAAAAGCTCGTCGCCGGGGCCTCCTGCCGCTAACGAGCCAAAAACGTGGCGGGCCGCAGACAGGTAGGAGTGATGCCTCCACGATTATGCAGAAAGCGTTGCAGGCCGGGCCGTGTGTTTGTGCGGAGCGCCACTCTGGGCCCATCCCACAGCTCATTAACAGCAATAAGTGACTGCCGCCACCTCTCCCTTTTGTCAGTGGGGATGCCAGCCAATCAATGGGGTCATTTCACATCATAACGTCTTACCAGAGAACATTATGGCGTTTGTTCATGGCTGGGAATGGCTGCCATTAGCGGCGTAGTCAGATTAGATAAGGAAAGGGGAGAATTAAAGAGGAGGGAAGATGGATCAATATATGGATGGTTATGGAGATAACGTCACAGCAGGGTGTCTGGGAAAGCATTTTATAGACTCCTGGTTTTATTTTTATTTTTTTAGATAAAAAGGTGTTTGCTCAAGTCTTAGCATGCAGGGCCACTTGTCTATGAATGAGTTCATTGAGTGTGTGTGGGTACAAATTTGAGCATGTGTTAAAGGAGAGTATGAATTACAGCAATCTCAAGGGGGGAGTGTGTGTGTGTGTGTGTGTGTGTGTGTGTGTGTGTGCGTGTGTGTGTGTGTGTGTGTGTGAGGGGGTGTGCACGCAGGTGTGTGTGCGTGCTTTTCTTTGGCATGTGTGTGTGATCCTGTTTAATTACAGATCAGGCTTTGAGGCAGAGGCAAACAGTGCTATAATTACAGGAAACACCTCCTTTAATATTTTATGGAAATCTACTCCGTGTGTGAGTTTCTGTACGTCGAAGCTGTTTATTCAGCCTGCCAGAGCCAAACTGGGACGGCCTCACTTCCGATTCTTACCTCGCCATGCCGACTCTTTCATCCCTTCACGGGCTCTCGTTTCACGTTTGTGTTTCCAAACGGCGACTTTAAACGCCCCTTTCCCCCCACTTTTGAACCGCTTCCCTCTCAAATATTTATGCAGCTTTTACAGGGAAGAGAGACAGAGAGAGGAGGGATCTATCTATTAAAGATGAGCAACATCTCAAGTGCATAAAGAGGGGAGATGAGTGCAGCTGCTCAGGGAGAGAAAGGTGTAAACTATGATTTAATGCTTGATTATGTATTTTGAGGAAAATTGGATATGATATAGAAGAGTTAAGTATTCATACAATCAAAACATTCCGTGTGTTTTTGGGGGTTTTATGTGATTTCTTCACACACATCTGGACATGGAGGTGTGAATCTGCATTTTGTTGCAATTTTAGTGACTTTTCATTCTTTTCTGCAAAATTCCTAGAGCTTATTCAGATTCTGGGCTTTGACTAGGTCATTCTAACACAAGCTCTGTCCTGCTGGAAGGGGAACGTTCAGCAATTTCTCATTCAGGTTTTCTCTCAGGTTTCTCTCCATTTGTCTCCACTCATTTCAAGAACATTTTTGCTGAAGATAAACAGCTCCACAGTATGATGCTGCCACTACTATGCCACAAAGGAAGTTGTTTCCTATTAATTTACAGCATAATTATTATATAAATTAGATTTTTTTTCTTTTCTTTACATCATATTATAATATTATTCCAACATATCTGGAGTGTTGCTTTGATTTGCGGTTAAACTCCAATTAATCAGAAAACAGTTTGGAGCAGCTGTTAGCGTTCAGCATGCAGAGGTGAGTAAATCTTCTTCAGTGCAAACAGAGCATGTCAGCATGGGATTCATTTTAAAATTCTACTTTTTCCAGCTTTACATCATGTTTTAATGTTATTCCTTCAACAAAAACGTACCTGGAGTGTTGCTTTGCTTCTTTAAGGCATGTTTGAAAAATCATTTAATCTCCATGGCAACCTAACCTAAACATTTGCTCTTACAAAGTCTTTAAAGCTGCAGTCTAACGGAGAGCTTCCGCCCTTCTTCCCACCCAGCTCCCACAAACTAGCGGCAGCAGCAATTAGCAAACATCTGGTGAAACCGTTGAGCTACGACAACGGTTGTAAACAACATCACGGGAAAGGCACTGCAAGTAAACAACTGTTTTCATTTGACATGATGTGAGGTCAAAGTGCAATGCAAACAGTGAAATTACCAAAGATCTGTGTTTAAAAGTAATAATGGATACATGGCTTAATACCAGCTCACTGAAAAGAAAAACTGAGGATAAAACAACGGCAGGATTATATATATGATCGAAGTAATTAATATCTGCAGGAATATTTTTCAGTTTTCAGGGTTTGTTGCAGAACTTTTGTTTTTAGGACATTATTACGACACAATTCGCGCCCCGCGCTGACTAACTGCATCTTATTGCTTAAAATAAAATAACTATTTACATCAAGCTTTCTTCAGCCTGAAAGAAAATGTTTCTTCCAAAGCAACTCCAGTCTAATTTTCTTTTATCACGCTTTGAAATTACAAATGGCTCTAAAATGTTATCAATGCACACAAAACACTTCTTTTTTGATTTCCATGTGTTTTCCATTATTGGGTCGCTTAGAAACCACACTGTCAGAATCTGTCAATACCTCAAAACGCCCCAAATAGTTCATGGTTTTGTTGATGCCAATCACATTTACAAAACAGCACCGACTTTCTTATCAGGATGAACAAAAAGGACACAATAAGGGAGAAAAGAGGCTAAAGTTTTCATGTCAGGTTGTATAAATTGAGCTGTTTTGTTATTGTGGGGCCAATTTCAAGTTAGGTGGTCCGTGAATGTTCGTTAAGCCTGAAAGAGAAAATTTAGCATAAAATCTCACTGAAGATTGTGGTGGTAGTGTGATAAATGTGAAAATGTTTAAGGAACGTGAATATTTATCTTTTTGTTGATTTGTTTGCTTTTGTTTGTTTTATGTGTGTGTGCGTGTGTGTGTGTGTGTGTGTGTGTGTGTGTGTGTGCGTGTGTGTGTGTGTGTGTGTGCGTGTGTGTGTGTCAGAGGGTCTATAAAAGGCCAAGCTGAACATATGTTCCCTTTTAGCCTGCAGTGACACATATGTAAGCACGCACATAGAGAGAGACCACAAACAATGGGCAAGATGCTAACACGCTAACACTCAGCCAGGGCCCCCAACTGAGCCGTGACACCCTGGGGAGTCGGAGGGGGGCTGCGGGTAACACGCTTTACTATTCTTTGATATGCTCCGGTCATTAAAAATGGATGGCGAGCAATCATTATGGGCGTCGGAATTAATCTAATTAGCTTAGCGTGCTAGCTCTGGCACATTCTGGAGGGGAGGGAGAGCAAACAGAGCCAAACAGTGTAAGCAGAGACGGCTGGGGTGCTGGAGGGGCCGCGGCGGCGGGCGGGGGCATAATCCGCCTTGACTTATTAATACGTGCAAACAAGATTTAGCTCCTTAAAGCAAACAAATGAAGCAAGTGCTAAGAGGAGTGTGAGAGGAGGAGGAGGGGAGACGGTGAAGGACCGAGGTAGAGCGAGAGCAGATAAATTATTTAGCCCTGTGGACGAGATGGGGAGTCGCCGCCGCTGCTGAAGGTTTTACCATTCCATCATCAATCAATCGAGTTTATTTGTAAAACACATTTCAGCAACAGGGCAGTTCAAATCGCTGTACAACATAAAATCATGAAAAACGTCCAAAACCCAGGTACAGACAGGAAGTGGTTTCCGTCTGTAAACAACCTGACTTCAGTCCGCTGACTGAACTATGTCGCTATTGTGCTTCCAACCATTTAACCAAATAGTCGTCTTTGCTATCACTGATACTGGTGTTTAAATAAGCCTGTAATAAACAAACAGTGCTTAGCCTGGGGGGGGGAGTAAAGCCTGGTGACCCGCCAGGCTTATAAAACACCGGGGGAAACCCTGCTCAGTTAGCAACTGTGAAACCAACAACAAACGTTACATTTTCATCATCAAAACCATCAAAACATCAAATATGTTGATCAATATTCTAATTATTATGGCTCTAAATCAACTCTAACCAGCTGGGTTTTCAGCTTTGATTTAAAGGAGCTCATTGTTTCAGGTGTTTTACAGTTTTCTGGAAGTTTGTTCCAGATTTGTAGTGAATAGAAGCTAAATGCTGCTTCCCCATGTCCGGTTCTGGATGCAGAGCAGAACCAGAACCAGAACCAGAAGACCTGAGAGGTCTGGAAGGTTGCTATGACAACAGCAGATCTTTAATGTAGTCTGGTGCTAAGCTGTTCGGTGATTTTTAAATAGAGATGAACCAATCCAATATTAATATCTGTATTGATCCCTATATTTAAAAAATAAAAGGTTTAAAGTCAATTCAGCTGTTTTTCTGTATTGGATCGGTGTCGGCCGATAACGAGCGTCAGATATCGGTTTCGAAAGAGCAAAATGTGGGTCAATTCATCCCCAGTTCTAAGCTAACATCAGTAATTTAAAGTCTATCCTCTGATGTGATGATGCACTTTCAGTCACTTTTCCCAAAACTACAACATGGATCACGATCTGCTGACTTTTAATCTCCTCACAAACACGCGGCTGGATATTGCTTCCCCGCTCATATAGATCACTGTAAGGGTCACCGTGGACAGACACGAGTCCATTATCGACCCGCCGGTCGATGGAGTGCTCAGGCGACAACCTCTGCTAACCCCTGTCATCCGTAATGACTGCTTCAAGAAACTATGGCTAATATGCATTAAGAAGGAGAAAGCAGTTTGGTCTTTTAGTCCAGATCGGCGCGTCGTGGCGGCAGCGTGTTGGAGACGTTAAGTTAGCTCTGATTTGTTATTTTCTAGACTTTGGTTCAGCTTTTTCTGTTGTGTGATTTGACAATTATACCCTCCGGTATATTTCCAGTACAGATATTTTTGTTAGAAATTACAACAACAATACTTTGTAATTTTGTGTATCTGCAGTGCAGTAATGAGACGGTCATATAGCAACAATCTTCAGTCAGAGGCTATTTCAGAATCACAGCAGCACCGACTGCTACTGCTGGATCGTTCCTGCCTACAGAATCACTAACAACTCTGAAGATATCTGGATGAATAAAGTATTTTTGAATTGAATTAAGTTTTTTTCCAAGGTTAGGAAGCAGCAACCTGTGGGTTTGTGGGTTTGGAGCATAAAAGCCAAAAGCAGCTGTGAAATTCTCCAAAAGTAAACTTTCTAACTTAATATAGGCAGAAATAAAAAGGGTGAATCCAGTACAGATACACTGTAAAACACTGACTGCCTCGTTTCAACAGTTAAGAGCAATGCTTAGAAAACAAAAACATGTAAAACTGACTGAAATATTTTAGTCAATTATTTAATTTTTGACTAAATTAAAGGCGTGAATTTACAAACAATGAAACTGATTGGTTTGGTTTTTGTGCTGAAAATAGACAATTTCCTACAGCAGTGGCTCATTTATTTAGAATTTATATCCGTCTGTCCGTCCGTCCATCCATCCATCCGTCCATCCATCCATCCATCCATCCGTCCATCCATAGCCAACCGTTGAGGTGCATCAGAATAAAACCCAGAGGGAAAAGGAAAACGGAGCTAATCTGAAACCAACGTCTTCCAGCCACCTTGATGAGCGGAGAGCGGCGGAGGCAGTGAAGGTGACATGAATGGAAATCATCTGAAAACTGAATCTGCTTTGCTGCAGTGGATTACAGTTTGAACAGCAGAGGAATAAAACAACAAACTGAGCTGTAGAGCGAACGCTGCTAATGCTGCAGGAGCGGATTTGCTTTCAAACGATGGAGTCACAGCTGGGAAAATTAATCCATAAGTGACAAACACAAATAATTACATTTCCATGCATTTTTAATAAATGAGGAATTTTTTGCACCGTTTTTATCTGTCCAACTCTTTAATATTATATGTGTATTTTTCCAAGTGTGTTGCATCTAATGAGGCCTCTGCAATAATAATAGTAATAATACTGATAAATAAATCATATTTTCACTTTGTCTCCAGCATATTTACACTGCCTGTCAGTTTCTTGTTAAAAAGATTAATTTCTTTTTTATTATGCAATTATTTGTATTTATCTACTCTATAAAATAAAATAATTTGCACATCATTTTATATTTTTGTCTGCCTGGTGACATAGTTTGTAAATATTAAATCAGATGTTAAGATCAGCCTTTCCACTTTTTTACTCTGAGTAATTTCTTGGACAAAGACTTTTTGCTTTTACTTGAGCACTGCAAAAGCACAGAATTATTTTTGTCTAGTTTCTAGTTCAAATATCTTATTACTTAAAATAAGACAAAACTCACCGACAACTAACTTTTGAGGAAGGAGTAGAAGCTTGTTTTAAGTCGATGTTCTGATTTCATGTGTAGATTTTTTCACTTATGACACGAGACAAATGTTTTGTTATAAGTGAAATAATCTGCCAGTGGAAGTAAAATTTTTTGTGTCCTAAGACATTAGCAGTAGGAATTACATAAAACTTCAGATTTGGTGTTTTTTCAGTTTGTGAAGTCATGTTGAAGTTGTGCTACTTGCTCTCTTCCCACCTTCACATTAATCCTCAAAAATTTCCAGCTTTTTGCAAACAAGCTCAATGAAAGCAGGACGCACCGTTTTGGACACTCTGACCGTACTTTGCTGTGACGCCGGACGGTGGGTGCCATGCAGAGCCGCAGATAATTTCGCCCTCCCTCCCTCTCACACACGCCGTGAGGACATAACGGCGCTGAAAGCAAAACGACTCAATGAAAAAGGAAAACTGTATTTCTTGGAATCCACTTACACCCAAATTACAGAGACATTCTTGGCAAGGCTCGCAGCACACGGGTAACACAATGTGCTGCAGCGCGGAGAACATTCTGGACATTCATCAAGCCTACGACACCAAAGACCAAAGTATTAAAATTCAACAATAAAAAAAACAGACTAAAGTCAAAAACTAAATGAAGTCCATTTCTCTTCGTTTTGGCCTGGTTTCAGTTGGTTTGATGGATTCTTTTGTTTTTCCCTCCTTCCTCCCTGCTGGCCTTCGTCACCAGGTTGAGCTGCAGCGCGGAGGTGAAGGAATGAGGGAGGCTGCGGCGTGACGCTCGGTACCAGGAGGAGCAGGACGCAGGCAGAACCTCCCTGGACCCGCAGGCACGCACTGCGCTGCAAAAACACAAAGTCCTAACAAGCAGTCTGGTTTCTACTGCAAACATCTCAATACACTTCAAATAAGACAAACTGCCAAGAAACTTTTCAGCAACATGTAGGAGCTTGTTTAATGCCAATAATTCCTTAATGTTGATGAGAAAGTTTTAGTTCAGCTGGCAGATTATTTCACTTATCATACTGGAAAAATGTCTTGTTATAAATTAAATAATTTGCAGATGGAACAAGCACTTTTTCATCAATATTAAGGAATTAAACATTAAACAAACTCCTATGTGTTGCTGAAAATTTACTTGTAACTTAGTTTTGTCTTTTTTCAAGTGTAATAAGACATTTGCTGTAGAGACTAAACCAAAAACACTTGGTAAGATTTTGTGTTTTTGCAGTGAAACCATCCATATATGCAGCAGATGATACAACTTTCTGTGCGCACACACACACCCCAACACACACACACACACACACCCACCCCCACGCTGCCCTCCCTCTGTGGCTCTGCATGTGTCCTGTCATATCTCCTTCAGCCAGTAATTGTCCCAACTTATGGTGTTTCTTCCTGCAAGCCACAGTTTAGGGGAAGTGAAATCCTTCTAAGTGACTGTCACAATGCATCAGCCTCAGGCGGGGACACGCTCCTGCTTCCTCCCCACTGCCCCCCGCCCCCATCCCAACGCTGCTCCCCACTCCCCCTCCTCGTGCTGTAAGAGTTTTTTTCTCGCTGAGACGCTCCACTCCGTCGCTCCCTGTCACCGCTGCCCTCCAGGTCTCCCCCGGTCTGGGTGGAACCCGAAAAGTGAGGCTCTCTATCTCCGACCTGATCTCCACGCGGTCCTTGTTCACCCGGACTGCGTCTGCAGGGAGCGGCGGTGGGTTTTCCTTTTTCCTCTGACGGGACGCTCACTCTCTGACACACTTTCAGGCACAAAAAGACAACAACAAAAAAGACCAAAGGGTGATGAAAGGTCACGACCCCGGCGGGTCAGGGGCCTGTGATGCATGAGCCACTCCTTTTCTGCCTCTGACCTCATTTCTCGGGACTTTTTCCTTCTTATCGGCCCTGAGTGCAACACAAACAGCAACTGGTCATTTCATTCAGCCATCTGGTCCAGCTGGTGATGCACCGATCACTAAACTGAAGATTAAATTGGTCCAATTTTTATCACACTGCAAAAACACAAAATTTTACCAAGTAATTTTGGCCTAGTTTCCACTGCAAATAGTTTAGTACTTTTGAAATAAGACAAAAGTAACTTGGAAGTAACTTTTCAGAAAGATGTAGGAGTTTGTTATAAGTCAATGTTCTGATTATTAATGTGGATTATATCATTTATAACATGGGAAAAAAGTCATGTTACAAGATGAACTACATTTTTTGAATATTAAGGAATGATTTACGTAAAACAACCTCATAAACGTGCTGAAAAGTTACTTCAAATTTAGTTTTGTCTTATTTTAAGAGTTTCAAGATAGCTTAAGATGGAAATTAAACCAAAAATACTTGGAGAGATTTTACCAATACTTTTTATCCAAGTACAATATATCACCAAATTCTTGTTGTTTAGATGTTTTTGTGTTTTTTTTTATTTTGCTAAAACTTTAAGAATTTAAGTAAAGTTAGTATAACTGTTGACAAACTACTTTATTAGCATCATAAAATAGACTAAACTAATTTGTTGCCATTATTTTCTGAATAAACTGTGTAAAAAATTATAATCTAAAAATTATTTTTATGGTAGAATGGAGAAAATACACTCTACCAAAAATTTCAAGAGGGAATCTGAAGCTAAAGTATCGATTATTGATGTGATAACTTGATATCGATATAATCTGGACCAATCTGCCCACCTCTACAGTTAAGCATTGATTTACAGAAATTTACTTTAAATCACATTCGGAGTGAATTGATGCATTTTTGTTAAAAAATAAATAAATCAAGAATTAACAACGAATCGACCGCAAACAAAAAATTGCGTTAAAAGACCGGCGGCCATTTTCCCATATCAAACTCGTCTCTCTCCAAATAAAAAAACAAGTTACCACAACAAAATAAATCAATTAACTGTAAAAGTTGCCCTCAGGTGTGGTAGACGATGTTTTCTCTCGTCCCGTTGAGGTTTCGGACCGTTTCCCCCGAAACTTTGGACGCATCGTCAACCTTTCATCGACCAATCATCTGCAGGGACCCCAGAGGTCTGGCAGACCCGGCGCAGCGGGGGAGGCAGGGGGCGCATGCGGTCATTCACTCATCGCTTGGACGCTGTCCGGCTCTTGTTGTGCTTTTATGTTGGTGAACTATGTGTGTGTGCGTGTGTGTGTGTGTAGGTGTGTGTGTGAGAGAGAGAGAGGGCATATGAAGGTCAGGTGCTGGTCACCAGATGTTAACCGTTTGGCCGAACCACAGAAAGAAAGGAAGACAGGAGGGACAGTTTCTTCATCTCAGGCTTTACGTCACACACACTCTGAGCGGACGCTAACAACGTTTAGCTTTCAGCTGAAACTCGTCAGAAGAACCGGTGGCGGTCACCGCACGCAGCGACTCTGAATCGGCTGCGGTCGGCTGGGAGAAGTTTGGGCCCTCGCCTCGCCTCGCAGGCGGAGAGCCGAGTTCCCAAAACTGTGAGGCTGCTCAGAGCCGCGCCTCTGTGTGTGGCCTTGCAGCGCGCAGGCTACTGCTGCTCTGGATATTAGCTCTTCTGTATGTCGGGCTATTAAACACCAATCCCCAGCTACAAATACACACACACACCACTTCCCTTTTGGGCTCAACTTCGGGGGACATAACAGCTTTGGCTGGTGAAAACTGTGTGGGCCAGAAGAAGAAATGTTCCAGCTGGAGAGAGAAAGCAGAGGCAGACACTGTTCAGGACATCTGAGGAGAGAAACGCTGGAGAAGTCTTGGCAGAGCAGCGAACACTGCAAAAACACAAAGTTTCACCAAGTACTTTTGGTCTAGTTTCTAATGCAAATACCTTAATGCACATTAAATAAAACTAAACTAACTTATGAGTAACTTTTCAGTAACATATAGGAGTTTGTGTTAAGTCAATAATTTCTTAATGTTGATGAAAAAGTACTGACTAATTATTTAACTTATGGGAAAAATGTCTTGTTATATGTGAAATCATCAATATTAAAGGAATTATTTACTTAAAATAAGCTTTTATATCTAGCTGAAAAGTTACTTGTAAGTTAGTTTTGTCTCATTTCGAGTGTACTAAGATATTTGCACTAGAAACTAAACATAAATACTTGGTAAGATTTCATGCTTTTGCAGTGAAAGAATCCGAGAAGCCAAACTCAGAGTGATCTTTCTGCGCTGCACTAAAGCAGCAAAAGGAGAATAAATGAGGACCAAAGTGTGAAATGCAGGAAACCAGTAAAGAAAGTGGAGAAGGAACAGCAGCTGGAGCGTTGCTGCTCATTCAGCACTTTGCCAAATCAATGCCACTTGAGGAGCACGATCCGCATCCTGAGCTCAGCGCGACGCATCAGCGAAGCTGTGGGCGTGTTGGTGTGTTCGCCAGCAGGGCCGATCGCGTTGCTGCGAGGTGGGCCGCTGTAGTTCACATTAGGGTCCAGTAATGTGTTAATTTATAACCCTATCACCCCGGACGCCTGCGTTATCCATCTGTGTCACCCGGTAGGCCCACGACATCTATCATCCAGAGGGGAAAATGGCCGTTCTGGGCAGATTAAGCCACAGATTCTCCCCGTTTCTTTCTCTTTCTGCCTGATCTGTGGCATCTGTCCACGTCCCTTTCTGTTTGCTCCCGGTTTCCCAGGGCTGGTGATCAATTTGAGCCTGACAGACTTCTCGGTCCAGTCTAACTCCAGAGTCTGCCAAGCGGCTGAACTCTTCCTCTCTGCTTTAACGCGCTCCCTCTGGTTTGTTATCAGTGATCAGGGACTGAATTACTCCAAACACTGACCTGCAACAGCTGCCTGTCCAGGACTCTGCCACTGATTCTGGAAACACAGCAACTACTTTTACCCAATTAACTCATTCACCGGGTACAAATACGGTATAAATACCAGCAGTTGTGGCCCACAAATGGCTGAAATCCATGATTACTAGAGACTCTCAAAAACCACTTGGAACTGACTATTTTAATAATTAAAACACCAAATATATGTAGCTGAATGTGTAATAAAATAAATAGTAAAAACCATCTTAGCTCTAGCATAGAAGCTAACATTAATGGTCTTTGGTTTCTCTGCTCTTGGAGACTGTGGATTAGCTGCCAAGAAACCATATTAGCACTAGCATATAACCTAACATCTACTGCTTAGCTTTTCTCCAATCTCTGGGCTACTGGATTCACTGTGTTGCAAACACAGGACAGGAAACTGTCGTAGCACTAGCGCAGAAGCTAATATTTATAGTTTTCCTTTCCTCTGGTCTTGAAGCTCCTTGATTGGCTGGTTTGCAAAGACCAGTGTCTAGTGTCAGGATAAAAGCTAATATTAATGATGTTGCTTTTCTCCACTCTGGGGTCTGGTGCATGAGATGCTTTGCAAATGCAAGCAAAATATCTTAGCACTAGCATAAAAGCTAACCAATAAAACTAAACAACTTTTTTCGCATCACACGAGTCACATGATCAACAGCTGAATGTCACCACTGACCCAAATACAGGAAGTAGTTGGATGATCATGGCTCAGCAAGTTTTTAGATGACAAATTTATTCACAAGTGTTTTTAATTGTGTTTTTTATTTAATGGAAATTCCTAAATTGTGTTTTATCAACATTAGCAGAATATTGCCTAAAGTTTGCGTGCATTTGTAATGTAAACAAATCCACTGCTGCCAAAAAACTCAGTAAGTGTTTACATCCCAGCTGCTATTTGCACTGTTTTATTTCCACACCTTGTTAACAATTTGTTGTTTTATTAAAGAACATTGTTTAAATTATCCCACACAGTCACACATTCCTTTGGATCAGAGTTTACAATGTTACATATGTTATTCTTATTTTTATACTTTCATCTTTGTGTGACTTTTTGTGCTTTGATTGTCACTTTGCTGCTGTTACTCCTGGACAACAATTAAAGATATTTCTGTTCTGTCCTATTAAAAATGTTTTCAATACATGAAACAAACCCAAACTGAAGGAACTTCTGCAGCATTCTGTGATGCGTTTGCTCGTCTGTTTGCATTTGTGCAGATGACCCAATCTCTCTCTGTCACGACTTTGCAGACACCAACAACACACAGGAGTAAATGATCGATACTCACCCCTCTTTACTCAATTTCACAGCATTACGTCAAGCAGCGCTCGCACACGTTCATGCAAATGTGAAAACACGCATGCAAAACAAAGAGAGGAAGGTCGGTTTCCAGCATAAACTCTGCTGTAACCCAGGCGGAGGTCGAGGAGGCAGAGACCGACGGAGACAAAGGAGGGGGTCAGATGGGAAAGACAAGCTGGCAGTTTCACTTTTAAAGAGTGCAACAGTCATCACAAGAGGAGAAAGGGAATCTGCCCATTAAGACTAAGTGGATGTATATTAGATCACGGAGGTAAGGAGGTGGGCCTTTACCATCAGCCCAACTCAGACGCAACCTACGAGATCAAAGCGTTCAGCGGGACTTTAAACTTTAAAGTCACGCTCGGTTTTAAAGGATGTCTCCGAGGGACGTCACCTCTGCCAAATGAAGGCAATTAAAAGACTATCAAAGTCACCGCCCAGTCCTTGGAGATCAAGCCAAGCCTTCGTCCTCTCCCTGTCTGTCCCCCCTCCGTTCTTATCGCGGCGGTACAGTTAATCCTCCGCCGCTCCTCCTCCCAGCGCCAGGTCCCTCTGGGGGTGCGTGAAAGGCTAAAAGGCGGGAGCACATTTGCCACTTGCCTGCGACACATAATACGGAGCGAGGCAATCAACTTTGGCTTGACATGCATTTGCTCATCTCACACACACATTCAGCCCGTTTCCCCCCCACCACCCACCCTGCTGGGAAATTGAGGGGTGAGGATGGGGGGGATGGGGAGCCTAAATTAACACTTGACATTCAATACGGTCAGGTCCTTAATTGGCCGGGGCCTTCCTGAGAAGGCAATTTTCTATTCCCCAAACTGCCCCCGCGCAGCGCCGTGCGCCGGTGTCGTCTGCGTACGTGTGCGGGGAGCAGAGAAACCGGATCTGACTGCACTGCAAAAACACAACATCTTACCAAGGATTTCTGGTCAAGTTTATACTGCAAAGACCTCAGTACACTTAAAATAATACTAAACTAATTCACAAGTAACTTTTCAGCAAGAAATAGGAGTCAATGATTCCTTAATATTGATGAAAAAAACCAAGTTCCACTGGCAGATTATTTCACTTATAACATGGGAAAAAAGTTTTGTTAGAAGTTAAATAATCTGCCAGTGAAACTGGCACTTTTTCATCAATTCTATGTGTTTTCCAGAAACATAGTGTCATTTAACATAATCAAGTAACTATGTTTCCTTCAGTTGTTAGAAAAATACTGTACATATCAAAACCTCATGAAATTGGGCCTCTGTCTCTTTAAGAAGCTACTGCTCTTTCTGAAACTCCGCCTTCTGGATGTCATCCCAACATGGCTCCTCTATTAACCCTTTAACACATTTTTACCAGCGTTGCTCTGAGAAGAAGCTCCTAAAATGAGCTCAGCAGTTCCACCAGGTGTTTGCTAATTGCTGCTGGCTAGTCTGAAGGGGCTGAGTGGGGAAATATTGCTGAGCTCAGGAAGCTTAGAAACTGCATCTCAGAGGAGGAGCTTCATCCTCGAAGGCGGGGCTAGGTCCACCCAGCTACTCTGAATTATTTAGTCCCACCCAGTAAATAATTTATATCGTGAATTATTTAAATAATTCACGATATAAATTATTTACTTTAAACAAGCTCCTACATTTTGTTGAAATGTTAATTGTAAATAAGTTTTATCTTATTTCAAGTGCACTAACAGGTCGGCAGAATACTCAAAATTGTACTCAAGAAAGAGGTAAGAGTAGCATTACTTCAACATATTTTTACTCAAGTAAGAGTAAAAATGTATTTGGTTAAAGGACTGCTCAAGTACTGAGGATCTGATCAAATTATTAATCTTTTAAAATGATCAGATGGACCAAAATATAAAGTTAGTTGGAAATTTTGGTGTTTTAAGGATGAAAATGACAATAATTCATATCAGTAACAAAGAATAACAAAATCAGGCAAAATATTTTTTTCCAAATCAGTTTCTTTCAATAAGACTTTAACAAAAACTGCAGGTGTGTGTCTGGTGAATTTTTGGTTAAACATGTTTTAGAGTAAGAGCAGTGGTACTTCATAATAAAGTTACTCAAGTAAAAGTAACCAGTTACTGTCCACATCTGTAAGTAAGATATTTGCACTAGGAATTAGACCGGAAATACTCGGTGAGACTTTGTGTTTTTGCAGTGTGGAAGCATGTGCTGCAGACCCACCGGGGGAATGCATGCATGCGTCTGTGTGTGTGGCAGTCGGGGCCCGGGCCCCCCGCTCCCCCCGGGTTCCTCCCGCTCTCTAATGAGGCTGGATGAATTAGCGCTACGTGACATGATTTCAGCTCCTCCTTTGTCCTTCTCCTCCTCATCCACCGGCCTGTTTTTTTTTTTTTTCCATGCCAGTGACAGGCGTCTGGTGGCCGGAGAGGAAGAGCCGGCAGCGAACCCCGCGGCACATCGCCCACCTGAACACACACACACCTGAACACACACACACACCTGGTGTAACGCACACAAAATGAAACTCTTTCTCCTTCCTCCCGTTGTTTTTCCACTCACTCACACAAACGCAGACAGACTTGCACTTCCCCGCGGATTCGGTTACAGTTGATGTTATTACAGCTTTCAACCTGAGAGGTATTAGGCTTCCTTTAACAGATCTGACAGCATTTACAACACAGGCAAGTCGACGCCTCTAATCGCCTCTGCGACTTCAGACTATTACCCATTGATCTCCAAAGAGAGACGCCTCCTCGGTTGCTTCTCCTCATCTTCCTCAGAACCAGAGGCGGGTCTCTGTCTGGAGTTAAGTTTTATCACAATATTTTGCGTTACTGTTGTGATAACGATTAAAGTGACGATAATACCTTGTTGCTTATTACGTCTTTTTTAGGTGACACAGCACCACAAACACAATGTCTGCTCTAGAAAACATTCCTCTGGGTGCAATAAGCTTCTGTAGGACAGATAAAGAAGTGATTCTCACCACTAAGCTGCGCACAGAAACTGCATATCGGCAGATTATTGAACAAACAGTGGAGAAAATAGTAAAACTAACAATCCTGACAATCCAGAGAGTTTTGTTTTTTTAAAACATCATTAACTGAAATTTATTGTAACAATGATAAATTAAAAATCTTATAAGAAAATGTACACGATAAACGATACAATACCTAACCAAAAGTTGTACTCTAGTCAGAGTAGCACAAATTAAACATATTTTCACTCAAGCAAAAGTAAAAAGTAGCCATCCAGGAAATTACTCGAGTAAAATAGTATTTGCTTTCCTTTACTTCAGATTTAATTATATTATTATTATTCTATGAGTAGAAAACATCCATTGATGACCTTAGATCACAGTAAATCATTAAACTGCTCCTGCATGTTTAACTGTAACAGCCTCTGCTGTTGTTTTTCTTTGTGTCTGAGCAAAATGAAGAAGCGCGTTTGACTCTGGCGGCAGACTGACACCGGTGGGTTCAGAATTACATTTAGACTGTAGGGAAACTGATCATGTGGAGAAAGGTGAGACTTACAGAAGCATTCAGTGACTTGTTACTGTAAAGTTTGCTGTTATGGCAGCCGAGCTGGGAGGAAAGAACTGAACCGGGTTTGTTCACGTCGGAACAAAAATGCTGGTCAGAATCAGAGCAAAAACGAGTTTTTAAAGGTACAAAAAGTTTTTTACGTCCAATACAAGTTTAAATCAATCTGTTTTACAGTGTTTAGTTTACATGGTTCCATTTTATACATCGTATCACCAGCAGATGATCAAAACAAAGATATTTTTACATAGTTCCAAAATGGCAGCATAGTTATAGAAAATATTAAATAATATCAAAACGCATCAAAGTAAACTTTATGACATTGGGGCTCAAACTTGTTGACAAATGGTCCAAAATAAATTATAAAAGTTTTTGAGGGGAAAAAAAAACTTTTTAAAAAACTAAAACCACCAAAAATGTTTATTTTTTCTACTCAACAATACTTAACTATTTAAATTAAATCAAGTATCACATTTTTTTTGTAGGATTAGGATCATAATTCCAAAACTGCAAATGTTTTTTGCTTGTTATGTGAGAAGCATCTGTTGGGATCCGGAGCTGTTCATCCACCAGAGGGCGCTGGAGGCCTTGTTCCATCTGAGGGCGTCTCCTGAACCACGCACCTGAAACCATTCTGCCATCAGGAGCTGTATAACTGGAGGAGGCTGCTGACACTTCCCTGCCAGATTGTTAGCTAGTTATGGTACCGGCTCACTCCAGCTCTACTCTTCCTGTTTGCTTCCTGAATTCTGATCCATCTGTGTCTCTGACCTTTTTCAGCTGATTGACCTGAGACGTGCTGAAGATAGATCCAGCCCAGGACCCCTCCGAACCTACAGCTCGGCAGCCTGCTTCTGGCAGAACAGTTCAGACTTACCTGTCCGTCCTCCAACGCCGCCGCAGCCCGCAGCCCTCCGCGCCTCAAAACAGACTCCGGAATTCCCAGGTTTTTCCCCCCAGTCCTTTCTCCTCCCGATCGGAGGTAAGCTCTCAGTCAGCGCCATCTCCAAATTTCCTCGACCCCAAACTTACCGTCTGTTTCTTCCCTAGCTGACCTGAGATCCAGTCCCAAGCGCTCCCGGATTGTTTATCTGTTTTTTTTCCCCCTTCCCTTTGGTTGTAATAAATCTCTTTAATCAATCTCGGCTTCTGGTGTTGTTCTGCATGTGGGCTAAGAAGTTAGACCTCAGCATGACAGAACAATCTGGCCAACAACCTAGCCCTGCGGAAACACTCCGGAAAACCTTGGAACAACAGCACACTCTCATTCAGAACCATGACGCCGCGTTGCGAGAGTTAAACAATCGTCAAGCGGAAACAAACCGCCGATTAGAGGAGATTGCAAGTTATTTGCAAGGAACTAGCTCACAGGCTTCTGCGGTCGCCCCAGCACCCGCTCCAGTTCCGGATCCACAATCTACTTCCAGGTCTGTGGATTCGGTTCGCTCTACAGTTTCAGATTTCCGTCCGTCCCTGCCTGAAAGATTTTCTGGAGAAGTCAGCAAGTGTAGAGGATTTTTGTTTCAGTGTACCATTATCTTCAATCATTCCCCTCAGAGCTTCCTCCATGATGGAAGAAAGATTTCTTTCATTTTGTCACATCTATCAGGAAAAGCGCTAGAATGGGCCGAGGCTAGATTTCCCAACTCCGCAGATTACGGATACTCGTTTGATGACTTTTTGGATGAGTTTAAGCAGGCTTTTAACCAGGATACAGATAAAACATCGGATTCCCGAAGTCTGCTAGAACTGAAACAGGGCAGAAGATCGGTGGCTGAGTTTGCTATAGACTTCAGGATTAAGGCAGCAGCTTCAGGTTGGGGACAGACGGCTCTCAAAAGCGCATATTTCCATGCATTAAACGACTCGATAAAGGATGAGTTAGCGGTTTTAGATGAGCCTAAGACCCTGGAGGAACTGATAAACCTCACCATCCGGTTGGATAATAGGCTACGCTCCAGAAATAGGGAAAGAGCCAAGAGTTGCCACCCGTTTGTGAGATCATGTTCTGACAAAACCAGTAATTCTGCTTTTCCATCTTCAGAACCAGCCGAAACGGAGCCGATGCAGATCGGGAGTACTCGGCTTTCCCCGGAAGAAAGACTAAGAAGGTTCAAAGAGAACCTCTGTCTGTACTGCGGTGAATCTGGACATCGCATCTCCACCTGCCCCTCCAAGGCAAAAGCCGTGGTCCGCCAGAGGAAATGAGGAGACTGGCGGACCATCTACAGTCTGGAAATTCTCCTCGTCTGCTGCTACCAGCTACACTGTTCACTGATGATCAATCATTGACGTTATCCGCCATGATAGATTCTGGTTGTGAGAAAAATTTAATCGATTCAAACTTAGTCCGGCAACTAGACATAGAGACCTATCCGTTAGCCACACCCCTCAGAGTTGCAGCGTTAGACGGCAAGGAACTACCTGACATCACACACCAAACTAAGCCGTTGGATTTCCTGGTTTCAGGTAACCATCGTGAAACATTATCATTTTTTGTCTTCCCGGCTGCCAACTCACCTGTTGTCCTGGGCTTCGATTGGCTTTTTCTTCATAACCCCAGAATAAATTGGTCTAAGAGGCATATTGAATCCTGGTCTATTTCCTGTCACTCCACCTGTCTCCGCTCTGCCGTGCCGACGGGTCAGTCACCGGCAAACCGGCAGGAGGCGGACCCACCCGATCTCGCTACTCTCCCTCCAGACTACCATGACTTAGCCCCTGTGTTCAGTAAGGCTAGTGCTCTCACTCTACCTCCGCATCGCCCATATGACTGCGCCATAGATCTCCTACCTGGAGCGCCTCTGCCCAACAGTCGGCTGTATAATATCTCCAAACCTGAAAGGGAAAGTATGGAGACATACATTAATGAGTCACTAGCCGCAGGAATAATTCGCCCCTCGTCTTCTCCGCTCGGGGCGGGGTTTTTCTTCGTGGGCAAAAAAGATGGTTCCCTTCGACCCTGTATAGATTACCGGGGGTTAAATCAGATCACCATCAAGAATAAGTACCCGCTACCTCTCCTAGCTTCAGCGTTTGAACCGGTTCAGGAAGCTACTGTCTTCACTAAATTAGATCTAAGAAACGCTTATCACCTTCTCAGGATCCGGGAGGGTGATGAGTGGAAAACCGCCTTTAAGACACCTCTGGGCCATTTCGAATATTTAGTGATGCCTTTCGGCCTGTCAAACGCACCTGCCTGTTTCCAAGCCTTAGTTAATGACGTTTTGAGAGATTTTTTGAACATTTTCGTTTTTGTTTATCTTGATGACATATTGATCTATTCCAGGACTCTGTCAGAACATAAGAGACATGTAAGATTTGTTCTCCAGCGACTGCTGGAGAATAAATTGTTTGTAAAGGCTGAGAAGTGCGAATTTCACCGCCCATCAGTCACCTTCCTGGGATTCGTGCTCGAGGGCGGACAGGTAAGACCATCGGAGGAGAAGATCAAAGCTGTTCTAGACTGGCCTACCCCAGAGAATAGAAAACAACTTCAACGATTTCTGGGGTTTGCTAATTTCTATCGGAGGTTCATCAGGAACTATAGTCAGACAGCCCAACCCTTGACTGCTTTAACCTCAGTTAAGAGATCCTTCCACTGGTCCCCCGAAGCAGAAACGGCTTTTAAAAAGCTGAAGACTCGGTTTGCTAATGCTCCTATCCTCATTCAGCCGGACATCACGAAACAGTTCATCCTAGAGGTTGACGCTTCGGACTCAGGAGTCGGAGCTGTGCTTTCTCAGCGTTCCGAATCTGACCAAAAGACTCACCCCTGTGCCTTTTTCTCTCGTAGACTCTCCCCTGCTGAAAGGAACTACGATGTTGGAGACAGAGAACTTCTCGCCATCAAATTAGCCTTGGAGGAATGGAGACATTGGCTGGAGGGCGCAGAGCATCCCATTTTGGTCTGGACAGACCATAAGAATCTGTCGTACCTTCAATCCGCCAAAAGACACAATCCCCGTCAGTCCCGCTGGTCTCTTTTCTTTTCCCGTTTCAACCTGTCCATCACGTACCGACCTGGGTCCAAAAACATTAAACCTGACGCTCTGTCCCGACTCTACTCCACTGAAGAGTCTGAGACACCAGCCAATGTTCTGCCCCCCAGTTGTACAGTTGCGTCAGTTTCCTGGGAGGTTTCCGACATCATAGAACACGCACTGTTGTCCGAGCCGGATCCTGGTACTGGGCCGCCCAACCGTACGTATGTTCCATCTTCAGTCAGAGCTAGGTTAATTAATTGGATGCATACAACAAAATTCTCAGCCCATCCTGGAACCAGTAGAACCATAGCCTTAATTTCCCGTCGTTTTTGGTGGCCATCACTACACAAAGATGTTAAAGAGTTTGTCTTGGCCTGCTCAGTTTGTGCCCGAAACAAATCGTCTCATCAGCCCCCTTCTGGTCTGCTTCAACCTCTGCCCATCCCCAAACGACCCTGGTCGCACATTGCAATTGATTTTGTTACTGGGTTACCTGTATCCAAAGGAATGACCACCATTTTCACTGTGGTTGATCGCTTTTCCAAAGCCTGCCACCTCATTCCGCTAAGAAAACTGCCCACGTCTCTGCAGACCGCTCAGCTCTTGGTTAAACACGTTTTCAAACTGCATGGCATTCCGCAGGAGATCCTATCAGACAGAGGACCTCAATTCACCGCTCAGGTATGGAAACACTTTTGTGCCGCCTTGGAAGCTAAAGTCTGTCTATCTTCTGGTTATCACCCTCAGTCGAACGGACAAACCGAGCGCATGAATCAAGAGCTCGAGTCTACACTGAGATGCCTCACCTCCACCAACCCCACTGACTGGAGCCAGTTCCTGCATTGGGCTGAGTATGCACACAACGCTCACGTCTCATCAGCTACCGGTCTCTCTCCTTTTGAGGTCTCCTTAGGGTACCAGCCTCCATTGTTTCCGGCGGATGAGAAGGAGCTTGCCGTTACATCGGTCCAGCACCACATTCGCCGCTGTCGTTCCATTTGGCGGAACACTGTCACAGCACTAAATCGTTCTTCTGAACGGAACCGCCGTTTTGCTGATCGGAGGAGACGTCCTGCTCCTGACTACGCACCTGGTCAGCAAGTTTGGTTGTCCACCAGGAACATCCCACTGAAATCCATGACCAAGAAGTTGTCTCCTCGTTTTATTGGCCCATACAAGATCGAGTCCGTCATCAGTTCTACTGCTGTCCGGTTACATCTGCCTTCTTCTCTCCGTATCCACCCCACGTTCCACGTCTCGCAGATCAAGCCTGTTCTGACCAGCTCGCTGTGCCCTCCGTCCGGGCCCCCTCCACCCCCCCGGGAGATTGATGGGCATCCTGCTTACACCGTCCGCCGGATCGTGGACTCCCGTCGACAGGGCCGGGGTTGGCGGTACCTGGTCGACTGGGAGGGCTACGGTCCGGAGGATCGGATGTGGGTTCCGGGTTCTTTTATTTTAGATCCTTCTTTGATTTCTGATTATCGTTCCTCCCTGCCTTCCTCGGTTGGACCGCCAGGTGGCGGTCGTTGAGGGGGGGGTACTGTTGGGATCCGGAGCTGTTCATCCACCAGAGGGCGCTGGAGGCCTTGTTCCATCTGAGGGCGTCTCCTGAACCACGCACCTGAAACCATTCTGCCATCAGGAGCTGTATAACTGGAGGAGGCTGCTGACACTTCCCTGCCAGATTGTTAGCTAGTTATGGTACCGGCTCACTCCAGCTCTACTCTTCCTGTTTGCTTCCTGAATTCTGATCCATCTGTGTCTCTGACCTTTTTCAGCTGATTGACCTGAGACGTGCTGAAGATAGATCCAGCCCAGGACCCCTCCGAACCTACAGCTCGGCAGCCTGCTTCTGGCAGAACAGTTCAGACTTACCTGTCCGTCCTCCAACGCCGCCGCAGCCCGCAGCCCTCCGCGCCTCAAAACAGACTCCGGAATTCCCAGGTTTTTCCCCCCAGTCCTTTCTCCTCCCGATCGGAGGTAAGCTCTCAGTCAGCGCCATCTCCAAATTTCCTCGACCCCAAACTTACCGTCTGTTTCTTCCCTAGCTGACCTGAGATCCAGTCCCAAGCGCTCCCGGATTGTTTATCTGTTTTTTTTCCCCCTTCCCTTTGGTTGTAATAAATCTCTTTAATCAATCTCGGCTTCTGGTGTTGTTCTGCATGTGGGCTAAGAAGTTAGACCTCAGCATGACAGCATCCAGTTATATTTTAGGCTTGATTGAAGAAAATCAAGCCTAAAATATTAAATATTAAGCCTAGATTAAATAGGATATTTAATCTATTTAGCTCTTTAGTAAAAACAGTTTTCATTTGGTAACACTTACCGTATTTAGTCATGTATTAATACAGCAACTAAAAGCAAATTTGGGTGCATCAAGTTGTAATTTAAAGTCCTAGTTACCATGAAAATAGAAGAAAACCATAAAGATTGGAAAAGCATTTAGCATTTTTGTGAGCAGATTTTAATTTAAAAGTTGTGGTTTTGTCCTAATATGTGTAATTTTTGTTGTTGGGTGGGCCACAAAAATCAGTTCAGGGGCCACAAATGGCCCCCATCCCCTATTTTGAACACCATTTGTTGCTTTTTTTCTCTTGTTGCAATAGTAACACACTTAGATTTGATCATTTTTCTTTTCATAACAATAATTAGCGGTGGTACAGAGCCAGGTTTTCTCTTTGCTCAGGCTCCCATCAGCAGGAACAACTGGGACGTCCTGCAGGTTTGAAATGGTTGGAAATGTGAGGCTAAGCGCCGAGACGGAGAGGGAGGGGGCGCTGAGTTTTACGGTAATGAGCACATATTTTAGCAACAACCCAGCCCTGACTTTATGCCTCCAATGATGCAGCAGAAGCTGCTTTCTTGTCGTCCTTTTACACATCTAAAAGTGTGAAATAATGGCCTGGATGAAGCAAACAAAGGCTGCGTATCTTTTGTGTGTTTGGAGAAAAACATATCAAATGGATTAAATGCCATGAAATATTAAATGCCAGTCAGAGTCACAGCGGACAAAAGCACTTATGTCGGAGTGTGTTTCCCGACAGAGGAGGATGCAGCTCGGGCCATTAACGGAGAAAACATCAGCACAAAGAAATCGAGTGTGGACGCGTGGCAACGAGTTTGTGAGGGGGGGGAACAACGCCGACGCGCCGCCTGCTTTTAACTCACACAACTTCTGCTTATTTCAAACAGGAGTTCTCACTTTGTTCTGCTGTTTGGGCCCCAAACTGTCACCATGGATGAACAGGTAATGTCACAGAGAGGTAAACAACGACACATGCATGAAGCCACGTCTGACTGTGGGGGCTTACTGGGGTGTTTATTGTTTTAAACGTTTTAAACGGTTGATCCGTTCAGACTGGATTCAGGTTGAGCAGCAACCTGCTGATGGTGGATCCCTTTAAATCAGCAGCGCTCTAGCAGCAAAACGTCACACATGTGCTTCATGACAAAAACTACCCACCGGGAGTAAAAATCGATATTTTGTACAGATACATGTATAAAAAAAGCCTAACATGACATAATTGCCTTTATTTTTATTGGTACTGCTGTAGAATGATGTAACATACTGATTACTACAGCTCAGTGTTTCAGATTTTAAAACACAAACAAATGAACTCTTGATAAATATTGTTGTTTTGTTGATTCTCGCTCATATAGCAGCCACACTGTTACTTCCTGGGTTTTTATTAGAACCAGAAATATTTTAAAAATAGCTGAAAAATAAGCTGCACATCTGTTTTTCTGCTCTGACACACTGAATGGTAAATATTCTGTCTGTTTCGATGCTCAACACCGGAACACGAGGCACATTTTGGAAAAATAATCCGACTCAGTTTCCCATCATTAGGAGTCTAATAATTTTATGTATAATAACTGCACAGTATTTTGTTGTTTCGTCAGTCAGTATTATTATCAGTATTTCTGTTGCTATTGTTAATCTTGTTTTTTACAGATTGTTTTTTGTGTGTGAACCTTTCAACCTGATTCTGCCGTTTCATCTGAATTTCCACTTTGTGGGACAATAAAGTCGGTTTCTATTCGATTCTTCTATGCAGTGGCGTCACTAAGGTGGGTGTAAGGGGGGCCATTACCTAACCCAGCAGAATCACTGATTAAAAAGAAAATCAAATTTCTTATTGATTTATTAAAAAATATATTAATTTATAGATGAGTTATATGACTTTTTTGGTATAAATGAAATCCCACTTTCAATAATTAATGATTCTATCATAAAATCCCTCACTTTCTGTCCTTGTTTCAGGTTGTGTTTTGCCACCCACACACACCTGACCACCCTATGTGACCCCTTTACTAAGCAACAGAAAAGAGTAGCAGCCAGCTGAGCAGCAGGTGGGGGAGGGGCGACTTTCTATTTCATTTTAATGACTTAAACCGTAACAATCACATGATGGGAAATGCTGAAACGGTTTAAACCCTTGTAGTAGTTTGACACAGCGAGGTGAGGTCTACACACACACTCAGTGATATTTTTCTCCTTTGCCTGCAAACACACAAATACCTACAAAGACAAAAGCTTGCCAGAAAAAAAAAAAAAAAGCACAAGCTGTGGGATGCCAGGGCAGCTGCATTTAACAGTGGCCATTAAATGTTATTAATCCAACATCTTTACAAAGTCAGCAGAGCACACAAACAAATGCTAACACATGTGGCTTTAACACTTTGCTCACAACAGAAAGTAGCAGGCTAATGAGTGCAGGCTGAAGTTTGCAGATTTAAAGGAACTTGTTGCTCATTCTGAGGAAAAGAACAGGAAAAAGTGTATCTGTACCTGAAGGGACTGGATGTGTTTAAGTGAGCATGTGCTGTTGATGTGTGCGCGTGCACGCGTGTGTACTTTGGCTCGCCGCCAACCACAGCCTGTACCACTAGCCTCCCTTTCTCCAGAACCACCCTAAAATCCTCCCTGGGCCTCCAGCAATCAGATCCCCGCGGCAGACTGGAAGCAGAACAGAGCCGGGCCGAGCGGAGCGGGGAGAGATAGGCGCAGAATAAAACATGGCCGCCAACAGGAGAGGGCGAGGAGCAGAGTAGCCGCCATCGCCTTCCCCTCCTCCTCCACGAACACATTAAAACAAATCAGGAAAAGCTTGGCAAGAAGGCCCAGAAATATTCAGAGCCGAGTCAGAACAGAAATTCTGGTTCACTTTATTAAAACTGCCAGGTTATGTTTGAACGTCTGATTTGTTCAGTGCAAAAATACAAACTCATACCAAGTATTTTTGGTCTATAGTGAAAATATCTTACTGCACTTAAAATAAGACAAAACTAACTCACAAGTAACATTTCAGCAAGACATAAAAGTTTGTCTTAAATCAATATTTCCTAAATATTTATATAAAAAATGACTATTTAACCTGGCAGATTGTTTCATTTATAACAAGAAATTTAATAAAACAATCTTCCAGAGGGACTAGTACTTTTTTAAAATCAATATTTAAGACAAACTGACCTAAAACAGCTCATAATTCTTGCTAAAATGTTATTCCTAATTTAGTTTTGTTTAATTCTAAGTGCACTAAGATTTGCACAAGAAACCAGACAAAAATATTTGGGGAGATTTTGTGTTTTCATTGTGTTCTGCATCCGATTGTGCAAAGTAACATTTTGCATTTATATTGCAGTAAATGTGGTCCACTTTATGTATTATATATAAGTAAATACACACACACACACACACGCACACGCACACACACACACAACTGCACCATTATTAACACACACTGGGCAGCATGCAGCAGCAGCTAAGATACATCAGGTCTGTAATTAATTGTGTGCATTTTAATCATAACAAAATAAGCAACATCTTTTGCTGCTAACTTATTGAATAAATAGACATATGAATGCCACAACAGATATTTATGATATTTATCTCTTATTTATGTTATTCAACCATCAGATTGGAGCAAAATGCTATTTAAGCCATTCAGCTTTCCAGAGTTTCAAAATCCATCTGTAGAAATGTGGACTGTGGACGCTGACGTTAGCACTGGGGACGTCTGCGCTGCTGCTACATGGTTAGCCTTGAGATGCTAAATTAGCCTTAATTAGCTTCACTGTCAGGCTAACTCCTTTTAGCATCACTTGAGCACAACAACAGTCTTATCTGGTATCTGATCAGATCATTTTTTGAAGCAGAAATTAACCCCCAGTGGGCCAAGAGAAGCAGCTTTGTTAGCCATTGCTGTTGTTAGAGGATGATGCTTGTGCGTCAGTTTTACAGGCCGTACCAGAAACATGCAAATCAAAAAGTTCCATCTGGGACCGTTGTATGTAAAAAAAAAAAAAAATTATGTAATCAATTAAATAATTGAAATTAATGAGTTAAAGTCTCAGCTCTAAATAATAATAAGAAGAAGAAATCTTGTGCATCAGAAATACGGGCGCACCAGAAACACATGAATACAAAGGTTCTGGCTCAGGACTTTTGTATGAAGAAACAAATAAATAAAATTTTTAATGCATAAAAATCTATATAATAAGTCAAAATTAGTGCATTTGTATCCCGGTCAAACAAATGCATGTATGCTGGCAATGTATGCATGTATTCATACATGCATTCACAGATGTATGAATACAAAGTGCATGAATACAAAGTGCATCTGGCAAATGCCAGATGCACTTTGTTCGTCTCTACCTTTAATTTTATACTCAGAGTTTACTAAAATCAGAAACGTCTAATTCTTGTGGAGTAAATCTACCCTTACAGGGTAACTGGGCCAATTTTTGAAGCAAGGAAATCTTAAAAAACTAAGAAAAAATTAAATTGGTACTGGCCATAAAACGTCAAATTGGTGCATCTAGGATTTTTTTTATATAAAACTCAATGTTCTAATTTATCCAGACTTGTCCTTTTCTCTACATTCATGCATTAAAAATGTTATATAACATGCAAGACTTGTAAATTACATGTGGGTGACCTCCAAAGCCCACCCACTGGCAGCGCCCCTGCAGGAGACGGAACCAAAGTTCCCCATTCCTCCCGCTGCGGCTGTGCTACCTGATAGAAAAACCATTTTCCCCTCAACAACAACTTCAGTAATTTCCCCGCGTCTAGAAACGCACACAGCAGTGCATGTTGGGAGAAAGAGTCAACTGCAAGGCCCGGACAAAATTACCATCATTATCCATAACCATAAACAAGCCTGATGATGATGATGATGATGGTTTTAACAATAATAATAGCAATCCAGGCTGAGTGCTTTTTCACATAGCAGTGACAACATTAGTCACACCGGCAGCAGAGAAATGAAAGGCTCGCTGCCTTGAGAGCTCCCCTTTGTTGCCGCTGCTGATGGGGCAAATTGGCAGGCAGAGCCGGCAGACGGGGTCCTTAAAGACGGATGTAAAAATAGTGGGCTGTCGATTTGCCCGCTACGCTGGCGCGGCTCCAAGCCAAACAACATAACAGGAGTTGAGGAATAACAGGAAAAGGGAGAAGCTGCGGTGAAAGTATGGCCCGGGTTCCTGTCACTTAGCGCAGGTCACACCGAATGTCACCTTCCTCCGCCTGCAGGACGGGCCGAGACAATGTCTCCGCCATATGGACCGGCGTGAGAAACGCCTCTAATCTGGGATTACCCAGCATGCCGGTGGGCTGCTCACCCGAACCAGGGCTGCTGCCGCCGCAACGAGTCGCACAAACCGGTGACAGCTACTGCATTCCTGCCATTTCAGAGTGTGTGTGTGGGAGGGGGGGTGTGCGCGTGTGTGTGTCCCCTCATTAGCTGGCGGTGGGGTGTTGACATCCTGAGCGGCTGCCTCTTCAAACACACACTTCCTCCTCACACCGGCAACTTTTCCTGAATGCAGGAAACTGCCCAGAGACAAATGACTGAATGTTGTGTTTTTGATTTAAGGGGAAGGAGGAAAAGAAGCAGAAAGAGGTTTGTTATTATTATTATTATTATTATTAGTATTAATAAAACTTTATTTAACCAGATAAAAACCCACTGAGATCAAGACGTCTTTCAACCAAGGGACCTGCCAAGAAAGGCAGCAGCAAACGTCAAATTAGACAAGTAAGCAGAATTAAGAAAAATACATCAGGAACATGTAAATGACAATGAAAGGCAGCAGTTGTGACAATACTAATATAAAAAAATATATGTCAGATATTTTGCAGCAAAGCAGCAGAAGGTATGTGATGCAAATGACCCACCTTATCCTTATTAAAGCTGCATTCATGTCTGAATCTCACTTCATGGATTCACATTGAATTTTTGGAAGTAGAGATTCACCAATCAGGCTTTTCTGCTCTCAGCTGCTGATTCTGATTGTTTTATTGTTTGTTGCAAAGGTTAAGAAAACCTGATGTGAGTAGTTTTCAAATCTAACTTGAACATATTGTTAAAAACTGCTTAGATTTGTAAACATTAACTGTATGATGTCAGGACTGTATGTGTTATAGTTTCTGTTTTATTTATAATTGTGTTATATACACATTTCTGTTAAACAAATTAGCTATGATCTGGTACAGCGCATCAAATTGTGATGTTGATAGTAATAAAGTTTGTTATCACTATTACTAAAAAAAAACTTTTTTGCTTTTAATGTGTAATATTTCCTGATTGTTTATAGTTGCTATTGTTGTTATTTTTAATCTTTGTTTCTGTACAGGGTCTTGAAAATGACTTTTTAGTCAAATGTATGATTGCTATGATTACTAAAGGAGAAAAACGCACCAGGCTTCAATCAGACAAGCTGCATGGATGATGCATTTATTGACTGAAAAGGCTGGGATTTCTGAGCTTTGATGCATTTAACGATTAGGAGAATTTCAGATTTTTCCGTTTTTGACACACCAATCACCGATCAGAGCTGATCAAAAGGTAAAACAGTCTGATTAATTGGTGCATCTTTACATAAAGAACAAACGTTGTTCCTGAAAGCTGCAGGAGTGAAGCTCAGACGATGCAACGCTGCTGCAGGGGACCGAGACGACGCTTCTGACTCTCAGGAATGCATCTGTGCATCTCGGCGGCTGCGGCGGCGCTTCTCCTTGGGACAAACAGGAAACAGCTGACACGCAGCCCTGCAGCGAAGCTCACATGATGCGTATTGATCGCTGTTTGCCCCCGGGTCTCACACGCAGAGCCGGGGTCAGCGCTCACCCGTCCCGCAGGGCATCGCTGCACAACTGCAGAGGCTGCAGCATGACCCCAAAATGCACATGATCAGGATATTTACCCAAGAAGAAGAGATGCTTCTTCTTCTTTAATGGGAGTTTAAACGAAGGACATCAATGGCGCAATTATTGGATAAAGTTTAGCTGTAGCTGGTGCCTGGCTAAACACACATGAATGGGACTTTGTGCATCCTTTCGTTAAGCTTGGTGGCTTCTTAATAGGGCACACATACTGCACTGCAAAAACACAACATCTTAACAAGTATCGAGTTTCTAGTGCAAACAGCTTGTGGCCTTGGTTGATGCACTTCTACGCTGAAAATTGAGAAATTTCTCAGCAAATTTTGATTTTTTATCATTTAAAATGCAGATTTGAACCTCTGCTCATCTTTTGATGCACCTCTCACTAGCATAACTTGTTTTGTAGTTCATATCTTCTATTTTTGAACAGTTTGAACTCACTCATCCTTTACATAATAAAATAATCACATATTTGGGGTGTAAATGTACAGCATTTTAATATAGTGGGTAATTAATTTGGCTTCATTTTGCTTCAAATATGCAAAAACACAAAATCGTACCAAGTGAAATATGACACAACAAACTTGTGGAGCTTACTTTAAGTCAAAATTTATTTCATATTGATGAAAATGTTTTGGTTACACTGGCAGATTATTTCACTTATAATATGGGAAAAATGTTTTGTTATAAGTGAAATAATCTGTCAGTGGAACTAGAACTTTTTAATTGTCTTATATCTTAATAAAATGCTACTTTACTAACTTAAATTAGTGTTGTCTTATTTCATATGTGAACAGATATTTGCACCACAAACTAGACCAGAAATATGTGGTAAGATTTTGTGTTTTTGCAGTGTGAACACGAGAATCTTGCACTCAGATTCAAATGGTGCAGAAATGGACGATGCTGCTAAGACGGCGTTTCTCCATCAGGTGCCAGAGCAAACAGTCACCAGCTTCCTTACTGCTGTCAGTATGTGCTTTTAAAAACAACAGAACAGGAATCATTTCTCTTTCTGCAGAGAGGACCCTCATCCCAGGCTTATTTTGCATTTAAGTTCTGGGGGTTTTTGTATTTGAGATGCAAAAGAAGAAGAAGAAAAGGAGCGGTGAGAGACAGAAGAAAAAGAAGGAGTAGTAATGGGGGAAGTGGTGCATGTCTTTCCTGCAAATCTCCTCTTTCACCTCTGCTCTCCTCCAGCTCTCCATCAGGCCAGCCAAGAGACACTTCACCTCGCACCCGCACACACATGGAGCCTGAGCCAACACACACGCTCGCACTCGTCCTCCAGCATGCGCGCACACACACTCACACACACCACTGGCATCTGACTGTTGAGCCACCCACTCAGAAAAATAAATGGCAGAAGCGGAGACACGAACGCCTCGACACCAGATGCGCGCACGTATAGACATCCATATGCTTCATGTGCAACGACCCATCAAAGACAGACATGGAAATAATAACAATCGAATGTAACCACACACACACGCACACACACACATGTTCACCCCGTGTGGATAATTCTGCACATATGCATCAAATCACTGCCTTCTGAGGCCAGCTCTGCAGGAAAACAGCAATGCATAAGCAACATGCAGCACTCCTGTACCGAACACTGTAAAACAAGCTGCTCTCTCTCTCACACACACACACACACACGCCCTCACCCCGACATGCAGCTATAAGTCTATTAGGGTGTTAATAGGCAGATTAGTTTGCACTGTGATCTGTGCTGAAGAGGATATTATCCTCCTTGCTTCTTTCCTCAGACAAAACAAAGCAGAGCTTTTCCACAAATACGTCTGTCATCACGCCCTAAAGAGCGATTAATGCTCTCACTCAGAAAACACACAGCAAGCGGAGCAAGACGCGGCTAAAACCCACGTCTGAGTAGCAGGAAAAAATGGTGACACAAGACAACTAAAGGAGGAAAAGACAGGTGGGAGCGAATGAGGTCTGAAAGTCAAGGGGTGTTTTTTAAAACAAAAGCAGGCAAAAATCTAAGCAGTTAAAAAAATGCTGATATGAGCAAGAAACGGGTTAAAATTATAAGTATATTCTGATTTTAATTAGGCAAATATTTTCAACTTTTCTACTATTTTCAAATAAGCAAAATAAAAATGTTTCCAGACAAGAAAGAAGTGAATTGTTTTACCATTAATTTAACAGCTGAAGTGAGAAATGCACTCAGAGAAGTTTGCAGTAAATTATAGCAATTACATTAAAAACTTTTGTATTTCTTTCTTTCTGCTTTTGTATTTTCTCTGCTTGCATTAAGTGGAGCTGCTGTGTTTCACAGTGTGAGTCTGAAGGAAGCAGACAGGAGTAAATTCTGTACCTCTTCCAGGTCTCGGCCCATTGTCGACCTGTCGCCCTTCAAAGGAAGCCGCGTTACTGCACCCTTTCAAAAAAAAAAAAAAAAAAAGGAAACTCTATTTTAGATTTAGTTTTAGACTCAAAACAAGCACTAAATTTTGATTTTATTTTATTCTTTTTGGGGTTTTTTTTTACGGAAATGTGCTGCGCGCCTGGGTGGCGTCTCCAGATCCGCAGGTTGGAGGTGAAGGCGCATTTTTTTTTTTTTTTTACGAGCCCCTTGAAGCCTGATGCTGGTTCCCACGTTTTCTCCGAAACTAAGCGGAGAGGAAAACAAAAAAAAAAGCAAAAGGGACGCGGCCTCCGGCTGCTGTGTTACTGAGGAAACATCCCTGATGAGCCAATTAGGCCCGTGGAAGCGCTTAACTGCGGAGTTTCTAACGTGCAGGGGTCGATATTCAGAGCCACGCATGTTGCGGGTCAATTAGGGCTCCGAATATTATCTCTCCGTAATGCCTGGGAAATAATTAAACTCACTGCAAATTTCTGTAATTCTTCTGTGAGGTGAAACAAATATGAAAGTTTTATTTTGCTGCGTAAAATGCGCACAGATGTCAGAAGAAAGCTCATAAACCAGACAGCATTTATCGAGTCTGTTTAATTGATTTCTTTCAAACTGCACCTTGTTTCTGCGCGTCTGTATTTAGATTGCGGGGGATGTTTATTTCCTGCTTTAAAAAACGATTTAAAAACCTCACCGAGGCCTTGAGCTGGAGACATTAATTATTCTCATTTCAGAAGATTCCTCAGTGCCAGTTATTTCCGGGTTTCACGTACAAAATATATATAATAATAAATTAGAAACAAAAGAGAAAATAAAGCTGGTTGATGGGATGAAAAACACAAAAAACATTCCTCTGCCTGCTTTTTATTTTTGCTTGTTTTTAACAATGCAACGATTTTGTGTCCAAATATTATTTAAATAAATATTATCTATAATATAAAAAAGAAAACATATACAATATTTGCACTTAACTGTTATAGAATTTAAAAATGAAATATAAACGTAATATTTTCTCCAGTCGGTTGGAAGGTTTGCGTTCTGAAACACCGCGAGATGAAAAAAAAGTCAAGTGAAAAGAGAATTATCGATTAGTTATTAAAAGATGGGATGATCTGACACCTGCTGCAAACTACAGGAAGGATCGATGATTTTTTTTTTTAATTCACATCGTAGTAACATTTCTCCTTCTCCAGTCTTGTCACACATTTGGAGAAATCCTGCCAGATGTTTGGATTTCTGGCGCAGCCGCGTCTCTCCTGAACTCACCGCGCTGCGCCGACTTCTTCCTGCGTATCGATCACATCTAATCCGGCCTAACGAACTATAAAACCCCGCGCCACCCGGCTCTTCTTTACAGGTTCTCTCTCTCTCTCTGTCTCTCTCTCTCTCTCTCCGCCCGGACACCCCAGGGGTGCGCCAGGCTCCGCAAACACAAAGTCATTATCGCTTAGATTCCAATAAGGCGAGTCTGTCAAGGAACGAGCTTCCTTCGGAGAATTTATGTCAGAGGATATCTTCTAAGTGATGCGCGGAAGGATAAATAACAGCGAGTCCCACAGCTGATTACATTGAAACAACGATGCGCGTTTGTGGAGAGGAAGAAGGGGGGTCCCAGCAGATGCGGAGCGCAGGGGCCCATCCACCTGCTCACACCGGCAGAATGGGGGACAACAGGCTCTACCACCCACACTTCCTTAAATATATAAATAAACAATTTTATTCATACGTCTGTAGGTTGGAAAGTAATTTAAAACCGAATATTGGTGAAATTCCAGCATTAATTCCAGCTATCAGGCTGATACAACAGTGTAGGAATTATTTTATTCCTGATGTGATAGTTGCGAGGCTAAAAAAAAAAAAAAAAAAAAAGCCAGAAGATTAAATGAAAAGTTTTCTTATTTCCAACTCAGACGTTGTTGCGCAAGAGCCGCAGCGTCCTGGGTGCGTAGCAGCGTGCGCAAGGTACGGCGGAGCCTGCAGGTCCCGCAGTGATTAACTGCAACCCTGACAGGCGCGCACGACCCTCACCGGCTCCCCCTCACGCGCGTGCACGACAACTGAGGCGCACAAACACACCCGCGCGCGCGCGCACTCACAAAGGTCCGACTTTCCCCCTCGTTCCTCTCCTCCCTTCTTGCCTCCGATTTTTATGTTTTTTTAATCCAAAATGAGTTAAAAAATAACTCCGGTCTCCCGCTCTGGCTGCAGGTCTACACCTGGAGTGGAAAATAAAAAAGAAAGGCAGCAGAGGAGTGAGAGGCAAACGGGGGCAGAAATGAGCCGTGGTCCGGGGTCAGGGGCACCTTGCGTCGGCCGCAGGCAGGTGAGGCGCCGGAGTCAGAGGGGGAACCTGGCGGAGCTGCTACCCGCTCTGAGGGCTCCGAAACACGGATAGAAACTCCGCAACTGATGGAGACTTTAAAAGCGATTGAAATCGGATATATTTTCTACATACTTTTTTTTTTTACTTAAAATATATTTAGAGGATGAAATAAAATAAAAGAAGTCCATGCATTCAGCAGGAAATAAAATAAATACTTTCAGCACTGATTAAAGATCCAATACTTTCCAGGAGCAAAAAGTGGAAGATAACATGTAACACACACACACACACACGCACGGAGGGGTGGAAAAATGAATTTTCCCCTCCAGGACCGACAGCGGACGTACCTGCTGGGACATTCTGTAGAGGAGGTTGCTGTCACTGCTCTGCTGCTGCCATGTCCCCATGAAGCCCGGCTGCTCGGCGCTAGGCGGTCTGGTGCTGAACTGCATGGAGCTGCCTGCTCCCTCAGCACTGCTAACAATGCTAACACCACCCTGACCACCAACACCACCACCACCGCTGCTGCTGCTGCTGAGGCTGGGGTGAGTCCGGCTGCTGGACGGGATGCTCACACCGCCGGTGGGTTGGTGAACCTGAGCCGCCGGAGGAGGAAGAGGAGGAGGAGGAGGAGGGGGCGGCCTGGGCGACTCCGGGTCTCTGCTGGGCTCTGCTGGGACTGGGTCGCACTCGCTGCTTCTCACATCCAACTCTGCCTCCTTGGACTTGGACAGAAAGAGGGAGAGAGGGAGGACAGGAGGAAGGGAAGGAGGGAGGGAGGGAGGAGTGTGAAGGAGGAGAGAAGAAAAATAAGTCAGCGAAGGTGGGTTCTTTTGGGGTCGTGTTGTCTTTGAGTTTTTTTTCTTCTTTTTGAGGAGAAGTGTGTGTTTGAGGAAAGAGGGTGAATCTCCTCAGGGGCCTCCTCATCTTGGGGGAGGAGAAGGAGGATGATGAGTGGAGGTGAGGAAGGTTGGAGAGAGGGATGGAGGGGCTGATGAAAAGCTGAGCAAGAATGAGGAAAACAAAAATAAAAGGTGGAGAGGGAGGGAGTGTGTGTGCGTGTTGGGGTGTGTGTGTGTGTGTGTGTGTGTGTGTGTGTGTGTGTGTGTGTGTGTGTGTGTGTGTGTGGACACACCAGAACACAGATTACCTGCCAAATATTCAACCAAAAGGAAAAAAAAAGTTGGAAATAAGAACTCGACACATGCGAACCGGAAAGTTGATTTAAAAGTACAAAATCTGAGCCTGAAGTTTGAGAGTTTGAGTCAAACCGAAGCGAAGTCGCGCGTCTTACCATGAAACCAGCGGCCGTCCCGGGAAAAAGTGAGGATGAGGAGTGAGTGTGAGCCACCAGCTATCCCGCTCCTCTCCCTGCCTCCGTCTCTTCCTCTCTCTGTGTGACTCCGTCCCTCTCCCGACGTCCGCGCCGCTGCCTGTCCTCCCTCTCTCTCTCTCTCTCTCTCCTTCTCTTTCTTTCCCTCTCTGTCTGACTCCTCTGTACTCCGCCGCAGCCACTGAGGAACTGAGCCGAGCGCCTCGGAGTGTGTGTGTGTGTGTGTGTGTGTGTGCGCGCGCCTGTGTGTGTGTGTGTGAGCAAGAGAGAGCGGGGTGGGAGAGAGAGAGTAAATGTGTGAGAGTGTGTGCCGGGGCCGGTGAGGGCTCAACTGTGCCGCTGAGATGCTCAGTGACACTGCGCTGCACACTTCCCCGGCACCGACACCCCTCCTCTGCTCGTGGCCGGGAGGTGGGGGCAGTGAGGAAGAGGAGGAGGAGGAAGGGGGAGTTAGCTGCGTGTCCCCCTGCCTTATTACCATGTGGGCTGCTGCGAGTGGCCGGCAGCAACTTGGTTCTCCTCCGCAAGGAAAACAAAAAACAAAAACGGGGTTTCGCTATATGCGACGCTCTGGGGGCGCTACGCTATTGGGGGCGCCACAAAAAACTAATTATTTCTAGTCAGCATTTTCTGTTTGTGCGTGTGCAAACGCTGTGGCACCTTACACACAGGTTTCTTCAGTTGTCATTAAAAACTCTGCAGCCTTTGTTTGATTTCCAGCAGTTCTAATGAAGGACTAATGGAAACAGCAGCAATCTGCCACCATCTCCGCGCTCCTCCTCCTCCTCCTCCTCTTCCTCCTCCTGCTGCTCCGTGGAGGCGCTCAGATTTTAATTAAGAAAAAAATGAGGAAGAGGTTCCATTTTAGCCAAATTGGTCCCCACAGCAGCGAAGGTGTGGGAATAAAATGAGGGATGGAGGAGTAGAAGGAGACAGACACGGAGAAAAAGACACACAGGAGGATAGAAGAAGAGGGGGAAAAATTTTCCTTTGACACAGCATCTCAAACAATGAAGACACCCTCCCTCATCTACAACCTTCTGCTCCTCCTTTCCCCACAATCAGGCCGTCATTAGAGAAATGACGGAGCGGGTTCGGGGTTCCACGGAGATTTCACCGTGATCTTTCCACGGCAGATCAGCAGCATAGAGGGACAGACGGAGAACTTCTCTCGCCAGCTGCATTAAACGGCCTCTGATCTATAGAGTCACTTCAGATTTTGTGCTAAATTGCTGCAGACAGCTGCCTGGCTGTCTGTTAAAAGCCTTTTGTAGCATCCACTAATGGCAGTGCAGAGTTAACCTTTGCTGAGATTATCACACCCGTCGCGACGTACGCGGAGAGAAAAGTGCAGCATGTGTCTTGAACGCGTGTCTTTTTGTCAAGTGGGTTTAATTTACATCTTAACTCCATTTTCTCCTCCTGTCCTGTCGTCATCGCTTTTGTTCTCCTCGTGTCCGGAGATGCACCGATCGATCAATCGACCACAGATCGGAATCGGACGATTTTCCCGTGATACTGTCAAATCAGGCTTTTCATGTAACACATGAAAAGCTGGATGAAGGAATGATAAATGACGTTTACAACGTTTTTCATCCTGGGACTCTCAATTCAATGGAACCCCCAACTACATGAATATTTACGGATTCAATTTGATTAATTACTTAGATTTTAACATATTAAAAAGTTTAGTGCAATTAATCCCTTAAGTTTTTTTTTTTTACATTCAAAAGTTGCAGAGGGAACTTATTTTTTTGCTGGTTTCTGGTACACCCGTAAATTTGAAGCACAATTGACATCCAGATGAAAAAGCCACTTCTTCAAATGAGGATCTGATTGGATGCTAGAAAAGACTTTTGTTGTGTTCAAGTTGTGCTAGGAGGAGTTAGCCTATCAGCTATTTAAAGCTAAAATAGCATCTTAATGCTAATGATGCTAAAGCAGCACAGATGCTAACATTAGTGTAAACATTTCTAAAGATGTATTTTTACAAAGAAGTTACATAAAACATTTGAAAGCTGAATGAACAAACACTTTGCACCAAACTGGTGCAAAGTGTTTATTTATTCAACGATGTAGCAGCAAAAAAGGTTTAGAATTGAAAATGTTGCTTATTTTGTTATGTTGTTTTTTAATAATTAATTACAGACCCACTAATATATAAATATTCATATAGTTGAATAAAATGCAGAACATTTAACATAATGAACCGATTTTTGATCATTTTTTGCGTCTCTGACTGAAAACCATAATTTTTCGATACACCCTACCCTAACCCTTTTAACATGTTGGATTCACATTAATGTGTACTTAACGACATAATTTAAATTCTTAGAGTTGCTTATGAACCATAAAAACATTTGATGTGTTTTGATGATTTTGATGATGGAATGTGACAAAACGTAATGTTTGTTACTGGTTTCTCAATTGGTGACTGTATGTTGTTTTTAATACTTTTTATGTTTTTATGATGTAAAGCACTTTGAACTTAATGCCTTGAGGCTGAAATGTGATATACAAATAAATTTCACTGACTGATAACTTTGATTTAAAACAAAGGTTTGTTTGATAAAAACTCTCAAGTTCAAGACTTCCAATCATTTCGGCCAATAAGATTTCATCTAACAGTTTATACTCTAGCGCATTTTAAAAAAAATGATTAAAAATCAGATGCTTTTTCATGTGCCCCATGATCAGATCTGTGTCGCCAGCTTTAGCCTCCATCTTCACTGGAAGATTTCGCCGTGCAGCTTTGCACACACACACAGATTTCTGTTTTATCCAGGAAAAAAAAGCATCTCTACTTTTATCTCCCTGTCTTATTTTATGACCCGTCAGCAGCCACCATCATAAAATACTTAATGTATCACCCCTTGGATGCGCAGCTTTACTCTTAACAACTTATTGAAAACATAATGCATGAGGCTCAGGCTAATTCTATTAAGTGACAATTTAGCTGCCAAGGTTGCTTTTTTTCCCCTCTCCAGACTTTCCCCCCGCTGCCTCTCCCTTCCCCTCAGCTGTAAATGTGCTAGTCTGTGGGTTTTTCAAGTGGCACTCAGTGTTTCAAGTCAAGTTGGTGGCTCAGCTTCTGACCCGGCTGCTTAATGGCTGTTATTTGTGGGAGGGAGGAGTGGACTCTGCCAATAGAGCTCACTCTTCCTCCTCATTTCTCTCACACTTTTTACCCCCTTTCTCTCTCTTTGCCGCTTGCTGATAGCAGCTACTGGCGGGAGGAGGAGGGAAAAAAAATTTGGAGTGGAAACAGAATGATGAAAAATCTGTATTAGCTGCAGAAAAAAAGAGGATCCTAGAGATTCTCAGGCTCCTTTATTAAAACTATTATTGTGCAGGACTTGAGAATTCCCCGTGGGGCAGGGGTCCATGTCGAAGCCCATATAATTAACTAGAGGCTCAGCTACGGATCAATTACCAGACAAGCAAGTGATAGCTGAATCAATGGAAGATCATCAGGCTCGTTATCAGTGTTGCAACTCATTAGAGGAAAAGTGAGGTAGAGAAAGAGGGAGAGCAAAAAAAAAGGGAGGGTGAAGATGGAGGCAGGACTGGTGTGTGTGTTAGGGTGTGTGTGTTGCTCCTCGTTAGCCGCCACTGGCTGGTGACAGAGGAGGGGATCTGGATGATAAGGGCAGGCCGCTCTGTAGCAACAGTCACTGAGGCTTGTACGGATCGATACGAATGTGTGCATGAGGTTAAAGCCCGGCCGTAGCATCCTCGCTCTCCAGCGACTCCCACCTGCGGTTTTCACAATCTGAAGCGGTCAGCGAGCGAATGTCAAGGAGAAAACGTTACGGAGCGCAGTAACTGGTAAAATTCAGCAGAAAGATGACAAGAAGTTTAAAAACGTAATCTAAATTTAACGAGTTGGGGTTTTTCTGTTAAAAAATGTAAAGTATTCCAGGTGAGATTTTCATCTTTATTTTGAAGTTCAGTGTCATAAAAATAAGATTTGGTTCATTTAGTGTTATTTTTTCTCTTTTTTTTTAGAAAGATGTTTTTCATTTTTGCTTGAGATGATCCATTCATTATGTTTTTCCACCTTATAGTCCAGCAGATTCAGTTTGGTTCGGGACCAAAATTTAAACATTTGTTACATTTTCGGCCTCTGTGGTTCTCTTTCTCTCTGCACCGAGTCAAACCAGCCCTTTCAGCAACCTGTTCCCCTCCTCACCTGTGGGGGCGCTGCACCAGGAACCACTGAAGGAAACAACACAAAAACCTCTGAAGAAGACACTGAGCGCAACTTCCTTCTTCACCAAATGGAAACAAAAGTGAAATATGTTTTAGCAGTTGGAGGGTTTCTCTTTTGTCTTTGGTAAAAGAGCAGAAGTCATTTCCCCGTGTAGCGCTAGGCTAGCACGTTTGCTTTGGTTGTATTTACCCAGAATGCCCTGCGCTGCAGTCCAATTCCTGCTTTTGGAGCGGTCTCTGGTCCGCCTGGCGTTCACATACACATTCTAACTGCAGCAGAGTTCACTTCAAACAAACTGAGTCTTAATTTTGTATTAAATCAAACTCCAAACTTTACCCAACTTTTACTCAAGAATAGCCGTGGATGCTAACACTTATCGATTAGCGCAAACGCATTAGAGCGAAGACTGACCAATGTCCTGCTCTTATTGCTGAGCTTAGACTAAAATATTCTTCTGACACAAAAAAGAAAACAATTGTCCCAAAAAGTCATGACACATGAAAAATGCCTTATGAGTGAAAAATAATCTGCCGTTGAAACTAGAACTTTTTATCAATGTTATGGAATTATTGACTTGAAACAAGCTCCCATGTCCAGCTGAAAAGTTGCTTATAAGTCAGTTTTGTACTATAAATTAGACAAAAAAAATTTGCTCACTGAATGTGGCATTTCTGACTGAAATACATTATTTTATAATCAATTTATTACATGTTAACTCATGTTAATGTGTTATTAAAAACAAAATGTCTGGGGCGTGCCGTGGTGGCGTAGCGGTTAGCGCAACCCATATTTGGAGGCCTTGAGTCCTCGACGCGGCCGTCGCGGGTTCGACTCCCGGACCCGACGATATTTGCCGCATGTCTTCCCCCCTCTCCTTCCCCGTTTCCTGTCAGCCTACTGTCATTTAAGGGACACTAGAGCCCACAAAAGACCCCCTGGAGGGGTAAAAATAAAAAATAAATAAATAAAATGTCTGAATTTAGAAAAAATATACAATAAATGTCAGATCAGATCAAACTTCTGCTGACATGGAGTTAAGAAAGGGCCTGTGGTTTACTTTGCCATCTTTTCTCCATGTTTTACTGATTGTGTTTTTTAGTTTTTGGGGTTTATTTGTTTGTTTTTGTCTTAAGTGTCTTCCCTTTGTAAAGCATTTTTCATGTACATATCTGTGAAAGTGAAATAGAAATAAAGTTTTACTTAATTACTAAAACTCTCTCCTCTAATGGTTAAGACCATCAATTTTAGGTGTTTAGGTGAAATCTGAAGTATTTAGTAGATTTTTATCGGTTGTGGTTCATAAAACTCTTCTGAATGAATCTGATAAACCTGAGTTCACTGCAGGCTTAGTTCTCTGTGAAGGGAAGTAGAAGCAGTGCAGGGAAGGTAAAAGCAGGATTTTTAGCAGCTTCTTGAACTTCTTGTCCTTTGACTGTAAGCAAGCAGCCACCCTCCATCACCGGCCGTCAAACCTCTCAGCCGCTGCCTGTTTGTTTTCTAAACACCAACATCTAATGGGTCAAATAGCTCAGAAATTGGGCGCAGCAGCTCTCGAGTCTTGAGAGGAAAAAGCGCCTTGTTGGAGCAAACAACGGATGCCGCTGTCATCAACGGGTCCAAATTACAATGCTTAGCCGCTGCCTTATTATTATTTTTTTTTAGTTTTGTTTGTGTGTGATTATACGAGTCGTGAGGAGAGGTCAAAAGGAAGGATGAGAGCTGGATTCAGGGCGAAGTAAGTGGAGCTGCATTATGTTTGCAGTGATGGTGAAGAAATGATCAAGACGAAGAGAGGAGGATCGAGGAGTGTGATTTCACTGAAGGTGATGCTTCTTCAAGTTTATTTTTTCCAAACTGAAACTTCAAGATTTTGAGAAGGAAATTAAAACAAAAACAACCAAAAGGAGTTTTTAAAACCGGTGTGTGTGGTAGATTTATGCGATGATTAAATGATCAAACAAAAAGAAACTTATAGGGAAATATGTTGGACATAATGAGTGTCTCAAAGACAAAAATACTATTATTAATATTAATAATGTGTAAATAATTGCACATTTAATTATGAGAATGTGAAAACGCTATCTGGTGTAAGAGGAAATCATAAGATCTCGCATCTTCTGTTTGTTTCTTTACAAATTGTGTAAATGTCACTTAGAGTGACTAATGTCTTATAAACATTTATGTTTTTTACGTTTTATTGTCTATTTGAAATAACAGATTTTTTTTCTCTTACTGTATAATAAACCAGAAGAAACTAGAGATCAGACCTGAAGTGTGGGTGCAGTGATGGACCTGAACCTTCAGAGTCACATAAAGACGGTTACAAAGTCGGCCTTCTATCACCTGAAGATCATTTCCAGCATTAAAGTTAAAAACGTCTCAAGATCTAGAGAAACTAATCCGGGCGTTTGACAACACCAGTGTCTTCACAATGTTTAAACAGGAATTATTTACTTAAAGCAAACTCCTATTTCTTGCTGCAAACTTTGTTTTGTCTTCAATTGTACTGAGATATTTGCTGCAAAACTAGACCAAAATGACTTGGTTAGATTTTGTGTTTTTGCAGTGTAGGGGACATTTACGGCCAGCGTGTGTCATTAGGTCACCAGCTTATCAACGCTTTAGTTGTTGTTTTACCACCAGTGCTACTACAAAGCGCTCATGAGGCCGAGGTGATTCTGCTCCTTTCATTTTCACAAAGGTGCACTTCATGAGGCGAGCTGCCAGTGATCAGGGACGCGGCCGATCATGTGGCTCCCGCCTGTCTCCCAGACCTTCCTGTGCCCCCGTCTAGCGTCTTCCCCTCAGCCTTGCTCTTATCCCGCCATCACAAGCGCGGAGCTGTTCCTGCTGCTGTCATATGATGTCTTGTGGCGCTGCAGTGGTAGCAGAACAGGGACACTTCTATCCCTGTGCCATCTGATCGACACGCTGCTTCTTGTCACATGTGCGTGCGCTGAGACCAGAAAGCGGGTCACCGGCAGTACCAGCCCTCGGCCATGTGCTGCTGCTTATGTACAACGGTTGCACTCGCCGGTTTAGGAAATGCCACTTCCCAGCCGTCTCAGACTTTTATTCCCGCTTTGTTTGAGTTGAGTTAAATTTATTTGTGTTGCTCTTTTCAGCAACAAGGCCATCATACAGCCACCAATCATAAAAAAAAAAAATAATAAAATAAATATGCAGGATTTCCCCCACAAAAACCTGCTAAGGCCGGTGAACTGCAAAAACACAGAATCTCAGCAATATTTGTGGTCCAGTTTCTACTGCAAATATCTTGGAACCCTTCAAATAAGACCAAACTAATAAGTAACTGCTCAGCTAGATATAGTAGCTTGTTTTAATAATGACTAAATATTGATGAAAAACTACTAGTTGCATTAGCAGATCATGTTACTTGTACCAAGTATAAATAAATGAAATAATCTGCCAGTGGAACTAGAACGTTTTCATCAATATTAAGAAATTATAGACTTAAAACAAGCTCCTATATCTTGCTGAAGATGTACTTGTAAGTTAGTTGTGTCTCGTTTCAACTGTACCAATGTATTTGCACTGGAAACTGGACCAAAAATATTGGTGAGGTTTAGTGTTTTTGCAGTGTAGTAGGAGCGCTGCGGTGATCCACCAGCGGCCTTCAGAGTTTCTGTGCTGAAAAATGTTTCTTTCACGTTTAATGTTATAAACCTCAATGAAAAGTTTCTCATTGAAACAAAAAATAGATTTTTAACAAGAAAAACAGTAATTAAAATGAGAAACATTCACATTAAGGTATAAAAGAAAAGTTTCTTGTCAACACAAGATATAAAACTAGTAATAATTAAAAAAAGAAATGTTCACATTAACCAGAAGTTTTCTCCCCTTAACCAGCAGCGGATCGCCTGCGCCGTTTTTCCACTGTATTTTCCGGGGGTGAGAGTTACACGCCATTACAAGATTGCGACTCATTAATAGACATTAAAAACTCGCAGACAGAAAACAATTGGTATCGGAAAATGGGAATCTGCAGTAGAGGATTTTTAAAGATCGATAATCAGCGATCGGCTAGAAAACTGCAGTCAGTTCATCGTTGCTCTTTCACATTTTGGTGCTGAGCTGTTTTGTGATTTATAAATAGAGATCCACTGGTCAGATATTAATATCTGTATCGGTGCTGATACCGGAAGAACATTCTAGATTGGGTATCAGTGGAAATAGTGGATCGGTGCATCAGTGGTGTCCTTGGGATAAAAGTTAACACAGTGTCCAAAGTGTGGCCCACAGGCCATTTGTGGCCCTTTGATTTGTTTTCTGTGGCCCCCGACCTCAAGTCCAGAAAGGCACAAATTTGTATCTCAAAAATTGTTTGTGATTTTTTTTGTTTTCTTAAAATGTTCAGTAAATCAGTTTTCTATCTTTAGTAAGCCTTTTTGTAAAATGTTACATCCTTTGATCATATTTATTGAAGTATAACAAATTAAAAAGATTGGTGTACATTGAGAAGGAGTTGGATATTAGTCTGATGCTTTATGTCCGGTTGTTATTGTCATTATTATCCAGATTTTCTTGTCTTGTTATGAGTTGGTTTATAACCATTTTGTCTGTGTAATATAATTTAATTGTTGGCTCCTTAGCCCAGTATTTTCAACAGGCATGTGAATCTTATAACATGGTTTAATTATAAATACTGATAATTATTCAGTTGTTAAATTGCGATAAGGGGTAGGATTAATTAAGTGTTCACTTCCTTTCAAACAGAAAAGTAGAGCTAATTATTTTGTTCATGGTTGTGTTTTCTCTGTCCTACTGATTGCTTCTTTTCTTGTTTGTAAAAACCTGTTTGAAATAAATAAAACAAATCAAAAGAAATAAGAGGGAAGAGTAAATTTTGGCTTTTGGCTCGGGGTAAAAAGTTTGGACACTAAAGAGAAGAATAGCTCCTTCCTCTTCCTGCCATCTCTCCGTTTTCTCCTCAGCAGCCTTTCACCCTTACACTTGGATAATTCCTCTCTAATCATCTCTGGCTCCTCTTCCTCTCCACCCTCATTTGCCCCACCGCCCCCCGCCTCCCTACCCTCCGCTCACCTCATCAGACAGGGCTTCACCACCTCCATCCCCTCGGCCCCGTCCTCTCTCACTGACCCGTGCTCCCCCCAGTCACAGGGCGTTGTGTCTCTACCTGCCAGGCTCCCTGACAGCCCCGCCTCCCCCCTCCGCCTCCGCCCCGCGCCCCCCGAGAGGAGACCGCCCGCCCATCCGGAACGCTGCCGTGGCAACCCTGTCGTGCACCCCCGCCCCCTCCGCCGGCCCGGTGTCGACCAGAACCGGCGTGGAGGGTTTGACGAAGTCCTTCGCTTCCCTCTCTCATCTCCACTTTCTGTCTCCGGATCTCTCATTATTATAATTTTACTCATTCTCAAAGATTTTCCTTTCTTCCTCTGACCTGACTTACACGTCTACAAGTTTTCCTCTCTTGGACCCTCGATGAAACGTTTTCTTCCTCTGCAAGGCGAGGCAGAGTTAGATGGAGAGGAAGTTTAATGACTGTTTTTTACAACCTGAGGACTCATGTTTGTTGTTATTGGTAACAGGGTTCATGCAGGTTTCACCGACTCAAATTTAAGACTTTTTAAGACATTTATAAATAAAACTTTAGACCCCTATCCAGGGTTGGGCATTTATTATGTCATTTATCATGATACATTTCTTGTCATGATGTGAATTTGATTCTTTGTTGTCCCAATAAGTTACATTAATGATGTTTTAAAACCCCAAAATGTCATGATAAGTGAGTTTGTGGATGTAGACAGGAGCTGGGAGCATAGACCATGGTCAATTTGATTTAATAATAAACCTGGAAATTTACAAAAATCACTGGGAACGCAGGGAGCCAGAGCACAACAAAAACAGGAACCAGGAACGAAGAAGTAATCAGGGTATTGACGGGGATAACAGGGATTTAACTGAATAACAAACAAACCCCAAAATAACCCAACACTAACACTAAAGATGTCGGTATTGTCAAAATTGTGATTTTAGAATTTTTCTCTAATGTTTGTTGAATAAATTTTAAAATATGACTAACAGCAGTTATTGTGTGCGTTTCAGTGATAAAAATCACTTTTCTTTATGTGACTCGGGTCCTGAAGATATTTATTACAAATGGATGTAACTATATAGTTACCTAAAAAAGTCACTTTTCATGACTTATCACAATAGCATCAAAATATATTGTGATAAAACTTTAAGCCCGTATGGTGTCCACTCCTATAAACATCACAACAGAGATGTGCCACAGAAATGCTGGGGCCAAAACTTTTAAAAGTCTGGGGTCTTTCTGTGGCTTTTGGCCACAGCTTTCTGCTCTCTAACTAACTAGCTAGGTAAAGAGCCACATGCTAGCTGCTAATGAGCCACATGCTAGCTGCTAATGAGCCACATGCTAGCTCAATAGTTCTACTTTGGACTTGATAAGACCCAATGGACCAAAGGCTGTAGTTATCTCTGTGCCTTGTGGACATTTTCATTACCACACTTTTTCCTTCCACTAAACTTTCCATGATACAGCAATCTGTAAATACTCAGTGCCTTTAGTGATTACTGTGTGTTGTACTCTCTTTGTGAATGGTTCAGATTGGACATGCATAACATTTCTTTAGTTGATTAAAACTGAAACAGAATTTTGCATCAATCAGAATCAACAGAAATTAAAACTTTAAAATATCTCTTTGGGTTCTGAATCTGTGATTTTCACTGTTTAAATGGACGTACATAAATAAAATACATTTTAAATGAAGTTATAAGCTGTTGAGAGACACCTGTTTATAATTATGAGTCACAAAATGCAGAAAATAAAGTTTTCTTACTAGTCTAAAATAAAGCATCTAAGGAAAGAAAATTCTTAAAAAAGGTGCCAACAAATGAAGGGAATCCTATGTTCATTAAAATGTTACCCGACTGTGTTCTAGCAAATAATTGCAGTTTATGACTTGAGCTGTAATGGGATCTCCTGGCCATATTATAACACTTTCTCTCATCAAAGTGAAGGTTATCTGGCGATGGTTCAACCTGTTGCTGTCAAAACGAGACGCCATCAGGTAGAAAAAACGTCTGAGCTCCAGATATGAAGTGCTTTAATTTGACAACCTGTGTCTGTGCTTAAAGGGGCGGTATTATGTGTTTTCCCAGGCACAAAGTGCCGTTTTAAAGCACAACAGAATAAAATATGTCACCTTCAGTTGCTGCATATGAAAAATTATTTTAAATGAATTTGACTTTATAATTAATGTCTTGAAATTGGGCCTCTGTCTCTTTAAGAAGCTCCTGCTCTTTCTGAAACTCCACCTCCAGGAAGTCATTCCAACATGGCTCCTCTGTTAGCCCTTTAACGATGTTTCTACCAGTTTGCTCTGAGAAGTAGCTCTATAATGAGCTTAGCAGTAGGCTGCTGCCGCTAGTCTGAAGGAGCCGAATGAGGGAATGTTGCTGTGCTAGAAAGCTAGAAACTGCATCTCAGAGGAGGAGCTGCACCTCAAAGGCGGGGCTAGATCCGCCCAGGTGTTTTGCTCAGCTGAATGGTTGCCATGGAGATTAAAGGATTTCTCAAACATGCATGAAAGAATCAAAGCAACACTTCATTTATGTCTTTGATGAGGAAATAACATTCTAACTTCATATAAAGCTCAAAAAAGTTGATTTTACAAAATACCGCACCTTTAGGACTTTTAGTTTTAAATAAGAAAGTAAGTCGTTCTGCATTTGGAGCCATTTCAGTTTAAAGTTTGGAGAAGAAAACGGTGACAAACGATGGATGTGTCAAAATTTAAATCCTTTGAAGGTTGATCACCTACAGCTGATTAACTTAATTATTCAAACACTAAACATACATTAATGTGCAATAATACACATAACGAAAACTGTCTTAGCACTACTGCTAAAGGTAACATCTATGGTCTTTTTTAAAAGAAGAGGTCAACTGTACATTAAATCTTGTGGATCTTAACATAGATCCTCGCTGCCTACCAAAGAATATCCACACAACAGATTACAAAATTACAGAAATCAGGTTTTCTTCTTTACGTTGAGGCTCTGAAAACTAAACCTAAAAGCCACTGATATCAGAAAATGTTAATAAATTTAAAGCAACAAGAATCCAAACAGACATACTGAATGTAAGGAAACACATTTCTACAACAAACCATGATGATGGTTTGTGTTCAGATGGAAGAACATAATACAACCTTTAGAGTAAATATATAAATACTGACAGCAAATATTAAGTCAAGTGACTCAGTTATAGTTTTACTTGCAGTTAGCAAGAAAATTACTGTTACATAAACTATAGTTGGGTTTAAAATACTGATGATTAAAACAAAACCATCAGTTTATACAGAAAATATTGTTATGCACTTTTGTTGAATGGACTTTTACTGCAGCTGCTTGTGTTGCTTTCATGTCCCTGATCAGGTCCGCCTCTTCGTGGGCAGTCAGTTAGCATAAAGCTATTATGAGACATAAGCAATGACATCATGTGTCTGAAATGTGTCTTTGTCTATAGCAGCAAGCTTTAGTGGTATCAGCGTATCCATCTGCGGACAAAGCAGGAAGTTTACATACACAAACTGAAAGACGCACAGATTTTTCTCCCTGAAGTGAAATCAGTCAAACTTCTCTCGTTTCCGATCGGCTGGAATGAAATGCATCAATAATGAAAGCAACTTCTAACTTCTAATTTTGGCACGTTTTAGTTTTATTTGGAGTCTCACCTGTGGATGTATTTTAAGGTCACACCTGAAAGTCTGCTTTCTGGTTTGACGGGAAACCTCAAAATATTCCCAGAGCTGCTCCAGTCTGATTCATCCTTCAGAAAAATTTCCAGATGCTTGAAGGTGAAGATTCATCTGTGTAAACAATTATATTCAAGTATGAACGTGATGGGAATGTCCAACGCTCAGGAAGGACTGGTTCTGGTCCGAAACGTGCAGACTGACCGCAGAGCAAAAGCCAGAGTCGTCGTGAAAATGCTGCTGAAGCTGGTAAGACAGAGTCGTTATCCACAGTGAAACATGGACTGAAAGGCCAATCAGTGAGCAAGAAGCCAATTCAGCAAAAAGAAAAAATGACACAGGAACAAAGAGCTTCATTTGTGGAGATATTTCATGTACTGTAGTTTGAGGAAACTAAAGAGGAACCGCTTGGACACAAAAACCATCGTTAAGGACGACCGGGACGAAGAATGGGGGTGGCAGCATCATGCTCTGGGCTGTTTTACTGCAGGAGGAACTGATGAACTTCATAAAATATCACAAGGAAAGAACAATTATGTGGAAATACTGAAGGCAGGAAGTAAAATATTGGGCTGTGGATCCTAATAATCCTAAATAAACAGTTAAAGTGGTTCTAAATATGCAGTCAGTTTACAGAATGGCTTTGTGACAAAGTGGTTCAGTTTGTGTTCACTACTTGTCCCTTATTCTTATTTCTGATACATTTACTTTCTGTAGCTGGTCATAATGCTTAAATTTAAACATTAGTTTGCAACTTTGCTTCACTTGTTATCCCGGGTTTGTTTGTGTTAGCATTATGTTGCAGTTTCCATCTATTTATATGTTTAGTTTAAAGCTACTACTTCTGGACTATTGGTTGAACTTGTTTATTTTGTTTCAGAGTATATTCATGGTATTTGTGTTTCTTTTTACTCACCATTGTTTGTCCCTTGTAGATCTGCAGCAGGGCAGGAGTATGGGACGGGACGGGACGGCCCAGTATTTCCTGCTTAAATGTCTGGATGATGTCACTGATTACCTTGCTGGGTTCTACCAATTAGAGGGTTTTCTTTGTAGTATTGATTTGTTTGCTTTTCTTTAAAGTAACTTTTGAGTTATCTTGTATTACAGGGTTTATTTTGCAGACCATTTCATTGTGTTGATAAGTTTGTAAATTAGATTAATAATATTATTCTTGTTTCTGTGTAGACTTTATTTTTTTCCTGTTTAATTGCGGATCGGTCCACTCATGTGCAGGAGTGTTGCCAATTGGCTATAAAAACTGTTTTTGGAAGCTCAAGGGGAGAGGATGGTGGTCAGAGAGTTATGAAGCTGTTTGTTTTCGTTCACCTTGTGGCTCCTTGACCACACTATCTTACAGGCTTCAGGACAACAGAATCACAAAGTCCTGACCTCAGTCTGATGGGGAAGTTTTGGCTAAATCTGACAGAGCGAGGCGGCCTACAAATCTGAGCCAGTTCCACCGGTACTGGACCAGAACTCCAGCTAACTGTTGAGAGAAGCTTCTGGAGGGAAGCCCAAAATGACCCGAGTCATAAAGGCGACACTACCAAATACTGAGGAAGTGAATGTAAACTTCTGAATCTGAAGACATTAATAAGTACAGGTCTGACATAATTCTGTCGTTATTGTTAAATTTAGCAAATAGAATAATGGTGGTGATTCTAACTCACCTAAAACAAGAGAAGTTTGCCCTGATTTAATGTCAGAAATATAGAAGAAAACATCAGATTTATGTTTTCATTAAGTATATGTAAACTTATGGATTCTTATGGTTGAAATATGATCAACCTAAAATCGGCAGGCATTAAAAAAAGACTAGTAGTTGTCTCGGGTTAGTATCACAGTAAAACAAGCAGGAGGCGAACATCCAGACATAATAATCTGAAATTAATTATTTTTGTCAAAATAAATCAAAAGACCAAAAGTAAAACAGCTTTCAGACAGTGAGCAGACGTCCTCCTTTGGTTCGACTGCGTGAGCGCATTTTTTTCCCAACAAGTCATCTGCGTGGGCATCTGCCGCGCAGCGCTGCAGCAAAGTTATGGGAATCACGCTTTCTCCTCATTAACCTTTGTGAGCAACAGGGAAGTCCACGGCTGTTTGTGTCATAAAAATAAAAAAATAACTTCAATGACCTCAGAGCAGCTCAGATGCAGGCCAGAAGGGCTGCGAAGCATCTGACTCCCCCCAGAAAACAAATGCTGAGCTAAGAGGGACATGTGGGTTACATTAGCAAGGAGTCTTTATTTATGGCACACACATGACAAGGAACATAACCGCTAACACAACGACAAACACACAAACACTCCCAAATAAATGTCACACAAATCATCCTGTGGCAGTGAAAACCGTAAAGCACAAGTTTGGGTAAACTTTCTCATTAAATCTCTACGCTTTATCGCGATGAGCTGCGTCCGTAGAAAGAAAAATCGGAGCGTTTTCTGTCTGTTCCTGGTCACACAACAACGAAACAAACGGAGAAGAAACGATTAGGATCCCGCCATCAGGTTTCAATTACACGGAAAAGGCGGGGAGGGTTAAGTGAACATCAAGTCATATTAAACTACAATAGGAGGCCAATGGCATTGTGGGACTTTGATGAAAGCTCTCGTGCATTAACACACACTCTCACATGTGGCCAACGTACATTATTTAATTATCACAAGCATGGCCAAAGCGCTGACTTCCCGCTCCAGCTTAACCACTTCCACCCAGAACAAGAATCTGTGAGTCGGAAAACATGGATGGGAGAGAAAAAAAAATGTCACGTCTACATCTGGAGTTAACAGAGTCCATACAAACCCAGCTGTGTGTGAGTACTGCTGCAGATTAGTCCGTGTTGCATCATTTTATTACGTTGTACCAGGATGCAATAAAAATAAAAAATCATCCACAGAACCTCGCAGACGTATCCACACCACAAATTTAAAAATATGTTTTTCATCCCAGTTTCATGTGACAAAGTAGAGAAGAACGGTGGAAGAAAAACTTTGGTTTTCAAAGAAAGAAAAATTTGAAAAGTGTGGCGTGCATTTATATTCAATCCACTGCAGAACCAACTTCCAGTCAGATTCCAGCGGAAAATCTTTTGGAGAGATCTGCTGGACAGATTCTCAGTCTGGACTTTGATTAGGCCATTCTAACACATGAATTTGCTTTAATCCTATACATTTCAAGGTACTCCAAGTAAGCATGAGCTCTAAGTGTTACACACACGGTTAGCTTACCAAATTATTGTGTTTAAAAGTAATAATGGATGAGTGGGTTAGGACCGGGTCACTCAAAAAAAGAAAGAAAAGCCGAATATACCGGTGGAAAGAAAACGAGGAGCATTTATACGATCAGAAGAATTCATGTCTGCAGAAATACGTTTCAGTTTCTCAGGGTGAATTGCAGAACTTTTGTTTCTATTACAATAGCTTGCAGTTCTACTCGAACCAAAAAGTGGTTTATTCAATAATAAAGAAACTAATATTTTAATTTCAGGCTGTATGTACTAAGATGTTGTGTTAATGTGAGGTAAATTTCAAGCTAGTGCCTGAAAAAGTTTAACAAACACTGATCTAGAGAAACTCACTCAGACATTTATCTTTAGTCGCATTGATTACTGCTTAAAAGAAAAATCAATCAGATCCAGAACGCTGCTGCTGGTGTTCTCACTAAAACCAGAACAATGGAGCAGATACATATTTTTAGGGGTGTCAGTTTAAGGGGGTTGAATATAATTTCAAGCCATGCTTTCAGATTTTTAAAAAGTGATGCACTACTTTGTCTGAAATCCCAGTGAAACAGGTTGAGTTTGGTGGTTTTAATGTGACAGAATGTCAACGTTTCAGCGGTTTGAACACATCTCAGCTGCAATCTTCCACGTCTCAGACTTTCTTTCCTTTCTGTCACCTGTCTCTGCACATTCAATCACCCCCAGAGAAGCAGAGAAATGGCCTCCATATTCCCACAGGCGAGACATAAAGAGCCGCGAATGGATGGATGGCAGGTGGCAGGGGGAGTGGGGGACGAAACCAGAGGCTAAATTATTGAGTGACACTTTGCTTTGAGACGCACAAACACACTCACAAAACAGGAAAGTGAAGGCATTAGAACGGTTAGCCTCCTGAATGCACCCGACAACTCGAGTACACGCTAACCGGCGTCAACGCCGTCCGACCGGGCCGGGGCTGTTAAAACTTTTACGCCGCCGCTCAAAGGGACGCAGCGGCTCCTTAGAGGCCGTCTGTGGGTGAGTGGCCCTGTCATCGCCGCTAATAAATAAGTAAATACATGAGTGGAGTGGCTGAGCTCTGTGCCTCACTGGGAGTTTTCCCCTCGTAAAGGCTCAGTAAATTGGTGCCCACACCTGTGCGTGTGTGTGCCTGAGCGTCCGGAGGGAGGAAGAGCTTCGGTTTTGCCACCGTTTTCCAAGCTTGAATGTGCCAAAGTGGGATTTTGTTCACTTAAGTTAATTCAGGTCTTGATTGTCCGTGACAAGGCTGAAGCTCACTGGGTGGGCTCGGGCCTAATTCAGTACATAGGAGACAGGATGAAGGGCGACTTGCCACCGTACCGTCTGAGACTCGTTAAGGTCTGATCAGAGAGACACTCACAGCCAAACAGATTCCTACCCTGCTGCAAGAGCAAAGAGCTGCAGAAAACACGAGATTATCCGACACAAAACTGTCAGCGAATCACAGCTAAAGGCAAAACTGACTAACCTCCGGTTTGCAACCTTCAAATAAAAATATCTAAAGACGTAAACAGAATTTAAGTCATGCTGCACAGAAAAATGTCAGCTGTTTTTTAGTGATAGGGCTGCAACGATTAATCGGATTAATCGTGATGAGTCAGTATTTGAAATAATCGTCAACTAAATTATCGTTAACTGAAATATACAGAATCAACAACATACTTAAAGCAGTAATTAAGCTAAAACTGCACTATAAATATATATAACTATACAGTTTGCATTTAAGATGCAGGAAAAAACCTTTAATTTCTTTGTCTTTGCAGAACTAAAGTGGTAGTTTTAACTTCACCTGTTTAGAAGGATTTTTTTTAGCTGCAGATAAAAATAGCCAAGTGTTCACTAAAGGAATGCTGTTATTGCATTTTAGGTAATAAAATGTTAATTTTGTCATTTAAAAAAGGAATTACAAAATGAAATGTTTGTTCCTGATTTTCTCAACTGGCGACTATATAATGTCCTTATGGCTTTTTATTTTCATCTTTTCATGATGTAAACAACACACTTTGAACTGCCTTGTTGCTGAAATGTGCTATACAAATAATCCTGAATTTGAAATTGGAATAAATGCCTATAAATGTGAAAATATGACTAATTTACTGTGTGCAGTTTAATGATATAAACCACTTTTCTTTAAGTAACTGATGTAGAAAAGAAACATGTGTCATGCAGTCATAGCTATAACCTAAAAAGAAGTAATAGTTCTTATAATCACTTTTATCATTATTTCAATAGTAGCACAAAGTATTGTGATAAAACTTTAAGTCCATTTCGCCCACTGCTACATAATATCATGAATTAAACATGAAAAACAGAAAGAAAAGGTTGATAATCGACTCCTCTGGTCATAGACTGAAGTCCTCCATGATTCTGACAGGAGAATTGACCAGACACTAACCAAACGCCTGTGAGCTTTTTAAATGTTTGGATGTGTCGGCTTTACGGCGCGCACTCCTGCTGCTGTATGTGTGTTTCCTCATTGTAAAGCCTGCTAATTGCAGCTGAGACTCCGTTAATTAACACAAAGAGAGGTCTCTGGTGAACGCACGGGCTCTGTGAGTGTGTCACGAGTTTTCATCCAGCTGAGCTGTGGGACACAGCGGCCTAATCAAAGCCTTTTAAGTCCTGCCATGCTCACACTGGAGGATTCACCGAAGACACACTTTAGTCGTGGAAAACGAGACAAGCGAGAATCAAGCCGGTCGAAAGCAAAACACAGAAAAGAATACAGAGAAATCTCTTGAAAACCAATAAATCAGACAGTAAATGTGCAACATTTAAGTTGCTCAGACGTAAACATGGCGGCGTTGGAATGGTTGTTTACGTTTGATGCACTGGAGGAATGACTCAATGTGCCTCAATGTCTCCGTCTTCCCTTTGTCCGCCCCACCATCTTCCTTCGCTCTCTTTTTTTGTTTTGGGTTGGAGGGGGGATAACTTTCTCCCTTTTTATTATTCCTGCCAATTTGGACAGAAGCCCTGGTCAAAGACAGATTACACCGAGTCGCGTATCAAACCTAATCAATCTTCAGCCCCCGGAAGGCATCACTCTCCCAATGAATAATTACCTCAATCCAGTTACGAGCGGCCGCTGCCAGAATGTTGCCATCACACACCCATCTCTTCGGATCTGGAACCCTTGGCTGATTAACCGCTGAACTTTGAGGGGAGAAGTTTGCGATCGTGTGTGTCCGCTTCATAGGGAAGCGGGAAAGATGAACGGTTCGGTCGCAGCAAATGCGACTGTTTTCATAAAGAAACTCGATCTACTTTAGGTTCAACTGGAACCTGCAGGGAGAGAAGTGGAGGTAGAAGGGATGAAGGTTTGGGTTTTAGGGCCATCAATGCGTTAAGGCATGCGGTTACCGGAAAGGTTTGATCCGTTTATATGGCATAATTCAGTTTAATTCAATTACCAATTTTAACCTGAAAGTAAGGAAGAGGATTAGGGCCACTGAGAAAAAAATAAATTTGACTTTAATCTCCAAATTCTGATTAAAGAATTCACCCTTTTTTCTAAGAATTTTTAAAATATCAGATTTTTTTCTCAGCTTTCTGACTTTTATTTCAGAATTCAGATTTGTGTCATTTTGATTTTTAATCTCATAAATCTGAGATTTAAAAATTCTGACTTTTTTCCCCCAGAATTTTAAGATGGAAGAATTCTGACTTTTTCTAAAAATTAGAATAAGAACTAGAAGAATTTTTTAAAAATATCTGAACTTTTCTCTCAGATTTTTGACTTTAATCTCAGAATTCTGACTTTTTTTCAGAATTATGAGAAAAGTCAGAATTCAGTTTTTGTAATGAGATTAAAAAATGTCTGAATTCTCAGATCAAATAATTCTCTTACCAGAATTCTGACTTTTTTCCTCAGAATTTTGATTTTAATCTCAAAATTCTAGTTTATGTCAGCCTGTTACATAAAAATTCAAATAAATAAATAATTTGTTCTTAGCATATAAAGATTACTACAAAACTATTATTTCCTTATCATAGGATTTGTAAATATGTACTTTATCCACAGTGAAAAACGCCACAAAATCATTTGGTAGATTTCAGATTTGATACTGTGTTAGTCTGAGGGTGCATAAACAACTAAAAAATATTTTGTTTGTGGCTCTAATGTGGACGTAGAAAGGATCAAGTTAATGTTTTTTTTTTCATTCGGGAATCGTGTCGAAGAGGAAAATCAATTTGACTTTTTCTTTTTCGGTAACTCCATGTTGCATTGAATGAACTCTGCAGCAAAGACATAAGTAACAGGAGATGAGGATGATTAAAAGGAAAGGGATGGGATGTCGGGTGAGAGAGTCTGAGAGGAATAAATGATGAATGAGGAAATCATCATGTTGGTGAGCGCGCTGCTACCAGCGGACAGTCACACGCTGTCAGTCAGTCACTCAGCCAGCGATACGTGATGTATGAGACGTTTCATCGGGAGCCTTTCTTCCTCGATGCATGAGAGGAAAAGCTGAGGGTGGAGGAAGAGTAAAACGGAGGCGTGTGTAACTGCAGGGCAGCTGTATTGAGCGGAGGAGGGTGTCATTTAGAAAGTGGCTGGCTCAGCAGCGGCCATTAGCAGCACTGTGACACAGTGGACCATTGAGCAAACCGACAGCGGGAGGAAACTGACAGCAGCGTCACCATGGAGTTCAGCTGGCGCTCCAGGAGCTTCGCTGCTAATTAAATGTGTCATTTAAGGCCATAATTATCAGTCATTTTGTCTAAACACATCACAAAGTGCAGAAAGTGCCTTTTTTTAATGCTATAAAACTAATCTGGCTTCATGTGGAAAAGTATAGACCTCTCTTATTAAATCATAACCACAGTATTTGTAAATAACTAGATAAACAGAACGTAAAAATATCTCTAAACAAATGGCCAAATATAAAGGAATTTAAATATAGAATAGAAATAAAGTTGATGTGGAAAAAGGACTAAAAGTAAAAGAACTAAAGTCAAAACCTAGAGAACCTAGAGAGTTACTGGGCAAAATGAGCGAGTGTCAAATGAAAAACTCCCTCTGAACAGCTGCAACAAACGACCCATCCTACAAAAGATGTGTTTCTGATCCCCAAGACCAGTGGTGGGCACACTTTTACTAATTACCTAATGTACTAACAATGAGCAAATTTTTCAGTGAGCACTTTAGCATTTGTTTGAAGTTTGAAAACGTTGTGTGCACATAGCTTCCAAATAAAATACAAAATCTGTGTTGAAGTTTTGGCCGTCAACTGCTTAAAAAATCATAAAGTGGTGAGATGCTGTCCAGGGTGAACCCCGCTACGGACTGCCGACCCCGCTAGGGACAAGGATGTACAGAAAATGGATGGATGGATAGTTAGATGTGTTGGGCCATTACCGCTAACACGCTAATAGGGTAGCTAATTTTTCTGTAAAGACTTTAGCGCTTTTGCTAACTTCTGAAACGTTTATTGCACTTAGCTTTTGAATAAAGTTCAACATCAGTGTTGAAGTTTTGGTTTTCAACTTAAGAATTTGTCAGGCAGTTAGATATTTTCATTTATGCTCTTATTTTGAAGTGTGTGAAGACTACACAGCAGTTCTGTTTCCTCTCATTCGCTCTTCTTCCCTCCAATAACTTTATTTCAAAGAAAAACATCAGGAACAAAATAAAACAGACTGTGGAAAACAGAAATACAATATCTAAGGGTATTATAAAACACGTAAATTATGTCAAAATTAAACTTAGTCTTTTAAGGGCAAATGAAATTTGTATAGTTGGTACTTTAGCATTAGCTTCTGTTGGTGTAGTGCTTTAGCGTTAGCAGAACTAATGTTTACAATTAGTGCTTTAGGGTTAGCAGAACTAACTTTTTAGTTAGCAAAACTAAATATTTGGTGATGTGAAAAGATGAACCTGTTTTTTGAAAGCTGTGTATCCCGTTGATCTGACAGGAAGCTAACACAGGACCATCATACTGATGGTCAACCATGGTGACGGCAGTGTGATGGTTTGGATCTCCTTGGCTTCTTCAGATTTAGGATGGAACCTTGAATTTTGCTCTCAAACTAAACATTCTGCAGGAGAACATCCAGCCGCCATTTTGTGACCTTAGCCGTAAGCGCACTTAGCTTACGCAGCCGGACGATGATCCGAATAAACCAGCAAGGCTTCAGAGTGGCTTAGTCATACTTTGGGTTTAAATCCAATAAAAATGTTGCGGCATGACTTTAAATTATTCATGCTCATAAAAATCTTCTAAAAACACTTCTGCAAAGAAGATTGAGCAAAAATTCCTTCACAGCAATGCAAAAACGACTCATTACCAGTTATCACAAACATCTGATGGCAGTTCTTGGCACAACCAGATATTATGTTTAGGGGCAAATTACTTTTTCACATGGGGCCAGGTGGGCTTGGACAGCTTTTTTCCCTGAAAAAATGAAATCATTATTTGAAAACTTCACATTTGCTCCACTTTTCTTTAAATTTCTTTAAATTGATGATCTGAAAGCTTTTTCCACAGCACTGCAGTGAGACTGGAAATTTGTTCTTTGCTAAATCTGAACAGTGAACTATGAAGGGAAATGTTTGACCCAGTCATTGTTTTAACTAAGTAGTAGCTCTTACTTCAATTACAGCGGTTTACTGTTTCTATTGTTGTCTTCTGTCCTTTCAAAACTTTGAATGTTTATTGATTTTATCTCTACATAAATTTGTCACAGCTGTTGTTGTTTAAAAGTGCTTTAACTATTGAAACTATTGAGCAAAACCTTTTAGCAACCAATCATTTTGTTCACCTTCCACTGGGACACCTGATCTTAATTGATTTTCTTTTTTATTTGCTATTTTTACATACATTTTCTGATGATTGTGCAGCATGTTCCGGAGTTGGGAAAAATGGACAAATGGTTGGCAAAAGTGACTCAAAACTATTGCACAAAACTGAATCATTTACTCCCACGTCTATCACATACCTATGATTATTTCCATATGTGGCAACTTAAAAATATCCTTTACGCTAGTCTTATGAAATTCAACTAATATTTATACGGTTATCAGTAATCTGATATTTTAATCCAGGGAAGCCTCTCATAACTTTATGCTGAAAGACCAGATACATAACCCTGGAATAATAAAGCTGTTCCAGTGCCGTAAACTATCCAGTGTCCCACCGCAAATAACCGATTTTAAACAAGCCGGGATAGAAAGAGAGACAAAGACATAACTGAGAATTACTGAGCCTGTGAAATTCCTTAGACAGCAGAACTAACAGTGAAGGTTAAACACTCCAGAGTCTGAGTGTTGGCAGACACAAAACACCGCCACTAAATGGCATGAGTGAGACCTTTCAACCAATCACGCGTCTTCGCTTGGCTTCCAGAGCCAATCGAGGCCCAGGTCTCATCAGACGACGACAGAAAACGATCAAATCAGGTTTTCTCTCCTCCGTGCAGAGAGCAACGAGGCACCGTTTATTTCAATCAAACGGAAAAGACAAGGAAGCAGAATCAGCAAAACATAACAATAAACTACCAGTGAATTACACTGGAAATTAAACAACTGTGTAGCAAAACAATAACTGGAGACACAAAAAGTTGGGAGAAAACGCCAGGTGGTTGTTCAAGAATAGTTGAATAAATTTTTTGAAAATGTTATCGTCTGTTGAATATTCATTATCCAATTGATGTGTACATAATCACAATATTTCGATCTTTTTGAATTCTGCACCTAAAAATTAACCAAAGTATGAAAAAATTAAAACTACTAGAACAACTAATAAAACGTAAACTAAAACTAAAACTAATAATCACTTGTAAAAACTAGCAACAAACTAACTAAAACTAACTGAATTAGACAAAGAGTCACAATGTAATAAAACTCTCCTATAATGAAAAACTCAAAACTGTTACACCTGTGCTTTAAGTTAGTTTTATCTTATTTCTAGTATTCTAAGACATTTGCACTAGAAACTAAACCAGAGTTACTTGGTAAGATATTGTGTTTTTGCAGTGTTGTAGGAAAAGCACACTTTAAGCTAACTTTTTTTTTCATTTCCTTCAACTTTCCCACAGCCCCTCTTGCCTGAAAGTGCGTTACCGGGGACAGTGCGGTCCTATTGGAGCGACAGGAATTCACAAACAGAGGGGGCAAACCAAGGTTACCGAGATGGAGGGCCCAGGCACGCTCCCAAACGACTCAGGCGGCGTTGCGGCCAGCGCAATCTGGGGTCCTTCTGCTGACTCGCCACGCTAGGACTCATGTGAAGGGAATGCGAGGCCGTGTCGCGGTCCAAGTTCTGGAGGAGTGCGGAGAGAGAGACAAACTGTTTGAGGAGGATGGGGGTCGGCGTGCGCGCCGAAGGAACCCGACGAATAAACTCTGGCTGCCATCATTCGTCAGTCACTTCTTTGTGTTGGAACGGGCCGCCGCGCCACACCCCGCGCTACTCCGGCGCAGGCCAAGTCTTCCTCCACTCCAATGGGGAGAGACATTAGGAAAAGAATAATGGCTATGGACGGCAGCTGCCAATTTAGTCTGAACTTATTTATCTCATTTAGAGTCCGTTTGGAGGGATATACACATGGCAGCTTCTCAGTTCCCACAAACAGAGGAGGAGAGACGGCTGGCGAGGTAGACGACGTTCCCTCATTGAGTTTTCCTTGACCGTAAAGAGAGAAGGGGGGGGTAAAGTTCTGCCAAACCCCAAAAATTGCAGTCCTGTCACCACTGGCTGCCAACTTTTAACTTTTTAAACTATTAAACAAAGAGGCACATGTGCAGAACAGCACTTAATGTAAAGAACGACAGCTCATATCCAACCCAAACCCATGACATGACCCCCCCTCATAAAAACACATCACATTTACTCTAATTAGTTCTGGTATTTCCAGGGCTTGTTTGCACAAATTGGAAATGTGTGATTGGAATTAAAATACAGCATTGAGAGGGGTTCACCGTATCCCTCTGTCAGCGCTCATGCGAAAACAATTTGGTGCAACAGGGAGAAAAAACACAAAGAAGAAGAAAAGAAAGGTAGTAAAACAGACAGACGGAAACAGAAAGAGGAAGAAAAGGGGGGGGAGGTGCATTCCGCTTGGCCCAAAGTGAGAGGCTCGGTGGGTGTCTGAGGGCTCTTGCTGCCAGTAATTGCTTCCATATAGGATTGGTCCATGGTCACACTCACTCACTCACACATGGAGACAGGGAGCCATGCAATAGTGTTCATACCGGCACAAAACCCAATGCATCAGGCCCGAAATCAGGCCCGAAATCTGGGTGTAACCTTCAGAGCCACATTAAGATGGTTACAAAGTCGGCCTTCTATCGCCTGAAGAACATTTCCAGGATTAGAGGACTGATGTCTCAGCGAGATCTAGGGAAACTCATCCATGGACAGAGGTGGCAGAGTATCCAACAACTGTACTCAAGAATAGTGCTACTTCAATAAAGTAAAAAGTAGCAAGAAATTACTCAAGTAGGAGTAAAAAAAGTATTTGGCAAGTATTCTACTGAAATACTGAGTAACTGATCAAATTATCAATCACTTAATATTTAAAAATGACATAATCAAGAAGACAAAAATATAAAGTTAAGTCAAAGTTGTTGTTTTTTTTAAAGGACCAAAATTACAATAATTAATAAAAATAACAAAATCAGACAAATTTTTTCCAAATCAGTTTCTTTCAATAAGAAACTGATGAAACTTTAACAAAAACTGCAGGTGTGTGTGTGTCTGTATCTGCAGAATGTTTTGATATTCAGCGAGTAGAAAATCTAGAAATTTCACTAAAGAGTAGAAATACTTCATGATAGAATTACTCATGAAAAAGTAAAAAGTACAGCATAGTAAAAATACTCCCTAAAAGTTACTCAAGTAAATGTAACTAGTTACTACGCGACTCTGTTCATGCATTTTATCTTTAGTCGCATTGATCAAATCAATCCTCCAGCTGCAGCTGATCCAGAGCGCTGCAGCTGGTGGTCTGACTAAAACCAGGAAGGTAGAGCACATCACCCACTTCTACAGTCCTTCCACTGGCTGCGTGGAGCTCAGAGAACAGACTTTAAAATACAGTTCTAGTTTATAAACCACTGAACGGTTTAGCACCACAATACATTAAAGATCCTGTTGCATCGACCTTCCAGAACTCTCAGGTCTTCTGGTTCTGCTCTGCATCCCCAGAACCAGAACCAAACATGGAGAAGCAGCTTTCAGCTTCTGCTCACCACAAATCTGGAACAAACTTTCAGAAAACTATAAAACAGCTGAAACACTAAGTTCCTTTCAATCTAGACTAAATGGAAACAGCTGTTTAAAGTTGATTTATAAACATAATAACTGGAACATCATCCAACATTTTGATGAGTAACGGTGGCACTTGAAAAAACCTAATGCTTACTGTCTTTTATAACGTTTTATTATGTAAAGCACTTTGCTGCTGAAATGTGGAATAAAAAACAAACAAAAAATGCTTTAGCATTAGCGTAACTGATGTTTATAATTAGAATAATGAATAATTTCTGGACTTTAACGCTCTGGCAGGAGTGAAATGAGGCAAAGGTTCACAGGGTCGCCCCTTCATTTAGCAACTTTTAAATGTTTTAACTCGTGAATCCTCTTCCTCACTGTAAAACGATGGACTCCATAAGGTGCTAACAAATAATAGAATGTTATAATGTTCTGTTTATCTGAGTTTTATCTTTGGTATTTTCAAAGACCAGGTGAGAGAAATGAAAACGGTTCTGTGTGGAAACACTCGTGCACAGCAGCTGGGTTTCATTTCTTTTGTCATGAAACTATTTTTCTGAAACGTGGATGTTTCTACATGCGGTTTTCAGTCATGCTTTTTGATGTCTTTATTTTTTTATACAGTCATGACTTCCTGTACTTTTGCCCTTGATTCGGTGTAATCAGTTGAAATAACAACGTCTTTTCAGGGCAGCTCAGTATTTATGTTTTGGCCATTTGAACACAGTAATAAGTGTACAGATTACTCATACAGTTTGGAAACACTTTGTATTTATTGGACCTGAAGAACACAATAAGACTGTGCTTGCAAAGGGAAATGGGATGAAATTGTCTTATTAATCATATATATATATTTTGTTGATTTCTGTGATTTTAATGGAGCCAAACTTAAAATTGTATCATATTATCTAATGTTTTGCTCCAGATTATTTGTAGTTTTTGTATCGCAGTGCCACTTACACATTTTACAGTTTATTCAGCTGCAGACTTAAGAAATATTAAGTCTGCAGAAATATTAAGAATATTGAGAAATATCTGAGCTAACATTCATATGCTGTGGTTCTTTTTGAGTAAATCAATGCCATAATGTTTCATAACTGCTTCTGTATTTGTTTATAGTAAAAGTAAATCAATGTGGATCTCAGAAAGTGTGGCATTGGTGAATTTGCCAAACAAAAAAAGAAAAAAAAGTTTGGATTCTTATTTATTTTTTCAATTTTCAAAGTGAGATTATACTTTTGCAATACCAGATTAATTCATTTTCAGGCTTGTTTGCCCACAAGGGGTGCCAATGATGTGCAAGGAACTTTATACAAATATAAAGCAGCACTTTATATTTGTTGCTTTATACCTTGTGTGTTGGTTAGTAGTATCAGAACTTTAATCTTTTAAGGTCTAATAATTTATTAAATGCTAAAATTAAACACCTTTTCTTATTTTATCATTTTTGAGCAGCATTTTGCAACATAGAGTTCAGTATAAATACAAACTATCATTATGTATGCATCCTGCATATCCGCATTATGACCATGCGTGGCTCTCATTGTATTGTTTCCATCTTTTCCCAGAGACACATGCGCGCCCACAGACAGTCATGATTAATAGAAGTGGGATTTAAAAAGACTGCAACAGTCATCCTCTGCTCCACTGCCAAAAGAAAACATTCAGCAGTCAACATATGGAGACACACATGGCTGAGCTACACTGAACCCCTGTATACTAGCCTCCCATGTCATGAAAAAAGTAAATAAATAAAGAGAATCTCTTCACTTTAATGCAGACATGTCATAAATTGGCCAATACTTAAAGATGGAGAAATGCAGAGAGTGATGCTGCACTGAAAAAAGAAAACAGGTGATCCAACTTAAATGTACTGCATTCAATTTGACCTATTGTGCTACTTCCTACGGGCGACACAAAACATGTTCATTACATTTTTTGCATAAAATAGTTTAGTTCATAGATGATGAGGTTTCTGTCTGCTCAGTTTTGTCTGTTTTGAGCTGTTTTAGGGCGTCTTGTCACTTTAAATCACAATAAGCTGCTGCTGGCCACGCCCCCAACTCAACGTTTACACTCAGCTGCAAACAGATGTGCAGTTATACAACTACACATCTTCGAAAAGCAAAAGTGGAGCCTCCTGCACAACAACAAGAACGCAGCAAGTGGTTTCTGGATGGTAAGTCGACAACAAAACAGTTGTCTTTTCTAGCAGCCATTGTACATACAGAGGTAAAACCAGCTGACTGAGTTCCAAACGTGCTGGAGCTCCTTGCTCGGTAGCAGGGGGAACTCTGGTGAGGTTGCTAGGCAACGAGCTGGGGCTAACTGGGGTTGCTAGGTGACCGGCAGCGCCTGCTGATTTATGAGGTTTTTGAAACGGCTCATTTTCCAGACACCAAAAAACATCAGCTCATTGGCACAAAAACAGCGGGGTGGATTTTTAAGCACTTGGCTGTTTTAAGAAGTAGTAGAAACCCAACGGGAAGTACAAAGATAACTGGCCACAAGTAATCAAAATAAATTCATCCGAGTACAGTTAAGTTTATTAAGTTGTAACTAAAGTAAGTTTGAAAAGGTTAATTCAATTACATGCGACAAATGCACAGAATTTTCTTAAGTTGGAGCTCCTTTCTCTTTTTTTCAGTGAGTGAATCAAACAATTTATAACAGCCATTTGACCAGGTGCATAAACGGCGCCGGCTCACATGGCCTTGAAAACAGCCGACTACATAAAACCGACTCCTAACTTTACTGGGTTCTGGTGGAGTTTAAGCAGCAGATTGACCGTGTGCGAGCGCTCCAGGTTCAAAGCGTTAATGTGAGCGAGACCACTCGAGAACGTTAACATGGCGAGTTGAAAAGGTGTGACAGCCACTAAAACGAATGAGGTTACAGCGCTTACCGCACACACACAGAAAGACACACACTTCAACGTACAGCCGCGGCTCCCACCTGAGCCGTAACTTTAATGATTGTGGGCCTGTAAGACCGAATCGGCTCGGCTCACAAATCAGAGGCATGTGGGGCTGAAGATTTCCAGCGAACAAGCGCACACACGTACAGTATGTCGGCTGCGCAGGTGTGTGTCTGGAAGCTGGAAAACAGCAGAGGCAGAAGAACTTGACTGCCCTCTCCTGACTTCATTTGTTCTTTTGGGAGTCCCAGATTTCGTTACAGAAAGTGAACGTTAAACACTGCAGAACGCCGGACGTTTGATTGAAAACAACCATCAGTCCTAATATTCCCGCCGGCCGCCACCGGGGTTCTGAACGGGGCTCCTGGGGGCCGCTGCTGCAGATTGGTGCACGGCGTGCAGATGCACAGGATGTGGGGGCTATAGGGGTGGCTGTCACTGCATCAGATAGGGGAAGTATACAGCAGCCGCGCAGGTAATGATGCCGGGGCCACTGGAGTGCAGGAGAGATTGGTCTGATCACATCACACACTCTTCACACACAAAGCTGCACAAGTTAACAGAAAACAAACTGGGTTTATTTCTTTTGCTCTGTCGCCTTTTCTGACTCCAAAACAGTCAAACATTTTTCCCTGATACTTAGAAGCTGCTCATATCAGATTCTTTTTAAACAATGAAAACTTAATTTTATCTTTTCCATTAACGGTTTAGGTGCACCGATTGCTTATCATCCAATTGGAATTGCCCAATTATCATGTTGTCAACTGGAGCTATGTTTGAGGGCAGAACGTTACAGACACTCTTCCTAAGCACAATTTTCATATAAATTACAGGATTTTACGTTTTTTGGTTTTTTTTGTCAATCTACACAAGATCCAGGCTCAAAAGCAAACTGACATTCACCTGAAGCTTTTAGTAAGTGGTGCTGAAAGTTAACAAGACCGACGCCCACCAACTCCTCACTGCTGATCACGGCTGAGAGCAGCTGATAGTTTCCCTATGGCTGAATAAAAGGATTTGTTAGGCAGCACTCAGTGGGAAAGTAAAAGGAACAATGAGGATCTAAAAAGGAAAAGAATTTGAGTCACTGGAAATATATATAATAAAATATGTGGCTCGATCTGGTCATGTACTCTGAAGATCCCCTCACACTATATTAGCCAATGCAAACTATTGTTGTTCATGTAACTTTGTGTAATTTAACGGTGCGATGAAAGAAAATGCTACAAACTTAAAATTTAGAATTCAACAAAAAAAAGTCAGTATTCTGAAATTAAAGTTAATTAAATTAAATTAGTTAAATTCATTTGGGAAACAAAATTCTGAAAAGTCAGAATTCTGAGAAAAAAAAAGTCAGAACTCTTTTTCCTTTTTTAGTGACTCTAATCCTTTTCTGTAGAGAATAGTAGATTTACACAAGCTAGGAAATTAATTTGGAGACACTGAGGGTCTTGAGTGTCTGAAAAGCTCTATAAAAATTTCATGTATTATTTCTGCAGATTCCAATGTCATTACGTCAAACTATATTACAAAATAAAATGTAAGTAAATACAAAGAAAATGTTGGTCAAGTGGAAGAAACCAATTTCTCTTCACTTGTGGCCCAGCGGTGTTGACCGAAGAAACTCTAAAAATTAAAATCTGACAAGCCAAACACCTTCCACAGAAACGTTTTAAACAATCATTTAGCTTTTGGGTCTCAGTGACACAAACTGTGACTGAAGGATTAAAAGTTGTGGCTTTCAAAACAAATGCTGCCAGCACTAACTGTACAGCATGGTGGTGGCAGCATTATGCTGTGGTGCAGTTTTGAACCCAGCAGAACTGTATTTTGTTTTTAGTTAAATCTATCAGCTCTGCCTGAATGAGGTATAATATTGACTCTGCTGCAAAAAATGGGCGTTTGAGGTTCAATTTGTCAGGAAACATTAGACAATTTCAGAACCAATACTGAATGTATTTTAATTGATTTCTTGTTCCACACAAGGATTTATTTTTGGATAAAGAGAAAGATGTTGAAGTAGATGAAGAAATAAAGGACATTAACTACTTGCAAACTGCAAATACATCATTGTGAGGCACATTATTGATTTAGAAGCTGATATCCATCTTAACTAAATGAGTGAAAATGTTTGGCTTCTTCTGGACTCCTTTGAGCAGAAAAGCAAAAGTTACTGGATTGACATTTATATTCTGCTCACTAATCAAAATATTCATCAAACCATATTTCAAGAAAACAAACTATGAAAATACAACTATTTGAAATAATATGCAGTTTCAAAGCTTCACATAGTGAAGTAGTTGACTATTTTGATCATGTAGAAACAAAACAAAAATCACAGCTTGTACTACTGATAAATAATAAGTAGACCACACAGAGTTTATTAAGAAAAATCCTCAGTTTTTCCATCATGAAAACATAAAGCAGGCATTGAATGTCAGTTTTTCCTCTGATAGCTGTTATTTAGGTGCTCCAGTTGGCAGAACGTTGGGCTGCTTGGCAGCAGTGAGCGACTCTGAGGAAATGTGAGAAGAAATTCCCCTCAAATCTCACATCTAATAGATGTTAAAAGACAAAACAAGAAAGGCTTAATCACAAAATGTAATTTCTTTAGGATAAGACAAACAGATCACGTGCTGGAGTAAAAAACAAATCATGACACCGCTGGTGTTTCTGCATGGAGTGTTTGGGAAGTTTGTGGTGTGAAAGAAAGAAAAAAGGACATCGGAGCACATTTAATCCAAACAGCGTTTCCTACCTTGGGCCGTTACCGCACAAAGCCAAAACCGCACAGCGCAGGCCTCGCAGTCAGGAGGTCTGCGTTGGGCGCGCTCGCCGCGAGGTCGGCCGGGTCAGTTTCAATTAGGACGAGAGCGACGAGAAAACAAGCGTGGCTAAACAAAAGAGGCTGGAGCGGGGCAGAGACGGAACCCAAACACAACGTGGATGCAGGACGGCACATCCTGGAAGCGTGGGACGAATGCGGCTACGCGGCCATGCAAGACGCTGCCAAGAGAGGCCAAACAGTGGAATTAGCTGAACACAACACTGACGCGTTGGCCTGCGTCTGCATGAAGGGGAGCGAAGGCGCAGTAAACAGTTTACAGGGGAACACGGGGTTACTGCTCTGGCTGTGTGTTTACACAGAAATACTGTGGCTTTGTGATGGGTCCACTCCTCTCTGATTGAGACAGTATCAACAAAGCCACGCACACACACACACACACACACACACACACCCACACACACACACACACACACACACACAGAGCAGGAGCAGAAGGTGCTGGTTACAATTGGAGAACTGAATGAGGAGACTGAATTTCACAAACATGTTAAACAAACCAATGCAGTCCAGACATCACTTCATTCCTCCTCTGAGTTTAAGAAAGTTTTTTTATTTCAGTTTTTCAGAATAGTTAAGATAACAACACTAAAGAAATTTATATATATATATATATATGTATATATATAAACTCAACCAGAGATGTGGTGAAAAATTACTTCTGGGAAACATTTGCAGGTTTTTAGTTTATTTTTTTCCTAAAATTGTGACAAAAATAAAAAATTTTCTCACTACAGCCACATCTCTTGTCATTTAGTGTCAGAAAATTTTCAGGTGATTATTTTTTCCGCTCATTTTAAAAACTTTTCCTAAAAGAAAATGTTTTTCTATCATGGAAAAAATCCTTCCAGTTTGCTTCTCCCTCAGATTGGAATCAGCTACAGGGACTGATTCTGTAGCTGGTCTTGTTCATCTGGTTTCTAGTGCAAATATATTTACTTATGAGTTCTGCAGACCCAAAACCAGAAATGGAGAAGCAGCATTCAGCTTCTCCATTTTTATGAACCAAATTTATGAACCACAAATCTGGAACAAACTTCTAGAAAACTGCACAACAGCCTGAACACTGAGTTCCTTTAAATCAAGGCTAAAACCCTACATGTTTAAAATGACTTTTGATTGATAATTATTGGAATATTGATAAACATATCTAATGTGTATTGATGATTTTCACTGGACAAACTGTTGACTGCATAATGCGTTTGATGTTCTCATGAGGTAAAGCACTTTGAAGTGCCTTGTCGTTAAAATGTGCAACACAAAAACTCGATTGATTGATCGATAGTAAAGTAAAATCGCACGAATGCCGCTGAAATGCTTCCTCTGCTCTCTCTCTAATGGTGTGTGTCACATCAGCTGCTCGGTGTGGAAGACGTTTCTTCTTCTGGAGAAAGACTCCAACATGTTGGCTAACAGTTTTTGTCTCACGATAAAACAATTATTGTTTCCTGAACGCAGCGAGGCGCAGCTGCAGAGGGAATGGACAGCGCGGCGGTGAGTGTGTGTGTGTGAGTGACAAAGTGCCTCCCTCTGAGAGAGACTCTGATTGTACAGACTGAGTGGCTGTGTTTGATAATGGTTTCCATTAACCTGGGCTGAGTTGGAGGACCTGTGAGACTCTCCATTCATCCCTCCCGTCTCTCACTCTGTCGCTCTCACACACCACAAGCAGAGGAAACCTGAGAGTGAGAGCGACACGAGAAGAGCGGCTTTTTCACCGCACCGTGCTGAGCAAAAGGGTCAGAACTTCCTCAAGAAAGCTGAATGTACTCCCCAACATTTGGCTCATCCAAAACATTAGCAGTCCTTCTGCGCTTTGGAGACGTGGCCCAGGAATACGTCTTACTTTCTATATTAATAAAGGTTTCAGCCAAGAGAGCAGAGGAGACGGCTGAAGAAATATGGCAGAGTGCTGGGAAGACACAGAGGGGGGAAAATAGCTCTTTCTATTTTTGAATCTTTACCTGGAGTCTCTTTATTAGAGCAACATGTGGGAGGCACAATGCCCCTCTACGGTGCTTTGACTAGAACTAGGATGTGGACATGCGCAGCGATGGCTGGAGCAAACGTATGTCATGCAGCAGTGAATAGGAACAGGGGAGCTAGTGGAGCAATTATAGCAGAAAAGCCATTAGGGGCCAGGGGTGACTCTTTTAGATGATCACAGCAGCTGACTAATGGACAGCCATGTTTACTCACTCGTTCACTTCCTAGATTTATCTCTTCCAGCTTTCCAAAAACGACTGGAGAAAAGAAAATCCAGATTTCTGAATGTATTGGGGATAGTCTTAAACTGCAGGTGAGTAAATAAAGATGTTTTCTTCCATACAGCCTACAAAGTCCAACTTACTACCGACTTTCTAAACAACATGGACTGGATTTCTAGGTGCATCCAATATGTTGACGGGATCTGTTGGCTTCATCAGACAATATGGATGTTCATACATTACTGGAGTGGACATCATGTGTCACACATGAGCCATTCACTGCAAAAACACAAAATCTGACCAAATAATTTTGGTCTAGTTAGTGCAAATGTATTACTTTAATCTTACTTCAAGTGTACTAACTCACATGTACATTTTCAGTGAGATATCGTACTTTGTTTTAAGTCAATAATTCTTTGATATTGAAGAAAAATTACTAGTTCCACTGCCAGATTATTTCACTTATGGGAAAAATGTCTTGGTATAAGTTAAATCATTTGCCAGTGGAACTAATAATTTTTCATTAATATTAAAGAATTATTGACTTAAAACAAGCTCTGATGTCTTACTGAAAAGTTACTTGTAAGTTAGTTTTGTCTCATTTCAAGTGTACCCAAATATTTGCACTGAAAACTCAACCAATACTACTTGGTATGATTTTGTGTTTTTCCAGTGAGTTGGGGTCAAGAAAATGACACAATCACCCAAAGAACCTGAAAAAGTGAAGCAGTGCTTTGCTGTTAGTGGTCAACTTTACGACAACTGGGTAGCAACGTCCATGGGTATCACATTTCACAGTTTAAATAAAGGTTTCGAGAAAAAAAATAGCAAGGAAGAGGGAACTAGGTCAGTTATGTTAGCTTAACTTTGAAAACCTTCATATGTAGACGTGCTGCTCAGGTTGGTGTGTTTCAGTTTGGCTAACACAAAAGCAAGTCGACCCACACAACAACTTTGACGGATCATTAGTAGAGCAATTTGGGGCGGTTGATTAGCTAATCGACGCCCCCCAGTGTTCAGGCAATCACTTATCAATAATCACAAAATAAATACCAAACATAAAACAGTAACAGGCAGAATTTTCTGTTCTTTGTGTTGCATTTGAATATGGATTTTTTTTGTGTTGATTCCTGATACATTTGAATGTAATTCCTGCTCTGTCGGCTAGTGGAACTGTTGTCAGTCGGTTGCCATGACAACGGGTGTGCGTGGGGAGTAAAGCAGAAGTCACAGAACGCAAAATAAATAAATACAAGTGGTTTGGAGTTGTAGTTTTCCCTTTGCGGTGGCTCACTGCAGCTGATGTAATTTCTGAAGGTTCAATAAAAAATGAAAAATGGACTAATTTCCTCCTTTGTATGACGAACGTTACGATATTCCGAACAATCATCAAACATGATGAAATGTTTCAAAGTATTAAACAAGTTATGGCTCTTAAAGTCGCAATTTTGTCAAATTTAAGTAACTGTCCACTATAAAAGAGAAAAAGAGAAATTTGTTTAGTCATCTCTTGCATCTTGACAAAAAACTGTTTACAGATTTATGTCTAAGGAATGTACATATTTTACATTTTAAAACTCTGAAATTGGATAAGAAATAAAGGTGCTGTGACCATTTTTGTGACACATTCATGCATTTGAACAATGTGTTTTTGTGGCCACGACTCAGTATAGTAATGACGCCTGCAGGTTCGAGTCACTAGCTGTAGCGGCTAGTAGGTGCTACAGGCGCAGTACATACAGGTAAACGGCCCAACGAGACAGCTGGGTTAGTCACAAAATGAATACATTTAATTTTTATTTAGACAAAGTAGTTCATTCTGTTTTTGGAAATCAAAGAACAGAAGAATCCATAATACATTTCCCCTCCAAGCAAGTTTAGTATTAAGGTTCTGCGGTCGGGTTCTGATAATAATCCATCGCAATCTCTCATCAGTTATTTGAGCCACAGGTCTTCCTCTGTTGCAATTATGAGTCTGGAATTATGAGATGGTCCTATATTGACCTGACATGTTGGAAAGAAGGCAGTGAAGCATGCCTCCTCGTCTCCGCCCAGTGCTTTCAGATGAAGATGTGGACACAAGGTTGGTGAGAAGAAGAAGATCAGTGATGCAGAACTGAGAAGACAGTTTAGTTTCAGGAATTATTTAACCCAGCATCAGTGGGATATTAATCAAACCCATGCAAAACATCACTTTCAGTCCACAGCAGCCTTAAAATAGAGTCGTGTGTGAAGAGGAAGATTCACTCTAGATAACAGAGTCCAGAGTTTAAGTCATAGATCATTTTCACACCTGATTGTTCAACTTTTGTCCTTCATTCTTTTGCCACGAGTTATACAATGTGCTAACATGTTTATTTGAGAAACCACTGAAGTCCAAAAACTTTAAAAGATCTTGAGGGAAGCAGAAGAACGTAGGTTTAAAAAAAGTGGGAATGATTCAACATTTCTGCATACTGTAAATAATCTAAACAAGGAACAAATGTCTGCTACAGTACAGTGAAAAACTATACACCCCCTTTTACACATCACTTCTAGACAGTCTACCGTTTCTTCCTGAAAAGTTAATTGTAAGTTAGTTTAGTCTTATTTTAAGTGTACCAAGACATTCACAATAGAAACTAGACCAGAAATACTTTTGTGTTTTTGCAGTGTAGAGGGTTTTCAAGTACAATAATACTTTCTGAATCAGATTAAAGTCCCTGCTTTAACTACGCCACTCTAAAGTGCTTACGGGATTAGAAAACCTCTCGCTAGCAATCAGTCTTGCTGATCTCTGATCACTTTAATTGGAGAAATGTTCCCTGATTTCAAAACTTTGCCTGAAGTGGTGTTTGTAATTCCTGTCTTCAACTTGGCAGCAGATCCAGCAGGAGGATTCATCCTCCAGATCAACATCAGAGCCTTCATGAGAGGCAAATGTCCAAAACCTCACATGCAATTCAGGTCCATGCGAACCAGGAGGAAGTGAGGCTGTGGGTTCGGACCACAGCAGGAGAATATTGCGCCATTTAAGTTCATTTGTTTCATTAATTTTATTGTTTGTTTATTGTAGCTACTACGACCAAAGTCAGTGGATTTCGGTCACTTTGGTCACGGAGGAGAAAAAGTTACATGCAGCATGATGCCTGAGGTGATTGTACGATGTAGTCTCTCTGTTAATTAAAATGAAATACTATTGAATATGTTATTATTTTCCTTTTAAAATTGATGGGTAAAAATTTATATTTTTTTACCCCACGAATCAAAATGACAGAAAATTAAAAAGTCTAGCACAACCTCTGCTCTAAAGATTCTTAAATAATGGGTATAATTTTAGACATTCTGGTGAAGAGAGAAACCAGAGCTCGATTACTTCATGAGAGTTACTCTCTGATACTCCAAACCACCCAATATCTTACCTGCCAAGTGTTCGTAATTGTAAAAATAGTGGCATTGCACACAGAAAAACTTTTTAAAAACCCTGATTAAATTGCTGAGTTTGCGTTAAAACAGAAAAACAGAAGCTTACCTTCAGGGATGTCAGCGTAGAGGAAGAACACATGTAAAAGAGACAAAAAGGAAGAATTTTAGTTTTCACATTTGTGAAACTCATTTTTATTATTAATTTGTTGGGTTAAAACCTTAACAATTTGAGTTTTTTTCTTTAGCTAGCAATGGATACAAAGAAAGACATGCTACATAAAATCATCGCTGAATTGACTTAAAACGTTTATTTAAACACAACCATAAATGTACTTAAGTACAAATTTAGTACATTGCATTGCTGGATGATGAATTGTCCCATAGATTATTGTGATAAACAATAATATTGTTGTTTTGAGACAATTTTCAAGTAACATAATGATAGTAATGACATAAGAATGCAAAAACCCGTTCTCAAAGCTCAATAAACTTTAAATGACGATTTAAATATCAAAAATAAAGAAAGAAAACAACAGAAACAACAAATAAAATGAATTATGAAGTCCCTGTAAACAAAATTGTCATTTGAAAAACAAGAGCTAGTTGAGACTAAAACAGCAGACCAAAGACTATCATTCAGTTTTTGATAAAGAAAAATGAGAAAAGATAAAAATGACAAAGGAAATTGAAATTAGTGCGATTAATTGATTTATTACTTATTGCAACAGGCCTAGTGCTAGCTGCAGCATAGGAGAGAGCAACGGTGCGGAAGAAGAGGAAGGATGAGCATTGCCACAGGACGGGTGATTGACAGCGCTAAAACCCGCCCTCCTTGCTCTGATTGGTTGTTTCTAGCACTGGGAGAAGGCAGAAGGCAAACTACATAATAACAGTTTTGACATATACATAAAAAAATGTTTTATGAAAGTTTCATACTGTAGCTTTAATTTTTAACAGATTTGACCTCGTTTAGAAAAAAAAAAGCATCTATCGCTCCACTGTGTGATCACAGGGGGCAAGCGAAGGGTTAAAAACCTGGAGGTGCATATTCAGGAGACAACCTCAGTTCGGATGAGCTGTGCGGCTGCTCTTGTGGCGGTAATGGGAAAATTGCACTGAGAGGAAGGACACACGCAATTAGAATCTGGCGAGTCGGTCGGTGGCGGGCGGAGGAAGAGGAGGGCAGGGGGAGGAGGAAGAGTGAAGAAACGGGAGACAGGGACAAGCAGGGAGGACCCAACGGACAAGAAGTGATTTACTTGAAAAGCGGCTTTTTTTGTGACAGCGGCCCAGATGTCAATCAAATTAGCGCCCATTTGCAGCTGATTGGGTCGTGTCATTTGCAATATCCTCTCCCTGCCTCTGATGCAGTGGCACACAGAGGGCTGGGGGGGAGAAGAAGAAGAAGAAGCCAAGAGGAGAGTCACTTTATTGCAGTCTTTCCCTGTGAATGTCATCTGCCCACTTATTGTGCGCTCCGGTGGGACAGCGAGGAGGAGGAGAGGAGGAAGAGAGGAGATCCTTCATTCGACGGAGTGGCTCACTAGCACATGCAAATAGGGCAGCAGCGTCAGGGGAGAGGCTGGCGCGGGTTTTAATGGAGTTGGGGCAAACTCATTTTACAGCAGAGAGCCACAGAAGAGGAGGATAATAATATAGCCGTGTGTGTGTTTGAGTGTGTGTGTGAGCAGCAGGGAGTTTATAAGATACTGAGTCAATTCTTGTTAAAAAAAAAAAAAAAAAAAGTGTCCACAGCAACCTGACTTTGAGGGAACGCTGATTAAAGGCACTAAGATGACTAAAACCCCTTCATCCTTCTCTCATTTCACTTCATTTCCAATTGTGCTGAATATAAAAACTTGGCAGGTTGCTTAGATACCCCAAACACAGGAGGAGAACAGAAAAAAGGTGTCCTGATTGATGCCGTTTGATTCAATTTCCAGCCTGTGGAGACGTTTCAGGGCCCCGGGGGCCGGTGCGTCTTCACAGGGGGGAACACGGCGGGTACAGAGTCAGGGAGGGGGGCGCGCTAATTTGAGATGCGCCTTTCAACAATGAAAGCTGCTGATGTTCAACATACACTCCCAAACCTCTTCTAAAGGACACGTCTAATTGGCTTGAAAGGGAAGACGAAGCGGGAGGGTAACGCTTGTCTCTAACGTTTGCCCCAAACACACGGGAAACACGACGGCGTCTGAGGTTTTCTAGAAACAAAAGCCTTTTGATCACGTTTCAGATTTTTTTTATGCGCCTCACATATACAGGTCTGTTGAAGAGAAGCACAAACCAAGTTGGTTTTTATGGCTATAAACAATAACATTTTAAATTATCTTTGGTTTTCAGGTCATCACATTATCCTAATCAAAGGTTTTTCATGTGTCCTGGATGCACTTTTAAAGTCTATGTCTGGACTTTGGCTGATTGCATTGTGCAGAAAACACTTCAGAAAATGACAAAACTGGACAAGAGTGGGACAAAGATGAGGCATCACACTGGAAAAACTAAATCTTACCAAGTACTACTGGACTAGTTTCTAATGCAAATATCTTAGTGTGCTTGAAATGCCACAAAATTAACTCACAGCTTTTCAATACGACAAATGAGCTTCAGTACGACAGTTTGCACTTTCAGCTTTATTTGTCACACACAGTAGAAAGAAAGGAAAACACATTTATATTCACATGATCAATATCAATAGATAATACAGCTGATAGAATTTTCAATATTCAAAACGTAGATTATTGACTGACCTCTGATCCAAAACTGCACAGCATTCTGGGAGAGGTAGGCAGAGAAAAGGCTTTAGCCGCTCAACTTCTCACAGCTAGCTAAGCTCAGTAACTAACTCACTCACTCTTTCGTTACCTGGCAACTCACTCATTCTTTGGTTACCGAGCAACAACCTGCTGAGTAACCTTCAAAGTTTGTTTCACCACCTTTCCTCACAAAAAAGTGAAAACTGAATAAAATGGGGGGGGGGGGGGAGATCCCCTCCACTTGGTAGCATTTAATATGTTTAAAACAAAAAACGAATCGATAATTATAGATAGACTGATTTGAAACGCTTATATCGTGATATGTTTTTCAGCCGTATTGTCCAGTTTTCACTGATGGCCTGGAAAACCACTGATCAAGAAAAATTGTAACGTTTTCACAGAAGTTTGGCTGTAAAAGGCAGAAGATTTCTAAACGGAGCTGATCTCAAGACACCCAGCTGCTCTTTGACAACTAAGCACTATATATGGAAATTAAACTAAGGTGCGTTTTATTGCATGTAGCCACAACTACAGTTAACATAAGACGGCCAGCGCTTGATGAACAGCGGGAAAAGGCGCCATTCAGGTGCCATTCAGTTGTCAGGTCCCAGGGAGAAACTAAAAATGCAGACGAAGGCTTGCGAAGAAGCTCAATCTCTTTCTCTCTCTCTCTCTCACACACACACACGCAGATGGTGGGTGGAGATTTGGGCCTGTCACTGCACCATCAGTGACTCCTTACGTTTAATGCCGGTCCTGTCACAACAAGACAGGAGGGGAATGAAGTGGATCACCTACAGGCACCACACCTCGCCTGGTCTCTCTTTCCCACTGATCTGACTGAGCGCAGACGAGACAATGACACCGTTCAGCTCGCATCCAACCATCAAACACGCGCAGGAGCTGAAGAACCGCGAGTACGGCCTTCTGTTGTCACGCAGGAGGGTTCTGCAGACCAGAAGAAATGGTAGACACCCAGACGGAGGGAGCGGTAATCACTGTCTGCGTGTAAATTACCTGAGTTGATTTCAGTCCAATCTGTCTCAGTGTCTCTGGAGGGAGGAGTCGTGTGTGCGTGGGGGTGACATTTACCAGAATCCACAGTCTCCCTGGCCTATTCCCAGTTGGTAGAGACAATCCTTCAAGCAACACCAAGAGAGATACAATCACCCAGAGAAACGCACCTCCTTCCTTCCTAAACGATGACCGCATAGCCTTCCAATCTCTTCTAGATCGTCAGCCCCCAAATTTCCTTAATGGGCTATTAGAAAGGAACCCATGTGCTTTTAGTTTGTGCCTTTGATTGTTGGTTTGACTCAACAATGCCAAAGAGAGAAAAAGAAGGGAAACATGAAGGAGTAAAAGGAGAAAGTTAATGTCAGGATGTGCCCCATAATGACTAGTATAAGCTCTAGTGGGAGCTTCCTCTCGCGCCAGTTCCAGAGAGGGTAGCTTGATTGGGGATAATTGGCTAGCCTTCACTAGCGGTTAGCATCCAGGCGTGGAGAGAAAGGGAGGGCACACAGACTTATCACACACACACACACACACACACACACACACACACACACACACACACACACACCCGCCAACAGACACTCGGTTTTATTCACACATGCACAAACAGTACATAGAGATTTTCAACTTGAAGTTCATTTGCAGAGACACAGAGAAAAGAGAGCAGGTTAGTGCGGAGAGGTAATGTCCAGAAATTAGCCAAAGTGCTGCTGTACCAGCTTGGGTACAACTGCAAGTGTCATTTTTACAGCAAGAACCACCCAACATCTGTCGGTGCTGCTGCGTTCCACAGAAAACGGTTTGGGATGTGATTAATTCAAGCTACAGCCCCTTACCACTGTGCTGTTGCACACAAACTGATCACATTAGGGATGTTTTGCATGCTGAGCGCAGCAAACATTTAATAGGTGTGCAAAGTTGCATTTCTCCCAAGCCCTCAAGCTTCTATTAATCAAAGTCTAAAAGCAAAAGCTACCAGCGGGTCCAAGATGGGAAGAGACGCTCGTAAAACAACACACACTCCCCCAAGCTCAAAGTCCACACACACACACACACCCCTACACACACTTTCCTTTTCAAAGAGATAGCTGTGGAGAGCCACCCACTCCCTCGCTCCTCTGTTGTGCCAGCTGCAGTCCCGTTAGAGCTTTACTGCCCTCCAGCTCCAGTGACTGGAGGAACCACATGTTGACAACCAGCGAAACACAGAAGTTCATATTCAAAGCAGCGTCTGCTCAGCAGGGCAGGAGTGTGAGGTGCCACAGGGCGGTGTACCGGTTTACTGAAAACTCTGGGGAGCAATTCAATGAAAACAGAAGGTGTAAAGTTATTGTTTTGGTTTGAAGGTTCATGCTTGTAAACTGAGGGATAAGATCAGAGAAACCATTGACTAAATTATAACCATACAGGCTGATAGAAGCTAAAGAGGTGGGCATTTATCGTATCGTTTATCATTTATACATTTCTTATGATAATATTGATTTATCGTTTGCTCAAACAAATGTCAATAAAATTGAAAACTTGATTAAATGCAGATTTGCAGCTCTTGGAATGTTTTTCAAGAGCACTATTTGTGTTTGCTGTGACACACTGCTACAATAATATATGTTAGCTAAAAAAAAGTAGTAAGTATTTTCATGAACTTAACTTAAAAGTTAAATCGCAACAACACATTGAAGAAATAAGAAATGGATATACAAACAAATACAACTAATCTGATAACAAAAGCATTTTAGCAGAGGTTCTAACTTTTAGGTAAGGTCAGCAAAATGCATTAATTAATCATATGTTGCACAACAAACATCCAGTCTTTCATTCAACACTGTGTTAGCATCGACCGAAAATAAGCCCAGGCATCATAGGAACTTTACTAACGATGCCACAAGCATGATGTCAAAAGCAGCCAAAAACAAATAAATGGAAATGACAGTTTAGCCGAATTGTTAAGGACCCATAAAAGAGTAATCGAAAAAAAAATCTTATTCCTATTTCAGAATGCTGTACAGTTTTATAGGCATACTTATCAAAAATAACATAATTCCACTATGGAGTTCTGTACCGCGAACGTTGTAGTGGTATAACAGACAAAAAACTAATCCTAACGGTAAAATTAACAACCCTCCACAAAAGGATCCAAACAACCTGAATATCAAGCAACTCACCGCTGAATTTGGTAACGCAATATCAACTTTTCATCAAGTTTTGAGTAAAATCCAGACAGGTCCGCTCAAGCCATGCAGAGCCAGTACTTTTGTAACAGCGCCCCCAGTGGCTGGATGAATGGACGCGTTATAGGCCGGTGAAGTGGGTTATTATTCATCCATCCATTTTCTGCACACCCTTGTCCCTAGTGGGGTCGGGAGGACTGGGTTATTATCCGCAGTTACTTTTTCTTTTTTTTTTTTTTGTTACAATCCCCTGAAGTACGGAAGCCCAGAGCAGACATTTTCCACATATACTTGGTTTTCTTGAGAGAACGAGTTAATCTCGATAAAGCAAACTTTGTTTTCTCAAGATCACAAGATGACAGATGTTAATGATAGTGTTAAACTATCAATAACAAATCCATCCTTCATGTGGATTTGTTATTTTGAGAAAACCATCTGGAAATGAACTCCTTATCTCAAGAGAAGCATCTGGAAAAAGTATATGTGGAAATTAACTCATTATTTCTAGAAAACCATCTGGAAATTAACTCGTTATCTTGAAAGAAACCATTGGGAAACAGTATATCCAGTGTTGTTTCTGTACTGCAGATCTCTGGCGCCCCCCACTCTTTGAGAAAGCCATGCTGGAGGTTTGTTGCCATTTAAAAGGAGCGCTTCCTCTCCACCATCGCCACATACCTGCTCTTGAGGGTAAGTTGCATTACAGTAAAGTTTCTAATTAGTCATTTATTCCTTACTAAATATATATTTATGGATTTACTTCTTGGAAGATGTACAGAAACATGACCAAAAGTTCAACGGAAACTATCAATGAATTAGTCAGAACTTTTTTCTCCTCAATCTGACTAAGAATTTCTCGAACATGAAGTCAGTTTTAAGAAACACGTTACACATACGAGCCCTCTGACAAAGAGGGAAGTTGGCTGTTGTTCCATCTTTGTCGCCGCACGACATTGTCCACAAAGCTGCTGTAATAACATGCATCCTTTCTGCTGTAATCAGCGGGAGTTCACACACAGCTTCCTCTGACCTGAAAGACACACGCACCCAAACGCACACACACGCCCACACACACACACACACACACACACACAGATTGGATGCCCTAACAAATTAAAGAAGCGTTTGCAGCCACACCTCTCACTTCAAGAGCTTGTGAGGAGGTGGACGCCATGCGAGGGTGGAGACGAGCGGGGACTCAGGGCCGGCTTTGAATGGCAGGAAATCCCTGAGATGTTTTCTGTTCTCCTCACCACAACCTAACGTCCCGCTGGACCCGGTGGAGGAGGGAAACAACTGGATCTGTCACACGCTCACACTGCTGCTTCTCTCCCTCTTTCTTTCTGTCTATTTTACTTTCTTCCTTTCTTTCTGTATATCCGTCTGTCTTTCTCTCTGTTTTTCTATCTTTCTTCCTTTCTCTTACTTTGTCCTTCCTTTCTTTCTGAATATCTATCTGTCTTTATTTCCTTCTTTCTTTCTTCTTCTTCCTTTGTTCTTTGCTTTCTTCCTCCATTCTTTCTTTCTTAATATTGTAATAAATTGAATGTACAATGAATACATTGTGCATCTTTCTTCTTTTCCTTCCTTCCGTCTGATATTGTAATAATTACATTTTTTACATTAGTAAAACAGCCACACTTTTATTTGACATGTTTGTTTCTTCCAAATGTAAAATTCTATTTTATCTACAAAGAAAATTAATATATTTCACATCTTTCTTGCTTACAATTTTTCTCTCTTTATTCTTTTCTTTCCACTTTCCCTGACACACAAACATACATAAACATGTCGAACACAAGCCCTGTTTCTGCAGGCAGATGTCCTGGGAGAGGGAGGCCAACGTGCCCTTTCACTTAAAACAGAACATACACACACCCCTACACACACACACACACACACACAGAGTGCAGTGTCAGTGGGCAGGGGAGTGTCCCTGTGCAGGAATGCGGAGGAATGATAAGTTGTGGAGGTGTCGGGGGAGAGACTCGGGCTGTTACAGCCAGACACCTAAAAACACTCCACCCAGCCTCCAGCTGCTCTCCTCCTTTTCTCTTCTGTACTTCCTTTAATGTTTTTGCTCGTCTTTCTGTGCGTTACCTCCACCTTCGCCTCAGTTCCTGGCACTGATGGTTCAGTGATTTGTCTACTTTCACCTTCTCCCCTAAAGATCATTTCCATTTTTTTCCGTCTTTCCTTGTTTGTTTCTGCTTCTCTACTAAAATGTCTTGGATCATATTCAAGTAAAACACTTGCCAGATGCTTCAGATAAGAGACTCTATGACTAAAACTAATGATTCCTTTCTGCAAAAAAACCCCTGAAATTGACTTTTTGCCAGTAATTACAATTTTGTAGTTTCATGTGTAGGATAAAGGCATTAGGAGATAAGTGATGATTTTTCTAGTAGAGGTGAAATCTATCTATCTAGTCAATAGTTGTGTTTCCACTGACTATATAATTCCACAAACTGGAATTACAAAAATAAATTTGCTTAATGGAAACACACCAATTTAGAAAAACTCACGTTTTTTGATGACAAGTGTATCAGAGCTGCTGTTGAAACACTTTTTCCCCATCATACGAATCACATGATCAACAACCAGAAGTTATAACTGGAGAAAAAGATGATGAAGAAGAAGACAGGAAGGAAAACAAATTGTGACATAAAGGACGGTGGGGAAAAATAGGTTTACAACTGCTAATCTGTTGCTAAAGTAAAGATATGTTCCACATTTTCAAGGAATTTGAACTACATTTCTCTGGGTCAAATTTTAAAGAACTTTGGCTGATTAAAGCTGAATTGGATAATTGTACCACTTCAAGCACAGTTTTACATTTGTAACAAAAAGAAAATTAGCAATGCTTTTTGTCATCAAATCCTTATGGAGTAAAAATCGTAATACAGTGTAATACAGTGTAAGAAATACAGTGACTTATTGTGCGCTGATCACAGCTTTTTTTTTATAAATGAATGATTCATAAAAGGTTTATTTGAGACAAAACTTTTAAAGATAAACCAATCAAATAAAAAGAGTGGGGGTCCACAACAGCCAGGATTTAGCTTAAAACGCTTAGAGCTTCCTAATTTCACAGTTCAAACACCAAATGTACCTCAATATGAACAATCTTTCTCTCTTCTTAAGGGTAATTATAAAACTATTGTTGCTACGTACAGCTTTAATCATAAACATTAACAAAAAGAAACATTTTTACAATAGGTTTGTCCAAACCTTTTCATGCATGTTGTATTTAGTTCGGATCCCATTTTATTAATTAAAAATCTATCACTCTATCTTTATTCATCACTCATTCATGATGTCCAGGTCAGAGTGACATCCTGCAGCCAAAGTCATGCAGGAACATCAAGAACTGTGGCACGTAATGATTAAATGTTCTGGATCTGCAGAACATAAATGGCTTCAGATATGCACAAACTCGACAAAATCAAAGAAAGCGGACCACTTCGGTCTTCCCCTACATGGGGGAAGTAATAACAGATTCCTCTTTAAGCCATTAACAGTTTATCAGGCTGCACAGGCTGCTGCCATCTGCACAATGGGAGATGGAGAACTTACTGTGTAGTTGGTTAATGTTAAGTAATTTTAGACTTTTGTGTGGCACCTGCAGAACTGACATGAAAACATCTGAGCTCCAGTTTACCTCTTCACACTTAGGTGCATGTCACCTTAACAATCAGCCCAACAAAACCAGAGCTGAGATTTAAGAGCTTGTTATTCTTTGATTTTTTGTGAGTTTAAATTTACAGTAGAAAGCTCCTCAATGTACTGTTAAAGTTTTTTTTTTTTAGCATTTATTCAGATTTTTGTGTTGTTCTCTTATGCCTTTTTTAAGTGTTGGATGCTGAAAGCAGAAGGCAGCAGCATGGAGGGTGACTCATGCCAATAAAAATTGGTGAATAAAAACAGATGTTTAAACTTTCCTCTGCAATTAAGGTTAATTGCTGAGATTTCAGGTCAGTGTTAAAAAAAACTGGGGTTGCCATGTTTTATTTGTTTATTTTGCTTATTTAAGGATACCCATTAGTCTCTACCATAGCAGAGACTATTCTGCCTGGGGTCCACACCACAAACATTACAATAAAATCATGCTTTTACCAACAATACAAGAAAGACATCAAAAGACACAAACTAAAGATTTCATTTGTGAAAACACAAAAATACAAATCAACCGCCTTAATAATTTTAGCATAACTTCAAACCTGGTGTAAGAAATCAACATTTTCACTCATTTTATGCATGTGTGTACATATATATATATATATATATATATATATATATATATATATATATATATATATATATATATATATATATATATATATATATATATATATATATATATATCACTTTTTTATGCCAGAAGAACATTATAATATGATGTAAAGCTCAAAACGTTTATTTTACATAATGCTGCCCCTTTAAAACTGTCACTATGTTGTCATTGTATAACATGAGACAGATAATCTGTAAAATAATTTAGCTCCTCTTCCTTCTCCCAGTGCTAACGGCAAAGAACAGTTCTCCCCTGTGATTCCCCCACTCAGCTCCTACAGACTAGCCTGAAGCAATTAGCAAACACCTGGTGGAACTGCGTATCATCAGCTGAGCTTGTTAGAGGAGCTACTTGTCAGTGAAGCACCGGTAAAAACCTTAAAGGGTTAATAGAGGAGCCATGTTGTGATGACTTCCTGAAGGCGGAGCTTCAGAAAGAGCAGGGGTTTTTAAAGTGACAGAGACCAAATTAAAAGGTGTTAAATTCCAAAGTCAGATTTGTTTAAAGTCATTTTTGATATACAGCATATAAAAATGCTGTATATAACTGATACAATAACTGATACAATAAAAGTGTTTCCATTGCAGTTTTGCAAAATACATGTATTTTGAAAAGGCTGGAAAACATCCTAGTGCAAAAACTCTTAATCAAAAAATGTGTTTTTTCAAAATTGTCATGTTTGTATTAAGCAAATTTATTTTGTAATTTCAATTTGCATAACTTTGTCAGGATTTCCCCCAGTGTATCATAAGCCTGGCGGGCCAACAGGCTGTACTTGCACCCCCACCAGGCTAAGCATTGTTTGTTAATAATTCTAGGTTTATTTATGCAGTCGTAACAGTGATAGTGTCTCGTTGGAAGTCTTTTAGGAAGACTGAGGTCGGGTTTGTCTTTTTATTCACAGAAACTCTGAAAGCACCTCCTGTCTTTACCAGTCCTCACACTAACAACTTTAGGGCATAAAGTGACATGTCATGGATAAAAGACCAAAACATTTTGGACACTTTGATTAGGTTGCAACAACTGAAGTGTAAAAAAATTATATTTATTTAAAATTTTATTTTTTATCTGCCTTTTTAGATGTTTTAATTGGTGTTTAGGTATTATCAGGTCATATTTTCAGATTTCCTGTCTCAAAACTCAAAAACATGGCGGACCGCTGCACGACTGCCAACACCACCGGGATTATCAAGTTTTCTGGGGAAACCCTGGTTATGCTTAATGGAAACGCAGCTAGAATATACAAAAATTGAAGAGGTGAATTAAAAATGTGAAGAAATGTTTGTCTGGAGGTAAAAGAAAACTGATTGCTAACATTAGCGTCAGTCGCTGCGAGGTGACGGGTTCAGACCTGCATCCTTGGAAGACCCAGTTTGCACCCCACCCTGCAGCAGATGGAGAAGACTGTCTGAGCAGGTACTCTGAGGCAGGGCAAGGTCCACAGGGCGGGGAACACCAGCTTCCCTTCCTGCTGAGTGAACGAAGCCGCCATCAGACGGGACGGATTGAAACGGGCCCAACGCCCAGGCTTCTGTTAGGTTCCCTCAAGGTGGAGGGGGAGACACAATGAGACGCCGCGGCTGTTTTATGGGCTGTCAACAAACCTCTGAGCATCTAATAACAGTGCAGAGTCCAGGCGGAGGCTGAAGCATCCCTTTTAGCCCATCACAACTCAAGTGGGTGGAAGAAGAGTTAAGGCAGCGAAAAGGAGACGAGCGCACGTGAGGTAATCGTCCGAACCAGGTGGAGTGGTTTCCAAATGGGAGGCAGGGAGACACGGCTGAGCAAGCAGACAGATGGACGGACGGGTTATTGTCACGACGACAGGCGCTCCATCCCGTCCTGTAGCGTGGCGCAGCGGCGGCCACCTCTTCAGGGTCGTCAGGGGGGATCAGTGCAGCCCCATCGAACACGTCCAGGGCAAATGAGCAGGTTGCCGCTGACGACTGTCAACGCCGGGGAGCCGGATGGAGTGACGGGACGCATAACCAGACAAAGAAGTGACTGCTGTGAGGCATTAATGGAGGAGGAAAGCACTTCAGCAGCAACACAATAACAGACCAAACTCACACACTCCAAAAAAAAACATGCAAAGAAACACTTAGATAAATGCTGCTTTCAGTGCATGACTGCAGTTTCAGCAGCACACAGGGCCGGATAGAGGGAGGCATCTTCCTGGACAAAACTGTCAAATTAATTCTAGGTTTTCAGTTATTTAATCTGTACCACACTTTCAATCATACAGCTAACTTATTTATCAGCTAAAACAACATACACACAGGTACTAAACATACGTTTCATTTAGTATACTTTCTGTTTTACTTCCTGTATTTAAGAGTGAATGATATGAACTTAAAGTTTTATTACAATATCTTGTGGTACTATTGCAATAACAAAAGTGACTAGAAGTACAAATTTACATTTATTCATCGCATACATAAATGTCAAATTAATTCTAGGTTTTCTGTGATTTATTTTGTCCAACATTTACAGTCATATTCAGTAAATTAGAATATCGGTTCCAGTGAAGCTAATTTATAAGCTAAAACAACCTCTAACTTGGTATTAAATATGCTTCTTTAGGACACAAAAAAGGTTGGACTACATTTAGTCATATTTTCAAATGTATTGATGCTTTCACTGCACTAACAATCCTGACAATATGGGCAATTTTGTTGTGACAACAATAATTCAATGTTATCATGACAAGAAATTTATCACATTAAATGATAAGCGATACAGTAAAAGCTCACCCCTAGTCTGATGTAATATTCAAATTTTAAATATCATGTTTTTATCACCTGTAAGTGGAAAATCACCATAATCAACATAAGCAAAAACCTTCGAACATCCATCTGTGTTAAATTAATTTTAAAAGTTCCTGAAATTAATGGGCCTTTCAATAATATTCTAATTTGTTGAACTGGTTTGCAAACAAAAAATAAATAAATAAATTAGTTAATTTTAAATTTTAGGGTCAATACAAGCTCAGAAAATTGGACAAATGTCTCTTAGCAAGCAGAAACATTCATCCAGAAGTCATCAAACCTCTAACATGGTTGGACTCTTCTAGGAAGAATCTGGTAGAGTTCATCTAAATTTCTCTAGTAGTTTGGTATTATTGCTTTGGATTTAAGATTTAAAAAACTTCCTTGTCTGCAAATATACTGTAGTATATTTAAATATAAGCTAAGCTTCATCTTCCAGATTAGCTAGGAAGCTAAAGTGAAGCAAAGTTTTTGGCATCCAATTAACCAATTGGATACCAAAATTGGATACAAATAGTTTATTTTTTACAGAATTTGAACCGGATGAAGGTAAAACTTCTTCACTTTCCCTTCACCTAAGGAAGCTAAGGCAAAGTTAACATAGTTACTTGATTGTGCTACAAAAATGGCAGTTTGTGCCTGGAAAACATAGTACAGCCTGTTAAAGATAAGACATAAGACATCGGTACGTCATGTTTAATCATTTCTACAATCATTCCTCTTTCACAGTCAGATTTGGGAGAAAAAGTCTCAAAAATTCCGACTGAACTCAGAGAAAGAAAGAAATCGAGCTCCATGAAATGGTTTAAAGGGTGTAAATGTTTTGAAGGACGGTGGATCTGGTCGAAATGCCATCTGGTCCTCCTCTCTAGCAAACATCCACAGAGATTGTGCAGCAGAAGACACATCTGATCCCTGTGGCCTGTCTTTCTTTCCACTCCCTCCTGGCCTCCCTGTTGAGGGGGCGCTGGGGAACATTCCTGGGCTCCAGCTTCTCCACTCTGGGCATTAATCCCCTACAGCTGTGCCCCTTACTCCCTGATTCCCTCCCACCTGCCTCCCCCGTCTCCCTCGCTCTGCTCCTTTCTTCTCCCAGCTGGTACTTCCAGAGTCTTAATACATTTTTCACCAGTGACACATGCAGAGCAGGGCAGCCGAGTTCCTCTGGATTCACCACCAATATGGTGACAGGCCCACATACGTTCGCAAACACATAACAACCGTTCCCTGTATGCATCGAATTATACGCCGCTTAGGTCCAAGGGAGAGAGAAACAATGTGTCACACTCTCACATGCACACAGCTGTAAATGTATACAGAAAATCCCCTCTGGCTCTTGCCCCGGAGGCTCTTCTGTGAGACCGGGGTGAGGGCCCGAGGCGCTAGCATCACACACAACGACCCGAGGACAACCCGACACGACTCCTCTGCCTTCGACAGAGACAGAATCCCCTTCATATTTAATACGGTGATACAGGGAGAGCTCTGAGAATAATGTGCAGGTAGAGGGGACTCATAAATAACGCAAGGAGGTGGAGATAGAGATGTACGGATGTCTGGGTGCTGATTTAAACAACTACATAAAAAGGAGTGAATTTAAGGGAGTCAAAAACATCTTTTTTGGGAAAATTAGCTGAAATAAAAAAAAAGAAAGTATTATATATATATATATAATAAAGTTTTAAGGGCAATTTAACAAGAAGTGTGGCTGAGGTTAATCTATGGGTGTCGGAAAAGCCAAAGTGTAAGTTGATACTGAGGGTGATTTCACACCAGCCCAGTTTAGTTCACTTTAATTAGATTCTAGTCCAGTTTGTTTGGGAATGTGTGAATGCATAATCAAACTCTAAAAAAAATCAAAACAAATGTTTAAATTTCAAATGTATGGATGCTTTTGGATTGTGGGAGGAAGAATACCTGGAGAGAACCCACACATGCACAAGGAGAAATCTACAGAAATCTACCCTGAACCAATTATCACCATGTTAATTGTTGGGAAAACAAACGCAGAACTGATGCTGAGGGTCAAATCCTGCAGATTTTACCTGCATGAATCTAAGTAAAAATCATCAATATAATTAATATTAGCATAAAAAGAGAAGACATTTTAAAGAATATGTTTTTCTGCTCCTAGCTGCTACCATGCTGCCCCCCAAGCCCTTAACAGTGTGACAGACAGGAGCAGAGTTAATAAGCCATGTCTCAGGAGGGGCCGCTGTGAGTGTGTGTGTGTGTGTGTGTGTGTGTGTGTGTGTGTGTGTGTGTGTGTATGCGTGTGTATCAGAATGCTGGGACTCGCAGGAGCTTACGAGTAAATTAAAACACACTTTAATAAAGTGACCAGAGGCGAGGCCTGTGGGCCACCTCCCTCAACACAGACACACACACACACAGAGAGAGAGAGAAGGGCGGACACACTCCTCTGGGACAGGATGGAGAGGTATCCTGGCGGATGGAATGTGGACAGACGGGACGGGTGGGGGGGACAAGGAGCAAAACAGTCCGGTGCAGAAGGAGAGCGGCAGGAGGAGGGGGCAGGGAGGTCAGAAGCAGCAGGCTTATAGTATTTCAAACTTCTCCGCTCAGGCCAGGTGTCTCTGAAGCAAATAAACCATTTCAGCGCAGCTCTGCACCTCCCACTGGCTTCTGAAAGCGCGCTGTACAAGCAGCCCAATATGTGTCTCTGTTATGGTCGCCCAAAAGCAGAGCGGAGGGCCTAAAGAATGTTTCACTTCACATTCACATACATTACGACGTCATGCTGCAGCCACAAACTTCATCAGGTTTCGCATACAAAGTGGCACAGGAAATTATACTTATGTAAAAATATACTAAAGTAGAGATCATTTTACAAAAACGCAAAATCTTACCAAGAAGTTTGGGTCTAGTTTCTAGTACAAATATCTTAGTACATGTTAGGAAAATTATCCTCCTGTTCATTTACTCATGAGTTTATTTTACAAGTTATCTTTTCATATTATTCTTTTTATATTATTCTTTTTTATATTATTACTCTCATATTATTCTTTTATTTACTTAACTTTTCTTTCTTTGGAAATGTTCGACCAAAGAGGGGTCAATTTCCTAAACCACAATACCCATTTGAGACTATGCATATGGATTTCATTGAACTTTCTCAAAGTGGTCCCTATAAATATTGCTTAGTGATGATTGATGCTTTTTCTAAATGGGTTGAAATTGTCCCAGCAAAACATGCGGATGCACTAACTGTAGCTAAAGCAATATGCAGAACTATCATTCCAACTCATGGCATTCCACAGAAAATCTACAGTGACAATGGTCCACATTTTGTGAATCAAGTCATTCGGTTAATGGCAGACAGATTGCAGATAACATTAAAAAATCACTGTTCATACCATCCCCAAAGCGCTGGGTTAATTGAAAGAGCAAATTCTACTGTTAAATCCAGACTTAAAAAATGTATGGAAGACACTAAAAGGCCATGGCCAGAGTGTCTGGATTTAGTGAAAATGTACATGAGAATTGTGCCCACTGGGAATGGTTTAACTCCTTTTGAAATAGTACACGGCAGAGCTTTTAAGCTTCCTTTATTTAAAGACACCACACCACCACCAGATGACAGTGAAAAAACTTTAGCTGATTACATGAAAGAAATGTTACAGTCTAAAGAAGTGTCAAATGCAAATTCACTGCCAGAAGAACCTTTGTCTTCACAGGACCTCCAGGTGGTGAAACCAGGCGATTGGGTTTTCATCAAGGCCATTAAGAGACAGAACTGGGCCTGCCCACGGTGGGAGGGACCGTTTCAAGTGCTTTTGACCACTCCCACTGCAGTAAAGATCGCTGAGAGACCATCCTGGATTCACCTCAGCCACTGTAAGTTGCAGAGAGTGTTGGAGACCTAGGTGGGGGCAGTGGGGAAATCCGACTACAAAGGGGCGTGGCTTAATAGGGTTACGCATCTCAATCGTCGGCGAAGAACTCATCACATCCCTGTTCCATAGAGTCCTAGGTAAACTCTAACATCTCTGTAACTGAGCAAAGATGGGGTCCTCATGGAGATGGGGCCTCTTTTGTGCTGTGGCTGCTGTGTGCGTGTCCTGTTTTTTCAGTCCAACCTCACTAATCCATCTGGGGAGAAGATTTGTCCATACCACTGCTATGAAGATCTGGCTAGGACACCTTCCAGACCATCACCATGACAACATATGGCAGACTTATGTGGAGATGTTGGCCAAAGAACGGAATATGACCAACTGCTACGTCTGCTCGGTGATGCCAAAATCTACTAGGAAACCTACTCTGTATGTCAGTCCCATGAACAGGTCCCAAGCTGTCTGTTTTGCCTCTTGTGCTTTACGTTTCATGCCAGCGACTCCAGTCAACACTTCAGATGGTGACATCCTGATGAAAAGGGTGTGCACTGGCGTGAAGCCCATCTTCACCTACAGTGATGTTACTGGATACCCATCACGGATGAAAGCTGTCACGATGCCAGGAACAAAACATCCGGTCTGTATCCATTCTCCACCAGGAAACTGGACTGTTCGGGTAGGCCATGTACCTGGATGCCAGCAAAATATCACTGATTTATTTCCTAGCTCCGTTTGTCCACGTGCTGATGGGACTCTAATCCCATGTCCCATGTGGACACCTCGAGGAAATTATCCCACTGAGGGTGGTTGGTTTCTGTGTGGAGGAAGTAATATCTATGCGTCGCTACCCATGAACTGGTCAGGTACTTGTGCTCCTGTGTTTGTCTCTGATCATACCATCATTATATCTACTGCAGCAGTACACTCCCATCACCTGCGACGGCGGAGAAATTCAGAAATTGTTTTCCAGCCACATGATCCTATCTGGGGTTCAAATGTTCCTAAAGAACACAAACATTGGAGTACTGCTGAGAAATGGGGACTGTCAATTTTTCCATGGGTTGGAGCAGCAAAATCTATGCTGATGATTGAAACTTTGGATTACAGGATGAAGACCCTGGTAAATATTACCATGGACATTGAGAGAGGACAGAATCAACAACTTAGTGAAATGCGACTGATGGTTCTCCAAAACAGGATGGTGTTGGACATACTTACAGCTAGTCAGGGTGGTGTGTGTGTAATGATAGGAACATCTTGTTGTACTTATATTTCTGATGCTAATGAAACTCATATTGCTGAAGCCATGTCTGCCTTAAAGAATCTGCAACAAGCCATGTTACAGGATGCTGTTCCCTCACAAGAAGATTTCCTTTCTTGGTTCATATCTGGACCATGGTGGCACCTGTTGTTAAAATTAATGATGCCTCTTCTTATTGTTCTTTTCTTGTTTTGTATTTTTACTGCCTGCATAATCCCATGTTTAAAATCTCTGATAGCCAAAACTGTTGGACATGTTCTATATCAATATCAACTTGTTGCCTCTATCACTGAGGGGCACCCTGATGTCTAACGTTATGATGGATGCATTGAAAATGTGCCAGCAAGTGATGTATTCCTGATGTCTGTGTTAGACTTCATGCATAATATGAAAAACAGGTGGGAAATGTTAGGAAAATTATCCTCCTGTTCATTTACTCATGAGTTTATTTTACAAGTTATCTTTTCATATTATTCTTTTTATATTATTCTTTTTTATATTATTACTCTCATATTATTCTTTTATTTACTTAACTTTTCTTTCTTTTGTAGTATATTATTAACTTTGTTTAGGATGTTTGCTTAGAAGCTAAAAACGTTAAACATTCATGTGTTATTAGTTCCATATGTAACTGATTAGTTGTGGTCAGCCACATGCCCTTGTAAGGGCATGTCCATAGGAGGTTCCAGAATGTAAAGACGGTTGGTCAATTCTCTGTGTGACTGTGTGAAGAAGCCCAACCTCCTTTTTCTATACAATAAAGAGAAATGCAAAGAAAGAACTGGCAGAATTGAGTCCAGACAGTGTTTGACAGCGATTCGTCGCGTCTGTTCTCAATTCTCCTATTCTGCAGAAAAGAAATCAAAAGAAACCTAATCTCTGTCTCTGGCTGATTCTTTGCAGGTTGTGACAAAATAAACCTATCAGTACACTTGAAATAGGACACAACTTTTCAGCAAGAAATATGAGCTTGCTTTATGTCAGTAATCAACTAATATTGATGAAAAACCACTGGATCTACTGGCAGATTACTTCACTTAGCAAGATATTTTCCCCATGTTTTTAGTGAAATAATCTGCAGTGGAACTGGTGCCAGCAGCGTTACCTGGAAATTTTAATGGCATTTTGTTTTGGCCAACAATTGTGTCGCGTCCACAAGCAACGTCATTGAGACATTTACTGATGTTTCGTCATATACTAACGTTTGTCGGACGGTCCTGGAAAGGTTCAGGAAATGTTATCTGAACGTTCAATGTTAGATGAGTTTCATTACTTAAAGAAGCTGCAAAGTGTGGCATGAACTGGTCTTTCACCTCTGTGAGCCATTTCTCTGCAGCCACAGCCACAGGTCAAGCTTTTCAAATCTATTCAGCTAATATTGCTAATTGTGACAGGCTTTCTCTAGCAAGCTAACATCTGACTTCATCTGGTTGAAATGAATTTTATTTGGCAGTATAGGAGTAAAGGCATGCTATAATTTCAGATTTTTTTTATGCAAAAAGAAAAAATAAATTAAATGTATGTAACACTTTCCTTTCCTCTTGAGGATTATGCAGTACTTTATGTTGGTCTGTTGCAAAATAAATCCTAATAAATTACCCTGAAATTTGTTGTTATAACGTGACAAAATGTACAAAGTTGTAGGTTCCTTGGCTGCGCTCTATTTAAACAGACATGTCAGCTAAGGTGAACCAGGGTGTTACCTAGCAAGCATCACTGATTTTCAAAAGCGTTTTAGTAAATGAGGGAATAATGACTGGAAGAATGACAGACTTATAATTCTTATGCGAACAGTTTCTTAAAGTATCCAAATGATCTGTGACCCTGTGATGTAAGGCTGGAACAGACTGGATGAGTCTGGTCAAACTTTGTCTGCTCCCTAATCATCTCCTTCTTGGTATATGAACAGAAATACCTCCCACACACTCGTCCCATCTCCTCCAGTGCATTCAAATGGGCCGTTTCCTATGTGAACGGACACGCTCGTAAACACACACTTGGCCCCGGTCCCCGACGCCGCGGCCAAGTGCTGGGGACTTCCAGTGTCGTCGCTGCCAAGTTTTCCTCGCTTCTTCCGAGGAGGACTGAAGATAGAAGCGTCTCCCGCGGATACGCACACATTTATGAGGGCTTCCTGGGAGAAGCCAAGACACACACCGCACTGCCACCTCGACGAAAAGCCCTCCAGCCATCGAATTACAATCTGCTGATCTCATGGAAATGGATGTCGCCTGGCAGGGAGCGAGGCGACGCATCTCCGCTGCAGCTTCTCATCTATTCAGATGAAGAGAGTTTTAATTTAAGCTGCTTTGCATTTTGACTGTGGGGCGTCGCAGCAGGTGGCGGCTGCAGCCTTTGATAAAAGCATTTTACCCTTGGTCATGCTGAGGGATGCAGAAACCATCTATCTATCTATCTATCTATCTATCTATCTATCTATCTATCTATCTATCTATCTATCTATCTATCTATCTATCTATCTATCTATCTATCTATCTATCTATCTATCTATCTATCTATCTATCTATCTATCTATCTATCTATCTATCTATCTATCTATCTATCTATCTGTCATGTTCCGTGTTTTTCCTGTGTATTTATTTCGAGTTTCTGTGTCTCTGAGTTTCCATGTTGTCCTGTCTTCCCCTCGATTGTCCCCAGGTGTTTCTCGTCCCCGTAATTACCTCCTGTGTATTTAGTGTCACCGTTGTGTCTCTGTCTTTGTCGGGTCCTCGTCTCGTTTGGCGTCTGTTCTGCCGTGTGTCAGGTTTGTCCATTCGTGTTCTCTATTGCTACCTGTGTTGGGGCTCAGCTTCCGCTCAGCAGTGCTGCTAGAGATTTGGACGGTGCATTCTGGATTATTTTACAATAAATCATCATTATTCACCTCTACCTGGGTCTCCAAGCGTTCTGCCTCATCATCTACACCGCACCTTATGACAATCTATCTATCATATTTCAGGATCACAATTGATTACTCCATATCAGTTTTGCTTGTCGTCCGTCCATCCATCCATCCATCCATCCATCCATCCATCCATCCATCCATCCATCCATCCATCCATCCATCCATCCATCCATGTTTCTCTTTCATCCATTCATTTCCCTTCTGTATTCGCTGTTTCTTAAAAGCTTACTTTGTTTTAATGGAGGTGTAAAACGTCGTGACTCTCGCCTTTCCGTAAAATCAGTTCTGCCTCTGTGTGCGTAACGCAAGCGATCCAACTCTGGGGTCAAAGGTCGACAATACAAAACATTTTCCGCTGAGCCAGATCTCTGGTTGTCGGCAGTTTCCGTCCTGAGAAGGTGTTCACGCTCCATCCTAATCCGCAGCAGATGGCCGACCCAACATTTAACAAACATTTACACTCACACAGCTCACATCGGGTCATAACACACACTACTTTACAGCGAGCTCAACTCCAAAACCCGGCTGGAAAACCACTGAGAGGTTTGCCAAAGTACAACGACTTAAACTTTACTACAGCAAAAGTTGTAATAAACTGAAATTCAACTTCATTTTCCTTTCCTCCTCATTGTTGGTGTAATATCAGGAAAGGTAAAGAGTCAGGCCTGTTCCTCTCTGCAGGAGAGCGACCCCGCCGCGGGTCACATGTTAGAGAAGCTTGGCGTTCGGAGCCGTGGAGGTTGACACAGAGTCCCACCCTGAGCCCAGTGGGTGTTTGTGAACAGTGGGCCTGTTTTGGAAGAGTGTGTCCACACCACAGCTGTTGCACAGTTCAAGGCGGAGAGTCCTTCTGGGTAGGGGACTGGGCGGTAATGAAAATTCCCCAGTAGAGAGGCGAGGGGAATTCTCCACTGTTATTTGTTATGGGAAAATAGAGAAGACAGGGACAGGAGGGGAGGGAGGCAGCAGAGGAGGGGAAGGACTCGGAGGAGACGAGTCGCCGTCAGTTCGTGTCTCCTCAGGTGATCGGACGGCCACGAGCGGAACAAAGGGAGGGAATCGGAAAACTAGAGCGCTGAAAGACAAAGGCAGTGACAGCTGATTCATCTCACAGGAAGCACTGCAAAACACTAAACCTTACCGAGAAGGTATTTTATTTTATTTTAAGGTGATAAATCCCTTAAAGTTGCAGTATGTAACTTTTATTAAAAAAATATTTTCTCACATATTTGGTGTACCTGTCACCATGTCGTGACAGTATGTTATGAGACAGATAATCTGTGGAAAAAATGAGCTCTTCTGCCTTTTCCCAGTTCTCCCAGTGCTAACTAGGAACATGCAGTCAGAGCCAGGAGGTGGGTATTAGTGCTGTCAATCACTGTCTGTGTGGCGCTGCTCATCCGCCCTCCTCCCCGTCCCCACTACATGCTGGAACTCAGCATGGGTTGCTAGGTAACAGGCTTGGCTTTGCTGGAGTTGCTAGGTAACGGTGCTGATTTGTGACGTTACGTTCCAGAAGTTTTTGAATCGGCCCATTTTCCAGACACCAAAAAACACCAGCTGGGTGTTTTTTTTCCCTAAACATGCAAAATGTGACTTTTGCATAATTCGTCCCATTTCAGAAATAATTGACTTAAAACAAGCCTCAATATCTTGCTGGTAAGTTACTTGTAAGTAACTTCTTTTTTGAAGTGTACTAATATATTTGCATTAGAAAACAGATCAAAATTACTTGGTCAGATCTTGTGTTTTTGCAGTGTAGAAATCATAAGAGGAGTCACATTAAAACAAGCCTCCAACTGTAGCTGTGTTTTCCTTAGATACGCGATATGCACAAGTTGTGATCTTGCTCCAGCTGTGTTCGTTCCAGTATTTTATCCTGCAGCTCTGCTACTTCAGTTCTGTGTGGGCAGATATAAGCTGGACACATGCACACTCAGGAGTACGAGCTTCTGTTTATAATGAGCGGGTTCCTCGCTATTGAGACGTATATTCAGATGGGACTTGGCACCGCACTTCATGGTCAAACCTTTAGAGTCCAAACACCCTCGCTAGCAGCTCGCTCTAAGCATAAAAACCACAGTTAAACCTTCAGACACACATGCCCGCACACGGACACACTCAGAAACAAAGAATTGAGGTAAAGTGAGACCAAGAAACTGCAAACTTATCAGCTCAATGTGTTTCTACTTTTCTAATCTGCATCATTTGCTCTGAGCAAAACCTTAACGGGGAACGCAGCCATGGTCAATATTATGTCTTGGCGCGGTGACTGTTCCTGAACACGCATGTATGCATGCTCACATACGTGCACAACGGTGGACAAAAGCTCGCACGCTGAACTCTGTCCACCCACTTGCCAGAAAGTTATTGTCTTTTTAAATAGGGCTGTTATGTGAAAAGAGCTCGAATGTGGTAATATTCAGTCAACAAATGAGGTAATTATGCAAGGCCGATAGAAATATGTGCCACCAATTATTTTACGAATAAAAAAACTAAGAACTGAACGTTCAAGAGGCCCAAATGTAAACACTGTAAACAGGACTGCGCTGAAGCTTAAACTTCTATAAATAACCAAATTTCACTCATTTTTCATACTACTCAGTTTGTAGTTGAAGAAATTAATAAGATTAAAGACAAATGAAGATATTTCTGATCTGAAAAGACTCTCAAGAGATACCTAAAAATCATGTCCTTTGGAAACAAGAAAGAAATCCTGACACAGGAACGGAGAGATTCATCATCCTTTATGACAGGAGTGCCCAAAGTTGGTCCTGGAGGGCCGGCATCCTGCATGTTTTTGTTCTCTCCCTGGTGGTAATAACAACCTTTTCAGCAAGTCAATGTTCTGCTTAGGCCTCTAACAAGCCATTATTTGATCCAGGTGTGTTAAACCAGCGAGAGAACTAAAACAAGCAGGATGCCGGCCCTCCAGGACCGAGTCTGGGCACCACTGCTTTGTGAGGTTTTAGCTATCATTAGGAATCAAGTTGTTTGTGACAAAAAACAGCTGATGGACCAAATTTACTCTAAACAAAACCTTCAAAAATCAGGCTGATAACTATTAAACCACAGTTATTATCAGTAAACATTAGACCACATTTTCACGTTATTAAAATAGTTAACATACTGTATGTCATAATTTATACGTCAGTTTTAAGTAGGACAGGGATTTTAACACATTTATTCAGGTTAATTAACTACATTGATGTTAATGCGTTAACATTTTTCTCGCAATATCAATCACTTTTTTCTTTTTAAATACAAAGGTTCCAGCTGGAACTTTTGTATTTGTATGTTTCTGGTGCACCCATAAATCTGACGCACAAGCAACATCCGCTAACAGCGATGGACGACAAAACTGCTTCTCTTGTTTTGGGAGTTAATTTCTGCTTCAAAAAATGATTTGACTGGCTGCTGGAAAAAACTATTGTTGTGTTCAAGATGTGCTCAAAGGAGTTAGCCTAGCAAAGGAGCTATTCAAGCCTAAAATAGCATCTCAATGCTAATCATGTAGCAGCAGCACAGATTTTAGCAATGCTAATGTCAGCAACCACAGCCTACTTTTCTAAAGAAGCTCCATGAATGATCAGGGCTTCCTGAAATACTGAAAAGCTGAGTGGCTAAAATAACACTTAGCTCTGATCAGAGGGTTGAAAACCCTGAATAACAGATTAAAAACAATAAAGAATTAAAGATCTTGTCTATTACATTTTGACGAGTTAAAATGCAGTGCAAGATATCTCTGATTCACCATTTGAAGGGTCACACATCCGTAATTACAATTCAACATTTCTCAAACGTAATTATGACGAGTCAAAATGATATTTTTGGATTTCTGAATTGAGAAATTCAGTTCAGTTTCATGAGAGCTGAATATTTCATTACACGTCTGTCAGTGAGTCACTTTTGTCTGTCAAAATGTTTTATGATTTTGTCACTGATTCAACTGAGTAAATAGGAACAGATTCTGTCTTTGTGACAGGCTGCTGCCTGAAGATTTGAAATTGGTTCTTTGCTAAGTGGTCTGCATGTTTAGACACAACACCGGCTCATCCCCTGACTTTATGAGCCTTTTTATGCCTGAGGGCGTGCAAAGGAAAATTTTAAAACATTTCCACAAAAGCTGCAGAACTATTGATCGGATGACTTTTAAAGAGTCGGAGAATATTTAGTTGTCCAAAGTGCGGTCCAGGGGCCATTTGCGGACCTTGAAGCAATACTTGGTGGCCCTTGATCGCAGTTTAAGACTAGCCTAAATTTGGTTTGCAGGATCAGGAAGTAAATACAGATTCAAAAACAATGTTAGGCGCAATTTTGAAATCTTAAAATGTAGAATATGAGGTGCAATACAAAGTATCCATCCATGTTTTTGTTTTTAATTTGATTTAATTGATCAGTAAATAGTAAACATAAACATCCATTGACTTGACTAATATACCTCAACTGCTGATGTACAATGTGATGGACATTCAAGTCTGAAAAAACCCTGCAATTTAAGGATGGAAAACTATTTTCAGAATAACTTCAGACAGTAGGAACCATAAACTTAAGTTTATATTTTTGGTGGAAAACAAGCATTTACTCCTCCCTTCTCTCTAGTTTCAAAGCAACACTTGTCTTGTCTTATTGCAATAACTGATGTCATTGGTCAATAGTAAACTAGTCAGTAACAAGAGTCATTCAAATCACAAAATCCTTTTTTTATTTAAATATATCACGTCCATTCTTGTGGACGCTGGGTCTGAAGGGATTAATAAACTTTTCAAAACGGAGCAAAGTTGAGCCTTTCAACCTGAAAAATGTAGGATATGGTTTGTTGTCGTTTTGCTTTTTGATTTTGTTCAATCTGCAATTTGCTTGTCTACAGAAATCTGATGGTGCTGAGTTTACTGTTGATCAAGTAAAAATGAAAACACAAAATAGTTTTTGCAATTATAATTAACTGGCCACTATGCCATAAAGTTTGGACCGCAAATGTCAAAGGCATGAGGGATGACTTCAGACTTTTTCCCTGTGCTCTGTACACAGACAATAGTTAACCTGGAAACAGAGAACAGAATAAAAGAGGAGTAAAAGTTGTGTGTACAGTAAGAGACGGTTCTGTTTAAGGGATCTGAGGTCTCTGAAGGATTAATGGTGGCAGGCCAGGCAGGCTAATCAGAACAGCGGATAAGTCCCGGTCATCCAGGCGTTGAGCTGAATAAACATGAGGCTCTGCTGATATCTTCCACACACACACACACACACACACACACACACACACACACACACACACACACACACACACCCACAGACATAATCACACACATGCAAACGCATCAACCGGATCTGGGAGAAGCCAGACTTGTTCCAGCGGATGATGACAATAAGTAGGCCGCCGTCCTGCACACCTGAAGGAAACCGTAGGCAGCGCGTCGTCTTCCACCGGGTCACTGACTGCGGCGTGTTCCTGCTAAGCCTCTGATAAGTCCGCACCACATGCAGACAGTAGAACATGAAACACGGCTGAACCGGGGGAAAGTCATTATATGTCCCTCTCTCTGCTAATGTCACATGTGTTTCATATTATACAATCTGTTCCATTTGGAACTGGATCCTTGTTCGGTTCTTTGGAAAAGAAAAAAAAAAAGCTTTCAACATATGTTGCACTTAACTGAAAATCCCGCTCCCTGTTCTCTGTGAACAATGCTACCTTGTGTTCCTTTAGAAGTGGTCGTATTTTTAATACGGTTTCTAATCTGGAGAATTCCTCAGGTTTATCTGAGAAGTTAAATGACTTTTTTTTCACAGGAAAAATGAGATGAAACAACTTTTTTTGCTCTTTTTCTGCAGAAAAACAAGCTGGAAAAGGACTATCTGAGAGTGGCCTGCTTGTTGTGGCCGCACGCCAAGGGTAGGTATGCAGCCCAATGGACACCATCTGCATGAACACTTTTTTTTTTCTTTTTTTAAAGCAAGCATTTCAAATGTGTGCCTGCCTGTGTGTGTGTGTGTGTGTGTGTGTGTGGGCGTTTGAGTGCGTGCATGTGCAGAGTCGGAAACCAGGAGCAAATGCTTCACGGCAAATCGGGGGGACGAGGTGGGAGAGCGGGACATTCCTGCGAGATGACAAGCCGTCACAGTCACACACCAGCAGAGGAATGTTGGGAAAACAGAGCGGGTGGGCGGGAAGGTGCGATGCGAGGCGAGGCGAGGCGGGGAGGACGACTCCGAAAGACACAGAACGGAGAGAAGGCGACACTTCATTAGACCGGTAGTCATGGGTTTCCAAAGAGGAGGAGGGCAGCTGTAATTAGTTTGCAGAGATGCAGACGGAGCGAGAGAGGAGTGGATGAGAGAAGTTTGACTTTTGCCCCGTCCGCATCAGTAACCCGCCCCACCACAAGTCCCAGCAGCCCACCCCTGCCGCTCGCTAACTCCAACTTCTGTCATGCAACTGAAAAACCACTGGAGGGGTGAATGAAAAAGGGGGAAATGGACGAAAACAGATCCGTCTGTGTGCAGGAGGCTGAGTGTGATTCTGAGCGGGATCACTCACACTGCAGCCTTAAGAAACTTAAAAAGTCTAAAAATTCATGGGTCTGAAATTAAGGCCTTAAAGTGTCTTAGATTCATTTATTAAATGTAATTCGGTCCTAAATATGCACAGGTTTTAAATGTTGTCTTAGAAGGACTATTCAATCTCATACACATATTAAAAATAAATAAAATGACAAGTCATAATATTACAGGGATAAAGTCAAAATAATACAGAAATAAAGTTGTAATAATATGAGAAAAAAGTCATAATAATAGTACAAAAATAGTCGAAATAACGCAAAAATAAAGTTGTAATATTATGAGAATAAAGTCGAAATACTACGTGCATAAACTCAGAATATTTTGAGAATAAAGTCGTAATATTACGACTTTATTCTTGTATATTTTATGTACTTTTTCCCTCCCCATCATGCCACAGTTTGAGTCACAGACATCTTGATTGCGTTCTGTGATTCGAGGAGGTTCAGGTTACCAACCAGCTTTTTTCTGTCCATCATCGGTAAGGGGTGTAAATTTATTGGACGTTGGTTGGATGACGTTCGTCTTCGCCATTGCCTCACTTCATCACCCTCCTACCACTTCCTGTCATCTTCTTTGTCTTTTCCGCCAGTAGTAACATCCTGTTAGTCACAAAGCAGTTTTGCGGAACATACTAATTTCTGTACAGCCACAAAAACCACCTGATCCGACCGGGCTGGACGATATGGTTTTAAAGTTTTATGGTGATATTTTGTTGTACTATTGTGATACAGAGAAAAGTACAATAAGAACTAGAATAAAGTCGTCATATTACCAGAATAAAGTTGTAAGATCACAATTTTATTCTCGTAATTTTCGTAACATTCGCAACTTATAACATTTGTAATGCGATTCTTCAGGACACCAGTCAATAAGCGATAAATTAATAAATTGCATGATAAATTTAAACAAATTCAATAAACACCATTTGCATGATTTATAATTTTTCTCTTCTTTTTTTCTGGATGACAAAAGTCTTCAGTTTGGTATCTTGATCTCAACTAAGTCCTTTTTTGAAGGACAGTTTTGTTTACAGAGACTTCATAATTAATTTTACTTAATGTTTTAGTTGTTTTGTAAATTTATTTGGGATATTTAAAATGTCTTCCAGTTCCAGTGTTAAATGTTCATTAGAATCTAAGGTTTATCGATCTTTGAGAATGTTTTATTATTCCGTTACCATTATTTATATTACTTGAAAATGGTCTCAAAGCAGCAATATTATTGTTTATCGCAGTAACTTTTGGGATAATTGATTGTGCAGCAAAATCTGTTATCATAGCAGCCCTAGCAGTCACATAAAGAAGTGTAATTTGTCACTAAACAATATACAGTATTTTCAAATTTACTGGTATTTATTGACATTTTCATTGAATAAACAGTGAAGAAAATAGTAAAACTATTCATGAAGACAGTTTTGGGGAGGTTTAAACATCATTAAGTGGAATTTATCATAAGGAGAAATCATGATAAGTTTATCACGATAAATGATAAACGATACGATAAGTGCCTATGCCGAAATAAATATATGTACATTTTTTGTACATTTCTGCCCTGATATGGGTCTTAAAAGTCATTCATCGTGGTCTTAAAAGTCTTAAACTTGACACTGAAACGAGCAGCGGTGAACGCCTCTGGCGGCAGACTCAGGATATATAGACCCGGCAACGACTGAGGTGGAGAAGGAGTGTGAACACCAGCGAATATGCGCTCCAGATGTGTCGGCCTGTCACGGCGCGAGTAAACACCCCGGCTGATGGACAGCTCGGGACTGGACGGCCTCGCCGTCTTCCCCCCGGGGAGCCCGCTGGACGGGGAGCGAGGGGGGAGTTTGGGGAGGAGCTGAGGGAAGCGGTGGGTGAAGGAGAGGGACCCCCGCCTAAAGCAAGTCACCCTGAGGACCCGAGTAGCCTGGCAGGCTGGATGTGGAGGAGACAGAGGGAAGGAAACAACAGTAGGAGAGGGAGAGGAGGAGGAAGAGTACATGGGGGCAAAGAGGACTGGGCTTGATTGTTCCCCCTCTGTCCCACCTCCATGTGGCCTCCAAGGGGGCTCCTGCAGCCTCAGCAAATTTCCGTCTGGCACGGACCTGTGAGCTCCTGGGAGCAAACTGAAATATGAACCGCAAGACAGGAAAAGGGACAGCGAAGGAAGAAGAGAGAACAGGGATGGACAGAAACTTTAAGCGTAAAACCTCAGAGTTCAAAAAACAGGATTCTTCCAAAAGTACACCAAGAAGGTTAAAAAATGTTTGCTGGACGATGCGGCTGTTTCACGATGTCACGCCTGTCGCAATAAATCAATTAATGACATCAGTTCTTTAAGGAGAAGAGCAGCAAAAGGCTTTAATAATCTGGAAAAATGTCAAAGTGAAAACTGATTTCTACTAAATAATAACAGTTAAATAATAAAACTATGTAACATAAACTATGTAAGTGATTTCCCCTTTAAGTCAGTATGTCACACCTGTGGGTGCGATGGCAGCAGGGAGTCTGTGGATCGGTCTCAGTCAGAGCTGCACATCTGCAGTTTTCCTTCATCCTTCCTACTAAACTATGATCTCCACTCCAATCACTGTGAGACTTGCACCAGTTGTCTGGACCTCTGGTGAATTAGGTCAGTCACTTTAGCATATATTTCACATATTTTTATTTAATTGTCATTTTATAGAAAATCAGTTTTTGCTTTAGAAGGTTTCTCAGACATTCTTCATCCAGGGGTTGAATCATTTTTACAGGCACTGTAAGTGTTATTTATGTTTATGTGTAACAAAGCAAACAATGATCCGGCTGTCCTGGGTGACTAATGCCCCACAAATTCTTCCGGCACATCCGACGTGCTACAACTTTGTTTTGGTTTCTTCAGAAACCGTCTTCTGGTGAGGGGAGCAGGCTGCGGCTCAATAATAGCTGCCATATTTTATTTCACAAACACCAGGATGTGAGTGATGTGAGGAAGATACAAAAAACCTCGTTACGTTTTAGTAAACTCAGCTGACGCTGTGGTTTTCAGGCATTTGTGTACACAAGTCAAAAAGCTTCAGGCCTTTGCAGGAGTTTATCATTTATTCATCTGTCATCAGTCTACTAGTGTGATCTAACTGTTTAGTTCAAGGTGACAGATGTAATTTATAAAGATACATTAAATTTAAAAAATACATAATAGAGTTCATGCACAAAATCCAGATGTTTTCTTTCAAATGTTTAACTTACTTAAATAAACAAACAGTTACTATATTACTAGGCAATAAGATCCAATTAGTTTAACATTAAGGGAGCTTCTGATTTGGTTTGTTGCCATTTTACTATTATTAACTTTTTAACTGATCACAATTTCATGATTTTAAGATCACAACTGACAATAAAATATACATTTCTAGGATTAAGAATTGGATAAAGATGAGCCAGATTTGTACTTCTGTTTAAATATTATACTTGTTTTGATTCAGTAGTTTTAATATTTCTCTTTTCCATCATTTGTTCTATTTTCTGTCCATCTTAAAGTTGCATTTTAACTGTTAAAGGTCTTCCTACGGACAAATGTTGTGAATTAGGTATGGCTTCATAGATCGCGATGAAGGCATTAGAGTGTTTTGATGTTTCATGTATCAGTACCTATAAAATAAACAATAAAGTCAAAATTAATAAGCAATATAATTGTCTGGAATTGGCTTGTTGGAAGCTGCAGACACAAACGTCTGCAAATAATCTGAAAATCTGTCGCTGGAGTCTAAGAAAGAAAATGCTTGTTTTTTTTCAGAAACAGTTATTTTAATAATTTTAAATGATTTCTTGATTCAATTAAATACTTAAACTTTTCAGCATTTTCTCACATTGTGAAAAATATTGTTATTACATATTGAATATTTTGTGATGCACCAACAAAGAGTAGTGTACAATTTAGATAAAGAAGATGTACATTTTTGACATGGCTTTGCATTGCTCCCCTTTTACTCTGATGTCTCCAAATAAAATTCAATGCAACCGATTGCCTTCAGATGTAACCTAACTAGTGAAGAGTACAGATGTGTGTAATTTAACCAGAGGCTCCGCTCACACGGAGATGAACACGTAAAGTTTTCGTAAAAACAGTTAGGAAAACATGGATGCTGTAGTGAGAATGTTGTATCACAGAAGAAATGCAGCTCGCATGTAAGCACTGAAATTTTTCAATAATGAACCCTGAAGCACCCAAAGCCTTCTGAAACATGGTGGTGGCACCATCATGCTACGGGAATTCTGTTCTTCTGGAGGGACAAGGAAGCAGGTTTGAGTTAATTGTCTGATTATTTGTCTGAAAAACATGAAACCGAGGTTAAAAACTAAAACAGAACCTTTCAGCAAATGGAATCTAAACGTTTTCCTTTCAATCTCTTGATTTATTTCTGTTTTAATTTAAGTTAAAAATGCATCTTACTGCCCAATTAAGAGCATATTAACGTCACTGAAAGCCCCATCTCCAAACCTGACAGCGTCCCGAGCCGTGAAAAATGATCAGAACCTTGTCTGTAATCATATACAGCAAATGTGATCTGGCACACATCTAATCCACCTTGGCCGAGGTGTTCCAGAAGCACATTAGTCGATCCGCGCGTGGGAGCAGATGCATTTGAGTCGCGTCAAGTGCAATGGAGGCGCTATCAGAAACCCGCTCCGATGACACTGCTGCATTAAGCAGCTGTCCACTCCCATGATCATTAGCGCGATATGGATGCAGCGAAGCAGTTAGCAGGATGCCGGATTGCTACAAAGACAGCTCTCCAGGGGGAGAAGGGAGGGAGATGAGTCCAAACAACATCAAGTCGCCGCAACCCTCAGAGACACGGCCAGAACTTTTACAAGCTCAAAACAAATATACAGATTGAATTCTCCCAGCATCCTCCAGCGATTAGGCAATGTTTCCTCACCCGGCTGCATCAAATTCAGGGGCAGCGTGGATGTTTTAGAGTCACTTTTCTGTTCCTGAATTTAAATTTGAGTTGCTGTAAGGAAAGAATTAACTCCAGAGAAGGTAACCTGTACTATTTTTGAGTGTTTGTGTTTTTTATCATTTGGGATGCACCGATCTACTTTTGTAACTCCCGATACCGATATCTGAGGCTCAGTATCGCCCAATACCGGTCCGATAGACAAAACATCTCTAAATTGATTTTAAATGTTTAATTTTAAACAGACATGAATTAGGGGTGCACCAATTTAGGGTCCAGCTGATTGATCTTCGCCAAGTTCCTTAATGTAATCTGTGATTGGCCGATATTTACATGTGAAGCCGATTTTATCCACTTCAGCAAAAGTCTAAAAATCAGTCACCGCCTCTTCTGCTCTCCCGTGAGAAGTTTCATGAACAGATCAACCCACCAGATCATGTCTGCATGCTTGCAATTAATAGTCACCACACTGATGCAAGCTCAGCAACTTTCTTGCTATATTTAGCAAAATTCAAAGGGAAAAAAATGATATCGGCCAAAATCGGAAACAGCAGGTCAGGCTTTTAAAGATCAGTAATCAGGAATTGAATAAAAAAACTTGCAGTTGACGCATCTCTAACATAAATGTATTAACTTATAAATTTATTTGGTAACGCGGCACCAGTACAGCTCATTTAAATACACCAACACCTTCACAAGCTGGTCAAACATGTAAAAACAACTTTAACTTGTTCAGTCAGTATAGGAGTACAGCAGCCAGTGTTTAATACGTAATAAAGAAATTCAAACTGTCGTAAACATTAGGTTGGCTATTTTCGTGAAACGTAAAAATAAACTGCAACAATCTTCTTCAAATGGTTGAGAAATAAGAAATCGTTTTGTCACCAATACCGATTAATAATATTAATATTAATATTAGATCGGTCCGTCCGTCCGTCCGTCCGTCGATTTTATATCTGTGAAGTACCTGCTACCGTCAGTTGTTATAAAAATGCTAAATATATTTGTGATGGAGGAGCCGACACCAGCGACAGTAGAGTCCATGCCGACGTGCAAGCACACACACACACACACACACACACACACCCGACATAACTTAGTTTTTGGTTTCAGAACAACCCGGCGCGGTTCGTCGTGGGTGAACACACGCGGTGTCCCTGACCTTCCGGCCTCAATTGTCACATCCATCCCAGCTCATAATTTCCAGTGTTAAACATTTTCCCAGTTCAGATATTCAAACAAAGCTATTTCCGGATTAAAACGCACTGGGAGGGAGTCACGTGGTTACGTAACGACGTAATCAGGACGTTGTATTAATTCAGCGTTTTCTGTTAAGTTGAGCATTGCACTTTTGGTTTCTTTTTTTCAGTGTTATGGTTTTTATATTTATTTTGTATAAATTGATAACAGTTTATTGAGTGAGAAGATTCCTCTTTTGTCTTCTTGTGGGCGGAGCCTGTGGCTATAAAACATGTCTCTGCACTGCAGCGAGTCCCCTGACTTTGTTTATAACGTGCACAACGAGAATTTTGCATAATGTTTCCTCTTTACACCTAAATTGTTCACTCACTACTCAAGATATCCGCTGAGTTACCATGATAAATAGATAATTGGTGTTTGGTGCTCCACCTGTCACCTGTTCCATTTGGTTGGTGTAAAACCTGCTGATTAAGGGAGTCGTAGTTCCCTCTTCTCTTCTGAGTCAAGGTCTACACATTTGCACAATGTTTCTCCTTTTAAATTCTAATAAATTATGAAAAACGTACATTTGCTAACTGTGCTTTGCTTTCATAATACATGCTAATGTTACCTTGCTGTTTTGCAAGGTTAGCTTAAGCGACCTTGAGGACAACATGTTCTGAAGCCACAAATCCAAAAAGTGAATTTCAAGAAACCCTAAAAACTCTCACTTCTTGGAAAATACCTGATTTGGGATTGGGAGATTAAGAAAAAAAATCCTTTCCCTTAGAAATATTTAAAGTTTGAATGACTGTGTTAGCCTTTAGCATTTAGCAAACTGTAACTGGAAGATGTAACCTTGCTCCTTGACGATTCTCGGCCTCAAAGAGGCTCAGTCGTATATTATGAAACAGTGTCTAATTAGTGCTGCGCTAAGTTTTATGCAAGGGATTAAAAATCAAAGTTTAACGAAGATTAGACACAGGAGAAAAAAAGTTTTCATTAAAACAGTTGCCATTAGCGATGAGCCAAGCGAGGTTCAGGGAAAACCAGAAAACCAGCCTGAAATCCAAACATTGCGTACTTCATGTTTAATTTGTGCTCAGTTAGTTTGCAGTGTGTGCCACTAACAGTGATGAGGCCCTCCTGTGTTTCCTGGCTGTGCAAAGCGAAGCCACACAGGGGGTCATTATTTGTGACGTGAGGAAGGACAGGCATGTCTTCCTACTGCACAGATTTTCCTGTACACACCCCAACTTTTGTGCACAGTCATTCTGTCCCTGCTGTACACATGCAGCATAAGTCTCCCACAATGTGTGTGTATATGTGGGGGTGTGTGTGTGTGGGTGTTTACTGAACTATGGAAAGAGGTTCACCTCCGAGCCATGGGGTGAGTGAAGATTCCTGGCGCAATGGGACAGCCCGCAACCCAGTCCATCCCAGTAGACCCCTGTCATGACTGCCTGTACCCTCTGATTTGGACTGAGGGCAATCAAGCAGACCCAGTAAACAATACAGAGCCAGGGCATTGAAAACCACAATAGCTCTTCAATGTATTCCTCTTAGATCACCAGGGACACCAGTGTTTGTCCGACCACTGTGGAAGCAGAGAGAGGAAGTATGGAGAGACTATTAAAACAATCAAAGATGCTATTTAATGCTAATGGACGATGGGAAGACATGGCATACAGTTCACTAACAGAGCTTCTTAAGGAACATCCATTAGAGGCTTGGTTTACGGGAAAACGTATCTTTCTCGCTCCCATTTATATATATATATATATATATATATATATATATATATATATATATATATATATATATATATACACAAGAGCAATGATGCAATTACTTAAAAGTTATTGTGTCATAAAGTCCTACGAGCAAATCTATTCTTATCTGTTGTGTCTATGTTGGGTTTAGTAAATAAACTGCACAGGATCTGGATACCATCTCATCTCCAGACAGAAGAATAAAAACTTTTCCTTTGACATTACCTGCAGCCACATTGACACATGATAAGGCTGCTGAAAACTTCTCATTCTCACTATTTATGAGGGAGATCGCAACTTACAAAAGCAGCAATTGTTGTTTTTTTCTCTTTCCACTCATCTTAATCCAAACAAACAGGAACATGGTGTATAGTTTGTGTGTCTCCTAAATAAATAGCAACTTTCACCAGATCTGGAAGCCATGAGTCCAGCAAGCTGATTGTCGTGCTCAAGTTAAACGTTGGTGTCAATGACGCAACATGTACTGTAACGTAGTCTGACTTACTGATTACACACTTAACCAGGCGGAAGAAAAAGTAGTAAGCTACACTACATCAAAAGACTGAAGTATTTAAGGTATTGATACTTAGATTTGAGAATCGATCTTAAAGTATAAATGTACAGTTGATATTTCAGTATCAATCTGCACATCACTAGTCAGCACATCGCTGCGATTTATGTTGGCGGATGGGATGGCGTGGTCTGGCTACCCGAAGGAAATCCCACTGGTTAACTTTTATCTACAAAACGCTACATGGCTTCCTGCTGGCATACACTGTAAAACATTTGAAGGGGTTTAGCTTGAAAATCAAAGCCCACCTGCTGCCTTGAAAATATAATTCAAGTCAACATGAAAATCGTTTTGGTTTTAACGCAGAAATTATAGTTCATGAAGTTGATTTAAAAACACGAGATAAATTGTCTACGCATTGTTTTTTAAGCTCATTCATCTTGAATTGTGAGTTTTAACTTAATGCTGCAATTTAAACCAAAAAATTTCTGTTCTGATAACAAATTTTATTAAACATCACAATGAATTCTGCTCAGAAACATTTAGTGTGAGCAGAAGATTATCCTCAAGCTTTGCAAACTGTCAGTCGCATTAGAAAACTTTTACTGACATTTGTTTTCTAACCAACTATATGAAACCTTCCTGTTAGAGGTTTTGATTTCACCAGAGAAAACTTTTTGAAATTCTGATCTTGGTCACAGAAGCAAACTATCTTTACACTAATAATTTTTTTTCATTGTTTGGCCCAACCCAAGAGACAGAGATTTTTCATTAGTTTAGAACTTGTTGCCTTGGGGGGGGGCGATGAGATATTTGACCAAACACAGAAAGCCAATAAGGGGCCATCGATTAGGACGGGATGAGCACCATATTGGACGCACAGATGGCAAAAAGAAATTAAAAAGCTGCAACAAAGAAATGGAAGGAAACTAAAGTGGAACGCGTGGATCTCATTGCATCTGGAGGGAAGAAGTCACAATAATAAACCTGAGTGAACAATGAAAGAACAAAGTGTACTGCAAGGTGAAATTAGTCACCGCCTGATGAACTGACGTCTTTTATGCATCTTCTCCAATCATGTCGTTTTAGATTTCTGGTAAAAGCTGGAGCGTAATCAGTCAGAATCTGAGTTTGCTCTGCATTGACATTTACAAAGAATTAAGAGTTTTAGGTTTCTCACTTCCAAAGTTGTTGCTGTATCATGTAAAACCTCACATGCAATACAGCCCTGGCATTTCCTGCAGATGTTCAAAGACATAAATGTCTGCAAGGATTTTTTTCAGCCAGAGAGTAACTATCCACAAAGCTGAAGTACCAATATCTGAATTCAACAGGAAATGACCAGAGAATTTCAGCGTTATTGAGAGCAGAATGGTCACATTTTTACATTTTTCTAACTGACTCATTAGGCTTTACTCGACTTTTTCAAAATGTACCTGATATATCAGCACAAAAATGTAATTAAGGACGGTCATTTGTCGCTCACTTTGTGCTGCAGCAAAGAAAAAACTAATTCAAAGTCCCATTCGTACCTTTTGCATCAAGTCATGCATCCTCTTTGCACAACGTTCCTATGTGAACAGCAACGCCGGGCAATGTCTGGACAGAATTGTCCACACATTCTCCAGGAAGTCTCCAGGGTTTAACAAACTCAGCTGCACAGGCCTGGTTAATGCATTTGGTCTGGGTGGCTGTGAGAGCTGTCAATCCACACCAGCAGTTCAGAGCAGCACATTAAACATGCTTCAACTCTATTATCTTTATGTGAGTAAAACTCAAAATTCTCTTAAGAACTGATTCTGAACATGAGCAAAAATATTTATCGCAAGTTTGTCAATCTACAAATATTAGAAAATGTTCTAGTTAAAACATTTAAAGATTGAGTTTTCCTGAGTCTGTTCAGCTGTAACCAGAGCTTCACATCTGCGCTGCTTGGACTCCACCACCTCCTGCGCCTGTGAACAGGTCTTTTCCAGCCCAGGATAATTGGACGACATTTTACAATACCTCAGCATTTGGTGGTTTTACCTCACAAACAGAAGGTCACCTAGCACATTTTCTACTGGGTTAAAGTCCGGGAATTGGGCCGACGACTCCACAATGGTAGTTTTATTGGTTCTGAACCAAGATGTACAATGTGTGGGGCTCCTACCCTCCTGAAAAACAGATTTCAAGGGAATTTCCTCTTCAAAGTCAGACAATGTGGCCTCTTAAGAGTTTTCATGTATTCAGACTCAGTATGAAACAAAGAGATCCAACACATGCAGCAATAAACGCTTGCTCGCATTTTTTGACAAATCAAAGAGAGCAGAAAACAAACTGAAAACAAGTAAATATGAGTAAATTATAAATATGATTGCATTCATTACTTCCTGGTTCTCATCCAATCACGTCGCTCATCTTTGTTTCTGTCTTCCAAACCGTTCAGCGTGACCAGACCTTAGCAGCACCATATCAACTATTTAAATAAATCTTTTGAAACCATTACTCTGTCTTGGCTGTGTTGGATTCAGGAAACACTCCAGGTATGTTTTTGATGTAAAGCTCAAAAAGGTTGATTTTACATAACACTGCTCCACTAGGACTGCTGGAAGGGGAAGATCGGGTGAAATCTTGCTGTCTGAACCAGGAAGACGTCATGGATGTCTTTCCTTTAGGTGGGAACTGAAGGATTTATTTGTCGCAGTCGAGTTTTCGTGAACGGGGGAAGATTGACATCAGCGACCTGTTGTTCCCTTAATCCCCACGACGCGTCCAGTCATCTATAAAACAAAATGGTGGTCAGATGCAGACACAAGTCCGGCATCTGAGACCAGAGGAATATTACGAGCAGCTTTCCCCGTTGCTGTTTCCGTACTTTAATGAGCTCTTAGACCTTTTTTAATAACTGTTGATAGATGAGACACGCAGGGACAAACTGCTTCTAACAGAGAAAAGGTTGCTTTCTGACTATCGACTTTATTCAACGTTGACAACAGGGAATGAGTATGTTTGTGTTGTAAATAGTAAGTATGCAGGAGCTATAATATGAATTGGCTGCAACTGGATACATCTGACTAGGGGGCAAATGGACCTAATGGTAGTCTTAATGCTGGCCTTGAATAATGAGGCCTTTGTCTAATAAAACTGGAAAGCCTCCAAATACCTATAGGGACCTCAGCTAGTTAGTGCAATAACAGTCTATCAAAAGAGAAAGCAAAGTGATTACTTAGAGGGTAATAAATACAAGGTCCGTGCTGGGGAAGGACCAGAGCCCGGAGTGAGAGAAAGAAACAGAGAGGAACGAAAAGAAGACAGATGAAAAGAGAGAGAGAAAGAGCGCAGTAAGTTGATATAAATTAACACATCACAAAAGCTGTGAAGCTGCTGCAGGTAACTGCTTAACCTTGTAAATCTTTCAGTGGCTATAACATTAAAATTGCCTCAGTTAAGAAAAAAAGAGAAGGTGGAAACTTCAGGCACAAGGACCTTGATTGTAGCACAAGGAACAAATAAAATTATTTGGAAAGGATAAAAGTTCTTCTCTCTCCCTCTGACAAAAAGATTTTTTAAATTCTCCAGAACATTAAATTTCTCCGTACTTTGCTTCAAACAGAAAGAACCACAGGATGAATGCAATCAAAGCCACCAAGGGCAAAGAAGATTCCCTTGAGATGTGAAACTATTGTCCCCTATTTTAAAATGACAAAGTGAGAATTTTACACCTAAAATCCAAGCAGGTGAATTTTTCCAAAGCTAAAGTTAGGTTAGAGGAAATAAGCTTCACATTTTGGGACAAAGGGACAATAAAAATGCTTTGCAGTGGGATTCCCAGAATGTTTTACCTGTGGACTGAACTCAAAGAAAGAGCTTCAGGGGTGGAGGACAGGACACAATAACACCACCATCAATTACAGAGAGAGGGAGGGATGGGGCAAGAGAGAAAGAGAGAAAAAGAAAGGGCAAGAGAGACAGAGAGAGAAAGAGAGAGAGAGGTTGGGGAGCCGACATGAGGATGGACAGCCTGGAGGGAGACATGTAAGATTGGATGACAGCCGGATTTGTTCTCCACCATGTTGGTTCCAGTGAAAGTTGGGAAATTGCGATGCTCTAGCTGCTTTGTGTGTGTGTGTGGGTGTGTGTCGGCGTGTGTGTGTGTGTGGGGGGGGGGGCGGGGGGGGGGGTGTCCATGCTGGCTCAATTTCCACCGACAGGTGAGCGATTCCCCTCTACCTCCGCCCGAATGACCAATGCCTCTCCGCCCCAGGCTCTGATCCATTCCAGCTGATTGATAACTGGAAGCCGATCACTGTTCTGCTGACTGGGCGGAATGGATCAGAACCCAGTCACCTTACTGGGCTGCACTGGGCTTTCTCTAAGCATAAGCAGCAATAAACTGGTAAATAAAATGCTCAGACCAGGCTGAGGTTCCAGTCAGTTCTGACTGTCTTGGTTCTGCAGGAGATCCGACGTCGAGTTTAGCCAGTTATTGTTGAAAACTGACCAAGACGGGAAGCTAACGTTTAGACAGATGGTTCAACAAGTCGTCCACCAACCCAAACGTTCTCCTTCAGCTGGAGACTAACCACCAAATCATCTGCTTTTTTGGAAACTTTTACAAAAATATGTTGTTTCTTAAAACTGTCAACATGCCCTGACAGATAATCTGTAAAAACATCGACCTCCTCCATCTCCTCTGCTATTGCTGTGTGGAGAAATGCTCTGTTGCTGGTGAAAAACAACCAATCAGAGCCAGGAGGAGGGTCTTAGCACTGTCAATTAGGCTCATGTATGCGCTTCTAAATGTGCTAATGGTAGTGAAAGAACATTACCTTCCAGGAAAACTGTTTATTTGCCATCACCTGTGGCTATGCTAACTAGCCTTAGCATTTATGGCAGGCTGTGCTGTTGGGAAGGCGCTGTGGCGTAGCAGAAAGCAACACATACATGGGAGTACACTAATGATTATTTTAGGAATTGATTATTCTAGATTAACCAGATAAACATCAATCAGAGAGCATAGTTTGTAAATCACTGAATGGTTTCTCAGCACCACAACACATTGAAGATCTGCTGGTGTTGCATCAACCTCTGAGGTCTTCTGGTTCTTCTCTGCATCAGAACCAGAACCAAACAAGAAGCAGCATTCAGCTTCTATGGACCACAAATCTGGAACAAACTTCCAGAAAACTGCAAAGCAGCCGAAACACTGAGTTCCCTTAAATAAAACTGAAAACCCACCAGTTACGAGTTTTCTATAATTAGTAGTAACTGAAACAATGATTAATATTGATGTGTATTTGCTTGTTGGTGGCATTTGACAAATTGTAAAGTTTAATGCTTGTTTCATAACTGGTCACTGATGTTTTTTAAAATCACTTTAAACTGCATTACTGCTGAAATGTACAACACAAATAAACTAATCTCAACTAGAGGATTCTTCCTGCCTGCAGAAGTTGCAATTTAACTTCCCTTTTTTGATTCAAACTTCTCGTAAAAATGTGAACTTTACAGTTGCAAGTAGTCGAGACTCATTTGAATTTTTTTTAAAAAAAACCAAGGAAGGAGCAAAGTGGAGGATAAGGAGTCGGTCTCTGCCTCCTCCTGTCTGCCCATTAAAGCCTGAATTCCTCCACAAACTGTTTGTTTTCAGTTCAACTCCTCCAGGCTGCTGCACAAGATAACCCTGCGCTCCTTTCTGTGCCTGTCTCCGTCTTCTCCGCTGTCGCTGACGCCCCCCGCTCCCCGTTCTGCTGGGGAATCTGTCTCCTATCAACATGTGGCACATGTCCTTGACAAGTAAAGAGGACCCCTCGCCGCGGGAGCCGGGCCGCCGTGTCAACCTCTGCTTTTTTCCTCCACACTTTCCCTCTCTTAATATTGAGTTGCTGGGGTAAAAGGGGGCTGAAGGAATCTAATAACTGTGACAGTGGGGCTTTTTTGGCTTTGTTCCTGAAGCTGTGCAGACACACACAGGGTAGTCTGCTGGCTCTAATGAAAGGTTAAATGAATAGGACAAAGTGACAGGAGGTACAATAAAGAAAGAAGAGGGAGGAGAGGAGATGTGTGCAAGCATGTGTCCATGTCTGAGTGCCTTGGCGGGGAGAGCTGCAATATTTAAAACAGATTAGTTTGCGACAGCGTGTGTGTGTGTGTGTGTGTGTGTGTGTGTGTGTGTGTGTGTGTGTGTGTGTGTGTGTGTGTGTGTGTGTGTGTGTGTGTGTGTGTGTGTGTGTGTGTGTGTGTGTGTGTGTGTGGGTGGATGTGCATCCAACTGTCCCTCTAGGACACAGATGATGAGGAGGAATTCCAGCATGGGGTTCCTTGATAAACGTTAAGGTCAGCGTTGTAGGAGCGGGCGGGGGATCGGGGGGACGCATGTCTCGTCTTGTGCCTCTCTCTGCCTGCGCCTTGGTGGAATGCAAAGTCACATGAAAGAGGCCCTCTTTCTCTCTGAGACTCGTCTCTTGTGTCTGTCTCAAAAGCACCACTGTCCCTCCCCCCCACCACCTCCTGACACATTACCTGTCAGCAGATTTCTCCCCCAACTCCAGAAACGGCCTGGCGATCAGATGCACGCACGCACGCGTCTGCAAAGAGACATTCGCTGAAAAACGTTGCGTTTCCCTCAAACGGGGAAAGTTTGCTGAGACAGAAGCAAACACACACAATCCTGTCATCATGAGGCTGCTTATTTACTGTGATTATCGCCACAAATGGTGCCTCTTTCAGCCAACAATCACATGCTCGGCGTTCAAACGTATCATCTAAATTTCTGGTCGGAGCAGTCAATTAAAACCGAGAACTAAGAAGCTGTACCTGAGGTGAGGCTTATGAGTTAATCTTCATGTTTGTGTTAAATCTAAAGTTCAAGACTTTGTCAGAACAATGCAATAAACTCCAAACATTAACTGGTTCTGGATGGTTTTTGTCCTTATTACAACCAGCTCTGTACAAACTACAGCCCCATTCACTATAATTAATACTAATTAAACTTTTTCATCTTCAAAAAATGGCAGGTTACATTCATGCTCTTATTTTGAGGTGGATGAAGACGCAGCAGTTTTGTTTTCTGTCCTAATGTTTTCCCTTCTTCTCCCCAAATAACCGGATTTCAAACAAACAGTAGAGAACATGATATAAAAATAGATACAATATATGGGGACACTACAGAACATGTAAAAATTAAATTGGTGCTTGAGGGTTGTAGTACTTCGAGGGCAAATATAATTTAATTTAAAACTTAGCACTTTAGCATTTGTGGATATGATGTCTATAATTAGTGCTTTTGGTTTAGTAATGCTAAGTTTTTATCAACTACTAACTACAGTGAAACCATCTGAAATGACATAAAACAGTTTAATTCAAGTCTCATAGTTTCATAGTGAAAGCAAAAGTCTATATTCACGCTCTTATTTTGAAGTGGGTGAAAACGTAGCAGTTCCATTTCCTGTCCTCACGTTCTCTCTTTTCCTCCCCAATAACTTTTCTTCAAACAAGAAAGAAACAACATTTATATAATATTAGTAGTCTTTCGAGGGCAGATATAATTTGAATTGAATATTCAGCATTAGCATTTGCTAAATATTGTGTTGGTTTAGCGATTTAACGCAGAACTAATTTATCTTATTGCTACCGCAGCTAACTTTTAGCTAATTACTGTCTCCTGTAGATGAATGTGGAACTAATGTCTATCATCAGTAATATAATATATAATTATAAAATCTTTATTACGAAGCCTTTAAAATGTCTAAAATGACATGAAACAGTTTAATTCAAGGCAGTTTATTTCAGGCAAAAGTCTATATTCATGCTCTTATTTTGAAGTGGGTGAAGACACAGCAGTTCCATTTCCTCTCTCCACGTTTTCTCTCTTTTCCATCCCAATAACTTTACTTCAAACTAGAAACATACAGGAGCAAAATGACAGTAAGAGTAAATAATATCAAAATTAAATTGATACATGAGGGTTGTAGTTTTTCAAGGATGGAAAGAAGGGAAGGAAGTTAGCACTTTAGCATTAGCAGAACTAACGTTTATAATTTGTGCTTTATAACTTTTTAGCAGCTAATTACTAAAGTAAACTGTCTCCTGCAGATTAATGTGTCTAAAATGATATAAAGCAGTTCAATTCAAGGCATTGTTTAATAGTGAAAGCAAAAATATTTTTGAATACTGCATAGAGGCACACACGAGCTGCAGCATTAAAATTACAAAGAAATGAAAACTTCATTCATTCTTGTCTTTGTTTTATTTTAACTGAGAAAATTCAACACTGGGAGAAATATGAATCTATTCAGAGTCTGCAGGTGAAATAAGAGTGTCAGGCAGAGTTAGGAGCAAAAGACCGAGACACTTTGGGCAATACCTCCAAAGTCAACATGCTACGTCTCAGTCCTCAGGAATTTTTCATGAGCCACCACTTATCTTGTCATATCAGATTTCTTCCACTAGCCTTTTTAGGGAAAAGGCAAAAGACACCTTTAGGGCAAATTATTCTCTTTTAATCAAATCACTCTGTATGGCCTGAGGATATCTCTCCATACCTTGAGTCACCAGGGCACGGCTATTAACGCACACGCCCCAAAAGAAAAAAATGATCCCAGCAAACTAATATCCTCATGCTCTCTGTCAATCTGTTTGGAAAGAAGAAAGAAAGAATGAAAAGAGGAAGAAAGAAAAGGAGAAAGGAAAAAGCAAAGAAACTAAATAAAGGAAGGGAGAAAGTTAGGAAGAAAAGGAGATGAGGAAGAAGGGAAGACAGAAATAAACTAATAAAAAAGGGAAGAAATGAATGAAGAAAAGACAGGAGAAAGGAAGGAAAGAAAAAAGAAAGAAAAGCACAAACAACGAAAGAACAGAAGAATGAATGACAAAAAGGAAGACAGAAAGAAAGGAAGGAAAGAAGAAATAAAGAATAAACAAAAAACGAGAAAGAAATGAAGGAAAGAAAGAAAGAGTGAGCAAAGAAAATAAAAGGGAAAATAAAGAACGAAAAAGTAAGGAATCAAGGATAGAAGGATGAAGAATGAAAAAATTATATAAAGATGGAAGAAGGAAACAAAGAAAGAAATTAAGGAAGCAAGAAGGGAAGAAAGACTTAAAAAAGACACAACGAAAGAAGTAAAAAGGAAGGACGCAAAGATGGAAGGAAAGAAAGAATGAAAAAAACCAACAAGAAAATTAAAGCTCCAACTTCAAGCTGGAGTTTCAATTACAAGTAGAAAATCCAGATTTTCTCACTGCCTGTTCATGAAAATCCAGCGAACAACTTTATCCTGCACTGCACTTCATGCAGGCAGCAGCCATAAAATATAAATTATATCACATAACCTTATACCTCCCAGCTGAGCCATTTGGTTACAACTCTACTCCTGTTCGCTGCAGCTCCAGGTCTCTGGTATTTCTATACCGCCGACATGAGTTACATCCCAGTGCCGCTCAACAACGTACGGATCACGGCCCAAATGGAACCGATTGGAGCGCCGCCAGGCCCAGACAACGAAGTGTTTACTTTACGCAGCTGCTGGTAATTAGTTTTGGACAGAATCAATTAAGGTCACCCTAAACCAGAGGTGGGCAGAGAATCCAGAAAGTATACTGAAGTGAGAGAAGCACTACTTCAGCATAGTTTACTCAAGTAAAAGTAAAAATGTATTTGGAAAAACGTCTACTCAATAACTGATGAAATTATCAATCGTTTAATATTTAAAAATTACATCATCAGACAAACCAAAGTTTAAGGTGGAAATTTTTGTATCTTAAGGACAAACATGACAATAATTCATATAATAACAAAAAATAAAATTAGGCAAAAATAATTATTTTCCAAATCAGTTTCTTTCAATAAAAAACTTGTGAATCTTTAACAAAAACTGCACTGAATGAAAAACAAACATGTTTTAACCAAAAAGTCACCAGACACACACCTGAAAGTTTTTTGTTTTTTTTTTCAAAAGTTACTCAAGTAAATGAGTAAATGTAACTAGTTACAACCCAACGCAGTCCTTTACGCAGGGAGTTAATTAAAAACCACATTTAACGTTTCTTTTTGTGTTTTTCAAAGTGACCTTTAGTCAGCGAGACTCCTGCAGACGCTTGTCCGGGTTTTCCTTTTTTTCCAGGTTGTCCTACGGAGCATTTTGATGAACATGCAAAATGAAGCTTTAGGAGAAAAAAGACGTGCGTGTAGCAACAAGCCTCAGCTTTACAGCTTAAACACACCTTTTACCGCAGAGACTGATTCTAATCTGATTAATTTGCCATTTGCAATTGTGATCTTTCTTCCCACCGCAGACAATACTATCATTTAGCAGATTAAAGCTTTTGTATAATATCAGGCCGTGTCATGAAACAACCAAATGACTTCTAGGGATGACGTTTTGCTTTACAGCACAAAAAAGGAAAGTCATTTACACAAAGCTGTCTTAACCAAAAATGGATCAGATTTCCGTTTTTTTTTTTAGGTCTGAGATGCTGACTTTAAAAAAAAAAAAAAAAAAAACTAACACATAAAAGAGAGAAATGAACAGAGAAAAGTTTCTAAATGTTTTAATGTCAGAATCTCAGACTGTTCTCCTTTCTTTGTGTTTTAAAATGTAAAACACTAAAGTTGACAATGAAGTTACAATAAATATTTATACAATAAACTGGTTTTAAGTAGAAACTCCTCTGGACCGAAAGGAAGCAAGAAAGGAAGGAAGGCGGGAAAAAAGAAGCAAAGTAGGAACAAAAAAGGAAGGACAGAAATAAAGGAAGGAGGGAAGGAAGAAGGGAAGGAAGGAAAGGAGGAAGGAAGGACACACTGAAGAGCAACACGATGAAAGAGGAGGAAGGACACAATGAAGAAAGAAGGAAAGGACACAAGCCAGGACATGAGGAACGAAGGTAGGATAAAATAAAAGGACACATTTATGCGATGGAATTTCTCATTAATGAGGAAAAAATCTGGAAATAAAAATGTTTTTGATTACAGTGAAACATTTCAGTGAACTTGGCTCTTAATTATTTGAGAAAAACGTGCTGCTTTGTGAATGTTTTCTAAAGTGCTTGAAAGAAAATGCAACTTTACACGCTATTGGCTGCTGTTTACCAACCAGCCAATCCAGAAGCAGCATTCATTTTCATTGCTGCTGATTGGCTGAACCCCCAAATTCGGAGATGAGGACGACTGAAGATGTTAGCTTGAGTGTTAGCGCCAGAACGGTTTCCACTGTAGGTATTTTAGTGCATGTTAAAGTATATTTGGGGTTTGAAATATTAAAATAGTCAGTTATGAGCGTTTTTCGCGGGCCGCTGTGGTCCCTAATCTAACGCTTATTTTCTCTTTCCATATTTTACTACCATGCTGCGTTCTCCAAGCGTTTTCCTTGGTGGACATAATTGTAGTAAAAAATAACTTCATCATCTGCAAACCTACTTTAGATTGATGGATTGAAAGAAATGTTTCAACCTGTCAAAGTATTGACGGCAGCTGCCCGCTCTTCTACCTCACATGCAGCTTCATCATTCACAGTGGGAATACGCTGCGTTCTTTAGATGTTTCTACATCTTCATCTCCGTGCCTCCGGGATGCTGCACTGGTTAAGCAGGTGAAGTGAAATGATGGATGGATTTCTTATAGTTTGACTCCAGTCAAAGTGCGGTATGTTTTCTGTTTTAAATGTAAATCGTTTTGAGTTTCCTGTCCCGACGTCTTCCTCCGTCTACCTGGATGTTTCCTTTGAGGGCGCCACTTCTTCAGATTGGATTCATGCGCTGCCATCATTCCTACGCTTCGTGTTTTCTACTTGTTCCAACTCTGTGCACTAAAAATGTCTCATATCGCTTCATTTAACTTAGCAGCTTAAGTGCAGTGATGAATTATGGAGATAAAAGTGAGAAAGAGATACCATATATATTAGGATTAACGTTGAAATTGGCTGATGCTAAAGCGTTTGGAATCTCCAAGTTTTAGATCCTGATGGCTGGTGACAAAAAAATCTCTTGCCCCAATCAGGCTAATTTAGAATCCTTTCCATTTCTTCAACTGACTGACTCAGACGAAGGCTGAGCTGCAGACTCAGTTGAATAATTGTACGGTTATTTCTTTATAAATGCAAATGATCTTGTGTCTCCTCAGGAAGCCAGAATGTTCATCTCTTAAAAATATTCAGATTTTTTTCCCCTTGCTGCAAAGGAAAGGTCTGAGTGAACTCACTCCAGTATTTTTTTCTTCCTCTCGGTTTGAATTCATGACATTGTCTGATGGCTGTCTAAGAATCACATGAACAGAGACCAGATTTCCTAATGTTTTCTTGAGCGTAAGTGTGTGAGGATTCAGTTTCATACTTTGTGTAGCGAGAAAAAGGAGAAAAGTAATTATCTCTCTCACATGTATGTTGTTCTAAGTTACGTTTTATATTAAATTAAAAGTCCAGCCTTCCAATTTGTTTTAACATTTAATCGTGTCTCTGCTTGGTCTCTAAAGTTCACGGTTTGAGTTACGCTGCTGTGTTCAAAGGTTTCCACACAGAGACACCGCTACATTTACCCCCACCTCCCACTCCCACTTTCAAAATATTACCTTTTCTGTCACTGCCAAGACACACTATCAGCCACACAGGAGATTACTGACAGAGCGTAGCTGGGATGGATCATTACAGCCAGCAGCTGGTTGGATTAAAAACAATTAATATCAAGCAGAAACGTTGGCTTGATATCATCAGGTGAGACGGAAAAATGTACTCAAAATCTCCACACAGAAGTAAGAATGAAAGACAAAGTTTAGTTTAAGCAGAAATCTGTTTTTGGCTCATGAAATATGTTTTTTTGTAGAAATGATTAAAAGTGGCATAACGTGGCGCCATTTTATAGCAAATTGCCTTCAGTTGTTATAAAATACTGTGTATATCAAATATGACTTAAAAGAAATTTGATGTCGTAATTTCATGCCTTGAAATTGGGCCTGTGTCTCTTTAAGAAGCTCCTCCTCCTGCTTTTGAAACTCCGCCTTCAGGAAGTCATGGCTCCTCTATTAACCCTTTAGCAACGTTTTTACCAGCGTTGGACTGAGCAGTAGCTCCTAGTGAGCTCAACAGTTCCACCAGGTGTTCGCTAATTACTGCTGGCTAGTTTGAAAGTGCTGACTGTAGGCGGAGCTGCGTCTCGAAGGCGGAGCTAGGTCCACCGAGGCGTTTAGCACGGCTGAATGGAAATTAAAGGATTTCTCAAACATACATGAAAGAATCAAAGCAACACTCCAGGTATATTTTTGTTGAGAGAATAACTTTATGACATGATGTTAAGCTAAAAAAAAGAGTAAATTTTACATAATACTGCCCCTTTAAGTGTTAGCTCATATCATCCAAGTATCTCCAGTAGCAGTCAGTCTTGTGATCAATATGAAGATGCCTCTGACTGAAGATTAACAAAGAAAACTAGAGGGTTATGTTATCAAAATCTGATTTGAAAGAAATATACAAAGACAAGAATAAAAGTGAGAATTCCTATGAAAAGACTGACGCACAGACAGAGAGATGGACAGCAGCTGCTTTTCCATTTACCTTAAAATTGTACAACTTGAAATTACAAAACTAGATTTGCTCATTGGAAATATGCCTATTCTGAAAAACCTCACGATTTTTGTTAAAAAGTTTTGTTTTTGGATGGATGGATCAAAACTTGGTATATTTAACAAAACTGCGGCAGAAACAGAAACACTGTTTTCACATCACACGAGTCACATGATCAAAACCACAAAGAAGACGACAGGAAGTAGATGTAGGATGATGGCACACCGTGATTTCTTTTACAACTTTTTGTATCGACAAACCTATTCACGGGATTTTAATTGTATTTCTTTTTTAATAGAAACATCGCAATTGCGAAATTGTGTTTTTTCTACGCTAGTGCAATATTGCCAAAGTTTTGTGCACTTCTAAAGGAAACACTGCTGATAGATGATCAGCTCTAGCGTCATGACTGAATTATGAACATATCTAATGTAACTGTTTACATCCGTCACTGCCATGATTTTTAATGACTTATCGCATGAACAATTAATTTCATTTCTTATTTAATGGAAACACAGAAATAGCAAAATTGTGTTTTTTAGACAAAGATATGCACAAATTTATTGGAAACGCAGCTAATGAGAGTTTAGAAGGAGACAGAGTGGGGTAGAGGACAGTGTGTGTGCGGGTGCATGTGTGTGTGTGAGAAGGGGTGGTTCACCATGTGAGCAGTAATCAGAGGGAGCCAGCAGGGGGGACAGTGGAGGTTGGTGGGGTCAGAGCAGAGCACCACTAAGCAGCCCTTCTCTTCATTAGGGGCCTCTCTAAGGAGGGGGGGTCGTCACAGGCCTACCTGTCCACCAGCTTATTGAACCGACTAACCAGTGGCTCACACACACACACACACACACCTCTGATTCTTCCAGACCCAGAGGAATCACGACCCAGCCGCAGCCTCGCTGACAACTTTAACTTTTTCTTTAACCTGACTCCATCGCCGCTGCCGCTGACCTTAACCACTCTCTACTTTTTGACGGTTGTCACCTTCAGAAGATGAGAAATGTTATTTCCTGAACTCAGAAATACTCGCACATCAACAGAGCGAAGACTACTGAAACTGCATTTCACCTTGCGACTCAAGAAACTGCGGCATGAGGGAAAAAGGTCGAGGCTCTGAGAGAGACGCCGATGTTTCAAACATCCCGCTGACAGACGAGCTGCAGAGCGTTTGAAGCAGCAACATTCATCCACATTTTCTGCAACAGTTTCTTTACTTTCCCTCCTTCTGTCTGCTCATCTCACGAAGTGTTCGATCCAAGCTCAGAAGAGTCCTGAACTGGGGTGCTGTGGTGGCGCAGGGGCAAAGCACGACCCACATGTGGAGGAGGCCTTAGTCCTCGTGGTGGTAGTCACAGGTTCAATTCCTGGCCTGGCGACATTTGCCGCATGTCTTCCCCCTCTTTCCTGTCAAAGTACTTTCAAATAAAGGCCACTAGAGCCAACAAAACCTTTAAAAAGAAGAGACCTGAACTGATTTAAGACACATACGTTCTTCCCTGCAAAAAAAAAAAACACAGTGAAGATGCGTTTTGGATTTTGCGTTCATAAATAAACTCGGATCTCATGCAAACGGATTTGTTTGTTTCTCAGACTGAATCACAGAGAAAGCAGAATATTTAAGGTTCAGAGAAAGAAGCCAGCAGAGCGGCTTCAGGCCTGGCACAAACGAAATGACATCCAACAAACATGGCACATGTGCACCAGCTTTCTGCTGGCTGATAACATAATGACACAGCCAGTGTGTTCAGACAAAATCCTCTAACAGTTTTTCAAGCTGTGCGTCAGAGCCATTTTAGTTTTAAATCTCTAAAAGTCATGAAAAGTTTGTTTCGTGGGCCGTCATGGTTCAATAAGGCTTCTGTTGTCAGATCTGGTTGTTCCAAAGAAAAACAAACAAAGAACATCGGAAGAGTTTCACTTAGATTCAGTCATCAGATGAAGATGGAAATGTTTCCTTTTCGGTCTGATCTTTGTAACTTTTGTCCAAATAAAGTTAAAACTCACTCATTTTATTCAGCAGCAAAGTTAGTTTGAGTAAATTCAGAAATGAGGAGCTTAAGAAAAATCATATTTACCATTGCTGCATGTTGTATCTGACAGACCTGGGGGCTCCTGGGACGTTTGGAGACTTGTCGTCCTGAAAAAAGTCAGATTTCGCCCTCAAGTGGGGGAACTTTCTCCCTCTTCCAGTCGCTTCTGAAATCAGGAACTGCGCTTCGGTTCTTCTCTTTCACCAACTCTGCCTCGATGTTTCTGACAGGGTTTATTCACCTGAAGAATACAGTCACTGTTTGGGGGCTTTTTTGTTTTGGATTTTTAATCCAGCGGGATCGCAGGAGTCGCGGCTGCTTTGCGCGTCGGTTGGATACGCGTCGGTGTCCCGGAGCGGAGCGCTGCGCCTTGCGTCGGTTCGAACCCGCAAAGTGAAGAAATCGAGCAGGAATCACAGACAAGCAGGAGCTGGGCTGTTGCTGCTTGTCCTACCTTGATGAAAAACGGGGAAGAGGGAAGAGAGAGGGGGGTGAAAACGCCTTCTTTACACTTCCCTGGTGATTTCCTAGTGCAGAGTCAGCAGCACAGTGTGCGCCGAGGAGCAGCGGACGGTCCGGGGCTGCAGGGGGAACTCGGGTGAATTCAGACCTCTGTTTCAGACCCTGAGTGACTGGGCGCGGGGGTCCATCTGAGCTGATTTACGACGCTGTGTCAGGACCGAGATTCCCATCTTGTCGCAGCAGATCCGCGGGGAAAAGCCGTAGCCCCGAGATAAGAAGAGCTTGTGCAACGTTTGAAAAGTTTTCAGGGCAGTTTTCTGCTGCGCTCATTCAGATCAGGCACGTTTAATGTCGCCTGAGAGGAAACACGCTGAATTAAACTACTTACTTAATGAAGTAAGAAAAATATCCCAAGATTTTTTACTTATCAAGGCGCCAATTAACTTTAGGCGAAAAAATTAAGCGTGCATCATATTTTCATAACGATATTTTAATCACGAAACAGTTTTAAGTGACTTTTTTGGACATTTTGTTATTGGCGTAAACATGTACTGGAGCGAGTTAAAGTCCACGTTTAGACTTGTATTTATGCACCTTTAAAAAAATGTAAAACGTAATATTTACATAGAAATAAAGGCTTGAAATAAATGACACTTTGTGTAACATGTGACTTTCACTTTGTAAACTGAATTACTAAAACACCTACTCAGTGAGATTCTAATTTACTGAAAGGCACCTGTGCAAATTTGGAAGCCAAAATACCTAACTGGATGCTAAATGGTGGAGGAAAGTTTAATTAATACAAACTTAATTTTATACTCAGTGTCATGAAACGGTGTGTTGAGGCAAACGCTGTAGACCCAGGTTGGATGATTGATGGTTGTTTTAATGATAAATAAAGTCAAATAGTCCAAAACTAGTCCAAGAAACACAGGCAGCACGACTGAGCGGAAGCCAGGGCTCAACGCCGGTAGCAACTGAATTACGAATGGACACACGAAGGACTGAGCGCACATGAGACGAGGACCCGACAAAGACGCACAGGTGACACTAAATACACAGGAGGTAATTACGGGGACGAGAAACACCTGGGGACAATCAAGGGGACAACATGGAAACTCAGAAACACAGAAACTTGAAATAAATACACAGGAACAACACGGAACATGACACTCAGGAGGACTTGAAGCCATTAGTTCGGTAGAAAAAAGGTGATCAAGTTTGTTTACTTCCATTTTTGTTTTTTTGTTGCATGCACACAGAAAACAAAGCCAGGCTATATCCATTTTTACTATTACAATCAGCTTCTGAAAGAATATTTCATGAGGTCAATAAAAGAAAAAGGGGCGGCTATCAGAAATGTGGGTTCATGTTTACTGTACAGCACATGTTTAACTGAAGGTCCGGGCCAAATCTGGCCTCCCATAACCTTTTACGTTCACCATTTTTGGTTTATCTCATGTTCTCATGTATTAGTCTCATTGTTTATGTTTTGGATTTGTTTCTTCAGATGACCGTTTACTGTTTGTATTATAGATTCAGATTTTTTTATACCCTTTTTCATTCTCTTTGCTTTGTTTATTTTTCACTTCACCCTGTAATGGAGAAGTAATGGAGGCTTAGGAAAAAATGTAATTTATGAGAATAAGGTCATACGACAATAAAGTCGAAAAATGCAATAAATTCAGAATGTGAGAATAAAGCTGTAATGATACACAAAAAGTTGTAATAGACCATAATATTAATAACATAGTAATAATAAGTCACAATATTACCAGAAATAGCTACATATCTGGTTTACATATATTTCTGCTCTCATTAAAATGACTCTTTTCCAGTAATTTTATGACTTCCTTCTGCTAATATTGCATCTTTATTCTACTAATAATATGACTTTATTGTCATACTTAAATAAAAAATATATAATGTCTGATTTTCTGGCCGTGAAACTCCATTGAGACCAACCCATGACTCTTCCCAGCTGTTAACCATTTCCTTATTTGCCCTTACCTGTTTCCTTTTCCAGCTGCGTCCACTCACCTGTAATTAGCTCCTTCTATTACTTCCTCAGTATTTAAGCTCTCCAGATTGCCTTAGTCCTCACTGGCTCCTCCGTTTCTGTTTCTGTTGTTTGTTAGCTTCTCATTCCTAGCCCACGTCTGAGTCTTCAAGCAGTCTTTGTAAGTTTTCTTTGTTTATATTTTATTAAAAAATTTTGCTTCGCTGCATAACTCTCTGGACTTGGGTTATTCTTTACTCCAACTGTGACACAGAGTTTCTCCACGAAGGAATGAGTGTGGAAACCAAAAATTAACACGAACCGAAATGATCCAAATACAAAACCGACATGATAAACAAAACATAAAAACCTCATAGATCACAGCAGTCAAACCGACACTGAAGCCAGACGTGTGGTCACTCTGTCGGCCCGTTCATCGAACATCTTGTAGCCGAAATCATCATTAGATTCACTACTGTCAGACATAACACTGAAAATTATGCTACCATAATATGTTGGGGGGGAAAACTCAGTGCAAAACATTTTGTAGCGTAAGGCTTGGACAGTCACTCTATTCAGAAAAATATCATAAACTGCCAAAGTTGATCAGGAAATTGTAAATTTTCTGATCAACTTTGGCAGTTTATGATATTTTTCCGGAATTATAATGAAAATGTTTGAAAATATTCCTAAAATTTAAGAAGTTATGCTTACCTCATGTTTGAAACAGACATATACTGTCCTAACCGTTTCTGAGGCATAGACCAATCAAAATGCTCGAAAGAAAGCGTCATGGCAACCAGCCAATCAGCGATAATTTCTTATGTGTTACTGAAAACAAATGGCTGTGTGGATTGTCAACAGACCAAAGTTTTGTGTTTTCAATCTTTTATTTTTAAATGGTAGTATATTTATTTTACTTTCATCGTCGGACGACGTTAAAAAAAGATCGGTAATGTCCGATTTTATGGCTGTTTTTAACGAAGACTCTCACATCTGAAGAACATTTCCATGATTAAAGGACAAATGTTCCAGCACAATCTATAGGAACTCATCCTTTTATCTGATTACTGCAACAGTGTCTTCACAGGAACCAGCAAGGAGGAGCTGAGAATTCAGCGTTCAGCTTCTATGCACCACAAATCTGGAACAAACCTCCAGAAAACTGCAAAACAGCTGAAACACTGAGTTCCTTTAAGTTAAGGCTAAAAATCCACATGTAGAGTTGATTTTGAAACATAATAACTGGAACACTGATCAACAGATTTAATGTGGATTTGCTTGATGAATGCATTTGACAAACTGTAAAGTTTATGGCTTGTTTCATAATTGGTGACTGTGATGCTTTATAGTGTAAAATCCCTTTGAACTGCCTTGCTGCTGAAATTTGCACCACACATTATCTTCCGGCCAAAAGATTCAGTTTATCTGGAATAAACTTCAGGAAAACTGAAAAACAGCCAAAACATTAAATCAAAGCTAAGAACCCACATGTTAAGAGTTTATTTTTATTGGTAATAACTGGAATATTTATAAATATATTTGATATTTATTGATGATGGCATTTAACAAAATGTAATGTTTATTGGTTGTTTCATAACTGATAACTGTATGATGTTTCTATGATATAAAGCACTTTGAAATGTGCTGTACATATAAACTTAATTTGATTTAAGGTATTTCTGAGAGTAAAATGAAGTCCAATATGGCGCTGGCAGGGGGTGCCTAATAAAGCGACCAATGAATTGTGATTTTTATACAGAGATGAGACTCTTTCCCTGCCTCAGATTACCTGAATCTACTCCGTATTTGCATTCATTTAAGCACCGTCTGTGTGTTACAGTCCTGCTGTCACAGAGTCCACATTTATGCAGCGTGGAAGCTGCAGGAAAGCGTTTCCATCTTCAGCGGGGATGTGACACTCATTTCCCAGATCCCACAGAAATGAGGCCTTCATTAAACTTTCATAGTGTGCTTGTTTTTACGAGGATTTGCTCAACGTTTGACTGAGACATCTCCGGAGTGATGACTTGAAGGGCTTGTGAGGAACATTCTGTGCTCCTCTGCCTCAGTCTGGCTCTTCCACTTGGGTGAGAGGCAGCCGAGTCCCTTGGCAGTCATTTCTATCAAGCCAAGCGTCTGGAAGCCCCACTTGCATGTTTGGTCAAGGGGTAAATAATAGATCAGGGATTAGGCTTGTGTAGAATTCATTCCAGAGTAACAAGCTACTGGAAGTCCCAGGATATGCATATTCATTTGTTGGCCAAGGCCATGGGAGAGCGAGGACCATATGCCTGTTTGTCAGAGGGCTTAGGCTGCTAATTAAATGAGATATTAGATACTTATGTGAACAACAAGCAAAATGCCTTTAAAAGATGATTTAAGAAGGAAACAAGCCGACTGCTGCGATACAGTTTAAGTTTAAATCGTGACATGTGTCTGTTTAGCTGTGATGCTGAAGCTTTGGCACATTTATTAGGTTGTCTAAAGATTTATCATTTTGATCTTTTCTCTCTTTCTACCAAAAACTAGATGACAAAAGTCTTCAGTCTGGTGCTTTGGTCTCAACTAGTTTACAGAGACTTCACGATTCATTTTATTTAATATTTCTATTGATCAATCAACCAATCAATCAGCCAAGTTTATTAGTAAAGTACATTTCAGCCACCAAGCTGTTCAAAGTGCTTTACATTATAAAAACACAAAAATGCAAAGTCATAAAACGCAGTCAACAGATGAAATATTACATTTTGCCGTCATTTCACATCAAAATGTTAGATTGTGTTTAATTAGTTATGGTTCAAAATTAACTAACCAGGTGGGATTTTAGTCCAGATTTAAAGGAACTCAGTGTTTCACATGTTATACAATGTTTCAGTTTTCACCACATAGATTTGATTTGTTTATTTTGGATACTTAATTCCAGTGTTACATGTTCATTAGAATTTAAAGTTTAATGAATTTTCAGAATGTGCTCTTGAATTTGTAACCCATTACCATTACATTACCTGAAAATGGTCTCAAATCAACAATATTATCATTTATTGCGATAACTTCTGGCGTCCAGCAAATTTTGGTCTCATGACAGGCTCAATAAAGAGCCTTAAAATAAATTCATCTTCAGTTAAAGTTGCCTGATCTAAAACTTTTATGCCTCCATACTTTGTACTTAAAGGAGTTTGATGTTACAAATCGAGAACAAAGTTTGTGATGACACTGTTTTAGCTTTTTAACTATCAGAATCACAGATCTTTAGCAGCCTGTTGCAAGTTTAATAAAGCAGCAGGGTCAGTAATTACACTGTATTGGCTTATTGCACACGTGTTGACTTATTAAGAGCACAGAAATGGCAGAAAGGCCTGTCAGAGATGCTGTGTTTAAGGTCAACCGCTGTGTGTTTGTGCTGCTGTGTTGAGTCATCTGTCTTAGCAGAGCAGATGGGCTTCCGGGTTAATCGATACTCGAGTCGCACCATGAAGTGGTTCAGATTTCACTCTTCTTTACACACAAAAACTATGAAACTGAGGTTATTCTGAGGTTAATTCTTTCTGTAAATACGTAAAAAGTCAACAGATAAAATATTACGTTTTGCCATCATTTCACATCAAAATGTTGGTTTGTGTTGTGTTTCATTAGTTATGGTTCAAAATAACCTAACCAGGTGGGTTTTTAGTCCAGATTTAAAGGAACTCAGATTTATTTACTTGTTAGATTCCTAAAGTTCCCAAAACAAGATTAATATTTTTTAGTTAGTTTTACAAACTTCATATTTTAAAGATAATGTAGTTTCATAGTAGAAGCTCTGCTCTCTGGCAGAGTTTTAAAAAACAGCCAAGAAGATTAGCACTTTAGAATTTATCCCAAAAGATAAATAGATCAAAATCAGAGGTGAATAATTGTGCTAAGTGTTTCAAAGTTAGCTAAAGCGCTAATCAGAAATTAGCTCTGCAATTAGCGCAGCATCGGATTAGCAGAAGTGTGCACTCCATTGCATCTGTTTGTAATGGAGAAAATGCATTTTACATAAAAATGAACAACCATTCATACAATGTGAAGTAGTAGCCATTTCTTTTTCTTTACAAAGTTTCCACATCAAACAAATTTTACAAAGTAATCACAAGTAAAGAATTTCAATTAATATTTTGAACTTTTAGGGTTAAATATGGAGTCTAGGAACTTTTAATCAGTAATCCATTACTTTTTGTTTCTTCTTGGGGTATTACCTCAACATGACACAGAGTCCATTTCATTCAGCTGCTCTTCAAAATGGGAAAGACCTAAGAATATCCCCTTTATGTAAGGGAGACCTGCGTTGATCTTCATCTGCCAGGAAACGGCTACAAGGAATTTACAATTCACAGAAAATTACTGAGATCCAAAATAAGAGAAAGTGAAAAGTTTAAAATGACCAGAGCAGAGACAGACGAGGCTGGAAAAGTGGGAGGGGAAGACATTTCCAAAGTTACATGCCACTCGTCCTACCATCACAAACACAAACAGCGTTTTGGGCAGCAGATACTTCCAGATGGGTCGGTGGAGATTCTACAACGCAAGAGAGTTGCTAGCATGAACAACATCACCAACTCTGATACATCAGAACATTTTGAATAAAAATCTGGTGGAAATTTTTTACCAGAAACAAAATCAGGCTTTTTTCCCCGTGATCATGTCGTCCCCAGACCTGAAACCTAAAGAAAACCTGACTGAGCTAGACTGAAGTCAGAATGAGGGATGATCCCGGATCTCCCACCTTGGGGCGTCTAATGGAAGCAAAGTATAAAGAACTGAGTGATGGAAGTAGATTTTTGCACAATAATGAGATAAAAACTTGATTTCTGATGCCACCGTTTGAGATAAAAGCTTTTCTGTGATGCAGAGCCTCTGTCATTTTCTCACTTTGATCCCTTCAAACTCTTATTGAGGGAAGCTTTGGCGGTGTAAGTAAGACAAATACTTTTCTCATCTAAAAGCTGTTTTCCAAGTGGACAACATTTACTCAGGGCGATCAATGTCCCATGTCCTTGGTCTCCTTTCACATACTCAGGGGAAATATGAACTTAAATACAACCTCACCACCTTAATTTACCCTTTCACCAAGTAAAGGACAAGCGCTCCAGCCGAAGCCCGAGGGAAATAGTCTGACTCCTTGTTCCCACACATCGGTGGAGGGGGCCGACTGGGGCCCGGATGGCACACTAGGTGAGTGAACTGTTAGTCAGCGTGGCCCTGCAGTTCACGGATAACAAAAACACAGTCACATACGCATCCATGTGACCGTTCGGATCAATTCCTCCTTTATGAGGGCGCTCGCCGGTTGGGGAGGGGACCAGAAGGTCATCAGATGGGAGTCGGACAGAAGGTCCGCGTCGTCTCGTTGGGGTTTGGGGAGAAAGGTTATTACCGTCATGTGAAAACAGAAATGGCAGTTGCAGAGTTGAAGCTTCACAACGAGGGAACGATTTGAGCTCAGATGTGTGTTTAGAGGCGGGAACGGTGGAGGAGAAGGTAATCAATGGCCTCTCTGTCCCAGGGGTTTGGCAAGCCTGTCTGAGGTCTCACAGGATTCAACATGAGGATGGTTCATGTCCGAGGTCAACAGCGGCTGACAATTCTCCCACAGATTCCAGATTTCCTCCTGAGGGCAACAACCCAATGGAAATCTGTACAGACATGGTTCATCACTTCAATACAAAGTCAGAGTGCCCTTTAGCTGAGGCAACTTCAGTTTCAAAACACACGCAGTAGCTGCGCATCAGAGTCATTGTACACAGAAAAAAGGATTCGATATCTGTCAAAAAGCTCAGAAATTTTTAGATTAATCTTAAAAATTAAAAAAAGAAACTTGGATATTTCTGAGATTCAAAACTGGAAAATTTGCAAGAAAAAAGTCTAAAATTTTTAGATTAATCGCAGAAATTTTATTTTAAAAAGTCTTGGGGATTTCTAAGATCCTAAAAACCAAACATTTGAAAAAGCCACAAAAAAATTGCAAGAAAAAAGCTAGAAATTTTGAGATTAATCGATTAATCTTTCTAGAAAAAACTTGGACATTTTCTCAGTTTTTTTTTATTTTGAAATATTCTGAGTTTCAAAAGTGTAAAGGTTTTTGGGATCTTCGAAATTTCCAACACTTTTTAATACAAATGAATCAATTCATTTCAACATTTCTGGGGTTTTGGTGGAAATTTACTCAGTTTTTCTGTCTACAATGGCCCTAATATGTCATCATATACAGCTGCTCAATTTGAAATTTCCAAAATAAGTTTGCTACATGGGAACACACCGATTTAAAAAAAATCTTGTTTTTTGATTAAAAATATATATTTTTGGCCATATTTGACTATGTTTACCCATATTTGTAATGAAAACTCAGCTATTAGTGATCAACAACTGGATGTTACTACTGGTGGAAACCACAAAGAAGAAGACAACAGGAAGTAGTTGGAGGATGATGGCATGGGGGGATTTTTAACGATTTATCGAGTGAACAAACTCATACACCTGTGATTTTAAATGCTTTTCTTATTTCATAGAAACACATTTAGTGCGATGTTGTCTTTTTCAGCCAAGGTTTTGGGCACATTTGCAATGGAAAAGCAGTTAATGTGACAACATCTCGTTATAGTCTAATCCCACACCACAGCTCGATAAATAGAGCCGTCAGCCACGCTACAAAGTGACTCCGCTCAAAGCCTCGCCGTAAAAAGCTGGCATGTTGGAGCCTGCCTCGTTCCCATGTAGGAGGATGCTTGTTCTGCTAAACGCTGAGCAGCTTTCACATCCCAGCTGGCATTTGTACAATCAGTGTTCCTTTAAAACTGGGGACTCTTCAGCAGCTACTGTCGTCTGCTGCGTTTTCCAGGTGCATCAGAGCTGCAGATAATAGCCCCGCTTACCTGAGGCAGCGGGCGGAGACGCCGCTTTCCCAATTCTCTGCGGAGTGTCATGTTTTTCTCCCCTCTCTGCCTTCCTCTGTCAGTGTTGACACACCAAGGCTTGTCATTTGGTTCCTGAATTTTTCATGAAGGTGAATTTGCATGATCACAATCCTGTGTCACTCTTTCCCCTGGTAGATTAGATGCTTCAGAGCGCTTGAACTTCAGCGAGGCAGAACAGGAGTGAGAGGAGCATGCTTATTGGGACTGTCTCTGCAGGAGCCATCTTGTTTCAAGGCTTTTTGCAGATGCAGGCGGCCAGTTTCCATCTGCCCTGCTCTTGGTTCTGTGGCTCTGAGGCTCATTTCACTGAATAAGTGATGTTATGTAAGCATAAAAACAGAATAGAACCCAATATTTCATCCTAATAAAGAAATTAAGTTACCATAACTTCACTTTTCTATCTATTTTCCTGTTCCCACATTTCACAAATATCGGACATTTTGATAGGGAACTGAGGTGAAATGAAACAGTTTGGAAACAGTTTGAGTTTGGAAAAGTCTGGATCTGTGCACCAAACCTTTTGAAGTTTTAAGGTAATATTTATTAAAATTTTAAATATGTATGAAAAATACTTTTAAAAGACTCAGTCTGAAGAATTCAGATATTAAATATTTCCATCCATCCGTCCGTCCGTCCGTCCGTCCGTCCGTCCGTCCGTCCGTCCATCCATCCATCCATCCATCCATCCATCCATCCATCCGTCCATCCTTATTTGTTTCATCATACATTTAATTGATGATTTATTTATATTTTATTTGTTTAATTTTGTCCCTTTTGGTCCTCCATATGAATGTTCATAATGGCTTTTAATTTCCTCATCATAGACGTCTTGGTGTTAATGGGAGTGGTGACACTTTTAAGATGTGATTATATTGAAACTTTGCTTTTTCCAACATAAAATGAACACACTATAAATCAAGACTAGATTTTCTGATTTTCTGACAGAATTTTAAAAACAATGTTTTTAAAGAAAGACTTTCGGGTAAAAACAAAAAGCTGACTCAAGTAACATTAGAGCTGAAATCCATGTGTGAAAAGTATCTTTTTAATGGTTCATACAGGAAGCACTGGGATGGCGTGAAAGACTCCTGGGCTGAGACCTGACATTTATGTGGGTTTCAAACAAGCTTATATGTGGATTAATCTGTCATTAGTGGGACAGACAACAAACACCTGACATAGGGAGGTAATGCTGCTTCAGACAGAGAGGAGAGCAAAATGTGCTGTCAAAACATGGCGGAGCATGTCTGCTGCAGTAGCTGTAAGTGTCTAAGTGGTCAGATTACACAGATTGGATGTTGAAAGTGGGGATAGTCAGGGCGGGATCACTTTATGCTGCCAGCTTTCTCAAGGGAGGAATTTTAGTGATTTTAGTTCCAGCTGCACTTTGCTGTTTCAATCACACTTTTGTTTTAATAAGAAGCACATTTGGAGTTGCTTTGTTGGGTTTTTGTGTCGTTCCTCTCCCCGTTACATCCTCAAAAGGTCCAGTTAGTTTAGGGGTTTTTTACGTACTGATGAAACACGCCCACCAGATGCAGTTCTTTGTGAACAAGGTAACATGATGACTGCATTAGGGAGGAGTCGCATTCAGAGCAACTTTTTAATTTTAATTTGCATTGATGTGTAAATGTGAACTGTACTAACTTGTGATCTGTTGTCAGAAGATGAAGGAAAAGCTTGTGTTTTCTTTACCATCATTACATCCTGTTATTTTTACATGATAGACGAACTATACCCAGAAAAAGATTAATAAAATGTCTGCAACACAAGTCTAAATGCACTTAAAAAGAAATGTATGTAACAAGTTGTATTACTAAATAAATTACAACTTCTTTCTCATAAAAAGTAGTGAATTTCCCCTAAATCCTACAGTCTGATAAATGACTTATTTTACCAACACTAAGCCTTTGTTTGTGACAAAAAAAACAGAAAAAGAACAGAAAAAACTGAATTTTATATAAATTGAATACTAGACAATAGTTAATAAATTGTTTATTCAATCAAATGTCTTGAAACTAAGGAATTTTGTTAATGCAAAAATGGTATCAGTTATGTTACAGAAGTTCTTTGTCTTAAGGGCAAGTGACAGAAATAACAGAAGAAAGTAAGATTTCAAAAGTAAAACTTTGTGTGCTACTTTAAAACAAATGTACATTTTGCAGTGAAATTATGGAGCAGTTTGAGTGAAGAGTTGAAAAATGCTTGACTATAAGTCAATTCAAAACAAGTTAGAATATTTTTTTAAAAATTACAGCCTTATATACTTCTGAGTCAATGAGGAGAATTACATTTGCTTGGAACTTATATTTTTAATTTAATGTGCATTAATATTAAAATGTATTTTGTAATTATTGCGAAAGGGCCAGATTTTTTATACAATCTGTTCTTCTTCTTGCTCACTTTTCACTGTTTGTTCATTTTATAAATTGAGTGAATAAACTCCAATATTTGGAGGGAAAAAATTTGGTTTTTGCTCCATTTTAGAAATAAATTTAGTAAAAAATAGAGTTTGTATATTCTGGGCAGTGAGAGGAAACACGAGGACTGGGTTATGCAGGTGCATGAGGAGTGATGGAGGCTCATTCTTAGCTTCCATGTGTTTATGTATCTGAACAAGGAACAAGGGGAAGGCAGATGTTGTGCATTATGTGCTGGTCTACTGCCTCTGAAATTGGCCCTGCAAATGAGGATCCTAATGAAAGACAGCCTAATCATGCTAAGTCAATTGGATTTAGTCTCTTTTCGTCTGTGTGTGTGTGTTTGTGTTGCAGTGAGGCCGAACCAACATTTGTCAGACTCAGAAGCACCGTCAGTCATCATATTTCTTCATTTTCCTCTCCAGCCCCGCGCTCCAAATCTGGACGCACAGTTAAATGCATTAGCCGCACAATGTAGCATTGTTGTCTTGACTCACCACCAAAATAAAGACGCCAAACGGCCTCTGTTGCCCTTCAGAAGAAAAGAAACAAATTTATGGGCCAAAATATACCGGTGTAAGGTGTAAGTGGGGTTAAGACTAAAGAAATAAATGTGTTTGGAAAAAATTCAGATCATATCTTTTCTTACTGTTATTCCTCTGAAAGATGAACACTGATGTAAGCAGTCTCTAAATGTAGAGCAGGAGGTTTTATCCTGGGATTTATTTGTAATTTTTTATAGGCGACATTTTATGTATAAATTTATGTTACATTACTCCCTTAAATAACGTTTTGATTGTATTTATTGTCTCTTTAAGTTAAAAAGAATATGGGACAGAAACTTGTAGGATATTTTTATATAGATCAATAGTGTTGATAATGACGCCACCTGTCAGTCATTCTATTGGTCAGTTTGTCAGCAACTGACCAATCAGCGGTTGGTATTTGTCCTGAAGTATACACCCCTAATCTGAAGCAGCTGAACCTCGTTAGGTTTGTTATGCTAAGGCCTGCATTCATAAAGATTTTGAGGAAAACAATAGGAAATCATGGTCCAATGTTGTCAGTGTGGAACATGTAATCCCTACAACCTTTCGCCAGAGCATTTAGAGGATGGAATACTATTTATTACAATTCAAAAACCCAAAGAAGTCTGGAATAATGCAAGAGATGGGTTGAGGCCTGGAGCCGACCTCTTGTCCAGTTGAATAAATCTGTGATTGAAGGCAACCACCACATGTTCGACTGTATGAAGGTAACCAGTAGTAAACATCCCATTTCTTGTCATAACGACACTTATTGATAGCAATGCTTGATTTTATGAGTGTAAATACCGATGGTAGCGCTGTGGCAGCATGAAGACATGTGCTGTAGTAACTGCGGTATTTACATTTTAAGCACCTTTTTATGCTAATGTTTATTTTTAAGCATTTTCCCGAAGGCAGATTTTCACAAACTGGTATTATTTAAGTCATTACTCACCCACTTTGTACAAGCAAAATGCATCTGACAGCTTTCACACTCTCATCCAGTGAGACTTTGTATCCCTCATTCTTCCTAAGGCTACATAATTTTGGGGTTTTAATGTTAATTTCTCCATTGTTTCAGGCAAATAACCTTACAGACCTGATGTAGGACTCCTTAGAGCACAGGTGTCAAACTCCAGTCCTCAAGGGCCGGTGTCCTGTTGTTTTTAGATGTACCTCAGGTACAAAACACTGGAATGAAATGGCTTAATTACCTCCTCCTTGTGTAGATCAATTCTCCAGAGCCTTGCTAATGACTTAATTATTCTATTCAGGTGTGGTGCAGCAGAGGCACATCTAAAAGTTGCAGGACACCGGCCCTTGAGGACTCGAGTTTGACACCCCTGCCTTAAAGGATTACTTTGCCTGTCGTATTTGCCTCTGTTTGGCCAGTAAGACAAACATGACTCAACGCATTGATTTCCACTACTTTTGCCATTATAACACTATTTGGTTGTCAGAGTTTTGCTCTACTTCCTATGGGGGCGGAGCCTGCGTTATGTTAAGTAAGAACAAAGCCAGTTATAAATCAAAGAACAGAATGCTTCATTTATTGGAGAATCTGAGCCAAATTCAAAGTGTCACCTTTATTAACTTCAATCCTCAAAGTAATTTTGAAAAAAAAAAGAAGATATATAATAAAAGCTCCCCTGAAAACAGAAAGTGTAAGTCACTTAGCCTTAGAATTTATTCACATTAACAAATCTCTGCAGAATTTATTATGTATTTGCTTTTTCTGGGAGCAATACAAAACTGAAGTCAAATTCCTTGTTTGTGTGTACAAACATTAATGCTTGGTGAAAAAGCTGATTGTGATTTATATTCATTATGCCCCAATGTTTCAGGATCCTAACATCACCTCTGTTGTGCTGTTATGACAACATCTCTGACAAAATTTTTCAGAGTTGATGTGTCAGAATAAATACTAAAACAAAACCATCTAATGGGTATTATACAGCTTGAAACATTTACTAAACTTCAATTTTGACTACGCAACAGCCATAATTTGTCAAAGTATCAAGCTAACCTTTCATAAACTGTACAAACTCCACCTGCTCGGTGCGCCGTTAGCCGCGCCGGCGTTTAAATGGAGTGTGCGCCGTTGTGAAGTGAAACGGAAACGGAAAACAGCGGGCCGGTTTGAAAGGAAGAACTCGTCGCTGTGGTTACTGCCAGGGGGGCGTCCAGGAAAGTTTAATTCACCTTTAAAGAGAGAGAAGAGATTGAGAGCTCTTAGAGGATAAATATATGGGGCATTTTAGCATTGTTTTAAGGTAGTCCGTGGCGATGACGTCACGCTGTTAAACTGTAAATATGACCGTTAGGAGGCTAACGTTAGCAGAGTTAGCCAACGTAGCATCGTAGGATGCCAAGGAGCTTTTTCTAGTTGGTTAGTTTGATTTTCTTTCATTGGTCGGTCCAAAATGTGCTCACACGAGAGCAGTCGCGTCCTGGTTCTGGAGGAGGAGGTGAAGAATTTATCAGAGGAGTTAATTCAGTGTCAGGTATGTATACATATACTGTACATACATACAAATCTAATGTAGTGTCTGCTGTCAAGAAGGAAAAATGTCTAATTTTGCCTTCTTTTCCGCGGTTATTACAAATGTTTCCAAAGTTTTATATACTTCGAGATAATTGAACTACTCGATTCATATATAAAGCACCAATTAACAAATGTCGTCTGAAATTTCACCGCATTAAGTTTAATTTATTTTTTCAAATTAGTTTAAAGTTTTTCTTTCTGTCTCTAAGGAAACCCAGCAGATTGCATTAAATAATTGGCTGCAGCAATCCCTCATACTCAGCATGCATGTAGCGACAGTAGAGAGGAAAAACTCCCCGTTAACAGAAAGAAACCTCTTCATAACATAACTAACATTATGTTTTATGTATTAAAAAAATGACAAATTCCCCACTAAAATATTTAAATGGACACTTTGCATGCCAGTTATATATTGAACCTTAGTTTGACGTCACATCCGACACAATTAAAAATGCCCAAAAGACTAAAGCTCACATAGAGTAGTACAGAAAGATTTTTTTTTTGTTTAGTCCAAAATTGTGCAAATGCCATCAACACAGTTGGATTAGTAGAAATACCAAATATTCTCCAACACCTAGAGCAGGGGTCTGCAACCTTTACAAACTAAAGGTCTCATTTAGAACCACAAATGTTACATAACGTCTTATGAAAAAACAACTTAAACTTTTTAAATGAATATCTACTATAGAAAATATAGGGTCATTTTTAAAGAACTATCATTTTATATCTGTTTTAGGTCTTAAAGTAAGAAAATGTGAACATTTACAAAAAGAGGATCGAAGCATTTTCTTCTCTGGGATGCTGATATTTGTGGAAAACGATTTAAACAAAAAAAAGTGTAGTGATTAGAAAACAATAACAAGTATTAGTAATACTTCATCATTCTTTTGTAGAAATTTAAGACAAGATTTATTCCATGGGGGAAAAAAACAACTAAAAACAGCTAAAATCTGCATTTTATTGTTTGTCTACATTTAAAAAAAATTGGTTCTGGACTTTTTGCCAAATTATTAAGAGAAAAATTATGAACGAGTCAAAGAGCCACAGGTTGCAGACCCATGCACTAGATGCTTCAGTAAAAACTAAAATAAATGTTGATGGGCATGTCTTTATGAACTTTTGTTTTCACTTTGTGAGTCGGTGATTTCAGGATTCCCTGCATACTCACCACCAGGTGGTGTCTAATAACAGGAGTGAAGTGACCCAGCATGTCTTCTTCTACAGGTAGACAGACTGGGACATCAGCTGGCCTTATGAGGAGATCCAGCACAGAAACACACATTTAATCTCTGTCCATGATTTCAAGAATCTTGCAGATTCCATCTGTAATTCATTGGCCCAAGTCAGATTTTTCATAAGTGAATCAATGCAGTCAGATGCTTTAAAGAGAAATATTCTTTACTTTAGGGAGGATATCAGTGCTGCAATACATGTAGATTTATCCCATTACAAGTTTATATATAACAACTTTAAATACTTAAAGACTAAGGAAAATATTTGGTTTAAGTAATACATTTCTGTTTTTTATATACAATAAATTGAGTGGGGGGAATATTCTGTCCTCTTTTTCATCTTTATTTACAAGTCTTTGAATATTTGATTATTAATTAAACTGAGAATTTACATAAAGTTTAGAAAGTAATTGTCTAATGCAAGCCATTCTAACTTAAAAAAACACCTTGCATTGTGATTTGTGGTTTTAGTTTGCTGTTTTCTACAGTTTTTCCCTTCATCTACTTTGTATAAAGGAAAATATCAGTTTCTTTGGTAAATATAGCAGATTTGAATTCAACAGAGAGACCTTTATCTGTTTCCATACTGAGCTGAAAACGCAGCGAATCAGAAAACATGCTGTTTATTGATGTGTTTACAAACTGAAAATCGTGGGAGTTTTCTGTTTTTAAGGATTCAGTGATCACAACATAAAAAAATTCAGATTTTTTTGGGTGTTTCACTGGTTCATTACAGGTCAGAGCTGATCTAGGAAAGATCTAGAGCTGTTGGACACTTGTAGATCGATTGGTGCATCACTACTAAAACCTGTGCAAAACAGTTTTTGCTGCATCTGCACTTCTTGTTCACATGCAGGGTTTTTAACCATGAAAACAACACTCCATCCAAGTTAGAGCACAGGACTACAGTAAATATAAACACAAACATATTGGGAATAGTAAATATACAAAATACCTTCTCAGAAAAACGCACTACTTCATACAGCTCACCTTTATATAAAGAAACTAGGATATAGAAGAGATACGGATAATCTAACCCAAACCAAACGGAGCAAATCACAACTTGTCATTTTGATCTTTTTTTTTTTGCTCCGCAAGGGGTCTTTTTGTGGGCTCTAGTGTCCCTTTTTTTCAAAGTAGGCTGACAGGAAAAGGGGGAAGGAGAGGGGAGAAGACATGCGGTAAACGTCGTTGGGTCCGGGAGTCGAACCCGCGACAGCCGCGTCGAGGCTTTGTTTGCCTGAATGTGGGTCACGCTAACCCCTCCGCCACCACGGCACGCCCATTATGATCCTTCTTAACCAAAGAAGGAATTTTGGTTCATTGAGTCTCTGAGATTCCCTTAATTTACACTAATTCAGACAGATTAAGGCCTGGACTTTGATTGGGCCATTGCAGCTCCTTCATTTGTTTTTTTTTTACTTATTTGCTGCTTGAGGTTATTTTCTTGCTGGTTTTGATCAGATTTCAGACAAATGGCTTTTTATCTGCTGTCCAGGCCCAAATCATCGCCCTGGAGCGCCGTGATTTGCAGAGATCTGATGTAAACTGCTTCGGAAGGCTAATAAATACATTTATAAACACGAAAACAAAGGATATAGTTTCTATCAATTATAGTTTTTTCCTATTAATTACAGTTTTTATTTATTTTCAGTTAATTTTTATTTCAGTTTTTGTTATTTTGTTAGTTTTAGTTAACTATAGTGGTTACCATGCTGCTTCTGATTTTTGCACAGAAACGAGGACGCATGTGAGAAGTGCCTTTCTCTTTCACCTGTCTGAACTGTGATGCTGTTTATTCATCTGCGCCGAACTGTGTTGACCTCAGCGCTGCAGCCTTTCGTTGAACTGGCATGGAGACCCTCCATGTTTGGTGGTCTGTTCCAGACAGAGCGGACCATCAGCGATTCTGTTTATCTAATAACGGCCCTAAGATGTGCAGTGTACATTTTTAAATAGTGACATTTGAATACCACTGATGTGTTAAGTCTCTGGCATGACGCGGTTCAGGACGGCCATTAACTACAAAGAGACTCGTCCGTCAGCCAGCAAACGTTCCGGCTAGAGCCAGCTAATTTTCCTAATACGCATTGAATCGCAGTGGCTCTCTCTGGTATGTTTAGCCCATGGTGTTCCAGGATTCCAGATTTAGGATGAATAATTCATGCCATCATCAAACACTCATTGAATGTATCTTTAAGCGCGCATACAGCGGAGGAGGGCGCTTGATGAGGGTCCTCGCTGAACACTTGTCAGCGGAACGGTTAATGGCAGCCAAAGGCCAGGCAGGCGGAGTAAACCAGGCCGCCTAATTTAATCATTAGCTGCGTTCCAGTGTTGATTTAGTGAGGCACCCCCCCCCCCCCCCACATACACACACACACACCACGGATACATACAGACTCAGAGATCTACATCACAGTCCTTCCTCTTTATGTGTTCAGCTCATGGCCTTATCAAGGTCTGACGCTGCCATTTTACTAAATAATTGATTAGACACTTTTTGAGAAGGGGCTTAAAATTCATGTACTAATTGGAGACCAGTAGATTCCAGTGGGAGGGATGGCTTTTATCTTCTGATGATGTGAACATAATTTATCAGATGATTTTTATATCAAGTCGATTTGGTATAATTCCGTCTTTTAATGCCAAACGTACTTTTTAGATGTCGCTCATTAGACGTAGTGTTGCGTGAAAAATATTTGGAGAAACTGGGACGACAGTCTGAATTGGAGATGCGTTTCATGACTTTTCTCCCTGACATCAGCTCTGAGTTTGGTGGAAAACACGAGGCGGGCCGCCGCGTTTTGATTCGGATCCCCAGCAGTCATAAATAGTTCATAATGACAAGTGTCAAGTCTCTCCCCGCGAGTCGAAGGTCACATCTCAGTGATGGAGACCGTTGCAAAGAGAGGCGCATGATTAGAGCGGGCAGGCCAGATGAGAAACTGTTTTGTACAAGTTGTTTAAATAATTGATTGACTTCCCTACTGTCATATGCTAATGCCAATGAGCATCCTGGTTAATCTTTTATTTTTTTCCCAGCCAGAAGAGCTCTGATGTGCTGCTGGTTTTCTTTGACAGGCTGATTAAAGTCGTCATATAATGTATCGTAATTAGGATGGGGTATTTATCGCATTGTTTATCATTTATTGTAAAAAAAAAATGTCCTGTTGTGGTGAGAATTTTGATTTATTATAGATTTCAGATAGTATGAACAGAAATGTTGTTTTTGCTATTTTTTTTCCACAGGCGGATCAGTAAATTTAAAAATATGATTATGTTTGGTGATATAAATCACACTCTTAATAATAGTATTTGTGTTTGTGGCACTATTAATTCTGTGCCATGCAGTCCCAGCAATATAGTTATCTAAAATAAGTAAAAAGTAGCTTTTTTAACATGATCTTTATCATAATCACAATTATGTCACAAAATATTGCGAAAAAATTATCTGTCCATATCGTCCACCCCTAATCATAATTGTCAGAGCTGAAACAATAAACCACGTCAATCATGATGAATCGATTATTAAAATAATTGTCAACTAATTTAGAAATCAATGAATCGTTAATTGAAGTAGAAAGACTCAAAAAGGGTCATTTGTTTAAAGAACAACACACTTAGAGCAGTAATTAAACCAAAACTGTACCAGATATATATACATTTCACATTTAAGATTTTAAAAACCCCTTTGTCTCGACATATGTCGCTTCCAGAACTTGTCAAATGGCAAATTAGCTAAACCTGGATGAAATTATGTAATAAATTATATCCTACTAAGCACCTTTTGCGATCCAATTATTAATGAATTGATTGAAAAAATAATCACCAAATCAGCCCTACACTGTATTGATGCCAAGTCAAACAGAAAAGACTGAACTGTTGATGTTAGAAGTATTTTTTGCTGCAGATTATTTGCTACAAAGCGTTCACTAAAAGAATGCTGTTGTTACATTTTAGGCAATAAAATGTTTATTTTCTTATTTAAAAATGGAATTGAATTATTATTTTATCTTCATCTTTTAATGTTTCTAATGTATAAAAAGACTTAAGTGAATGAAAAATCTACTGAATGTGACTTTTTTAAAAATCTGATTAATTTACAGAATAGTGGATTACTAAAATAATCATTAGTTGCCACCCGAATAATCTCTCTCAATAAAAACATGAACACTTGATTTCCTCGATTGTTTTGCAGGCAGACAAGGAGTTTGTGTGGTCTCTGTGGAAACGGCTGCAAGTGGCAAATCCGGACTTGACCCAAACCGTGAGTTTGGTGGTGGAGCGGTGAGTGGCTTCATCTTTCACAGCTCAACGTTACTCTATCTCACAAGCCACGAAAAATGTGTGTGAAAGTTTTTTTTCTTTTTTTTAAAGCACCTACATGGGTTATGACGGAATCAGGTGCAGATGCTGGTTTAAGCCCTCTTATCCCCGCTCTCCCAGTTCAAACAACGGAAACCTCTTTAATGAAAACACTTCTCCTCCGCTGCTCTCATGCTGGACAGTTGAAGCATTCCTGCCAAATGCTCGTCTTTACCGGATAAATCGTAAGATGGAGTAAGGCCTCTTTTGCTGGATGGCTAAGCCAGATGAAAAACTGTGGCATGGGAACTGTCGGCGAGCACAGAGGGGCTTCCTTTATCCTCATCAGGCATATTTGGACAAATAAGGCAGTGCCATGCAGCCGTGTTCATTCCCAGGGAACTTTTTCACATTTTGTCACGTTACGGCCACAAACTTCATATAAACCCACATGAAGTGGAGGAGAAATTTAGTATGACTTTCAAAATGATTGACAAGTAAAAAATCTGATAAATGTGGTGTGTATTTACATTACTTGTTTCTGATTCAATTCAATCCAAACATATTTTATGTATCCAAAGGGAAGATTAAATGTTTCTGTTATTCATATCATCCAAGTATCTTCAAAGAGTCGTCCACTTTAATCAAACTCCTGTTTGTTTGGCTAGAAACTCAGCTTCGTTTGGGGAGGTGTGAATGAGCAATCGAATTCTGATGCGAATTCTGGTCCATCTAAAAACCTCAGTCTGGGTTCGGTTGAAGTGAACTCTGATGCGATTTGAATGCTTCTGTGAACACCAAGTGGACCGGACACCGCTCCCAAAGCAGGAAACTGACTGCAGAGCATGGCATTCTGGGTGAAAGCAGCTAAAACAGTGGTTCTTAATCGGGGTTCGATCGAACCTTAGAGGTTTGGTGAGTCGGTCTCAGGGGTTCGATGGAGCCTCCGCCATGGAGGTCAAGACACACCCAACTCATTATGCAAATCTGATACTCGGAACAGCTTGTGTACCAGTAAAAAAAAACATATACCTGTCTTGAATTTGGAAAAAAATCATATTTGATTTATCACTAAAGAAGGGTTCGGTGAATGTGCATATGAAACTGGTGGGTTCGGTACCTCAAACAAGGTTAAGAACTACTGAGCTAAAACAAACGCACGTTTCTAGCTTTTCAAAGGGTTTGGTTCGTTTAATATACTGCAGTGTGAAGGAGAACCGCAGCAGCTGAATAATGTCCCGTCTCCATCACACTGCGGTGTGATGGAGACGGGATGCAGGACAGCAGCTCTGAGGGCCGGAGTTGGGCCTCCACGGTGTAGCAGCAGTAGCATGCACAGAGTTCCTCTAGTTCCGCTGCCTTTCATTTTCTACTCCACACCCTCTCCAGTTTCCTGTTGCCCCACAGGAAACCCATCAAAGTGCGCCGGTCCTCCGAGACTGCCGGGGGAACATGCACCTAGAGATCGTATGTGTATTGTATAATCTAATGCGCGGGAGGATATTGACATGGTAATTGTGTCGACTCCAGTCAAGCGCCCGTGCCCAGTGGGAGCTGCCATTCATTCCTCCTTCCTCTTACTGTGCGGATCGTGTAGAGTGATTGGTTGGTTGCTCAGGACATGGCGAACACAGCCCTGTGTATGAGGAAGCGCAGCTAGGCCTGCCTGTGCTTGGGCCCCTCCCGGGACAAAAAAACTGTTGTTCCATCGCCGACCAGCGGAGAAGGCTGATCACAAGAAAAGGCCTTAGAGATGGAGGTGCAGGAGGAACAACGGATCTGGGAATTAACGGGTTTGTTCCCATTGGTCCAAAGCAGTTGAAACAAACTGGTCCCAAACTGAAGGCTTTTTTTTCCTTTTGGTTCATTCAAAACTCACTAAAAAAATGATATTTGGATCATGGAAATTCACAAAGTTTTGAGCAGCTCCTAAGTCTCACAGTGATGAGGTAAAACTGTTTGTTAGTACTTTTTTTTTATTTTTAACAATCTTAAGATGTCGTTTTTGTCTTGACTTTTTTCACAGTGAGAAGCAGAAAACTGAGATGAAGGACAGAAAAGTGCTGGAGATCCTGCAGTCCAAAGACTTCATGATCCAGGACCTAGAACAGGTACAGAACAGTCCGATGAAACCTGTGGTGACGTTTCTTAGGCTGAACAAATGACCAGCAACATGAAACTACAGATAAAAACAGAAGTTTAAATAACAAATCACATAAAAAGGCTCCTTTTTTTCCTCACTTTCTGAAGCGAAATCAAACCATTTTATTTGCTAATTTCTGACCCTCAGGATGAGTTTGTGTGGCTCTCAACCACAATTCATCTCAGACTCTTGGTTCAGAGTCTCATGTAAAAGTAAATGTTAGGGTGCAATTTTCACTGAATCGAGGCTTTTTTAAAAATCATGCTAATACAAATCAGTCTTGTTTCTTTTTTTATTATTACAATTTAATTTGGTAGTAAATAGAACCACAAACATCTAGTGATGTTTACTGGAAAACAGGCTTTAGTAAATAAATAAAACAAGTGTGACTTATTTCTTGTTGATGAAAGTATACACAAAAAGATAATCAGCCTAAAAAATTAGGAGATTTTATACTGATGTGTTTGTTTTGCATCTGTCTAAATCCTTTATTTTTACTTAAATTAGACCAATTTAATTGTTTCATTAAAGTATTGTGTGTTTAATTTATAGTTCAGCAGGGAAAAATGAAAAAAAAATCGTTTTTGCAATTTTATATAAATAATCAAAATTTTGCGCACTCAAAAGTTTTTTTTGCATCTTGTTTTAGTCCTATCATTTAGAAAACTGATGTTTCTAGATTGGAAATCAGACTTGACAGATGATTTGATGCGTCTCCCCAGCTGTGTTTGTCTGCCTGCTGTCTTTTTCCAATCAGCTAATAATTTGCAGTGATAAGGACAGTTGTGTATTCTGCTCTAACATCATTCCTTCACTGAGGCCGCTGTGTGTCTCCTTCATTAGCGTCCCTCATGGAGGAACGGCATTCATTCTTAATGAGATGGGCCGTAATGGAGTCATCAGCCTGCCTGTGCTTTTTGACATTATTCTCTTTAGCAGCCATAACAGTGGCTCATGGGAGCAGGCGCTGAGACTTTATGGAGAACTTTTAGTTTAAAGCAACTTTTGTGCTTTTAGATGCTCTTTTTGTTTGAAAAGCTCAATAAAACCTGAGATTCGTGTCTCTTTCCTGCCGTGTCTCTTGGTTCTCTGACATTCATCATCCATCACAGATTTCTTTCCTTCCTCTTTGGAGACACGATGATCCACTGGATCCACATGGGATCTTGAATTGTCTCCTTGTTTCTTCCATTTCTTTTCTCGTGCTTTTTGTGACATAATTTGTTTAGATTTTCATTCTTCATTGGGAAATTTCCAACGCTAATCTTTCTCTCCTAGATATTTCGACTTTGGTACACGTTTTTTTCCACCTAGCTAAGCTCCGCTAAGGTTGAAATTGTTCTTGCCAATCTCATTATTAGCATTTGAATTGATATCCTGCTCTACAGTATAAATCTCTATTAAAGCCCTCTCTCTGCAAGCAAAAAGTAGTAGGGAACTCTAAGTCTACTTTCTTGATATGCGGACACAGTTTCCCTCCAGATGGCAATTAATTGCATCCCAGAACCCCGTGTTATTTGAGAAGATGTACCCACAGAAAGCCACGGATTACCACCCGACGCTGAACTTCAGACGATGCAGTTAGGAAGCCATCCTCCTCCCAAAATAATATAAATGAAACATATAGTATTATTAAGCCATCTCTGATTTTCTTCTTGTTCTTCAGCTTTGCTAATCAAACGGTTCTGTTTTGCACAACGTCGCTCGCATGAGTGAGAATTAGCTGTAGAGTTGCACTGATCCAGTTTTTAGGCGCCGATATTGATTCTGTCCTGCCAATTTAGATTTTCTTCAGCCCTATGACATACACGCGCGCGCACACACGCACAGATACACACAAAACAACACATGTACAAACACACGACTATCTAAACCCAAGGAGTGCATTTGTGAAAAAAAATCCAGATTTTTTTAAAAGTATTACATCTTCAAAAGCATTTAACTTGATTAATCGATGCCTTACGCAAACTAATTTGTATTTTTAGTTTTTATTCATTAATTAAATGTAGCAACACAAACCATAAAAGAAATCTGGTGTCGGTTTCTTGATGGAGTTGGAACGTCTAAATCCAGTGAAAAATGAGCAAATATGAGATTATCTCCATTTCTGCTTAAAAGTACATCAGGCTGCTTGTGTCTGGGAGCTTCAGCCTCCATGGTTTAAATTATCGTTTTTGTTTTTCAGTATTTGACTTGACAACCAGTGGTCAGAGTGGATCAAGGAGAAATTTGAGTATTTTAATTGGTGGCTGATGGATCATTGCATCAATCTGAAGTCAATCTGAATAAAAGAGGAAAAGATGTGAGAATGTTGTACGACTCAGACATTTACTTATCTATTCTCCAGTTTATGAGCCAATGCTAGTTTTCTTTGTTTCGTTGAACTTTTAATTTCACATCTGATATGAGACTCTCAAAGTTTGATCACCTTAAATAAAAATGCCACATCTTCATCATACAGCAGTATTTTATCATCTAACTTCTTCTAATTGTTTTTATTTAAACAGAAAAGAAAAAGTAATCTTACTGTTGCTGAAGTATTATGACATATTGACTTTCACAGTAAAATAATCTTACTTGTGCCTTTTTAATTTTATTTTGAGTGAAGTTGAATAAGAAGAATAAATGATCAAGTTTAAGGTGCCAACTGTGTGGAATAATATTGCTTTTTGCTGCATATACCTTCCCAACAGTTTTAAACCAGAGTCTCTTAATCTTAGTGAACTATTTTAAAATACGTCCAAGCTTAAAAAAATCAAGGGAAAGTGAAAGAGTTTTCTTTCAAAGACTCACCTGATGAACATTTCCAGGATTAGAGGACTAATGTGGCAGGAAGATCTAAAGAAACTCATCCATGCATTGATCATTGATTACTGCACAGCTCCAGAACGCTGCTGCTGGCGTTCTGACTAGAACCAAGATAGAGTACATCACCCAGTTCTACAGTCCTTCTACTGGCTCCCTGTAGCTCCTAGAATGGACTTTAAAATACTGCTGTTAGTTTAAAAATCACTGAACAGGTTAAAGATCTGCTGCTGTTGTATCAACCTTAAAGACCTCAGAGGTGGGCTCTGGTTCTGGTTCTGCTCTGTATCCCCAGAACCAGAACCAAGCATGGAGAAGCAGCATTCAGCTTCTATGCACCACAGATCTGGAACAAACTTCTGGAGATCTGCAAAACAGCTGAAACACCGAGTTCCTTGAAAACGAGGAACTCACCTGGCTTTGATTAATAATAACTGGAACATTGATCAATATTTGTGATGGGTATTTACTTGAGGATTTTGATGAGGATATTTGACTAAATATAATATATCTGGATTGTTCTGTAATTTGTTAAATGCTTTACACCATGTCCTCATGGTGTAAAGCAATTTGAACTGCGCATTAGCTGAAATGAAAACACCAGAAAAGCTGCATTACTGTGGATGGAATTAAAAACTACTGAAAATCAGTCAATCAATTTTATTTGTATAGGATATTTCACCAACAAGGCAGTTCAAGTGCTTTACATCATATAAATGCAAAAACAAAACATCACAACAACATCAAAGTCACAAGTTGGATAATAAACATCATCAGCATCAGTAATGCATATCAAATATGTTGGTCGGTGTTCCCTTTATGATGGTTCAAAGGCAACAAGAAACAGGTGGGTTTTTACTCTTCATTTAAATTAACTCAGTGTTTCGGCTCTTTGGCAGTTTTTTGGAATTTGTTCCAAATTTGTGGCGCATAAAAGACAACATATGTAGTTGTGACATTATTTTGGCTACAGTTATTTATCAAATTACAAATGTTTGTGTGTGATAAACTGATTTTCTGCTGATGGTTTTATTTTCTTATTGGACTCAGTTGCTTCCTCTGCAGTATCTTTTTGTCCTCTGTTTCACAGTTTTGCATTCTGCTGTTTTTCTTTTCCTCCGACTGCTGCAGAAAGTGACAGGGCAGCAGCAGGAGATGAAGAGGCTGCTGCAGAAGAAGACGGCGGCGGATGAGCAGGACAGCTCTTTAACGAAGGAGTTGACAACCCTGCGTGCCGATTTGGACAACAAGAATCGGCAACTTGAGGTGGGTGAAACAGATTTCCTGTGGCAGCGCAGGCCCCCAGGACCAAAGTCTCTGTTCAGAGTGTCACTTGAATGCAGCACGAAGCCCCCAGGCCTCTGAATCATTTAGAGGACAGCAAGGATTGTCTCACAGCCTGAAAACACAGAATACTTAACAGCTCAAAATCTGACTGTGATCGAATAAAGTAACCAAAGGAAAGCCGGGTTTTAACTCGGATATAAATATTTGATGCTTCCTTCAGTTGGGGAAATTGAAAAGCATGCATGCCACGATGTGGCTTCTCCCTAATTATGCTTCTGTGGGACACGGTTATGATTAATTAATAGCGAAGCGGTCCTCACATGGTCTTGGTGGGGTCTCCTGGCGAGATATAGTGGGGGACATCATCAAAGGATACCTGGGCTGAGTCTAATGGGTTTTGTTGCAAACACCGTTCTCATTATAAGCTGTCATTAAAGCTGACAGACTGGCCCTTGTACCCGCATGAGCTGAGCTCCTGCAGCACGTCTCGGCCCATACCAACCAACACCTGGTCACGAGGGTCCAGTCGTACCGTGCAGATGACCTTGGCTAATCAGCAGCCCATGCAGGGGCCTCCTGCAGAAAAGCCTCTGCTGTTTATGTATTCATTTCAGACTCAACCCCATGGGCTGCTACTCCTTTTCTCCCTCTGCAGGGTTTCTTCTCTCAGCTTCAACCGCTACTTTTTCTGTTTTTTTTCTTTTCCTGCTTTTGTCACTGTTGTTTTTTTTGGCTGTTTTGACCTGCACACACACATGTTGGTGTTTTTATGTAGGAAATGAGGACGGAGCAGAGAAAAAAGAAAGAGGAGGAGCAGCGGGTGGTGCGCGCTCTGGAGGAGGAGAAAGAGGGATTAAGGTCCCGCTGCGCTGCCCTGAGCGCTGACCTGCAGGAGAAACGGAGGCAGGCCGACAGCCAGCGAGACGAGAGGGACGCCGCCCAGGCCAGACTAAAGGTTCCCAACACAGGGACAAGTCCTCTCCGAAACACGCAGACCTTGAACTCTGTGGTCCCTCACACCCTCAGCTAGTGAATATAACACCATCCTCCTATCAAAGTATAGATATAAATATGCAGGGAGAGCTTTCAGACAGGTGGAAAAATATGTTGTAACATGGAGGAGACGGTTTCTCCTGGGTTTGAGGTGAAAAAGGAGTTAACCTCAGATTTTATCAAGTTCTATATACAGTATATATATATACAGTACAGACCAAAAGTTTGGACACACCTTTTAATTCAACGAGTTTTCTTTATTTTTATGACTATTGACATTGTAGATTCACACTGAAGGCATCAAAACTATGAATAACACATGTGGAAATATGCACTAAACAAAAAGTGTAAAACAAGTGAAAAATAGCCCTTATATTCTAGTTTCTTCAAAGTAACAACCTTTTGCTGTGATTACTGCTTTGCACACACTCTGCATTTTCTTGATGAGCTTCAAGAGGTCGTCACCTGAAATGGTTTTCACTTCATAGGTCAACCTGCCCTGTCAGGTTAATAAGTGGGATTTCTTGCCTTATAAATAGTCATGGAAATAATGAAAACCAATTGAATTAGAAGGTGTGTCCAAACTTTTGGTCTGTACTGTATATATCATCATGCTTAAACACTCAACTCATAACACCTGAAATGCATTAAGGGGTAAATGTTGTTTTCAACCAATTAAAAATTAAGGAATTCTTAAAGTTTTACATTTATTCATGCAGTTTGTTACTTAAATACAAATATTTCAGTTCTTTGAAACACACAGAATAAGTTTAATCTGGTGAGGATTTACAGCTAAATCCATCAATATATGTAGTTGAAACCAGATTAACAATGTATAAAGTGACACATTTAGTTTTTTCTGCGCTGTCTGAAATTAAATCAAATGAAACTCTTCAGTTTTTGACCATGATTTCTCAGTTTTTCATTTTTTTCTTCTCTTATTTTTTTCTTTTAAACTTTTTTCTCCTTTATTTTTACGTTTTTGGTTGTAGACTTTTCCCCTTTGGTTCAGTCGTCATATTGTTCAATAAAAGACTTAAAAAATGTACTGAACCTTGCAGAAGTCCTAATTATGGATAGATTATGTAACAGATAAAATTATTGTGCTTATAACTATCAGGTTTCTAAGTTGGAAAAAGTTTTTAAAATGCATTTTGCTCTCCTCCACCAGGCTCTGGAGAAGGAGCTGCAGCGTGTTTGTCAGGAGCTTCCTAAAGTGAAGGCGCACTGCGCCGTTTTGGTTGCAAAGCTTTCTTCCAAAGAGACGGAGTTAGTTGCAAAACAAGATCGACTTGAAAAAATACAGTGAGTTGAAATCAGCTTAAAAAAACGTCTGATGTTGTGAACCGAGGCGCCACTAGAGGTAGTCTGATGGGTAATTTTATCAGGTAAAGGAGGTGTAGTGTAAATGGAGCATATATGCTGTGAGGTTTGGGGGTGACACACATTCCTTCATCTCCGGCTCACCTAAAGCCATTTGATAAGCCCTGCATAGTGGATGTGCTTTAAAGGAGGGAAGAAGAGAAACAGGGCAGGCTTTCACTAAGCTTTAGTCGATATTATAGAAACTGACAGAACTGTAGGAGCTTTAATGGTAATCTCTCTTTTTTTTCTTTTTACTGCTTCTCAGTTTTAATGCCAGAGGCACCCTGACATGTCAGTCACATTCTGATGTTTGCATGAGGCATGAGGTCTTCTGCTGACCTTATTGGTATCCAGAATGATTCACAGCTCATCAGTGTTGCTGCGTTAGGAAACCGAAGGACTGCTGTGAAAACATATTCAGATATGTTATCAAATGTGTCTTTTACTCTGAAGTATGTTTTAAATCAATAAGCAAGAAACCGATGTTAAGTTTCAATAAACGTTTAACTCATTAAGACGGTCTTATACATTTAGTCAGTGTTTTTCTAAAAGGGGCCTCAAAAGGTTGGAGAGAAGATGAAAAAATCATACACTTAAATGTTTTTATAAATGTAATTTTATTAAAATGTAAGTTAAAATAATTGATTGAATATGGAAATAGAGGATAGAAATAGCCTTTCTTGTCCCAAAGAGGGGAAATTCAGGAAACGTGACTTGCGATGTCCTTCTTTCTTATTGGCTGCCAGTTAAAGTTATCAAGTTTTTTTGCTCCTGAAGCTAGAAATGGAAAAGTTTCTGACAAGAAAAAGACAGAAGGAATCTTCCTGCTGCAAAAACTAAACTGTGGAGATTAAATCAAATTTGATGGGATTACTATACAAATATTACATATTTACATAAAGTTTATCTGATAATATATTAGATAAGATAAGATTTATTTGTCATTGTCATCAACAGATTACAACGAGATTGAGATTTGCTCGACTCGAGTTAAGATGCAGGTTATGTGTATATACGTAATATACCAAGATGAAGAAATGAATAGTACAAAATGAGAAATAAACTTAGACATCAGAAGATGGTTGCAGCGCCTGGAGGTGTCGCAACAGAATTTACATTTATAACAAAGTGGTGTCAAGAGCAGAAGTTCTTATGCCTTTGAATTTAGTGCCATGATTGCCATCGGGTAAAAACTGTTTTTTAGGCGATTTGTCCTGGTTCAACATCAGATTATTTCCTGATAAAAATGTTCCACTACAGAACTCCTTGCCAACTAAAATCAGAAGGGATGAGGCAACATTTATGCTAATTAAATGTAATAATTATTGAATAGTAAATAAAAGTGAGAAGAAAAAGTAAAATTTAATGTCTTTTTACATTTTTCATAGCATTGTCTGTGGGCTAATGCCGTTTGGGGGCCATGGCGTGATTACAGTTTGAGAATTCCTGCATTAAGTTGCAAACCTTGACCTGTAATTCCTGCGTAAAGCAGGCAGCTGTAACATTAGTGATCCAGTTTGACTGTGTGCCGCTTTGTGTTTGTGTCTGCAGGCGTGATTTTTCTGAAGTCCAGGGTCTGTACAAACAAAGCACGGAGCACGCAGCCGAACAGAGCCACCTGATCAAGCAGCTGGAGGGACTCAACCTGGACACCCAGAGGGTCCTGAGGAACCAGGAGGAGGCGCACACGGCCGACGCCACTTCCTACCAAGGGGTATTCACACTCCTCTGACTTTCTGTGGAACCTCTAATTACATCTGAATATGATTTAATGCAAATACAGTTTGTACTTAAATATCCTGATCATAAATTTTATGAACTTTCAGGATGGCTGTGCTGAAATATGAGCCTGTTTTCAGTTCTCATTATCTTGTTTTTGTTGTAAGGAGTGATGCCTGCATGCAGAAATTTGTAGGTGTTTTTTTGTGAATGTCCAAAGGTTGGAGACCATCTCATGACATCATCATGTTTCTTCATCTCAGAGAATTTATACCATCTTCCACAGCGTCCAGCTGTCATTTATCTCCACAGAGAATCAGTGTTGCATATTTCACCATGCAGTACCTCTAGCAGCGGTACTCTGTAGGAATAATACCTCCGTTTAGCTGAAAATAACATGATTTTGAGTGTTTTACATGCCTTATTAAAGCACACTTCTACTTTATCATTGCAACACTGCAATCATTTAGCAGAAGATCAACAGGAAAGTTAATATTTATCAACTTTTCTAACTTTTCTAAAATACTTCATAAAAATCCCACAAAGGGAGCCATAAAGTTTCAACAGTACCAACTGGACAAAATGTACAATATGGCCCCATTAAGCCGAGATCAGAACATTTTGTTTCAGCTCTTAGGATTCTCATGTCCTGGATAGGCCTATCGCAATGAGCAATAAATCAGTTAATCATAATAAATTAAAACAAGCTCAATAATTTCCATTTGATTTATCATTTCTCTCTTTCTACCTGGATTACTAAAGTCTTCAGTCTGGCTCTTTGGTCTCAGTTAGCTCTTTTTATGAACGACTATTTTGTTTACAGAGACTTCATAATTCATTTTATTTGTTATTTTTGTTGTTTGTTTGTATATTTATAATGTCTTCCAGTTCCAGTGTTCAATGTTCCAGCAATATTTGTTATTGTGACGGGCCTGGTCCTGGGTGACTGGTTTAAGACTGGTTTCTCTAGTCAGCCATTTTTAACAGCCCAGTACCTGCTGCCTGCATCACTAGGACACCGTTTAGCTTGATGATGTTTCTCTGTTTTATCTGTTTTAATACTCGATTCTCCAGATTTTACCTCATGGAAAATGCAACATGGCCCATAATAAGTGTCATCTTTTATGTAACAGCTGATCACTGACGGTCCGTCGCCTCCTGTTTCCTGTTTACTACCAGCTGTACAAAGAGCTGAGTCAGTGCTACCAGGCCCTGGTCTCCAGCGAGGCTAAACTGCGGCAGAGTCACCAGGAGCTCAGCACCCAGGTGGTCCAGAAAGACGAGCAGATCTCCGAACTGCAGGCTCAGCTGCAGAAACAACAGGAACAAATCCAGCTGCTGCAGCAGCACATGCAGCCTGCAGCTCTCTCACCAAACAGACAAACCAACTTCAAGGTAAATTCGATTGTTTATCGTCTCCCACACAAACATCATTATATACATATATTTACATATACATACTGTATCTGCATTTTTTGAATCTTTGCAAGGTCTGCTCTAAGTTGCTTTTTATATTGACAGCATGTTATATTTTATTTTTATTTTTATTTTGTCTACAATTGCTACTCAGTGGTGGTTGTTGTGTGTCTTGTCTCTATGCTGCTGTAACTGCGAAATAATTTCCCTGCTGGGATGAATAAAGTTATTCTATTCTATTCTATTCGCACTGTAATACAATCAGCTACACACGGGGGTGGGCATTTATCAGATCGTTCATCATTTATCGGGAAAATTTCTTTCAAGATAAGATTTTTGATATATCGTCACAATAAATTTTGGCAAATGTTTTAAAAACTGACTAAGGTTATTTTTTACATTTTCTCTACTTTTTTCTATGAGAGCATCTATATAAGAGGTGCAGAAAAAATCGATTCTATAGAGAATCACAATTCTTTGTCATAGCAATTCTGAACTGATTCAAAATGCTCAAAAATTGATTTTGGTCTACTCAATTTTTTTGTAAAATTATATTTTGAATAATTATTGATATTCTATTATTTAAGAAAAGCCCAGGCAGGACAACATTCAAATCTAGACCGTTTGAATTGAAAAATTGATTTCAGAAGTGAAAAATTGGAATCAAGTCAAATTGAATTGCTTAATGCTGAAAGAGGTGCATCTCTGTATAAATATCAGTAAATTTGAAAATATGATTAAATGAAGTCTCAGTACACAGTATAGTGATATAAGTATCGTGATAAAATTCAGAAAGTTGGAGGGGAGATGAGAAAAGAAATTTTATCTGACGTTTTAATCATAAATATTTTATTTTTACCATAAAGTAATATTTTTTCCAATCCTTTTTATTATTGTTATTATTTTTTTTAACATAAGCTAAAGTAATTTATTGAAATGTTATTTGCTCATCTTCCCGATTGGCTGTCAGTCAAATTTATCAAGCCAGCTGAGCAAGTGCTAAATGGAAAAGTTTCTAACCAGTAAAGACAGAAGGAACCGTCCAAAAATCAGAAGGATGACTAAATTAAGAAGGTATGAGGCAGGATTTATGCTAAATGAGCAAAATATTTGAAAGGTTGATCTTTTCTTACATATTTTGCATGTATATGGATATACTTTGCAAAGGGAGTCCCCGGCTAAATGTTTGGGAATCTAATAAACAGTTTTATTGTGATTGTCAGATCAGCCAAGTTACTGGTGTCTGAATCGGGTATAAGGTGGATTAGCTGTACTGTAAGAACTGACCCACCCAGCATGGCCTGTAGTGGTGGTCCATGACTCAGAATCATCTTTTGATATTACACTGGTTCATCCCTTGATCTCTCCGTCTCCCTTTGCACCACTGTCTTTTATGTCAGTTATCTGATCCTCTCAGACCCAAACACACACCGACTCTCTGATTTACCTACTTTATCAATCTTCTTTATCTCAAACCACCCAAGTAACATTAAGTCCTTTTAACACACTCTGGACAGAAAAGACGTGCAGAAACGAGGTGGAGAGAGGTGATTTAATTGGAGGCCAGTAATGTTCTTGAAGATGATGTTAGAGTTACAATTCTACATCTGTCAGTCAGCGGGAGTTTGACTTCAGTTCAGCACCTTTGAACAGTCACCCTGAGGCGATAGAGGCCTTTAATAGCGTTTAATGATATGGTGATCGGCGCACCTGCTCTAGCAACACTGCTGTTATACTTTGACAGTTTGGGAAGGTTTCTTATCCTTTATCTTAAGTTTCAGCTCAACAAAGACACCAGTTTCACATGTCGCAGTAGTCGCTACAGTGGGAGGAGTCAAGATTACTAATGCCAAATCAGAAATACTTTATTTCCCACTCATATCATTCAAACATCTTTTAGGGCCATTGTGGATGGCGGTAAGCCTGTTGCAATAAATCAATAAATCAATCTCATGATAAATTAAAATGAGCTTGATCACTTCCATTCTGATGATTAATATGTTTTGAAGGGCAATTTTGTCTGCAGAGACATAATCCATTTCATTTACGGTTTCAGTGTTTTTGGTCATTTTGTTTATTTATCCATATTTAAGATATCTTCCACTTGAATAGGGTGGAGTGTAATGCTCTTTGACAAGGAGGACCCGGGGTTTGTAGTACCTCATTAGTATTTAAAGAGACGGCACTAAAACGACACACATCAGATCGGGGGTTAAAAGACGGTCCTGTGGAATTCAGACCAAAGCATTGCAGTTCAACTTTATGCAGACCAAAACTGAATGATCTGAATATAAAAACTAACCCTGTTTATTCTAGCAAAGTAGTGGAGTAATCAATAAACTGAAGCTTATGTGGTACAAATTCTGCATGAAATTTCCCATATCATATTTGTGCATACCATCAAATGCTAGCTAACAGTTATTTAATGCATAAAACAGAGAGGATGCAGTCAGAAACGAGCAGAAGAAACTCAAGTCGAAATCAAGAGTCTTAAAAAATAAACTGCAACATTTAAACATTGCTACCAGTGACAACAGAGCACAATTTATGATTATTTTACTTGTTTTTTAACATAATTTTTAGAAGTATAAACAGGGTTAGGGTAAAGACCACACACAGAGCTTGCTGAAGACTGCAGTTTGCAGAAGTCGTCTCCTAATCTGCTCTAACTTGATTCAGTTTGAACCTATCTCAGCTTAAGATAACATTTTCCAGGAGTCGTGCAATATCTCTCCCTCCACAGACAGTAATTATTTAATTTGATCATCGGTTGATATTTCCTGAAATTGCTGCCCCCAGACTGTAGAAGTCAAAAGATATCAGCTCAAATGTTAAGTGAGTTACAATCACCGTATCTCACTTAACCCGGTTAATTAAACCAGCAGTAAAGTCTAAATGGTTCATTTAGTCAGTAATTAAATACAGTTCTGCAGCGTTCCCTCAGTAATTAATACTACAGTACATTTAGAGGAGATGCAGATAGTGCTGTGTGTGTGAATGGTGGGTAAGCTTGGGCATACATGTATGTTAATACAACAAGTTTTCCAGGGGAGCTAATTCGGTCTAATTAGCACCTTTACTCTGATACCCCTAAATAAAATCTAGTCAATCCCAGATTCTGTGATCACGGAATCTCAACATTTTTTCGCGCTTTAAACTTTGCACTTCACTTCAACATTTGGTTTAAGTGATTCTAATGCCCATCTGCAGGTGGCAGTATTTTTTACTTTTACTATACTGCTGCCTCAGCCTCCCTGGACATTAAGTTTAGTTCAGGATAGATATGGCAAGGAACAAAAAGCACAAGTTCTTTAAAGAATGAAAATGTTTGTTTGCAATATTTCTGCTTGTTGTTTTCTCATGTTTTTTCTTTTATATTTGGCTATAGGAAAAAATATTGCACAATTCCTTGCAAATATTTTTGAAGTAGGATCACAAAATCAGTCATTTTCACTTCAAAAATAAAATCACAAAAGCAGTCGCGATTAGTGCAACCGGCAGCCTTCAGAAGGCATCTAAATGGCATCGAGTATAAATAGGGTGTTCACACGACTATGATACATGGTGGTGGGAGCATCATGCTGTGATTGGCATCTCAAAGGCTCGACTAATACCTGAACTATGACCCCAAATTCCAGAGAAGTTGAAAAGGAGGCTTCATGGATGCAGAGCAGTGAGAGAAGGAGGAAGCTCAACAATCTCTTCCATCCATCAAAATCCATCCAAACAATCCTGGAGTGCTGGCTTGATTCTTTCATTCATGTTTGAGAAATAATTTGATGTCCATGGCAACCATTCAGCTGTGCAAAAGGCCTGGTTGGACTTAGCTCCGCTTTTGAGGCATAGCTCCATCTCTGAGCTGCAGTTTTTCTGTCTCACAGAGCAGACCTCTGCCACTCGGCTCCTTCAGACTAGCCAGCACCAATTAGCAAACACCTGGTGGAACTGATCTTCTGCTGAGCTCATTATAGGAGCTACTTCTCAGTCTAATGCTGGTTGCTAAAGGGTTACTAGAGGAGCCATATTGTGATGACTTTGTGACAGTGGAGTTTCAGAAAGAGCTGAAGTTTCTAAAGAGACAGGGGCCAAATTTCAAGGCAATAAATTACAAAGGTACTTGATTGTGCTATAAAATGACACTATGTGCTTGGAAAACACATAATACTCCTTCAAATAAGTCGGTGGTTGTAGCATGGCAAGTTGACGAGATTTGAATCTTGTAACGGACTGTTAGAGTTTTCCTCCTTATACACATTGTGGTGTAATTTAAAATTAATCACCAGCCGATCTCTTATCTGGTCTTCAGTAAGTAACAATTTTCTTCTCTATATTTTTGTTAAGGATAGAAAACAAATCTGTGTAATACATTAGTTATTAAAATATAAAGTTCATAATTGTGAGCTAGTAACAGTTTAGACATGCTGTCAGCCGGATTTAGATTTTTATTTTCTTTTTTACTTACATCAAAGCAAACACATCAGGTTTGCCAAGGTACAACTCTGAGTCGGGAAAGCTTTCTGTTTCCCTCCTTGTAATTTCACTGACAGATTGTATGCATGCCGGCCCGGGTCCGTACGGGCGCCCGTCTCACTAAAGGTGCATCTATCCGAGCGCATAATCCCAGATTCTTTCACAACTTCCCTGCGAACACCTGTTAAATTTCCAGTGCTCAGGTTGTTAGGGCAGATTCCATTTTAATTTTAAATGTTTTCGGCGAGAGTTACATTGGAGGTGATCAAAGTGGTGATCACAACAGGAGCACAGGCGAGAGACGCAGTGCTCATTTAAATACGCACCAGAGCGACTGCTTTGAACACCCCTCCCACAGTAACACCGGTGGAGGAGGAGGAGGGTGGGAGAGAGGAAGAACACCCATTGTGGATTATATTTACATGTTGTGCACAGATATTACCTGTCTTTTTTGTTTTTAATTATACTGTTACAGGAACTTTAATAAGACTAGCAACACTTAAAGTTCTGCTGAAACAAAGAGGGCTGTGTAAACAGATTAAGGGGGCATGATAAAAATTAAAAGGATGGATAGCCTGAATGAACAGTTCCTAACTGCCTCCCAAACTGCATCAAAAGTATTTACAGTTGTCTGATTCTTGGCTGCTAACAGATCTGAGCGGTGATTAAAGACGAACATTAGAATCCATTACAGACCTTGGGCCTTTTGGCTGTAGCACCAAGCTGAATGAGCGCTATGCTGGTAATAGTGTGGGCAGTCTTTCAAATCTCTCCGAGGTTCTTACCATTCCTGCAACAGGAAATACAGCAGGCATGTTCACCAAGAAAACTACTTCTACAAATCATTACTTAACCAATTACAGTTTTATTATTGTTTCAAAAATATGAGTATGTTTATGAAGTCTTAATATAGGTAGGATTGGATGGACCAAACAGGCTTTTACTAGCCAATACTAATTTCAAGGTTTCTCTTAGGTTTGACGAGATAGTTCTTACTTCCGTTGAAAGACTATAACACAGATAGAATCATTTTTATTAAGACTATTTTAATTCACCAGTAAATGAAGTAAGAATTGTAAATCAATGAAAAAGTAACAAGTTTTGTGATATAAATTGTAGTCATGTGTACAGCAGAAAATAAATACTTATGCTTAAATGTGAAACCTATCTTATCTACCAATCTTACCTGCCTCCGTAAAAGTCTGAAAATCAGCCACTGTCTCCTTAGGCAACCAACATCAAACCAGTGTCATTTAACGTCACTGTTATTTAACAGTGATGTCAGTTTAACAAGTTTAACTGACATCACTGTTAAATTTATTAATTTATTTTTATTAATCTATTTAACATTTGTTAAACTGACAGTATCGTCAGTTTAACAAATGAAAAATTTGGAGTTACATTCGGCCATCTTGGATTTTCTTTTTCGAGAGTTGCCAAAACAACATTGAAAGGCAACCATAAGATGGAGCACTAGGGAAGTAGGGATGCACCATATATCGCCACTAACATCGGTATCGACCGATATTAGTAATTTTTTAACAAATCGGTCCAATAAACCAAACTGAGCCGATATAAAATACCAATATTCATTTTAACTTGTTGATGGGAAATGCATAAAAACTGTGTCATCGGGGTGCTGTGGTGGCGCAGGGGTTAAGCACAACCCACATATGGACGCCTTAGTCCTCAACGAGGCCATTGCAGGTTCGATTCCCAGCCTGACGACCTTTGCCGCATGCCTTCCCCCTTCTCTCATTACCCACTTTCCTGTAAATTCACTATCAAATTAAGGCCACTGGAGCCAATAAAACATTTTTAAAAAATAAAACTGCGTTTTCCAGTGTATCTTACAAAACTTTACAGAAATTGGAGATTGGAATCAGCACAAAAACAACAAAACAAAACTGTAATCAGTAATTAGTGTATTTCTACTTTTTTTTTCTCTAATCTCATTAATATATTGGTATCTGCTTTAATGGAATATGACGAATAATTAAAACTGGGTAATGGTTCTAATTAATAGTATACATTAATTATATTTTATGTTAAATTAACTAGTGTTTAATTTATTAATTTTTATTAGTGTGTAATCTTGTGTGAACTCCTGGTTTCAGTAAATAACATGATGAACAGAAGTTTAGGTGTGTGTTTGAAGCCGGGCCTTCGTCCAGAGCAGGAGACACACTAAAGCCGCGGACGCCAGCGGTGTGTTTTACAAACTCAACAGCTCTCATTAGATGAGAGCCTCCGTGTAGCACAGGCCGCCTCATTAATGAAGCACAGCCATGTGCTGCCGCCGCCGCCGCCGCAGAGCGCTGCGCTCACTCGTTACAGCAAAGCCGAGCGGGTCAAACAAACTGCGTGGGAGGACTCCGGGCTGCGTACACACAGAAAACATCCAACGCCCCGCGTGCTGTCCCTTCCCACCACGCAACCAGTTAACGCCGACGCTCATACATTTATTCACACGCACATTCTTTGAAGAAACACCAGCATGAATATGAAGTGCAGTAGGTCTGGTCGGGAGCAGGAACCCCGTCGCCCTCGCTCCTCAGGTCCATCCGATTTCTGTGTCATTCCGCTCATTTCTGCAGAGCTGATTGAGCGAGGGTGTGTGTGTGTGTGTGGTGCAGGGAGATGGGTTTACCTCCTGATTATAGCTGCTCCATAATTAACAGTGATCAGATTTGTTTTGTGGCATAAATGGTGCGTGTGTAGAACATTAGGCCTGGCAAGTCTCATTTCGGATTCAGCTCAGGGGCTCGGCAGCAGACGGGTCACGAGCTTCAGGGAGCACAATCACCAGCCTCGCTCCATATGGTCTCGCTTGCCGCAGCCTCACCAGCGAGGGCCGCGAGTGCCAGACAAGATCCCCCAAGAACATAATCGTGTTCAGTAATTACCGAGACCAGCTTTTTCTCTCACATTCATCCTCCTTTTCAGTCCTTTTTTTCCGCCTTGCACCTGCATATTCTCTTCTTTTCCTTTCAATCACATCCTCTCCCCTGTCTGATAGTTGGATTGTGTTTGTATTTTCCCTTCTCTATCTCCCTCCCTCCCTCCCTCCCTCCCTCCCTCCCTCAGTTAAGTTTCAAGATCAGCACGTGAAGAAAGATTGAATGAGGAAAAGTCAGACACTCCCACATTAGTTAATTTCTAAATTGCTTTATGTGGCTGATGCTGAAAAAACCCACTTGGTCCTGCTGCCTGCCTGGAAATTATAAATAATTGTAACAGATGCGCCAATATGGCCGGCCTCCAATAAACGAGGCCCCAGATAATTTGACCAGCCCCCTTTGACAGGCCAATTTAATAAAACATGAACAAAATCTTCCTCACTAATAATTTATCATCCCCTCTCCTCCCATTTGGTTAAAGTTGATTACCCTGGCAGTTAACAAGGTCACGCCCAGATGCCAGGTTTCTGATAATACAATCAGGACTTGTTGGAAAGAAAAGGTGATGACATCCTGCACAGCTTTCTTCACGACCAACTATAGCGCGTTATGAATGCCTTTGTTTGTCTACAAACTTTTATTTTGATGTGTTGCTGACGGCAACGCACATTTTTGTTTATGGCTTTCACACTTTTTTTAAAAAATCAAACGCTTAAGAAAAAACAGATGTTAATATTTCTTCTAGGTGATGGCGTACAGACTCTATTTCATATTCCTTTATTTAATCAGGTAAACCCCGTTGAGATCTGGATCTCATTTTCAAGAGGGACCTGAGCTTGAATAAACGTAAAAAATGTTTTAAAAAATATACAAACTTTGTCAAACATTTACAACAAACACAACTTGTTAGATTTTTTTTATGCAGCCCAATTTTTTTTAAACCAAATTGAGCAGCATGGTGGGGCAGTTGCAGCAATAAACTCTGGTGAAGGTGCTCTCACCAGACTCAAAGTAGCACACTTACTTGTGGCTGATAGGCAACAGTTTTTACTCAACCTGGAAGTAGCTAGCTTGGAAAGCAACCCATGTCTTTTCCCTGTTGTTTGTTGATTTAATCAAATTGACTTTGAATTTACGCTACACGGGTCACACAGTTATGCCATAAATTGTGTTTCCTCTTACACCAGAGTAGACCTATAAGGGTACAAAAGTCTAGATGCTAACCAGTTTTTTGTTGCTGTCTGGGTCACAGATAGTCATAGATAGTGGAAGTGGAGTAGTTGAAGTGAAATATTGACATGTCCGAACATATTTCAGCATAAAACATGCCCACAGATTTCTGACCAATCACACAACACTTTGGACAGAGCTCTGTGAAATGGTTCGATCCAAGAAGAGGAGGAGGACGACACCTCAAGGTTTCCATCACCTTGCTTTCTGATTGGCTGCGTGTCACATTCAACAGGCTGCGTTCCTGGGAAACACACCAAGACAACCCAACATATTGATAAGCCCCGATTTTATATTGAATCGGTCCTTATGTTGTTCTGAGTGGACCAGATCACTTTTAAGACACAGCAGGAAAATCTCTAAAGATTATCTTTAGGACCGTCACAATAATCAGAGCGATTTTAAGAATGTCGGAAGTGAAAAATCGGGACAAAAATCTTACCATGTGATCCAGGAATTATACATATTTCTCTCAGACTTTGTTTTATTTTCCAGTTTCCACAAGTAGTAAAATATAGTATTTAATTTTTTATTAAAGACAAGTTGAAACTGCTTGTCTGAATGTTTGTTTTGCTAATATAAAGGTCACAGCCTCTTTTTTCTTCCAGCAATTCGCCGCTGCTCCGTCTGATCGGGCCTCCACTCAGAGTTCAGATCCAGGGCCAGAGGACAGACATTTCCCTCAGCGATCCCCCAGCAGTGTGAAAAGACTGCAGGTAGGCCAACGAACACCACCGGCAATTACAGCAAAGACAGCACGTGGGTGAGCATGCCCACTCCATTTGCTCAGATTAGATCAAAGCCATAGCGGAGGGATGGAAAGAGAATGGTCTGTTAAGACAGAGCCATGTGATTCATCAGATCCAGCCCAGGACAACCTTTGTCCCGGACTTCCCAACACACACACCCCATACATACACACACACACACACACCCACACTCGGAGGCCCCTCCTACTGTGACCAGGCCGGCGTGTGCTGCTGGTTTCACGCATGCCTTGGGCTCAGACACCAGCTAATTTACCGCTTCAGCCGAACATTATGAGCGAAAAGAGAAGCTTTTGATCTTCTCAGTATCCTTTTCATAAGTTTGGCAGGACAAGTTTCTAGATGGCCTCACTCACTAAGGGATGGCCTTAAGTGCCTGATTTATTCACATGTCCTCATTATGTCTTAAATGAAGCACCTCTCTACTTGTTTTTACATGTGAAATATAATGATACTGCTTCTCCTAAAAGGTTCTGCTGGAAATTCCTACACATCTGATCTGTAGGAACTCGGGCATAAAGATGATATTTTAATTTGCTGTAACTGCTTTCAATCAGAAGAGATTGTATTCTAGTGAGATTTCCTGCTACGTTTTCATAAATCCTACTACTTTCTCTTGAGTTCTTCCAGTTGTGACTTTGCTTTGTGAATAGATTTGTGCATTTTATTTATTTTTTATTACTTTTGCGCACATTTATACAACTTTTATATTCCCTGGGAGAACAGAACTATTTTAAGTGCTCCCCACTGACCCATGACATGCTACTGCAGACATAAAGACGTCCGCAGATGACGGTGACCCGAGTTTCTGAAAGCTGGAGAGAGAAAGCGGGAGCGTGAAGAAAGGAAGTTGATAAAATGTTTCATCTCCAGTGACACTGAGCCCTTCTGAAGAACAGCTTCACCTCTGCCTGCTTGCAAACTGTTTAGCTTTAGACTTTTTTCCCGTGTTTCTTCATTGTTCGCCCCACGCAGATTGATCTGCGCGACCCTGTGTTGTTTATGCATCCGTTACCCAGTTCTAAGCCCGGGTCAGGTCATGACCAGCACCAATGTTTATCTGAAGAACAGAGGCCAGACCTTTTTTCTGTTCCTGTCTGCCTTGTGGAGCTCAACGCATCACAGCTCAGTCACCCATAAGTGCTGCCCTGTCATATTTCAGCAAACCTGCTGAAGCGTTTCAGTGCCGATTCTTCTGTTTCATTTTTATTATTTTATCACATTTAAACATTTCAGATCATCACATTTTAAGGTCAGACAAAAACAACTTAGTAAATGCAAAATGTTTCAATGATGGCTTCATTGTTGCACACTGAAAGCCCCGAACATAGAAATATTTTTTTCAATCTTTTACAAAAGTAGTTTGGAGATTTTTTGTTGTTTTTTTGTAAGGTTTTGTGAACATGTAGTATTAATACAACATAAATATTCTCCATTTTGCATGTTGTCAAAGTCTTTAACAAAAATTACGTATGCACTATATTCGTGCATTCATGTATATAAAATTAAGGCCTTAAATTTCTTAAATTTATACAAAAAATGTCAATACATTGACTTTAAATATATTGATCCCAGGACTTTAGTTTTGCTGTTGCAGAACTATTAAATCTCATATATTGTACAAATGTATTTTTTTCCTTGCTGAATTTTTCTGTCAAGCAAATGTTTGAGTAGGTTAATCCTGCAGCTAACAACCTGCTAATATACCCTCATATATAAAATGTACGGTTTTCGTTTGTACATTTAATGTCTTGATATACTGTAGGTCTTAAATTTCATTCATAGTAAAAAAGTCTTAAATTTGAGTTGCTGCAACCTGCAGAAACCTTGATTTGTACACATTTTCTTGACATTGCAATAATCACAACAAAAATTGAGAAGACATTTTACTAACTACTTTTTGATTATTCTGGTACACTGAATCTCAGAGATCTTCAGAGGCAGATTTTCCATGTTATGGTCATGTTTTGTGAAATTAAATGCAAATTTCCTATCCAATAACATTCCAAGACTGAACAGTACAGTCCAGTCTTTATGTTTGGTTAAAAAACAGTAGAAAAATCAACATTTGTACTTTTGCTTTGTTTGAAATATAGATGTTGTGATATTGCAGCACTGGGTCTTTCTTGGCATACTTAAAAAAGGCCATTGAAGCAAAGCTTTCTCAATATAAGAAGGTAAAAGCTTGAATTAAGTTCAACTTTTGGAAAGCTGAGTCAAGCACCGGCAGGCCTGATGAATCAAAAATGAGTTCAATAGAACCTGTCTGACAAAATGAAGTAGACATCTATCAGTTTGGAAAGGATCACAAAGTTTTTTCTAAGGCTTTGGGACTCCAGTGAACTACAGTAAGAACCATTATCCACAAATGGAGAACACAAGAAACGAATGGTGAACATTCCCAGAAGTGGTTGGCCTTAAACATTTGGCAACTCAAATCTGCCAAAAAATATCTTGATGACCAACTAAATAAATCTATTGGGACGTATTCTGTGGATGGACGAGGCAACAGTGAAAACTTTTGGAAAATGTCAAACATGTTGGTGGTAGTGTGACGGTCCAGACCAGAAGATGAAACAATGAATTCTCCTCTCTACCACACTCTTTCAGAAATGACAAAAGGAAGTGGTATAGTCCAAGTTTTAAATCCAATGGAGATGCCATGGGCCGACTTTAAGCAAAATCCCCTCAAATGTTGATTAAAATAAAGCAATTCCGCAAAGACGCCAATAAACACTGGTTGGCTCTTAACTTACACCACTACTTAAAAACAGTTTTGTGTATTTACTCCAGTTGTCTGTGTCTGAAAATAACACTTCTTTGTTCTGAAACATGTAACTGAAAAGCAAAGTCAGACGATATCTGTACACGGTCAAAGACTTTTTACACCGCAAAACCACGCTGCAGAAAAACTCTCCTAGACTTTATAATTGGTCATGTCCTCTTTAAAGATTAGGTTTGGATTTTCTTTTCTGGCGTCTGTGTTTTCCCTGTTGTACTTGAAGGCTAAGCCAGTTGGCCCGCCACTTGTCAGGAATATGCAGATCAATCTGCTAATTGGTTGCATGAAGTCATTAAAGCCGAGTCAGAACACATGGTTGGTACCCACACAGGCATGTTCGCAGAACCTGGCACTGCAGGTCACCAGAGTCAACTTCCAGGCACATTCCCAAACATTATGTATACATGAAAATCAATGTTATACAAAGCTATTTTAAAAACAAATGCTCAAACACTAACATCTGATTTAACAAATACAGACTTGTTATTAACAAATCAGTTTGGACAATTTTCTCTCTTTGTTGAATCATAAATAAGGAATTCAATTTATAGTATTGTTATACATAAGGGTTTAGTTACATATTAGACTTGTAGTCAGTTCAGCCTTTTACCAAATTGTAGCATGCGTTCCATATCAAACAATGTAGTCAAGTTCAGGTGATTATTCAAACTGGTTAAAGAGATTTCTATTTATGGAATCAGAACAGCTTCGTTGGCCAGGATTGTGTACAAAAACAAGAAATCTGACTTCAATTTACAAGCGCTAACATATTCATTAATTGACAGCCAGGCATTAACTGCAAATAAATACATTTTAGGGGAATTGTGTCGTTGACTTTGCAGCAACAGTGGAGAGAAAATCTTTCCTTAAACAAGAAGAAACCTACAGTAAAAGCAGAACCAGGTTCAGTGTGAGTGACCAGGGCATGCACACAAAAGAGATCCAGGAGTAGTTTCTATCTGAAATAAAAGTAAAACATTAACAGAAATAGTAGCTCCATTAGTGGCTTCATCTAGGAGAGAGACACATCTAAACAGATATCGGTAGTCGCAGTAAAAGCTCAGTCAGTGGTTGTGTCTATAGGGAGAATCTTTATGTCCTGCATGTTATGTTACACATTGCTGGGTCAAATTGCAAGAGCTTTAAGGGGTTAAACGCTGAAAGACAGCATGACCATGAGCCTGAACATTTAGCCGAAAGGTTTACTTTAAGTATTGGAAAAGGACTAGTCAACGTTTTCAGAACCACTTTTCTTCAAATGCAGATTTATACACCTATTTCTGTTGGTTTGTAATAGAACCACCAGGTTTTTGCTAATTCCTGCTGGCTAGTCTGAAGGAGCTGAATGGGGAAGGGCTGTTCTGTGAGGCAGGAAGCTTGGAAATTGCAGCTCTGAGGAGGTGCTTGCTGCACCTTGAAGGTGGGCCTAGGTCCACCCAGGCATTTTGCACAGCTGAGTGGTTGCCATGGAGATTATTGGTTTTCCTTAACATGCGTGAAAGAATCAAAGCAACACTTCAGGTGTGCTTTTGATGAGGCAATAATATTATGGCATGATGTAAAGCTCAAAGTCAATTTTACATAATGTTGCTCCTTTGAAATTTGTTGGCATAACTTGGAAAAATTGGAAGAACTTGGAGGTTTGAAAACGTTTGCAGGCCGCTGTATTTCACCACACAGTGGTGATGAAGAATCCACTTCCTCTTTCTGCTCAGTAACTTTAAGAACTTTGAAGCGTTGATTCAAACTCGATTCTAGCCGATGAGTTGAACTTGTACACAATCTCATCGTTAACCTCCTCACTTTCTCCTCTGCTCCTCATCCTCTTCTGCCCAAGGACTGTTGGGCATTTAGTCGCATTGCATATTTTAGCCTGCCATCTGGTCAGCCCTCCTTGGCACCGCATGGGGCCTCCCATCCTCTCATATTCATATTCCACTAGCATATTGTTCCCACTGCTTTTGTACAGCACGGCCCCAGCGCTTCTCTGTTTCTTTATTTATTTCTGCAGAAGAGACTGGCTAGTGAACCGCACCCCCCCTCCTAATCGGCAGCTCTTCCAGTTGTCCTATCAAGTGTAACCTGGAGGCCCCTCGTAGAGCAATTAGAGCGGCCTCCCTGCCCACCTCTTGTAATGAAGCCCAGCACATTCTGGAATCTATAGCCCCTTTAGTCTCCCCTAATGGGACATCATTATTGTCAAAGAAACAATGTAAATGGAAATGAACATACTCATTAGCCAGTTGCAGGGAGAAACCTTCGGCACTCTCAGCTTGCAACTGCTGCCTCCAAACACGCAGACACACACACAGATGTGCGCCGACTGCTGCACCGGCTCCCCTCGCTCCTCTGGCAGCGTGTTTGTTTGTGCGTGTGCGTTACGGGCGCCGGGCGATGTTCGCCTTTTCCTTGAGGTGAGAAGGGAACGGGATGAACGCAGATGATTCTGTTATTGGCATTCACTCAGCGTTTCCACACATGTTAATTGCTGCATGGGTTGGTGGATGTCTTTGTAAGTGAAGTTTTCAGCTCACTGCTTCCTGTGCTCGCCTTCTCCCAGGGTGCACCTGTGCAGCGGTCCAGGTCTCTGTCCCCAGCCGGCAGCGTAGGGTTGGGAAGTGGGAGGAGGATCGAAGCAGAACAAAGAATTCGAGACCTGGAGGAGCTGCTGCAACTCAAGGTAACCACTGACTAAATATTTTAGCACAAGCAGCTCTGTGCAAAAAGTCCGGAGGCATTAAAGCGCTCCTAAACGCAGGGGATGAACCAGCACTGTGTTGACACATAGCAGGGAATTATAAAAACAACAAAAACTATTTTAGGATCTTTGTTACTAGTGAGCTAAGGAAACTCACCAGAATGCATCAAGTCATTGACTGAGAGCGTTCACTCCTCCTTTTCCCATCCAGACTTTGTGGCAGGACTTGAAAAGCGCAGTTCACCACCGGTCCCAGAGCTTTAACTGTTCTGCCAGAAAGAACGGAGCCCTATTCTCAGAGTCGCTCCTAGCTTAGCTTCAGATGGATTCAGAGAGCAACTATGAGCGACGAATCGACACAACCTGTCTTTTTAGTGAGGAAGTGAGGTTGACCCTGTTGCTCTTAGGCCACATGTGTCAAACTCGAGGCATGAGGGCCAAATCTGGCCCGCCGTAGCTTCTTATGTGGTGTTTTTTTAATCAATGAAGTTTATTTGTAAAGCACGTTTTAGCGACAAGGCAATTCAAAGTGCTTTACATCACAAAAACATAAAAATAAAAAGCCATAAAAAAGCCAGTCACCAGCTTGAGAAACTAGTAACATTACATTTTGTCTCAAAATGGTCAATACACATCAAATGTGTGGGTCAATGTTCCACTGATTATGGGTTGAAAGCAGCTCTTTAAACAGGTTGGTTTTCCATGTTTCAGGGCGACAATAAAGAAACCTTCATGAAAACTGTCGTTAGGGTGGCACAACATGGACTATTATCACAATATTTTAGAATGCTGTTGTGATAATGATAAAAAGATTAAACAATTTTAAATTATTAAAAAATCTTTTGACAGAATTCAGACCCCACAAACATAAAGTTGCTCTTGAAAATATTCCTATTTGAAATAAGCTTATTTTCAGGACGTCGCATACTTAAACAAGTATGATTTTTTTATATTTCTAAGCTGCATAGAGAGATTTTATTTTATCATATTTTTGACTTTACTGATATATTGATGCTTTCACTGAAAAAACTTTGGAAAACTTTGTAAAAATAACCTTCTAGTCCATTTTTTAAACATTAATTAGAATTTATTTACAACAAATCAAAATCTTGTCAGAACAAGATATTTTTCACGATAAATTTTAAACAATGTAATAATTACACATATCTAGCTGTTGTGTGCTTAAATATTATTCTATCAATCAAATAAAAGCAGCTTTTATCTGTTTACAACCAAAGTTTTTTATTCCGCGATCGCAGAAATTCACGCAAAATCTGCATAAGCATGTGTAAAACTGAGCTGTTGCTGCTTATCTTAACATCAATACAGTGTAAGGCTGATCTGGTGATTGGTTTCTGGATTAAACAGTTGATAACTGGATAGTGAAAGGTGATTAAAAGATTTGTTTTTATAGAATTTGAATCAGGTGAAGCTAAAACTGACACTTGATTAATTCTCGGTAGAACATATTTACAGAGGATTTTTTCTTGTCTTAAATGCAAAATGTATATATTTTCATACAGTTTTGGTTTAATTAGTGATTTCAGTAAATGGAATGTTCCAGAGTCCGCAAACTCCAGTTAACAATTAATAATTTATTAAATTAGTCTGCGATTATTTCAATAATCGATTAATCACAATTAATCCGATTAATTGTTTCAGCCCTTTTCCAGAGTGACGGTGTGTTTAGGCAGGGAGATGACAAGAGAAAAGCTCGTTCAGTGAAAGTAGAAGCAGCAGTATGTTTTTATCCTCCGTTAGCAAATTATTGGTTTCTTAACCTTCAGTTCTTCCTCTCATCAACTGTTATGCTCAGTTTTTGTCTTTTACAGTCTAACAGTTTGATTTTCGTACTTGTAATTGCAGCACAGAACATTTCCCTATTTTTATTTCAACTCTTTGGTTCTTCATCCTCTTCACCTTCTCAGCTGGCCAGTGACTGACTGATTAAACAAAGGTCGTCTTTGCTCTGAGCACAATCCTCAGAAATACATCAGGCATCATTTCCTTGTCAGATGAGAAGCACCTGAATTACATCACCAGCAGACAGCTAATGCCCGATGTAAATTCAGCCAGCATGCATGACTGTCTTGGTTAATGGTGCCATTTACTTGTCCACCAGTTGAAGAGCGTTTAGTGAAGGCATGCACAGAAAAATGTAACCGCATTAATGAGGGCATTAGTTCAGGGTGGGATTAAGAGGTTTTGTCCTTTTAGCTGGTATCGTGTCGGCTCGTTTCACATTTCTCATCTACAGAATGCCTTTTCGCATCTGATCCGAGCGCCGACACGTCGACCCCGGTTATTAACAGGAGACAAACAAACATTTCTCTTAACACTGGCTTTGTTTTTTTATGTCTCCTTCCCTTCAGTTCAGTTTAAAGTGAAAAGTACTTGTTTGAGTGTAATTATTTTTCGGCTTGATCGTCCACGGGTGTGTATCGATCGGAGGGCGAGGGTCTGATGACCAGAGCGCAGCGGCCCGGGGGAGTTCTGTTAGGAGCCTGGGAAGCCATGATGTGGCTAATGCCCTGCCACTCGCTTACTCCCTACCCTGCAGTGCTCTGGGCTGGCCCCTTTCATTAGAGCCTTGTTTTTGAGAGCAGGGGGGCAGATGTCCTTTGTGAATAATCCACACTGGGGGAAAATCCATACTTGTCACATTGTCAGCGTAGATGCACATTGCATGTTGTTGTGTGTCCGGCGCATGTTTGTGTGCTCTCTCTGTTCTCTTTGTCCTTGTTAATAATAACAGGGCTGAGGGCTTGCATTTCCCTCTCTGCAGGGTAGCCGTGTCATATCAGCAGTAAACAAGCTCCTTCCCCTTCAGAAAGCTCTCGACAACTCTCGCCAGCCCTGGCCACTCAAGCAGAAACCTGTCCTGCACTCCTCCACTCACTTTTCCTTTTCTCTCTCCCTCTTCCGTTTCTAATTTCTCTGTTTTCCGTCTTACTCTTTCCTCCACTTTTATGAGCCGACTTTCCCCGCTCTTTTACTCTCCCCTCAGCTCTGTCATGTAGGCTGAAAGTATTTTCTCAGTTGCCCTCGTTGTTAAGGTCAGCGTGATGGGGAGGAGGGGGAACGCTGACAAGAAAAATCCATACGTTGTCTTCTCACGCTCCTTCTGCAGCGCAGGAGCCCGAACTTGGAGCGATTTTAATAGCTGTCAACAACAATGTCAGCATCAGAACCGCTGCCCTTCCAGGGCATCAGCTTGTAACTCCACTACATTTCTCTGATTGTTTAAAGTGTGCATACCAGCCTTGTTTTAGTTCCTCTGCTTAAAACCCTCTTAAACGATAGTTTGGAAGAATCAGTTCAATTGGGCATGAAAACTGCAACATTTGTTATATTTTCAGCTGCTGCATTTTACTTTATACTGCACTACAGCAACCTGTTCCTCTCCTCGCCTGTGGGGGCGCTGCACCAAGAACCATTCAAGAAAATGACAGAAAAGCCTCTGAAGAAGACACTGAGCACAACTTCCTTCATCAGGAAATCTAAACAAAAATGTAGTGGCATTAGATTTTAGCAGCTGGAGGATTTCTGACATTTCCTGTACAACCATGAGCCATATCTTCCACCAGTGCTAGTCTGGTGCCTTTATTTTGATTGCATTTACCCATATTACCTTACGTTATAGTCCACTTCTTGCTTTTGGAGTGGTCTTTGGTTCGCTTGGCATTCACATACATTCTGGATCAGCAGCAGCTGTCTGATTGTTTCTTCAGGCAGACCTGTAAAGACAATATTGCAGTAATCAATGCAACTAAAGAAAAATACATAGCTGACTTTCTTTAGATCTTGCTGCGACTTCAGTCCTTTAATCCTGGAAATGTTCTTCAGGTGACAAAAGGCAGACTTTGTAATTGGCTTTATGTGTTTTTGGTCAAACAAGACATAAACAGCGAAGAAAGAGTCTAATTTTCTTTGGACTTTAGAGCTACTTATTGTTGCTCTGTGACATTAAATTCCTGTTTGTGGTTGAAATGAGCCAAGGTGTAAAATAGTTAAATGCTTCCCAGAGTTCCTGTACATGTTTCAAATTGAAAGCTAAGCCACCTTTGCTCTTTTTATCTTCCTGAAAGCAGCAGAATATTTTGTCCTTTCTGTTTGCAGATCGGCGAGAACGAGGAGCTAAGGAAAGCTCACGATAAACGCCGTGAACGTCTGTGCCTGGTCCAAACCAACTATAAGACCATCCGAGACCAGATGAAGGAGATGGAGAAATCACATGGCTTGTGAGTACGAAGTTCACCTCAGCATCTGGAAGGCCTCATTACCCAGAGGTGACAGAAACATTAACACTGGTCCCAACACAATGCAACAAGAATGACTTCTGGTTCAACCCAGCAGAAACACCTAACTCATTCTACCTCATGCTGAAAGCTCCCTGAAACCTTCACAAATTGTCTTAGGGCCCATTTCTCTCCACATGCTGTCTGACAAGACTGGAGTGCTGGATTTAGGAAAGTAGGAGGAATTCTTCCTCTTGCCTTTGAAAAGCTCAGAGGTTTTAAGGCCAGTCAATTTGGTACGTTTTGTGCCGAGCGTATGTGTGCTTCTGCGTCTCTTCTCCCTCAGCGTTCATTAAGATGTGAGAGCCAGAGGCTGGAGGTGTCTAGTCCTGGGGGTGCAAGGTGTTTGAGAAGGCCTGCGGAGGGCGGGGGAAAGAGGGTAGACGACCATTTCCTGCTTCAACCTGTTATCTCCAGCAGGAACCACAGGATTTATTTTACACAAAAGTGGAAAATATTCTGCAAAATGTCATTAACATATGGTCTCATTTTCTCTTTTGTCTCCATGTCTTTTATCACTTTTTTTCTTTTTTTTTTCTCTCCCTGCAACCCGTCGTCACAGAGACCATTTAAAGTGTAGGTAAAGATGTGTATATTTGGTGGCCACGAGGGAGCCAAGTGTTAACTTTGTCAGCTGTTTTCTCTCCGGGTTAATTAAAGAAAACAGCGGTGCAATGTGAGCCCGTGTGAAAGTGCAGCCAGCGAGAGAAGCACGTTCAGCCCTGGGCTTGACTCGGCTCATGTTGGCTCACTGCAGCTCTTAGCATGTGTCTGAGACGGAGACGTAGGGGGAACGTCAACACCAGGAACACTGCCGCTGCACGTTTTAGCAGGTTATCACAGAAATGGTTAAGAGTGAACATTATCTCTGATGAAGTGAAAGTAAAACATTACTTTTCTCTGTGTTTTTTATTTATGTGTATGGAAGGTTTTGGGGTTTGCTGTCAGTGTTTCTGTATTTCCAAACTGCTTTGACGTGATATTGATATATTTGGCAGCTTTGCCCTTTTCAGTCAGAACCTTCCATGGCAGCAGCCACTCACTCCGTGTTATGATCTTGGCATTCATTTGGCATTAAGCCACATTCTTAAACAGCCATTAAACCCACTGGGGTGATGCTAGCCTGAATGAGAGACAATAGAAAATGATTTAAAAACTCCCATTAGTGTGAGGAAATCAGGGCCCTAACAAGTCAGTGGGGATCGGCACACAGTCTCATTGCATTTTGAGCTTGTTAGGGATCTTCCTGTAGCTTCCCTGCTGTGTTGTTGCCTTTTTGGAAAGAGGCTCAAGAGTTGATTTTGTTCCCCTTTTTGTTCTGTGCAGGACTGAAAGTAGAAACTGTTGCTGCTGTTGCTTGTGGGAAGGTTTCAGCAGATAGTTAGGCCTCTCTATATTTGACAAATGGATTTACTCATCACTCTTCAGCAACCCAGTTATGGAGACTTTATCAGAACCAACTGTTAATACGGTACTAAAACTGCAAAGCTGATACAAAGACTAAAAAGAAGGTTTGATAACATTTTTATTTTCAAGACAAATACTTAGAGTTCTGATTAAAAAATATTATATTTTGGTAAAAGCAGTAAGTAGTAAATGCATAATAATTAGCATGTTTGAATAGCTCTGAAACGTTTGTTCTGATTGATTCGTTGGAAGACTTTGGTTAATCATTTCTTTGGTTAAGGCGTTTTATTTTTGACAGTTATTTCCTATTTATTTAGAAATGTTTCTTCCGTTCTCTTTTTAGCTTCTGACAGTTAAGATTCGTAACTGTGACGAGGTGTTTTTTTGTTGTTGTTGCTGTTTTTTGTTTACAACTGGAGGCAGGTGCTTTGCATCTTAATAATACCTGAACTCTGACCCCTAAACCCAGAAGAGTTGAAAACGAGGCTTCATAGAGGAAGAGCAGGACCAAAAACCAGAGAGGGGAACAAGACTTCATCGTCTCTGATTGACTTCCTAACCGCACAATCAGGCAGATTTAAAGAGGAGTGACAAAACCAAATGAGGTGGATTAGCAGATGGTGTAATCCAGAACATGTTACCGTGGAATATCATCTCCGCTGCCCAGAAATTTAGCTGTCTGTGACCGCCATGACCCTGTCATACAGTAACCGCTTTCAGTCAGAGGCCTCTTTAGATTCATTGCAGGACTTACTGCTACTGGAGATCCTTTCTCCCCACAGCATCACCATCCACAACAACTCTGAAGATACTTGGATGATATTAGTTTTGACAACATTTAATTTCCCTTCTGGGTGAAAAAAGTGTTTTTGGATTTAACTGAATATATGAAAGTATGTTCCTTGATTAGGTTGTGCTGTTAATTGAGAAATTGCTTTTTTAAGTGTAGATGTACGTATATCTGCTCCATACAGATGTATTCAGCAGCAGCCCTGTTCAGTTTCTGAGTTTCTGGTGATTTTGCATCATAGTTTTTTTTGGTAATCAACTACAGTCAGCTTGGTAACATGCCTTAACTACTGAGCAGATGAGTAAAGATGGATGTGCGCCTCAGTTCTGCTCTGCTTATTTTGCCTCAGTGTTTAGTCCCTCGTCTACTTCTGGATTTTTATTGCAGAAATTTGTACCTGCAGTAAGTTGGAAATGCATCTCGACTGCTGTTTCTGCCTCTTTGTTCTCGTTTTATTTCATTTTGGCTTTGAGTTTTCTATCCTGAAGTTTTGATGTTTTCCATGTTGTAGCTGGATGTTTTACTTTTTCAAACTTCCCATTTCCTGTGGACTTACTCCAAATTTTTGACCCAATTTTGACCCATGCGAATGGAAACAATCAACATCAGCCACAGACCTTGTTGAGTAATCCTCTTGAAGGTATTTGATACTTTACAATCCCTAAACCTGTGCAGGTATTTGTTTTTTTAAATGCAGAAATATATCTGCTTTGACAACACGAGTAACCACAGTTACCAGCCTGGAAACACATACTAGGAAATCAGAATAATACCAATGGTCTTATCAGCATGCATGCAGTGTGCAATTGGCCAGTCCCACTGAAACCACCCTGCCATTTACTATTACTGTATCACCAAATATCTCGAAATAACATGAAGGAGAAAAATCAAGTTCTTATTTATATTAAAGAAGGAAAAAGTTGTTTTTTTTTAATCAGACTGGGGATGATGGGGGTGAGCAAATAAAATTAAAGGTTATTAAAGCATCCGCACACTGATCAAAGTTGCGCCCATAAACAGATTCCCCCTGTTTCAGAGCAATTAGCTGCAGCAGCATGGAAAAGTTCTTTCTATCTCCTCCTGCTTAATAATGGAAACTGGGCGGCCATGAGGGAACGAGCACCGAGGCCGGAGAAAGATAGGTCTCTCCTGGCTCTGTGTTCAACAGCTTTAAAGCGCACTGTAAACAAATTACAGTTCCTACAGATTTACCATCAGTTAGGAATGCTTTGTGCTTATTCCCTAATAACTGCAGTTGTTCCATTAGAAGTCACACAGAAAGAATTAAAACAGAGCTGTGAGTAAATTATCATTTACTTTCACAACAGCAGGTGGTCTTGATACTTTTAAAGCTCTATCCCCCATCAATGGGTTTCTTTGTAAATGTCTTTCTAATGAGGCTGTTCACATAAAATCCTCACAAAATGGCCATTCTCATAATTAAAACCAAACAAACATATGTGTAATAAAGAGGAATGACAAAGAGATTAAGTCTTGAACACGCTTACTGACCTTTGATAATTACAGCGTAAAGAAGTCTCCTGGATAAACTAGTTACAGGCATTTCTAGTGTGTTTTTTCTTAAAACAATTGAGTCTTATGCAGTGACAAAGCATAGAGGAGGCTATTATTAAATTCAAAAACAGTTTCTGCTTGTTGTTGGTCCTTGGCTCTTGAACATCTTCTCTGGTTCTTGTTTTGACTCCTCATCCAGAAAACAAGTAGTTGATGATGAAATTATGTGATTTCTCTTCTGGATTATGGCCTCTACAGGCCCATGAGATGCTTTTTGGAATACTTTGGTAATGAGAGTTTTTATACAGGATTAGTTGGGACTAAACAACTCAATATGAACTGGCACCAATGCGACACATTTCAGCCTTTTTCACAGCTTCCTATCGGGCTTGTTTTCTGTTGTCTGCAAATTTCTTGTGTTTTCACTGACTTTGTGTACTTTCCATGTCAAACGTCACATTAGAAATTCATTCCATAAGAAAAACATTCCCCAACGTTTGACTGTGAAAAACTGTGCATACACACCATAATCACACTTACACACCGCAGAGTCGTCCTGTAGCTTCAAATTGCTCACAGGGGCAGTTGCAGTATTAAATGAAAACATTTGCCATTCTACTGCAGCCTCTAACTCCCAGGTACCCGGGCTTAACTAGTATTAGCATAGCGTGAAGGCGTCCTCATCGCCAATAACGACCGCAGGAAACAGAGCTTTGTGACCCCCACAATCCATTTCCACACCTCTATCACATTGATTGAGTGAAAATGGGAGACTGTCGTATGAGTGTGAGATGGAGAGGAACGTCTTCTCATCAGCTTCTTTTGCAATTTGTGGATTTCTCACTAAATCCTGTTTCAGTTTGTAAATGAAAGCCTAATTGGAATTGAATATGTTGCGCTTAGGCTGATTGATGAGTTGGATGCAGTTGGGGCCGAGCAGGGCGTGCGTGTGTGTGTGTGGGGGCGTGGATGTGTGTGTATATGGGGAGGAGAGGGGGGAATTCAACTGAGGCAGCAGCTACTGAGCTCAAAGTGTCATTAAGTATTCATAAGTGAGGTGTAGACATTCGAATGACCTCGTTTGCGAGTGTGTTTTTGCCACTATTTACATTTGCATGGTGCACAGGGAATGCTCCACTGCCCTGCCACACGGGCAGTGCCCTGAGCTTTAAACCAACACACACAGATGTGTACATGAAGTGTCAAAGTCAAGGCTGCTCATTTGAATACCGCTAAATATGGCTGAATAACAAAAACAGAGGGAGCCTCATTACCCCCATGTGGGTTGCCAACGGCAGCAAGGTGATGTACAGTACCAACGATTTTCCCTTGTTATACGTTTGCGTTGTACGTGTGTGTGCGAGTGGAGTTTTGTTCAGTTTTTATCTCAGCATTTGCTTGCCTCTACAGTTTCTCGTGCATCCCCTTACATGCTGTGTGTGTTTGTGTGTGTGTGTAGGTCAGGTGGAAGGAAACAGCGCCCAGAGCCGTGGCAGCTTCGACAAGAGAACAGTGACGCTGTGTGGAACGAGCTGGCCTACATGAAAAACCTCAACAGAAAACTCACCGCTGAAAAGTAAGTGACCTGCATTCAAAATCACTGGCAGCACTGCAATGAAGTTCCCAAATTTGCACACACACATGCCCACCCCTGCACGCCCATGCTTCACACACACGTGTTATTTTCTTACCTTTCCTAGCTTCACATCATGCATGTTGTCTGTAAACATCAGCAGAAAGCAGCAGCAATGAATCCATGAGCCTCATGAACTTCATTTGTAATGCTGGATTCCCAGAAGTCAGACAAAAATATTTTTCACTCTTGAACTTTTCACATTTTGTCAAGTTGCAACGACAAACTTTTGTTTATTTCTTAGGGATTTTGTTTGACAGAGCAGCTCACATTAATGTAAAATGGTGAGCTGGAAGGAAAAAGTTTAATTGTTTAGAATATTTTCACAAATAGAAATCTGAATGTTTGTTTTCAGCACCTTAGAATCAAATAGCAATTAGAGCTGCAGTTTTCTTGTGACTCAGATGTAATCTGACTAAATGGGCTGTATCTGTTTACATGATTTCAAGTCAGATTCTTTGATTTTGGCTCTTTTAAGCTATAAAATAGTCAACTGTGAGCAGTTTTCTTGTTGCTGCTGGAAAGAAAAGCATAAGTATAATGCTGGTGATGTGCTGTATCAATTTTCTGACAAGCCAGTCCCACCAGAACTTCGCGATTGTTTTGTGATTTTATTTTTGAGAAAAGAAACATAACCAGGAAGTTCTGAGTAGGGCTGTTGTAAAAGAATATTTTAGTAATCGAGTACTCTATAGAATATTTTTACGATTATCCGAGGAATCAGAGCTGTCGTAGTCCAACCATCGCACCGCAAAGTTCAACAATCCTTATTTGTCCCACAAACCCTGGCAAAACGCCGCACAATGCAACATCATGCTGCTAGCACTTCACACCAACTCATAGACTGAAGTAAGAGCGCTGCCCTCCACAAATAATGATCCGGGCGGAACACGGTGCGCTACATAATAAAACACAATTTAACAAAACTTCAAGGCAGATAAATTTTCCTCGAGGAATATTAGTAACCGAGGTACTCGAATCATTTGAGGAATCGTTTCTGCTGTAGTTCTGAGGATGAGGACTGACAAGCGCTGCCCTGCATGGCTTGCCAATGTGGTTTCTTGTACCTTTTATTTCAACAGCTGCAGTTTGGACCCTCTTCCACAAAGACCAGATTTGAGGACTCCACAAAATAGTTGTCCAGAGTTATGGTGGTCTTTGTTAATAAGCTATTTTTAACAGCAAATGTCTAAAGCCAGGGGAACCTGTTAAGTGATTTGATAACTTATGAATCTGTGGTTTTATTTTGGGGATGACATTTACACAAACAAAATGAAGCCCATGTTTTAAGAACATTAAAAACTACTTTGTCTTGATCTTTAAAGTAAAATCCTAATAAATAGAAATTGATTATGGTTGCTGGTGCAAAGAACTTTACAATCCCATTTTTAGACTTGCTGACCGTGGAAACCCACAGTCTAGGTAAAGAGCTGCAGGACCAGTCTGTAGACATGTTGGCGGTCTTTATGTAGAACAAAAAAGGCGTATCATTGTTCAGGTGTTCATGATCTGCAGAGGATTGTGGACAATCTGAAACTATTTATTCCACACTGACAGACTGAATGAGTCAGTCTTTTCATTGTACCAGATGCATTCTCGTTGTGTTTGGATGTTCTTTTCCTTAAGCCTCTACTCCTGTTTTTATCTTCACTCTGTCTGCAGACATTTTTAGCCTTTGTGTTCTTGATCCAGAATCTGTAGCTCTATCTCAAACCCGACCGCTCCAGAAAGCTTCGCCTAAAGCTGCTGTCTTCTTCTCCCTTCTTCTTTTCACCTTCACCTCCCAGCGCGTCGCCCCGACTCCATCCTGTGCCTCTGTACCCTCTTCTTCCCCGTTTTCTCCTCGTCTGCTCAGTTGCCTCCCTCTGGCCCTCTGTGATGCTGCAGCCGGTTGAGGCCAGGGTTCTGGTACTTGCCCCCCCACCCCTCTCTCTCGCTGCCCTCCCCTCTGCTCACCCCCACTGCCCTGTCCTCCTAATCCCAGCTGAGCTCATTATGATCTAGCCCGGCTGCCTCTCTCCAAGCCTGAGCTGTCCGAGCTAATTACAAGGCTAGCAGCTCTAGTGCCGCCAATGCTGCCTGTTAAGGGATGTCCATCCGCCTTCCTGCCTGGCCGCGACCAGAGCAGCGCAGAGCCGAGCCGTAGACGGGCTGAGGGCGGGGTGCGTAGGGGTGAACATACTACTGCAGACCTGCAGGGTCCTTGGATCTGACCTGCAGAGAAAGCCACAAGGGGCCGCAGAGTGTCTGGCCTCTTTCCTAGATGTGGAGTAGGGAAGTCCGCCGGGGTTGCTGTTGATTCCCTTTATGTGCCTCTGCCCAGCTCCACTTCATTTCCTCTATTCCTGGCCCAGGGACCTCTCCTTACCCGGGTGGCTGGTGCAAAGTAAACTTAGCTGAAATCTTTAAACTTGTGCTTTGGAAAACTCTTCATCCCAGGGCATGCGTTTTCACACACACAGCCTCTTTTCTACGCTGACATTTTTATCTGTTGCAAGGTTATGGGATAAACCATTGTTAACCAAGCTATTAAACTGTATTGCTCCTCCCAGTTGACCTTATTTTATTTTTTAAAGTGGAAGCAATGAGTCCGAACAGCGAAAACAAATATAGTTCAGAAAAAGCAAGTAGTTTGACAGAAAACTCACATTTAAAGCTTGTTTTTCCATCAACTGTTCCATAATAATTGCTTGTGAAGGTTAGGCTGGACAAGTGTTAGCAATGATCCACTAATTACCTAATGGATAATGAAAAATTCGGGGCTTTTAATGGGGAGTGACTTTTTTTTAGTTTAAAGTCTCTCTTTAAACTCTCGTTTTTGTTCTTCATCATCATGTTATGACTCACAGATGTGTCCTTTCACCTTCTGCATAAACTGCACGTGTAAAACACTGTTTACATGCCCAGATGACCCAGTATGAATATGGCTCTGATGATTCCTGCCCAATAGGTCTCCCACTGTGTTAGGAGAAAGTTGTGAAAAGATTGAGGAAGGTGAAACAAATCTGCTTTTATGGTTGATCTACAAGCCCCCCTGCAGCTTAATTTAATGACACAAAGGTGCCTCAGAGAAGGCAACATGCTTCTGACTCATTTTAATGGCACATTTATGTTGATATATAAATTCCTGAGCCTTAAACTACTCTGCAGTGATTTCAGTCTGACTAATCTGCAAACCATCCTGGTAAAAGAAATAAATAAAGATTTGCTTCATAATTTCGATTTTAAACATAACCAGTATGTGAAGCTGCCATACTTCTATGTGGGAGGTTCCTGATAATTATTCAAAATGACCATGTTTTTGACAGCATAAAGCCAAAAATCAAGAATTCATGTTGCTGAACTTGAGAATTAAGTTTCAGCAACTTCTGAATCAGAGAATATTGACAGATAGTAATTTCTATTATGAGCTTGACATATATTTTGATTAATGTTTCTATTAATTGATCACTTGGAAGAACTTTTAACATTTAAAATTATTTATCAGACAGATTTATCAGCTAGTTGACCTTAAAAATGAAATAAAAAACAATGGAATGACAACGTCACAGCAAACGCTGTGTACCGCATCCTGACACAGATGAACATGGGAAACTCCACACCCTTAATTCCAGTAGACATGCACTTTTCAGAACCAGAGCACATCAGAAGCGTTACACGTATTTTAGACATGAAGGAGACTCCAGAAATCTCCTCTGTGCTTACAAATTATTTGCTTCTCGGTTGATTGTGTTATGTCTTCTACCCACCAATGATATCATGAGTGGTGATGGATTGTGGTGAGTTGCATTCAACAGACCAAACTGTTGGGACCTTTTTTCTCTCTCCTTTTTCTGTTTTTTTCATTTTTTGTTTTTGTTTTCTTTTTCTTAATGCATGCCAATCATGCTTTTAACAGAATGATCTAAAGTTGGTTTTTATTTGTTGATTCTGTCAACATAATGGTCAACTTGAGAACTATTTCCTTTAATACTTCAAAATAAGAGTTTCAACAAATCTTAATCAAATCCTCATGCAATAGCTTCCTTCACTTCAGCAAACGGTCACATGGCGACTGTAACTGGAGAGGGATAAGATGTTTTCTGGTGTTTTAAATTTGCAAGCACTCATAATGAACAATGTAGTTTCACTTCAGCTTCTAGTAAATCTGAAAGAATCTGATCAGATTTCAAAATCCATTGTTAGATTATCTTTGGTAAATCGCAGAGATAATGTCTGAAACTGAAGGCATAACATTTTTGATGACATGTTACTGTTCTGGTTTGATTACCACAACTAGCTATGCGAAAATAGTTTTGCCACTTAACCAGCAAATCCAAGCATTACTGAGAACAATCTTCTTATAATTATTATTCTTGTTAGATCATACATTACCCTGATTTATCACTTTACACATTTTAAGCTGCTTCTAGTTGAATATCTTTTTGCTTTGCCTGTGCCTTTAGAGAAAAAAGCCCCCCCTAAATAAATATAAGCTCCAGTGAATATTTTCTTTATGCCATTCCTGGTAACTCTGGGCAGAATGGGTGAGAAAAGTTGCAGGGGAATCTCCTTATCCACCTCATTATGCTTCTGTCTGTTTCGCTCCATGTCCATGCTTGCTAATTGTTGTTAAAGGTCTGTTGGTGAAAAGAGGCAGGGCTTATTTAGGCTCCATAAACAGAATAAACACATGCAGCGCACCCTCAGACTGAAGATGCTACACTCAGACGACATCAAAGCGCGAGTTAGATAGCGATTACTGGGGGAAAAAAGCCTTTGAGATCATTTGCACTGCTCCTCTGCACAGAGTGACCATTATGGATGTGAACCTCCCCAATAAGCGACGTTGACTCTAATTAAGTCTAATAAAGTTTGCCCTAATGTCCGCCGTATTCCACCATTTCGTTTCTTTTCATCTTGATTTGCTAAAAGGTGTTGGAGGTAATGAGAGTCTTTTGCCCCTTTGGACCAGGGATTAGCTGAAGGAGGGACACATTTGTGCACATGCTCAAACACAAACAGAATGATTTATGCATGTTTTTTAATTAGTAAAGTGAGTTTTTTTCCCCTCATTAATTACTTTAAAAACAGTTGGCATGTCAAAGAAAGAAAAATCTTTATTCATAGAAAGTAATTATGGTCCAAGGTTCAGTGTGTCTGAAAGTGATTTTAAAAGGCACAGCTCAAAACAAAACGCTGTGCCCAGTATACTCAATTTAAAAAACCGCTACCTGATTAAATGTTTAATTTTTGTAAACAGATCAGATTTTTTTATGCTTAATACATTAAAATGTTACATAATTATTAGTAGAATATATAAAATATGGGAATACTTGAAACTCCATTTAAAAACACTTATAACTGCATATTTGAATACACTGCTTGGCCAAAATAAAGGTCACCAGCACAGAAAAAACAATAAAGATCATCCATTGTAATATTTAATTGTACTGCCTTTAATCTTGAGTATAAATCACATTTTCTGTGGCGTTGTCTCCATAAGCTTCTACAACGTCTCCAGATTTATTTCCATCCTGTGTTGTATTAATATCACCGTGTCATCATGGAAGAAAACATCCATTGATGAAATAATCTGGTCATTCAGTATCGTCATTTAGTCAGCTGACCTCATATTGTTGCTGAACTTTGACCTGGCCAACTGCAGCAACCCCAGATCACAGCACTGACTCCACATGCTTGTACATTAGACACACTGCATGATGGGTGCTTCACATAAAAATAAAAATATTCTTTATTGTCTAGAATGGGGAAACAGTAGCAAAGTGATGGGCAATCAAAGCAAATTCTTACGTAGAGAATATAAAATATATAATAAAGAATAACTATCATCCCATCACTGTGTGAGAGGGTAAATCTGACCACATTTCTTTCTCAAAGACGATGGTTCTCCACTCTCCTTCCAGTTTTTATTAAAGCTTTGCCAAGTTCTCAACCCAGCTGTAGTTGTTTCTACATCTCCATAGATATTTCTCTGCTTGATGCCAGTGATTTGACCCTTCTTACACAGACTAACATCTTATCCACAACCACAACATGGTCTTAACCATGTTGTGGTTAAGACATGAGAAACTACTCATTAGATCAGCTGGAGTTAAAAAAAAACACTTGTCCATGCAGTGAAGATACAATAGGAAGTTCAGATAAACTTTTGTTTTATGGCCAGTTCAAAGCCCAAATATAATTAATATGCATTGGTATGCACAGTGGAAGCCATCTTGGCATCTTGGAAGCTAAAATCTGCTGTCTTCAGTATCTCAGCCACTAAGGAAAATGAATGGCTCTCCTGGATTGGCTGCTTTGCAAACAGCATCTAATAGTGTGCAAAGTTCCACTGCATTGAAGTATTTCAGCTTCCCAAGCTAAATTATTTGATTTTAGACATAATCAACAAAAACAATCTGCCCATAGAAACTCAGTTAGGCAGTAAACTGTATTTCAGTTCCCAACCACAAGACGCTGCTTCACACCAATAGTTATAACTCAAATTACAAAAGATCTCAAAAGAGGCGGTTGTATTCATTGAAAGGGTTGCACCGAAAGGTCCGCCTGCAGAGCATATATTCATCTCCATGGCAACTACCAGGACATGGAGCCATACCTGCAACATTAACGAGCCTCACAGTATTTAAACACCCAGCTGTGCAGGCGTTCCTACAACTAGCTATATCAGCTAAATGGTTTAATCCTTGGGTCATGTCTGTCAGTATGAATTAACATTTAATGCATCACTCAAAAAAATGCATCTAGAAAAAGGAACAAAACATATATAAATCGCAAGATCAGCCAGACTATGAAAAAACTGCCACTTATAGTCCAGTAAATATGGTAATGATTTTTTAATATATTTAATTGTTCGTGTTGCATCTCGGGAGCATGTATTATTCTCAGAACATCTCCGTCTTGGTCAATTCCCCATCTCTCGCAGGCAAAGCAATCGCTGCTCCATCTAGGTGTTAGTAAATAAGGTTGCAGTGGTGCTCCATCTCCACAATGTGACGTTGGGAAACGTGACGACACGCACCAATGAACTCCATCTGAAATTCAATCTTTTGTTCTGTTGGGGAAACTGTGCTTATCCTTCAGCGCAGCCCAATGTTTGGCACATGGACTTGTGTTTAGCATCAATACTATCAGCATCTGAAAAGGCATAAAAGAGAAACATGAGATGGAACAGGCTCTCTCTACATGCTGCATATTTCAGCTCACTGGTCCCATTAACAGCCCGGACACATAAGGCAGTGCCGGCATCTCATCGACTTGAGTTCATTTATGGAGGAAAATCTATAAAGAAGCGACACATATCCATCTGCTTCCTCATTTCTCTGGGGAGAGCCATTTGTGTTCTTATTTAGGCTGCATCCAGAAGATCAGGACTCTGGACTGTGTGGGCTAAAATGTACTTATTACTTCTCTTCCCTCTGCAACAGCAGAAACATCTCTGAGGTAATTATCTGGACTGTGCAGACTGTATAAAAACTCTCTTGATTTCTGTAAGAAAATTAAACTTTTGCAGTCCAAATGGATCACTAGATGTCAATCCCAGCAAAGGCCTACTGTTTGTAATGAGGTTAACTTCGGGAAGAATGCCACTAGAATCGCTGGAGTTTGATTCTTGTGTTTTTCTCTGACTCTCTGGAGCAGAGGGGAGGGAAATTAGGTGTGTGTTTCAGGTGTGGTTGTCTCCGTGGGCCTGTGTGTATCCTCAAAAGACTACAGTTGGGGTCCTAATAATAACTTGAAAGTGCAAAGACGAGAGCATGGCTCCACATAATTAGCCTTTAGCAGGAATCAAGCTAATTGCACAGAGGTAATTGGGTACACCTTGGTTTTTTCCCTCCCTGTTAACACTCACACACATTCACATTGCACAGCGTACTTTGCTTCCTCACCGTTTCATGTTGCTTGTCACTTTGATTTTCAGATGAGTTAAAAGTATTTTAATTAGATGACTTCCTCGTCATGTCTTTGTTTTCTCTTTCGTGTTGGAAAACCGGCAAGAAAACATGTGGAGAAGTTTCTAAATCTGGAGATTTTGGTGGAGGTCATAAAGTGTTTGTGCTTTAACTTGGGGTACAATGATAAATCAGCTCAGATTTCTTTAACGTTGTGGAAATCGGCCGATACTTGCATGTGAAACTGATCTTTCTGCCTCTGCAAAGCTCTAAAAATCATTCACTGTCCCCTTTTGGCCCAATGACCGACCGCCCATCAGATCACGTCTGCATGTTGCAGTTAGCTGTAATCTCCCAACTATTACCAACTTAGGAACTTTGTCGCAAAATATTTAGCAACCTTTCAGACAAACTAATCGATATCGGCCAAAATTTTCTAACGTAGGCTTTTTGAAGATCAGTGATCAGCAGGGTTATAATTGTTTTGGGGTTTTCATTAAAGTTTTTTCATACTGTTTTTAAATTTTCAGTGCAGAATTCAAAAACTTTAAATTATTGCATTGTGCTTATGAATATAACAATCGAGTAATGAATACTCAACAGAAGATACCATTTTCAATAAATGCATTTATTTATTGTTGAACACCCACTCTGGTGTTTTACCTCAACTTTTTCTGTCACCTTTTTGTGGATTAATGTAAGAAGGATTATAATTTGGCGACAGCTGATGTCTGGGGAAAAAAATCATTTTCACATCGAAAGGCTTAAAATTAACTCATAAACATAAAAACAAATTATATCCCTAAGTTCAGTATGTTTTAGTTTTATAAACACAATATAGTTCCAGTTAGTTAATTTTTCCCCATTAATTATTGTTTTTTTTTTAAATTTCAGTTAATGGAAATAATGTCTGTTATTTCCTGTTATTTTGTTAAGGTTAACTATGATAACCTTGGTCATTGACCAGATAACTGCAGTCACTGCTCTGCTAGTTTAAACTGGTTACTTGGTCAATAGTGCGCCACTTTACACTGATTTATTGTTTATCCTTATGTGATAAAGAATATAAATAAGAATTCTAATTTATTATTATAATAGTCCATTACAGAATGTTTAATGGCCTAAAAACTGGTTATGTAAATTGAATTGTTGTTTTTGCTGTTTTCTCTAGTTTTTAGTCATGCAAGCATCAATAAATATCAATAAAAATGATTTAGTCATAAAATTATGATTAAATGACGTTACTATATTCTGATATATAACTCGTGATAATAGTCTATAATCGGTTTTGGGCCTTAGATTAGTCAAGATTCACATTTGCTGTTTAATGGCAAACAACTTTGCACATTACTGCCCTCATGTGGTGGCAGTGAGGCATTACAACCATTGTCATTCAAAGCACCGGTTCTAACATTTGAGTTTTTTGCTGTAACAACTAAAAATCACAAAAATCACTGCTCTCACCTAATGCACAAAATACAAAATAATTTTATGGTCTTTCTGAAAACAAAACATCGTGCTTTCAATATTTTTTATCTCTCTTACTCTGTACACAATCCCATCTGTAATTCAAAATATTCTTATCCTCATCACAGATTGATAGGTGAAATAAGTAAAAAGTTGTTTTTCTTCTGCAGAGTTGCCCTAGCAGAGGAGCTGGACATGCTGCGAGTCCAGTCTGCTATGGACCGAACCACAGCGAAGGAGCTCCACATGTGTCTCACTAATGATCATCAAGGTCAACTCCCTCTTGTTTTTATTGTTGTTTGAGTATCTAGGTCCATAGCATTCTCAATATTAGTTTGAATTATTCTACTACAGAGTTAATTCATTTTTTAAGGTTTTGTTGACTCTAGAGGTTTTTATTTGAAGGTATTTAGACAGGAAAGAAAGTAATGAGGGGGGGGAAGACATGTGGCAAATGTCGCCAGACCGGGAGTCAAACCTGCGACCATTGGCATGAGGATTAAGGCCTCAATACGTGGGTCGTGCTTTGCCCCTGCGCCACCACAGCACTCCAGTTAATTCATTTTAAATCCTTAACCAAGTCTCTACAGACAAAAACTAAGTATTAATGTGTCAAAGTGTCGCCTCTCATGGTGAAGTGCATGCTTGTAGCTAGCCGTTCCCCTCTGGGAAATGTGTATTAATCAGGAGAATTAATGCAACTCCCCTCTGCGGAATTAACAGAACAAGTCAATTAAGACTTGATCAACTCTTCGCCCATTGATTGGGAGATCAAACGTCAGCCTTGTCTACATGCATCATTCTCAGTGTTAAAAAGCACATCTATTTTAATCCACTCAGTGACACCGTCACATGCTGACCACTTCATCCTGTGGATTTAATTAATTAGTTCAATAACAGATCTGTTTGAGATCACTTTCATTTTCTCCACAACTAGCAACTTTGTCTTATGCTGCAATGATTTGATACAAAGGAGAGAACTAATTAACTAATTTGCTCTTATTGATGGCCTTGTTAGGAAGTCAGGCAGAAAAACAAAAAGACAGTTTTGCATCTGTTTTTCTGAAAAGTTTAGCAGTTGATACGACACATTGAACTTTATTAATGTACATAAATATTCCATCATATTCATGTAATCAGTCACATAATTTCAAATCAAATGGAAGTGATTTCATCAAAAATATTTATATTTGTCAGACTGAAGATTTATTGACAGTAAAATGATGATTTAGGAAAAGATCTTTGAACTATTAACATAGGCAAGAATACATTTTATTATTAATCACCCCAATGTCTGTCTCCCAAAGATTTTGTTTGCTTGAAAACAAACAAGAAAACACAGAAAACACTGCTGTTACAAGTAAAAACATTAAAAATTCACAATATCATCTAAATTGATTAAGCATTTAAATTTAAACGCCTTTTTATTTTCATTTTTACCAGAAAATTGCATTAGCAAATTAAGCAGAATTGCCTGACTGTGGTCCGGATCTTGTCACATCTTGATGAACCGGACTGGGTTTCTGGACCTTTGGTTCTGATTCCTTTTTCCCAGCTGGAATGACTGGGAAAAGTCGTTCAGACCAGTTAAAAGTTCTGATTCAAAACAAAAAACTGTCTAGTGCAAATATCTTAGTGCTCTTGAAATAAGACAAAACCTTATTTAAAAGTACTTTTCGGCAAGATATAGAGTTTGTTTAAAGTAAATAATTCCTTAATTTTGATTTTTAAAAAAGTACTACTTCCATTGAATAGTTACTTGTAAGTTATTTTTGATTTATTGCAAGTGTGCTAAGATATTTCCACTAGATACTAGATAAAAATACTTGGTAATATTTGCCTGTAACTCTCCACAAAACAAAACTCCAACCATTCTTTAATGAGAAATATTATCCCAGACGAACCCCCAGTTATGGGACGTCTCCTTGCTGGTCCAGAGAACTGGTGTTTAAGCATATTTTCTGCCAGTCTACCTGTGAAAGTAATACTTTTTTAATCAATATTTAGAAATGACTGACTTAAAACAAGCTCCTATATGTTGCTGAAAAGTTACTTCTAAGTTAGGTTTGTCTTATTCCAAGTGCACCGAGATATTTGCACTAGAAACTAAATAAAAATACTTGGCAAGATTTTGTGTTTTGCAGTGCAGCAAGGATGTAATGACCTTGGTGAAAGCAGTTAAGTGTATGTGAAGTCATGTAAGCTTACATTTTCTGTAATACCTCAATGTTTGTGCAGCTTTACTGTCTGAACATGTTTATCTAGAGAATCTGCTCATTACCTTATCAAGTTAACTGAGACCCGTATGATAAGGACTCTGTGGGAATTGGAAGATTATTACAAAAACCCAGTGAAAGGCCACAGCGTTTTTGTGGAGAGGAACCTGTGCGACCCAATCAGATGGATGCAGGCTTGAAGCGCTCACTCTGAGATCACGCTAACGAAAGGGGGCAGATGAAAGGAACGGGGCCTTTGAGCTGCTTCCTGTGAGGAGTCATGGGAGGGACGTTAATGTATGCGGCGGTGCCAGAACCTCCTTCAACTGCAGGTGACTAGGGAGCCACCACGTCTTCTTATCAAGGTAGTGCTGAGGTGCCAACTCCCATGCCACTAACACGGCAGCCGGGTAATTGTCTCTCAGCCTGGTTATGTACCCAACGAACACAGCAGCCCTCCTGTCCTATTTGGTGCTCTGTGTGATTTAATGTGACACGTAAGGAAGACAAAAGGCCAGGCTAATTCAATGTAACAAACTTCCCTGGGCAAGGCGTCAATGCAAAGAAAGGGAGCGGCAGCTTTTCCACAGTGTAGCCATCTTTCCTTCTATAGTTTCCCTTTTTCTCCCTCTTACTCTCTTAAAAAAATCCAACTGACCTGAAAAGTCAAGATCCTGAATATTTAATGCTTCCAGCTCATTGTACAAATTATTTTGGTCGTCTTGTCATAAATCCTTAAAAACGGAGAAGGAAAGGTGGAAAGTTTTAGGTTGTTTTGTGTTGCCCTTTGCATTTATTTCCACCTTGGCAGGTAGATGCTGCCTTTCAAATAGTGACACACAAGCTTTAACAGTGTGTTTTTTGTGCATTAAGCCCTTGAGCACTAAGACTTTTGCATTCATTCTGTTTTTATCACCTGAAATCAGATGTTTGCCACTTCTATCATTGATGTTTCCGCAATACGGCAACATGCATGTCTGTGGAGAATAGAGGTGCTCTGAGGAAACACAGAGGAGTACAAAGCAACGCAGCCTGGGGCAATGTGCTCACCTGGGATTCAAGCACTTCTCCTGGTTTGTTTAAGATCCCCTGAGAAAAGTTGCACATAGTCAGAACTACTGTGTGCCTTTGAAGACTGTTTTTTCATTTCCTTGCAAGCGATAAAATAAAACATTTTCCTGTTAATCTCGAGTTAAAGGGCCTGTAGATAATGAGACTTTTACAGGATTAATGCAGGTGTTTGAAATCTGTGTTTTCAAGGTTTGGAAAGTACTTGATTTCGGTATAAAGTCCTTGAATGAAAGTACTTCATATTCAAATTGCTCAGTTTTGCACTAAAGTGCAATCTAACGCTTGATTAAAAACCTCAATTTGGAAAATGTTGAAACCAAATATTTTCATTCACCATTTTTCTTCTCACTACCTGAAGTTAAATCAGACTAAACTGTTCTTATTTTAGATCATTTGAAATGACCAAAATTATTGATATTTGCTAACTGCCAAGAAACTTGTTTCAGTGTAATGAATATTTATCATTCCTAATAGTTCAGTGACTTAATGAAACTGCATGACCCTTTTGTTAAATTTGTGTTTTTCTCCCGGACCAGTTAGGTGTATCGGGTGTGAGGGAAACATATCAAAACATCATATTTCAGTTTATCTCTTCTATAAACTGTAGAATACTACAACAGAAAATAATAACGGTAATAAATGGCAAATAATAATTAATTGAAACAGTTTTCAGTTTTCACAGTGTGGTGCTGGAAAAGTTTGAAAACGTACCTTGAAAATGCTTGAAAAGTGCTTGAATTTTAAGGTGGGAAAAGTGTGCGAACCCTGCCTTTAAAACAGGAGCTGACTTTAAGCCATGATTGACTAAAGAAAGAAAAAGAAACGCAGACCTGAGGAAGGAAATTAGACTGTACTAATGTTAATTGATTTAATGTGTCCTTTTTATTATAATTCTATTGATTGCCTCTGCAGGATTTGACACAGAGTGTCACAATAAGAAGCTTTGTTCCTCTTTGCAGAGCTGCTTCAGAAAATGGCAGAGGAGCAGCAGGTCAAAAGCAGCACTCCGATCAAACCTCCTCTCTCTTCGAGTCGGCTGAAACAGTCTTTTAAAAAGGTACGGCACCGTGCCATCGCTAAGTGCTCCGTGTCATTACCAATAAAAGAAACCCGACAGAGCCATCTCCCGCAAGATGTCTCCTGGAAAATTTGGCTTTGCTCTTTCAAGGAAGATTTGAAGGTCTTTTATCACTTTGTGGTTATTTCAAAGTCAAGTGTCAGCCGGTAAGTACTTTGTTTTTCTCAGATTTACCAAGAAGAACTCTATAATAAACGGCCAGAAATATTACACCAGAAAATAGTATTTTGTTCTAAACTTCGTGTTGGAGGTGTTGGTAGGTTGCATTTGTTTTAAAATCTTCCTTGCATGAGTTCATGCGATGCTTCGGTTCTGGTTTCATGACAGTGAATCATCACAGCTGGTGATAGCTGTCTAATTTTGTTTGAAAGGTATCGGGCTCTACCAGCAGGAAGAGTGTGAGAACATAAATAAAGGGGTAAAATGCCTGGAGGCACAAACCCAGCAGGCAGCCCCTGTTCTCTTAAACAGTCTCCATTGAAGATCTAACAAAAAGGCTAAGAGTGGCTGGTTGCTGTCTGTTTAAGGCAGATCAGGGCGCGGCAGTCAAATGTCCACACCCCCACCCAGAAATATAAAGCATCGCTGATTACAGACTTAATGCCAAACTGTCCGTCCTCATAGATTCTGTTATTTGTGCAGAAAAACAACATTTTCACCATGATTTGACTTCACAAAGAGAGATTTTCAGTTTTCTTAGAAGTTATGACACAATAACTAAATTCATTTTGGGATGTAGTGGTTTAATATTTTGCTGTACAATAGTAGAAACACATGCCACTGTGATATTAATGAATATTCACTGTTACAATAATCACAGTTAATTGATGTTAACCTGGGTTTTCTTACTGTTCCCAACCTTCCTGTTATCTGCTCACAGTCTTGCTCTCTTGGAGCGACATCTCAAACTGTAGAAAGTACAAATGTTGGTGATTTTTTTCTTTACAACAACTTTAATGGCGTGTGGTTATCAATAGCTGCGTTTCCATTACAGATGTACGCAAAACTTTGTCAATATTCCACTACACACAAAAAAGCAATTTTGCTATTGTGGTTTTTACATTAAATAAAAAACACAATAACAAAACAAAATAATTAAATACACATTTAATAATTATCTATTAAGTTTTTATTTTATTTAGGGATATATTTTAGAAATTGCCTACTGAATAAATATTTTAAGGAATTATATACACGTATTTATTTTATGGTACATTTAATTATGTATTAATTAATTTTATTCCCTTTGATCCTCCATAGATTTATTTTACGATTTTTTTTCTTTGCAAATTTCTGACTATAATGTCAGAGAAAATTATAGTTTTGATATCATTAATATATGTATTTATGCATAAAGCATTTTTTCTAGTGAATTTACAATAAAATTTTTATCAGCTGTTTTTTCTCCTGAAAATATGTGAAGTTGATTAGTTTTTGGGTTTTTTTAGATTTAATTTTCTGTGGCCACGTTGTCCCTAGTACTTCATTATAGATATATATGGTAATTAAGAATGACAAAGATGTTTTTTGTTTTTTTTTTAGGTCATCATCACACTGAGATTTCGAAACAGAGCCAATCAAATTTAGTTAATGAAAACTTTTTCTGAATTGAAAGCTACTTTATGATGTATAAATTGTGAACTGGACAAATAATAAAGCTGAGTACTGCTGCATTTTCAAGCTAAATGTTTTGTATTTAATTTTTCATAATATCTAGAAAATATTAAAATACAAATTTGAGTTTTGAAACGTAGAGAGTGTTTGTCTTGGAGAACGGGTCGGTTCCATGTTAATGTGTTTGGTTCTTCCAGATGAAGTATTTGGAGCAGAGGTTGGTGCTGATGGAGGAGCAGACAGCGGCGCTGAAGGAAGAGAGGCAGCAGCTGCTTCAGGCCAACGAAGACCTGGCCCACAACTGCCGACGACTCCAAGCCTCCGTCGACTATCTGAGGCACCAGGAAGCTGACCGGGAGGAAGAGGCCCGGGTCCGTGATGAGCAGCACCGTGGCAAGGTCACGACTCTGGAATCCCGCCTGGCCGCGGCTCAGAAAGAAATCGCCAGGCTCAACAATCACCTGCTGAAGCTGAGGCAGGAGCTGGGTATCGCCAGAGCAGCCAGAGACTTCTACAGGAACCGAGCAGCAGGCCCAGCGCGGCCAACCGGGACCGCCAACAACATCAGCTCCAAGGTCAGACCGAAGACAACCTGGCACAGAGGCCTTCCACGCCTGCGCCGCCACCCAACAGTCAGCTCCAATCAAGCCATCAGCTGGCACGGCCGTAACCTCAGCCCCACTAAGGACGAGTGGGAGGACATGAGCGCAGATAGGTAATGATTCCCCTCTCTGTCCCCCTCATTATTTTCAGTCGGTTTGAGCCGAGAGCACGGGCCTTCCGAACGGTGGGGATACGGCATCAAGGGGGACAACGTGCATATGCAAAAACCGTAAGCAAACGGCTGATTGAATTTCATTGTCTGTCTAGTTGGTATTCAGAAGCCAAAAACAAGAATGTGAGCAAGAATGATAGAGAGAAGGAGAGAGGAGGGAGAGCCTACTGTCAGATCCTTTGAAATATCCTGGGACGACTTGCTCGGAGCTTATTGACTGAAATTTGCATGCAGAATTAGCCACCTCTCTGCGCAGAGCTGAACCCGTGCCAGAAAAGCCCAGGGATAAGGGGCCGCCGAAGCCTCCACACCTTCCAGTGATGCCATTTTCATGCACTAGTCACGCTACCCCGAAATTGACAGTTTGGCAGTTTGATTTAATTTACTGGTTCTTTGCATATTTACAAACCCCCCCTGACAGCACTAAGGATCCCCCTGCAAGGACCCCCTCCCACACACACCCACACACACATGCGGAGGCTTACCCCACCTTGTGTGTAGTTATGTTGGTTATCTCGTGGCATGTCGGTGTGTGTGTGTCCTCTCCTCTCTGCTCGCCTTAATTCTGTTGGATAAATTTTAAATGACCCAACTCGGATCAGTACCAGATGTCTACAAGATGCTTAACAGCCTCTAAATTAACAACTATCGACAGTAATTATTTCATGTATGTTTTATGCAAAAATAAGCCGTTTCCTGAACGCCTCTGCCTTTCCGTCCGTCCCGCTCGCTCACCACCTCTTCACCGGCTAATTCATCACGCCGTAATCCTCCCCAGCTCTATCCGCACGAGGCCATTTAACGGCGACTGGGTGCACCGACGCCCAGCCTGCCTAATACCCCTCCATGTGGCTAATAAGCGGCGGTCAAATAAATGCTTTACCTGAGAGGAGCATCTAAGCGGATTTATGAACAAGGGTGTTTAAACCGATATGTTGTCTTACTTAAGGCACCTGTCAACCGATTTGATACTTTAAAGCCTTTGGCCTTTCAGATGTTACAGGAATCCTCTTTTCAGACATGTTGCTCTGTGTCGTCTAATGGAGATGTCAGGCCTAGAGAGACTCGCAAAAATATGAAAACCTTCTTAATTTTTGTTGTATTTTGTCACTTTGAAACGGCAAACTACGGCATATTTAATACGGCTGTTCCGATAAAACCTTTTCACTTCCGATACGATACCGTCAAGCAGCATATATTGTGCTCAATATCAATCGATAATACCTCTGATATAATGTTCAATATATAGAATGTTCATTATACTCCAATCCAGAACCGAATATAATCCAATACTCCTTTTTTTTTTTACTGATATCGGGTCGATTTCAGATATCGGTATCGGATCCAGACACCCATAGTATTTAACTCAGATTGTGGTAGGGGCTGCTTTGTGGCACTCTGGCCTTGCTGCAAGAAAGTCCTGGGTTCAAATCCCAGCCTGCGTTTTCTCTGCATGGAGTTTGTATGTTCTCCTTGTGTTTCCCTCCGGGTACTCCAGCTTCCTCCTGTTTTCCAAAAACATGACTGTTAGGTTGATTCATCTACAAACTGTCCTTTGGTCTGAGTGTGTTTCAAGGTTATTTTTGAGTTTTTCATTATAGTTTAGTTTTCTTTCATTGTGCCTTTTTGTTTCTCTAATTCAGTTAGTTTTAGTTAGTTTTTAGAGCGTTTGCTAGTTTGTATTAGTTACATATTGTTTAGTTTTAGTTTAGTTTTTAATAGTTATAGTAGTAGTTTTAATTTTTTCTGACTTTGGTTTGTTTTTTTGTCAGTTTTTTATACAATTAAGCATCAGAATAATCGATTACTATTAATTAATTGTTAGCTGCAGCTCTAATTTGTAATGACTAACTGTGAGTCAGTGTGTTTCTGCTCCAAAGTTGGTGGTTCTTTCTCAAATTAATGCCACTTTGGTTTAACTGGTAGTGATCAGTAATCCTCAACAAGTCCCCGGTCCTCACCAGACGGGATTTAACCCCCCAGCCATGTCATCCCCCAGTTAGAGCATCTACTCAGTGCTCTTTACCTCTGCTGCTGCTCCCAGGCCCCACCTTAATAAACCCGCCAGCGTAAATGTCACTGGCTTCCACCTTCACGTCAAAGGTCACTGTCAATAGACCTGTGTGTGTGTGTGTGTGTGTTTCGTGAAGCCCTCACTGTGCGTCTATCAGATGCAAGTTTGCTGCTCTCCGCTCATCCATGCCTCTCACACACGTCTGTCACACTCGGAGAGCTAATGAAGGCCACAGCCACTCTCATACATGTTGATGCATTCACCAGCAGCATCAGACATCGCAGCTTTTTGCTTAATTTACGCCCACATTTACACTTCCAGCTCAGAAATTGGAGGGGACATTGATTTTCTGTTGGATGGAGGGGGTAGGAATGCACATATTTTTGCTTGATGTCAACTAAATCAACCATAAAAGGTAAATTGGATTTTTTTTTGTCCAGTGGTGGTACTCTGAGAACCAGTAATCAACTTTACCTTTCTCTACAGTGACAGTGTTGAGGAGTACTCGGATAGTCTGAACGGGGAGTCCTCTGGGACTGAGCTTCACACTCGGCAAACTCATGGAAAGGTTGGTCCTCATTCATATTTTTTTTCTATTTCTTCCTTCTTTTTTATTTAAAGCTCAAATTTCCAGTCAGATTAGATCACTGGATTTGCTTCCTGTGCTTGGCTGCATCTGCAAGTGAATCGTTCTAATTATATTTATATTGAGTCCGTGTTGGGTGATAAATCGATTTTATCGATTAATCAAATTTTCTGTTTTTGAAGATCCAATTTTTTGAAAAACTGGATTTTTTTTTTCCACCATTGCCTCCCTTATCCTACCATCGTGTTTGACAAACATGTTTTACAGCTTCAGGTTAAATCACAGAACAAAAGATGAATGAAAGCCATTTTTTTTAAAAAAGGTGAAAAGCCAATTATTTTTTAAAAAGGTTAAAACAAATGGATTAAAATCGTAAATCAAGTTTGGGTAAAAAAAAAAAAGAAAAAATATTTCAGGCATTTATTTTTTGCAATTTTGATGATTCTGGCTCACAGAGAATGGAAACCCAAAATTTGTGTCTTGGAAAAGTAGAATATCTAATGAGATAAGTTTAAAAAATAATTTTTTAACCAGAAATTTCAGGCTTGAGAAAAATATCCATTTCTATTCATTTCTTGGGTGGGGCTCCTTTTACATGAAATACTGTATCAACACGGCGTGGCATCGATTCACATCGACCATCGAGGTATTTAAGTGTGAACTGTTCATACTTTATTACACAGAATGTGATTCTCTATTATACAGTCATATGAACATCTGCAGTCCAGATCAGTCCTAATTATTGAACAAAGTCAGCAAATTGAGCGTTATTTTCCCACATAAACACAGTAGTTTAACATGGAGAGGGGGACGAAAAGTTTGCCAGGGAGGTTGATAAGAAGGGCCAGACGGCTGAGAACAAAATGATGTGATTTTCCTCACACAGTTGCGACAGTGAGAACTGATTTCGTCAGTTTGGCTTCAGTGTAGACCTCCCAAAGCTGCAACAGCAGTTGATCAACTCCATGCTGTCTGGATGTTTTCATATGAAGCATGTTCAGATATCAGATCAAAACAATAATCTGATTTAAGGTGTTTTTTTTTTCACCTCTATTAAACTCATGAAGAGGCAGTTGAAAGCGGTGCCTGCAGTGTATAACCTGAGCTGTCAGGACTCGTCTTTCCTGATCCTTTCATTTTCCCGTCAACCCTTCCATCCTCATTGCTCTGACAGCCCAGGTCCCCACACAACACGCTGCGCCACAAACCAAACACCTCGTTTCCCCGCTCTGATCAAACCTGCCTCTGATTAAATGCTACCTGGCTCGTTTGATGTCATTACAAACTGTTTTGCATTGGGAGGTGTCACACACACTTGCATGCACATAATTATTTTTTTTGCTTGTAAATGACGACACACTCGTAGTCTTGGTGGCGTGGGATGAATAGAATCCCTCAGACGGTGATTGAACAAAGCAAGCAGCTGTCAGAGCTGATCTCCACGCTCAGAGTCAAGGACTGTAGGAGTTTGTTGAACATGTTCAGGTGAATTATTTAGGCGCAGGATGATTTGTCTTGTTGTGTTAAGCTGAGCAGAATGTGTGATCACAGTGTCACCGCGATCCCCATGTCAGCCAACCAAAGCTTGTCAACTGTTGTGTTCCATTAAACGACGTTTTATCGCCACGCTCACCGACTTTCTTCTTCTTCTAGTCCTACAGGCGGTCGATAAACTTCAGCACAGATGCACCAGCGACTGGATCCAAGAGAAAACAAGGTTAGCACAAGTTTTCACACCCAGAGCAACTAAAATACAGTTACAGTATCTCACAGAAGTATTCAAGTCGTTTACGTTTTCCACATTTTGTCATGTTACAGCCACAATTTTCAACATGCGTAGATGTGAAATGGAAATAAAAGGATTGGCAAGTAAAAATCAGAGCAGTTATTAATCTAATACCTCTAAATTATAGCAGAACAATAATAAATAACAGTATATATCACAGTAAGCACATGATTAATATCAATCGATAATGCATCTGATAAAATGACAGATATTCAATATATAGAATATTCACTGAACTCCAGTCCAGATGTTCAGACTTGAATAGAAATTCAGCTTCATTGAAAGACGGTTTTACAATATAGTGACTCAAATGGGCTGAACACAAAAGCATGCCACACTTTTCAGATTTTCACTTTCCTTTTAAAAAGTGTTTGGAAAATATTTTATTTCACTTTTCTGTTGATCAGTTTTTTCCTCTCAACTCTTTCAGTAGTTATAAATCAGAAGTGTAAATCATTCTAGCAGTTAAATATATCTGAGTTTTTACATGTGCACATCAAGTTTACTATAATTAATTAAAACTAACAAAAACTGAAATTCAGATAAATCCTTTGTTAACTGAGATAAATGAAAACATAATAATAGAGGAAAAACTATGACTAACTGGAACTATGTTGTGTGTTTATAAAACTAGCTAAAATGTATTGAAATTACAAACATAATTACATCACAATGCTTTGACCTTTTTGAATTCTTCACCTGTAAATTTTACCAAAATATGAAAAAACTAAAAACTAAAGCTTAACTAAAATAAATTGTTTAATTAATCAAAACTAGCAAACAAATTCTAAAAACTACCTAAAACTAATTTAATTAGACAAACAAAAAGTAAAAGCTAAATAAAACTGAACTACAATGAAAAAGCCAAAACTATAAAGCACATACATGTCTATATGCGCCTGTAAACTCCCAGCCGGAGCGTCTAAAAACAGATTCCTGAGTTTTTCCGCTCACGTCACCTCTGAGGCAGCTGCATGTTCTCCCTCCTGTTAGATGATAAACAGCAGGAGCCCTGGGAGCGAGGGACAAGAGGGGAGAAACGGAGGTGGAGGAGGAAGAAGAGGCTGACGAAGACCCAGCACTGCTCCTCCTCCTCTCTGCAGCAGCGCGTCGAGTCTCTGCAGCGCCACATAGACATCCTGCAAAGTGCCAGGAAGGATGCTCTGCTTGCAGCTAGAGAGCTGCAAGAGGCCAATGAAGTGATCAAGGTGCAGCTCTGCGCGCTCACTGTGCAGCTCAACAGCAGCAAGCAGCTCACACAGGTAACATAGGAGTAAACTGGAAAAGCTGCTTTGGAAATATTTCACTTTTTGTTTGTTTTTTTTTGGGGGGGGTGAACATTTTTAATGAGACAGCTGACAGCCCTGCTCTCTTCTGTGGAGGTTACAACCACAGAGCAGAGGAGAACAGCAAGCAAGACAAGTTTAGTTTTACACAAGTGTTTCTCAGAAAAATAAGAGAGCAGAGGAAAAGAAGATGTGTTATGGGTTCAGAGTTTTTAGTCCCAACAGTTTCTACATACAGTATCTCAGGTTTTCAGAACTGAGGAGCTTAGAAAGTAAATGCCGCCTGGCGTCGTTTGATTCTGAAGAGGTGTCAGGAAACCCAGCAACTGACCAGCAACTCTGAAGGCTGTTTAGGCCCGAAACCATTTGGTGCTTCATAGAACATCAACAATATTTCAAGATCTTTGCTTTTACAACATGGAGTTCAACACGTTGATCTAAATATGTTGCCATTTTCCTTTTAGCCTAAACATCCATAAGAACTCATAATTATTTCAAAAATGATCTTTATTATATTTGTCTATTATGGAAAAACCATGTGCCCAGTTACATTCATCCAGCCTAATTCTAATAGAGATGAGCTAACTGTTTTCTACAGGTGAGCTTCACTCACCTGTCGAGTTATTTAGTGGTTAGTCAGTCTGATAGGAAACAAACCGCGCACACCAACATGCCGACAGAAACAGACATTTACCTGATAGACAGTATATTCCTGTAGTGTGAATATCTACAAACACCAACTGGACGTATAATTAGAGACTAGGCTGTGTGTGTTTTTGTAAAGTTACAATTCGGTGGACTCGTACACACAAGTCAGAGTGCAGCTCTCCCAACGCTGCCACCCAGGAAGTGGCCCTAGTGCACCCACCAGGCCCCTGATTGCTGAAACCCAGCGAGACCTTAGACTCAGACACAGCAGTGGAGGCACACACATGCCCCCCCGCACGCGCGCACACACAAAGGGGAGTGAATGAGTGGACAGAGGGGGAATTGCTGTCTTCCTGTTTGTTTCCTCTCTCCTCCTGCAGTATTAATGCCACTCCACCAGAGAAAGTTGGAGCCGACCGGCTGGTCAAAGCCGGGTCTTGTTGCCCTCTCTGAAAAGGCCAAGAGGTGATAGACTTTGGACTTGTTCCAGCCGGTCCTGGCCAACTCTCCAACTAAAACTCTGCTTGTAATTGGCTTAGGACAGGCTCCACAGGGGCCATCATGTGATAGGTAGCATGGCAGCTTCCCAGAGACTTGTTTGTGTTGCTCTGTCTCCTGATCCTTCAGCCATTCTGTCCTCTTCGCTTCTTTTCCTGCCTCACTGCCTTATAAAGTCATACACTGTTGTCTTGTGTCTTCCATTATTTTTTCTTTCCAGGTAGTTCTTCCAGCTCACACATTTAAAAAGCTTAAACTGGATACTACTATGAGTGTTTAAATAGTAGTTTTAGTGGTAGAATCCCATCCTGAGGGTTTTTCTGCATGAAGTTTGCATGTTTTCCATGCAGGGAAACATGGAGACAAACATCCGTGCACACTCACACCTACAGACAATTAACCTAACAGCTGTGTTTTTGACCTGTTGGATAAAGAAGAGGTAGGTGATGTGGGCTTAAAGTTTTATCATCATATTTTGTGGGAGTATTGTTATAACAATAAAAGTGTCGATAAGAACTATTTCTTAGTACTTTTTTTAGAAAAGTGGATGGCAGAGCAATCTTTGCCCCATGAACAAATGCAACTTTAAAAAAACATTTAAAGTTGTATTTAAATGTTGTATTTCTAATGTTCTTCTTTAGGACACCAGTCACATAAAAAAGTGTGAATAAACTATAGTTAATCATATTTTCAAATTTAATGGTATGTCTTGATTGGACAAACAATAGAGAAAAATTATAAAACACAATTTTAGTAAAAAAAACAAAACAAACATTAATTGAAATTTATTGTGACAATAATAAATGAAATTCTTATGAATTTATAGTTACACATAAGAAATGTGTAACAATAAATGATAAACGATAAACAATACCTAAGAGGAAACCCACGCATGCATTGGGAGAACATCATGCAAACTCCATGTAGGAAGACCCTGGACTATTTACGCTTACTCAATTACAATTGCTTGAGTAACTTTGTTTTTTTAAATGTACTTTTAGGAGTATTTTTACTATGCTGTACTTTTTACTTTTGAGTAGTTTTATTTTGAAGTATCTCCACTTTTACCTAAAACTTCTGGATTTTCAACCCACTGAATGAAAAACAAAAATTCACCAGACACACACCTGCAGTTTTTGTTAAAGTTTCATAAAATTTTTATTGAAAGAAACTGATTTGGAAACATTTTATTTTGCCTGATTTTATTTTTGTTATTTATATGAATTATTGTCATTTTGGTCCTTAAAATACCAAAATTTCTTCTTAACTTTATATTTTGGTCTGTCTGATTATGTTATTTTAAATGATTAAATGATTGATAATTTGATCAGTAACTCAGTACTTGAGTAAACTTTTTACCAAATACTTTTTTACTCTTACTTGAGTAAAAATATGTTGAAGTAGTGCTACTCTTTGTTGAGTATAATTTTTGGGTCCTTTGTCCAGGACCGTCTTCCAGCAGCACTGCTCACTGCTCCACTGTGTGTTTCTGCAAGTATTCAGATTATTTATCCGGTCGCTGTTGATTCCAGTGATTCCATAAGGTTGAGAGAAAGGAGCGCTACAGATAGAGGAGTCCTCTCCTCCCTGTATGTCCGTCTGTGTCAGTGTCATTTCTCACCAGTGCTGAAAATGGCCTGTGAAATCAAAGCTTGTCTTACAGGAAGTGTCATCAATGCCTCTCTTAATTCGTGCTCTGCTGCCACTGGGGCCATATCCCCACTTTTTATTCCCTGCTCCTCTCCCCCATGCTCCCAGAGGAGGCGGCATGTGTGCCTTCAGCAGAGCAGAGGAAACCTAAAACAAGAGGGATTCTATTAAAAGGTGTCAGCCAGCAACCAGATATCAATAACCTCCATGTATGCAGAGCAGAGAGCAAACCCTTGGGAATCTGTGGTTTCATTCGTGTGTGTTGGCTCACTGTGTTTTCCAGCTTTGCTTTACACGGTCAGAAGTATTTCCATGTATCATGTCTCCTATTTGTGCCATTAAGCATTTTTCATGTTTGACACAATACCATATCAGTTAATCATTGCAATATTGAGCCAAAGTTGCAGTGATGTGATTATAGGTCGTATTTCCTAATAAGGAAGACAGGAACTCACTTTAATATTTGCCACAAATGTGTGGTTTATCTTGATCTCTTTAGAACCATTGATACACTAAGTTGTACCTGATCAAATGGTAGCATTATTATTAATTAATGTAAACTCAGTTGTTCAAATGCAGAACTAATACTATTATATTATAGTGGACAGTCCAACAGTTCAGGCTCATGCAGCTTGTGCATTTGTAACAACGATGGTGTTAAAAGATTATTATGTCAACAATCCACATTTATTCTAATTGTTTAGCATAATTTAAACTTATTAGTTGCAATTTTTTCTTCCAGGAAGTTACAATGTTTTTATTTTAATTACACATACCTAAAATCTAAAAGAGAAGTCACAATAATAAACCACACGATAATATGATGGGTGTTACTTAGTTACCACGATAAACACACTGTAACATGTGATACTTCAGAGTTTTCTGCAAGGCTTGTATGCTATTACGCAAGTAACTTGCATAATAGCTAACCAAGTTACTTACTTGACAACTAATTTCCTAATTACCAACTAAAAAGGTTAAAAACAACTTTCTCACTTACTTGAAACCAAAACATATGTACTTAATAACTAAGTTACCCCAATTATTTTCCTACCTGCTTACTCACAGCTAACTTACTTTAACTTGTTTACTGACATAATAACTTACTAATGTGCTTTCCAACTCACTAGTATGTGTACTGACTAGTTTACACAATTAACTACCAACATAGTTACTAACCTAATAACTTATTCACTACCTAATAATACAATTAACTATTTCACCCACTGACCCACTGATCGTGTAATAATGACTACCTTACAAATCTTTTTAGTTTAGAACTAGCTTACTAACATTTTTACTGACTTTCTAACTTCAGTTTGTCGTCTTGTGGTGTCTGCAAAATACTTAGACGTATTTGCAACCTTTCATCCGAATAAAAAAACTTCACATTTACAGTCAACTGTTTTATTTACTAAAAATTGACAGGAAAATCTGGGAATTTGAGTCTAGAAAGTGATGGAATTTTATAAGTAAAAAATGTGTTGTAAACCTATAGAAAAATGTAACTGATTAAGTTAATTTGCTCTCAAGTGAATAGATATACAGTGTTGTGGACATGTCATAAATCTTAATATACATGATTATTAATTTAAATGCTTATAGTTTTGTTTGCACACAATGTTCTGTGGATGTATATGCCCTCGCCCTACAGCATCACTGCAGGTAATAGGATACAGTTTCCTTCATTAGCTCAGTCTGTTATTGTTGGTCGGATCATGCAACAATACGTTGCAGCTCGTTATCGCACTTCAATTCCCTCCACGCCAAAACAGAAATAAATATTTCCATGTTTTTTTACGAGTAGGCCCGACTTCAACTTTTATTTGTTTTGTCACCGCCATGACTAGCTCACCAATCCTGTTGTGGTTAACTCTGCAGAAGCTGACCTCTGACCTGGCTGGTGTGGAGCAGCAGAAAAAGGTTTTGGAGATGGAGTTGGAGCAGTGGAAGCGGATTACGCTCCCCCCAAAAGCTGCACCTTCACCAGCAGCACCACCCACTGCACCAGCAAACACTGAGTGTTCCTGTCAGGGCAGAACCGGACCGGCCCTCCAGTCCCTGGAGGCGGAGGTCAAGCAGCTTCAAGTCAAACTTAAGGTCAGGGCTTATTGAGTTAATCATCTACCGTCATTCTCCACCTTGCTGTGCATGCTTCTTAGGATAAATCTCTTAATAGGATGATAGCATTAAATAATGTGTTCATTTCTAATTTTTTGCTCTGTGGGGCATGAATGAATAAAGTGTAAAAATGTCAAATCCGTTTGTGTAATTTTAAAGGAAACCTGCATTGATATCTGCATTCTAAACAATTAAATGTTAAAATGAGTCCTGTCAATCGATTACAAAATGTAGTCAGATTAATCTCAATCTACCACTGGGATTTATCTAGATTAACTGCTATTCTTACCTTTGTTCAAATGTATAAATGTACATTGTCAAAAATGTTTAAGATTGTCTCAAACCAAGCATCTCAGTTTTCCAGATATATTGTCATCTCCCTAAAATAACAGTCCAAGTCACTTTTTGTCCAAAAGTCATTTTAGCAACAAAAAAAAAATCAACCCCTTTTTATTGCCAGAAAAGGATTCAGGCAAAAAAAATTAAAATCTCTTTTGGCTAAAAATTTGTTAGGCTGTTATTTTAGGAAGTTGACAATATTCGGGAAAGTTTAAAAGAAGGTAGTTTGTTTCAAACGTGATCAAGAAATGTTAACTGAAACTGATTGTGTTTCAGTGTTGCATTAAGCAGGCTACATGCTACCTTGGTTTTTTCCAAATGTTCATCACAATGTTTCTTGTTTTATTTTGCTTTGTTTTTGTTTTTTTCTTCTTCAGAGAATTTTTGGCACTAGTGGACTTTATTGTTCCTTTATCAATTAAGGAAGCAAACCTGGGATTCAAACCTGTGATGTCTGCATCTGGGTGCATAACCTCTGTGTACGCGGCGTCCGTACACAGAGGTTATTCTCACTGTGGCATTTTTTTAAAGAGAAATAATTCTGCTTAGCACATCAGACTCTCCTAGCTCATCTTTTCACTCGGCTTTGCGACTCTACATTGTTGAATGCTGTACATGATCGTGTAAATTGCTTCTGTGGACTAAAAGTATCCCTCTGCAGGAAAGACTTTTAGGTCAAAAGTGATAATGTGATTCATCTGGATTTTGTCATATTAATGTGTTAAACTTTTTAGATTAATCGCATTCATTAACATTGACATCCCTAGTTAAAATATGTGTATTTCTTTACTATTCTTGTGGCCATTTTAACTGCAGCCCTGTTCCGCAGCCCAGCAGTGCAGGATTAAACATGCATTTTTAGTTGAGGAAAAAAATTCTCAGATTTCATCAAATATCAATTTCTGAGGCACTTTAACATTTCACTGAAAGCCTCAAAGTCCTTGAAGCTTCTGCAAGAAACTCTGTCAAGGTTTTAGTTTTCAGATCATGCAAGAAGAAAAAAAAAGCACAAAGTTTTCCGCCTTTTTAATTTACACACTGCATCACCTGAAATTGCATGTGATTTCAACATGAATTAGCATTTCATACCAATTGATCTTATTTCAGAGTAACTGTCAGAAAGTTGAGAAATGGAGGGTAACAGTGGCGACGCGCCCTGCATGGCGGGGAAGGAGGTGCGAGCGGTGCCGCGACATTATCACCCTCTCCGCAGCCCGCTCATCAGTGTCACCGAGCAGATTGCTGCTGTCGGTGCACACGTCTCAGGAAGTCATGGCAGGTGACACCTTAACAGAGAGGGAGGCGACGGAGGCGCATGTTTAACAACAGCCTGCAGTGGAGACAGTGGCCTTCAAACCAAGAGTTCATCATTTTTATAAGCTGACATCATGACATCCTTTGTTTTGTAGGCACAAGTGGTTAACACTAGGGCTACAACTGATGATTGATCTATTGATTAGTTTGACGATTAATCGATGAAAATTTGACCAATTATGCAGATTTTTCGTTTAAACCTTTTTATACAATATTAGAAATACCTTAAAATGTGCAAATGATTAAATGATTCAATTCCTATTTTTTAACTTTAATTTTATGGCCTAAAATTTAGTAACAGCATTCCTTTAGTGAACGCTTCTTCATTTGCAGCATCTGCAGCTAAAAAAATACTTTAACATACAGCGAGGTATGATTTAGGATGTAAAATCAAGACATGTTTATGTTTTACACGTGCCTTTTTTTTTTATTAGTATTGAAGGGGTGGGTTATTTTTTCCACTTTATAAAATTTATTTTTCTCTTTAACCTCTTTTAGCACCTTCTTGCCTTCCACTGTTTCCATAATGAGAAGACATGCTGTGCTTGACCCGCCATCAGCCGGGCTGAAACACATTAACAAACGCTCGTACTGTGTGCCCTCTCCCCAGAGCTCGAACGCTGAAGTCACAAAGCAGATGGTGGCTAACAAAGCCCTGCGCGGACAGCTCCAGGAGAAGGAGGACAAGCTCAGCCAGCTGCAGGACAAGTTAGTTACACACCTTTGTCTTAATTAGTGCTGCTTGTCCTCTTCGTGATCCCGTTTGTTGTTGTTGCTCTGCTATGCACCTTTTTTTTTTCTTGCACCTCTTTGTCTCTCCATCCCTCTGTCTGTGTGTCTTAATGCATTCTGTGCAGCTCTCATCTGCTGTGTTTGATTCCACCATGTGGCGAGCCTCTCTCTGCTGCAGCTTCATCAGCAACTCAAAGAAAACAGGGTGTGATGTTAATATGGGCAGCTAAAGATAACAGCGCACAAAGAGTAGTACCCCTTAAACTTTTTCTGTGTTTTGTTGCATTAAACTTATGTCACATTGTGTTGTGAAGTGGAACGAAAAATTTGCATGATTTAGACTCTGACCAGCTTTTCTGTCTCTCTGTCACCACCCAGTTTCACTGTGTCAACGGTTTATTCAGCGTGTTAGGCTCAGAAAAGTCTCTTCATCCACTTGTTCAGTCTGGATCGAACTTTATTTTATTAATTTTTTTTGCTTGGTAAGGTTTGTTTTCACAATGCGCTTTTTAGACTACAATTTTTAAACAAATCCACACAGCTGAGGGTCATTGCTCCCATTGGACAGAAATGACGGGGGCGGGACAGAGCAGCCACACAGAGCTGGGCAAAGTATCCAAACATTTTACTGACGGAAGAGTAGCACTACTTCAACATGTTTTTACTCAACTAAGAGTAAAAAGTAATTGTTCAAGAAATTACTCAAATAAGAATAAAATATTTGGTAAAAAGACTACTGAAGTACAAAACATTCATCATTTGACATTTCTAAAATACTTAAATATAAAGTTGTGTGAAAATTTTTGTATTTTAAATATCTAAATACGAAAATGAATTATTTTACTCAAAATATTTTATATAAATAACACAACAAAACTATGCAAAGAAAACATTTTCCAGTTTTAAAAAATAAAACCTATGAAACATTAAGAGAAACTGCAGGTTTGTGTCTGGTGATTTCTTTCTAAACAAGTTTGTTCTTCATTCAGTGAAGTCACTCACAGTGAGTAACTTCAGTAAGAGAAGTGATACTTCATAAGAAAGTTAAAAGTAAAAAGTACCTTTTTCCAATAGATTACTCAAGTAAATGTAACTATTTTCTACCCAACTCTAATTTTTTTGGTAAAAGCAAACTTTGGAAGTCCTGCTTGCTGCATTTCTGTTGTGCATATTTGTGGCAGAACTTTGAATATCGAGCAGCTCATACATTTTACAACATGATATTTCTCATTTTGGAATGGCAGCAGTAAACGCTGCTGCAAGCTGAATGAGACGAGGTGCTCTGCCTGTTCTGACCCACAACATGCTGGTAGCAGCATCGCTAAGCAGAAAATGGGAGATCAGGTACGATTTCTGTACATGCAGTAGCAGCGAAAGCAACAACGAACAGCTCGTTTTCACCTCAGGAAGTCGAAAGATGTACATTTCCTGTTGTTGGCTCACATCGAGGCCGGTCGGTGTCCACGGCAGGAAGCAAACTCTGATCCACTTAACCTGACTAGCAACTGCCTTCAGGATTAGTATATTGCCAATTCAAACTTTCTCTACCCATTAAGAAACGTCTAACACTTGTTGTGAAAGTACATTTATTTCAGCATTTATAAACAAATACACAGCATATAGAATTGTTAATTTGTGAGTTATTTGGCCTGAATAAACATTGAGAGCGTTGGTCTTTGAAGTCATTAACTGCATCAATTTACAGCTTATTATGTACAAATCATCATTAATGAATGATGCTTTCAGGGTTAATTAACTGTTAATAATAGTAACAGTTATTTAGTAACTAAATAAGGTGTAGTTACTATAAAGTACTGCCTCATTTTGCCCTGTAAAAACATAATTCATTGTGTTTGCTGGCCCAAACATGAAAGCAAGAGATAAAATTCTGCTCTCAGAGTAGCTTCGTTTCCACTGACCGTAAAATGGCGCAAATTGGAATTCAGAAAATATGAGCTTAATGGGAACACAGCAATTTTGAAAAAAACACAACAATTTTTTCATTAGGATGAGGTGGTTTCTCAGCCATGTTGAAATTTGTATATTTCTTAAAGCTGTTGTATATAGTTTGCATACAGCAGCAACACATTTCTTTATAGCCACTGGCCTCTTTGAAACACTGTGCAGCCGGCTCCACCAGAGCTCTAACAGCATCACACATCATCAACAATGGAGTTTGCCATTCTAAAGTGTGGAACCCACAGCTTTTCTGTAAAATCACTGAAAACAATTTCTTGCACCAACGCATGAATAAGACGCCGATATACGCTGATATACGCTAGAGCCATGGCTGAATTATGAATATATCTCATGCTTATATCTGTTGCCACCAGGATTTTTAATGACTTAATGCATTAACCGACTTATTCACGTATGATTTTGATTTAATTTCTTATTTAATGGAAACACAGGAATTGCGAAATTGTGGCTTTTTTTTGTTTTTTTTACATTAGTGGAATATTGAAAACACCGGTTTTCTGCACATTTCGGTTTTGGCTTTTGCCAGTGAAATTCCTGGATACTTGCAGGGCTGAGAAATCATGATCATTCTGCTAAAACGATTGACGCATTTCCTCCTGGCACCGTTCAGGATTAAACTCATACCAAGCAGCTCTGTGCACTGCAAAAACCAGCTCCACTGGGACATTGTTCCACTTGTAACATGGGAAAAATGTCTCATTACAAGTGAAATAATAAAGTACCACTAATAATAAGTACTTTTTAAAAACTATAAAGAACTAATGGTATGAAACACGTTACTTTTAAGGTTGTTTTATCTTATTTAAAGTTTACTAATATATTTGCATTAAAAATTAGACCAAAAATACTTGGTAAGAATTTGTGTTTTTGCAGCTTGATTGCAGGCGCCACGTCAGCCTGTCCACTGCGTTGGCTGCCATGTTGTTTGGAGTTTGTAAGGTCCGGCCTTCGCTCATGCAGCAACGTAAATCTCATGCGAATCAATGAATTCAGTCAGCTGCCAATCTAATCGATTGTGTTCAATAAATGGATTTTGCTACCTTTGCGATGTTTACGAAAACAGAGGGGAAACGCACAGGATCTGCTAATGGAGACGAATCTGGGAAGCAGCTAAAGACGCCACTAGGCAGCAGCCCCTGTCAAGTCACTCAGTTCAGCTTTTACTGCATTACAAAGTCCGCATGCGTCGCTGTAGACGATTCACCGTTGAGATCTGACCCACGTCTTGCATTTGCACTTTCAGAAAGGTACAAAGAACTACTTGGCTTTCCTCCGGTTGTGTTTGTCCGCTGTGCTCTGTCCTCTGCCTGACATTCTCAATAATACATCCAGGTTGTGCTTGTGATCAGAGCCTGACGCAGGCGCGTGTTTGTGTGCGACCAAAGCACTAAGGATCACAGCTCCGTTTTCTCGCGACATCCGTTGCCTCTCCTTCATCTTTTTGTCGCTCAAACGCAACTCTGGATGTAAGTTTCGGCCTCCTCCTCCGTGGAGGGACTCTTTCTCAGAATGAAAGTCATGTCTAGACGTCTCTGAAATATACATCTCAGTACACGCACGGGGAGCAAGGCTGCTTCGCCTTAAAGAAGAGAAGAAGGGGGGGGGGTAAAAAAAAGAAATGAATTTCAAAGTACACCGGCATGTCCTCAGTCAATATCCGGCACTATGGCCCTGCCTTATTTATGAAGCTGCTGCTTTCATCTTTAGCCCTGTTGTCTATCAGCCACATGAAACATCCACCCTGTCTTCACTCCTAACAACATACACAGAAAAGTGCTCTCTCGCTCCTCGCTAACGCTCCGCACACCGCTGACTGTTGTTATTACAATACACGCATGTTTGATGAACAATATCAGCAACAAGCGCAGAACAAAGGGAACAAACGTGCGAACGATCGCGATGCAGTCGGAGGCTTCTCGTCTTCTCGCTCCCACTAACGCTCATAAATAGAGATCATACGATCCGGCAGAAGTTCCGCATATCGCTCATTCTTTTTTATCCTCTATTCTTTTTGGGGTGTGGGAGAAAAAAAAAGAACATCTAGAATAAATGTTGTGGGTCTAATTGCCATTAGCAGCGGGGCAGGGGGAGCTGCCGGGGCGCTTATTGCTGCTCTCCGTCTTTAAGTCAACAGCAGACAGTCATCTGAAAGGTTCAATATGGGTTTTCTCATTAATGGCCAAACCCATGGGGTAACCAGCCAGCGCTGCACCCCCACCCACCCCAAAGTCCCCAGGCTAGACTCGGCTCTCATTTAATTTAATGTCACTCCAATAGGACAAGCTCACACTTATTTAACCAGCCCGCCCTCCTAGAGAGACGGGGACATTTGCTCACATGGAGGCATTTGCCGGATCGTTGCGTCATCTGTTTATTTAAAACACATGCAACACTCTGAGTGTGCGTGTGTGTGTGTGTGTGTGTGTGTGTGTGAGAGAGAGAAGAGAAGCCACTACATCTTTGAAATTAAAAAAATCCACTTAATTAACTGCATCCTTATGATCTTTATTCTATTTGTTACAGCTCCCTGAGGTTTAGACAACCATGAAAATGCCTTATATCTGCCTTTTATGAAAACAGAATAAAACATGCTAACACACTCAGACCACTTAAAAGAAGAAATCAAGAATATTAAGTATGTAAATAGGGAGGATTATTGAAACAGGAAGTGACACACGCTGCATGATTGCTACAGTTCAGGCGTAAACAGTTTACAACGTAAATGGCATTGTTTGTCTATCTGCAACTTGCGGCTCCCCATCCACAAGTGGCTCTTTGGACCTTTCAGAACATCTCTTCATAACTTTGGTTAAAATGATAAAGAATCATCAAGATTTTTATGGAATAATGGCACCAAATTTCCACAACAGAACCTCACTAAAAGTAGCTCCACCTGGTGTTTGCTAATTGCTGCTGGCTAGTCTGAAGGAGCTTAGTGGGGGAGGACTGCTCTGTGAGGCAACAGCTTGGAAACTGCAACTTTGAGGAGGAGCTGTGCCTTGAAGGCGGGGCTAGGTCCAGCCAGGCGTTTTGCACAGCTGAATAGTTACCGCGGAGGTTAAAGGATTTCTCAAACATGCATGAAAGAATTAAGGCTATTAATGTTTTTATGAGGGAATAACATCATAGCATGATGTAAATCTCAAAAAAGTTGATTTTACATAATACTGCCCTTTTAAACATTCTAAATTGTCATATTTTAAAAGGTCATGTGATGTCAGCGGCTCTAAGCGGGTTTTATTTAGCAGGATCGAAGGTAAAATCGTCTGTTTGGATTGTACAGGCTGCAGACCCCTGTCTTATGGGAAATCCCTCTGAAACAAACAGGAAGTCTCCCTCATAAGAGGCCTCCTCTGCAAAAAGCCTCCCTGTTGAAGCATTTATGTGTCTGAGCTGTTAAATGATAAACATTAAAATGCCACGTTGCAGTCGCGGGTGATTCGAGATGCCATTTGTCAAAAAGGACTCCCCAGTCACTCTTAAAGCGGCGCTCGGTGCCAGAGCATTTGTTCTAATATATGCCAGCTAGAATTATACATGCATCCCCGTTTTACGCTCCTCCACTTACCCAAGCAGCATGCCAGTGTATTTAGTTGTCATAATGAGCTGTCATGGCTGATGCAGCGCGTTGGGATGCCGCTTCTGCCAGCTCTACTCGTGTGTGTGTGTGTGTGTGTGTGTGTGTGTGTGTGTGTGTGTGTGTGTGTGTGTGTGTGTGTGTGTGTGTGTGTGTGTGTGTGTGTGTGTGTGTGTGTGTGTGTGTGTGTGTGTGTGTGTGTGTGTGTGTGTGTGTGCGTGCGTGAAGGGGTGTGTGTGTGTTTGTTGTTCTCTGTGTTATTTCTGTGTTAAGTTTTTGCATCTTCTTTTAGGGTGATCCATGCCGAGCGAGACGTGGCCATGAAAAGGCAGCTGGTGGAGGACCTGAAGACCAGATTAAAGGTCCTGCAGGACATGGAGAGAAGTTATCGGGCTCAGGTGGAAGACCTGGACAAGAAGGTGGGCAAACATCTCTGTCCCATCACGGTTGAACTCTTTTCACGAAACACTTTAAAAACCATCTGATTCCATATTTAGAGCCACTATAACAGTGAATGCAGGCCTGGTGTGAATGCATCCTTAGTGTCACAGAGCCAAAGTAACAAACTGGACTCTTTTTTTCTTTTGTTTGTTTTTCAATTAACTTTATTCTTAGTGTCTTTAATGGATACCCTGGACCTATTGCCATGGCAACACACACACACACACACACACACCCCAACAACCATCATTAGATGTCATTACATCTGTTGCTTTTACTACAAATAATAAAAAAGACTGAAAGCTGTTGCACTGAGTCAACAGTTTGTAGACGAACCTTTCAGTAGAAAAACGGCTGCAGGGTTTTTGTTTTCTCTGCCAGCTGTGCAGCTCTTTGGACTGAAATGTTTGCTGATTCTCCATCACACTGGATAGAGAAAGTCTGAAAACAGCAATTCCCAAGTCTTGCTTCAACTTCTTCCTTGGATCTAAATCTAGATGTTGTTTGAGATTTTGAAACGCATAGATGTGTTTTGATTCTAAGCAGTGGTTCTCAAAATCTGGCATCCGCTCTACTGTTGGTGTTCAGGCTGCTTTTGTGAAACCTGTTTATGTGCAACAGGCAAAAACACCAGTGAACGAGAAGAAACTTAAATGTTTGAGTAAAAATGGAACCAATGGATTAGATGTTGGTTTTTATTTATTTTACTTTTATGATGTTACACCACAAACTGAAAAAGAAACGTTCTGTTTTAAAATGGCTGTCAAGATGATGGGAGCTGAAAAACTTGGCATTTACTAAAGTGGTACATGTAGGAGTGGACAATATGGACTTTTTGTATTAATATTCTGATAACAATAAAGATTATGATCCTATTTATTACTTCGTGTAGCACAGCATTCATAGTGCCACAAACACAAATAGTATTTTTGAAAACAATCCCATTTCAAATGAGATTTTTCAGGATGTCACAAACTTTAAAATGTTTTGATTTACATTATTGACCTGCACACAGTAACTGCACTTAATCATGTTTTTGAATTTACTCATATTTATTGATTCTGTCATGGAACAAATAGTGGAGAAAGTAACAAAAATCATACAGATAAATATTTATTTATCATCAATAACTGAATAACTGATATCTGCAGGCAATTGGCTGCAGTGGATTTTATTTAGGGGTATTAAAGTAAAGAGGGTTGAGTTCCAATGTGTCTCACACTTCACATTTAAACTTTGCAACAAAAAAAAAATCCAATTAAGATAACAAAACATAAACTTTGGAGGGTGTGAATACTTCTGCAGGAAACAGTGTACTGTGTAAAATTAAATTGTGTACATTTAACTGTTCCCTCTGTCCGTCCAGGTAAAAACGCTGTCGGAGGAGGCCTCCAACAGGAAGGCACTGATTGAATCCCTGAAGAGGAGGTTAAATGTTGCAACAACAGAGAAAGGCCAGCATGAGGCGTCCTGTGCAAAACTGAAAGAGGACATGGAGAAAAAGGTTAGAAACCAACGAAACAGATGCTTGTTGCTCATCAGAGTGGAAGGCAGTTTGAAGTATATTAGCTGCTATTTTGTGTTGCGGGCAGAAAACAAGCAAATTCTGTTTATTATCTGGATGTTATTGTCCTTACTCTACTGAATGGAAGTTTACATGCACTGAAAAATAAGACTCACCGTCGGAGGTTAAATCAGACCAAACTTCTCTTAGTCAGAATTACCAAAATTATTTCTATTTGCTAAATGCTGCAAAACTTATACATGGAATGACTACTATGTCTTTAAAAATGAGGGAAAGCCCATATCAAATCAATCAATAAAATTTTATTTGTATAGTACATTTCAGCAGCAAGACATTTTAAAGTGCTTTACATCTTAACAAACACAAAAACACAAAGTCATGCAACATAGAGTCATCAAAACATTACATTAAGTCGAGTGCCATCGTTAAATTCATAATTGATTACATTTCAAATACAATTCTAAACAGGTGGGTTTTCAGTCAAAATTTAAAGGAAGACAGTGTTTCAGCAGTTGTACAGTTTTCTGGAAGTTTGTTCCAGATTTCTGGTGCATAGATGCTGAATGCTGTTTCTCCTCGTTTGGTTCTGGTTCTGGGGATGCAGAGCAGACCAGAACCAGAAGACCTGAGGGGTCTGGAAGGTTGATACAACAACAGCAGATCTTTAATGTATTGTGGTGCTAAGCCGTTCAGTGATTTATAAACTAACAACAGTATTTTAAAGTCTATTCTTTGAGCTACAGGGATCCAGTGGAGGGACTTTAAAACTGGTGTGATGTGCTCTATCTTCCTGGTTTTAGTCAGAACGCGAGCAGCAGCATTCTGGATCAGCTGCAGCTGAAGGATTGATTTGTTGGACAGACCTGTGAAGACGCTGTTGCAATAATCAATGTGACTAAAGATAAACGCATGGATGAGTTTCTCTAGATCTGGCTGAGACATTAGTCCTTTAATCCTGGAAATGTTCTTCAGGTGATAGAAGGCCGACTTTGTAACTGTCTTTATGTGGCTCTGGAGGTTCAGGTCAGAGTCCATCACTACTCCATGATGATATCATGCCTTTGGAAACTTCTTAAAGGTTAATAATCCTTTGGGTAAGTTGTGGGTAAATCTGAAAAGGTGTGTGAGAGCGATGCAGCCTACAAGCCTGATCCAGTTCAGGTGGACCGGACCAGAACTTCATCAAACTATTGAAAAGTTTGATTAAGGAAACCCAAAAGGACCCCAGTGATGCAGTTTAAAAGATACTTATTCCTGATACTGAACAAATATATGTGAACTTCTAAATCTGAAGAAAGTCACAAAAGAAAATCTCAAAAAAAAAATTCTCAATAAGTTTTTGGGCAGTTAGCAAATCGAAATAATTTAGGTAATTCTGAATAACTGAAAACAAGAGACGTTTGATCTGATTTAACTACAGACAATGAAACAAAAATGTGTCTTTTTATTCAGTGTATGTAGACATCTGGTTTTATCTGTATATGTGATGCTTTCTACTGACTCTTTCACATTTAATTCAGTTGTTGTGTTCCAGCTCGGTATAGAAATAGACACAAATTTAAAGCACAACATTGTTTTGTTTGGTTGGTCGTCACATGGAGATTTTCTGCTGATATTTGAAGCTTTTATCACCAACATGATCAGGATATTTTTGTTTCCTGTGGATTATTTTTTTTGTATTCTGTGGATTATTTTGCTTCTTTCAGGAGCAGCGGATCCAGGCCCTGCAGGTCCGTGTTGGCGCCGGTGAGCAGGCCTTGGCCGTCCTGGAGCAGACCGCCACGGAGCAAATGGAGGGGTTGACCCAGCACAGCTCCCAGGCCCTGGACCGGCTTCAGAGACGGCTGGGCCAGGCGGGCTCGCAGGTGGAGCAGCTTCACTGCTTCATCAAGGTACAGCAGAGAGCCGCTTGTCTGCTTCAGAAAGTTTTAGAAGTGATTAGGCAAAGGTTGTATTTGTTTGACACAACAAAGTAACGCTGAGGAGCAGTGCTAACTGAGACCTGATGGCTCATTGGCCGCAGCAAAGAAAAAACATTCATCTAAACATCCTCAGATACTGGACTAAAAACGTAGACAAAGTCCAAAGAAAAAATACTCAGACCTTCATAAAGCCTGGAGATTGATTGATCCAGACACAAATAATCAAAGGTCGGACTCTAGATTTTTGCACAGTTGTGTGATCTCAGCAGAAAGAAGCAGTAATGATACGTCTCCCCCTGCTGTACAGAGTTATTTGGATCTCCACTGGGAAGCTTTGAGATCTATTTTTAAAGCTGTGTTACTGTATTTAGCTGGTGGACAGTTTGAATTTTAACACCTACATGACATTAGCTATCTCCATTTAAAACCAGATATTTACATACACTGAATGAAAAGACGCAGCAGTTTTTTTCTCACTGTTTTAACTGTTTTAATTAAACGTTTCGTGTTTTAGGTCAGTTTGGGTTACCAGAAACATTTTTGTTTGCTAAAAGCCAAAATAATGGGAGCGAGCATTTCTTTTAGAAAGTCTTGTATTTCGTCCTTTAGAGTCGGTGTGTTTTGATGCAAAGTGTGTATATCAGAAGCAAAATACCTCACAAAAATGGCAGCCGAGACTGGTAAGAGTGTCATGATCCACAATGAGCCATGTTCTGACATGAGCTGAAAGGCCGCTCACAGAGGAAGAAGCCAATATTACAGACACCATATTACAGAAAACATGCAGACCTGAGAACACTTTCCAAACTGTGAGGTATGGTAGAGGTAACGTCATGCTGTGGGAGTGACTGGTACACTTTACAACATCATGAGGAAAGAACATTATCTAGAAATGGTAAAGCAACATCTTATTGTGTGAATTTACAGAAGAATATCAGAAAATGTTAATTCTACCAAACCCTGAGAGACTGTGTGTAACACTCAACTTCCTTATTGTTCTAGAAAATAGAAAGAAATATTATTAATAAGTCCACCTGATCAAAAACAGAAAATGTTTAGAGAAGTGTTGGACAGTGAGATATAAGGTTGTGTCTTTCTGCAGCGAGTATCTGGTTGAAACAGACCACCATGGAGAAAATCGGAGCATCTGGAGCAGCCGCCCTTCTCCTTCTCTGGGCCTAATTCATCACCCACTGTTGTGTTTGTGTCAATCTGCCTGAAAGTGATAAAGACTGTCCATCACCTGAGTTCAGCTCACACCTGTCTGTCGAAAGAGAAATGGCTGACAGATAGATAACAACGGTGGAAGTTTTCTGCTCACAAATACACCAGGTGGCAGACAGATTATGGACAGAATGCACTGTTAACTTCCTGCAGGGAATTACTGCGTTTTATCCAAATAATCTAATATTCTCGTCAATATGGAGCAAATATGATGCAAAGATGTCAAACATTGTAGTTAAGCCCAAAAGTATTCATAAGCCTGGAGGATTTAGGTTTCAAGTAGTCTTTAAATTTTACCAACATGTTTGTTCTTGAATCTGTGGTGCAAGGAAAAGATTAGGGTGATGGCAAGGAGACCATCCATTGTCATAGACTTGGAGCTCATCACCAAAGATAAACCATCAAAATACAGCAAAAAATTACATTTGATATGCAATTTTCTAACAAGACAAAATAAAAGCACATTAAATTATTCCTTAATAGATTTATATTTATTGTGTTTTGCTGTCCAATTTCCAATGATGATTATCTTAAATCTAAACCTGCCAGGGTTGTGAATAGTTTTATATAGTAAAATAGTTTTTTGTTTATGTACAATAATCATTAATCAATAAGCACCGGAGGTGTCCAAAGTGCGGCCCGGAGGCCATTTGCGGCTCCTCGACCAACTTTAGAATAGAGCAAATCTGGCCAACATAGTTGGTTGATACAGATGGACACTTTTCCGTCTTTTACAGATAAATAATATCTTCTTAAAATAATATCACATGCAAAAAATAGATTCCTGTTTACTAACAAAGTTTTTGCATTTGTTGTAATTTTAGAATAACTAGAGCCAGAATTATTGACCTGCTTTTAATGAAAAGCAAATCCTGCAACTCAGAAAACAATCAAACTCTGGATCTGCCTTAAACTGGATGCTGTTTATATTTTCTATCTACGATAATCTACTGATCCGTTTTCTGCAAAAGTTTGACTATTTTGATTTCAGAGTAAATAAAAATAAAATAAAAAAAAGGCCCAAAAAGTTTGTTTTAGAAATGTTGGCCCCCTGTGTTTTCATCATAACGATTTTATCCCAAAAAGTTTGGACACCACGGATCCACATGGAGCCTGAAAAAGACGCGCTACTGTACAGAAATGCGTGTCATGCTCGTCTCTTCCGTTCCCATAACCCCGAGCTGCCGAGGCCGTCGTCTTGTTGTTGAGGATTCACATCATTGTTTGTCTCCCCCCGGCTCTTGTGATCCCCTATAAGAACAGCGAGCCCTTTGATTGGACTGCTTGACGTCCGGAGGAGATTTACTCTTGTCATGTATTGATCAGGACCGGAGGGCTGTGTGTGTGTTTGTGTGCAGAGATCTCAGTGTCTTTATGAGCTTATTTTTTTGTTCTCTCTTTCTGTGTGTGCGGGTGCGCGTATGGGGGGGTGTGCGGGCGTGTGTGTGTGCGTGTGTGTGAGTGTGTTTTTCTATTGTGTGCCAGCAAACCCTTTTGGCCCCTGCACACGCCCCAGGCTGTAAGCACCGCTCTTGAACTGCTAAACAGTGGCCCTGAGTATTGCGACCAATCCACAGTACACAGATACACATGCTGAGATTATTCTCCTCCAAAGAAAGCTTCGACTTTTTATCCTCGCTGAAAAACACACCATTATGGTCAGTTTCTGCACTGCGCTGTGTTTTCTGCTGAAACACTGATCTATTATGTATCAAAATGATTAGCAGCCAATTAAATTTGATCTTCTGGAGGCTTCTGTAGAGCAGATCAAGTTACATTTGTTGGATATTTAGGCATTACTTTTTGAATAGGATGTTGCATAATTAATGAGTTGTGCTTGTTGTGTTTATGAATTCAATGTAGCACTGTTTGAGGGAAACAAACAGATTCACCAGTTAAACTAACTGGTTTTCTGCTCGGTCAGCTTCAAGAGTAACTGGCCAGTCAGACTCTCCCAGTTAAACTAAAATATCCATTCAGCTCATTTTGACATCAGTCGTTTGTTTATTTATTGTCAGTCAGAGGAAACAAGGATCCATCCGTCCGTCTGTCTGTCCGTCCGTCTGTCCATCCATCCATCTCTTCTTTCTTTCTTTCCTGCCAGGTTTTCGTCTAAACTATGCAGAAACATCTTGGCATAAATCCGTGATAAACTTTTATATTAATAAAACTTGTCAAATAAAACTGCATGAACAGTGAATGTTTGAGAAGCAATTGTTCTGTAGAGAATATCCACTGTTCCCAAAGACGGAAACTTAAAAAAGACGTTATGCGTTATGCTTCCGGGCTTTTAACCTCTCTGTCATGAAACACACTGAATTAGGAAACTTTTACTGGAAAAGTTCAAGTCAAGGTAGGCAGTTACAGTCTTTCAAACACAGAATGTGCTTTTACTGCTTCCAGTCATATTTGCTGTGCAAAGCTGTAATCTGTGTTTCCTGTAACATACAGCTCTTATGTTTTCTGTTGACCAAAACTAAAATGTTTTAGAGCTGCATTCTGTCATCATTCTTTATTTTTCCAATCTGTCCAGTAACCTTAAGAGTATGTGTTATTATTTGTGATGCAGAAGGTTTATGTTTTGTCAAAAATGTGCAGACACTTTTAATTTGGCCAAAGATTTAGAGGAAATGCTTCAATAGATATTAGGCTGCACTAGCTAAAGTAATAGCATCTAGAGGCCTCAAAAGACTGAAGATGGCTTTCAGATCCCCAGTATGAACTAATGCTGCGTTCCAGTTGAACTTTGAATTGGGAAATTCAGACTTCCCAGCCAGAAAAGTCAACTGGAACGCTACTGAAGCAGGACCAACTCCGGCTGAACCCAGTTATGAGTTCGACTTCTGGATTCAATATGGCTGCTCTTCACATGAACAGTAGTAAGCTGTGGTAGAAAGATGATTATTTTACAAGACACGCATGAAAGAATGCACCTAAAATCAATGTCCCATGTAGCGCCTGCAAATCTAAACTGAAGATATTAAAAACAGGTGCTTGCTGATGGAAATGAAAACTTAAAATGATCATAAGGGCTACAGCGAATAATGTCTAAGGCTGTCGCCATATTGAAATTCCAAGAACGCTATTAACTCTGGTCCGCATACAAATCTAGATATCGTTTTGTTTGAAGTGAACTCTAGTGTGATTCAAATGCATATGTGAACGCCAAGACAACCAGAGACCGCTCCAAAAGCAGGAAGTGGACTACAGCGCAGGGCATTCTGGGTAAATACAACCAAAAGAAAAGTGAAAGTCTTGCTCGAAGGGTTTGTTTAACAGCTCGGGTTGAAAGTGAACCGCAGCAGCTGAAAATGTAGCAAATGTTGCAATTTTGATTTCCAGTCAAATTGAGTCTACTGGACAGTCTGGTGTGAAAAAAACACAGGTATTTCTTTACTTGGTGTAAAATTATATGAAGTTAAATCTGACTGCTAGTCAAATTGAAGCAGTTGTAGCGTATTGGGCATGCTCAGATGATTCACACATTTTGTTTTTTCTACCAAGTTCTTCACCTATAAGTTTATACAAGATTTGTGGTCTGAAATTACACGTAAACTGCCTTTTTCTGTATTTTCTAACAGAGTATGGGAAGATGCTGTTTACTTTGTGTCTCCTGATGCAAACCACATCTGGTACATGTGTGTGAAATTCAAAAGATTTAAGATATGAGCTGCATGTGAGATCAACCGGGTCCCTCGGCTGGACTTTGTATCGGCGGCAGCAGCGTAAACCAGCCTCTCTCTTTATATCGTTTCCTGTTGCAGAACAAGTTGTTGCCGGTGCTTTTCTTTCTCTGTGAGTTCTGTTGTTTCCAGCTTTCTCTCACCTGACAATCCACCCAAGGTCAGCTTTTCAGCTGGCTTGCAGGGGAATGATGCAGAAGATTATTGCCTCGATCAATAAGCTCAAAATGAAGCAAAGGGGAGTTTACTTTATTGACTTCCTAGTGTACAGTGGCAGTTTTAACATTTAATTGTCTCTCTGTATTTAGAGCGTACTCCCATTTAGTGCCTGACAGCCGTGCCACCCCAGGCCTTCCTCGTCTCGCTCGCCGCCCACTCGGGCACCATTTGAGACAGCCCCTCTTTAGCTTAATTATTAACACTGTTATGCTGCCCTGTTGTACTGTAAGACGTTTCAGAAAGCAAATAAATAAATGAATGGCTGTATTTTCATAGCGCTCCATCTTTCTCCCTCTCCAAAGCGTGATTCTCTGCCTGTGGAGATTTCGGAGAAACTCAGGGTGTGTTTAATATCAAAGCCGTGTTCCCTCAGCTTTCAATCAACGGGGCAACAAACCCCGAGGTCCACACTCCTACAGGGGAGTGTGAGGCAAAACCGAGGAGAATCTGACTTTGTCAAACTCAATATTCCTCCATAATGTACTAAGCCTCTCTGGTGCAAGCTTGATCAATTTCATTTATTCATCTGCCGGGCAGCGCTATCCCTCTTGTTTTTCTACATCCATTTCATCATCCTCTTCTCCTCCCTCTTTTTTCCTCTTCTTCTCCTCCCTTCTCAGACCCTGGCCAGTGAAATACTTTTAGACGTTCAAGAGGTCAAACAGCAGCTGATGAGCAGGAGGAGGCAGAGGCAGGCCAGCTCTGTGGCGGAGAAGAACAGCCTCTCAGCCAAGTCCATGATCAAAGCCAAGTCCATCGCTGCCTCCATCCTCAATATGTCAGAGAATGATCTGGCAGATATAATGGAAACGGATCAGGTAAGGCCAAAGGACAGCATTTTTATTCTGACTTCAGGAGGATTTATATCTTGTTTAGAAAAACCTACAGAGCTCTTCACACATGACAGAGTTTTCCTGCTATAAAATTTTTGAAGTTTTTGATTGGCATTCGCGCCTACAACCTGAAAAAATACCGTACCGTCAACGTCGATGTTAAGGTATGCCGTGACTTTGAGGGTGAAAAGTGAGAAATGTCAACACTTAAAAACAATATGGACTCACTACTCTGAGGATGTTCAGTGAGTTACTTGTCCAGTTATTGTATTGTCCATAAATACGTTAATCACAGGTCTTAATTATTTATTTTTGTCAGTCAGAAGTTTGAGTTGCACTTGGACACTTCACTGCATTCTGTGACTTTAGGCAGTTTTGACTACTGCTAACCAGCTGCTAATACACCCTTTTTGCGTCTTTCATGGGTAAGTGGAGATTTATCTTTGCCATTGGCTCACTTCTTTTGCCAACTCATACGATTGTTGTTGCCAAACCCATTCATTTTAAAAAAGCTGGGCACTGTGGGGGTTAAGGCTGTAGAGAGACATATGCACCATGAGAAGCACAAAGCTGCTGCCAAGAGGCCAAAAAGTCTCCAGAAATGTCACAATTTGGATCCCTTGGTGTGGCTAAAGCTGCTGCTTCTCTATCAGTGATCTACGAATGACACAAACTCAGAGGTTTAGTGGATTTAAACACCAATTTGACCTACTAAAAAGTTTATTTCAAAAAGTTGTTACTTTGGAGGGAAATATAATTGAGAATTAAGAGAAAAGAGGTCAGAGCCACAGACATGACAAGTAGAAGAAAATATTCAAATAAATGGTAACTAATGTCTTCAACTACAGACATTAGTTTAACTAAGTAAGAATGTGACAAGATCTATAATTAATCTCAAAACGAGTATCATTTCTTCCTCCATAACTTAGCATATAGTGGCTGTATCCCACTATATATGTATATGTATATGTACATATGTATTTGAATGTATATATATATTTATTCATTTAAGTTCCTGAAATGAATAAATAAAATGAATGAGCTTTTTATATTTATTTTGTTTAAATAGTTTGTTTTTTTATTTGATGGAGTGCTTAATAGTCATTTATTAATACATATTTTTTATTTTTCAATGAAACAACCTCATGTTTGGTAGAATCCCAATTAAATATGTAACGACTGGACAGACGTGTACAGGAAACACATCGGCAGACATTTTCTCCATCCACCAATACAAACTATGTTTGCTGATGATGGACGTTAATATACCTGACTCAGCAAACACGGTTCAAATGTTTTCTTCAAAACAGGCGGGTAAACTCAGTGAGACGTCCGGCAAACACTCCGAATTTCAATCTGACTGGAAATTTGAGGTGGAATTTTTGTAAACCAAAAGGTGAGTGACGAGCCTGAATCCTGGATCCTGTCAGCCGCAGTACGAAGATGCTGGAAACGGGTTGATGAAGAATATTGTTTTTTTTATTGTTGAAGTCTTCCTGGGGTTGAAGCTTTCAGAAAAACCAGAGGAGCTGCAACAACATTGATGTTTTTTGTTTCACCATTTCATGTTTTTCTTATTCTTTTTTCCAGTATGTGCTATTAATTCCAACAGTATCTTTTCTTTTTTAAGGATGTTTTGCAAAAACTGAACATTCAAACTCTGCAAGTAGTGATTTGTCAGTAGTGCCTTTTCAGTAATGTCTGCTTTTGTCTGAGCTTTGTTGATGTTGGTGAAATGTGTAAAATGCACCGATGAGGTCATGAGTTCAGGTAACATGGAGAAAGGTCCGGCGCTGTGTTTACAGCTGTTTGATTTCAATCTGGAAACTCATTCCAAGTTTTCACAAAGTGCAGCTCTGTTCCTGGCATCAAAGCCGTCACCGAGCTGAAGCTCCCGTTATTGACTGCTGGACGCTTGCAGAAGTATTTCCAACTGTTTTCCAACTTGGTGAGGCCCTCTCTCCACCATAGATCATTCGCAACAAAGTCATCAATTAACAGCCGTGTTACAATCAGCCCGGATCTCTGGGGACTTCACCTCATCTATCACTAGATTAGAAGGAGCTCACCAGGCACTTACTCACACTTGAAACCAATTTGAAGCCGTTGCCGAGCGACTCCACCCCTGTATGACAGAGAACAGGTTGAGAGTAAGTTTCTCTCATCACCCCGCTTACAGTTCTGGTCAGAAGTTTACATACGCTCGTCATTAGGGCTGCACGTTGTGTCGCCAATAAATCTGCATATTTATATCATAAGGAACTTTTTGGAGTGGAATAATCTATTCCAAGTGTTATGAACTTGCATTTTTCATGCTAACACTGCAAAAACATGTAATCGTACCAAGTAATTTTGGTCTAGTTTCTAGTGGAAATATCTCAGTACACTAGAAATAAGAGAAAAACAAACTTGCAAGTAACTTTTCAGCAAGAAACATGAGCTTGTTTTAAGTGAATAATTTCTTAATATTGATGAAGAAGTGTTTGTTCCATTGGCAGATTATTTCACTTATAACAAGAAACTTTTCCCATGTTGTAAGTGAAATAATCTGCCAATAGACCTAGTACTTTTTGATCAATATTAAGGAATTATTGATTTAAAACAAGCTTATTTTTACTGTTGAAAAGTTCCTTGTAAGTTAGTTTTCTCTTATTTCTAGTGTATTGAGGTAAATGTTCTACAAACTAGACCAAAATTACTTGGCAAGATTTTGTGTTTTGCAGTGAATGTAGTATTTAGCCAGTTGGACTGAGTCTAAAAGCAGATAATAATGATATTTCTCAAAATGCTGCAGGTCACAGAGAAATAGAAGCAGAAATAAAAGAGAGGAGAGAAGAAAATAAATGTATATTGCAACTAATATCGTCTTTGTAAGACTACTCATAATCACCATTGCGTGCCTCCAATAGTTTTATTTTTAAATTTTTCCCTGGACTTTGAAAGTTTTTAGCAAAACCCTCTAATCCTGGATTAATCTACAAAATGTTCTTGAACTAAAAATACTCGCCGCCATGACTGATGTGAAATGCACAAATAGATTTAATAACTTTCCTTTCCATCAGACTCTACAGTGAACTGGCTACATGTTTACATTTGCACTGCTACCAATGATCTGCTACTCAATTTTTATTTGCACTATTTGTTGTATAAAATTTATATTTATTTACTACTTTTATCCTGTTATTGGTACTTATGGATATGTTGCTATGTTTATAAGGTTATTTTACATTTCACACTTTTCTTTACCTTTTTAAGTGGGATTTAAAGTAACTTTTTCATTGTAGGGTTTCTACTGTGCACATGACAAATAAACGTCTAACTTTTATAAAACATGCAGTGAAGGAGGAATGTCATTGTTTTACTTTGGAGGTTTGTGTTTGTCTTTTTTTTATTTTTTATTATGAATTATTTCATTAATTTGTGAAATTCTGATTTGTGTTGCTTCACATTTTTAAAGGAGAATTCTTATTTCAACTTCCTGGTTAAATAATAATGAAATAATAATTTTTAAAAGTAAGAATTTGGTTCACAGGCTTAAATGAAGGGTTGGTTTTCTCTAAACCACACAGGGTCAAAATTATACATACTGGCTTAATGTTTGTGTACAGCCCATCTAATATATGTTGTCATATTTTTAAACATATGTTGATGTTTTACTGTTTGCTGGAGTCTGAATTTGGTGAGAATAGATTCACGTTAATCAGAGCTTCCAGAAGAGTCTCTTGTGTAAAATCTGATAAAATCTGATTTTTATCTTTAAATTATAAGCCTTAATGCTGATCAGAGTTTGTAGTTTAATTGTTTTACTGTATAGAACAAAGGGAACAGTCATGTTCTTTTTTTTTTTTGTGTTAAATCCTCAAGAGAAAGTGATGTTTTTTGTTCATCCTTAGGCATAAGTTAAGTTTTATAAGCCCAACTGTTTTTAAATCTATCTTTTTCTCTTTGCTGCAGAGGATTAGTGTTGGTATGTTGGTTCAGTGTAGAAGTGAAAAGTTTGTCATCAGATTATTCCCTGAAGAGTTCAGCTCGTCAGCTGATGACACTAAAGCCGCCTCTATAATTGTCCTGAGCCGTATGCAACGAAATTTTGTTCTGTATACACCCTGTGCATGCAAAATGACAATAAAGTCAGTCTAAGTCTAAACCAAAGTATTAATGGGATGTAACTGCATGCAGACAACGTGTGTGCTGAAAAATACCCGCTCCTCTCATATTTACCCTCTTACATCACGCTGCTCTCCTGGTTTTTTTGTTTTGTTTTGTTTTTTTGCCTCTGTCCGTTCCATGGTGTGCAACGCAGCACAGACCTGAGCAGCTCCAGGCTCCCTGGGTAACTTGTGGAGTTAATGATCCAGATGTAATAAGGCTCTAATTTGTTTGTTTCTGCACCCTAATGTTAGATGAAAGGTCAGTTATTTGTTATATATCTACCAAGTGTGGACGCGCACTTACTGAGTTTATTTCAGCCACAAACGATCTGCTTTGTCTCAGTTTTTGTTTTTAGTGCAGCACTTTTCTATCAGATCCAAATAAATTTAGTCAAGTAAATTTAAGGTTATGTGTTTTCTTGTTTTGGTTTGGTTGTATTATCTGAAAAGGTAAACAAGCTGCAACAAAAAGCATCTAAATCTCCCCAGGTTCCAGTATGGTTGTGTGAAAACAACCCTGATCCAAGGACTCTCTGTTCAGTGGCAGATGTCTCGAGCAATAAACATGCAGGTGAAAACGTCTCACTGCCAGGTCCAAAAGGAAAACCCTCAGAGCTTCTGTGTCCAAACCCTGGGAAGTCGGCTGTATCAGTGGAGTTATGCAGCTGTTTGATAAAGTAAATACAGCGGCCATAGATTATACACTGGGAGGAAACTGGTAGAGCTCAATCCGGAGCCAAGGGAAATGTCCCATTAGGCATTTTTGAAAGATTGTAATCATCAAAGTTTTATGGGTTTTTTCTTTTTCTTTCTCCCAATTTGCTACCAAGTTTTAGAAATGCTGGCTTTAGAATAATGCTGCAGACAGACGAAGACAGTCCTAAACCAAGGAGGTGAAATGATACCGACTGGATATCAGGATCAGAAACACTGTAGTGATCCCCAACGGGAAACTGCTTATTTGTTGACAGTTATTCCCATCAAAAAAAGTTAAAATATTACAAAATATAAGCATAAGTGTTATAAAAATGTAAATAATAGTCAAATTATGAATAGTTTAAATATGACATAATATGTAAATATAATAAAATAAAAAGGTATGTCTATGGAAATATGTGTTTTATAAATGAGTAGTTAAAGACACTCAGAGTTGGGCTTTGTATGATTTCCTGTTCCTGACTCTCTAAGGGATTCTCCAGTTAAGCATGTTGGCCTAAACACATTGTAGTTTTCCTATTCCATTAACATAAGTCGTTTGTCATATGTAAAGACTCACAATTCAAAAATGTAAAATCCTATTTCTTATATTTTTTGCCAACAGATTTTGCTATTTTTTTCACTCACACAATCAATGCTGTGGCGATGTTGCGACTGGGTTATAGTGGACTCAATCCTGTAAACACAAAACCTCGCGGTCATGAGGGCTGACACGCCCACAAAACAAACTCCCACGTTTTCATATGTTGTTATTCGATCTGCTGAAACAGGCCAACCTGATTGGCTTGTGATCTACTGTTCATTATATTAGCTGGAGCTAACACGACCAGCAGGAGCTAACAAAATGAAAACAGATTGGAATACAATGAATGGATGTTTAAAGTGGTTGTGAATAATCTTTTAGTGTTTGACACAAACTGTTCTAATATATTTGTGAATGTTTTGATCCTGATGCTAAAAGTAAACCGTTTGAGTTAGAAACTGGGGCTCTTTACAGCATATTGTCGGATTGTCGTTTCCAAGCAGCAGCAGCATAAACACCAGCTTTTTTGTCCAACTCGCTCCTCTTCTTCAGTTTGTTCACCATCAGTTTCATTTTTCTTCTTCATTTCTGCATTGGTGAAGCTCTCTGATTGAAATTGAAAGGGCCGAACGTGACAGCGTAAACATGGCGACGTCAGTGTGACTGTTCTTAATTTATATTGCTTAAAACTAAACAGCTTACAGTAATTTTTCAGTTGTTTTTGCATCGGAAATAAATGTTTCTCAAATTTTATTGATATAACTAATTGTGGATTCCTTTCATGTCTGTTTTTCAGCTGAATCTTGTAAGCTGGTCAGTTTATGTAGGGAAAAACTTTCAAGTTTAACTTTGTCTCGTTTGATATGAATTGCTGTTAAGCGAAAACTTTTAAATAAAAAATCTGTGGTTTGCGGTGACTGTTCTTCAGTCATTTCAGACCTTAAAATTTAAAATAGTCACAACATCTTCAGCAGCAACACTGGAGGCTTGAAGTTTCTGCATAAATGCTAAGTTGTGCATGTATGCGGTTACTTTCCACACTGTTTATTGGCAGTAAAAAGGAGTTTTGTTTAAATTTGCACAGTATGCAGATGCATTGCCTCAAGGTTCTCTGTTGTGTGAAGCTACAGTTCTGCCCGTAGACATAAAACCCTAATAGGTTGATGTAAGATTCTATTGTAATTTGCGTCATTGAACAACCCCCCTTCATACCTTCTTTCACCTCAAGGCCTTTAGTATAACTGCAAAATGTTCATTTTTCTGTCTCCCGTCAGTAAAACATAAGTAACGTCTCTTTGCTGTTGCGCTTCCAGAGGTTGACCACCTGCACAGAAACGTCCAGAGACCAGGACTGGCTGGACCACCTGAACTTCATCCTCCAGCAGAAGGTCAGTCTCACACACATGCAGCAGCAATAGTTACCTATTCTACTGGGTTAACACATCTTCATAGTGAACACAGTTGGAACCAGATGTTGACTTGTGCTATATAAAGAGACACATCAGTATTTGTTTTCAGTAGCTATGTTTCCATTACAAATGTGCACAAAACTTAGTTGATATTCAACTATTGTCAAAAAAACACAATTTTGTAATTGTAGTGTTTCTATTAAATAAGAAATGCACTTGAAAATAAGTTTAACGCAGTAAGTCATTAAAAAACATGCTACACCATGACCCTTCAACTACTTATATTGTCTTCTGTTTTTGTGGTTTGCACCAATAGTAACATCCAGTTGATCATGTAGTTTTGTGAAATAAACCAATTTTGATACGACCAACAGACCACATCACCCCACGCAAAATCATTTTATGAAAAAACAAGTTTTTTCTACTGACGTGTTTCCATCAATCCATCCATTTTCTAACACCCTTGTCCCTAATGGGGTCAGGAGGTGCTGGTGCCTCTCCAGCGAGACATTTTGGGCGAGAGGCGGGGTCAGCCTGAACAGGTCGCCAGTCTGTCGCAGGGCAACACAGAGACAGACAGGACTAACAACCACACACATCTATACCTAAGGAGAATTTAGAAAGACCAATTAACCTTGCAGTCATGTTTTTGGAGAGAACCCACCATGCACAGGGAGAACATGCAAATTCCAAGCAGAAAGACCCCGGGCCGGGAATCGAACCCAGAACCTTCTTGCTGCAAGAAACAGTGCTACCTACTGCCCCACTGTGCAGTACGTAGCTAATTTTCTATTAAGCAAATTTATTTTTGAAGTTTCAAATTACGACATTATACGGTCAATGGAAAGGCAGCTACTGTCTGACATTGAATTAGTCTGAATGTTTGGGTCAGTTTGTGATGGCGACTCCGGACTCTGTTCTATTGTTACTCATTTGGTGATATGTTTACTGTCATTGTCCATTTTGAAGACCCATTTATGGCCAAGCTTTAACGTCACTGACTCACGTCTTTTGCTACAATATTTCCACTTAATGTTTCATCCTCATGATACCAGTGATTTGATGAAGTGCACCAGTCCCTCCTGCAGCAAATCATCCTCACAGCATGATGCTGCCACCCTCGTACATCACAGTTTGTATGATGATCATTACAGCCGAACACTTAAATTTTAGTTTGAGACAACAGGGTATATGTCCAAAATTTGAGTCTTTGTGTTTGAGTGACTTTGCAAACTGCAAATTGGTTTTTTCTTTTTTTTTGTTTTGGTTTCTTTTGGAGTGATGATTTCTGAGTGGCCTTTCAATCAAAAATGGCTGTTTTGTTTTTAAAAGTGTCCTTTTCTTTTTGAAATAAATATAATTGGTTGTTAAAACCAAATCCCTGCAGAAACCTGAGCTGACTATCAGATGATGATGATGATGATGAGAGTTTTGAAAGATGTAGAAGGTCCAATATTCCACTTCTGGATTGCAGAGCTGAGGAAATAATCCTCCACAGTTTATTAAATGAGACTGAAACTCATAATGAGAAGTCAGCAGATCCTTGGGATTATATTCTCTACAGCGTAGCTAAAATGTTCTGATCAATGCGAGGACCTCCTGCGGGATTGACACAGAACGTAGGACAGAGGTGGTCTTGATCTGTTTACTGGAAATCTATGAGTGGGCATGAAATCCCTGGTGGGACGGTGTGTGGACATCCAGTGGTACTCTCTTGGAAAAAAAACATTTAACATGATATTTTGGAGGATTTTTAACCTTTTTTTTCTTCTGATTGTTGCTGCAGTTAATTTTTTGTTTTGTGTGCAAATTGTTTTATGATTACTTTAATTATGAATTTAATTTATCTGATTAACAGGACAGTGCATATTAATCAAAATGAATACATTGTGTAAATATGCTAGCATTTAGCCAAAGAGGGTAATTTTCATCTGTAGCAGATTGATGGAAAAAGTAAAAACAAATACAATTAACATGCAGAACATAAACAAGCTTTAATTTGTGACTGATTTTAATACATAGCTAAAAGCAGTGTGACTTAGATTAAATATAATAAAAACAACATCTGTAAGAAAAATGCATGTAAAAACATTAATTGTTAAAAAAAAAATGTTTAAGTGATTTCATGAAAAAATACATAGTTGTAATATTTCTTGGTTCTAAAGATCAAGCTGACCAAAATACATTTTCCTGAATGCTATGTTACAGTCTCTCCTACTTACTGCTCATGTAGTTGCGTTTAATTGTACATGTAGTTGGACAGAATCAGTTATCATTTTAATATCTGACTCAGGATTATCTATAGGTTTGCATTGAATGTTTATTAAAATGTTGACTTTTGCCTAAAGACTTTTGTTTTACAAATAATTTCAACTCTTAGGAGTTTCAAATCTTTAATCTGAAGATGTTTGCATTTCTATAAATGTGCGCTCAGGTTTGTAAATATCCTGCTTTGTCAGTGTTGAATGAGAAAAAATAAATAAAAAAATTAGGGCAGCAGGTTCACGCAAATCGAGTAAATAGAAGCAGAATTTGAGATCCCACCCCGGTGATCCTGCTCCAGGCTCGAAAACAATGATTCAAAAGATGAAACAAAGACGGGCGAGTGCATCCTCACCGCTGGAGCCTTTGTGTGCTCACAGCCACTCATCTGTGAGTGCTCTCTGCTGGAGCTTTGCTTGAGCACTGTCAACGTCTGCTCGCTGTGATACGCGTATGATTGAGAGCGTCGAGGAGTGTGTGTGTGTGTGTGTGTGTTCATGTCAGCAGCTGCTGCAGGCACTCATGCGTCGCCTCCGCACCACGACACACAGCAGACACTGTTCTCTTGTTCCCCAGATCTTCTCCTGACCTTTCCACCTCCCACACACACACACACACACACGCACACACTCTGAATCCATGTTTTTCCCTTCTAGCTGGACAGCTCTCAGTCCCTGCTCTGTCTCTCTCCGCCGTCCTCTGTCCCGCGCTCCTCTCTCTCCCTCCCTCTCTCTCTGGCTCAGACCCCGAGGCAGCTTGTTAGTGGGGAACTAAATATTGATTTGGCGGGCCTGTCGATGCCGGGAGAATGAGCTAGTGTCCACCAGAGACCTCGGCACCGGCAGCCTGCTATCGACGTTTTCCGTGGGCAGAACAGGGGCGGTGGTGGAGCGGGGTGGGGGGGTGGAGATGGTGTGCAGAGTGGAGGAGGAAGAGGAGGAGGAGAGTATGACAAGGCTGAGACTTGCCCCCAGGTCCCTGCAGGGTCCGCTGGGACCTCTGCAGTCATCCCCCCTTCACCGAATCAGACTTTTTCTATCCCCTTTCAAGTCCATCTTCTTCTGTTTTTTCTTTATTTATTTCTCTAAATTGTTATTCTGCCTATATTTTCATTTTATCTCACTCTGCGTGGGTTGTTTTTTTTATTTTTATTGTAATTTCATATGTGGATATGAGACTGTCCTGATCGTTTCGGGTGACATAAATCATCGTTGTGTTTCCTTTAAAATTTAAGGCGTCTAATTAATCAGATCCAGTTCTTTACTCAAAGTCACGATAACAAATTTTTATGGACGATAAATTCTCCCAGAAGATATTGCGATAAATGACAATATTGTTGTTTTGAGACTATTTTCAACTAATATAATGCGAGAACACATTCTGAAAGATCAATAAACTTTAAATTGTAATGAACATTTAACACTGGAAGACATTTTAATTATTCAAAACAATACAGTGAATTATGAATTCTCTGGAAACAAAATTCTCCTTGAAAAAGGTTTAGTTGAGACCAAAACACCAAACTAAAAACTTTTATCATCTAGTTTAAGAGAAAAAATGGGTATATCAATCAAATGGAAATGATTGAACTCAATTTAATATGTCATGCGATTTATTGATTTGATTTATTGTTTATTGCGACAGGCCTTTCTGTACTGGTGCTTGAAGTCCTTGAAAATGCTAGAACTTCAGCTGGTCTCTTTCTGGGTATGGAAAGTGCTTGATTTCTGTAGAAAGTCTTTCAAAGTGTTTGGTATTAAAACTGCACAGTTTTGTAATAAAACAAAATCTTGTGCTTGATTAAAAACCTAGAAAAAAAGAATTACAGTTGGAACAAAATATTTTCATACAGCTTATAAAAAACCACTACTTTTTTTTCATTGCCTAAAGTGAAATTAGAATAAACTTGTTTGAGGTCGATTAGAAATGCCAAAAATATTTCTGTTTGCTAAATGCCAGAAAACTTGATGAGAATTATTAAAAGATAGTTTTGCATATTGTGTTTAAGCTTTTAGTTTGAGCTGCAATGTAATTTACCTCAACAGGATTTGTTTTGATTCTTTCAGTGTAAAGAATATTTATTATTCCTAATGACTCAGTGACTTAATGATCTGCTTACATTTTACATTTAAACATTTTACACGTTAACAGTTATTGAAATTGCAGGACTTTTTTTGTTTGTGTTTTGTTCTTGGACCAGTAAGGTGGATAAACTGTGTGAGAGAAATTTCAAAACATAAACTTTTGGTATGTTTCAGTTTACCTTTAGATTTATCTCATGTATTTTAACTCATCCATCCATTTTCTAAAACCCTTGTCCTTATTGGGGTCGGGAGGTGCTGGTGCTTCTCCAGCTAACGTCCAGGACGAGAGGCGGGGTCACCTGGACAGGTCGCCAGTTTGTCGCAGTATTTTTACTCATATCTAGCTTCATTACATACATTGTGATACATTTAATTTGTTTATTTTTGGTCATTTTGACAAATATGGTTTAAAGGTAATTGAAACTAAAAAGGTCACATACGTTTAATAAGCTGAGTATTTTGTATGTAATATGTAAACGGAAAGGCTGCTGACTAAATGAGTGTCAAGCAGGAGCCATTAAAGGTAATTGGTGAAGAAGCTGACTGGTCATAAAGTTCTGCATACATCCATATCAATGGAAGGTTTAGTGGAAGGAAAACTGGTAGCAAAAGGTTTGCCTCCAGAGAATTGTGAAGCAAAGCAAGTTCAAGGGTTTGATGTCGATTCACAAAGTGCTGACTTCATCTGCTAGAGTCACCACACACAGACGCATCGAGGACATGGACTAATACTGACGCTGTTCCTGTTCACATGGTTGGTTTTTTCAAAACATTTGGGTTAAAATGTTGTCTAGCAGTAAGAGGGACGGGTGCACTTCTCATAAGGAAAAAACATTATATGAAAATATATAACATCTTAAGACCTCAGCCAACAGGGTGATGCCTTTTACACAAATTGGTCTTTAAAGAGCAAAGCAGAGCTGAAAAAGTGTGTTAGTAAAGCAACCTGCAAACCTGACCCAGTTGCACTGGTTCTGTCTGGAGGAATGGGCCAGAACTCCAGCAAACTATTGTGAAAACCTCATGGAAACAAACCAAAACTTTTCACCAGAGCCAAACAGTTTAAAAAGCAAATTCAGCAGATAATAAGGAACTGTAAATATTATCTCTTACTTTTCTGGCATTTAGCAAATAGAAATAAATATGGTGATCCTGACGTAAAACAGGAAGTGTTTGTCTAGTTTAAAATCAGATGATCTGAAAAAATATTACTTTTTATACAGTGTATGTACATTTCTGGTAAAAACTTTAAATGCTAACCAAAGTCAAAAAAGATCTTCATAAATCAGTGAATTTAATTGAAATGGAAGCAAACTTCAAAAAGGAAAATCTTGAAATTAGTTCTGGAGAAACATAGATGAAAAATAGGAGGAGCCCTGCAAACAATCCACCCAGTTGGAGACACGAGACGCTGAGCTGATGTTCGTTGGGGACAAATTTAACTTTTTCTTAAAGTAGCCAAAAGGGTTTTTATGGTTTATTGTCTCAGTTTAGGCAAATCAAAACGAAACATAATCACAACATTTTGATTGTTTTTTTCTTGCTTGTTTTTTTTTTCTGCTCCCCTTGAGCTTGGCTCCAGAACCAGTGTTGTTGCTGGTTCTTTGCTTAGCCCCAGTTTAGCCTGAAACTGGTTTTAAAAAATCCTTCAGAGGATGTTCCTGTAACAGCTTTGAAAGACTTTCCCACTACGCTTCTCCGCTCTCTGTCACAGCTTATAAAAAGCTCACCAAGCAGAACCTGGGGAAGTTGACTGGTCCGGCCTGTCACCTTCGCTGTGACACTAATAACACACTTTCCTAACAGGAATATGATCATACCCAGAGGTGCACTCACACACTTGTTCAGATGAAAAGACACAGACAGAAATAGACTCTGTGAAAGGAAAGATGAGGGATCCATGTCCCTAACTGGCTGGCCTGTCACTGAAACAGGATGAGAGCGTGTGTGTGTGTGTCTGCGTGTGTGTGTGTCTATATATTTGTGCAAACTCGCAGCAGCCTCATCTTGTCACTGTCAGTAGCTAATGGAGCTGCCAGGGGGACAGCACTTTATTATCTCAGTGGCCCTGTCAATAGCAAACCCATCAGTCACTGTGTGTGTGTGTGTCGGGGTGTGTGTGTGGCTGCCAGTGCAGAAAAAGCTCCAGAGAGGAGAACCAGTGTGTGTGCAGGTTATTGTTCACAATCACTGTCAGCCACTGCCACTTGTCAAAATAACAAATTCTACGATTAGACTTTAATCACTGGTTTAAACCTTTGATGTGAACTGATCTCTGTTAAAAATAAATATGTTAAAAATAAATAAGATAATAATTTATCTACATTGTTTGTTATTTTGATTCTCAAATATAAAAGAATAGAATCAATTGAGTGTAAAGTGTGACATCATCCAAATCACGTCTCTCATTGGTTGGTCAGACCTTGCGGCGCCTCCTTCTCCAAATGTTGCTGACTCCAAAGTTTTGGTACCAGAGCTGTTGTAAATGATTATTTTAATAACTGAGTAACCTGTTGATTATTCTGGTGGTTAATCGAGTAACTGAATAAAAAAAATAATCCTGTTCTCTAGCAGCTGCAGAAAATGCTAGTAAAAAAACTTTTTTCAATGAGTAGGCCTGCTACTGCTTAAAATTCAAATATATAAACTATGCAAAAATTATTTTTACTATCAAATTTGAAGTATGAAAAACATATTTCTTGGGTAAAAAAACATTTTACATTAACTTGTGAAAATTAAGAAGTAAACTTAGATTGAGCCAATAGTAAACATTGCCTTTTATATTTCACTTCAGTATGAAAGTTTGGAAAGCTTTTCTATAAAATACATTTTTCTAATTTTTTCACATCATTTCTTTTCCTGATCATCATGTACATAGATGTGAGCCAGAATGTATTTCCTTGTACGTGTACAACATGTCAGATTCTAGAAAAGTTAGTCTTTCTCAAACGGAAGAAAACGTCGCCCGCTAGCAGCCACCAACAAGTTTGATTATCTTACTGAGGTAAAATTCAGAGAAAAATCATAGAATTCCAGAAATTCAACGAATTTTCCTAACATCAGTAAGATCAATAAGAGCTCTTTTCAGTCTGAGGATTCTTTTAAAATACAGATCCTGGTTTTTAGGATGTTTTCACACTGGATAGTTTGGCAGACTCTGATTGGGAACCAAAGTTGCAACATTTGTTACATGTTCAGCTGCTGCGGTTCGCTTTCACAGTGCCCTGTGTCAAATTATCCAAACAAATTGAAAAACCTGTTATTCTCCTGGATACTGAAGGAAATTACTGAGAAACCTCTGGAGAAGAAACTGAGCGCAACTTCTTTCTTCACAAAATGTCAACAAAAATGAAGTAGGTCAGATTTTAGTGGTTGTAGGATTTCCCTGTTGTCTTTGGTAAAAGACCATGAGCGGTTTTTCCTTCTACCACTAGACACACATATTTGTTTTGGTTGTATTTACCCAGAATGCCCTGCGCTGTAGTCCACTTCCTGCTTTTGGATTGGTCTCCGATCCATTTGGAGTTCACACCTGCATTCAACTGAACTGAGACCAAGGTTTATAAGCAGGCCAGAGTTTGCCTTTTTGGGTTACATCAGGGTCTCTCCTCCCCAAACGAACCGGACTTTCTAGAGAAACGGACTGGAGTTGGATTAAAGCGGACCAAACAGGGCTGGTGTGAATGCACCTTTAGTTTCCGATCACCAATCACGATCTGGCGAGCGTAAAAACGTGCAGTACCAGTCACCACCGGTCAATTTCTCTGTGCATCTCTGCTACCAAGCCGAGTGCTGCCCCGCCCCGCCCCGGCCTGGCCCGGCCCGCCCTCCCGCTGCTTCCCCACATGTCCACTCAAAACAAAATGAAACATTACGCTCATTTCTTCTTCCCTCACCTCCACCGTTGGGTTAATGAAATCAAAGCCAATGCCTCTCCAGAGAGGGCCACCGTGTGCAGCGCTGCCGTAGCCAGGATCAGGGGACAGCGCTGCCTAATAACCCTGAGCAGGCCGGGGGGGCACTGAGTGGCTCCACCGCAGCCCACCATGAATAAGGCCAGCGCTGAAGATGGAGTGTCCATGTGGGCTGAGGGATCCAGGCATCGGCCGAGGAAGCATCGATTTAATTGCCTTTGGTTTATTTGTGGAGTCCTAATTATTGACTGGAGGTAGAATTTAATGGGCTGGGTCTTTATGAAGACAGGGAAATGACTGGCTTCTGCTGCTGGCCAATAATGAACAGGACAACACACACACACACACACCCTCAAGATAATTTTTCACACTCATTTTGCACGCACATGCCTATCTCGAGCCTCATGACAGCATAATAACATTTAAAAAGTCATTGAGTGTGTTGATTCCTTTATGAGAGGACAGTGGTTTGTTTTAGTGGTGCAGGGTGGCGCTGAGGGCCTGCTAATATTTACCCCGCAATCACACTCCAGGGAGGCGTACAGGCATCACTTCTTATCAGCCTCCCAGCCATAACAAGCAGGTGAACCTTACATTAAGAGACTGGCAGAGACAGCCCGCTCCAATCTGCTCGCTCTTGTTATAAAACATCAAAGGCGTTTATTGATGGTGCGAAGGGCTGAAATGATTCCTGTAATTTCAACACTCTGCTGCTGCTCTCTTCCTTAATGACCGCTAAACAGTAAACAGGGCTGAATGGCCGACTGTATTCATGTCGTCTCTCTGGAAAGCTTCTCTGGTGTTCTCGGGGATTTAGCGTTCGCTGCTTTCTCGGCACGCTTTGCAACGCGCGGGGAAACTTTTCTTCTGTTGTTGTTGGTGCTTTGAGGCTCGTATTGTGCTGCGTGGCTCATTATGTCGCCGTAATGACAGAGTGCTCAACTCCTCTCTGAAGGAAAGTGACTAATTAAGCCTCATTTAATGATTGAGCTAATTAAATCAGCCACTCCTTTTATCTCTCTGAGTACGTTTGCATGTGTGCGGAGGGGACCCGAGTCGAGCCTTTGTACTGTAAATATGTCACTGGATCAGAGGCGGAGACTCTGTAAGGAGGCTCCCCAGAGAGCGGCGGGTCGAGTCTCTCTTCACTTCAGAGTGGATTCAGAGTTTTGGGCTTTTTTCCAGCTTAACTGTGAAAATAAGTTGACAGATGCAGCTTGTTACTCATTAGACAAGTTGTGATGAAGGCAAAGCTGTTTTATCGTTTGTGTGGGCCTCACAGCTGCCCAGATTACTTATCATTTCAAAATCAATGTATGAAAGGTATGGAAGCCTGATCCTGCCAAAACTGGCAGGATCAATTTTGGCTTCATGGATTGCTCTGTATCCATGAAGCTTCCTTTTAAACTTCTCCGGAATTTGGGGTCAGAGTTCAGGTATTATTTGGGTTTTTGAGATGCTAACCTACCTCTTCTAGAACATTTAGAAGATGCTAAATCTCCGATGTAACAATTCTACAATCTGGAACAGTAATATCAAAATTATGCTCTTTCTAACATCATGCAGATCAAATCAATTTTTGATCTTATATGTGAAAGCTGCTCATTTTGTTTCACTGTGCAGCTCCTGAGACCTGAAGTCTTCCTAAAGGTTGCATCTCTTTTGTATGGATATCGCCTCTCCACGTTTTTACCTCCGTCGTGGCTGAACTCACCTCCTTTCCTCACCTAATGAGCAGGAACCTGAAACAAAGACCCGGTGCTGTTCTCTGTTTAATCTTGGCTTTATTTAGGTCAGATCCCTAACAAATACCATGTTGCACATTGAAATGATGTTTCCAAACAACGTATCAAGAAAATGAGAGATTTTTAATTACAGTATTTGTGGCCCCAGGTGTCCAATTCCCTTTCATATCCGTCCCTGGTGGCCTAAAGGGGAGAGAAACAGAGGGATGTGCCGTGCTGCTGGGGAAGGTAATTATGAAGAAGAGCAGGAGAATAGGCTTGTCGGCGCTTTCGTGATTTTCTTACCTGAGCCCCTCTTTGCTAATGTGACATATTCATTATTGGAGATAATCAAATGCAAGGCTTTTTAGTGTGATGCCTTTGTGCTTTTTTTAATCTGCTTATGCTGTTATTGTTGTTATTCCCCAGTTTAATAAATTTGATTTTCAAACAAAAGTGAGAGGACTAAAGATCAAAGAACTGCTTTCCACCCCTCTGTGATAAAACTACAGTAACTACTTTCTTACCTTGACTAGTGGCCTAGATTGGAGACCGCTCTCCAACGGGGACTCTTATTTACTGCAGGTATCCTTTGGCACTTCAAACACATTTTTATGAATCTGCTGGTTGGGTTAAAGGATTCTGCATCAAAAACACAGGATTAGGAGTGGGCGAAATGGACTTAAACGTTTTATCATGATGTTCTATGGTTTTATTGTGATATTGATAAAAGTGACAATAACTATTTATTCTTTTTAGGCAACTTTTCGTCTTTTTAAGTTTATTTTTATACCACATTTCAGCAGCAAGCAGAGGTGGGCAGAGCGCCCAAAAAAATGTACTCAACTAAGAGTAGCATTATTTCAACCTATTTTTACTCAAGTAAAAGTATAAGGTGGGCATCCAAGAAATTATTCAAGAGTAAAAAAGTATTTGGAAAAAAGTCTACTCAAATACTGAGTAACTGATCAAATTCTTAATCATTTAATATTTCAAAATTACATAATCAGATGGAACAAATTGCAAAGTTAAATGGAAATGTTGGTATTTTAAGGACAAAAAGGACAATAATTGATATAAAATTTATAAAATAACAAAATCAGACAAAACATTTTTCCAAATCAATGTATTTCAGTATGAAACTTATGAACTTCAAAACAAAAACTGCAGGAGCGTGTCTGGAGACGTTATGCTTAAAACAAGCTTGTTCTTCATTCAGTGAAGTTTCTCACAGTCGGCCAAATATCTAGAAATTTTACTCAAGTCGGAGTAGAGATACTTCAGAATAACGTTTCTCAAGAAAAATAAAAAGTACAACTCAGTAAAAATATACCTACGAGGAGATTTTTCAAGTAGATGTAATCGAGTAAATATATCTAGTTACTATCCAACGCTGGCAATAAGTCCGTTCAGAGTGTTTTAGATGGTAAAAAATGTAAACAGTCATAAATGAAACCAGTGACAAACATTGAGACAAGTGCCGACATCAAAATCAATACATATCAATATGTTGTTCAATGTTCCCTTTATTATGACTCAAGAGCAACTGCACACAGTATGTTGTTTAGTATAATTACTCTGTAATTAACTGTGTAATTATTGTGTCACAGCAAATAGAGCTCCACAAACTCAAATTCTGATTTTAAAAAATATTCCCATTTGTAATGGTTTTATTTAGGACACCAGTCACATAAAGAAACGAGATTTGTATCACAAAGTATATTACCTGCATTAAATGTTCAAACGTTTTGAGATTTATTGATGCTTTTATTGAACAAGCAGTGGATAAAATGGTAAAATTAACAATAATGACAATGTAGAGAGTTTCGGGGGGTCTTAAACAGGATTAATTGGAATTTAATTGGAATTTGGAATTTTTAATGATTAATCAAAATTCTTCCGTTAAAAGTAAATATATCACGATAAATGATAATAGAATAAATGCCCACCACCTCAATGCAGGATATCAGCTGGTTTGTAGCTGTAAGGACAATATGTGCAGATTACATCCAGACGTCTCTTCTGCATCTCCCTCCTCAGTTGGATCCATCTGCCCGACACGATCGCTTCAATGACTTACAAATTGGGCCGTTGGAAATAATTGAGCTCACCTGTTCAGAGGGAAAGCACAAAAGAGCTGGGATGATCGATCCTTTATGTAAAAAAAGAGAAAAAAAAAGAAGTTCTTGTGTGTGATGCCACTATCACACAAAGGTCACTGGAGTGCTGCAACTTTGAGCTGCTGCTTGCCTTCAGGTGTGCCCCGGGCTATAGGATGGTGGTGTCATTTAATTGGCTCATAAAAACACCTTTTTGCTTGCAGCTCCTGTTCTGGTCCTCATACACACACACACACACACGCACACACACACACACACATGCAAGGACACCCCAGCAGGGCTACATGTAGACAATTGTGATTTGTTTTATGCACAAATACATTTTGTTTTTGTGTATATCAGGTACGTAAGCAACAGGTGTTTGCTTCACACGTTCATACTCGTTGATGTTGCCGAGTGTTTGAGTCACTAGGATTTCATTAGCCACATTTCCGTCAATGTTTACGCGCATTTTAAAGTATTCAATCAAGTTTATTTGTATAGGACATTTCAGCAACAAGGCAGCTTAAAGTGCTTTACATCATAAAAACACAAAAATACAAAGATCCCACACACTCAAGCAGTAAACATTACATTTTGTCAACTGCCATCGTTACTCATCAAAATGTTGGTCAATGTTTCACCTATTATGGTTCAAAAGCAACTCTAACCAGGTGGGTTTTTAGTCTTGATTTAAAGGAACTCGGTGTTTCGACTGTTTTGCAGTTTTCTGGAAGTTTGTTCCAGATTTCATGTGCGTAGAAGCTGACAACAGTATTTTAAAGTCTGTTCTCTGAACTCCAGGGAGTCAGTGGCGTTCTGGATCTGATTAATTTATATTTATTTTTTATTTTCTTAGTCAGACCTGTGAAGACATCACTGCAGTAATCTGTGTTTCTCTGTTTCTCCCCCTGCGCCACCACAGCACGACCCCAAAGGTGATAACTTGAGTTTCTTCCACTCGGCTTGCAGTCTCCCGGTTCAGTGCTTCACCTGAAACTCTCTGTTCGCTGCTGATGCTTTCCTGCCTTGATGTCCGCATCTTCTCTCTCTGGCTAATTCACCAGTGGTGTATCTGATGACTGGCAAGCCAGACATGTTGATAGCTTAGGTTTTGTTTTCACTGTTCAGCGGTTCCTTCAGGACCTCCCTTACTCTTTTTGGTACTTTGTCATGGCTCACTGTTCTGTGGCCTTTTTATGGTTTCCATCCGCCCGAGGCTTCCCAAGGTATTCATAGCTGTCGTCAACATCAGCAATCTTGCCTCATGTATAAATAGATGTAACACACACACACATACGTACACGCATATGTGTTGGTGGGTTTGTGTGTGAGTTCACTGAAAAGATACTCATGAAATCATACCTAGAGAGAAGAAAAGGTCTCCTCTGCAGGGCCTGTTGAATAGTAATAGATGTGAGTTAACATGGCTTAGTGCTACAGTAGCTAATGTAGCATTGCCAAGGGGGACAGGGTCTCTTGCAAAACAGGGGTTGTGTTGCTTACTGCTGGTTCTAGTGTTAGTTCTGCCAAAGGGGACAAGGGCCCGGCTAAATCAACTGTAGCATAACATTAGTGCCAGTTCTTAACGCTGCCTTAAGCAGCCCAGGGGACTCAGCAGAGCAGCTGCATCAGAGCTCACCTCCAACCATCCTGCAGGGTATCAGTCCCCAGCCAGCGTGGCAGTCAGATGAAAGAGGCTCGGAGTCATTCCTGTCCCTTTTGGGGTCAGAGGGGTTCAGCTCTCCTGCTGCAGCCTTGGTCATGTTTGAGGTTTAAACAGGAGAAGAATAAATGATGAAATTCAATAATAACAGAATACCTGGAAACCAAAGCAGGGCTGGCTGGTAATGTGCTAAATTTAAACGGCTCTTATGCATGAGTAGAAAAACAAAGAGCAGGAACAGACTCCCTCATACTGGTGAAAAATGTCTCTTAAAAAGAGTTAAAACTGACTTTAGCTGCCACATCTGAACAATCAATCAATCAATCAAGTTTATTTGTATATCACATTTCAGCAACAAGGCCGTTCGAAGTGCTTTCATCATACAAATACAAACTAAAGTAAAAAAAAAAAAACTACAGTAAAAACTGTTTGGTAAATGTAGCTGATCAAATTAATATTAAAAAATTACATCGTCAAATGGACCAAAATATAAAGTTAAAGTGGAAATGTTGGTATTTCAGTGGCCAAAATGATAATAATTTATATAAGTAACAAAAATAGCAAAATCAAACAAAAGAAAAAAATTTCAAATCAGTTTTTTTCAATAGGAAACTTATGAAACTTTAACAAAAACTGCAGGTGTTTGTCTGGCGAATCTTTGGTTTAAAAATGTTTGTTTTTCATTCGGTGGGTAGAAAATCCAGACATTTTACTGTAGTAAGAGTAAAAATACTTCATAATGAAAGTACAGTGTAGTAAAGATACTCCAAAAAAATTTTTTTCATAAAAGGTGCTCAAGTAAATGTAATTGAGTAAATGTAACTAATTACTGCCAGTCTCTGAGGACAGGATGCTGTATGTGAAATAACAGCTGTAGGAGCTCATACTCTACAAAAAGGACATTAAAAAGACTCAAAATGACTGAAGGAAGAGTTGAATTTCTTTGATATCTGTTTTTTTGGCGTAAGTTCACATGTGAAGTTTATCTAGATCATGTTTACCTGTTTGTGTTGTTTACACGTATTCCCTCGCTGGAACTTTTAATGATCCCGTCTCCCACTTTCCTGTCCCTCTGAGCCTTGTGTTGTGGCTCTGTCTCTATTTTAGTGGGTTTGTTTGCATAGTTAGTGGCTCTAAGTGCAATTAGTTGATTAGGAAACGTGTGCAGCCGACAGAGAGTGCGTCCTCCCTGGAGGACGGCAGAGAAGCGAGATGTCTCAGCAGTTACTTCGGGTGTTGACGCTCTCTGAGGAGCAGCGCCGGGTTTTCTTGTGCCTGCTGCACAAATGCACACTACTTCCTGGCACAGAAGGCCTCCTGTTGCCTGATACTGTTACTTTCAATAAAGACTGTCTGTGAGGGTCTAAAGACAAGTGTTATTATCTGGGGGTCTCACTCTCCAGGCACATCAGAAATGAACCAACTATAGTTTCAGATCTCTCTCAGCTGTATGTTGCTTTGTTTCAGAAGATCCATAGTAATCCAGGCAAAGACATCTCAAAGGTTTTGTGAAATATTCACTGTAGAGCAAAATTTTACTCCTGTGAATCCAACAGAAAATACTATTTTTGTTGAATCCAACAGAACTGTGTTGAATCTGTTGAATCTTGTGTTTTCCAAATTCTTACCAAATATTTTTGGTCTAGTTTCTAAGTTTCTATTGCAAACATCTTAGTGTGCTTGAAATAAGACTAAACTAACTTATAGATGATCTTTCAGCAAGATATTAAGTCTATAGTTCCTTAATATTGCTGAAAAAGTACTAGTTCCAGTGGCAGATAAATTCACATTTTTACCGTGCTATGGAACTAGAACTTTTTCAACAATGTAAAGGAATTATTTACTTAAACAAGCTGCTATATCATGCTGAAAGGTTATCTATAAGTCAGTTTTATCTTATTTCAAGTGTGTTAAGATATTTGCACTGGAAACATGGTAAGATTTTGCGTTTTTTGCAGTCGCTACTGTCAAGGTTTCAGTTGAAAACGGGGCGATCGGGACTCATAAACATTTTAATGCTTTTATTCCAACCATGCAGACACACTGGACGCGTCTTCGTGTTTAATTCCTCGCTTCATGTATGATTCAGGGGACATCAATTGTCCTCCCGTCTTCCCAGTATTAACACCAACCAGTGATTCACATAACAAACAATCCTCTAAGCATTCCCAGTGTTCCCAGTTATGCCTGCAAGTGCTTCTGTTAAAGAACGATAGATTTCCAGGGAAGACGCCCGTCCTCAGGTGCATGAAGAAAAGACAACAGGCGCCATTTTTCTTCACGTAAAAGGGTTGATTTTTATCTTTAGGCCCATCTGAGGGAAAATCTTATTTTCGTTTTGGGTCATATCAAAATCATGAATGTTCCCAAGGGCTGATTGTGGCAGAATTTATTAATAAAACCCATTAACAGTTCAAATATTAATAAATAGCTGTCTGCATTTGATAAGGACTTCTTAAAATTAAATTGACAGTCCTTCCAGGATTTTATTTATTTTTTTGTTTGCAATCAGAATCAGATTTTGTGGTGCTAATTTAGAAATATTGACAAGTAATTTGGCAGTATTTGTGTATGACGGTAAATGTGACTTTTTCATCCATTTGATATCGATCACGGTCTGTAGCTCGACAGGGTGAAGCTGACAAAGCAGTGTAGTAGAAGTAAGAACTACTGCCACCTGCAGGTTGGAGGTCACCACTTAAATCTGTTGTTTTTTTTGTGAAAATTTGTGATAATCTCACTAGTTACTATAAAATTATGTGTGGATCTCCCGTGAATTTCCGCAAATGCAGAATTACAAAAAACTGGGGCAACTGATTGATGCAATTTTGCAGTAAACAGATAAAAACTTCTTCAATTTGACAAAATACTATTTAAGCACACAACTGTTATCTTAAAAGCTGCAAAAACACAAAATCTTACCAAGAATTTTTGGTCTAGTTTTTAGTGCAAATATCTTAGTACACTCGAAATAAGACAAAATTTACTTAAAAGTAACTTTTCTACAAAATGTGGAAACTTGTTTTAAGTCAGTAATTCCTTAATATTGATGAAAAAGTTAAATAATCTCATAGTTGAACTGGTAATTCTTTTATTAATATTAAAGGGGCAGAATTATGTTTTCCAAGCATATGGGGCCATTTTATATCATAATCAAGTAAATATGTTAACTTCAATTATTATAAAAATGTTATCTGCAGCAGATGTAACTTAAAATAAATTTGACTTTGCAATTTAACACCTTGGAATTGGGCCTCTGTCTCTTTAAGGAACTCCTGCCTTGTTTGAAACTCCGCCTTCAAAAAGCCACCTCTACTAACCCTTTATCTACGTTTTTACCAGCGTTGCACTGAAAAGCAGCTCCTGTAATGAGCTCAGCAGATGCACACTTCCACCAGGTGTTTGCTAATTGCTGCTGGCTAGTCTGAAGGAGTAGAATGGGGGAGTAACGTGTGAGGCGTAAACTCAGAAGTTTAGAAACTGCAGCTCTGAGGAGGAGGTATGCCTCAAAGGCGGGACTAGATCCAAACAGGCGTTTAGAATGGTTGTCATGGAGATTAAATGATTTCTCAAACATGCATGAAAGAACCAAGGCAACACTCCAGGTATGGTTTCCATGAGGGAATAACAATATAGCATGATTGTAAAGCTCAAAGAATAAGTTTTTACGTAATACTTCTTTAAGAAATTATTTACTTGAAACAAGCTCCTGTCTCTTGCTGTTATCTGTAAGTTAGTTTAGGTGAGGTAATACAAGTGTAAGATATTTGCACTAGAAACTAGATCAAAAATACTTTTTAAGATTTTGTGTTTATGCAGTGAAGACGGCCACTAAGAAGCTATTGTGGGCTGGATTCGGCCCTTGAGTTTGACACATTGTCTACAGTAGGAAAATGTAAGCTTCCTGCCTCCAGCTTCCCTTCTGTCCCTCTGAAAGAAGGAATGAAAGGAACTGGAAATGAAGGATGAATGACTGATTGCATGTTCAGGAACACGCATTGCCATAAATCAGACACAGACGCTGTAAAAGGCTGTGAAGTTTGACACGTCCTCTGGATCCATTTGGTTCCTCTGGTTTCACCAAACAGCAAACAGGCCGCCTGAAAAGTTTTTTTTTTTTGATGTGTTTTCCTGCTTTTCCTCCTCTAACCTCTTTCTCTCCCCTGCAGATTCCCTCTGCCGGCCAGCTAATGGAGGCTGTGCGCGTGAAGATGAAGGAGAGGAAAGTGCTGACAGAAGAGCTGGCCACGCTCACAGCACCAGTCAGCGAAAAACCCTGACTCCCTGGGCTGAGGCTGGGAAAACTGTCATCCTCTCCTCTTTCACCCCCCTCCACCATCCTCTTCTCCTGACTTTCCCGCCCGGTTCCTGCTCAGCGCTGGCCGGCTTGAGCCAAACGGAGCCGCGGCAGCATGACCAATATTTGTTGTAAAAAAAAAAGTAAAGCTGTCAACTCACTCCGGGCCTCCGACTCACACCCCGACTTTAGTAAATGAGCCCTCGACATCTGTGATTGCGCTCAGCGCGCTCCGGCTGTCAGGCGGGGCCCCTCGGAGCCAAACTAATTTACGGTGCAGTCCTGAACTCGGGGTTGGGGGGGACATGGCAGACGCTTACGCTGATCTTTAACTTACACCTTTATGAACCTTCTGCTTCCTTTCCCTTTATTTTATCTGACTGCTGAAGGCCTTGAGCTGCTGGTGCCAAAAGGACATTTTGAAACTCTCAGATCTGTTGGTAACCGTGGTAAAGACGAGCAAAAGGCCTTACACTGCAAAAACACCAAATCTAACCACATATTTTCAGTCTAGTTTCTAAATATCTTACTACACTTAAAATAACACGAAACTAACTTACAAGTAAGTTTTCAGCAAAATATAGGAGATTGATTTAAGTCAATAATTCCTTAATATTGATGCAAAAGTTCTAGTTCCATTAGCAGATAATCTCGCCTATAAAATTAGAGTGAAATAATCTGCCAGTGGAATTACTGTTCAATATTAAGGAATTATTTATATTAATCAGTATGTTGCTGAAAAGTTACTTATAAGTTAATTTTGTGTTATTTCAAGTGTATTAGAAACTGTGTAGATAAAAATACGTGGTAAGGTTTTGTGTTTTTTCAGTGTAAAATTAATCATTTATGTTCCAGAAGCGTTAATGTCAGAATAATTCAACAAAAAAGTCTTTGGAAATATTTCTGTGGGATTATTATTGTAATAAAGCGGCGACCTGTTTTCTGCTGAAGGCCACCAGGTTTTTATTGTTCCAATATTCAAAGATGTCCTAATTGAGAAATGAGCCCACAGGATCACAGATCCTCCACCCTGCTTAACAATGGATACAAGTTGCTTTTTCATGTTTGTTTTTCGATTGTTTCACACATCAGTTACATTTGAGTATCAGGGCCTTGCTAAGAAAATAAACAGTAAAACTGCAAGAATAAAGATAAATTAATGCCTTTTATAGTTTCCATTTTATTGTTTCTATTTATTATTCGGTGACCCTGAGTGCTTAGAAAGGCAATGTCAAATAAAATGTATTATTATTATATTACAGTATGAGAATAAAGTCATAGTTTTATCAGAATCAAGTCATAATACTGTTGACTTTATTCTCAAAATATTATGACTTTATTCTCGTTATGTTATGTCTTTGTTTTTTGTAATTTTATTATTTTTTCTCATAATTTTATCAGATTGGCCCTAATTCTCAGTCATAGTTTTTAGTCTCGTCTGATCAAATCTATTTTTTCCAACTTCAACATGTTTATTTCTGTAGTTTTTAAACAGGAACGGTTTTATGTTTCCAGTTGTTTTGACCTCAAGATGCCACTTTGTGCAGCGTTTGTCTTAAAGGTTTATTATCATTACCATCTTCCTCACTGTCTCTGGTGGACAGGTAGATATTAATATAAATAAAAATGTTCTGGTATGTTTTTTCCTGTAGGAACCGTTTAAAATACTAACATTTTAATATGCGACTTTTTTTACTGACTCGGTTTTATTATTTCAGTTTAGTTAAACAGTTATCTATTGTCAGGATTTTTACGCATTTTTATCAAACGCTTAGAGTCAAATATGTCTGCACTTCTAACGTCTTAAGAAGACGTAAAAACATTTTGATGTATTTTTGAAGGATATTTTCAGATGGTTTCATTCTGTAATTATGCTGAAAGTTGTTTTTCGTCTGAGCAAAAGTTGTTTTTCTGAGCGTGTTTTTTGTCGTTTCCAGTCGGTCGGAGTCGGCGCTCTGCAGGCCTCCTGATTGGCTGCGCGACGCAGCCTGTAACAAGCGCCCCCTGCTGGTGACGTCATTCACAAAAACCCGGGCGAGTTCACACATACAGAGCAGGGCTTTGTTAAAGAAGGAGCTGCTTCAAATCTCTTTTATCTGCTCCTGTTTCCCTACCTTATTATTATTCCTTTTGAATATTAAATCCCGACACCGCTCTCCTCTGTCCTTGAGTTGCTATCCTCCTTTTCCTTTTTTCCACTTTCGCACCTTCTTTTTTTTATTTGTTTAAAATCCTGTGTTCAGGAATTAAAAAGAAATAATTCCACTTTTTAATCCCACCCCCACTTCTCTTCCCAAATATATGCTAATGATGTCGTTTTCCTTTATCTTTTTATAATAAAGGATTAAGCGAGGACTGTCTTCAGCTGCAACTCGGGGACCAATTTAGCCGGGATTCAGGAGACACGAACCCCGGCGGTTAATTACCATTCATTAACATAGTTTGCATCTTTCCTCCTTCTCCAATACCCAGGAGCCGACTATTGTCAATATTTGTCCCATGAAAGAAACTCTTCAGCCTGTTTTCCAGTCCTGTCCTCCAGCGTAACGCGCTCTAATGACAAACATTAATAAGTCGGAGCGATCCGATCTCTGTCTGCGCCGTCGCTCGCTTCCTTTCGGTGTAAAATGCGACGTCGACACATTTCGCCATCCGGCCTTGGCTGACACGCTCCTGCTTTTCTGTGACACATTCAAACGCGCGCCCCCTCAGCTGATGCTCCCCTGGGTTTAATTAACCTGGCCTCACCTCCGACGCTCCCACAGTGAAGACGTTAAAACGCCCTTCGACCCGCCCATAACACACACACACACACACACACGCAGCAGGCGACACACATGATTCATCTTTTTTCCTGCGTAAGAATGGGATGTCATCTCCATCTTCTCTTTTTCTCTTTCATTCTCCTTGTCTTCCTCCTTTCTTTTCTTGTATGGCTCTCATTAAGGCAGATTTCCTGTGGGAACGACTTTGATCAGCAGCTCCAGATGCAAAGTTTTCCTCTTTAATTCATTCCAACACAATAAACTCAGCGTCATTTTATCCCCCCACAGATTTCATCATTTTTTTAAACAACTTTACCTTTTCAGTTGTGGTCAGGTTTTTAACTCACTAACTCTATTTTTTTCACCAGAGCATTGGTCTGTTGCAATGAGCAATAAATCAGTTAATTACTCAATAATTTCCATTTTTTTATGATTTATTGTTTTTTCATTTTTCAGTCTTCAGTCTGGTGCTTTAGTCTCAATTACAGAGACTTCATAAGTTAGTTCATTTGTTATTTTGTTTATTTATTTTGAATATTTAAAATGTCTTCCAGTTCCAGTGTTAAATGTTCATTAGAACTTAAAGTTTATCTTTCAGAATGTGTTCTTGCATTATATTAGTTGAAAACAATATTATGGTTTATTGCATTAATTTCTGAGACAGTTTATCGGCCAGCAGAATTTGTTTTGACAGACGTACCGATGGACTGCCTGGGTTTGTTGTTTTACAGGGGCAGTATAAGCTAAAATCAACTTCGTTTTAGCTTTATGTTATAATGTTATTCCCTCATCAGAAACAAACCTGGAGTGTTTGGATTCTTTTATGCGTGTTTGAGAAATCCTTTAATCTCCATGGCAACCATTCAGCCCAACAAAACGCCTGGTTGGTCCTAGCTCCGCCTTCTAGGTGCAACTCCTCCTCTAAGATGCCGTTTCCAAGCAAACGAGCTTCTACCTCACAGAACAGTCCTCCCCCACTCGACTCCTTCAGACTAGCCAGCAACAATTAGCAAGCACCTGCTGAAACTGCTGAGCTCATTATAAGAGCCACTTCTCAGAGCAACGCTGGTAAAAACATGTTGAAGGGTTAATAGAGGAGCCATGTTGGGATGGATTCCTGAAGGAGTTTCAGAAAGAGCAGGAGAAAAGTTTGTTCCCAACAGAAAACCAGTTTTTTTGTGTGAGGAGGAATCGGTGCTCATGTTTACGTCCATGTTTCCCACTGATGATCAAAACAAAACTGTTCACTACATCCAAGAGGCCGCACCACCTTTAGACGTTTCTCCATTAACATGAAGGATTTCTAAACAATCTGTCAGCCATGTAATCCCCTCCTGCTTTAGTGTTTGTGACTCATAAAAGTCTGTTTTAACAATACTGGAACTGCAGCCTGGGATTGATTTATATGTGTTTTTCTGGCTCTAAAATCTGACTGTGATCCATCGTTTTCACGCGGATTCCTGCAGGGGAATGTTCCAGATGTGATCCCTTTGTCTGGTCGGAGTCTGTGCCACTTGGGTGGGGAGGCACTGCAAGGAGAACAACCTAAGGTTTGTTTTTCTGCTCCTTGTGAGCAGAGAGTCGCTGCAGGTTTCAGCAGCCAGATGTGGAGCGGATGGAAAACAGTCGCTGGGGGGATTCCCCTCACTTCCCTGACACAGTTTCGCTCTCCAGCTATTGCTGCCAATACATCGGTGGGCTTTGATTTTTCCAGGCGCAGACACTTGGCACTGCCTTAAACAACAAGGTGCTTGTGACAAACAGCCAAACGTGTTTTTGACGAATCTATAATGCAGGATGTTTACTGTTTTCATTGTCTGTCCTCCGAGAGGTGTCTCAGTAACAAAAGACAGAAGCTGTTTTCTCTGCGGATGACGGAAATCTCTCTGTTTTCCATTCTAGTAATATTTATTACCTGACCCGTGGATGTATCTATATATTATGTTCTTTAATATTAGATCAGATGGCACCTCGGAAAGAAAAAAAGGAATTTGACTCTTCAGATGCGCATATGCTGTGTACACAACCTCATTGATCTTCACTTGAACACGTCCCTCATCCTCTCTGCGCTGCTCCAGACATGAAACAGCAGTAGATTATAGGTGGATGCGGCCCGCCGTGGGAAGCTGGGGAGCAGATAAAAAGGCCGGCCTCTCCTGGGAACGGAGCGCTGTTTTGATGTTGTGTGATAAAGTAGAGGCACAGAGCAAAGAACAGGAGAATCTAACAGTATCTATATATTCTCTATATATCAGATTCAGGTTTTTCTCCTGCTCATGAAGTGTCCAAAGTTTCTCTTATGGCAGCTGTTTCTCTGAAGCCACACTGGGAGAAAAAAGGGACAAAATGGAATTAATTAAAGGATTTCTAAAGCATCTTTCACTCCTTTACCTCAACGGGAATCAGCCTGACATCCTCTAGTCGCATGAGTTATCTCAGATATTTGTTCCCAAATGAGGTGGAAAATTATGTGCAGTAACTAGTTACATTTACTCAATTACATTTATTTGAGTCATTTTTTCTTAAAACTGTACTTTTAGGAGTATTTTTACTGTGCTGCATGTATTACTTCTACTTGAGTAATTTTACTATGAAGTATTTCTACTCTGACTTGATTAAAATTCTGTATTCTCTACCCACTGAATGTAAATCATGTTTTGTTAAAGTTTAATAAGTTTTTTATTGAAAGAAACAGATTTGGAAAAATTTTCTTTTGTGGGATTTTGTTATTTTTTTGTTGCTTATATGAATTATTGTCATTTTCATCCTTAAAATACCAAAATTTCCACTTAACTTTATATTTTGTTCTGATATAGTTTTAGAAAATGAAGAGATTGACAATTTGATCAGTTACTTGAATGGATTTTTACAAAACACTTTTTTTTTACTTTTATTTGATTCATTTCTTTCATGGCTATTTTTTTACTTTTACTTGAGTAAAAATATGTAGAAGTAGTTCTACTCTTATTTGAGTATCTGCCCACCTCCTTTATTTGTTTCCTTGCTGTAAATCTACCGAGCGTGACTTGTTCTCAGTTCAGTTCAAAATTCATTCATCTTTATTTATTCTCATCAAATGTCATCTTAGTGAACTTTACAAGAAAACTGGTCCAAACTGAAATCAGATCAATGGATTGTTTCTAGAAGCAGTAGACACCCAGGAACATGCACAAAGTTAATTGTATAATGCTGCTGGTTTAACCAATCGATCTCCTGTTGAATGTTTACTTTAGGATAACTGTCTTTCCGTCAGCAGCAGGTTATTTCAGCTCAATGAGTTGCTTCTCATTTCATTTATTGAAGATGTTGAGCTGCTGGTGCCAAAAGGACATTTTGAAACTCAGATCATGTTTTTGACAGAGTTGTCTCAGTCTTCTACACATCCCATCAAATAAAGTGTTACTGAACATTTTCAACAATATTATTGACGTAAGACAAGCTCCTGTCGTTCTGAAAAGTTACTTCTGAGTTAGTTTTGTCTTATTTCAAGTGTATTGAAGGTATTTGCAGTAGAAACTAGACCAAATTGTTTTGTTTATTTTCAGTATGCAATTTGTCTAAGCATTCAGATCTAACCTGCTGGGTTTTCTGTTGTACCGTTGAACAAATGAAGCATTTAAGCCGTATCAGTCTTCATTTGTCCTGTCTGCTACATCGCAGGCAGCCATCCATTGTTTTCTGCTTAAGTATGTATAATTCCTCCTCAGTCTGGGGTGCCGAGCCCCTCAAAGCACCTCTCCACCTTGACTAACTTTTCCAAGCGCTCATTAGCAGACTGGCTGAAGTTTGCAGGCTATGGAGCGAGCTGGCAGATTACCCCCCGTAAAGTAGCACACCTCAGGTAATCACGCTAATGAATTCAAGATTCCTTCCTCCATTTCCCCTCACTTACCTTCTCCCTTTCTTCCAGCGTGGCAGGGCGAGGAACTCAAAGTGCCAAACAACCAGAGTGTTTGTTTGCATAACATTAGAGCTGCATGCTCGCACACTCTGGCAGGGGCCCCGGCTGCAGAACTGACTGGAGGCTTCGGCGAACGCAGGTGGAGCAGGCCGGGCATCACTGGGACCAATTAGAGCATAGCACAGGTACATTAGCATGTTTGAGTGGAGTGGGGATCCACAGACCTTACGAAACACACACCGACACATTATCGCAGCCTGGCGTGTGTTAGCCGTGCATCTCTGGTGCCACAGCAAGCATATGCCTGTGACAAATGACCCCTTGTTTCCAGTTGGGGTGAGGAGTTTTTTTTTTCTATCAGATTCTGCAAATATTACAGAAACATGTAAACACTCAGAAATGAATGGAAATAAGAGAAAATGTGGAAATGCAGCCACCAAATGAAAACACGTGTTGCTAGGTAATCTTCCTAGAAAACATTAAATCTTCACTTTGACAATTAAAAGTCACTTTAAGCACAATATAATTACTGACATTCAAGTCAGAAATACTTTATTGATCCCAAAGAAAGATTTAAAGACATACACTGAAAAAACGCAAAATCTTACCAAGTAAATTTGGTCTAGTTTCCACTGCAAAAAGTACACTAGAAATAAAACTAACTTTTAAGTGACTTTTCAGCAAGATATAGGAACTTGATTTAAGTCAATAATTCCTTAATATTGATGAAAAAGTTTTTGTTCCACTGGCAGATCATTTCATAACAAGACATTTTTCCCATTTTGTAATTGAAATAGTCTGCTGGGTGGGGCTAAGACTTTTTTAAATCAATATTAAAGAATTACATTGACTTAAATAAGCTCATGTTTCTTGCTGAAAAGTTAACTGGCAAGATTTTGTGTTTTTACTGTTTATGCACAATCGAACAGCAGCTATAGTCAAATAATCTCTCATTCATTTGGCTCAGACACGGAGAGAAAAAATTACCCCAGCAGCTAATTATCTTGGGTAAAACCTGCAGGATTAACCCTTTATGAGCTGGTGCTGATTTACAAACGCGCTCTGCAGATAAAAACATAACGCCTTCTGGAGCTTCAACGGTCCGGCTGTGGCTCTGCTGCAGTCGTTTTGGTCGTTTCATCCCCGATCACAAGAACCCAGTTGCTTCATCATCCTTGGAAATAATCCAACGGTTGGATTATTGGAAAACAACTGATTTGCTGTACGAAGTTTTGGAACTTTTCATATTGATTGATTTGTGTTCTATGCTTAATGTTTTTAGTTTTGGACATTAAAAGATGATTTTTTCCATTTGAGAAACAGTAGAAAATAAATCTGGCAAAGGAGCAAAGAGACGAATCATCTTCAGTTCATTTTTATTTACAAAGGAGTTTCCATTTATTTAGGTGTAATAAATATTCTGCTCAAAGGTTAAAGTTCATCACCTGTATGTCAAACTGTTTTGGGATTTAATTTTATTTTTTATTGAATTAAACTGGGATAAATTCAATCTTTAGGCCTAAATAATAGAGGTGGGCGGATCAAGAGAAGTTGTTTTCGGTATCAGATCAATACTAGCATGAAATCAATACTTTAAACTTCTTTCTGAAAATTTTATTTTATTTTTGTATTGAAGTTTGTAAACTCAACTATAAAAAAGATTTTGCTTTGATTTCATTTTATTTAGAAAACAAGACAAATAATTTTTCGTTTTTCTATTTTTTCATCCTGTAAATATATTTTTAAAGTTCATCTAAATTCTGTCCTGGATTTTATCAAAATAATTCAAAAGAAAAACCACAAATATGCCTGAAGTTCAGAAGTTGGATTATATATCGTTCCAAAATATACTAAATAACAAATTTAAAATTAATTTATTGTTCGGTTTTCTGCAGAAGAAGAAAACATTGGTTTGAGTTTCGAATCCTTTTAATAATTATTCCTCTGAAAATGGTCAAACAAATGGCTGGAAATGAATCCAAAGTTAGCAGAAAAACTTTGGAGGAACTTTTGATAAAGCACACTTTTAGAAAGTCGGGCTTCCAGGAAGGAAAGTCCATTTTAGAAAACTAACTCTGGTTTTCAGCGCAGAACTGCTTTAGTTTGAATTGATCAAATCCGCTGGTCTGTCAGATGTCTGACGCAGGAAATGTGGGAAATAAAAATGCAGACCTCCCAATCACCACTTCATCTGTCAAACATGAGTCAGGTGTTTCCACCGGAGGAACCGGCACAAAGTCATCTATTGATTATTTTATCACTGACAGCAGAGATGTGCAGAAACATTCTGTCTGTTCTGAATCCTCCAAATTTATCAAAACTCCATGGATGACAGCTTTTGTTCAGCTGGAAGAGCGACTCCGTCAAGCATCACCGCACTGCAACCCATAAGGTCACGGCTGGAGTGGCAGCAGGACGGGCCTGGACCGGCACCGCCGGCCGTGTTAAAAGGCTTCAGAATCACCTGAAGGTGCTGCTTCGGCTCTGAGTTATGAGGCAACGTCACGATTTGTTGCGGGAAAGCCCAGAAGATTGTCGGGATGAATATTTAACACGGCGTTGTGCCTGAAGGTGAGCAGCAGGTTCGGATCAAGCAACACAATTATTGTTGCTGAACTGAGACAGAACCCAATCAGAACCGATCTTCTTCAAATCAAACAAAAATGGTGTCAAATGTTTGTGCAGCTATGATTTTAAAGGGGCAGAATTATGTAAACGTAACTTTTTTGAGCTTTAAATCATGTTATAATGTTATTTCCTCATCAAAAACATAAATGGAGTGTTGCTTTGATTATTTCATGAAATCCTTTAATCTCCATGGCAACCATTCACCTGAGCAAAACACCTGCGTGGACTTAGCTCCGCCTTCAAGGCGCAGCTTCTCCTCATATCGTTAGAGACGACTTCATGAAGGTGGAGCTTCAGAAGGAGCAGGAGCTTCTTAAAGACACGGTGGCCCAATTTCAAGTCAGATTTCCTTTAACTCATATTTGTTATATAAGGCGTTTTGTGCCTGGAAAACACATAATTCTGCCCCTTTAAAGTATAAATAAATGTTCCCACAGATCATTGTAGGTCATCCTGCCCCAGTACATTTACAAAATCAAACAAATTTTTTGTCCAGCTGCAACAAAAAATTAGCTGCACATTCAAACATAATCATAGCATAATTAATTTATATCAGTTTTGCTGATATTTACATAAAAATATTTCTAAGCAGACTTCAGTGTGACATTTAATGAAATAATTTAATGGATGAAATATTTTGTTCATCCAATTTAAACAACAAAATTAAATTCTTCAAACTTAAAATAAGTAGTTACTTTAACGCGGAGGGTGAAAATAATTCAGAAATGTTTGCTCATTCAACTCATTTTGTGAACTTATTTGGTTGAAATTACAATATTAAGTTAAAACAACTCATAATTCATGATTGAGCTGGAATTCAGGAAAAAAAATGTTTAGAAAATTAGTTCAATCAACTTGATAAACTTTAATTTCTGAGTCAAAACAAAAACTATTTTAGTTTTTACTTGCATTTTCAAAGTTTAATCATCTTCAGATGTTTTGCAGTGCAGCAACAGGAAGCTCCTGTTTTATTCTGTTTTTACCTGAACAGGTTCAAGTTGACTCACCAGATTGGAAATTATTTTATTTGCAAATTACAGTTTAAGATCCGTTTGTCTGATTTCTCCTGAATTAAACTGGTCCAACTAAACTACTGTTGTTGATTTCATTTGAATTTTAATTTTTTTATTGTTTCTGGAGGTTTGGTTGTGTAGATGAATGTTTCCAGTTTGTACTGATCGGTTTTTATGTGACTCATATGTGCAACATCATATTTCACCACTAGGTGGAGCCAAAGCATTAGGAGCCGCTGCTCAGACTGGACTGACGAGAGACGACGGAAACCAGACCTTCAAAATAAAACCAATCATTTTAAAGCTTTTAAAACAAACATCTATTTTCTTTTTTCTTTCCTGTTGGTGTTCAGAAAAGCGCCACAATTTCTGCAGACACTAAAATTAATGTTTAAAACGTAATAATTTGATCATTAGTCTTACATTTCTGAAAGGTTGTAAATACAACTTCCTCCAAAACATCATTTCTATAACCTCTCTATAAGTTTCTTTTTTCATACTAAATGTTTTGAACCGTTTTTGTTATCGAGCTGCATATGGAAGATCTCCACTAGATGGCGCCACCGTCATCTGGTGGAGATCTGAGCAAAGTAGTTTGCAGAAAAAACATATTTGACTTTTTTTCTTTTTATTTGTAAAACACCTTTTTAAATAAAACAGGTTAAAATATGCAGCTCAGGTTTTATTGTAATTCATCTTCCTGTCCCTGAGTTAAATGTGACTTTTTTCTGTTGATACAATAATTATTAATTTACATGTGTCAAACTCAAGGCCTGTGGGCCAAATCCAGGCCGCCAGATGTTTTTATGCGGCCATCTAGACTCTAAAACCTTCAAGATTACAGTTGTGTTTTTAAAGACTTTTATCATTCAAATCATCAGTTTAGTCTGTATGATACCAGATTGCATGAAGTTAAAATCAAATATTTATTTCAAACATGTAAAATGTCAGAGAAAAAATGTTATAACTATGAAGAAAACAAAAAAATATATATATTTAGCATAATAATAATCAAACATTAAAACCAAAACTTCCACATCCAGTTTGAAATGGAACAGGAAGAAGACGAAGCCTGTTTAAACCAGATATCTCCTACATTACACGTATTTTCACATCTAACTTTTTACTCGTCATTTTCTATACCATGCTGGTGGTACAGGGTCCTGTAAGATACAAGGTGAAAATATATTTAATTTCAAGAGAATACAGAGACAGGTATTTATTTAAATTGTAGTTTCATCAATACTTTCTGCCACAACCGGCCCGTTGGAGACATTCTTGATCTTGTTTTGGCCCAAAATGATTTTGACTTTCCTGTTTTAATTTAGTCAATGAGCCACTTGCTGCAGGTTTCTGATTTAGAAGAAGAAAACTGTGATTCTGTCTCAATGCAGCTGAAGCTAAAAGTGCAACACATTAAAGCTGCAGTATCTAACTTTTATAAAAAAAATGTTTTTTATTTTACATATTTGTTGAAACTTTCATTTTATTGTGACAGTATGAGACACATCATCTGTGAAAAAAATTGCGCTCCTCTGCTTTCTTCCAGTGCAAACCAGAAACAACCAATCAGAACCAGGAGGTGGATCTTAATGCTGTCAATCAATCTTGTGTGGTGCTGCTCATCCTTCCCCCTTCACCCCACTGGCTCTCTGTTACGCTGCAGCTAGCATAGCCTGTTGTGAATGCTCAGGCTAGGAGGCCTATCCACCAATCATGGCAGATTCCTGTAACGGTACGTTTTTTTCTCCTCCATTAGCAAATTGAGGCGTGAATACATGAGATTGATTGACGACACTAAGACCCTCCTCCTGACTCTGATTGGTTGTTTTTGTGCATTTCTTCAGACGACAGCTCAGGGAGATCGATTTTGTTTTTCAGATTGTCTTTTAGCACACTGCCAAATGTGTAAAGACATATTCTTCACAAAAGCGTCTTACTGCAGATTTAATTTTTACTTCAACAATGAAAGAACTGTGAAGGTGAAAATGAAATTGGTCCAGTGGACCGATGAGTTATGGTCTCTGTGTCAGCGTATAAGAAACCGATTCAGTTTCTCCTCAGCTTCACAAGAGCGACTCTGATGAAAGATTAAAAAGTCGTAAAAGATTCTTGGACCGTCAACGATCCAACTGAACAAAGTGGAAATGGTTCGACTCGAGCAGTGAGAGGGTTAGTCATTCGTTTTATCGTAGATTCAAAGTAGTTTAAGAGGTTTCTATCCACAGAAACCCAGCAGATTCACTGACTTTACAGCAATCCCTCATACTGATCATGCATGTAGCGAAGGTGGAGAGGAAAAACTCTAACAGGACGAAACCTCCAGCAGAACCAGAACCTGGCTCCGTTTAAGCAGCCATCTTTAACAATCGACTGGGGGTTTGAGAGGACAAAGAAGAAGAAACAGATGAACTGATGTAGGATTATTTTTGATGTTCATGAAAAATAAAAAGTTAGTAGCAGGAGAGGGAGAACGGCATCATGTCAGCTGATGGTTCCTCCAGGAAGGAACCACAAAACCCTGGAACAGAGAAAATATCAAGTTAACAGTTAAAATAAAACAAATCGGAGAGCAGTAGAAGAAAAAAGTGAGAAGTGGTCAGTTTGTTCTTCAGTTATCTAAGTCAGAGTAACTATAAACCTAAATTATATCCACCAACCAGGTGATATTTCAACCTGATGTGACTGAACATCTGTTTCTGATTTTAGACCCGACCTGGACCCAGAATCTGCAGTTGGTACCGACTTCTGTTAACTGGATCCTGATTGAAAAACAAAGATGAGTTTAATGTTGATTTTTTTCTCCTTTTTCTTTAAAAGTAATAGTTCCACTCGCAGATTATTTTACTAATAAAACATTTTTCTCATGTTAGAAATGAAATAATCGACCTTTGGAACTGGTACTTAAAAAAATTATATTAGTTAATTATTGACTTAAAACAAGCTGCTAGTCTAACAGTTATGGTAGTTTTGTATTATTCAGGTGAGTGAAGATATGTGCTCTATAAACCAGTAATGGTAAGATTTTGTGGTTTTGCAGTGCAATGATGATCAGTGGATCAGTGATGATCAAGTTTCTCTCTGCTAAGCTGCAGTTAGCATAGCCTGTCGTGAATGCTAACTATGTAAAACAATATTCTTTATAAAAGTTAAACACTGGCGCTTTAATATATTTCCATGCAGCACAGCTTCTTCAGCAGTTCTGTCAGGGGCTTTCTGATGAACATATCCTTATCGTAACATTTAAATGACTAAATAAAGCGACATTTAAATATCTTTTGCACAAAACTGCATTAAAGTTTTCATTGCGAATGTTTCCCTCCTGCAGCGGACTGTCGCTGTCCAAGGTGCTGCAGCTGAGGCTTCATCAGTGCATCACCTGGAGGCTCCCATCGGCCTCCCAGTAGAACCAGCTGGTGTTTCCCTGCCTCATGCTGGTCATTACAGTTGAAACTCCCAGTCTGGAGTTCTGGTGCCGCTCGGTTCCGACCCTGCTGCCGCTTTAAAGCGAGCATGCTCCGACGTCAGCTCCGTCTCCAGACATGTGGCTTCAGCATCCAATAGGCTGATCGGGGCTTTACTCAGCCTCTCCCACACAGGAGATCCCTGAGGAGAAGACCAGCGTAGACCGGGGTTCGCCACGACTCACGCAGCCCTCACGCAACCCGCCAGATCCGGTTCGGAGCCAGCAGATTCCCGTCCTCGGAGCAGATTACCGACCAGAACCATCGCGTTGCAGTCATGTCTGTGGCGGGACTGAAGAAGCAATTCCACAAAGCCACTCAGGTAAGAGGACAAGACGTCCTGTGCGTGCGCTGCGGGTCCATCTGGGCGTGCGGTGCGGGATTTACTGGATCAATCCGCTGGCGTGCTGCAGCATTGCGCCAAAAACAGTCATTCATCACCGCTGTTCCCGCTCACTCCGCTGCTGGTTAGGGGACATTCCGCTGGTCGTGATCCCGGTTCGGTGCGTCAGATGGTGCTTTCAGGGACGTCAGTTCCTCCCGGTACCCTTCAGATGACATTCCGCCCAGAAGAACCTCCGGAGCTGCGGCTCCTGACAGCGGCGGGAAGGTGTTCCCTGCGGCCAACGACAGCGGGAACTCCGGGAATGTTACGCAATCAGAAAGTGCGCCTTCACGGAAATCCGCTGCTGCGCCCCTGCGGATGCGCAACGTGACCTTTGCGCCCTCTAAACGCGCAGCATCCTCATTATTCTGCTGTTATTAGATAACAAGGTGGCTTCCTTCAGTCTGCCACTGCTCAGAAATGTTGAACCATCTCTAGCTGCCATAGATCTAGACTAGATCTGCAGTCGTCCTAAGCGTCTTTTAAAGTTTTCTTTGGATGATTTTCTTTAGTCTTTTTGACTCAGTTTAAAATGTCAAGTCTAAAAATATATATATATATAATTTGGTAGTAATTAGTTAGTAGCCTGGCCATTGCTTTCTTATGCAATTCTGCTCATTCTAATCTCCCTTCACTGCTCCATCTGGGATTTCTCCCGTTCACTTGGATTATCGCCAGAAGAATTTTAACTTGGCTAATCAGCAAACAGAAGATGTTGTGAAAGATGATGCTGCTTTTTTGCAATGTTTTGTAGTCCTCCTGCAGTTCTAACATCAGTCCGTGTTGTTAGCATTAGCATTAGCGTCTTGGTCATCTAGGCTCTTCTGTCCATGCAGTGAAGGATGGCTGTTTGCAGAGCAGGAAATTTCCGGTAAGCTTCACAGTGTTGAACTCCCGCATACGCCACGGCCAAACGTTAGCAATTGGCAAATAGCTGAGTATGCAAAGCAGCAGAGCTGATTTTTACCAGGAAAACGTTACATTGACTTGAGTAACTTTATGGGGAAATTATACTTATTAATATTTTTGCTTTGATGTGCTTTTTATTTTTAATGTAGTAATTTTAATATGAAGTACACTCTTTGATTTGCCTTGTTTTTATGCAGCACTTTGGGCAGAAAGATGTGAAGTTCTACAATAATTTGCTCCAAAGCTTCTCTCATTGATTTCCTTTAAAGTTTAAACTATAACTTTGGAAGTAGAGCTAGACGCTATGGTGGCCGGTATCCTGCGTGTTTTATATCTTTCCCAAGTCCAACTGGTCTGAATCAAATGAATTGTTCATTAGCAGAACCTGAAAACAACTCACACATTTTTTCCTCACTGTCTGAAGTAAATCAGGCCAAACCTTTCAGTTAGAATCACCAAAATTATTTCTATTTGCTAAATGTCTAAAAGTTATCAGGAACATTTTTAGAGATTTTATTCCTTTTATATTCAGAAGTTTGCATACATTTGTTCAGCATTAGAGGTAATGGTGTTTAAACTTTATGCTCTTGCTAAGTTTTCTGGGATTTAGCAAAAATGCAACTTCCTACTTCACAAAATTGAAATGGAGCAGCGTCAGATTTTAGCGGTTGTAGGTTTTCTCTTTTGTCTTTGGTAAAAGACTACAGTTGTTTCTCCTGCTAACGTTACACTCACATGTTCTCACATGGACTGGGTTATGCTGCACTGATTGCAAAATATTTAAAAACGGGTTTTTGATTTGTGAAACTTCTATGAAATTTGCGTTATTTGCTGTTATATACATTTTTAGTTTTTTGTTTTCACTTATTTTTAATATCTTCACTGTAATGCGGTTCTGATTTTTTTTTTTTTTTTTTAAGTGCTAATATGGTAGTTCCTGGTAGTGCTTAATTTAAGTTTTACAAATCCAAGGGCTGGTTTGGAGCAGGAGCGGTTGCAATGTTATGCAGATGGGGGGAAAAGCACTGCTGAAGTTTCACAAATCAAAGTTTTCGCAAGTCACACATTTGGTTTTAAAAATTCTGCAATCTGTGCAGAATAATCTAGTCCAGATTAGATGTCTAACCATGCCCAAAGTAGGAAATAATTACTCTGCGTTACTACTCGGAATTCTGGGTAAATGCAACCAAAACAAACGCGCTTGTGTGAGAAATAGATCTTTAATCTTTTACCAAAGACGAAACAGAAATCCTCCACCCACTAAAATTCGGCGCTGCTCCATTTTTGTTTACATCTTGTAAAGAAGGAAGTTGTGCTCAGTGTCTTCTTCAGAGGTTTTCATGTCGTTTCCTTCAGTGGTTCTTGGTTCAGCGCCACCACAGGTGAGGAGGGGAACAGGTTTTACAAAGTGTTTGGTTGGTTCAACTCAGTGCAGTGAAAAAACAAACCGCAGCAACTGAAACTGCAACAAATATTGCAACTTTGGTCCAAAATCAAACTGAGTTTACCGGACTATCAAGTGTAAAAACACACCAAGATTTTTAGGCGGACCAGACATCACAAGCTATTTCTGCCACTACAGCGAGACTTTTACATTTGTTTTGGTTGTATTTACCCAGAATGCCCTGCACTGTAGACCACTTCCTGCTTTTAGAGCAGTCTTCAGTCCACTTGGCGTTCACATATGCACCCAAACTGCTCCAGAGTTCACTTCAATAAAACTGACCCAGGTTAGTCGGCGGAGCAGGTTTACTTTTTTGGTCTGCATCAGAATTTGATTGCGGATTCACACAAACGAACCGGACGTTTTAGACAAACGGACTGGGCTTCAATTAAAGTGGACTAAACTGGGCCAGTGTGAATTCACCGTAAATTAAGGCAGGACAGTTTGACATCTTGGAAGGAAAATGGAGCAAAACAAAAGCGATTTAAGACTTTCGCACAGCTGACCAGCGTCTCGGCCCTCCATTAGTAGATCTTAGTGACAGTGGCAGATCTGGCCTTGCGGCTGTGATCCGTTTCCGGAGCTGCCGATTCTCTGCTGGGCGGTTCTGACTCGGTCCTGGTGAGTCAGAGCGGCGCTGACGGTCGGCTTCAGGCCGACACGAGCCAAACACCTCTCGGCTGAGTCACACACACTCCTCTGCTTCAGCCCGTTTACAAATGGCCGTCTGCTCCATCCCGGCTGAGCGGCTCAACCTGAAACTGGAAGATCTCTCCACTGATGACAACATGTCCTTCCTCTGCGTTCAGATTCTTTCTCTTCTGAGTCTTCAGGGATTCAGGTGCAGTACTGAAGCTGTGAAACATTTCTCAGAAGGTTTTGTTGTGCTGAAGCCTAAAATAAGGAGCAGAATTAAATCCAAACATTTGCAAATTGCTGTTCAGTAATTTCTCACTTTGAACATAGAGCTGGTTGTGGAAACCGGAGGAGGCGTCGGATAGCAGCACAGATTGTGTTAATAGTCGCCTGTTGGAGCGTCCTGTCGGCCCCTGCAGATGTTTCTCTGCAGCTTCGGCTGCTTCGTGGTGAAATCTGCTTCTGTCTGGTAGATTTAGTGCAGTTATTTGGCTCGGAGTGCAAACAGAGAGCAGCGTTCTGTGTTTTCTCTTTGGTTTCTCCTGCAATCTGCTCCTCAAACGTTACCCCCCACACACACACACACACACACACCCACACACACACACACGACACTCCCAGCAGCAGAATGGTCTCCTCAGGCTGGCTGTCCAAGGACACATTCAGCTGCAGCTTCTTCTTGAAAATGTTTTCCAGGCGTTCAGCAAACAGAATCCAACATGGTGGAGTTAGGATTCTAATATTCTGATCCTCCAAATGGATTTCTGCTCGAAACTTTTCTGAGCAGCACAAACATGCAGGTGAAATAAGTTTTTGGGGGCTTTTGTCATTTTCTCATCATAATGGGGCCGTGCTATGAAAAGATTTTTAAAATTATTTGGAGAATAAAGTCGTAGTTTTGCGATACGACAACATATAAAAGCCATTTTAAATAGGAAAAAAGGTGGAGTACATTTCTGCCCAAAGACTCAAATTTTGAGTTTCAAAATTGAAACATTTTCAACTTTTCAAACTCATAAATTTCACATTCTTCAACTATCATATAGTTTTATTCTACCCATTCAGCTTTCCCGTGTTTCAGGAGCTTCTTTAGAAATGTGGATTGTAGACGCTCACGTTAGCGTTAGCATCTGTGCTGCTGCTACTTGTTTAGCATTCAGATGCTATTTTAGACCAGCATCACTTCGCTAACCTTTTTATTTCAAGAAAAAAAAAATGCGATAGAATATTTAGAGTTGATGTAATTAATTAATCATACTTAACTTATTAAAGACCCGGTTCTGTTTAAATCCTCCTCCCAGTCTTGTGTAATTCTGTTTTGCGCCTCGTTCTTGGCAGCAAGTCGACTCCATGTGGCTGCATGTTTTCCTCTTCATTACCGACCGTTGTCTTTAAGAGATTAAATTATTGCACCAGACTTATTGGTTTGGTGATTTACTGTTAATTCAAAACAAATCTCTACTAATTTTCTCCATCCTGTGATCTGATTCATTTCAGAAACACAAAACCTCAGTGTAACTTATGGTGCAAATATCTTATTTTTCATGAGAAATACGACAAGTGAACTTACAAGTAACTTACAGCAAGATATAAGAACTTATTTTAAGTAATTAATTCCTTAATATTGATGAAAAGGTTCTAGTTCCATTTATAGATAAATTCACATATTTATGTCAATTTATGTGAATCCCATGACATGGGAAATTAATGTTTCCCATGTCATAAGTGAAATAATCTGCCAGTGAAGCTAGCACTTTTTCATCAACATTAATTAATTATTAGCTAATATATCTTGCTACAAGGTTTCTATAAGTTAGTTTCATCTTATTCAACTGTATTAAGTTATTTCCACTTGAAACTAGACCAGAAGTATTTGGTAAGATTTTGATTTTTTGCAGTGTAGCTGTGCTTCCTTTCAGGAATAGAGTATTTATGTAGCTGTTTCTTTTGTGACGCTGAGGAACCAAGTGAGCCGTCGGGACCCGGCTGCTACCTGTAGGAGTGTGATTGGCTGCTGAGACACACACCTGTCTGCAGACGTGAAGCATCAAGGAGCAGAAAGCAGATTTTCATTTCTGTGAAAAGCTTCTGCTGCAGTAATCTTATATTTTCAACTGAGCCAAGGTTTGACACAAGCTTTCCAATGATGTGCACTGAATACTAACATCAGCAGCTTTTTAATTCCTCAGCTCCTTTTATTCTGACCCCTAAAAGCAAATCAGCTAAAATCTCCTTACATATTTAAATCTTTATTTATAGTGCCTGTTTTCTCATTGATTTGTGGGAAAAGCGGTTTCTGTTGCACATGTTGATCTAAATGTGGATGGTTGTGTGTCCATGCGACCCCCGGGGCGGCGGCGGCGGCGGGGTCCCTGGATGTGGCCGGGGCCTGCAGGGCTTCGGCGGGGCAGCAGATTGCGAGTGTGTGACTCATCCAGGCCGGATCCTTACTGGGGCCACTGCAGTGCAGAGTGGAACGCATCCAGCTGGGAGATAACGGATGGGGCGGGAAGGACCAAAAGAGCGGCGCTACGAGCCGAGAAGTGAGATAAGGAGAAGATGAGAAGCAGGCAGGAGCAGGTAGGAAGGATTTAAAGAGCGAGGGGATCAGAGGATCTCCAGGGATTTACGCTCCTGCACAACCTTCCAGAAATCTCTCTCTGCTGCTGTAAAATAAAATCAGAACGCTTTTAATTCATGAGTTCTCCAACTCATGAATCATTACATTATTCCTAAAATATGACTCAAAATGTTGCAATAAAGACTTAAACTGCAGAAACACCGAATTTTACCAAGTATTTTTGTCCAGTTTCTAGTGCAAATATCTTAGCAACAGTTGAAACAAAACAAAACTAAGTAACTTCTGCAAGATATGAGCTTGTTTTAAGTCAATAATTCCTTAATATTGATGGAAAAAGTACTAGTTATAAGTGGAACTACTAATCTTTCATCAATATTAAGAAATTACCGACTTACAGGTGCAGTATGTAGCTTTTACAAAAACCTGTCTTTTTCAATGTTTATTAAATTCATCATTTTGTCATGAGACAGATAATCTGTGAAAAAAATTGCTCTCCTCATCCTTCTTGAACTGCCATCTGAAGAAATGCTTCCCTTCCAGTCAAAAGCAACCAAACAGCCAGGAGAAGGGTCTCCAGTGCTGTCAATCATCCTAATGTAGTCGTTGCTAAATGTGCTAACAGCAGTGAAACAAGTTAAACTTACAGATAAAAACATTTATCTGTCGTCATCGGTGGCTTTTCTAACTAGCCTTAGCATTGGTTGTTTGTTTCTGACTGGTGTATTTCTGGAGTAGGTACTGGGAGCACTGGGAGAAGGCAGAGCAGATCAATTTATTCACAGATTCTGTCTTATATAATGCTGTCATAATGACAACTAACAAATACATATAAAACATTTTTTTTACAAACGTTGTATACTGCAGCTTCCTATTTCTCACTGAAAAGTTATTCATAAATTAGTTTTGTCTTATTTCAAGTGCATGAAATAAGACATTTGCAGTAGAAACTAGACCAAAAATTCTTGATTTTATGTTTTTGCAGTGAAGTTTTTCGATTTTACTTTTGCAACTCAGACTCTTCCATCACGTTACTGGAGGATTATGCAGTTTTCTTACTAACATATTTCCATCCCAACACTGAGAAAGTTAGAAAAATGGTCAAACTGGGAACGTGGAAGCACTTAACAAATTATGGGCTCCAGTTTGAAAAAGTGCGTTACAGATTCTTAAACCACCAAGTCAAAGAAGTGAAGCTGCTTTCTGCAAACTGTAGCAGTCAGGATGGGTCTAACTGCAGCACTGCAGTAAAACTATCCTGGATGGGGTCCAGCAGAAGAGCTGCAGGACTGAACTCCCCTTTACTCAGTCAGGAAAGAACCAGTTCGTTACCTTGGAAACGGCTGTCGATGTAGATACTCTTTACTCTGGATTATGGTTGGTAAATAGCAGGTTGTGCTTCCTATTACAGTTGATGGAGCGCTTTAAGGACAGACATTCTGTAAGGAGGTCATGTTGGTTTATCTTTATGGTGGCAACGTCTTGGTGTAAGGCACGGCGGTGGCAGTAGCAGCATATGTAGACCGTTTTAACAGTCTTTCAGCTGCTGTCATTAGCTCACCATCCTTTATGAGAATCCATGAGAGGTTTATGGATGATGCATTTTCATCAAAAGACTAAAGGTGATGGTGGATGTGCAAAGAATTGCATTTATATGGGAATATCCAGTGGAGAGCACCACTAACTAAAAACAATAACCCTAATTATAACTTCTGCTAATGCTAAAGCGCTAAAACAATATAATTTATAATATAACTTAGCACTTTAGCATTGACTCCTACTGACTTCAACCATGTTCACAAGGAGAATGTGAGGATGTTCTCAAAACTATTCATATTTTTGAATTTTTTCCATACATTGTTTTAATTAACATCTCTGGTTGTTTGCATTCTTCTGTATGCATCATTCATTGTTTGTTGTATACTTACCATTTAATAAATAAAGTTTATTTTAAAAAAATGGGAGAACATGAGGAGAGGAAATGAAACTGCTGCGTAAACAGGTTTCACTCCCTCCAAAATAAGAGCATGAACGTAAACGTCTAACTACTTGAAGAGTTCACAACAGTTGATAATCAAAACTTCCAAATTTATTCAACTGAACGTTTACAAAATAGTCAATTAAATTACATTTTTTCTGGAAAAATGAATCTAGGAGAAGCTAAAAGTGTTAAACGTTACCAAAGATGCAGGGAAAGGACGTATCTCACGCCTGTGGCAGGAATATTGTAGCGTTCAAACAAAGCAGCAGGGAACATGAAGAATGTAGCATCTCTGAACTTCATACAGTCAGAGGTTTTTCTATGAATCCACTCTCAGTTGGTTGGAGAGTGGTTTTAATCAAGTCTAAGTTGCTTCTTTGAAAGAAATGTCTAAAACCTTACTGATCTCCTCAGCAAAGTCTGGCTGTTTGGAAGCGAATGTTAAAGATTAGGGGGTGAATACACGGCAGATAACGCTGGAATTTTTGTGAAACCAAGTTGAACATGGGGTTTTATTTCCGCAGGATTCATTTAAAAGAGTCTTTCTGGTGCAGCGAGTCGTCCGTGTTGTTCTGGGGGCCTTAAAGACAGACGGAGCCTGCATTGGTCCTATTATTAGCTCCTCCTGTGGTTTGATGCCGTTGGCATGTTTTGAGTGAGAGCAGCGAAGGAGTAAATTCATTAAATGTCGCATTCAGAGGAGGAATGTTTAACCAGTGTCATATTTAAAGATCCGTCTCAGCTAACGAACCGGGGAGGTTTCTGTCTGGTTTGACCACAAAAAGAAAAACAAAAGAAGCTGCTGCTCTTCATTTTCTGCGGTTTTTCCTCTGTTAGCATCAGTATTCAGGCCGAGGTTGATGTTTTATTCACCGCTTGTATATTTCACATTCTGAGCATCAACCACTGCAGGAGAGATGAGCGATGACTGTATGCTGGGGGAGCGAAACCATCAGCTGCAGGAGGTCGGCCATGACACGTGTAATTAAAGGGGGAACGCCGTCATCCGTTTGCTAACAATAGACGATTATTTAGAAGCTAAGTGGCTTTGCTGTTAGGATTTTGCATGAAGACATGATTTACCGTTAATGTGTTGTGAGTTTTGCTGAAGGTCATTTTTCCTTTTATTCCACAGAAATGGCGAAAACAACGATAAGAGTAAATGAGGCCACAGTAATCTCTCTTGCATTTCTACCTGAGGGAGGTTCAGGTCGTTTTAATCTTTCATCTTCATCTGAAAACCAGAATCCGGCTGTAAAATCTCCTCATTCATATTCACACCTACTGTCAGCTTTTGTTTCTCTGCCTGTGATGAAGTGTAATTGCAGATTTTGTGAATTCAGAAGCAAAAGACCTTGGAGAGGGAGAGGTGTTATTTGATTGGTACGCCGTAAATTTGCAGGCAGGTTAAAAGGTAACGCTCCAAACGAAACAGCAGAGAACATAACGCTTTTAATGACATATTGGCAACTATACTTTACAGGAAAGTCCATTTTCTAACACCTTGACCCCAGTGGGGTCAGGAGGTGCTGGTGCCTCTCCAGCTACGTTCCGGGCGAGAGGCGGCGTCACCTGGACAGGTCACCAGTCTGCAAAGCAAACCCTGTATGAATACTTTGTGTTGCTCAATACATTTTCCATTTTAAGATTTTGAAAGTCAAACCTTTTTTTAACAGCCGGGCATCAGTGAAAATTTCACCAACATTGATTATAAATCTGCATCAACTGCCTGAACAAGCAAACCAATTTTTAGGTTTTTCTTGAACTGTGATCAAGTCAACGGGCCGCCCAAAATTGTTCAGAGGGCCACAAATGGCTCCCGCGCCACACGTTGGACACCCCTGATCTAAAGGCTTCCCTTGTTTTCATATTTATCGCTTTGTATTAAAACTCAAATTCAAATTTTTCTGTAAAACATTCAGTCTGAGTAGGAGGGAATAAACGAGGAGAAATGGTGGATTGGAAATGAAAGGAGGAAGAAGTGGAGAGAGGAAGAGGAGACACCAGGTGTTCAGTCTGATGTGTAATTTTCTCACATAGGGACAGATTGAGCAGATTCATGTGATGTGAGCAGACATGTTGTGTGTTTCGCTGTCTGATCCGCGCCCCACGGTGAGCCCACGGTGGGCCCACGGTGAGCCCACGGTGAGCCCACTCGCCCTCAGACGCCGTCCTCCGACCAGCTGCAGAGCCGAGGCAAAACGGCTTGGCGGGGATTATACTCCGATTAATCCCGGCGCAGTGACTTTGCATCATATCGGAGCCGAGCGTGAGTCAGAACCGGAGCGCTGCAGCTGTAATCTGGAAAACGTGCTGCATGTGCAGGACGAGGCGGACAGATGCGCCATGTGACGCAGTCGGAGATTCGAGGCTTTTGTCTGATTTTTATTTTTAGTTCAACTCATCTGGGAATTTGATCTCATCAGAGCTGGCAGAGCGCCAAAACATTTACTCACGTAAAAGTGGCGCTAACATATTTTTGCTCAAGTAAAAGTGAAAAGTAGCTGTCAAAAAATGACTCAAGAGTAAAAATGAATTCGGTAAAAAGTACTGAGTATCTGATCAAATTATCAACCATTTAATTTTTTAAAGATTACATAATCAGATGGACCAAAATATGAAGTTAAGTGCAATTTTTTGTATTTTAAGAATCAAAATGACAATAATTTAGTTATTTATATGAATTTGTAATTCATATAAATAACAAAAAATAAAATCAGAGAAAATATTTTCTTTCCCCAAATCAGTTTCTTTCAATAAACTTATGAACAATAAACCTATGAAACTTTAATAAAAACTGCAGGTGTGTTTCTGTCTGGTGAGTTTTTGGTTAAAATATGTTTGATCTTCATTCAGTGGGTAGAAACTTTACTCAAGAGAAGAGATACTTCATCATAAAATGACTCAAGTTAAAGTAAAAAGTACAGCACAGCAAAAGTTTTTGTTTTTTAAAACAAAGTTACTCAAGTAAATGTAATTGAGTAAATGTAACTAGTTACTACCCGGCTGGTATGTAACTCGATTCATGCACCACGTGTGAGTCGCTGTTTAATCACGGTGCTGCTGCATGTTAGTCGCCTTCATGACTTGTAATCTGCGCCTCAGGTTTGATGGGGAGCAGATATTTTTACAACACTCAGACTGAACATGACAAACACAAGTCAGACACCGTGAATACAAGGCCACTAGAAACCAGCCTCTCTCTGGGTCATAAGACTTTTTATCACCATGTTGTTGTCAGTTGGCCCAAGATATGCATTTCTTTTTACTAGATATGCCTTTCTGGATTATGCCAGTTTAGAAATTGTTTCAGTGTAGGGAGAAAACATAATCTTTAAAGGGGAAACAAGCCGGATTTACCAAATATCTGGTATTTCTGGAGTTTCCAGTTTGTGAGACAATTGACTCTTGATTTCTCCTGAACATCCTGACCTGTTTCATTTCATCTGATGGGTCGCTTTGGGTCTTCTTTCAGACCTTAAAGGCTATAAGTTAATGTTTTATGGTGTCTATCCGTAGCAACCCCTGCAAAGCCCAGCCTGGTTACCTACCCAAGCTGAGCTCTAGCACGTTTGGTCAGCTGGTTTTCCCGCTGTATGTGCTGTACAATGGCTGCTGGAGAAGACAAATGTTTAGTTGTTTACCTCCCATCCAGAAACCACTTTGCTGCATTCTTGTTGGTTGTGCAGGAGGCTCCACTTCTGCTTTTCAAACTTGTACTGTTTGCAGTCATTTTTCAGGTGTGAGTGTAACCGTTGAGTTGGAGGGACGGGGCCAGCAGCAGCTTATTTGGATTTAAAGTGACAGAGCCCTAAAAGAACTCATTCTGGAAGGAGCTCAAAATAAACTAAAACCTCCTCATCTAAGAATGATTCTGTGCAAAAACGGCCATGAACAAGTTCAAGGCCACATAACCTATTCAAAGAATTGTAGTAGGTCACCGTTAAGAAAACAGTGATACGACTTTGATGTACGGCTATTTCTACTCTTGGTATTGAAATCTGGAAGCTTTTTAGAAACGGCACTAAAAGACTTTTGTAACTTTTCCTAAATCTTCACAGAGTTCCTCAGACCTTCTGCATTGTCCTGGGTTCAGGCTAATCCAATAAATTCAGTCAAATTATAATACTGTATAGTTAGTCAAAGAGAAACTACCTGCTGCAGCAAATCATAAGCACTAATGAGAAGTTTGAGAAGCTAACCGGCTTTGTTGATATGAAGCTGAATGACTTTATAGGAACATCGGCACCAGTTAGAGAATAACTGGTGCCGTTTCATGGTTTAACTTTAACCATGAAACGAAAGAAATCTACAATAAATGTTACGTTTCACCAAATTCTTCCACAGTGGAAACAGAACAGTTCAAATAAAGCTTTAAAAAACTAAAAGTATTGACTTTGCTGCTGATGATGAGTGAAAGCAAAATGATCTTGGACAAGCAGAAAACAACAGATGAAAATAAAACTCCCACAAACTGTGTGAGTGTAAAAAAATATCAAATACTACAACAGTCGGCGCATCGTATTACATCAGTTTTAAAAGCGTGACATTCCCTGTCATCCTAAAAGCTGCATTATTTCCCTATGAAATCACGTGAGGAGCAGATTCCTCCCAACCTGCACACATTCGATGTATAAATCATGTTAAAACACTTAGAGGGTGTGTGTTTCTAGACTGCAGTCCATAAATTATTGATCTGACCTACTTTGACTGAGCCGTGCTGATAAAGCCTCTAAAGTGAAACCTCTCAGCCTTAATGAAGGAAACCAGGCCTAACACACATTTACACATTGCAGCCTGGCGGTTCGGAGGATTTGGGCTGGAATGATGCTGTTGTTTCATGATGATGGAGCCTCAGAACACTGACCTGCTTTTTCTGCTGCACCTTCATTACAATGTGGATACATTGAAGCCATTTTCTATAAAATGACGTCTTCATTGTTGTTGGGCAAGATCACAAAGAGGTTCGTTAGCTGAGGGCTGAAACCATTAATGGGATTAATGGTGATGAAGTAATGAGTAATCATCAACTAATTTAGTGATCAATAAATTGTTAACTAAAGGACTCAAAAAAGGCCATTTGCTGAAAAAAACAACTCTTTCTTTTTAAATCTTTATAATGATAGCTGCACAAACATAAACTTTTAACACCACATCTTGATTGATTTTTGTAAAGTTGAAGGAACTGGTTGACCTTTGATGACCTCTGGAAACATTTAATAATATCTTTAAAATAACAGCGGCACAAACTAAAACATTTGGCACCGTTAAAGTTTAATTTGATGACTTCACTCAGTTATTAAACGTTCGTAAACGAGCTTCTGCTTCTGGGTGAGGAGACGTCACGCAGGGAAACCAACCAATCAGAGCGGACTTAGGACAAAGCTGCATTTCTCTGAACTCATTCCACCTTTGTTAGTTACTTCTCATGTTTAGTTTACCATAATAACTAAAACAAAGTCACCATTTTGAAGATGTGAGTGTTTATGATCATATTTGTGTTGCGTGTGAAATGTTCGGCGGTTCTAATCAGTATTCTGGGCGTCGTTACCTTTCCGTCCCCCATTACTGGCAGGAAATCTAATCAAAGCCGACGCTGCAGAGGAGCAGATAGTCAATATGAGATACAGAAGATGTCTACCGCTGACGCTTTTCAATTTTCCCCTTGTTTATTGGGTCATTCCAGCTCGTGGTGGTATTAACTTTATTTTTTGTTTTGCAGTGGGACTGAATGTTTGGAGGCTGTTTGTTTGAGTTCACTATTGATTTCAGTAGATCGGAGCCACTGACTGTTTTTTTTTTCCTTCTTAATAGTAGTTTTAGCTTTTAGCTCTGAGTCAGACATTAATCCCCATCGGTAACGGCGATAAATGAGTTTCAGGCAGCGTCGTTTAGGAAAATCTGTTTTCTTCAGACTGCAGATAGACTGTGCTGCTGTGAAACACCTTCAGCGTCCATTTTTCTGTTTTCTGCAGGCAGGCCCTCTGACAAACTGCTTTCGTTTCATCTCACACATTTCTCCTTTATGACGGGTTTAGCTGTTAAAACAGCTCAACTGAGTGCTGATGCACCTGTGTGCTGAGTTTACAGACGCACACAAACAGAAATCAGATTTTTTTTTTATGTACAGTTATGTTTTCCAAAACGATTTTGATACAGTAATCGCCAATTAATTCAAGATCTAATGTCCTGCAAACTGAATCGTGAATCATTTAATCAACTGTATTGAAAATTATTATTCAGTGAGTTTTTGCTTCCCCAATCTCTCAAACTTCATAAGAAAACGTATTAAAAATCAGCATCCAAACTCTGGGCCTGGTTGATACTTTGGTTCTTTGAGTTTTCCTGATTTATTTGTTGATTTGAAACATTTAATTGTGACAAAAATCTGCAAGGAGGCAAATACTTTTTCAAAAAATATTTTCACGCATCATCTGTTAGAGAGTCATTTTCTATCTTGAACAGAATAAGTTTTGTTGGTTATATCAATAAATCTGCAGAAAGTGTCTATAAATGTATCACAGATGGACGACCATAGAAGTAGCAACAATAATGAAAACAACATTTATAAGAAATACTTCTTTTAAACTTGATATATTTTATTTTAGCAATTGATTATTCAGATGATTATTGAAAAAAATTGCACATTCTGCAAATGTTTTATTTAAACACACATAAGCTTTTTTTATAAAATAAATACATTGAAGATGCAAATAAAAAAATTATTTGATTTTTTTTTTTTAAATGAGAATTTTATTACTTAAAATGCTGTAATATATCCCTTTTAGTTTGATCATTTGGAGATCAAAACATGAATCTTTTGCTTTTTTCCTTTTAACATCAACATGTGAAAAGCTCTTTCTGCTAGTCTTCGCATCAGTCCAGTTTATTTCTGATCTGGTGATTATTTGGATTAACATAACTGGATACCAAAATATGCAGAACATTTTCATAATTTTTGCTACAGAATTTGAACCAGGTGAAGCTAAAACTGCCACTTTAGGAGTTTTGTTTAGAACAGATTTACAGGCAGAAAGATTTAACTAATTTTTTTGTCTTAAATGCGAAATGTTTATAGTTTTTGTTGAGTTTTGGCTTAATTATTATTGAGTGTGTTTTTGTAGACTGTATATTCCAGTTAAAGAATAATCAAACACTGAATTAGTTGGCATTTATTCCAATAATCTATTAATTACTACTAATTTGAGTAATTGTTTCAGGCCTAAATATAAATAAGCCTGACATCGACAAACCATCTGGGTAAAATCCAGGAACCGTTGGTGGATTTTGGTCATCAGTGGTTGGATTTGTTCTCCAGCAGCACTGAGGTGTATAATTATGATCAGGTGACTCCTCAACTTCCTCAGTGAAGAGTTCTTGCTATTTTAAAACTTACTCTGACTGCTTATGACTACTCCACACAACCCCACGTTAAAGTAGCACAAACTCCCTGCGGTGACATAAACAGAAGCTTATTTTGTTGTTGGGTTAGTACATTTTAAAGTCTGTAAAAGTGAACAGAACAGGCAGAGGTGGTGGTGTGCATATTACTGACCGGTCTGAAAGGTCAAAGTTTTCTTCACTGACTGTTTTTACATTATAGATGTGTTCAAATCTTTGTTTATATTCTAAGAATCTTGGAAAAAAAAAAAATTTTTGATTGCAGTGTTTCAGTTAAATAAGAAATGCAATTAAAATCACATGAAAAGAAGTTTGTTCAGTCGGTAACTCATTAAGAAAATCCTCCAACTACTTCCTGTTTTCTTTGTCGTTTCCTGCAGTAGTAAGATCCGGCTGTTGATCATGTCACTTGTGTGATGTGAAAAAAGAGTTTCTATTGTAGTTTTGCAAAACACATTTAATTTGATACGACCGAAAAAACACCTCATTCTTACACAAAAACTTTTTATCAAAAAAACGACGTATTTCAAATCGGGCCGTTTTGTGGTTAATGAAAACGCAACCACTGTTTCAGTGAGACAGAAATGAAGAACAGACGCCTTCAACTCAAGCAGGATGCTGCAGAAACTGTGGCTAAAAAGATGCAACTCTTTTCACACCTCCCACAATCCTCAGAATAAAAACCCGAATCTGAATCACGTCTAATGAGAGGCGCCGTTTAAAGCAGAGAGCGCTTTAATGCTGCTGGTTTTTACTCTTAATTAACTGACCTCAGCAGCACCTCATCTGACGGTTTCTGTCATCGAATGGATGAAAGGAGAAACATCGTATTCATGAAGCTCTCTCTCTCACACACACTCTCTATCAGCAGGCAGCAGTGTGAAACTGAGCTGTAATAACTACCATCAATACTGATTTCCAGAGCTTGACACCAGCATCATTACACCGACGCAGCGGCGCTGGGTAAACACTGCGATAACGCATTTTCCTCTTCAGTTATGTTTCAGTAAAAGTCAAGTCTGCTGCAGATGTGAAGGTTCATTGAAACCTCACAACTGAAGCAGAAATTAGAAAAGTGAGTGTGTGTGAGTCCTTTTCTGGTCTTTGTATTCAGATTCAGTATTTTTACCTGAAAGCACACAAAGCTTCTGATGCACAGAAACTGCGAAGAAAAAAATTAATGCTGGAAGAGCAAACCTTAAAAAAACCTACAAAAAATCTATCCTCTAGATGGATGTCTTTTTGGTTTTATTATAAGTAAAAAAAAAACATTTATTTACTTACTTTTTGTTTTATTTTAAGCAAAAAATAAATTAAAGTATTATTAGCAATAAAAAAATATCAGTTATTAGTAATAATAATAACTAGAAACTAGAGATCAGTTCTGAAATCTGGGTGAAGTGATGGATTCTGACCTGAACCTTCAGAGCCACATAAAGACAGTTACAAAGTCGGCCTCCTATCACCTGAAGAACATCTCCGGGATTAGAGGATTTATGTCTCAGCAAGATCTAGAGAAACTCACGTATCTTTAGTCTCATTGATTCCTGCAGCAGCATCTTTACAGGTCTGACTAAAAAAAATCCTCCAGCTGCAGCTGATCCAGAATGCTGCTGCTGCTGGTGTTCTGACTAAAACCAGGAAGACAGATCACTCAGTTCTACAATCCTTACACTGGCTCCCTGTAGCTCAGAGAATAGACTTTAAAATACTTTATAAATCACTGAACAGTTTAGCACTGTTGTCATAGCAACCTTCCAGACCTCTCAGGTCCAAACATGGAGAAGCAGCATTCAGCTTCTATGCACCACAAATCTGGAACAAACTTCCAGAAAACTGCAAAATAGCTGAAACACTGAGTTCCTTTAAATCAAGACTGGAAACCCACCTGATTAGAGTTGATTTTGAAACATTATAAATGAAGCATTAATCAATAATCTGATGTGTAACTGCAGCAAAATGTAATGTTTCAGTTGTTCACTGTGTTTCTGCTACTTTATATTTTTGTCTTTATGATGTAAAGCACTTTGGCTTGTTGCTGAAAGGCATTATACAAATAAAATTGTATTTGAACTAAAAAATAGATCAATTCAAAAATGTATTTTTATTAAAATATATATATATATATATTAATCATTACTGTGGTTGTGTGTAGATATCTGAGTAAATTCAGCTTTGTGCTCCCAGTAAAAAATGACTGGAATTGTTGGTGTTCTGGATAGAAAACATTTAATGTTCTTGGTCACTGAAAACAGAGATAATTCAGAATAATGATGAAGGATTTAATCTCCCTCATCATTATTCATTTTATGTGTTCAGTTGCTCCATCTTTGTCTCATCACGGCTCTCAGATTGTGGCACGTTTTCCTCGGGCTCACAGTGCCAGCTGGTCCTCGCCCATCTCCCCCCGCCCCGTCCTCCCTGTTTACCGAGCTCTACAGCGAAGGATACACACACACACACACACACACACACACACGCCAACGTCTCTCCCACTACACACTCTTCTCCGCTGTTACATAAGAAGCATGCAGAAGCTTACAAATCAGATTATAATCGCCACAAGCCATACTCTCAAAGAGGATAGAGGTTAGTGAAGCAGCGTGGCCAACAGGAACGGCGATGCTGGTAGATGGTTTGGTTTCTAGTGCAAATATCTTAACACACTCGAAATAAAACTAATTTAACGTACAAGTAGCTTTTCAGCAACAAATATAAATTTGTTTAAAGCCAATAATTCCTTAATATTGATGATATTGGGAGATTATTTTACTTCTAACATGGAAAAATGATTTTATAAGTACTTTGTCATTAATATTAAGGAATTATTGACTTAAAGGCTTATATATATATATATTTGTCACTTTGGGGGTCAGATTTTGTTGCATTTACTCAACTTTACGAAATTAATTAAAAGCAGATTTTGGTCCTTAGTAAAAGTCACTAAACAGATGCGTTCCTGTTTGCTAGACAATGCAAAACGTCTGGTAATAAAAAGATGAACACATTTTCCATAAGAGCAGCGACCACATATGGCCCTTGGCCTGCACTTTGGACACCCCTGATCTAAATTATGGCAGATGTTTATATTTTATTTCCTCCTTGCCTGGATTAGGGCTGTGTGTTCTGTGGGATTAGCGCCACCCTGAAACAGCTGCAGTAGGATCATTTAAGCGTAACCAGGAGTGGATCTTCATTCGTCCAGAGGACAGATCTGTTCTCAGGTCAGCCAGCGTGATTACAGCTCTGCTGCTAATTAAGGGCTTAATGTGCTGGACGTCCCCAAATATCCGGGGTGTCTGAGGCCCCAGCTGAACCCTGGCAGTCGTAACGCAGTCAGACCTGTTGTTCAGCAGTGGAGGATGGATACAGACCAGCTTTACCTCACTAAAGTATTCATTCCCTCAAAGGTTTGCATATTTCAACAGATTATGTCCCGTAGATTCTGTTCGATTTGAGACCAAAGTTATAACATTTGTTCCATTTTCAGCTGATTCAGTTTGCTTTCACACTGTACTGTGTCAAATGGCAAAGACTAATTGAAAAACCTGTTTCCCTCCTCACCTGTGGGGGCGCTGCACCAAGAACCACTGTAGGAATCGAAATAAAAACCTCTGAAGGCACTGAGCGCCGTCACGGCACAATCTGTTCAGAACCTTTGGCTCATTTGTGCATTCGCTGAAGAAATACTAACAGATTATCAACAAAGTGTAACATATTAACTTATATTAATTAAAATACTACTTGTTATAAGATTACCTATTTTCCTAGACAAGGTTATAATTTAGTTAAAAGATTAAAAATAGAAAATTGTGTATTGGACTTATGGGACTGCTAGCTGAATCCAGGAATTTTACCCAAGTAAGAGTAAAGATAATTCATAATAAAATTACTCAACTAAAAGTAAAAAGTCAAGCATAGTAAAAATACTGTCATTTTTGTTTTCAAAAAAGTTACTCAAGTGAATGTAATTGAGTATATTTAACTAGTTAGTACCCAACTCTGGTTTTGGTAAATGTAACAGGAGTGAGTGGATTTATACTCAGATTAAAAACCAGACAGACTGTTTAGTACTTAGACTGTTTAGGCTAATCTGCATTGGTTACAGTGATTTAATTATGGCTATAAAACTAAAAGAGGAAGAATAAAAACTGATGGCACTCTTAAGATTTTAATTAGTAAAGTAAAACTCATTTTAAAAAGATGCAGCCCTTCAGTTCTGCAGTACTTTGGGTAGATTTATCCCATAAAAGCCTGATTACCTTCCCTGAACTTTGGGTGTTTCAGTGTATTTGAGCTGCAGCAAGAGGAAACAGGACTGAGGGTGTTTTAATGCTCCCAGGAGCATCAGGTCCTCCTGGTTATTGTCCAACAGCAGGAGCTGTCCTCCTGACAGCCTCTCTAATCACTCCTGTCATTTTTAATCTCCCTCCTCCACCGTCAGTGTATTTAAGGCAGGGACCTCCATGTGCCCGGCCTGGATTAGATGGGTGACCAGTAAAGTAGGAGGGGCCAGCGGGTGGCGGCACATTGGGCCCCATGTGACCAATGCAACGCTAAAATGGTGTTTTTTGTAGAAAACAGATTCACGTGAAACGAGATGAGGCAGAAAATATTAAGAGATTATGTTCATTAACTAGTTAATTTGATGAGACTGTGGCTCAGTGGGTAGACGTCTTTCAAAAGTTGTCATATCAGGAATCATATTTTCATCATCATATCCATTCAATTAGAATATTTAGTTTGAAAACCTGTTTCAAACTAAATATTTAATAAGCAAGCAAAATTTTTAGTTCCAAATATTGAGATTTAATCTAAATATTTTGCTTGTGACAAAAATATTTAGATTAAAGCAAAATATATAGTTTGGTAGCTAAATATTTAGCTCTGAACTAAATATTTAGTTAGCAAGCTAACTATTTAGCTCCAATAAAAAATTTGCTTTAACTAAATATTTAGCTTGCTAACTGAATATCTAGCTGAAAGCTTAATATTTATCTTGCTAAAAATATTCAGCTCAAACTAAATATTTATTTCTGAGTTATCTAAATGTATATCTAGCCCAGAGATAAATATTTGGCTAAAATGAAAATTCACTTGCCAATAAGATGAAGAGCATTTTCAAAATAAAAGTTGGGTTCTGTGAAACTTTCTATACACTTCTGGTGAGACTGAAAATCTTCATTGCTGATGCGGTTGGTTTGGATCCATTGGTAAACGTCTATATCGCTTTTAAAATGGCTCAGCCTTGGTTTTTAGCTGAAATGTTCTACAAGAGGAAAACAAACGATGATAAAGAGATTCAGACTCTACAATGATATGAAAAGTTTTATTCTGCCATATGTTCTTCATCTTTTAGTTTTTAAGGTTCTGCAGGCTGAATGTGTTTAAAGGGTTTTTTTCTCTCTGTTCAGTCTTTAAAGTGACAATAGCAGCACATTTGCCCAAACTAAGGAAGCAGATAAGAGAAAAACTGCAGATGGAGCGATAACAGAAGTCCAGCCAAGAGACGACACAGAACCTGAGAGATCAAATCAAATTCTCAGGATTTTTACCTGAAAAAGATTTTAAAACAGGCGAAAACTGAAAACAGCCGGTCAGTATTTTTACCAGCTTGAGAGCTCGGATCCTGCAGCAGCGGCTTCACTAAAAAACAGAACATTATTGTGGAAATGCTTATGTGCTAACCTGATAAGAAGTCAACAAAACACTCAAACTCTGCAGCATGTAGTTGATCAGATTCAGAGGTAAAATTCTACTGAGTCAGAACCAGAATCAGCTTTAATTGCCAAGAAATTTGAATATGCTTCTGTTTTGTTCTCAAGACATTTAATTATGAATTATATAAAAATAATTATTGGAAAATTAAACTTTTTTATGTAAATATGTGTATATATACAGTGTTTCTGCAAAAGAGGAAGAAGAGGTTGTCATCAAATAGACACTGTGGAGGAAGAAACTGTCTCTGCTGCGCCGACTTGACGCTCTAAACAGTTTGTGTCCAGGATGTGTGTGGTCTGCAGAGATGTTAGCTTCCCCTTTTCTCACTACAGACTAGTAAAAGGCAGGGCAGACTGAATGATGGACGTGGGTAGGCCTATCATGACGACAGTAAATTGTCCCAGAAGTTATTGCAATAAACAATAACGTTGTTGTTGGCAATAGCATAATATTTCTCATCACATTCTCAAAAATCTATAAATTTTAAATTCTGATGATCATTTAACACTGGAACTGGAAGACATTGCAAATATGCAAAATAAATAAACAAAACCACAAATAAAACAAAGGATGACGTCTCTCTAAACAACATTGTCCTTCAGAAAAAAGGGCTTTTCAGACTAAAACACCAGGATGAAGATTTCTATCGTCCAGTTTCTTATAGAGTTTGTTTCAATTGATCATGCTCTTAATTGATTAACTGATATATTGCTTATTGCGACAGATCTGGCCATGTAGAAGATGACAGGGTGGTGCTTCATGGTAAAAAGTCATTTCTAGCATTTGGTATGACTATCCTTAAAAGGCATTTACAGGAGGATTGCTGTCTTTTTAGCATAATTATGGAAATCTTGTGAATTTTTAAGCTGGTGTGAAGGCAACGACCCTGATCTTTCATATTTGCTGCTTTTGAATCATCCAAGATCAAATTAAGAGAATAAAACCAGAAGGAAGAAAAAAACCAACAAAGCTGAAAGTATTAAGCTGCATGCAGCTTCACTTTATTCAAGCAATTTAGAGAAATGCCAAAGCAGATGCAGGAAGAGATCACACAAGGCCCTGGGCTTATGCACTGCAGATATTATATTGTAATATTGTTGCTTCATGTTCTGTGAACTGTGTAATCTATTCCAGAAGTTGAGCTTAAGCTGCAGATACTCTGTGTGTCACACTGTGCCTCAGCCTTTTAATAGCAATGTGAGAGCGTGTCTCACACAGGTGTGAAGGAGCTGCAGTTTAAACTCTGCTGCTGCGTGTGCCAAGAGTGTTTCCATTAAGCTGCGTGGGCAGATCTCCGTTTCTGCAGAGAAAATACCTGAAGGCGGCCTGCAGGTGAACCGGCGCTGTTGGATAAATACCACAGACCTGCACCCAAATACCAGCCTTTACTGAAGGATGCAGGTCAGGGGAGATCAGTTCATACGTGAGAAAACAATGTTATAGAAAAAACGCAAAATAAAAACGACACTGCAATAAATACGTGAATTAAATACAAACAGAACTAGCTAGTCAGTTGACAATTTGTATGAAAAATAAGCAAAACAGTCATATTTTTGTCCAAGTTTGTTGATTATTTTTGTCTCTTTCAATCAAAGAGCTGATATTTACAATAGAATATACTTTCGTACAGATTCATACAGTGAGATTATAGATTACAGTCAACAGAAATCTTTAGATGTAACAATTACAACTGGATTAATGGTGATTATTATTGAAATAATCGATTAATTATTGACCGAAGTATACAGAGTCTAAAAAAGGCCTTTTGCTGAAAGAACAGGACAATTAGAGCAGTAATTAGGCCAAAACTGTACAAAAATGCATTTTGGATTTAAGATAATAAAAAACTTTTGATATTTTTTAGCTGCAGATTCATCTGCTGCTACAAATGATCAGGCATTCGCCATAGAAATGCTGCATCGTTGCATTTTAGGTAATAAAATCTTTACTTTCTTATTCAAAAGTAACTTTTTATTGTAGTTAATTGTTTAAAAGGCAGACAAATTATCTACAGAATGTGCCACTTTTTAAAAATCCAAATAGTCAATTAATTATCAATAACTAAAATAATCGTTAGTTGCAACCCTAGAAAGGATTTCTAAACATATTTTGCATTAGAGTGACAGACAGAGAATATCAAAAATATTTGTGGAAAATTGCATTTTTTCCAGCCTTTATAGTCCAACAGCAGATTTAGCACCAACACTCGTTTTCTATTCACTGCTGGACAACAAAGACGCAGTGCGGAGGTTGTTTTCTAATTTTTGACTTGAGTTTTGTACTTTATGACATTTTGAAGCAATTTGTGATTTTTAAAATTTCTCATTGTGCGTCAGACTGAAGATATCGCTTTTAAACAGACAAAAGTTTCTGCAGTTTCTGCAGCAGTGACTCATATCCTGTCAGTGAGAATCAAACAGAGGAGTGTGAGAGCTGCCCAACGGCGGGGTGTGTGTGTGTGTGTGTGTGTGTGTGTGTGTGTGTGTGTGTGTGTGTGTGTGTGTGTGTGTGTGTGTGTGTGTGTGTGTGTGTGTGTGCGTGTGCGTGGGTGTGTGTGTTGACCACAGCCTGTCTGGAGAACACACTTTTTCTGTACTAAAACGTAACTTTGGTTTTAACCATCTAAGATAATAATTTTGATTGACTGATTGATTTTATCTGGACTTTATTTTGGATTTAGCAAAATGCTAATTTTCATCTGTAGTCAGATGAAACAAACAACATATAAACATTTTTGTAATAAAATAATAAAAAAAAGAGCTCAGATAATTATTAGCTGGTTTTATGAGAAAGTAATTTAAGGTTCAAGCATTCAGTATGCTGAGGGAAGTGAAGCATTTCCATAGTGTTGCATTAGATTAGATATTATTATTCCTGAGTCATTGCTTCTTTTTTTTATTTTAGAATTTGTTGAAGGACTTTGTTCAAAGAAGGGACAGAGAGCGTAGATGACGTTCAGTGATCGAACTGTGTTGAGGCTTGTAGCCTCTGCCTGTTTTACCACCGAGCCATGTGGCGCCCACTCCCCATCATTTTTGTTCAAACGAGCTGATTAGATGAGTCCATCTCCGCCGTGCAGTTAGCGGTGACGTCTCTTTTGCACCACTGCTGTTAATTCCCACAGCCAGCTGATCTGCTTCAGGTTCACTTCACTCTGCCGTCTCTGCTGCTCGCCTCACCTTGTGGTGTCCTTCCCTGGAAAGCAGATTCAGCCAGAGGATCGTGGGCGCCGCGCCGTTAGCATCGTGGCTGCGCAGCAGTGAGGGTCGGCTGCAGAGTGAGACGCTTTAACCGAGTCCCCTGTGCCTTTAAGAGACTGAATATTATAGGTCACAGTGAAAAATAGACATCACTGTTTTGGGTTTTGTAAGCCTGTCAGAGAATAAAACTAGGTGTTTATTTTTAATATTTTCACCATATAATTCATGCATTTCTAAATGTCCTAAAGTTGCAAACAAAATATTTAATTTGCAAGTTAAATGTTTGTTTCAGAACTAAATATTTAGCTTGTAAATGAAATATTTAGCTCCATAATAAATATGTAACTTACAAGCTAAATATTTAGCTTACAGCTTTTCAGGAAGCAAAATATTTAGTTAGCAAACTTAATATTTACCTCCATATATTTAGTTTGACTACATGTTTAGTTACAAAATAAATATTTATTTCTCAAATAAACATTTACTTGTATATAATTAATTTTGATCAAAACTAAATGAATTAATTCAATTTATTAAATATTTTGTTTGTAAACAAAATATTTAACTTGAACATTAAACTTATAGTTAAGAAGCTAAATATATATTTGGGAATTAAATCATTATTTAAGAAAAAAAATATTTAGATCCAAGCTGAACATTTAATTAACAAACTAAATAAGCTAAATATTTAGTTTGCAAACTAAGTATTTACAGTAGCTTGCTGCTTATTGCCAAACTAATTTGCACATTACCTAAATATTTAGTTTGGACCTAAATATTTAGTTTGCAAGTTAAATATTTAGTTTGTAACTGTGACATTTATAAATGTATAAATTATATGGTGAACATATGACTGAAAAATTAAAACCCATTTACTTTTCTCTCTGTCAGGATAATTAAACCAAAACATCGCTGTTTATTTTCTACTGCGTGACTTTATAATGGAATATTAATCATTAATCTGCCGATTTATTGGCTGTGATGTTCATCATGCCTCTTCTTTACGTCTCAGCCTTGAATCGCCGTCTGCTCAGATTCTGCAGAGGAGTCTGGGTGTTGAATCTGGCAGCCGCTGTGGGCAGCATCATCCGATGCCGCAAAGCTTTCAGTCAGATCGACCACCAGCAGATTGTTTACATGCATTCAGCGGCTCTTCCTCTGTAAACTACAGAAGGAGTCTCTCCCTGCAGACGATGCCGTTATTCACTCATTTATCTGAGGAAATAACAAACTGACTGTGGCTGTCACACAGCAGACACAGAGTACCTGATTATCATTCATATAGACGCTAGTCAGCTTTTCAAACCGTAAACAATTTGCTAAAACTTTCTTTAATTTTAATTGCAGTAAAGGCTTAATTAGGGAATTCCCGATTCGTTAGGCGTTACTTCCCGATTAGGGATTGGACGCATATAGTTTATTCTAAACAAAATTAGGAATAATAACAATTAGTATCAATCATTATGTGGTGATTTGGAGTCAGACTGTAAAGAAACAACACAGACAAAACAGAATTAGCTAAAGGTGGGAGAAATGTTGCTAACTTAGGGTCATTGTAGGAACCTTTCTTTATAAAAGCAACTAATGTAGGAACCTTCTTTAATGTAACACTTTGAACTGTTAACTTCAAGAAAGTGGCATTAAAAATGCATTGGATTAGGAAACAAAAGTGATGAATTTAAAGCTATTTGTGTATCCTTCATGACTTGGGGATCCTTTACTCCAAATGCAACTGTTTGCATTCATTCAAACATACAAATGATGCTTAATGTCCAAGCATGACTGAAGTTAAATATTGACATACTGCAAACGACTAAAAATGCAAAATGAAAAATATCCAAGAACAAAAGTCATTGTTGATGTCGAGGCTGAAACATTTAATAACAACATCTGTAGGTTGCAGTAAGAAGAAAGCCACTGTTGACACAAACAAAGCCATGTTTGCTCTTCCCCACAACAAGGGACTAAATACACATTCACACCACACTTTTCAGATTTCTCTCTGTGGAAGATTGTTGGAATTGATGAGTGACTCTTCTTCCAGTTCATAATTATTTTCTATGGTGTGTTGGTCTATCACATAAACTCCTAGTTAAATACATCAGAGTTTGTTTGACAAAATGGGAAACGTTTTAGGGGTGTGAATATTAACTACAGCTGTTACAGAAATGTGAAAGAAAGGACTAACAGACTGAAAAACTGACTTTTAAACTCCTGTGATTTAAGCTTTTTGTAGTTTTAATGCATGTGGCTAGGTTTTTATTTGAATTTATGATGTTTTTCTCATTTAATTGTCCAGTATTTAATGAGCATATGACAAAGAAGTTATTTTTACTAACACGCTAGCAAAAATCCCAGAGTGGAAAATGTGGATTTGTTGCTCACAGTTTCTAAATGTCACAGAGAAAATGTGTTGTTTTTTTCCCTCAGATTTCCAGAGCACAACATTTAAAATCTCAGACCAAAGAATAGCTGCTCCATCTGTCAGAGAAACGTAAGACAATGGCTTCATTATGCAGGGTTAAATATTTCAGCGTGACAAAATAAAAATCTGGCCCGTTCTCTCATGCTGCCGCTCTGAGCGTTATCAGCTCAGATGTCTTATTAATATCTGCGAGTGCTGAGTGTGAGGCCTGGCCTCACTCCTAATTTCCATAGAAATCATGAACTATTTTATCTGTGCATGCAAATCATTACTGCTGCTGCAGCCAGATAATTTCACCTACTTCATGTTTCATCCAGGCAGTTCAGGAAAAACCGCCAGTAAATCCAAAATAATGTGGCCAGAATATGAGTTTAAATAAATATTCAAGTTTCATTTTAATATGATCATGAATCTGTCAGTTTTCCTTTATTCCATTATGGGTTTTTGTTTGTTTGTTGTTGTTTTACAAAAAAAAACTTCATCTGACCACATTACATTGTAACATTTTCAGCTGAAATATGATCAGAATCTGTTGGTTTTTCTTTTTGTATTATTTTATCTTATTTTTATTTTATTTTATTACAAATGTGCTGTGGCCAGAATAAATGTGTTTAGATAACTAATGACGGGCTGCACAGTGGTGCAGTATGTAGCACCGTTGCCTTGCAGCAAGAAGGTCCTGGGTTCGATTCCCGGGGTCGTTCTCTCCGGGTTCTCCGGCTTCCTCCCACAGTCCACAGTGGTTTCTCTAAATTCTCCCTAGGTGTGTGCGTGTGTGTGTGTGTGTGCGTGTGTGTGTGTGTGTGTGTGTGTGTGTGTGTGCATGGTTGTTTGTCCTGTCTGTCTCTGCGGCAGACTGGCGACCTGTCCAGGTAACTCCGCCTCTCGGTCCGAACGTTAGCTGGAGAGGCACCAGCACCTCCTGACCCCACTAGGGACAAAGGTGTATGGAAAATGGATGGAGAAATAATTTAAGCTTAATTTTTAACCTAAATACGATTATAGTTCTGTCAGTTTCTTTACCTTATGACATTCTTATGAACACTGCCAAAAAATTCAATGTCATGTTGCCAGAATATATGTTTAGATAAGTAATCACACAAAATATAATTTTGAACTTAAATGTGATTATAAATTGTACTTCATGGTATTGTTTGTTTGTTTGTTTTTCTTTTTTCTTTGCCAAAAAACTGCCAACAAATTCAATACAATGTGGCCTGAATATGAGTTTAAGTAAATTACCAAGAACCATTTTTAGCTGAAATATGATAATAAATCTGTCAGTTTCCCTTTACTTCATACTATTATTATTATTTTTCTTTGTTTTTAGTGTAAAATATAAATATGGCTAGAATTGGTTGGAAGGCGATAAAAGCATGAAAGTTTGCACAAATGTTTTTCAGATGCAATTAAGATTAGAGGTACAGATAACTGTAATGATCATTTGCTAAGAAATCATTTTATTGTATTGATTAACTGTTTACAGTCCTGTTTGGAAGATGAAGAGGTTTCTATTACCTTCAGCTCTATTTTAAAAGCAACTTCTCAGTTTTTGCTGCTTTTCTGAGTAATTTGAACTCACCTGCTTCGTTTGCTCACATCCTGTGCATCTCCTGCTGCTCTGGTCTGACAAAACAAAGCAGGAGAGACGTTCACATTGCACCTTCACCTGTTTCCATGGCAAACATGTTCAGGTTCTGTGGTAAAAAAAAAAAAAAGAAAAGAAAAATCAATGACGGGACGTGTAGCTTCCCTCTGAGTCTGTAGATGTGCTTGTGCTCTGCATGGCTGCCAGGTTATTAGGCATTTTCACATGTGGGATCAAAAGAGACTCGGATGACTCAGAAAATCTTATGAAGCACAAACTGCTGCCACAAGCTTAGTCCTTAAAAAATAAAACCCCAATTCTCTGTGCCACATATCATCCCTCTGTGCTCTGCCACTTCTACAGGATCCGTTTTATTCGCTCCATTTAGGGTCGTCACGCCGATTTCACAGGAAAGTAAGGAGCAAAGACACATTTAGGACCTTAACTGTCCTTCATTTAAGAAAAACAACCTCTGCTGTCCAGGCGCTCACCATCTCTACTGTCAGACAGCGTGACATTTCCCTGCAGCCAGTGTGTGGCCTTGTGTCTCACTGCTGCCCCCTAAAGGCATGTAGCTGCATCACACCCAGGAGCAGGATTTCCAGATGACATTGAGGAGGCAGGAGGAGAAATTTACAACAGAGTATCAGGGCCACTGCAGAAAGAACAAACAGATTAGTCCAATGAATAGCTCAGAACATTCTAGAAAAAACTTGAACATTTCTGAGTTTCAAAAGTCAAAAATGTTAAACTTTTGAACTCAGAAATTTCCATGTTTTCTGAGAATTTGACTATTTGAAAATGGGGGGGGGGGTTATAGCAAATGTTTTTCTACAAAATCTCTGACATTAATCTCAAAATTTCTGAGTTGTTTCTGGCATTTTTTGTCAAGCTCCGAAATTTCCCTGGTTTTTTTTAGAGAAAATTTTTTAGATTAATTTTCACATATTTTTCCTAGAAAAGTTTAAACTTTTCAAACTCAGATTTTCTTTCTTTTTTTTTAAATAAAATATTTTCAAGATTGATCTCAAAATTTCTAATTTTATTGACAGAAATTTACTCTTCCTTTATTTCTTTCTATTTACAATGAAAGAAATATTTATACGCATCATAAATATTTCTATATTTGTGCTTTTTGCAAGGAAGTACGTTACTCCCAGCTTGTTGATGTGTTAAAGCAGTAAAACAAAAATAATCTAGCTGTAAATTATTTAGAAGATACTACATTTCTTGTAGTACTTTTGCCAAAATGTATTTGTTGATTGTTCCTGAATGTGTTATGTTGGTTTGAAAGATGTTAAATAAATCCTCACTGTTTGTTTATTTACCTAGTAGCTTCTTGTTGTTTGTTTTGCAGAGAGTGAGCGAGAAAGTCGGAGGAGCAGAAGGAACGAAGCTCGATGTGGACTTCACTGAAATGGAAAAGGCATGCCTCAGCTCATTATTATTATTATTGTTGTTGTTTCAGGATGTTTTAATGTCTTTTTATTACTATTTTTATGTTTTTTGCCCCCTTATAGATTTTGTCCATTTTAGCTTTTATTAATTCCTAAAGCATCATTACATTTATCTCGCCGTTTCTTCTGTCAGTCGGCTGAAATGTGTTTTCTATCTGCGAAGCGAAGCTGCGTGTTTTGACCCGCTCTGCATCGCTCCCGTTTCCTCTCCCTGTTTCTGTGTTTGGGTTTGCAGAGGGTGGACACCACGGCTCGAGCCGTTCTGGACATCATGACCAAAACCACCGAGTATCTGCAGCCCAACCCAGGTGACGCACCACTGCTGCACTACTTTAATGTTAAAAAATGATGTGTATATCCAAATATTTTATCTTACAGACCGCGCTGGCACATGTTTTGAATATTTGATGATAAATCTTTACATTTCAGTTAAAACGGTGGCTTCCCTGCCATCCAGTCCAAAACTTTAGGCCTGGCTATGTTGAGGAGGTTAACTGTGAAAAGTTTATTTTTCCAAGATATAAATTCTTTTTTTTTTTTGTCTGTAGCACAAAGTACTTCTGTTCTAGAACATTTAAAAAATGTTTATTGGTTTAATTTTTATACATTATTAATAATTAACTATAGTTACAGTAAATTGTTAGTTTTTTGGAATCTTTTTAAAAATTACCTAAACAAGAAACCTGAAGTCATGAGAAGTTTAAAACCTTGGAAAAAGTTGCTCATATTTTATTCTTTTCAGTAATTTGTTTAATAAATCATGCTTTGTAATTAGGAACATAATTAAATCTAAACTTTTACAAAACATGAGTTTTACAAATGGCCTCAATAAACTTGCAGTTTTTATCATTTCAATGAGGACAAAACATTTTAGTTGAATCCCCCCACCAATATATTTTAATATAAAAGTATTCTGTTTTTATTATATTATGTGTCTTTTTTGCTTAAAATTAGGAAATCTATCAATGAGAGCCAATTTAATAATTAATAATGTCCTAATAACAAATCTTGCTGGGCAATAAATTTCCCCAGAAGTTATTGCGATAAATGTTAATATTGTTATTTTTAAGTAATATTATTGCGACAAGTCAATTCGTATGCGTTATTTGAAAATACTCGTTTTAAATTACAAACAGCAACAATGGCAGTGTAGTAAACATGCTAATCAAGCCCTGTTTGTCGATTTATATACAGTATCTATTTTTTAGTTGCCGATTGATCACGATGGAACGCCAAATATGTGAAAAGTTTAATAAACATCAGCGATATAGCTGTAAACAGCCCACAGTATTTAGATTTCCTCTGTTTTATTGTGTTTTGTTGTTGTTGTCCAGCAACCAGAGCCAAGATGAGCATGATGAGCTCCATGTCCCGTATGCGGGGGCAGGAGAAGGGGCCGGGCTACACGCAGACCGAGACCATCCTAGGAGAGTCCATGCAGCGGTTCGGCCGGGAGCTCGGAGATTACTCCAACTTTGGTGAGGCTGTGGGCCTCGAAGCTAAAAAACACAGAACCACTCCTGAGAAAGAAAGTTGGTTTTGAAACTTGACATTTGTGGCTGCAGGTCTGGTTCTGATCGACGTCGGAGAGGCCATGCGTGAGCTGGGTGAGGTCAAAGACGCTCTGGACATGGAGGTGAAGCAGAACTTCATTGACCCGATGCAGAACCTTCACGAAAAAGACCTCAGAGAGATCCAGGTTGAGTGTTTTATTCACAGCAGCAGCAGCAGCTCGAGTTGGGCTGGAGTCTGTCCGCTCACTGTCAGTTTGACCTTGGCAGCACCACCTGAAGAAGCTGGAAGGTCGCCGTCTGGACTTTGACTACAAGAAGAAGCGCCAGGCCAAAGTGACGGAGGACGAGCTCAAAGCGGCGCTGGAGAAGTTCGATGACTCCAAGGAAGTCGCAGAGCAGAGCATGTTCAACCTGCTGGAGAGTGACGTAAGTCTCACACATCCACAGCCGGCCCAAAATGGTACGGGGCCCTGGGCAGAAACTGATTGGGCCCCCTGGTCCTGTTGAGAACCTCACCACCACTAACAGCGATTCAGTGGAATCTGGGTTGAGTTTAAATGGCCAAATCTAAAGTCAAACACGGATAATTGTTTTTTATTTGCTGCATCTCAGTCTGTCACGATTGTTGCAGAGATTATTGCGATAAACGATTACATTGTTGTTTCAAGTAATATAGTAATAGTGCAAGAACACATTCTCAAAGATCAATAAACTTTAAATTCTTATGAACTTTTCACGCTAGAACCAGGAGACATTTTAAATATCCAAAATAAAACAAAACAACAAATAAAATTAAGTCCTCCAAAAAAAGGATAGTTGAGACCAAAACACCAGATCATTACGATTACTTGATTTATTGCTTATTGTGACAGGCCACCAGCTGCAATACAAGAGTATCGTTTATAGAAATAACTTCTGGGACAATTTATTGTAGAGCAAAATTGGTTTTTGTGACAGGCCTGATTTCAACAAATATGCAAAAAAAAAAAAGTTTTATAAAAGCTACATAATGCAGCTTTAATTTTCCTTTTGGATTAATTAAGAAATTGTGAACTGAAATGAATTTGTGAAGAAATATAAAGAAAAGTTAAACTTATCGCATCAGATTGTAACTATGGTAACAACCATCAAACAATTAACAAGTTTCTTTGCAGCTATATTAGTAATATTTCTGTGCTGAATCCATCTAATTTAATATAACATTATTCCAATTCTTAATAAACATATAAAAATCTTTAGTGTGTTAAAATTTGAACATTTACTGAGCACCTGTGTTGGTTTCTCCATCAGATCGAACAGGTGAGCCAGCTGGCGGCGCTGGTCCATGCTCAGCTGCAGTACCACACCCGGTCCGCTGAGATCCTCACACAGCTCTCCAGCAAGATCGACGAACAGTCAGTACCAGCGCCTTAGAGTTTCATCCGGTCTAACAGAAACCAACCCTAAAGAACGATGGGTGTTAAACGTTTGAGCCGTATCCTGCTGAAACCAAACGTTTTGTTCTCTGCCAGGATAAGAGATACCTCCACCAAACCGAGGAAAGAGTTCATACCGAAGCCTCGCACGTCTCTGGACTTCAGCATCAGTGAGAACCACAATGGAGGGATCCACGGCGCTCGCTCTCCAGGTGAGGCTCCGCCAGCCGCCAGGAGACACAAAATCCTCATTCAGCTTTTTATAGTCAAGGAACATTTCTGGACTTTTATTTCTTCTTTGTCAATTTTCTGCCAGTCTTTCAAAACTCATTTTAAAAATATTTGTATTATTAATTTTCAAGTCAAAACAGTCACAATGCAAAACCACAAAATCTTACCAAATAATTTTGGTCTAGTTTCTTCTGCATATATCTTAGTACACTTGAAATAAGAAAGAAAGAGCTACTTTATAAGTACTTCTTCTGCAAAATATAGCAGGTTGTTTTAAGTGGATATTTCCTTAGTATTGATGGAAAAGGTTCTAGTTCTGCTGGCAGATTATTTCACTTATAACAACATATTCCTCCCATGCTATAAGTGAAATAATCTGCCAATAGAACTAGAACTTTTTCATCACTATTAAGAAATTATTGACTTAAAACAAGCTTTCTTTTGGCATTTAGCAAACCTAAAACTGCACAGGTTTAGTAAGGCAGTGAGAGAAAAAGTAAAACAAAAAATCTACTTCTAACAAAGTATTTCTCCTTATTTTTCCTCCAGCAAATGTTGCACTGGATTGTTTGTGCAGATAGTAAACTGACTGAGAAGCAGATGTTCGTTTAATTTCTGCAGCTTCCACTGTTTTTATGTGTGCAGCAGCTATATTGCAACATTTTTCAATATTCTAGAGTTGGGGTTTTCATTTCTGGAAATATTCAAGTTTATTTTTGAAAACTTGGGACTTAAACATGTTTTGTTCAAGTCCCAAGTAAATAAAAATTACAATTAACAACATATTAATGTATTGACAAATAAATCCAACAGGTAGATGTAAAACAGTCTCCATTCTACATAAAACCAATTAAATATGTTAGAAAATTAAATTAGTACATTTTTTTATTATTATTTCTGCAGCATTTATCAAACAACTCCTCATTTTCTCTTTTCCTTTATGATTTCTGTTTTTCCTGTAGGTGCCAGGTCTCCAGGTGAGCCAGGTCAAACTTGTTCCCACATCTCTGTTCTAATCAGTTCATTTTCTCAACATTTCTTCCATTTACACTGAAAACTCATCAGTGCGTCTGCCTCTTTCATTCCCTGACCCCCTTTACTCCCTCGTGCTGTTTCTCCTCTCTTCCCCGTTGCAGCCAGGTCTCCAGGTGAGACAGTTTTCTAAGACAGTTGTTGCTCTTAAATGTTTTGAACCAACAACAGAAAATCAGGTGCCGTCTGCTCATCCTGCAAAAGGAAACCTGATTGATAAAGACCAGAACGTTTTCACCAGCAGATGAGCATTTGGTGTTTCTGTTTCCATGTCGAAGGTTTTCTGATTTCATCCCTTTCTTTATTTTCCCACTTCTCCATCAGTTTGCCGTCCGGCCTCAGTTTCGTCCCACGTTCTTGTCACGCTAAACGTATCATCTCTTCGTCTTTTTCCATCAGTTCATCATTTCGAGCTAAAAGTTTGATTGCTTAAAAATATTTTCTCCTTTCCTCTTCGCAGCAAGATCTCCAGGTGAGAAAGAGTGACTTGGGAAGGGATGGAAAGTTTCTTGACCACTCTTCATTTTTTCCATCTTTGTGTCTTTGAGGATAAATTTTTCGTTTCGTTTTGTTTACTTTTTGCAGTGCAGTGCTGTTTCTTTCTAAACCTTCCTTCCTCACCAATCTTTGTTATTTGTAACTGAAGTCTTTAGGAAATGTGCTTGTTTCCTCTGAGTTAAATGAAATGATGTAACTCCCGCGTTTATTTGCATGCAGCCAGAAAGTTTCCCCCCTGGGAGCCAAGAAATGACTCAGTGGCATGAAACGGTGCTTGAACAAGTTCTTGAACTTTTCCACATTCTGTCATGATATAACCAGAAAATTTTCAAGAACATTTTACGTGATAGACAAACACAGAATAGATCGAAATAGTGAAGCAAAATTACAAGGATGCAGAGTTTTTAAATATTTCTGATAAAAATCTGAAAAGTGTGGCTTGACTTTATAGGTTTGTTCAAAGTTTAGGATATATGTTTTTAACCTAACCCTACTTTAAAGGGGCAGTATTATGTAAAGTCGACTTCTCTGAGCTTTACATTGTTATTCTGTCATGAAAAACAAACCTGGAGTGTTGCTTTCATCCTTTCATGCATGTTTGAGAAATCCTTTAGTCTCCATGGCAACCATTCAGTGGTGCAAAATACCTCAGTGAACCTAGCTCCGCCTTAAAGACGCAGCTCCTCCTCAGAGCTTCCAGCACACACTCCCTCCCCCCACTCCTTCAGACTAGCCAGCAGCAATTAGCAAACACCTGGTTGGAACTACACAATATGCTGAGCTCATTTTATGCTTCTCAGTGCTACGCCAGTAAAAAAAGTTGCTAAAGAGTTAATAGAGGAGAGATGTTTCAGAAAGAGCAGGAATTTCTTAAAGAGACAGAGGCCAAATTTCAAGGCGTTAAATTACAAAGTCATATTTGGTATATAGAGCAGTTTTATGACTGAAGTTTACATGGTTACTAGATTGTGCAATAAAGTGGCACCATGTACCTGGAAATCACATAATACTGCCCCTTTAAACTCCTTCAGGACTTTCTTCCTGATCCTGCGTCCTGTTCCTTCTTCAGGATGCTGGTTGTTCTCTAGGGTTTGTTAAAAGAATATAACTTGGTTGAGTGCAAAACAACATGGAATGTGATTTATTCTTATTCAGAAAAAGCTTATTTGCAAAAAAAAACCCTTGTGGACTAGAATAAAATCAGCTTTTAATAAATATTGAATTCATTAGATGTCTAAACTGGAGGAGTAAATTACAGTATCATCTGCAAATAAATAAATTTGACAGTCAGAATGAACATATGGAAGGTTATTAATGAAGACAGAAAATAGCAAAAGACCGAGGGATGAACCTTGTGATACCCCTTTATCAATGACCTTGAAATCAGAGTAAAAGGGGTAAATAAAAAAAACATATTTCAAATTTTCATTTTTTTGGGCTACAAAATTTGTAAAAAATTATTCATTTTTCTTCCAATTCAACATCATGCAGCACCGAGTGTTAGTTTGACATCAACTCTGAATAAAACAGGTTGTGTTTATGGTTGTAACGTCGCAAAATATGGAAAAGTTTAAGAATGCAGGACACTGTATCAACCCAGCAGAGTCTACTTGGTTGGTTGAAAGACTTTTAAGCCGCCCTAATTTGCTTTTAAAAACACATTGAAGTTTTCCAGATTTCCTGGGTTTCTGAGGGTCTTTCAAAGCTTTTCTTTGCCTTTTCAGTCAGGATGTTTACCAACTCTATTAAAGTCTCTTTTTGTTGCTAATCCTCTCCCATAATTTAGTAAAGTCACAGTTTTTATTAACTAACTCACTCTAGTGACGAAATAAGTGGGAGCATCTTCTCATTGAAACTCTAAAAGTGCATTTCCCAAAATGTTGAGGTTCTGATTCAAAATCTGTGAATCTGATCATAATTTCCCAAGACATAAATATTACAGTTGCTGTGTTTCTTCCTCTTTTTCTCTCTTACAGCCAGGTCTCCAGGTGAGTCTTTAATGTGATTCTCATATGAAGCTTTTTAATCTCTTTCAGCCTTTTCTGATCCTTCGTTTTTCCCTCCCAGCCCCGTTGGACCAGCCCTGCTGCCGCGCTTTGTACGACTTTGACCCTGAGAACGAAGGTGAGCTAGGCTTCAAGGAGGGCGACATCATCACCCTGACCAATAAGATCGACGACAATTGGTACGAGGGAATGCTGCAAGGCAACTCGGGCTTTTTCCCCATCAACTACGTGGATATCTTGGTGCCGCTACCCCAGTAAGACGTCAAGACTAACCAACTGTGTCTGCAATGAATCCCGGCCTCCAGTTCCAGTGTTTCCACTAACCTTTTCCCAAACATTCCTACTAACACAACCTTCACTTTTTCCGTTAAGGCGTCAAAAAGCAATGACACAAAATAAATAGGTGTGAAGAAGTTTGACCAACGTGCAGGGATTCACTAAACTTTTACTGAAAACGGTGTGGGGGGGAAAAAACCCAGCATTGACGTAACGTCCTCTCTGTCTCACGTAAGGTACTTTCAAGCTTCTATAGTCATTTTTGCATTTCGTCTCTGTTGTAGTCAGCTGTCAGTCCATTATTAGTTTATTAGAACAGCTTTACTGATTCTCAGTCTTTGTATTTTAGAAGGTAGAAACTTTTCTCTCATGTTCAGCAGACAAGACAAACTTTCTGTTTGTTCAGCATGAAGCTCAAATCATTTCAACAAAAATCTTTGTGGTAGGTTTTGTGTTAAATTTTCCTCCTTTTAATAGTGGAGGAAAATGACATTTTCCCAAGATATTCATGCAAAGAAGGATTTGATTCAGATCAGATTTAGCCAAAATTACAGACATGTTTGTCAGACTGACCTTTATTTTTCACGCAGCAAAGCATTGTGGCAGGACAAACGTCTGCATGTTTGATGCAACATGGTGAATACTGAAGGTTTTACCTCTTAAAGGAAGTCGTAACTTATAAACATCTTTTATGGTTTCTCATTTTTTCAGTAATCCACAAAATATATGGTTGAAGCATTAAGTCCTTACATATATGCCCCGGTAGAAAACATAGTTCATGTATTGTGACTGAATACCTTAAAAGTCTTAAAGTGAAAGTTGGATTTTTATTATGGGGTTCTGTAGAGTTGTTATTGGCAGTCAGTATCTTACATGACAGTTTGGAGAACCAGATTAATTTCTGATGGAGATTATAGTTTACAGGGTTACTATGATTTTATTGTAAATTTATGTTGTCTTAATTCTACGTCTAAACTCCTTCACAGCAGAATAGGAATTATAAACAATTCTAGGGAGAAAGCTCATTTTTTGCTGAGCGCTTTAGCACTTTTGCTAACTTTGAAAGCATACGGCTGACATCGCTGTCCCTAAATTAACTTTTCCAGATCAATTCTAAAGTGATCATTTACTTTGCTGTTTTATAAACTTTCAGTTGAATAAAGTTTGACATCTGTGTTGAAGTTCTGGTTTTCAAATTTAAGAATCATTCATGTAGTTAGATGTTTATATTCCTGCTCTTATTCTGAAGTAGGGGAAGGCTGTTCTGTTTCCTCTTCTCTGTTGTGCGGTGCAGCAAATGTTGTTTATTCTGTACCCAGAATGCATCACTGTACAATACAGTTTGAAATCTACTTATGTCTTGTGTAAATTAGGCTAAATCAGCAAGACTTAGCAAAACTAAACAACAATAAAACTGAAACATGAGTGACATGTCTCGTCCAAAGAAATACTTCCTGAAGCGCAGCCACACAGGTATGTGTGTACCGACAACCTTATCCTGCTGAAGGTGATATGCTAGGTTGTAAAACATGTTGTGTCATTATTTGTCTCAATATGGTTAAATTTAGCACATTAGCATTAGCTTCTGCTAAGTAAAATTAAGCTAATTTTACTTTATCTTACTTTACTTACCTTTGTTTTACATGATAATTTAGTAAACTTAGTATATTTACTTGGACAAACTTAATTTGATTACTTTAAACAAATTTACTCAACTTTTTTAAGTTGGATTGCCTGTTTTATTTTTGCAGTTTAGTGTTCGCTGCAAGCGATTCATTAATTCCCTTCTTCTTTCACACCAAATTACTTTTATAAGAACAGTTTGGTTGAAAATAAAAAATGAAACTTCAGATTATACATAATAGGTGGTTTAAACAACCGTTTAATGTGGAAGTGACGACAACTTTAAGATTTATGAAACAGTTTGCATCAATTAAATTTATGAATCTGGGTGTTTTTTTTATTTCAGAAATCCTCTCTGAAGTGCTTATCTCTAATCTGAAGTTAAAATACTGACTGCTCAATACTACTAGCAAAACTTCACTTTAAAAACTCTAAACTATGATTATTTAACTTCTCTTTGGAGCAATAGTTTCTTCTGCAGAGGCAGGTGTGGTTTTGCCTTTTAGTCCAATAATTACCCTCTAGTTTACTTGTAGAAAACACTAAGAGGAGAATAATTGTGAATATTTCCAGAAGTACAAGATAATGTGCAAATAGAGGAGTAGACTGAGAATTAATTTATATTTATTGAGGTAATAATAAAAGTTTTTTCTCGCATATCTCAACAGAGCTCAACATTTGTTAAATTGTTTGTGCACCAGATTGTTTTCTAAAAATCAAAAAGTCACGGTTCTTTGTTTTCATCAGCGATGCACACACCATCTCTAAGGCTTTCTACTCTTCTACGTTGACGATGCATTAAACTTTCTGCAGATGTTTTCAGCGTATTAATGTTGATGCATGTAATTTTAGGGGGAAGTGTGCGTATTTGGGTTTGCATATGGCTCATGTTCTGCACAGAAACAAGTAAAGAGATCCTCTGCTGCTAGTGAGCACCGTTTCTGACGGTGTTTAGCTTAAAAACAATAATGGAGGGATCGGTTTACTACATTCAGCAGCGCTACAATAAATGATGCAAAATCAACTATATATAAAAAGTGTTACTTTTATGTCAAAGGGAAGCACAATTTTTTGTTGGCTGGTGACAAATAGTGCTGCAGTTTGAAGAGGTTGTGTATTTATTCATTTTTTAAGCTAAATTCTTCCTTCCTTCTTTCACTTTTTTTTAAAGATTTCTGTGTATCTTTGCCCTCAATGAGGACTGTACAGCTTTTTCTGTGTTTTGTTTTTACCTTGTGTGTATAGTCATGCATCTTCAGTAACGTATTTTATTTTTGTAACTGTGTCAAAAGTATTCACAAACAGTATAGATGTGTATATATATATATACAGTATATAACGCAGAAGTGATGTTCCAAGTTGGGAGTGAGGCGGGTGGAGTTTTCTGTGCTGCACATGATTGTCTTTGAAATATTTTAGTGTTTTGTTTGTGTTTTTGTTCTGTTCTTGCACTGGATTCTATGACTGTACGCTTGATGTAAAGATAAGAAATGTGATGAGTCAATGTAATTTATTCAAATAAATACCAAGAAATGGTTATTCCCTAAAGTCTCTCCAGTCATATGTGGACCTAAGACTGTAGTCTTTGGAGAAAATGCTAAGATGAAAACCAATAAGGGATTCTTTGAAAGGAGTTAAGACTTGATAAAACCAGAAAAATTATATTTTGCATAAAAGAGAAGTCAGCTATCAGCAAACACTGCACATCTGCAGAGCTCATCGTACTCAGTGCAACGCTTCTAAGAACGGTTGTAAATGGCATCATGGCGGAGTACTGTCATGATGTGCTGAAGGTGGAGTGTTGAAAAGAGTAGGAGCTTCTTAAAGAGACAGAATTTCAAGCAGTCGACTACAAAGTTATTTTTGATATATACAGCATTTTTATAACTAAAATTAACTTGATTCTGCTATAAGTTAGTACTATGTGATTGGAAAACACATAATACCTGCTTTTTTAGTTAGTGGTGATTTAACCATTAGTTAATCTATTGATTTTATATTCCTTTATTTAATCAGGTAAACCCCGTTGAGATCTAGATCTCATTTTCAAGAGGGACCTGAGAAAAACACAACATAAACACAACAATTAAAAAAATATGCCATTCACATAAGAAATGAGCTGGAAATAATTAATGGTCACTTTGTTACTGAACTGTTAGTTAATGATGAACTCCAGATCACTAATTACATGTTAAATTACTGGTAGACTTAGTTTTTGTCTTTTCTTGGATAACTAAGGATCTCATCACATGGATATTTGCCATGTGATTCAACATTCATCCAGAGTTGGTTAGTAAGTAGTTAAATTAACTAGAGTAATTTTTTGGGAAGTTACTTAGTTAGTTGTTTTTAAGATTTTACTGGCCTTCATTTGAAAGTAGTTAATGAAAGGTCATCAGGTGGGAATTCAAGCCTGTGACAGCCGCGTCGAAGACCAACGCCTCCATACATGGGTTATGCTTTAGTATTGCTCCTCTTATCTGAGGAAAAGTTCTGGCTAATCTACCCACTGAGTAACTTCACTGAATGAAGAACAAACATGTTTTAACCAAACACTCACCTGCAGTTTTTTGTCAAAGTTTTATATTGAATGTTTGTGCAAAAATGTTCACTTCTTCCTCCTCCTTTTCAAACAGAAAAGTAGTGGTAAGCTAATTATTTTGTTCTTGGTTGTGTAAGCAGGCTTTCTCTACTACTGATTGCTTACATCTTCTTTTTAAAAACCTGTTAGAAATAAATAAATCAAATCAAGGATTACTTTTAAAAAAATGAGGCAAAGCACTTCAGCGTTAATTCACACGGTTGGAAAGACCTCAAGATTTCCAAATATCTGATCAGAAAGCAGATATGACAGTTCGCATCAGTAAAGGCCTTCAGTTCGCCACCCTTTATCACTCAGCGCTTGCAGGGAACTCCCTCGCTCGTCAGCAAACACACACCTCCACGGAGCGCTGCAAGCCAAGAACGCATCAGGAGAAATTACTGCAGGTCTTTAGTTCAGCATTAGAGCATATCATTCTCACTGTCACACAAACTGATCACAGCAAATATGGACTCTGCCTTCAGTTTGTTTGAGCTGGTGTGTGTGAGATGGGTCTCCAAACATTTATGCAAACTGAAAATACAGTACCGACACTACACTGTGTGTGCAGGTGTACACTGTGGATAAAGGGCGTCTCCTGCTCAGTCTTGTTTACAAAACCTTGCCAGCGCCTGGATCTGCCAGAATCGTTATCTGTTGCTTGCCAAAACATCAAACCTAATCAAAAAGCATCATCTGGCCTGGTGAGAGAATTTAATTCTCTGAGATCAGACGACTCTGCTTTCCTTTGCTGAAGCACTTCGGGATTTTTTTCTTGAAAGGTAAAGTTTGACTTGTGTAGTTAGTTATGTGTGAACACACCAGCGCTTCATGAAGGTGCAGCAGAAACTTAACATCCTTCAGAAGTACAACCTATCAAATGAGCTGCTGGTCATCTTCAACACAGACATTATTCAGTCTGTTCTGTGTTCATCCATCATTGGGTGGGTTGCCTGCAACGAACAATCACCCAGGACAGCTCTAGGGTCCAGAAAGGGACAGCTAACATCTCTGCAGACCCCACACATCCTGGACACAAACTGTTTAGATTCTTACCTTCAAAATGGCACCACAGGAACTTACGCGCTTCCATTAACCATAAACTGAAATTACGAAAATATATTTGCTTAATGGAAACGCCAATTTTGAGAAAAATCTTTTTTGATAAAAAGTGTCAATGTTTATATCCATCGCTGCAATATTTTTTACTGATGATTTTTACTTTATTGCATGAACAAACTTATTCACAACTGATTTTAATGTAATTTCTTATTTGATGGAAACACTGCAATTGTGAAATTGTGTTTTTTCGACCTGAGATGTGCAAAAATCAGGACTGAAAACATTACATTTATCTGCACCTTCACATAAAAATCAAAGATTACATTATAGGTTATTATAGTTACTTTTTACATTTTAATGTTTAATGTTTCTCTTCATGTGACCCTTAGATTTGATCAATTCTATCTGTTTCTTGTTTTTACTGTAACACATTGAATTAAGTTATGCATGGATGTTGCTAGCAATAGATTAGCATTTTCTTAAACAGTAGAGAAATAATCTCAGAAAAACAACAGAGCAAAGTGATTTTTTTTTCCCTGAACTGTCTGTCAACAAGAAGGTCAAAGCAGCAGCGTCTGACTCAGCGCCACAACCCTGGTGGTCAAAGCTCATGGGGAAAATCTGCCTCCAAGCAAACAAAGCACACCAACCTGGCTGCACACACACTCCTGCATCTAATATAAGATTTAAAGCGCCAAACTCTGCAAGTCTGTGGAGGATGACGACAAAGAGCGAGAGGGAGATGAGAAAAGCAATCCAGTAAAAAGCATTCCTCAGATGCTCCTTCCTGGTGGGTGGCCTGCTGGATGCGCCGCTCTGACTTACAGACACTGCGCTAAGAGCCGCATGCTCTACGACCGCTGTTTTTAATGCATCTTCTGAAGGTGTTTCAAATCCAGTCAGACTGGCCCATCTGCATAAGTTGGCTTCAGTGATACGTTCAGTTTACATGTGAAGGAAGGGGAAGCAATGCTGCGCGCCCGGTCCGCAGCTCAGCTGGCCAGCAGTGGCAAGCTGAAACTGGCAGCGCAGGCAGCCACTCCATCACTTCTGACACTTAAATCAGCAGCAGCTCTTAATGCATGAATGGCACGCTGCATCTCTGTGCTGGTAAACCCCCAGACTGCAGCAGACCGCAGAACACCCACACCAGTCGCAGCAGGCATGCTGCACACCGTCACCAAGGCTGCTCAAAGGATCAAACTCTGGGTCCACCCACAGAATAAAGAGCATTCAGACTGGTTCTGCTTTGCAGTGCCATGAACAACTTCTGCAGGATGCATGAGGTAAAAAACAAGCCCTGCTACTTTTCTTTAGCTCTCTGACAAATGTTGCTGTAAAGATGTGAAACCTTTGCTTCACATCAAACTTTTATAAAAAATTATACTGAAGTTATAATCTTTGAACCTAAAGAGGAACAATAAGGAATCAGCAAAGGTATAAACTAGAGATCAGGCCTGAAATCTGGGCGTAGTGATGAACTCTGACCTGAACCTTCAGTCACATAAAGACAGTTACAAAATCGGCCTCCTATCATCTGAGGAACATTTCCACGATTAAAGGACTAATGTCCCAGCAAGTTCTGGAGAACCTCATCCATGTGTTTATTTTTAGTTGCATTGTTTACTGCAACATTATCTTCACAGGTCGGCCTAAACAATTAGATCCAAAACGCTGGTGTTGGTGTTTTTACTAAAACCAGGAAGATAGAGAACATCACCCCAGAACTACAGTCCTTCCACTGGCTCCCTGTAGCTCAAAGGACAGACTTTAAAATACTGATGTTAGTTTATAAATCACTGAACGGCTTAAAGATCTGCTTGAATTAGTTATTTTGCCAGAAAGTGCTGGACCAGAATATGTTTCTCTTTGAAGACACATCGTTTAGCTTGTTTTAGTGTTTCTCTCTCACTTTGAATCCTTTGTCTTGGCGTGTCCACAGACTGCCTCATCTAACCTACATTTCTTTTGTGTGTTAATTGTGGCTCCACAGACACAAAAAGATCAGACTAACCTTTCCCTCTTTCAGAGGCACACCTCAATGTCTTTGTATTCCACTTTCCATGCATTCAGTCGATTTACATAACATCAATTCACAAGTGTCATCATTGAATTGAAAAAAGTTTCAATTTGATGACCCAAACAATCCAATTAATCCTAGTTATCAAACTGTGGATAAACTCAGGTATTTATTCAGATTGCACTGAGTCATTGACTTGCAGCATTCACTCCTGGACATAGTGACAGCAGACAACCAATTGCACTGCATTGTTGACTTTACAGTAATTCCTCATACTGAGCATGCATGTAGTGACAGTGGAGAGGAAAAACTCTCCTTCAACAGGAAGAAACCTCCAGCAGAACCAGAACCTGGCTCAGTGTGAGCAGGCGGTTTAAGAAGACTCAAAGACTCACATTTGTCTTGATGATCAGGAAGAGCTTTTGACAATGTGCAAACAACAATAACAACACGGCAATATTTAAACACGGTGGTGGGAGTGTGATGCTGTGGGATTTGTTTGCTGCTTCAGGAACTGGATTTCATTCTGACTGATGAAACTCTTCAATGTGGCTCAATTCAAGCAAAGGTGGGTCAAAAAATAGGACAATTACTTTTTAACACAGGGCTGGATTGTTTTAGAAAGCCTGTTCCTATAATAAACAATTTAAGAAAATTAATTTTATACTTCTTCCAGTTATTTTGGTCTTGTTTGAAGCAATAAAATGTGATGAAGCCTCCAGAGTTAATTAATTGCACTGCAAATCTGTATCTGTAAAATTGCGCAATTTGACATTTCGAAAATAAATATTCTTAATAGAAACACACCAATTTCAATAAAACTAAAGAGTTTTGGTGCTCGGATGAGGTGGGGTTTTGGCCCTTGTGAAATTGAGTAATTTCACAAAACTGTAATGGAAACAATTTTGTTGCATCACACAAGTCACATGATCAACGCCGGATGTGTCCACTGGTGCAAACCACAAAGAAGACGATGACAGGAAGTAGTTGGAGGATGACGGTACAGCATGTTTTTTTAATGACTTATTGCAAGACAAAACTTGCACACATGAGATTTTAATTGCATTTCTTATTTAATGGAAACACCACAACTGCAAATTGTGGGGGGGGTTTTCAACGTTAGCTGTACATTGACAAAGTTTTGCTCACATTTGCAATGGAAGCGCAGCTATTTTTGTGCAATTTGCAAAATAAACAATAAATGTTTGAACAGCTAATCTTTAAAAGCAAATCTACATGCTGAGAAACTAAAGTTTCAGCAGAAATAAAACATACCAGCAGAACTGCAGATCCCTCATAGTGACACCGACTGAGGAGCAGCTGGTTGTGGGAGCGTGCCATTGTGTGCCGCTACATGTTTTTGTGTGGTGTTCATACATAGTTTCTCTATTCAGCCGGGAAGCCGGGCTCTCAACACCAGAGCGAGGCAGCTAATACCCCTGTCTGTCAGAGGCGCTCAAAGAGCAAGTGATTGGAGATGACAAACGAGGCGGTAAGACAGGTCAGGCAGCTCTGAGGCCGAAGCGAAGACGGGAAGACGGAGGCGAAGCTGAAAAGAAATGTGTATTGTTAGCGATGATGAGGTACCAAATCGGGTTATTAGTGGAACCATGAGGGTCTCTGGGTTCCAAACAGGCAGCAATAATGTTAAAAATTAAGGAATGTTTTAAGAAATATTTATGAAATTTAGGAGAGCAGAGTAATAGTTATTTAAATTTTTAAATTATATTTAGCCAGGCAGGATGGAATAACATCATATTATTTACTAGAGAGAGGGACTCGAGTTTGGGACTTTTGTGAACAGTCTTTACATTTTTATGTTTTCAATCTCTTGTCTGTGTAATCGTCTGCCTTCTGTATGTTATTCTCTTCTCCATATGAACACTGCAAAAACACAAAATCTAATCTAGTTCACTTGACAAAAGACAAAACTAACTTATAAGTAACTCTTCAGCAATATAGGAGCTTCTTCTCAGTCAATAACACCTTGATGTTGATAAAGTACTAGATCCACTGGAAGATTATTTCACTTATAACAAAACATTTTCCCATGTTATAAGTGCAATGATCTGCTAGTGGAACTATAACTAGTTCTTTTATCAATACTAAGGAATTACTGACTTAAAACAAGCTCCTATATCATTGTGAAAAGTTGCTTGTACGTTAGTTTTGTCTTTTTTTGCATGCATAGACATTTGCACAAGAAATGAGACAAAATATTTGGCAAGATTTTGTGTTTTCACAGGGTAGTGCTAATATAAAACGATAAGTGTGTAAATATTTTATTAATCTGATCAAAGCAGTGTTTATCTGTTTACTGGCAAATTATGTCAATCAGTCCCTCCACTTCGCAATTCCAGAAATTCATGCAAAATCAACAGATCTTAACTTTTTTTAGACAAATGCATAACTGCAGATTTATTGCTTTTTTTGTGGCAAAACTTGTGAAAACATTGGGTTTAAGTGATGCTAACTCCCACCTGTGGGTGGCAGCATTTGTTACTTCTACTAAACTGCTGCCTCAGTCTTGCGTGAAATAAATTCTAATTTATCGTCAGACATCAGTGCAAATATTGTTTTTTTGTTTTTTTTCAATCGCCCCGCAAGGGGTCTTTTTGTGGGCTCTAGTGTCCCTTTTTCAAAGTAGGCTGACAGGAAAGGGGGAAGGACATGCGGTAAACGTCGTCGGGTCCGGGAGTCGAACCCACGACAAGGCTACGTTGCCTCTGAATGTGGGTCGCGCTAACCCCTCCGCCACCACGGCACGCCCCAGTGCAAATATTGTAACAGAAATATTGCAATATATCTATAAGTTGGCACCAAAAACTGTTTTTAATTGCAAAAAAATCACAAAACAATCGCAAAATATTTGAGAAAGATGTTCAAAATGGTCTAATTTTAAAAAGTACTTATTGAATATTTACCAATATTTTAAGTTTGTTCATGACTTTTAACAAAATGTTCTGGCACAACCAGCCCTCTAAAACATTTATTATCTTGATAAGAACCAAAATGAAAATGCATTTGACTCCCCTGTCCTACAGGAACAAGGCCCTGAAGAAAGACACAGTGCACAGATTATTAACACTACACTAAGTAAACAATCTCCTCACACAGCCTATAAACCTACTTTCATGACCAGGACCAGCCTGGTTACTGTGGTTCTACATACTTCATTGTTTCTCTTGCGGCTCTATTTGTTGCCCTTTGTTACCCAATAAAAACACCAACCTTGTTTCTACAATAAACCTGGAGGCGATATTCATGTATTTACAAAACAAATGTTACAGTATTTTAATCAAAACCAATGTGACAATGGAAGGCGTAAAAACATTGAGCTAAAACTGAGGCATTCGAGAACCTCAGGTTTGATAAACATCTACCTCCATTTTAAATATTTAGTTAGCAAGCTAAATATTTAGCTCCACAAATAATGAGCAAGCTAACAATTTAGCACTGAGCTATTTATTTTGTAAATCAAATATTTATCTTGTTCAGAGAACAATTTTTAGCTAATATGCAAATTCACTTGCCGATAAACATCACTGGACTATCAAAATAAAAGCTGAGTATTGAGAACTTCTAGATAAACTCCAGCTGGTGAGACTGAATCCTTCAATGCTGACGCAGTCACTGTTGCTGTAGATCTGTTGGTAAATGTCTGTTTTGCCTTTAAAGCCGTTTTATTTTTACCTTAAGATCAAATGCTGTACAGGAACAGGAAAATAAACGATAAAGAGACGACAGGAAGCGATTCAAAAGTAAAAGTAAAGACGTTCAGAGGCCACAGGTTTTATTTTGGTTATATGACGTAGTCCACTTATGTTTATTTAAAGGTGAATTTGCATATTGAAACATTTAGCTTGCTAACTAAATATCTCCTTTGAAATATTTAGTTATTTAACTAAATATTAAGCTTGTCAAATCCAATGTTTAGCTTCAAACAAAAATATTTAGTATGTAAATATTGCCAAAAAAATATTTACCTTCAAAGTAAATAGTTTGTAAAACTTGCAAACTAAATAAATAGCTTGAAACTAAATATTTAGTTTGCTATATTTAGTTGGCTAACTAAGTTTTTAACTTTAAGAAATACATTTTGACTTTGTAAACTAATTTGTAAAGTTTGCTAACTATTTAGTTTCCTAACTAAATATTTAGTTTGGGTCTAAATATTTAGTTCACAATCTAAATATTCATCTTCATAACTAAATATTTAGTTTGTGAACATTTATTCACAAACTAAATATTTAGCTTGATAACTTAATATTTACTTTGAAACTGTGATCTTTATAAATGAATGAATAATCTGGAAAAAGGACTGGAAAATCAACAACATTTCTTTCTATATGCTAAACCACCCAAATTTCTCCCAGTTTAAAATTATGTCCCACATAATTTTGGTCTATCACATAAATGGCCAATAAAATTTGTCATTTTATCATCACTAAGTATGAAAAATCTCAAGAGTAAATGTTCTGGCTGACAGATTTGCTTTGACGTTGACAAAATAATGTTATTGGTGATCTGAAATAAAAAAAAATACAAAAATGGAAGTTATTGGTCGACATCACCAGACCAGTTACAATTTAAACAGATAATCTATCTATTATTCATAGATGTCTGGCTTATGAAAGGCTTTTTTAAATGTGAGCGAGAGCCAGTGAGAAAGGCTTTGATGACAAATGGTGCCAGGCTGAGGCCAAGCCGCACAGCATGCAAAACAGCGCAATGGGACAACATTTGGTGTGCAAATCCATCAGTCCATTCAAATGGTGTTCCAAACAAAAAGCTGATACACAAACAAATTAATAAAGCCAGGAGGGAAAATCAGAATAAATGAAAAAAAAAAAAGGTATTTCATTTGCTCGGTCTTTTCAAGCTCAAATCAAAGAGTTTTATTCATTTTATTCGTAACGCTGCAGATGCTGCGTCATTACAGAGCGTCTTCCCCGGCCCGATGCGAAGGCGTATCAGTGGGCAGAGGCAGTGGAACCTGTCTGTTTCTGGGTCCATTCTCCTGCTTTAATCCAAGAGACGGGCACACCCATCCCGTTTCAAACAGCACAATGGCAGCTGAAGCCTCTCCACGCATGACAGAGGGAGGCTGCTGGAGCCTGTGAGCAGCCAAGACCTCTCCCACATGCAGGGAGGCAAAAATATGAATGGCCCATTAAATATGAGCATGACCTGAAATGTGTAGAAAAAATTGAGTCATGTCACGTGTGTTGTCTCTTTGCAACATTCAAAAGGTTTTATGAAAGTCTTTGAAAATGTCAAAACAATTATCATAATTTCAATGGAAAGGGTCCAAAATGCACTGCAAAGACTTTCATAAAACCTTTTGTTTGTTAAACTTTGACTCAATTAGGGTGAAAAGCACTTAAAGAATCGCTTTAAATGGGATGTGTAGACACTTTCTTACCTGGAGCCTGTTTCCGTTTCTTAGCTAAATCTAGATCTAGACACGCAGCATGTTACTGATTATATCTGGAAATTTTGTGAGAAGGGGAAGACATGCGGAAATGCCGCCGGGCCGGAAATCGAACCCGCGACAGCCGCGCCGAGGACCAAGGCCTCCACATGTGGGTCGCGCCCAACCCCTGAGCCACCACAGCACATCCCTCGTATTAATTTTTCTCAACCTCTGAGTTGGCTATGCTACACACAAACCCATTGCCATAGCAATCGACTGACAACAGCTCCACTAATGTATCAAGATTCAACACCACAAAACACGCAAACATTTCCTGTGTAAAGAACAGAACATTCAGTCTGTTATAGTTTGTTTTTAGGTTTGATGTTTATTTTGCAATTATTAGTAAGTGATCGTTGTGGTAGGTTAGCTACCGCTACTATTAGCTAATCTAACACAGCGGTGGTTGATTAGCTAATTTAAACACCTGCTCTACTGATGATCTGTCAGAGTTGGTGTGTGGGTTGCCTTTTTTATGCTTGTATTGACTATTTGTCCCGAAAACTTAATTCCAAAATCAAAAAATTCAAATCTCAAAAAGTGGTCAAAACAAAATGAAATAAACTCAAACAGTCAATACTGGGCATCATGGGTTCTGGTTTACGCAGTACAACAAAGGTCAAACAGTCAAAATGCTCTTAGTTTACTTTTATTCAATCTTTTGCTAAAACAAGTTACAGGCTTCGGATAAACCTATCCTAACTCCTGCACCTGTTCTCACTGATAACACTGACTGATGACAGACGGACAGGTAAAAAACCATATGACCACCCATGTGCCTAAAGACTCATCTAAACTCTACGTATTTATACTGTGAAACACACCCACTTCCCAAACTGAAATCAATTAACTAATTAAGTGAATTACTAACCAAAAACTTATTTAGAAACAAAATAAACATTCTAATTATAAATCAACTATAAAACAAAAAAAATAAACTAAATAATCTACATTCTAAACTTTAACTGAAAATAATGGAGAAATAGCTCCTACACTCCAGCCCCTAATTGTGCATTAAATCACAATTAAATCTCTAATTAAAGGAGCTATTCTAACAACCTCAATATTGTCCTACATTAATGCAAAGACATAAATTCTTCTTTGTCCTTCATTTCCATAATGACGAACCTGCAAGAGAAAAAAGAAAGAATAGAATAGGATAGAGTAGAAAGAATAAGAATGTCTTTAGTCTGCAGATGCCTCCAGAATTACATTTTCACAGAGAAGATGCAGTTCTCTATGAAGCAGTTGGTCCAGTCGTACAGCAAGGACGGCTGCAGTGAGCTCCAGTCGAGGGATGGTTGTCTGCTTGAGGGGAGCGACTCTGGCCTTTCTTCAAACTTTGAGATCCTCTTCAGGTCGTCCAGCCAGTCGGTCCATTGTTTGGAAAAATGATGGTGAACTGCATCATCCCAGCCCAAGTTTCTCCTGCAGAGCTCACTGACAGTATTCCTCTTCTTGTGCGAGACCGTTCTGGAAGGGAAGCTTTAAATTTAAAGGAGTCACTTTGAATGCACCACTGCAATCCAAGTGCACGTTCCATTGGAAGCTCCAAATCCATTTCTAACATTTCTTTTGCTTTGGTGTTGCCCGAAACCAGTTGCAGAACGGCGGGACTGTTACTGAGCCACTTTGAGAGCTTAAATCCTCCTTTATTGCAAAGAGATGTCAAATCTTGAACAAACTTTATTGCTTCCTCTTCTGTAGGCAAAGATTTTAAGCAGTCATCCACATAAAAATTATGCTTGATTGTACTGACCACTTCAGCTGGAAACTGCTGAGCATTATCTTCTGCTGTTCTTCTTAATGCATAATTTGCACAGCTTGGGGAGGACACTGCTCCAAACAGATGTACTGTCATCCGATATTCCTGTGGAACTTGCGATGTGTCACCATTGGGCCACCAGAGGAAGCGAAGACAGTCTCTGTGTTTCTCTGGAACATGAACCTGGTGGAACATAGCTTGAATATCTGCCATAACTGCTATTGGCTCTTGTCTGAAACGCAGAAGAACTCCCACAACTGAGTTAGTCAGATCAGGTCCTTGTAGCAGCTGGCAGTTCAGTGAGATTCCCTTGAATGTTGCGGCACAGTCAAAAACAACTCTTAATTTGCCTTTTCGGGGGTGATAAACACCGTGGTGGGGTATGTACCACACCTTGCCCTCATTGCCCATTAATTGATCATCAGGTACAATTTCAGCATATCCATTACATAGCATGTTATTCATAAATGCAATGTAATCTTTCTTAAAGGTGCTGTTCATGTTAAACTTTCTTTTCAGGCTCAGAAGACGTTGTTCTGCAACACAACGATTAATAGGCAAGACGGAACTTTCAGATTTAAAAGGCAAATCAATACAATAGTGTCCATTTTTTAATTGTGCCGAATTATTCATGATATTCATGAACTTGATGTCTTCTCTAGACATTTCAACTTGCTCTTGGGATGTTTTTTCATTGAAATCATGATTGTATTGTTCAATCAACATTGTTTCCAGATGTTTAACAGAAATCTTGTTTACAGTGAAACTATGATAGCCTGTTTTGTTCCTTTCACTCCGGAGTGGACCATTGATGACCCATCCAACTCGGGTCCAAACTGCATATGGGCCTTCCTCCTGACTGTTGATCAGCTCCCATGGCTCCATTACTTTAGGTGCGTCTGTGCCAATGAGCAGATCTACATCAGCATCTATGTCGTGGAGCTTGATGCTTTGCAGGTATGGCCACTTGTCGATGTCCTCCTGTTGTGGAACATTTTGCTTTGAAACAGGCATTAGTTTCTGTGTCATGACATCTGGAAGGTCAATGAAATCATTTCTATCAAGTGCTGCCACTTGAAGTCCAGAGATGATGTTTGTACTCACAATATCTTTGTGTCCCATTGTTTGCAGTTGAATGCTTGTTCTTTTACCTTTCAGTTGCAGCTTCCGGGCCAAACTTTCAGTGCAGAATGTTCCTGTGCTTCCTGGGTCCAAAAATGCATATGTCTGCACAGTGATGTTGGTTTTTGGACTCCTGACTTGAACTGCAACAATAGAAAGGTTTGAGTTATCTTCATCACAGACCCTGACATGACCACAGGTCTGAGTCATTGTGGAGGTGGTACTTGGAGGATTCTGTGGATGTCTGGAGAAAACCTCTGTACTCTCCTTGTCGATGTGCAGGACACTGGGATGCTGCTGGTGACAAACAGAACAGACCAAGCGACCTCTGCATTCTCTGCTTATGTGACCCACCTTTAAGCAGCCAAAACACATTCCCTTTTCCTTAATAAAGTTCACTTTATCTTTATGTGACTTGTCTTTAAACTTAAAGCATTTGTCAATTGTATGATTACTTAGGAGACAATACAAACAGCTATAACCCTTTGAGGACTTGTTCTTATTTTCAGATGGATCTTCATTTTTTACTGCAAGAACATTTGTAGCAAAACTATTCCCCCTTTTCTTCTGTTTGATAAAGCTGCTGTGGGTGTTTTTAGAGTTGAGCTGTTGAAGATCTATAATGTTACCAAACAGTGGATCAGATACAACTTTAACTTGTTTTTCAATAAAAACAACCAAATCAATGAATAATGCCCTCTGACCCCTGTGTTCCTGCAGGTCACAGGCTACATTTCTCCAGCTCTCTCTCATTTTATAGGGAAGCTTTAGGATTATGCTCCTCATATTTGATGGCAAGTCCAATTCTTTCAAATGAGTAACATATTCTGTTAAATTTGAGCATCCCTTAAGAAACAGAGAAAATGCTTGCAGTGATTTAATGTCCTCATTTTTAATAGCTGGCCAGTTGTTAATTTTGTCCATGTAGGCCTGCGCAATTTTATATTCGTTTCCAAAATGTTCAGAAAGAAGACTTTTAGCTCTAGGATAGCCCAGTTCTGATGGCAAATGCTGGCAACTATGCACAAGGTCTCTAGGCTGCCCCCTAGTGTATTGTTCTAAAAAGTGCAAACAGTCACTCAAATTAGACGTTTTGGCCTCCACGCTGTTCTCAAACGCTCTTATAAATGATCCATATTGAAGAGGATCACCATCGAAAACAGGGATGTTTCTTGGTGGCAAGACAGAGTTTTGGTTTTGCTGAACCAACATGGCAGTGATGTCATTTTGCCGCTGCATGATGTCAATAATACTGACTTGTTGATCTAGTTGAACAGTTAATTCATCACAGACACTTTGTGGCTTATCAACACTTTGAATTGGTGGCTTTTGTTTCAGCCTAACAACTGGTTTCTCAGCGATGGCAGAAGACATTTTAAAATCGTCCATATTTCTCTCTGGAACGAATACTTTGGCACAAGGATCAAGCGCTAAGTTGGAATTGCGCTTTTCAATATACGAATTCATGCCATCAGAACATTTTGAGCCACAATGTGAATTTATTTCCAACACACGAAGTTTCGCGTTAGCAGCCGCTAACTCAGTCTCAAGTTCTAGTTGCTCTTTTTCTTGTTTTAGCTTTTCCTCCTGCGCTTCCAACTGATGTTTCTTTTTGAGTCCTGCGGCGCGCTCCAGCAGCGCCGCTCTCTCGGCCTCCGCCTTAATGCGAGACGAAGATGTAGAAGAGACACGGGACACCTGAGAGCCTGACTTAGACTTTACAGAGCGCACATTGGAAGCGCTGTCTTCAGGATTAATTGCGTTATCAACATCATTCTTGTCTTGATCGTAATCATCTGCACTGGGCTGCACAAAGGGCGTCTCCCGTTCACATAACCAACCCCTGACAAGCTCAGTAAACTCGTGGTAAGAACTCATTTTATTCTGGAAATGTTCGTTTTGTTTCATGAGTTCATCAGAGGGGAGTGGCAAACTTGTTAAGTTTTTATGAGACGCCTCTGCATCCTGAGAACATTGAATAAATGTAGCAAGAAGAGAATTCACTGAGTCAGCTTTATCATTTGACTCCATCAAAATATTTAAATCGTCCATTATTCGTCTTGCTTGCTTCAATTTAGCAATTCTTTTATCTTGGCACATTTTTATATAAGACATCAAGCCTTTCTCAGTCATTTTAATACTTCGTTTAGATGAAATCTCCGAATCACTCTTGGTTGACTGTGCTTTCAATACATCAGACATTTTAGCCAAACACTTTGAACTGCTTGCAGTTTTGTCTATAACTTTCCTTTTTTCTTTAAAAGTCACTGGCTGTGCGTAAAGGTGCAGCGCTTTAACTCAGTCTTTAATTCATCATGTTGACAAACTTGTACGGTAACGTTGATCGCTATCATCAAACTCCTGTCGTTTGGCCGTTTTCCTTTACAGCATTAGCAATCATTGTACATACCGCTGTCACTGAAGAAAGACGTGAGGGTTTAGAGCTTGGAGGTGAAGCACCTTCATGGCTTGTGGGCGTGGCCGCTTCCTCCAGCTTTTGGCGTCCAGAGAACAAAGGAAGTGGTTCCTCCAAACTTTACGGAGCCATCCGCCAATTTGAGACGGTTGATTAAACTCCAGGATCGTCTTTCTTACTTGCTATCGTATCAAAAAATGCCAAGGTCGGGTTTTTTACTTGAAGTGTATTGACTATTTGTCCCGAAAACTTAATTCCAAAATCAAAAAATTCAAATCTCAAAAAGTGGTCAAAACAAAATGAAATAAACTCAAACAGTCAATACTGGGCATCATGGGTTCTGGTTTACGCAGTACAACAAAGGTCAAACAGTCAAAATGCTCTTAGTTTACTTTTATTCAATCTTTTGCTAAAACAAGTTACAGGCTTCGGATAAACCTATCCTAACTCCTGCACCTGTTCTCACTGATAACACTGACTGATGACAGACGGACAGGTAAAAAACCATATGACCACCCATGTGCCTAAAGACTCATCTAAACTCTACGTATTTATACTGTGAAACACACCCACTTCCCAAACTGAAATCAATTAACTAATTAAGTGAATTACTAACCAAAAACTTATTTAGAAACAAAATAAACATTCTAATTATAAATCAACTATAAAACAAAAAAAATAAACTAAATAATCTACATTCTAAACTTTAACTGAAAATAATGGAGAAATAGCTCCTACAATGCTTTTTAACTGAAACATAACGAATTCCACAGCAGGTCTACATGTTGTGGTTGTTAAAGTCCAGTTAGCATAACTGTCCTATTTCCCTCTCCCTCATTTTTTTTATTAAAACTTTTTCCTGATCCTTGTTATCTGGTTGTCGTGGTGTTGAGAATTATCAAAGCACTACGTCCCTTTTTCTTTTATACATCACACATACTAAGCTTAACACCTAAAACCAATGCTAGTCATCCTTGGTGAGCAGCTTTTTGCCTTCCAGCAGAGTTACGGGGACGGGATCTTGCATGCATGACGTCACTCTACAACGCGTCTATAATACGAAAAAAATTTTTTTCCCACTTTCTTCTTCTACTACTCTCCAATTTGCATGTTCTGCTGTTATTTTAACTAGTAGCTTTATGTTTTCACTATGTTTTTAAATAATCAAACGTCCTTAAGAAAAATAAATTCGTTTAAAAATGCCTGTGATTATGTCACCCAATTCTGAAATAATTAAAGATAGAGTGAAATAATTACACGTATTCCATGGGGGTCGCCAGTTCGCCTCAACTGATTTTTTTTTTTGCCCATTGTTTTTGCAAAGTAGCATCAAGTTCTGTCATACTGGATAAAGAACATCTGAACACGTGTTTCAGGCTGGACACTGATTCTAAACAGGATTTACATCTGGACTTTAACTGGGCCACGTAAAGGCTTTGATCTAAATGAAAGTCATTTATAGCACAAATTCACAACAAATATTTTTATAAGTACATTTAATCCAATATCACGGGCAAATTCAAAACCGATTATATATTCACCAACTGTTAAAAGTTTTCTATCTGCAGAGTAAATATGCATAAGCTTTCATAGATATTATATGTTCTCTTATTTAACCCTCCATTTAATATAATTTCTACAGCTTTATTTATAATTTCAGATCTTTAAAAACAGTTGAGATTTAGAAAGAAAGATGACACACATTTTAAGAAGAATTTTAACATAGAAAATGGTCGATGACGGTGTTAATAGTCAGGAATAGAAGGCTAGAGACCGGATTAAATACATTTTTATTTCTCAGCTAAATGGTAAATAGACTGAACTTAAATAGGGTTTTTCCAATTATATTTTTATTTACAGTTTTTTTAATTTACCACAGCTATTGGGCAATGTCAGCTAAAGAATTCAGTTTAGAAATTGTTTACCAATGTGTGGCCGCATTTAATAACTTAAATATTAGTTTACTATGACAATTATATCAAAAAGTAGCTTTGGTTGAATAATTAATGTTTTTCCGACCAACTTTTGCATTTTCTGGTATATAAAAAACAAACAAAAAAGTCCTAAAAATTCAGTTTTGGTCAATTAATTAAGGTGATAATAAAACCGTTTGTTTGCTTTAACGTTTAAATAAGTGTCTGGAGCTTTTCATTTCTATATATTTCCACATTAAGAAACACTAATAGTAATAAATAGGTCATTTAAATCCAACAATGCCATGAAAGCAGAATAAAAATGACTGTAACCTGCGAGGTTCAACAAAGAAAAGGAAAGTATCAGTGGTGCAAAATTCCACCTGCACTGATTACAAAGGCAGAGAAACCATAGAGGGAATTATGAGAGAGATTATTATTCTTGTCTTTGTCTCATTCACTCATTCGTTATGTTTCCTTTGGAAGTTGACCCACCTTTAACCTGTAGTTGGCTGCCGGTGCCAAACGCAAACTCAGAACACCTCCTCACAAAACCACAAAGGCCACTCATCATCCTGTCTGCCAAACGCCAGGAGCACAAATCCGCAATTATGTCACAAGTGGCTCCAGTTTACCAGACAATCTGCTACAGGGTGGCAATGACATGAATGTAATAAATTTACAAGTGTGAGAGGTTTTGCAGAGAAAACAATGTTTGCCAGATAATTGCAGCAATTATACAGGTAGCAGATCTTTAGAGGTATTTCTTTTCCACAATGCAGAAGATATGTTTTTGTTTGAGCACCTGATTGCTGGCACACAAGATGTGGCTTGCATTGACTTTTTGCCTTAAGTACAGATAATCCATGAGTGTCAGTGATTGAGGAGGTACAAATCCCACAGCAACAGACACACAGGTGGCACTAAGAAACAGCATACCAAGCAAGATTTCTCTTTCTGTCTCACTTGGCCGGTTAGCATGCACGGCTGAGTCAGAAGAGCGGCCTCCCTCTGCACGGCGCCGCGCCAGGTACGCTTCGGATCCAAAACGCCCCGTCTCTCTCGTCTGGTCTTCTCTGCGTCCCCAGAACCAGAACCAACCGATATAATCTGGAACAAACTTCTGGAAATCTGCAAAACTGGTGAAACACTGAGTTCCTTTCAATGAAGTCTAAAAACCCACCCGCTAAGCGCTGCCTTTGATTAGTAATAAAGTGATGATTTTGATGATGGCATTTCACAAAATGTAATGTTTGTTACTTTGTTTTTATGATGTAAAGAACTTTGATCTGCATTGTTGCTGAAATGGGCAACACAAATAAACTTGACTTTCCGTCTCCCACTCTCCTACAAGTGGACTGTTCTGCATCGTGTCCGTTTCGAGGGTCCATACCTCGCAGTCAGGTCACGCTCAAAGATCTGTGCCTTTTGCTTCTGGTAAACAAATATACAGACAGTGAAACCCAAGCTAAAAATAGCTAATAATTACAAACGTTTTATCTGAAGCTATCAAAGGCAAATCTGTCAAGTTGCAATTGGCACATTGTGAGAGATCACCAGAATAAGGGAAAAAACTTGCCTAAGTTTCAGTGTTACGCCACCATAAACTAAGTTTAACCAATTAAATTAAATTAAATTCATGAACAGCCATCTGTAAACACCAACTAAGATCACAACTCTGCGTATCCTGTTTAACTTGACAATGTCTTCAAAAGCTTTTCATTTTAATATTGACATACAGCGGTGACTCCCTGTGTGGTTACGCTCTATTGTTGAACCATCTGTCTTCAAAGCTGGAACACAGTTTGTTTACATTTAATCTGCTAATTCTGAATCATAAGGAGCAAAGATAACATAAGGGGTTCCTCAGGGCTCTATTCTCAGATGACTTTCATCCAATTTGCACATCCTACACATCCTGGATACAAACTGTTTAAACCAGATGTCTGCAACCAGCCACACGTGGTTTAATAGTTTTGGCTAACATTGCTAAAACATAGAAAATGTCAAAGTAATTCAACAACACAGAAACTTTCTTTATGCTAAGATGAAACAAATAAAGGCATATAAGACAAGAACATTATAAAGGTGCATGAAACAACAAATATTTGATAATAATATATACAATTTACCTAACAGTAACTAGCTGGGCTTTGCTGGGGTTGCTAGGTAACGGCACAGTACCTGCTGATTTGTGACGTTACATTGTGGAGGTTTTTGAAACAAGGCATTTTTGTTTCAAAACACCACAAAGATTAACTTATTGCCAAAAAACGGCTGAGCAGGGTTTTTTTTAAGCACTTGGGTTGTTTTTGGAAGCAGTAAAATCCCAAATGGAAGTATAAAAACATATCTGAAACATTAGGCATAAAGGTCAAACTACAGTATATTAATTAACTAGGTTGTTGGTGTCATTCAAATGCAACAGACATTATTAACATTTGGGTCATTTTTGCAGGGTTAAACTAGAGATGCATTCATCTTAATCTTCATTTCTTTCTCCTTTTCTCTCCCTCTACTTCAGACTGCTGCCTCTAGTTTGAGAACAGAGCAGCGAACAGTAGCCAGCTTCGTAGCCAGACAGGCAGGGGCATATGAAATATGATATTCTTTGCATTTTTTAAACATATATTTAAAAAAACTTAATTCTGAAGGAGTGGCAGCTTTTATTTTGCATGGAAGGCAACACTATCAATTACATGTAGAGGAAGCCCTAGGTCATTCTTAACGTTGGTATCGGGACTCAACTGTGGGAGTTAGAAGTGTACGTTCTTCATGAAATACATTTAAAAACAAAAAGGAGTTGCAGTAATTGCTAAATACATCAATAGGTCGATGTAGTAAGCACAAACTGTAGTAGCCCAACAAAACGTCTAAAAGCTATGTTAGCTTGTACAAACTGGCATAGCAGGATCTGATTTGGTGCTTGCCGTCCTTTTTCTTTTCAACCAATCTTCTTGCTGTTTCCAAACACTAAATGCTGAAAAGTCATTCATCTCTTCATGTAGAAAACATGATATAATGCCAATCCTCAGAGCCAAGGCCTTTTTTTCACGAGTGCTTCATCTGCCAGGCCTAAAAGGACTTGTCAGGTGTTTGACAGCTGAGAAAACACGGCGCTGTGCTCAAGGATATCACTGGAAGCCTGATGAATACCTGCGTCTTCCTGCTTAGGAATCAGAGGATTTAGGTGGCGGTGAAAGCTTGTCAGCAGCAGCACACAAAGGCCTCGCTTTGCACCACTGAACACTCAAAGTTAAGATATGAGACGAGAAGAATGACCTGCCCATTAATGTAGGTGGCAGGGTGCGTCGCTCAGATATGACTGGCATGAGATGTCAGCTGATAAATCAGGTTAAACTCATCTAACCCTTCAAGCACAGGTTAGCAATTCCATCGCTTCTTGTTGGTGAGACGAAAAGAGAATGTTCATCTAAACAGTAAAAACTAAAAAAATAGAAATAGCAAGCTTAATTCCTCCAGTATGGAAAATCTAAACAAAAAGCAAGATTTTTGTTTTTGGGATCACAGGTGAAACATTAAAACTCATTAACTGGATCATGTCTTTTAGAATTTCTTTCAGGACTATTGGGGAAAGATCCATAATTAATCATAAAGACACAACATAAACTCTCTAACTTCATGTCGTAATGGTATTATAGTAGGGATTTTTATCCAAAGAGCAGATGTTCAACACCAGCAGCAACAAAGAATCTAACAGGCAAAACTAAGAACAGTATTTTGTTGTTCACTGTGTCTAAAAACAGCATAAAACATCATATGAAAATACGCCATTACAAAGCTATTTTTAAGAGTTTTAAAAGATCTAAATCTGTTGCCAATGTTCTCTAGATGCTATCACTGTATGCTGGTGTAGCATGTCTCAGATCTGATAACTAAATAATTTACAAGTAATGTTTTCCCTTTTGTAAAATGAGACAAGCAATTTCAAACAAGATCAAATTCAATTTTAGTGCTCCAAAATGTGTCATAGAGGTTTTAAAAATATATATTTTGTATGCATTATTCCAATATTATAAACTGCTTTACCCACTGCTCTGACTTTTCTATTTTCCAAAATGTGCAACAAAATTCAAACTTTACATTTCTAGAGCCAAGATTTAAAGATTTATTTAAGTTAAGCAATAACCAACATAATGAAAAATAAACAAGGATCAAGTTTAAACATAAACATCATATATTCATGTGTTGATGTTGTGGGTAAAATTGTTAATTTACATGAAACGCTGAAAACTATTCAAACAATTTAAGGTGTTTGCAAAGATCAATAGTGCTAAAAGTTCCCACTAATGGGAATAAGCTGTAGCATTAGATTGATGAGGCTGCACTTTCTAACCATCGAGGTAATCTTTCACTGAATCCTTGTGTACATTTACACCCACATGTATGTACACTGAGCCTTTGTGGAGCAAATTAGATGGGCAGCTTGTAAAAAGTGTTAGGTGATGCATGTGTCTACATTATTCACAGCAAGTGAGCCAATTAGGACTTAAATAGAGATGAAATGGGCTAAACACTGTGTGCTAAAAGACTGGGTTTAAGACAGAAACTAAATGTACCGAATTGATTTTGGGAATTTTAAAGATGCTAAGCCTAAAAGTTAGATTTTTTTCACAAAGGAGTAGATTAAGTTTTTCATTTTTATGCTAAGCTAAGATAACTGTTGGTGGGAAATTCACACTTGCCAAAAAACGAGAGTAGTAGCTTACGTCAGTGAAACTTTAATAAGCTGGAATCATAAGAGTAACTTTTCTTCCAACATTTAATGTCAGAACTCTTAATATATATATTTTTATTTTACCAGCAACTTTCCCTACAGTTAGCCACCATACTGGATAATAAACTCAGGCCTAATTGATGCTCTGAGTTTCCAGCTAGCCTTCGGCATTTAGGGAGCATTCTTGTATTTATGACAATGAACTAGGAAAATCTTATCTTCAAACACAAAGAGAACCAACAGTAAAAATTCAATGTGTGTGCTAAGCAAAGCTAAATGTTGCTAGCATTGATGCCAAGGCTTCTTAAAACATGGATAGTAATTTTTTAGTCTTTTTGTTAACCAAAGCTAACTGCTGGTAGCGGTCTCACATTTATACTACTTACTAGCTTAAAAAAGGGAGACTTTTCTCACAATAATTCAGGATTCCATTGTTAATGAAGATATTGAATATTTGAGAATGTGAACCACTAGGCGTTAGTCCTTGTTTCCTTAATCAAAAACGGAGACTTTTTTCACAATAATTCCAGTTTAATCTCTTAATCAAACTATTAAATATTTGAGCATATTAAGTCCTTGGTGCTAATCCTTCTTCCACAAGAACAGCGAGTTTTTAATCTTTATGCTAACCTAAGCTAACTGCTGGTAGAGATGTCATATTTAACAAACTACTTTCTTGATTTAAAAAGGAGACTATTCTTACAATAATTCTGTTTTAAATTCCTAATGAAGCTATTGAATGTGAAATCCTAAGTGTTAATCTTTCTTGTCACACGGATAGCAAGTTTTTAGTCTTTTTGCTAGCCTAAGCTAATTGGTAGCAGCTGTTTAATACCAAGCACACATGAAAATTCAACGTTAATCAGAAAAAAAACTTTGCTAACTTCTTTCCATTTGCCAAATACTAAACTTTGTTCATAAATATTACTTTTTCTCCAGAGATCAGAAGAAAGTAAAGCCTTTTTTTTTTTCAAATTACATAGCTTTGCCAAATGAGTTGCGTGCCATTGCGCGCCCACACACAGAATGAGCTGTATCACCACTCAAAGAGACAAGACAGCTCAAGCTTCATGGGAAACATTTTTTTCAAAGCCACAAGTGTTGAATTTAGAAACAACACAAGCTCCTCTGCCTCCCTCTTTAACTCCTCTCTCTGCCTCATAGTCAGACAGCAGACACCAGAAGACAGAAATGAATCCGCGGTAATGAAGTAGAACAAAATAAGGATGGTGCTAGACTTCTACAACCAGTCTAACATGCAAACCTATTGTGCAAGTGAGGTTCTTTTCAGGTGCAGGCATGGGTAAAAAAGCTCAGTTGTGGCCGCCTGGTTTCTGTGCAGGCTGAGACATCTATGAGGTGTTGACATAGATCCTAACAGAGCGCCAACTGACACAGATGCTCTGACATATGCAACGATGCATGACTTCAATTGTGAGCTGTGTTACAGTGGAGAAGAGAGATACAGTCGCTATCAGGCGATGGGTGAGTCAGACCGGCTGACTCATAAATAGCAAACCAAATCCACAACTGAATCCAACAGTGATAACGATAAGAACACTTTGATGATTTTAAGAAAAAATCAACAGCTGAAATCTAAAAATAAAGAGTAAATGAAGTGAAGGGTAATTATCTTGTTTGAGGTCTTTCTGCTTGACGTCGACTCCCTAAGATTAGCCTGCTCCTCTTCCAGCTTTGACAAATATTTTTGCTTTCCCTACAGCTGACTGGATGGTCATTGGTTTCTTGTGGAGGTAGTACACTTTTAAAGAGGTTTTTTTTTAGTATACTATGTAAACAACAATTGTCCATTTTGCTAGTTTGAGTCCTCCAATGCAGCATGTTGGAGTTTTTACTATTGAGATTAGGAATGTTGAGATTAAGAAAGATTTGTTGTATAAATTCCTGCTGATTTTTGTTGTGACTTTGTCTGTAAAAAACGCTTTATAAAATGTCTAGGCTAAGATTGTAGAAAAAATGCGTACATTTCTAAGGCATGTTAAAGTAATTTCACAAAAACCAAGGAAACCTGCTGTTTTAAGTTTTTTTATTATTATAAAATATTATAATCCTTTATTTTTAAACCGTAATAAATGGAACATTGACCAACATATTTGATGTGTATTGATGATTTTGACAATTATACTTGACAAAATTTAATGTCTGTTATTGTTTTAGAATAGAATAGAATTACTTTATTCATCCCAGCAGGGAAATTATTTCGCAGTTACAGCAGCATAGAGACAAGACACACAACAACCACCACCGAGTAGCAATTGTAGACAAAATAAAAATAAAAATAAAATATAACATGCTGTCAATATAAAAAGCAGCTTAGAGCAGTCCTTGCAAAGATTCAAAAATGCAGAAACAGTATGTATCTGTAAATATATGTACAGCAGTGTGCCACAGTGCAGTTGTGCAAAATTGGACTGATTAGTGCAGAACAATGATTTAGCTTTTATTGTACAGTGAGATGGCATGTGGCAGGAAGGATTTCCTGTATCTGTCCCTACAACAGCGGAGCTGGAGCAGCCTATGTGAGAAGGTGCTCCGCTGTCTGTCCACTATGTGGTGGAAAGTTTTCACGACTGTCGACTAAATTATGTGCTTGTGATGTTTTTTATGTTTTCACAATATAACGCACTTTGGACTGTCTTGTTGCTGAAATGTGCTATAAAAATAAACTTGATTGATTGATTGATAATCTTACCCTTTTTCTCATTTCAAACAAACAAATTTAAGTAATTGACAAAGACCTGATTGAATACAAATGGATTTAATTCTGCTCAATGTTAAACTTTGTCAGACTAAAGAATTTTTTTAACATAAATGGCCTACTTAAAGTAACATGCTAGTATCTCAATCAAATTTAAACTCAGACTTTGACTATGCCACTACAGAATGTGTCGTACGTTGTGCCACCAGTGATTAAAACCTTTCAGCATTTTAACAGCGAACTAATGAATATAGGGGCAACATGGTTCAATGCATTGCAGTTAGTTGTTCAAAACAACCAGAAATTTTACTGCCTTCCAGTTACCTTGGATGTGAGTTAACATGGCGACATTATTTACAGTACATCTTATGTGCATTTTATACTTTAATTTCACCATTAATCTCTTTGTATTGCTGATTCATAAACTCTGACCTTCACTGAGACAAGGAAACCTCAACTTTCCAAAAAATTAGCTTGTGCAACCATTTCCTTCTGTTCTTGTTTTCAGACAAAAATAACTTCCTTTACACTTCAACAAATATGCTGAAATGTCCGGCAAAGTGCACGTAATAAAGTACAGCTATTCTGATTGGACAACAAGCATGTACTCGTCATTCATGCATTCAGCTTCACTGCCATGCTTAAAAACAAAAAGACTTGCAATGCATCTTGGGAGGTCAGTGAAGGGATCTTCCCGTATTGACAAATAAGACTTAACTTCCTGTTAAATTATTTTTGCCTTTGGCAGGCTACAATAAAATTAATGTCTTCATGAAATTAATAGAAATTTAGTTTTTGACAAGTCTGTCTTGGTTTATTTTTATTTCGTTTTTTAGAAACAAACAAAAATGTGCACGGACTGTCAGTTGTGTTGTAGGCTGTGCACATAAACATTGGCCTTGATTTATAAAACTATCTGCTTGGGCTACTGGGTAACACAATGCTGCCCAGAAACTGTTAACAAAGCAACATGAAAAAGTTAAATAAAACTGATTTTTTTCAAGCTGTTTTCATGCTTCCAGTAGAAGACATTTTTAAAATAAACCTATCAACATTAGTTTGTGATTTATATGTGGTCAAAACTATTGATGTCATTGACTAATGCAGTCAGATGTTGCAGAGGGTTACTTTAATAGTGGTGTGCTGCTGGGCCTGTTAGGCTTAGTCACAAATGTTACTGTAAATCCATTAAACTGAGGGAATTTACTACAAATCCTTAGAATTAGAAAGGCATTTTCTTCCTATTATTTAGTTTTCTTTTACCTCAAAGGCTTCGAAGAAACACCCACCATCAATCTCAGTTGTCTTGTCATTAATTAGTTGCTTTTTTCTCGTTGGATAATAATTTTACTTCAAACCCCAACTTTAAAGAGTAAAATAACAATGTAAAAAGTAACAAGATGTAGGTTTTTAAGCAAGAGTAAGTATTTCCATTAAGGTATTTTTGGCTTTTACTCCAATGATATCTAATGGGACCAATGACACCAGTCAAATCTTTTCATTCCAACTTCCTTTTTAAAGCAAATGGTCTTTTTCCCACGTGTTTCCTGTGCTGAATGCGTTTATTCTTCCATAGATTCATGCTTTTCAGAGTCTCACGCAAGCTGGCAGCGATTTAACGGCAGGCTCCCGGGGAAGTGAACTGCTTCAGTTATGTAAACTGGCCCGGGTTTGGAGCAACTCAACCGTCAGGACTTTGCATCCCCACCAAGCCCCTGCAGCTGGTAATGCAAACAAGATGCCTTCACTTTCTCAACAGTGGATTCACTATGTCTATCACACACTCACACACACACTCACACGCCCACAAGTTTGTATGTCTATCCAACTGAGGACTTTGTATTGACTTAAATTAATTTTATTAACTGCATATATGCCTAACCTTCACCAGAACTTAATTCACGTCTAACCTAGAACCATACAAGAGGACGTCCACCATATTAGAACTGGGCTTTGGGCTTACACGGTGCAAAGTTTGTATTTTTACCAATATTGTGACTTTTAATGTACTTCAGTTTAATTTAAAATCTACATTTATACCTAAACTGAATGATTACCAGTATATCTCTAACCCTAACCAAATATTAAATGATATTATTCATCGCTTTGGTCCCCATAAAGCAGGTGTCAGAAGGTTATTAAATGTACCAGAAAAAGTGCTGAAAACACTTAAATTGTTTTCATGCCTGACAGTCTGGTAGCCTCTGTTCGATCGTTGTAACATTTTGAGGTTTTCTTTCACATTGCACAGAGTCAAACAAACCAAACCCTTTGAGAAACCTATTTCCCACCTCGCCTGTGGGGGCACTGCACTAAGAACCCCTGAAGGAAACGACACAAAAACCACAGAAGACACTGAATGCAACTTCTGTCTTCACAAACTGTAAACCAAAATGGAGGAGAGACCTGAGATTTTTAGCAGTTGTAGGATTTATTTTATCGTTGGTAAAAGACCACCAGCCATTTCTTCCTCTAGGAGAAATGGGTTATATAGTCCACTTCCTGCTATTGGAACGGTCTTCGATCCGCTTGGCGTTCACATGCAGTCAGAGTTCACTTCAGCCCAGCCAAGGCCTTGGTTTATAGGAGGACCAGAGTTCGTTTTTTTTAGTCTGCATTAGTTTTATTACGTATTGACATCTGCCCAAACAAACTGGATTTTCTAGACAAATGGCCTGGAGTTCGACTAATGCGGAACAAACCGAAATAAAATTTTACATCAGACTTTCTGAGGTTTTATAACAATTTGTTTAACAGACATTTGAATAAGTTAAATAATCTCAGTTTTCTAAAACAGTATATTTCTGAAATATTTAATTTATTATTATTCAATGTCTGATGATAAAACACCAATAACACTGAATCGAAACCAGGCAAAAAAAATTAACAAATAAAGTTTGAATCCCTACTCTATCCACCACATTTACTGGTTCAGTTGTGTTTTATGTGTTTGCCTGTCAGCTTTTGGCTTACAACCACCTGTAGAGCTGCAGTCCCTGAATGGTTAAATTTAAGTGTTCAAATTCAAATGTCTCATTTGTTTGTCTTTGTTTTGAGAGAGCTGTTTCTCGCCGGCCACCCTACAGGTGGAACACAAAGTGGAGGGCCCTTCATTTGCCTCCGCTGCGACCTCTTTCAGCCTCCAGCCGTCATTTGCTTCGTTGCACGGCTTTGTGGCTGCAAGGTGGAGAACTCTCACAGCTGCAGTAGCGCATGGTTGCAGGGTTCTCCATTCTGCAGACCCCCGCAATATATTCAGTGAGTTTATCGATGAGATTGATATATTCGGATTTGAGGTTTTGAATGAAGAACACAAAACTTGATGCATATCTGCACATTAAAAGCATTCTTGACAACAAATGTTGAAAGTAGTCAGCCTCCAGCAGCACACGGTGTATCTCTAAGCCGCACGGAGATAAAACAGCACATGAACAAACACCAACTGTAACGCGGCCAAGTCCGGATCGCAGCTTTAATCCGGCGCTCCAGTAACAACAGGCACCTGAGAAATTACTCACCACTGATTGTTCATTACCGCCGAGCATAAGAAGCAGTATTAGCTGAAGGGTGAGGTCTGCTGCAAACTGAAATACCTGTCCATCACGCCTGTCAAAGGCAGGGCTGAAGCACTCAATCTTGGGATTGTGAAATTTTTATTAACCCCCTGTGCATCATCAGCATTTTTAGCACTCATCAGCTTCTTTGTTCTCAAAATCTTTGACAATGAATAATAACTTTACATATAAGACATGGTAATTAAAGTTATTGTCTATGAAAGAGTAGGCAAATGAACCGTAAAGATGCAAGTCATCTCAAGTTTATTCCTGAGGAAGGGAATAAAATGATGAAAAAAAAAAATTGGTTGATTCCGAGTTAAGAAAGTTTACAGGGAACTTTAACATATAAAATGCAGAAATAATAAAATGTATTTATTTTAATCTCTTAATCTGAGATATTTTCCTCCAACTTCTTTCTTCAGATTTTATGCTTGTGGAAAATGCTTCTGCAATAAAAAAGTATTTTAAGGCTTTTATACATTTTGGCATTATCAGCAATAAATATGACACGTGAGAGTCAACAAAGTTTTATTGTATTTTGGAAATTTGTTATCACTTTTTCTGTTAAATCTTTGTGCACCTGACTGACATTTTCCAAAATCAGCAAAGTATTAAGTTTGGTCTATTTATGAGTAAAAAGTGACTGTTCACTTACTGATAATGTAGAATAGGTTCAGTCTTGATAGCAATTTGCTGTTTGGGTTTATGGACAGAGTGTGAACATGTTGACAGCGTAGCTTAAAATTATTGTCATCACAGCAGCCACATTTTATGGGCAACATTATAAAACAAACATTTTGGCAATGAATAATAATTTTGTAGCCAAAACGATTCAGGCCTGACAATTAATTGACTAATCAGACCAAAAAAACTTAGCACTGAAGATTTTTTATTTAACCACATAAGCTTATTTTATACAATATTGAAAATATCCAAAAATGCAAATGAACATATAATTTAATGGGTTTTTTTTTAAGAAAAACATTTTATTGCCTAAGATGCAATAACAGCTTATCTTTAGTGAACGCTTGATAATTTTTAGCAGCTAAAAAAAATCCTTGGAACATCAACATGAGAAAAGCTCAGCTCTTTCTGCTCGACTTAGCATCAAGTCACTATAAGGCTAATCTGGTGGTTACTTTTTGGATTAACCAATTAATAATTGGACAACAAATGTTGCTAAATATGAGGAGTTTCCTTTGGTTTTTTACAGAATTTGAACCAGGTGAAGATAAACTGACACTGGAGAAGTTTTGGGTAGAAAATATTTACAAAGAAGGTTTTTTTTTTATATCTTAAATTTATATTTTTCATACAGATTTGGTTTAATTACTGCTGTTAGTGTGTTGTTCCTTCACTAAATTGTCTTTATTGAGTCTGTGTCCTCCAGTTATAAATTAGTTGACTATTATTTCCATGACTGATTAATCATAATTAATCGTTTCAGCCCAATAATGATTAACATCTAAACATGGCAGATTTAGAAATGAATATAATATATTTAGCCTGACTGGAACATTTTGGAGCGGCCTGAGCTAAAGATTAGGGTGATGACAAGTAGACCTTCCACTTGGAAAGCAAACTTGGAACTTATCACCAAAGATAAATAATCACATGTAAAACATTGCTCAGAAATTGCGAGACGTTCCTGCTTGCTGTGTTGCCATTTAAGTGTTTTTCAATGATGAAGGATTTGTTCAATGTGTCATTTTTTGATAAAAAGTAAATAAAACAGGGTGAATTTTGTACTTTTTGTATAAACTGTTCCTTCATTTCCTCTTTAAATGAATAAGTTTAGTATATGAGTATATGTATAAGTATATGAATAAGTTTGATCCAAACTGAATTTTCATTTAGTATGAGATTCTAGGTGAAAGTAATAAAATAGTGAATGTAAAACCCCTTAGATCTGACCTTTTACACTCAAGTAACTTAATTTCCCTGAGGTCTTTGAAAATGCCCTTAAATTAGTCACAACAACATTTTACTTCACTTCAACATATGAATGTTTTATGGCCCTGAAGTGCTCAGAAAATTCCTCCTACACTCCCTTTTCAGTCATTATGTTTCAGAGCTCAGCATTAAAGGTTGTGAAACCATTTTCTTAACCTCCTGAAAGACTGATAAACTTTAGAATAAGGTTAGATCCTTAATTAGCAAAGATATCAGAATCAGGAACCATTTTTAGAATGTTTTTCTTCTTTCTGTTTGCTTTGTGTTGACATTAGTTTGATAAATAATAGGGCCGAGACTTTAACTTGTTGATTTTGCTTCATTAATTACAAGAAACTTTGACATTAAACTGAAATATAAAACAAGAAACTTTCATGTGTTAAAATGTTTCAATTAATCACTTGATTTATGTTTTGAACATACTAAAGTTCCAAGCGGAACCTTTGTTTTTGCGTTTCTGGTACGCCAGTAAATCTGATGCACAAACAACATCTGCAAACAGCAGCGATGGACGACACTGAGGGTTAATGTCTGCTGCTAAAAACGATATGATTCAAAGCTGGAAAAGACTGTTGTTGTTGTGAAGTTCAGCTAAAAGGAGTTAACCTATCAGTGATGAAATCTGAGATTAAAATAGCATCTCATTGCTAAGCATGTAGCAACAGACGTCCCCAATGCTAAAGTTAGCAGTCCAGCACTTTGATCCAGTCTGAGGCTTGAGTAACCTAAATAACAGATTAAAAACAATAAATCTGTTTATTTTTGTCTTTGCATGTTTATTTATTCAATAACTTAGCTAGTAGATGATTTTGAATTAAAAATGTTGCTTAGTTTGATTAAAATGCAATTAATACCTGCAATTAATTCGATTAAAAAATATTTTATCGAGTCTTACCACTAATAAATAATAAATGTAATTATTTATTACACAACCAATTCCTGCTGGGGTTTCTTTTTCATAAAATCTCACATAAACCTTAATCTCAGAAATTTGCAGAATTCTTCAAAATTACATCAAAAATCATCCAATGAGATGTGCAAATACTTCCTTTAAGATTTTTTATAACAATATTGTTTAGAACAAACTAATCAAATGCTACGGCAACATTCTCTGAGCTAAAACTAATTATGATAAGGATTAAGTTGAAGATTAAGATAAACATCAATAAGTCCTGTATGATTTTTATTTATAAATAGATTAAACTGGGATTATTTAAATTAAATAATGCATTTTGACTTCCTTTGACCTAAAAGAGGACAAAGAGTACATTTAAACTGGCTTGTAAATCCTCGAGTTAACCCTAAGAAGCTCCGTTTTTCACCACGTACCACACCTTAGCCTCCATTTAGCTCCAACCAAGGATCGCCACATCCGCAGCTCTTCCCGCAGGACTAAACCTTTCATCGGCCTGCTTGTCTAAGCAAACCTACGAGCTTTTCCCGTCCGCGACGCTCCGGCTCTGACACAAGCCTGCAGCTTAACCTGGCCTGGTGCTGAGCAGCAGGACTTTGCTGCTGTGTTTGGTTTAGAGATTAAGCCGGTGAACCTAAGCACTTCATATCAACACCGTCAGTTTACAGGTTTAAACCTACAAAATTCAGGACAAAATAATTTATCACTCTGATGTTTGAATGCATTAAAAATGATGTGATCCAGCTCCACAGGGTGATTTCCATGCAAAGTGTTGCTTCTTTTTCCCTCGTTCTTTCAAGTTGTGTCCAGGCTTTATGATGATGGTCTATATTTTGCATGCTGAAATCACTGGAGGGCCTTTGTCTGCAGAGCATTTACATCTCTTAACACAGCTGGCTTGTCCAACCACTGGCACAAAACAAACAAGGAAGCACGATAGAAAAACAACTCATTGGTTAAGTTACCACTAAAGAGGTGTTTTAGAGTTAAACGTCCAAACAACGTGGAGCATTTTAGACATTTCTAAATAAACTGAGGTTGGCTTTGAAGCGAACATTTGAATATAAAGAGGAAACTATATTTGCTTTAGACAGTTTGGGGTAATTTAACTTAAAAGCTGACAGAATAACTGGTGATTTGCAGGTAAACATGTATAAAAAAGGCTGCTAAAAGCTGGAAATTTATAAACTGTTACAGAATTTGTGACGCAATCAGAAAAAACACAGCTGTGTGCAAATTCTGCAAACTAAAAAATAATAACAAAAATTTTTTTCTAAAACTAACTTTTTCACAAAAAACTTTCTCAACCAAACTTACGAAACCTTTAAATAAATTCAGGAGCAACATCTGGTTGTAACGATAAACTTTGACCTTATAATGGGATATAGAACATGTCATAATGAGATTTACATCTTATTAAAACCAAAATATCTTCTCATTTTAAAAAGAAAGACTGTAAGAGTAGATCAGAAACAGTTCTTCAGATTTTTAAGTGTCATCTAGAAGAACATTTTATATAAAAATGTGGTTTGTTAAAACAAGAAACTGTTGAGAAACTTTCTTGTTAAAACAAGACATAAAACTTTTATCAATTAATCCAGAAATTTCTTGTTTTATTGAGTTTTAAATCACGTTATAACATGAAAGTTTTTAGTTTTAAATCTTAATATGAAAGTTTCTCGTTTTATCCTGTTATAACGTGAAGGTTTCGTGTTTTAATGAGCTAAGACTCTTCATAAAACAAGAAAGTTTCTCATATTAAGGGATTTTGCATCTTGTTATAACGAGAAAGTTGCTCGTTTTAAATCTCATTATAACTTCAAAACTATAACGACTCATCTTACCTGATGTTTGTCCCTCTCTGTGCACATTGGAAACCTTCCATGCCCTCATAGTGGTGGCAGCATCATGCTGGACATCCTGTTAGGAAAACCTGTTAAAAGCAACAGAACAACCACTTTAAACACACAGACAGAACAAAAATGGAACAGTTTAAATCAAAGTATATTCAGGTGTTAGAATGGCCTAGTAAAAGTCCAGATCTAAATATGAACAAGAATCAATCCCAAGGCTTTAAAATTACTAATCAAAGTTGCTCTCCATCTGATCTGACTGAGATTGAGCCAATGAAAGGGTGAAACATTTTGTCTCTTTATTTCTAAAGAGACACACAACAAAGTAACGACTCGAATAAAAAATACACGCCACACTTTTCAGACAGAGCTAGAAGAAAAAGTAAAACCAATTAACAAAAGAAAATACTCAAAAAAAGCATGCAGGCTCTTGGCAAACGTGACCAACAGACCCTCATGAACCTGAAGCTCAGGTATGCAGGGAGCATGTGATGTTCCGGGGGGCGTGGCCCTACAGGTAAAATGCTCTCCAGGTAACTAAGTGACTCATTCTTTCTCACACCTTAAAGCAAATGGCACTCTCACAGCTCACCTCTCACTGCAGCTGACAGCGAGCCAGGAAAACAAGTCGCTCTCATCTTTTAACAGAGAAAATTTACTCGTCTTCCAGGGGAAGATCTGCTGGATTTGGACTCAGAGACAGTAGGCTTTTTGTTTATTTTTTTAAAGATTTTTTTGGCAGATGTCTGGTTTCCCCTGCCCCAGAAATAATTTGGTTCCTTGCTCTTAAGGAGGACCTCTTGAGAATCACTTGTTGGGGGTTTTGCAATGATAATGCCGGTGGTGAAAGTGGAGAAAGAGTCTCCGGCGGACTCCGGCTTGCCGTCCTCCAACCCTTCCCCGCAGACAGAGGATCAGCAGCCGCGTGGCAGGAGGAGGAAGAGACCTCTGCAGAGGGGGAAACCGCCGTACAGCTACATCGCTCTCATCTCCATGGCCATCGCCAACTCCCCCGACCGCAAGTTGACGCTGGGGGGAATCTACAAGTTCATCACCGAGCGGTTCCCCTTCTACAGAGACAACTCCAAGAAGTGGCAGAACTCCATCCGCCACAACCTGACGCTGAACGACTGCTTCATCAAGATCCCGCGGGAACCCGGGCGACCCGGGAAAGGCAACTATTGGGCACTGGACCCCAACGCGGAGGACATGTTTGAGAGTGGCAGCTTTCTGAGGCGCAGGAAGAGGTTCAAGCGCTGCGACCTCAGCACCTACGCCGCGTATGTCCAAGAGACGCCAGTTTTCTCCCCGGTCCAGATCACCAGGTCAGCGGCGTACTCCGGTTCCATGTACCCCAACATGGCGGTCAACCCTGCGTACGGCCAGCAGCTGCCCTCCGCCGCCTACTACCCCTCATCATCGCCGCCTGGATTTGCACACGGCCAGACCCGCATGTTTAGCATCAATAACATCATCGGACATCCGGCGTCAGCAGGCATGCTGGCGGGTCAGGGCGCGGAGATGATGCAGCAGCCGGGCCGCAGCTTCAGTCCGGAGGGGCTGCCGAATGGGTCCGCCGCCTGCAGCTTGGGAACGCCAGGGTTCCAGGGTCAGCCATGCGGGGGAGCAGTGCCATCCCGCTCCGCGACACACCCCGGGTTCACCTACTCTGGCCCGAACGGCCACCCGCATCACCACGCCCACCAGGGTTCCTACGGACAGGGTCACAGCCCGGGTTACGCTTCGGCAGGCCGGATCCACGCCGCGGCCCACGGCTCTGCAGAGACAGTGGACCATTACGGCCGGGCGTCTCCAGTGCAGCTCGGCTCTTTCTCCCAGTACAACAGCGTGGCGGCAGGTGCGGTTACCAACAGCGGGAGCTACCTGAGACACCCGTCGTATCCCGGGACCATGGATCGGTTTGTTCCCGCGATCTGAGCAGCTAAACCTCAACGTTGGCTCCAATCAGAAAGTGACACTCAAGAGCACAAACATGACTTGTTTTCTCTAAACTGAGCAGACTGAGATGATAAATGTGATTTTTTTTCTTGCTTTTATTTTAAAAGCCCATCTTCTCATTCTATAAGTTTTCACTCAAATGTTCCTTTTTCTTGTCACAATGTGAACGGATAAAACCCGGACAAGCCTGCCGAGCTTCAAAAACAGAATTTGTTATGTTCATATAAATTATTGTGCTTCATGGTTACTGGCTTTACACTAACAGGTTTGTTTGCAGAGGATAAATTGCAGAAAGAAAGTGTGCATGTCATTGTTTTTTTTGTTTTTTTTTAAACAAAAATGTATATTTTGATTGCTTTTTTGTAAATAAACTGATAGAGCACTTTTTCTTCATGAATAAAAAACATTTGATTACTGGTAAACCATTGCACTTAAATCGTTCTCAAACAAAACAATTATTCAGTTTTTATTATGTAAAGGGTGGAAAATATTTCTTATAGCAAATACTTATAAAGTAGTAAATTAAAATAATTTATCCATGTCCCAACTACCAAATTAAATAGAGAGAAGCATTATTTTTTTGTGTTGCCTCCTTCAGTGTCTCAGCTCAGCTGGTTTGAAGTGTCGTCTGGAGCCGCAGCTTTACCACTCACTGTGACCGGACTCCACTTTATCATGTCCAGACATCAGCTTAGCACTTCACTTCACTAATCAAGAAAATGAATTGACTTAGTAACTTGATATTTCATCCTGCAAAACCAACACGGAGCTCAGAAAACTCTTCCAGAGTCTGAGGATTTGACAAGACGAGACTCGCAGGGAAACGCTTCATTATCGTCCATTAAACCAGCTTTGTTGCCTAAATGCTTCGTTTATTTACCTCTAAATGTGAGATTCTATGATTTTTGGATATAATAAGATATATCTTATCTTATTAAGATAATATATATGTTTCTATATTCTTTTTATGGGTTTTTCTGTTACAATTATTAGTTGGAAAGGAGGAACACGACAAGCTGCAATAATTTCACTCATTAAATGTAACAAAACCTAAAATTACCCAGTTGCACAACTAGAAAACCAATAAAACCTGTAACTGTACATAGTAGACACCGTGTAACAATATTGGGAGAAGGCTTGAGCAGAGCAATCATCCAACCTGAGCAAATATTTACCTACTGATTAACTACACCTTTACAAACTTCCACAGAAATCTACATGCAGGGGAGAAAAAACAAAAAAACCTGACAGACGAATGAGTTAAACAACCATGCAAAGTTTAAAAAAATGAAGTTACTTCATGTTTTAGACACTTAAAGAGCATTTTTATTCATGCTCTCTGGCAAAACATGTTGACATATTTAATTCCTAGATTTTGTCACATTACAAACACAAACTTAAAAGGGATTTTCTGACTATCTATGCAAATGTAGGTAAATTAATGCAGTTTGCAAAAAAACAACAAAAAGCACAAATAAAATCTGTAAATGTGGAATGCACTTTCCTTTCACCCCATTTACTCTGACACCTCTAACTAAAGTGTAGTGCAGCCGATTGCAAGGACTTGGAATCTATGGCAAAGTTTTCAAACTTCAGACACTTTTTGTTTTAAACTGCATGAGATTGATTGATTTTATTTTATTTGCAAAGACGAATGGATAAAACATTCAGTTGCAAGACATCCAAAAGCTGGCAGACATTCCCCCCAAAACACTCGCAGCTTTAACTGCACGGAAAGTTGTTGTTTCATGCGGGACGGGAATGCAAAAGCACCCAACACGATTCAGGTTTTACTTAGAAAAATGTTAGAAAGCATTTACTCTTTTTCTTTCACTTAAAATTTTGTGCCACCTGTGTTTGGCTATAATATGAAACCCACATGGTTCTGGTTGCAACATGATAAAACAAGGAAATGTTAAAGGAGTGTGAATAATTTTGCCGTTATTTATTACTTTAAGAGTAATAGTACATAAAAATCAGAAGTAGAGAGGTGTAGAAAGTAGAAATATGATGAAAATTTAATCTGTAAGCATTACATGTGCATCTCCGCTTTTAATATTCTATGTTTCGAATTGATATTTGGATTTTTTTGTGGGTCTAAACTGAAAAGCTTGGAGGCAACTGTTTAAAAAGGATTTTGGGGGCATTTAGATGATGTTACAAATTAAAAACCTGATTATATTTAATATTTTTGTTTTAGAAAAGTTGAGTGTGACATGCATTGTAAGTTCTTGGTATAATTTTGGCCATATTCAAACCAGTGAATGTGGACAATCATATGTAAATGATTCTTGTTGCAGAAAGCTGTTGTGTAAGAAGAAAAGAAAGGAGAGAAAGTGTTATGATGCAGCTGAAGAAGCATTTTGTCAGTCAGAAAAGCAACTTACCTGGAAAATTAGACTACAAAGTTTCATACAAATCCACGATGTGAATCATATTAAATGTTAATTATGTTGTTTAATCCATGATGCATCACATGTCTGGAAACCGTCGCTTGGTGTTGACCACGAATTAAATTATTTACGTCTGCAGTGGTGGATTTTAACGTGAGCAATATGGCTCTCTGCCCAGGGCGGTGGCTGCCTGGAGGCCACAAAGCTAGATAATAAAAAACTATCAGCCAGTTGGGCCCAACCAGGGTTTCTGTTGCTTATTTGCATATAAAAACGATGGGAGTGAAAGTTGTTCTTGCTCATTTTATGCAACTTTTTTTGAAGTTCAGTCATGCAGGGCTCCCATCCTGAAACTTTTATATCCACAAGTTAATGAGTCGATACCAGGAATCTGCAGAGATATACGTCTAATTTGATTCAGGTCAGTTGGAGCACAACGACGATGCTCAGGGTTGTCTGGAGAGTTTTATTTTTTTCAAATCGGCTTGTAACGTTTTTTTGAGGGCGTTTTCTTTTCGCACCTTTAGTTCTAAAGGTGCGAATCTGTTGAGTTTTTTTTACTTTTGAGAACATGAAGTCTATTTGTTGGGCGGGAGAACCAAATGTAAACACACGAGGCAGATGTATTGCCTCCCTGCTTCTTATCATCACTGTCTCTACCTTTTCAACCAAAGTTATCTAAGAGGAATATCAAATGATTTTGAAAAGGTGTCTGCTTTACAAAAAAGAAAGGTCACCATTGTTTAATAGTTTGTTTACTCAACTGCACAGGTGTCAAACTCCAGTCGTCAAGGGTTAGAGTGCAACTTAAGAGTCATTTGGTTTGGTTCACCTGAATCTAACTCTAGTTTATTTGTCTAAAAAGTTTGGTTCATTTGGGAAGATATGAATATGCAATCGAACACGGGTCCGTTTACAATCTTCGGTCACGGTTCAGTTTAAATGAACTCTAGTGCGGTTCAAATGCGTAGGTGAACGCCGTGCGAACCGGAGACTGAACCAAAAACAGGAAACAAACTATAGTGCAGGATATTCTGGGTAAATACAACCAAAACAAACACACGCAGTCTGATCTTTATTGTTAATGTGTTTCTTCTTATTGAGCAGTGAAACTAAATAAAAGGTTTGCATGTCTTTTGCTTTAAGTATTTACTTACTGGAGGGCTTTATGTTTGTGCTGCAGACCCACAGCTAACAGCTAACTCCTCACTTGAGTGGCTCTGCCGAGCCTGTACCCTGTTGCTTCTCCTACACTTTGGACTGAATCTTTGTTCTACTATGGGTAGGGGGGACCTAAAAATACATTCTTTTTTTTCTGAGATAAATGGCAGATTTATTTTGTTCTTTGTTTCTTATGCCTTTTCATATTGATATTATTTAAATGCAAATGTTTCTTCAATGATTTTTTTTGGTGGGGGGACAATTCTAGACTTTTCCAACATTGCAGGGGTCCGGACTCCCCGAAACTCCCTGGGATTTATGCCTATGCTAAAATCTGATGCTACTGCATTTTTCCTCGCCTGTCGTGAAGAAAGAAGTTGTGCTCAGTGAGTTCTTCTGAGGTTTTTGTGTAGTTTCCTTCAGTAGTTCTTGGTGCAGCGCTGCCACAAGTGAGGAGGAGTAAAGGTTTTTCACAGGATTTGGTTCATTTCATACAGTGCAGTGTGAAAGCGAACTGCACCAGCTAATAATGTAACAAATATTGTTAACCTTTGCCCCTAATCAAACTAAATCTACAGAACTATCTAGTGTGGAAACACATACAGATGTTTAGATGCGTCTCAGCTTCAGCACAGCTGAATCAAATAAGTGGGTCGAGTAGGACTAGGAGCTGTGTTGGATTAAGTTTGGACCACATGAATTCCTTAAACTTTAACCCTTTTAGGTCACCTGACACATTATGCCAGAGTTATGCATAGAACATGCCAGTTTAAGACTGTCACCAAAAATGACTGAAAAAAAAAAATTTAACCCCAATGTCAGCACTAACATTAGTGTTGGCTAATAAAGTAACCATCGGCATATTTTGGATGAAACACAAACGTCAAAACGGAACTAAAAACCACTTACTTTGCACAAGATGCTAGTTTAGCTAAAGCTAACAGAAATCAACTTTAGCAAAAAAAAAAAATAAAAAGATAGAAGCTCGATATAACCACATAAAATACATTTTTGTCAACTAACAGACACAAAAGTTCAATGAAAATATGATTCAAAAGCTACGTACCCGGTCGAAGTCATTATTGGTCCCGTTTTCCAGCCTGCGACCTTTCACCTCCAGCCGGTAAATATCCCGCAATGAAACGGTGCATTTAAACTTCGCAGTCTATATATATATATATATTCTGTATTTGTTCCAGAAACATTTATTTTTGCGGCAAAGAGCTGTATTTTCAAAACCTCGCTGTATAATCGTAATGTAGATTTTACATTTACAGTGTAAAGTGATCAAACTGTCAGGGGCTTTCACAGATTAATGTCCAGATTTTCATCGTTTTTTCAAGGGACCTTAAATTGATTAGTGCAATGCCTACATAATTATTTCTCTTACTTGTTTTCAAAAGATAATTTAGTCATTTTTATACTTGTATGTATTCTAGCCTACAATAACATGATGATACAATCCCTCTTTTTCTTAAAACTCTTATTCTGCATATTAAATTGATACACCCCAATTCTACTTTTGAATATATATATATATATATATAGAGAGAGAGAGAGAGAGAGAGAGAGAAACATAAAAACGTTGACATTACAAACAACTTTTTCAATTGAGTCCAGGCCATTGGATACCAACACAAATACTATAAATAAAAGCAGAAATGTGCTTGATAAAAGATGAATAATTATCAACTAATGTTGAATTGTGGACAAGGGTTGCAAAAAAATCATGCCAGGGGCCACAAAATGGCCACTGGGCCACACTTTGGATACCAGCATTTCAACAGTAAAGTTCCCAGAAAGTGTTTTATTTTTTTAGAACCAGAAAAGAGTTTTATGAAATGCAAGAGAAAATATCAAGATTGTTCATTTAATGTTAATATTGTTGATATTTCATTTATTGACAAAAGAAATGACATGTTAAGATATTTTAATCATTCTAAAGATTAAAAACAGGTCAATGAACACAAAAAACATAAATAATCTAAACACGTGTCGACAACCAGAAACGCTTCAGCCGATGTAATCCACCAGCCGCTGCAGCTGTTCGCAACGTTTCACCACTTCTGGCAGCGAGAGGAGAGTCTGTGAGGAAATAAAAACACGTCCATCAAACGTTAAAAAAGATTAAATCACAAATATGAACTACAACAGAATAAATGCCTCACCTCTCTGACTTTATTGATCATGTGGTTTAAAATCTGGAGCTCATTGTCAGACTTCTGCTGGTTGGTCTGATGGACGATTTGCTAAAAGAGATGTGATGATAATAAACACGACGACTGTCTAATATTTTCCCACACAGGTGTGTGGACAGAAATCACAGTGAGCCCACAGATATGATCAGCACTCACATGCCGCTTGGCTCTCTCCAGGAGTTTAAATTTGGCCTGCTCTGCTTCCTGTAGACTGGCCTTAAGCTTCTCCACCTGGTGGACAAAAATATCAACAATCACAAATCGACAACTCTACAGATAAAACAAGTATTGAATGTGCCACAACTTTTCATAATAAACATATCTCCGAAAGTGTTATTGGTATGAAATTTTTCACCAGGTAGAAACCAAAGTAATCCATACATAGAGAGAAACAAAAACAAATAAGTTGAAATCTATCCATCGTTTTCATTAACCACAAAATTGAAATTACGAAAATAAATCTGCTTAATGGAGACAGGATAATTTTGAAAAAAAAACTGCAATGGAAACATTTTTTCATGCGAGTCATGTGATCAACCCAAGTACTCTGCCAGATGTTACTACTGATGGAAACGCAAAAGAAGACGACAGACCGTGGTAGGAGGATGATGGGTTTTTTTTATTTGTTTTTTGGACAATGTTTAGCTAGCTCCACCAGATTCTCCCAGCACCACACAGTTAAAAAGTGTGTGACATCATCATAACGCCTCTGCAAAAACACAGACTACAATTTCCCCAAAACGCTGCTCACGTAGCAACTCCCACATCTGATTGGCTTATACAGTAGTTGATGAGCGCCTGCGCCACCATGGCTGAATTGTGAATGTATCTCATGCAGCTGTTCAACAGTAAAGTTTGGAGATGGGAACATCATGATGGGAGGCTGTTTTTCTGCACATGGTATCGAAACACTTTTTTAAAAATTCAAGGGAGGATGAATAAAGAATGAGAAAAAAAAAAAAAAAAAACTGCTAGCATCTACCAGAACATTGAAAATGAAATGAGGGTGGACATTTCAGCGAGACAATAATCCAGAACGCAAAGCCGAGAAAACCCAACTGGCTTCAGAGAAAGAAAATAAATCTGTTCGAATCATCCAATTGAAAATCTATGGAAAGAACTAAAAATCTGAGATTTAAAGGATGTTTTGTGGAAAAATAGGCAAAAATCACAAGAGGACGTCTTGAAGCTACAAAGGCTTTTGTACAAAGAATTAAACATCAGTAGGCATTTTGAATTCATTTCACATTATTACACATATCTTAATTTCTGAATTTATTAGGTTTTGTTTTTTTCTATGGTTGTTAGCAACAGCTGGTGAAAATTGCATGTCAGAAATATGTTGGAAAATAGTGATCAATGCTCATTTTACCCGCTGTAATCGGCAAGCAGCGGAACTGACCTCCTTCAGCAGCTGGATCTTCTCCTCCATGTGGTGAGCTGGGGCCGCCGCCGGGTCGCCAGTTCTCCTCAGCTCCTCCCGCAGGAACTGGGACTCCACTCTGGACTGCTCCAGGGCACGACGCAGCTCAGCCGCCTCCCTTCGCAACTCCTGAGGGGGAAATTTAAAACATCAAAACTGAACAATAATGTTTCCTTAAAGCTCATATCTGGGTTTTAAATTATACATTGTTGTCGCTCTTGTGTTTTCTTAAAATCTCCTGGGCCTCTTGGACGTCTTCCATCAGCTTCGTCAGAGTTTTCTCTTCCTACATAGAGAGAAAGAAATAAAAAAACATTTAAACTCGTCAGACTGAATCTCAACCCGACAACAGGTGCAGAAACATCAGGAGTCCAGACCTGAGCTTTGTGCTGCAGAGCCTGTTTTCCTCTCTCCACCAGGCTGCTGAGGCACCGCAACTCCTGCTTCAACTCAAGGACTTCAGCTTGATGCCTGCTGCTTGAGGTCTGCAGCTCCATCTGCAGGCCACCGCTGGAACAGCATGAAAACATTAGAGGGGGAAGAATAAAAAATCTTAAGACCAAGTTGTTGTTGCCAAGTTAGACAAGATTGCCTTCACAGTTAAGTATCAACCGATCTCCGATCTCCCAAAAATTAGGGAAACTTTTACCCCTAACGTTCCAATTAAATATAAAAGACATTGAAAATAGTTTGGTAAGCTAAAACATTTATGTGTGGAACAATTAAAACAAACAACGTGGATCTTAACATCCGAAAAGTTTTTGCTGACTTTTCTGCTGTTGGACATCTGGTGGGAAATCATGTCAGACATTTTTCCTTTACCACTCTATAATTTTAAACAGAAACTATAAGTAATAAAAGTATTTATGCATTAAATCCAGACAAATCAGATCCCATCTGCTGCCTCGTATCGACCACCTACATGGTGCTGTGCAGCTCCTGCAGCTGCGCGTCTCTGCAGCGCTGAGCCTGATGCAGCGTGCTGACGAGCTCTGCGACGGTTCTGCTGAGGCCGGAGAGGAGCTCCGCCATGCTGCTCTGCTCCTCCTCATCCTCCTCTTCATTCTGGACTGGCTCCGAGATCGTCTTTGGGTTGAGAGCTGCGACGCGGGTGAAGGCACTCGTCTCGCTGAAAAACGCGTCACTCTGTGGCTCTGATGCATCTGAGGGGAAACAAAGATCACCACTCAGACTCAAATCAACATTTTTAACCAGCATGTGAAGCAGAATCAATCTTTTTTTATTATTATTTGAAAGTAAAATACATGGATAAAGATTAAATGTTATTATGAATTTCTTCTCAAACTTTTGATATTTTTTGAATAATTGTCCGTTGATGAAAACAAACAAATGTTTAATTCAATTAAAAATATATATTTTAGATCCCAAAGGGAAAATAAATGATGTTGTAGCAAACAACCAAATGTTCAATTTTTATTTAGCCAAACTATATACTATTTTAATACAAGGCATTCCTTAAGACTGTTTCAGCCGTTCAACATGGAATGAAAACCTGGAACTCACTTCCTTCATTTGTTTCAAATATAACGAATGCTGGAGCTTTTAAAAGAGTCTTTAATTATTTTATCATAAAAAATGTTATCATTGTACATTCATGAATTAATATTGATTCCCAATGTTATATTAAATGTGTGTCACTGTTTTTGTAATAAATGTTTGTTTTTTCTTTTAATAACATGGACCCCAGGAGGAGTAGCAATTGTCACGGCAACGGCTAATGGGGATCCAGATAAACAAACAAATAAACTCATATCAGTTAAAAAGTTTTCACCTAAAGTCGAGTCTGTTCTGACGTCTTCCTCCTTCTCGGCCGTTAAAGCCACCATGACGCTGTCGACGAAGGAGCTGGACGTCTGATGGCGCGCCGCACCGGAGAACATGGCCGACTCTTTCTGCTTTTGGTGTTCTTCCTTCTGCAAACAAAATAATTAAGCATAGAAATGGGCTTAAAACTCTCAACACGCCACATTTACAACCTCAGATTAACAGAAACTCTCAGGGAAGCAATAACTGACCTTCTTCATGACCATTTGTCCTTTTTAATGGTCTTGGTCAGTGCTTCTCAAGAATTTGGGGGCGTTTTATGTTTGATATTTTTTATTTAGAAAAAATAAATAAATCATACTATGGTCCAGGACTCTGCTTTCTCAGAAAAAGAAAATGTAAAAAAAATTGACGACCAGCTGAAGGATTTATTATTTTGTCTCTTTGACTTCATTTGTTCCTCATTTGCTCATTTTTCTTATTTTTAAGTTTTTGTGCAGGGCTGACACTAATAATTAGTGTCGTGTAATCAGTAGTGTTGCACGATTGATTATTATGACAATCATGTAAGCAAATTGGCAGATTTTGATTTAACCACTTGAGCCTTTTTGAGCAATGTTAGAAATACATTAAAATATGCAAATTAATAAATAATACATATGAAAATAAACATTTAATTGCCTAAAATGCAAAAACATTCCTTTAGAGATCATTTGTAGCAAAGGATGCAATTGCAGCTAAAAAAATAATTTCAATAATGTGAAGAGCTCCGTCATTTATCCTCCATTTAAACTCAATACAGAGTAGGGCTCTGATGTGTTTATTAGTTTTTGGATTAAATTGATTAATAATCGACAGAAAAATGTGCTACACATGAGATTTTGTAACAGAATTTGAACCAGCCAAAGCTAAAAATGGGTAGAACATATTTATAAAAAAGTTTATATTAAATGCAAAATGTTTATATTTTTTGTACAGTTTTGTCTTCATAGCTGCTCTAAGTGTGTTATTCTCTTAGCAAATGGCTTTTTTTTGAGTCTTTATGCTCCAGGTTTCATTACCTGGTTGCTAAGGGAAAGCTGCAGCTCTGTGGTCAGACCGCGCAGCGTGTGATGCAGGACGGTGATCTCAGTGACCGCCTCAGCCATCTTCTCCTGCAGCTCCATGCGAGCGGCGCCGGCTGCGCATCGGGACGTTTCCAACTCGTCACTCAGGCTCTGATTCTCAAGCCTTTAAAAAAACAAACACAGATCGAATTAAACCTGCATGAATAATGAGAGAAACTTAACTAGCTGGATGGTTAAAAGATCCCAACACACACAGAAATAAAACAAACTCACTGAAGTTTGCACACTTCTGATTTCAAGTCTTCGCACTCAATGTTTCTCTCCCGAAGCGCCTGCAGGTTGCTCCTGAGCATCCGCTCGCTCTCGGCCACCTGCTCCCTCGCCAGCTCATTCTCCATCTGCAGGAACTGAAATAAAAATGGCTGAGATGAAGCGCGGGGTGTAAACATACATCCATAGATCTTTGAAAAGCAAAAGTGGAACCTTCTACACAATCAACAAGAATGCAACAACTGGTTTCTGGATGGCAAGTCCACAACAAAACACTTGTCTTTTCCAGCAGCCATAGTACAGTGCATACAGCAGTAAAGACAGCTGGCTAAACCTGCTGAAGCTCAGCTTGGGTTGCTAGGTAACAGGCAGAACTCTGCTGGGCTTGCTAGGTAACGGGCTGTGCCTGCTAATTTGTGACGTTACATCCTGAAGGTTTTTGAAATAGCTCTTTTTCCAGACACCAAAAAACATTAATATATTGCCAAAAACTACATATTTTATTAGGATGTTTTTAGAAGAAGTAGAATTTGTCCGCTTTAAAGCATGGTATTCTGAATACACGCAGCTTTCTGGAGATAGGAGTTTGAAACTGTTGTAAGAAGCCCACTCCATAATTTGTAAAACTTAACATTTTACAAACACTGTAGCAACCAGGGTATAAGAACACCTTACAAAAGTAATACAATTGGTAAATATAATATTTACCATAAAATTGGTAAATGAAGTAATGAGAAGCCAGAAAAGGATGATTGTACCTACAGCCAAGGCAACACCTTCAAAAGATTGTTTACTCGTTTGCTGGTCACACCAACACCAGCTGATTATATCAATTCCTGTGATGTTTGTGGCTCCATTAACATAAACACACTGCAGATTGTTCTATGTTCTTTCTTTCTTCGGTGAAACTCTGCAGTGAAAATTCACACTTATTATGTAAATGTTATTTTTTTACAACCAGTGAACACCGGACACTAAGAAGCATCTTTAAAAGTCTTAATTAGCAATTTTGCAGGTTTTTAGTAAATATTTTTGTATTTCTGCAGTTTGTGCAAAAAGTGATTGTTGGTTGGACAACAGAACAAAAAAAAAAAAAAACAACAGTTTTTGGAATTTAAGCTGATTAAATAAATTTCAAAATAAAAGTGTCACTAAAACATGACGGGTTTCCAGCTGACCTCATTCATTTCCCGCACGCCGCCCAGCTGGGTGCAGACTTCCTGCAGCTGCTGGATCTGAACCGTCTGAGACTGGGAAAGGTTCTGGAGCTGACCGAGCTGCAGGTCGCTCTCAGCCAGCGCCCGGTCCAGTTCACCGACCCGCTGCTCTGAACCCGACAGAGACGCCTGCAGTCTGGAGGAGAACAGGAGAGAAAACACACAGCAGGAAGAAATTTACTGAAAAACTTAATGAAAGGAAGGAAAGGGAGGAAAGAAGGAAGGAAAGAAGAGTGGAAGGATCTGCAAAAAAGGAAGATAAGAAAGAAGGAATGAAGGATTTGAAAAAAGAAAAAAACCAAGGAAGGAAGGAAAGGAGAAAGGAAGGATTTAAAAAGAAGCAATAAAGGATCTGAAAGGAGTGAATAAAAGAAAGAAACAAGAGATGGGAAATGAAGTCTGGAAATCTGAAAAGCCTTCTTCCTCTACAATCTTTTAGTTTCTATAAATTCTCTCAAATTGTTGAAACTTCTAAAGTCAAATCAAAGTCGGCGCTTACTGATTTGCTCTTTCGTTGGCTCCATGCAGGTCTTTCCAGGTCTGCTGCAGGCTGCAGAAACAAAAAGACCCGCATGCTGCGTTAAAGCAAAGGTTTCCCGCCATCACCAGATATCCTGACCTCTGACCCCTGGATCCTACTTGGCGGTCTCGGCGGCGAGCGCCTGCTCCAGGAAGGCGTAGGACGCCAGCGTGGAGGAAATGGTCGCCGACAGCTCCGTCACCTTCCTCTCCAGCTGAGCAGACTCCTCCTCTCCCGCCGTTAGTTTCTGCCGCAGGACGCCCATCTCTGAAATTTACCAAAACAGAAACTAAAACGTCTGAAACGCTCAGAGAGGCAGAAAAACAGCGTGAAGAGAATTAAACGCCACCTGATGTCAAGATGGTGATCTGCAGATTTAAATCGCTGATCTGCTGCGAGGCGGTTTGAAGGTTCAGGTGAGTTTCCTTCAGCTCGTCTTCAATCTGTAGAGCAGAGGATCGTTGGAGGCGACGCTTTTAGTTTCAACAAGCTAAACTGCCAAACAGAACTGATTTAAATGAAAACACAAATTTTTATTGTCAAGATTTCAGAATGAAACTATCCGAGTTATCAGGCCGATCAGTCCAATTTTTAAAATGAAACACAAAACTTAACACTTCACTACGTATGTAAGGAACGAAGGATACAGAAGACGTAAAACAATAAAGGGAGAAAAAAAATTAAAAATGATGAATGAAATGAAAGACAGACAAAAGGACAAAAAATAAAGGATGTATAAACAAAAAGACAAGCAAATAGAACAAACAAAAAGATGAAAAGACAAAAACACAGATGAAAAGAGGGATGGACAAACAAAAGGATAGAAGAATTAAAGGACTAACAAACGAAACATAGTAAAAAGACGAATGGACACAAGCACAGACAAAAAAAAACAAACAAATGAAAGACGAACAAAATAAGACAAATTAAATAAAAATTGAACTAAAAGACAGATAAAATAAAGGACAAACAAACCAAAAGACGAACCTAATAAGGAAAGGACGAATGAAAGAAAAGGAAAAATAAAAGATAGAACGAATGAAAGAAGGAAATAAAGAACAAAGGAAAGAACAAAAGCAGGAAATAAGGAAAAAGAGGATCAGAATGGAAATTAATATATTTGTAGCAGACTTAATGAATTTTAATTTCACTGAAAGTTTAAAGACAAGTGAAGAAATCCTGAAAGGTTTGGACCGGGTTCAGAACTGAACCTCCACATCGATGGGACCGATCGCCATGGTAACCATGTTGCTAAGCAACAGCTAAACATGAGAAAGTTTGCTACAGAACCAACTAGGCAGCCACTTTTCCCCAAAGTACACGCTTAACCTCCAATAATCTGCTCCATCTCAGATTAAACTGCCTAATCCAGCCCGTTTCATCCGACCTGTTCTCTCTCTTCGGCGGCTCGCTCTCTCGCCGTCCGATGCTCGTCCCTCTCCCTCAGCGCGGCGGCGGCTCGCTCGTTCAGCTGAAGGAGCGTCGGGGCCGTTTTCTGCAGGAGGCTCCGCACGCTGCAAAGCTGCCAGACAGAAAACCAGGGTGTGAGGGTATAATGTTATAGTTCAGTTTTAATTCGTTGAGACGTTTTGTTCTAATACAGCTGGCTTTATTCAGTTTTTATTAGTTAAATATTGCTTAGTTTCAATGTAGCCTTTTTTATTTATAGTAGTAGTTTTAGTTTTTTCATAAAAATAAAAAAAATCTATTTCACATCAGTTTAAAAGGCTAATAAATAGGTTAACACGAAAGCAAAAGTTTTATATTTATAATTTCAGTATGTTTTAGTTTGAATTAGTCACAGTTATAGTTTTTCCCCCATTAATCACAGTTTTTATTTATGAACTGCAAAAATCATAACCAACGAAGTTTTTGTTACTTGGTTGTTAACCCTGCTGGAAACAGAGAAACGTTTTAGTTTCTCCGCTGAGCGTACCTCTTGCATCAGGCTGGAGTGATCCTCTGCAGTTCGGGACAGAAGCTCAGAGGCCGAGCTCAGAGTTTCCTGGCAGGTCCGGTTCAGAGCAACCTGCAGGAGATGCAACACGATGCAGATTAGGATCAGAAGAGGCGATTCTTACAGAAGGAGGCCATTTTTAGACATGCAAATCTTTCAGCGTCAAGCAATTTTATTCGATTACAATTTTTAGGGTCACAATTTGATTCAGAAACGATTTTTAAATGCAGAAACCAATAGAGTGTTAACGAATAAAACATTTATTTAAAACAATTCTAGAAGGTTCCATACTGGAGAATCAAATTCCATCAGTTTATCTTAAAAGAAAAGTATGTTTAAGAATAAATGTCTGTAACTTAAATGACCGATATACATAGTTCCCACAAGTCTGAACCGGAAGTGATCTGTGCCATTGATTTGCAATTTTTTATAGAATAAATTTTTTTTCTGCACCTCTACTCATTTTGACTGGTTTGTTTACCTGATCCGGGTAGGTTTGGTTCAGAGCCGCTAGCAGCTCCTCCTGAGATCCGACACATTTCTCCAGAGCTGAGACTTCAGAGGCGCAGTGTGTCCTCAGCTGATCCATCGCACTGAAAGCCTGCAAACAGACACACATGTTGTAAAAGTACAACACCATAAATCGTTTAACCACATGATATATTAAAACAACCTCAATAATTTCCATTTGCATGATCTTTTTTCCTACCAATAACTGGATGATAAAAGTCTTCACTCTCTTGGTTTAACTAAATCTTTTTTTGAAAGATAATTTTGTTTACAGAGACTAAGTATTCATTTTATTTTATTTATTTTTGGATATTTAAAATGTTTTCCAATTCCAGTGCTAAATGTTCACTATAATTTAAGTTATATTGATCTTTGAAAATGTGTTCTTACAATATTATTATTATTATTATTATTATATGCGATTACTATTATACTATTTTAAAATAGCCTCAAAACAATAATATATCATTTATCGCAATAACTTCTGGGACAATTTATTGTCTAGAAAAATTTGTTATCATGACAGGCCTACAGTTAACAGTACAAAGGTAGAAAATAACTAAATTTTCTGCAGGTGCAAAAGTCTTGAGTTGTTCCTTGTTTGTTTATTGAAGCACTGACTTAATCAGTTAGGTGAATTATCCCTGATTTTTCTTTTTATTTCCATGTACATACCCGTTCTTATTTCAATTTATTTATCCGATTTATTTTATAATTAGGTCATATTTAAAATTACCTCTAGTTTCACACTGTGTTATAAACTTTATATTACTAATTGTAATATATTTTAAAGGTTTGGATGGGAGTAGCTTGTCAAAATAGAAACAATTTTGCCTTTAGAAGAGGCCAGTTGCTAAAAGTAATAAATCAATTAACTGCATGCATTTTTTGGATTAATTAATTAATAATTGGACAGAAAAAATTGCTTAATAAGAGCCTTTTATTGTAGAAAGCCAAAACCTCTACCACTTTAAGAGTTTTTTTTCATGTTAAATGCAAAATATATACTTTTGTACAGTTTTGACATAATTGCTGCTCTGTGTGTGGTGTTCTTTGAGAAAATGGCCTTTTCTTGAGTCTGTATAGTTTCGTTATTGATAAATTACAATTAATACTTTAGTTCTAATTAATATGAGATATTGATCTTGTATTTTCCTTACTGCCTCCTTGGCCGTGAAGGCTTCTTCCATCCGAGCCTCCATGCTGTTCCTCTGCTGAAGAACTTCTTTCACTTTCTCCAGGATTCTCCTCTGAGTTTCCTTTGATTTCTCGAACAGGGACTTCATGAGCTCGTACTGCAGAGCAGCACAACAAAGTTGGATTAATTATTACACATATTCAATCAGCTGAAAGATATAAATTTACATACGTGGGACGCCAGGTTCTGATGGTCCTCCCTGATGGTTTCGCCCATTTTCTTCATGTTGGACAGAGCTACATCTGTGTCGCTGCTCAAAGAAGACTGCAGAGAAAGTCAAACAGGTTTAAAAACATTTTTATCTCTAAACACAGATCGGGATTCAAACACTTTTCAATAAAATTCAAGCACTTTTCAAGGTAGGACTTCAAACTTTTCCAGCAACACACTTTGAGATAAAAACAATGCAAATAACCTTAAAAAAACTGTTTTAATTCACTATCATGTCATTTATTACTATTATTAATAGTGTCTTGTGATGTTTTCTACATCGAGGAGAAGGAAAACTAAAACATTACATCCTTTTATGATTATGAGCCACTTTTATGAAGACAAAACACTAATCTAACAAAAAGAATCTGCAATTTTAATAAAGTTTTTTTTAGGTATGAAATATAAGTAAATATTTATTTAGATTACACAGATCAATAAGTTATTGAGCCATTAGGAATAATAAATATTCAAAAATAAAATAAAAAATGTTTTGTAATTTTTTATTTAGAAAACAGAAATAATTTTGGTAACTCTAACTAACCTAAAATAAGAAAAGTTCAGTTTGATTTAACTTCGTAAGTCATAAAAAATGCTTGTCTTTTAATTAGGTGTATGAGAATATCTGACTTTAACTATAAGTAATGTTTTCCAAATTTAAGCTTTCAATCAAGCATTAGATTGCATTTTACTACAAAACTGAGCAGTTTGAATATCAAGCACTTTCAAGGACTTTATACAGAAAACAAGCTCTTTCCAAACCTTGAAAAAACCTCACTTTTGTAAGATGTTTGTGTTTTTATGCATTTTTCACTTTCTGTATTGATGTTCCTTTTATGTACATATATATGGTCATTGTCTTTTTGAAGCCTTTGTTTTTATTGTTGTACTACTGCCTTGCTGATTAATAAAGACTATTAAATTATCTTATTTTACTGAATTTCAAACATTTTCAAGGATTTCAAGCACCCGTACGAACACTGACAGCAGTTTAAATGTTGAGGTGATATCTGTGGTTTGTCTCACCATGGCAGCTCTCATCTCCTGCATAGCCTGGACGAGATTCTGCAGGGAATTTCCATCAAGCTCCAGCTCAGTTATCCGGCTCAGAGCCTCCATGTAGAGATCTCTGTACATCGCGGTCTGAACAAGGAATGAAAATATTAAAGTTTATCAGAAAAAAATCTAAACAAGCTAATGAGTGATGCAAATTAATGGTTTATTTGATTAAAATGAGTTCCAATTGATTAACTTATAAAGTCCACTTAGATCTTCTTTCAGTGTTGCAGTTTAGCCACCATCCAGCAGAGGGTGCTGCTGGTCATCCTGAAGTGGAGCCAGTTGATACAAAAACAAAGATGGCAGTGCTATACCAGAGCCGTAAATGGTCCAAACTGAGTTTGATGTATACAGCACCACATTAGGGCCATTGTAGATTAAAAATAGAATAAAAGGAGGGATAGATTTGCCAGAAAAATCTAAAAAAATTTGAGATTGATCTCAGAAGTCTTCTAGAAAGAAAGTGGACATTTTTGAGCTCGAAAAGTCAAAAACTTTCAACTTTTGAAATTCAATTTCCAAAATTCGAAAAATTTTCATATGTACGAGCTCAGAAAATTTGCAAATTTTTTCTAAGAAATGTAAAATGAATCTCTAAATTTCTGAGTTTTTCTTCTTGCAAATTTTTGACTTCACACACAAACATTTTCATATTTTTCCCCCAAAACAATTTCTAAAATTAATCTCAAAATTTCTGAGTTTTATCTTGCAAATTTCTGACTTTTCAACCTCAAAAATTTCCAAGTTTTTTCTACATTCCTGAGATTAATCTCAAAATTTCCAAGATTTTAGGTAAAACTTTATTCAATTTTTTTCCTATCTGCACATATGAGGGTCAGGTGTGAGACGCACACATAAACATATATCTAGTGTTATATGTTTTGAAATATAATCACCCGACAAGCTCCTTAAGTTACACAATGCCTTTTTTTGTTCTTTTAAATCCAGCATATTAAGAAAAATTTTGCCATTGTTATAGAAAGACAGTCAGCCCTCTTCATGGAAGAGAAAACTCAGCTTTTTAAGAAAATGGCTGCTTATCAATTAGTTGTTAGTTAATCGATAAGCTCAATCACTCGTCAATGGATAACTTGCATCCCTACTTATTATCCCTTCAGTGTTTTTACCTGACTGAGCTCAGTGTGGTCCGTCTGAACCAGCTTCTCTCTCAGGTCCGAAGGAGCCGGGCCCAAAGAGGGGCGGCGGTGCGCCCTGGCTGCAGCCAGCTGCTGGACCAGCGCCTCCACCATGATCATGCTGGACGTCAGCCTCTGCTCCAGCTCCGGCCGCGGGAGGCTCTCCAGGCTGCCTGGAGGTAAACTGAAACCACACCGGAGAACTTTACATCCATCCATCCATCCATCTAGCGATGGCATAAAATTCATATCACAACATACATTCTGATGGGTGGCGGTAACGATATGTATTGCAATATGATTTGTTTAAATCTTACAACAGAAACAAAACAAAAAAACTGATTTTTTGCAGTTTTTGCAGATGTAAATTGTATGCAATGTTTGTAATTGTTTTGTTTACGTTTTCTGAACCTGCCTGTTAAACGACCTCTGCCTTACGTTCCCTGTCTTTCTGTTTCCCTCTTGCTCTGTTTGGACACCAGCTGATTACGTCATCAACAAGCATTACTGTGGTGGCCAGTAGGCTGCAGATCTCTATCTTAGGCCAAATTTCTGTCGTTTTCCTACAGCTATCCATCAATCTACTCACCCATTAGTTATCCATCCATCATGGGCATTAATCTGTAACTTTTGGAGAATCTTTTTTTTTTCTGAAGACTAGATTGATTATAAACACAGTTACGTTTAAGGATAAGAATCAATTGAACAGGTTTAAATTCACCGTTTCTAAATATGAAAAGAAGTTTGAAAGAAAGAAGAAAAGAAACTTCAAAAGAAAGAAAGGTCGACAGAAGAAACAAATGAAGGAAAGACAGAAGAACGTTTGAAAAAAGTTGGAAAGAAAAAGACATCACTCACTTCCAGATGAGTGGTTCGGTCGCTGTGCAGGAATCGGTCACAGAGAATTCCCTCTTTTTCACAAATATTCCCGACGTGTTCAGACTGTGGTCCACCATCTTCAGTGGACTGGTGCCCACACAGACGCTGTGGCACTCTGCAGGATCCGCTCTGTCTGAGGGGGCCATGAAGGCAGCAGGGGGAGTGGAGCTCATTTTTCCACATGCCATCATGAGGAACTCGGCCATCTGCCGAAGCTGCTGCTGAAACTGGCCATCAGGAATCAGCGGCGCCGTTTCCGTCTGCGCTTTCTTCCCAGAAACCTCCTGTGGCTTTGAACTTACAACCGTGGAGTTAAGCAGAGGGTGGGGCATTGGGCTTTCAAGCTGCTCTGCTAACAACCCCATGGAGTCAACATTAACAGGAGCCAAAAGGCTTTTCTCATCCTCCAGAGCAGAATCGTCAGGTAGAAACATGTCCTGACCCGATACCAATGAGCGCTTCAGCGCGGACAGAGACGCTCTCTTCATGATGGGGCTGAGAAACTGCAGGGCGGAGGCAACTGATGGACACTCTGACAGGACTTTTAAGATAGCAGGAGATGCAGGAGTAGCTTTTTCTGCAGAGTTACAGAGACCCAAAGAACCCAGAGCGCTGTCCTTTGCCTCGGAGTGGGATCTGGAATCCAGCTGCTGCTGCTGTGGTAGAGTTTCTGCCGAAGCGTCAAGGTGGCTGCAGTCAGACGCAACTAATGATGCGTTAGTCTCAGGTGGTAGATTAGCATCAAACACGACTTCTCCATTCTTCAGACGGTCGTTCGTTTGTTCTTTGTTGTAATTCTCTTTAGGCGAAGTCAACATCTTCTCGGACACCTGGGATTCACCTGATTTCCAATCAAAGTTCTCATCCTGCCCATTAGGTAGCACCAAGTTTATTTCAGCGCTGCACGGTTGTAGGTCTGGAATAGTGTTCACCTCCTCTGGTGAAAGCGAGGATTTGTATTTTACATTGCAGTAGGGATGATCTAAGTGATCTTTACCGTTTTCCAGGTCATAATCACTGGCTAACACACTCAGATCCATGCTAAGGTTGCAGCCAGAACAGGTGTGAGAAAGAGGAATAGTCTCATCTGCAACATCAGCGTCCGCTGGGATTTCTACCTCGCCACCGCTGCAGTTCAGCAGCTTCAGAGTTGGATCATCGGGGTTTTCTGATCTCTGCGCTGGAAGCAGCAGGGTGCAGTCGGCTGAGTTTGTGCCGTCGTCTTGTGCTGGACCCCAGTGGTCATCCAGGGGCAGAGGAACCGTCTCCTCCTTTAATCCAGTGGAGTCTGAAACTTTAACATCAGCTCCATCACAGGCGAACGACTTCCATGCTAAATATTTTTCCTCAGCGGCTTCACAGGCGATTGGAGAATCCGGCTGTTCGACACTGCAGTTGCAATATGGATGCTCCACATGCTCACCGCAGGGTTGCTCCATCCTGCTGGGTGAAGCGACTGAATCTTCCGCTTCGGCGGTAAGAGTAAAAGTAGTCACATGTTTAGGCAAAATCAAACTCTGTCCTCCACCATCTGAAGAGTCAGAAATCTCAACTTCACCTCTGGAACAAATAAAGGTTTTGAATGTGACATCTTCAAGTCCACACACAGACTGGGTAGTATCCATGGAAACGGGAACGGTCACAGTGCCCAACTGGGTCTGTGTGTCACAGAGATGAATGTCAGCCTGTGGAAGAGATTTAGCAATGAGTAATAATAGAGCCGTTTGCAAAAATTACATTGTTAAAAATAACATAAATAATTTGAGCTCTGTGGCCTGTTATGGGAAAAAATGGGGGTCCATTTTTCAAAGTAGTATTTCCACCATGCTATTCGTTTGTCTATAAATGAAGACGAAATATGTAATTAGCAGGCTAAATATTAGAAAGCTAAATATTTAGCTTGCCAATTAAGTAGTTAGTTTGAAACTCAGTATTTAGCTTGCTAATTACATGAATCTAAATTTAGTGGCAAATTTAATATTTAACTTGCTAACTGAATATTTACTTTAAAGCTAAATCTTTAAGCTGAAGATAAATATTTAGCTTGCTAATTAAATATTTAGTGTGTTACTTACATTTATAAATATAAATAACAGAGAAATTATGATTTTGAAAAATGAACTCCATTTTCTATCTTATAATCTAGGAATTTTGGGCTGTGTAACTTTCCAAACATCACCCCACAAATCAAAAAAACCTAAAAGTCAATATTTTTGAAAGTTTGTATAAACTCACCATGCCAGCTTTCACTGTGTCACCGCTGAATTGTGGCTTTGACCTGATCCTCGATGAAGGAGTCTCATTTTCCAGGCTTCTCAGAGGAGTACGCTCGCCTCTTCTACTGGAAGACTACCATCAACAAATGTTTAGTGGATCATCATCAGATACCAAACTCAGCAATAATCTCGCACTGTGCGCAGAAGAAGACTTACCCAGTCTTCTATGCTGGACTGTGACATCCTCTCACAAAGATCAATCCGGAGTTCGCATAAACAACCTCTTCAGTTGCAAATTTAAAACAATAATAATCTATTTTTACATCCCCAATCAATTCTCAATCACGTAATACACCAAAGAATTCCATTGCAGCTGCAATACTGCTTAATGCTTCTCTGTTTAGTCGTGGTTCACTCCTACAACAAGCCATTTAACAGCTGCTGCCATTACCCCAGTTCTTTCTTTTCACGGTAAAAGTGTATTTTCGTTTACAGTGTAAATACTCCCATGAAGGCCAGTGCTTCTGTGATTTTTGTGTCCAAGTCCTCTTAAAACTCAACTGAGCCAGGTTCTGCTCAACATTAATTCCTTCTAAAAGGGAGATTTCATTTCCCACTACCGACATATGCTTTTTCACCATAAAGACAAGTAAATTCAGCTCAGTTTATTTTATTTTTAATAGTACAAACTCACAAAATATGACATGGTTATTTATAAAGGAAAAATCAATTCAGTCACATCATATCCAATTTTTTCTAATTATCAAATGTTATCTGAAATAGCATTAGACCAAATGTAATTATCTGAATTAAAATGTTTTACATTTAGGAGTGAATAGAAGAGTAAATCTAAGACTTCGATTTACTGTGCAGATTTGTTTTCTCATAATCCATTACTTTTATATGCGCTTATCTGAATGTTTATTAATTAAGTCACTATTTACTTATTTTTAGTCTGTTGCTGGCTTAGTGCTCATATTAAATATTAGTATTTAATGTTTTAATAAACAACACCGGCCTCTGATACTATTATATGTTTATGTTTTACCATATTTACTGTGTTTATTTACATTGTTTAGCAGGCGTAGGTTTGTTCATTATTTACACAGAAATCTTGAAATCTTAAACCTAACCCTAAGCTAGCTTCTGATGTCAATGATCAGGCAGATGATCAGAACCTGTTAAACACTTACTAAATGCTATAACACGTATTCATAGTGTGATATCTTTAGATTATTGATGTGTTTAGAACAATAATAGAGTATAACGCAGATAAAGACGTTCAGAGAGCATTAAAACACGTCTGTTATGGAAAACTTACGTTAGCTGAAGTTGGTTTTCTTGTAACGGAGTCCGTTAACGAACAACCAATTATACTACAAGGAATATTTAACTGCAATTATTTAAAACCCGAGCGATATATAGTCTTAAAATACTTTACCTTCCAGACTTAAACAGCCAATTTGAACCAAGATTTCAAATCTGATGAATAAAGCTGCTCTACCCGAACTGACATCAACCGCGTTACGTTCAAAACAGAGCGATTCAAAAACACAAACTCGGCGCTGATTGGTCGCTTCTCTTCTTCTGACCCACAAACCCTGCTTTTATGTAATGCCGCCACCCAGAGGAAGGAAATGCAACTACAACAGGGAGCTGTTAAATTTTTTTTTCTAAAACATTTTTTTTACCCGAATAATGTTTACTTTTAATGTTCCGGATTGAGTCATACTGACCTATTTTTTATATACGGATACATTCAATGAATTAGCGTTTTACTGTTTACTTCAGTAACAATTCATTAACTGAAACACACTGTATGGATTAATTACAAACAAATGGAAATTTTCAAGAAAATATTAATCTGAATTATGACCTCATGTTTCCAGGTAATTACAATACAACATTCAATGTTGTAATATTACATCAGACAAATAAAAAATAATTTTAATGCAGAAATATTGATTTAATGAAAAGTATATTCATACCTGCATAAAGGCGTTTAAGTCTGACATTACAAAATAAATTTCTTGCTCTTGTAAAAATATTACAGCTAATGAGCAGAGTAGTGGCGATAGCAATATGGATGGTCTTTTGTACTAATATAAATACTGACTATAATAGTATTTTTTTTTCTACTCAAGATACACGTTGGACGTGTGTGTGTGTGTGAGTATTCTTTTGCAATAAAGTATTATTTTTATATATTTTTATCTTCACTTTGATTGCCAATAAATGTGTTCTATATGTTGTGCATTTGAACACAACCATTTGTAAAGATAATACATTTTTACAAATAAAAACATCTTTCAAGCCATTTATTATTCATCTAACATGAGAAAAAAATAAAATAAAATTAATCATTTTGTCTTCACATAGACACTGCAGTGAGGAGAATTTAACAGGCAGTTTATTGTTTTACTGACACGGATCTTCAGGTCCAGGTGGTCCCACAGGTCGGACCTCCAGAACCTCAGCGAACCCCTGTCCAAACCAGCAGGTGATGTCCGCCGTGTCCAGAGAGAAGAAGAAGAGTCTGTCTCTGCATCGGGTTCTCCTGTAAACTGACCTGGGGTCTGCTGACAGCACAGCCCTGATGGCGGCGCCGGCCTCCTCCGGACTGCGCAGAAACCTAAACCTGGGTCTGTCGCACTCAGACGGTTCTGTTAAGAGAGACATGGTTTTAAAACAGGGGGTCCAAACTGCAGCCTTTGGGCCATTTGTGTCCCTTAGACTGATATTTTGTGGCACTCAACTGCAGTTCAAAAATTATACAAATTTGTTTATTACACGTTTTTTAAATCATGGTAAAATTATTGCTAATATGCTTTTCTTGCAATGGAAAATGTAAAGCATAACTCAAAGTATTTGTCTTTTTATAACCAGGTTCTAATAGTAAGTAGAACCGTGTTTATCGAGGGACTTTTACTGAAAATCCACCTTTGCTGCATCCAAATTAGCTTTAATTAACTGATTAAAATTGGCTAAATACAGCAAGCGTTTTGAAAGAAAATGACCTGAATCTCTTTCTTACAACTAAGAATAAATTTGTTCGAATGAGCCTGAAGAAGCATGAAAAAATAGAAGCCTTTCTTTTAATACAGCAAAATCCTTTTTACATTTTGAATCTATCATAAATAACATCTCTAATTAAAAAATTTGACAACTTTCTTTGCTAGATTTAATTTAGTTTTTTATTTTATCTTTTGCTTGTGAATACTTTTTACTTGACAATTTTGGCCCATGTAACAAAAAGTTTGGAGATTTCTGTTTTTAAACAAATTAGAAACAACAGCGCCCTCTTGTGGAGGACATCAACTTTTACCAGTTGTCTTACTAGATGAATGTGCAGGAAGGAACGCCTCCAGTTGTTTCTGAGCGTCAGGGGTGAAGCGCACATCCAGACTGGAAACCGGAGGCTCTCTGATCCAGTCGGCGATGGTTGTACTGGAATCACTGCCATAACTGGGGCGGTCCACAATTTCTGCTGCTGGTTCGGCTTTTCCACAGTCTAACACTTTGTTTTTGTCCTCACAGTCAGGTGGTGTCAGATCTGCTTCGTTTACATAAGACTCCACTTCTTTCAGCAAACTAACAGCTTCTTTGGGTAGAAAAAACTGAGTCTGTGGCGGCGTTAAACAAACACCTGTTTCCGATTTCTGTCTCAGGTGAAGAATCTCATCTGTTTTGTCTTCTAGATGAAAGCTTGAGATGTTCACCTCCTTCTCTTCAGACACAGTCTGTAGATCTGGGTTTGATTCCAGCCGCGTCCTCGTGTTGAGAGAGTCGTATTCTGGGATGTACGGTTTAATGTCCAGGACGGGAGTGCCGGCAATCATATCAATATCTGAGAGATGCAGCGTGTCACCTAGAAAACAAATAAAATATTTTAGGATTTCCTCAAAACGCCGCACACTCCACGAACTATAAACCCATTGCATGTTATTGTTTACATGCGGAAATTTCACATACAACGCTAGAAGGCAAAAAGTCGATTCTTTTACATGCCATCCATAACTGCGCTGCCACGACAGAAAAACAAAACTGGTCAAAGTGAAACCTTGACCAGGACAAAGTCAAGCTAGCAAACTGACTTATTACTTCCCTTTCTCTCTCTCTCCATTTTTTTTTCATTTAAAGCTTTTTCCTGACCTGTATTTTTAGTATTAAAGGTCAACTAGATTCAGTATCTAAAAATACTGAATCTAGTTGATCTATTGATGACAATCTGTAGCAAAGCAGTGTGTCCCTTTTTCTTTTATACATCATGTGTACATTAATTATTTAGTGCATTATGTTGACAACATAACAGCTAAAACTACTGCTAGTCATTGCCAGCGAACAGCTTTTTGCCCTCCAGCAGGGAGCAGAGGGGTGGGATTTTTCACTCCCAGTTAAGTCCCACTGCAACATGTCTACATCCATCTGATGCAAAATGGCTTCATACCTTGAATTTTATCCAGCTTGGCCAGTGTCAGTCCAAGGGAGTTTGGTCGGTGTGGACTTCGTGTCGAGTAAACTCCGACTCTCTGACCGTTCAGCCTGGGGGGTTTCACTTTGGCTTTGTAACTCTGATGTCCGTTTTTATGGAAAAGGAAAATAATCCTGTAAAGATTGAATGTTATCAACAGAGATACAGAATGAAGCATCCACTTCCAAGTTTCAAAAATAGTAGAAAAAGTAGCAAAAACATAATAAGTTACTGATATTAGCAGCCAGTTAATGGTATGTTGTGTTCCAAGAGAAAAAAGAAACACTTAACAGAATGTACCAGATTAAATAGTCCCACCACAACAAAATTTAAGACCTGTGATTAAGACATTTAAGGGCAAAGTTGTTGTTTTGTTTTTTTCAATAAACTTAAAACAATTTAAGGCCTTAATTTTATATACATGAATTTAAGGCTTTTTAAAGGTTGTGCAGACATCCTAATTTGGACTTCATCTGCGATAATGTTTATTTTCATTCAGTTTATTGAGGAGAACAAAGAAACTGAGCTGAAAAGCCCATCATGTCACTAGTTTTAGTATCGAGTGTCTGGACCAACCCTGGGGCAGATGGAGAACCTTATAGCGTTTTCCTCCTACTGATGCTAATTTTGCATCTCAAACTAACAACAACTTTGAATTTTCCTGAATAAACTATGATACGAATCTCCTAGAATCAGTTTCATTCATTTATTTCCAAAGCACAACAACAAAAGAATAAGAGGTCAAGCATTCGGCCTTGGGGGACTCCATAAGAAAATGTCAATCACTTTGAACCTATATTGGATATTTAGATTTAATTTTGTTAGAATTAGCAGTTCTTTCCTGTAGTTTATGAAATAAAAAAATAAAACAAGTGTTTATCAGTAGGCCAGGAGATGATGAGCAGGACAAAATCCACTCGAGGCTTTTCTAAGCTTGACAGGTTAAAGGAATCCTGGAGATATGTGCAGTATATGCGTGACGTACCAGACGTGCGAGTACTGCCCGAGGCCCACCAGCGCATGCTCAGGGTTGTTGAAAACGCTCTGCTGGATTCGCAGCTGAGCCCGTGACGGGCCGCAGATAGTCGGCTGCCTGGGCGTCCCGTTCTTCACGGAAAAACAGGAGCTGATGTAACCGATCGGCACAGTCTGGATGTTTCCTGCAAAGTGTGGTTAAAATATTTTAAAAGCAGGCAGTTTAATTGAAACAGGAGAGGTAAACGGAGCACATGTTTTTTTGTTTACATCTAACCTAACTCAGTGGAAGGTTTGGATTGTATGAAGACCAGGTTAGTTCTTAAGACACTGAAATTTTCCTGGATTCTCATCATTTTAATAATCATGTGGGAGTTTTGGTTGGGCGTCATCATTTTCAGTTCAATTAAATAATACTTTATTTTTCTCAAAGAGGAATTAGACAGTGTAACTTATATCATCCAAGTAACTTAAAAGACTTTTTGTGGAAGGCGATGCTGTGGCAGGAAGGATCTCCAGTAGCAGTCAGTCTTGCAACGAGTCTGAAAAGACCCCTGACTGAAGACTGTACAGCAGTCATGACATGCTAACAGCTGGATTTTCAGGCAGCAGAGAACATAATCCACAGTAACATGTCTTGGATGACATCATCAGTTGTTGGCTAATCCACCTCATTTGCTTTTGCTGTTCCTCTTTAAATTTCTGTCTGCCTGTATGGTCAGAAAGCCGGGCAGGGAGACTTTGGAGTCAGGGATATGATCTTTTCCAGTTATGGTGGATAGAAGAGATGGTTTGTTTTAAAAATAACCCACTGTTGTCAAGGTTACACATCTTAATTTTGACCGTTTGACAACTTTAGCTGTAAAAATGACTGAAGTGATTTAATTTAATCTTAGAAACGTTCATCTAATTAGTGCAAAAGTAAAAGTTATTTTGATCAAAGTTTTTTAGGCATTTTGAAGTTCTGTCAATGGCAGTTCATTTTGTTTTCAGTCCTAACAGCTGATTATGACACCATGTTGTGCAGTTTATGTGTATTAAATATAAATAGTATATCCACCTTGTTCTAATGCACCTGGCGCTGATAACGAAGATGTGCAATCTTTTTTACTGTGGCCAGAAAAGTCAGCCTTTGACACAGCAGCCTGAATCGACATCAGATGTTTGCGATGCGCTCTGACAGCCCCGTCCAACGTCTGTCTGTTTAGGAAAAGATGGAAGAAAAAAAGGTTATTAATTGAGACAGAGGAATACAAAACAGGAGACATCTTACCTCCCACCTTCACATTCTGGTTAAAGGGCTATTTCACTACTTTTAAAAAAAATGGAATACCTTAGTTCAAAATCTAAAATACTTCAGATTTGAATAGACATTACTAAAAATACATTTTGCCTCAACCTGTGACCTATTTTTTTAACATGCTATATATTTGAATTTTCACCTTTTATAATTTTGCATGAAGTACTTAGTGTTCTTTTTGAGTGTTTTGAAAAGTGCTATACAAATTACATATATTGTTATTATTATTATTATTGAAAACATAAAAAGATGGCATTTTTACCACCTTAGAAGAGGGGAGGCTTGAAAATGCCAATAGTTAATCTAGTCAAACATGGAATAAATTGCTATGCAACTGACAGAAATTATTTAAAATGCAGTTCATGATGAACCAAATTATCAATAAAACAATGCAGTGAAATAAACTAAAGAAAATCAATTCCACAAGGCTCATTTTTAGGAATAATTTACCCTGAAATAATCCAATTCAGGTAAGATCAGCCTGAGTTTTTTTTTTTTTTTTTTGCCCACTATCATTTAGTAACTATGTCAAATCAAATAAAGTTCAGATTTAGTGAAACAGCCCTTTAACCAGCAGCCCAATCGGATGCTAACTTCAGCTTGGTCTTTTTAACGTTAAACATACCTCAGATTTTTTATTTCTTTCCGCATAACAGAAACTTGTTGATGTATCTTCTTCATGTTCTCCCCGCAGTGTTCACACAGCGGACTCATTTTTGCCGAAACGAAGAGGAAACAACGAGAGAAAACAGGTTTTACCAGGTTAACCTGTAGCTAATAACGGTAGTAGCAAAACCCCATATGAGCAAACCGTCGTCCGGACGTCATGACGGAGGACGCAGCTCGACGTCGGCGTGGAGAAAGCACGTGTTGGATTTTATTGTTGGCCAACAAAGACTATTTACAGTGAAAAACAAACAGCTTACACGAGGCGTTAAAGCGCCCAGTTGAGCATGTACAGAGCGTGAAACAGAATAATAACCGCTTTATTATCATTAACTAACATTTTGCGGCCATGGTAGAAAATAATTGAGTGGATTTAGGTTGTTTACACATTCACGCTTCTAACAGCAGGTGGCAGCAGAAAGGCAGGTGAAAAGATAAAAAAAAATTGGCCTTGGAAGCTTGATGTTATAAAAGGAGTCATTATAATTACTTCAGTAGACGCAAATATAAAAGCAAAAAAGAAGGAGGGTTAGAACTGAGCTCTGTGGCACCCCACATGTTAGAGGGGCGGAGGATGACATATGGCCTTTAACCCTAACACAACAGGTTCAGTCTTCCACAGCTATATCAGATCTATTTATGAACTTTGGCTAGGCTATTTCAAGACTTATATTTTCTTCTGGTGAACCAATTATCTTGTTAATTTAACTGCACTCACGAGATACAAAAAAAAAAAAATCAAATCTGCATTTTATTGGTCAAACCTGACTGGAATCAGATTCAACTTAATTGACCAAGATCATTCAAATTCAAAATACTTCATTGATCCAAAAGGAAAATTAAATGTTGTTGTAACTCATATATATTCAAGTTCTTCAAAGGTTTCTTGTAGATGGTGATAGCTGTTGGCAGGAAAGCTCTCCTGTAGCAGTCTGTATTACAGCGAATTTGAAGAAGCTTCTGACTAAAAACATTCTGTACACAAACAAATGATTTGTTTCAATCGCTCACACTGTTCAGAGAATAAGCATAGATATATATTGTATACTGAATGTACGTCAACCACCAAAAGTTCTATATGAAGTAGTAATCCCACAGCATGCTGCTGCCATCACCATGCATTGCTGTTTCATCAGTCCAGAAGACATTCTCTAAAAGCAGTTTTTGGAAACCTTCCCAAGCAGTTTGTCTCATCTAATTTTTGTCAGTTTTGTAGAAAATGTCTGTTTTTGTAACATATTATAAGTCTATTCCTAGTAACTGTATTCACGGTGCAATAGTATGTATCTATAATACAGTGATTTGTGTGTTTTCTCTTTCTGACTGATACCTTTATTGAGATCCTTCAGTAATCTCTCTGCAAACAATGACTTTAGATAAAGGATGCAGATGTCCAGTAAATGCTACCAGGACAGCTGAAGCGTATGTTCAGGTTTCAGGGTAATCAGATTCACTATAATAACAGAATAAAGTGTTAGTCCAAAGGGTCAGCACATTTATATAACCAGAATATGGTTATATAACCATATCTGCAGCATGTTATATAGATTAATTACACATGGGTCGGTGTTTTCAAACTTTTTTCAGGCTAATTATGACAATGTTCTGTTTACAGCTGATGAAAACACAACATTTAAGATTAAAATATTACATCACAACAACAAAAATAATACAGAAATATGAGCTTAATGACTTAATAAGAATATGTTTTACACCTGTTTAATGGTTGCTATTTTCAAAATACTTTTATTTTGACATGCAAACCTCATTCTGCATTATATTCTAAGTCAAGGAGTCTATGTGTCTCTATGTGACTCTAATGGTGGAAAACGTTTTAAAAAGATTTATAACCGTGATTTTTTTTTACATCACAACAGCCAGAAAGGTGTGAGCTGTCGTTTAGAGATTACCCACTGCAGGTCATTCATTAGATCTTTGTGTTATTTATTACCAAACCCTCTACCTCATTATGTACAACAACAGAAACAAAGATGCCCCAGAAAACCCTTATTTTTCTCTTCAAGTACCAATTTTTTAAAAGTTTTGTTCTGTTCTAGATTTAAATTTGTAATTATTGTGTAACTGTGTGACTCAGGTAGTGGAGCGGACAATGGGTCGTTTACTTTGACTCTCCACACTCTTTCCTGTCAAGTTAGTGAGCAAAAAAGTGTAAGTTCTAATTTTTTAATTTCACTTTAACTTGATGAACCTGAAAATAAAAATATAATTCATCAATATTTACATGATTTTCTGTCTCAGATGATAATAAGGACCAGCTTTTCATGATGTAAGCAGGGAATTTTATTTAATCTTTTTTACAAAATTAAATGAAAGACAATCCACTATTACACATACAATTACAAGTTATTCTTTCATTAATGAAAGTAAAATTTTGCTCTTTACTCAATGCGAAGTACAAAAAAATAAAAGACAAATTTGTATTAGTTTGCAGTGAAGCACATTTCAGAATAAATAACCAATGCAGGTATGGTTTGCATTCAAGCATTTTTTTTTCACATAAGCAATAACAATTGTCTCTCTGCAATAAGAAAAACACACTTACCAAAATAAACTTCAGACACACAGTGTGACCTTAAACAAGAAAAAAAAGGGATGTGGGTTTTCTAGATCTGGACTGAAGCAACATTTGATGGGGAAAGTTTATATCTGATTCCCTGGCAGGTATTCCTGAGGCAGAGGAGGGCTGGACAGCGTTGGGACTGAGTATATTTTGTTTTGGTCGACCGTGTTCATCAGTGGAGTTTCATCTAAACCTGGAAGAGTCACACAGATAAAACGGTTAAAAAAACGGCTAAAGCTGGTTAAACTGACATTTTGTTACTGATAAGAATTGCGGGGAAAAAATGGAAACTCTGCCTGAACTTGGCAACAATTGTTTATTTGAACGTCTCACACTGGGTTTCACTTTTTATTATTATTTATTTTGTCTTTATCCGACTATATGCTCTGAACTTTTATTAGTTGGGGTCCGGGAATTTATTGTGTGTATTCTTTAAAAACTGAAAAAATATAAAAAATGAAGTTAAAAAAATTTAATAAAAGCTGCAGTACGTAACTTTTATTTTTAAAAATTTATGTTTTTTTATTTTACAAATTTATTAAAACTGCCAAAATGTTGGCATAATAGGAGATAGATAATCTGTGAAAAGATCCAGCTCCTCCTTGTGCTACTATTACTGAAGAAATGTACCGCTCCCGGCCAAAAACAACCAATGAGAGCCAGGGGGAGGGTCTTAGTGCTGTCAATCAATCTCATTTACTAGTTGCTGAATGTGCTAATGGTGGGGAAACAACTTACAGTTACAGAAAAAGCATTTATCAGCCGTCATCAGTGGGTAAGTTATTTAACCTTAGCATTCACAACAGGCTATGCTAACTGCAGCTTAGCAGATAACAAAAGAAGGTGATTGACAGCGCTAAGACCCGCCTCCTGGCTCTGATTGGTTGTTTCTAATTAGCACTGTGAGAAAGCAGAGGAGTTCGAGTTTTTCACAGATTATCTGTCTCATACCATTTTGTCACAATATGGTATAAATAACAAAAATATATATATTTTTAATAAAAGTTACATACTGCAGCTTCAATGAGAGCATCATCAGAACATTCCTACCTTCATCTGCTCTGTCGTTTTCTGAAGGAGAGACGTCCTCTTCATCATCCGGGCCCAAGTCTTCTATCAGAACCTGGTCTGGGGTCTCACTGTCTGGAGACTCTGGGTAGAGCGCCTCCACCTGGGGAGGAGCTGGAATGTCCTGGGATGGAGCTCGGACTGGAGAAGCATCTGGAAATTGAACTGGGACATCATCGGAGGTTTGAACTTCAATTGGGTCATCATCAGGAGGTTGAACTGGGATTGGTACCATGTAGGAGGCTTTTACTGGGACTGAAGCAGCATAGGGAACTTGTATTGGTTCTGGAGCGGCATAGGGAGCTTTTACTGGGACCGGGACAGAATATTGAGGTTTTACTGGGACTGGAGCAGAATAGGAAGCTTGTATTGGGACTGACACAGCATGGGGATCTTGTACTGGTTCTGGAGCTGCGTATTGAGCTTGTACTGGGACTGAAGCAGCATAGGGATTTTGTATTGGAACCTGCACATCTGGAGCTGAATACTGGGCAGGAACTGGAGCAAAATCTACCTCTAGCTTCTCAAAAAGAGAGTTTCGGACTGGCACAGGAGCAGGTGCATCTACATCTGGAGCTTGTTGTGACTCCACAGCTGGGACGCCAGTCTGAGAGGTCAGTATTTGACCCGAGTTGGCCTCTGCAGTCTCATCCTGAATCACTGGGAAATGCAGGACAGGGTCGGTCTTCCGAGGCCTCCCTCTCCTCTTGGTCCCACTCTTGTTCTCGCCTCTTGACCTTTTCCTCTGGCTCTCCACCCTGAAAGAGTCCAGCTAATTGTTAAGCTAGCTGACACAGGGCGGTGTGATGCATTTGCTAAGCTAATAGTACAAAGTCCCTGGCTGTGATCTGGGGCGTCATAGACCCACCAGAGCAACCTTTGCTTTCCTCTTGCTCCATATTCAACATAAACGAGACGAGAGATAAGCAGCTAGAGCTGATAGTGTTACCGCCATGCACTGTAAAGAAACTTTAACGTCTACTTTGACCTTAAATATTCTGCATAAGCATTTATACTTGTATTTTTGCTGACAGGGTTTGTCTTCAAAGAAATTTACCCAAAAACCCACTGGTTAGTTTCCTTCTCTTCTGCTTCGGCTTTTCTCTTCCTGAGAAGCTCCCTGTCTCTCAGTCGCCGCCGGATCCCGCCTGAAACAAATTTATAACAAAAAACATTACCATAACCTTAAATATGGACTAATCTGCAGTTATTACACATATAGTACCAGAAAGACCTGGTTTCTGTTGTAGGATTATTCCTCTCTGGCTGCACACTGATCACTCTTACACTGCAAAAATCTTACCTAGTATTTTGCATCTAGTTTCTAAAGCAAATATCTTAGTACACTGGAAATAAGACAAAAAAAATTTAAATAGGAGTTTGCTTTAATAATTCCTTAATATTGATGGAAAATAGTAGTTTCATTGGCCAATTATTTCACTTATAATATGGGAAACATGTCTTGCTATAAGTGAAATTATCTGCCGGTGGAACTCATAATTTTTCATCAATATTATGATATTGTTTACTTAAAATAAGCTGAAAAGTTATTTTTCAGTTAGCTTTGTCTTGCTTCTAGTCTACTAAGATATTTGTACTAGAAACTAGAGCAAAAATACTTTGTAAAATTGTATATTTTTGCAATGTGTGAACAATCCTTGACTTTAAAATAAATCCCCAAAGACATAAACTGCATCTCCAGCTTGTTATGACTCTGTCAGATCAAATGCAAATAAATAAATAAAAAAAGAAGCAGAACTAATACCTTCCTCCTCAAGTTGGTTTTTATTCTCCACTTCTTGTAAATTCTCCTGTTGCGACGTCTCCTCCATTCTGGCTGCAGATATGAATGAATTCAACTGTAAAGGCGCGCAAGCAAACAGAGCAGAGAACAGAAAAAAAACTGTGTTGTCTATTGCCCCCCACCCCTCCTCCTCCAGATGAATTATCTGGTTAACCATTACTCAGAGCTGGGAGAGTTCTTGCAGCTTGGGCCTTATCGTGTTTGTAAAGCTGGAGGAGTTGGCACTGAGCTGTCAGAGGGAGAAAAAAACTGTAAAGCAAGAGAAAGTTGTGTGTTTGGAAAGGGGAGGGAGGCGGTCAGTGTGTGAACGGTGAAAACGCTTGCATGCAACCTGCTGAATTAGTCGGTTATAAAGTTTGAATTTTGTTCACATTTCTCCTCAAAAAGTTTCTCCAAAATCATGCATAATCAGAACAGCTCCCCATAAAGCCTCCCTGCAGGTGTTTTAGCCAGAACCAAACAAAGTGAGATGAGAGATCCCACCCTTCAGGGTTCATCCCCTCCTTATCGCGCAGAAGGAGCGCGCTCAGTTGGGAGTGTTCTCAATCTGCTCTCAGCATATTGAGTCCCCATGTGTGTGTTCGAGCCACTCAGAGGAGAAAATAAAACCAAACGAACAGATTAAATGACCCTGAACGTCTCAGCTGTTTAGGGAATGTTTAGGTAAATAAGTACACCCCTCGATTCAAGAGGAACAGCAGTTTTCTGTTTGACATTATCAGTCGGTGGAGGAGTATGGACACTTTTTTTTTTGTAAAGTGGTTTTCTTAAATTCACAGCGCCTTATTTCAATCAGGTTAAGATCTGGGCTTTGACTGGGCCATTGTGTCAACTGGATTCCTGTCTTTGTCAGCCAATACATGCAGGTGTGGTTGACCCAGCTTCATTTTATTTGACCATGTTTTGGTCTCATCTGTCAAAAATGGTTCTAGAAGACTTGTGGACTTTGTTGTTTTCTTTTTATAGAAAAGCCACAAAACAGTCAAATTTCTTGTTTTTGTTCACAAACTTATTAATAGGAGCCTTTTTCTGCTCCTGAAAGGCTGAATTCTAATTTGAAATATTTTTAAAGTTAAAAAAACAATAAAATAATTATAGTAAATAATATAGAAACTAAATGAATAAATAAACTGAAACTAAATAAAACAAATTTAATTTAATTTAATTTAATTTAATTTAATTTAATTTAATTTAATTTAATTTAATTTAATTTAATTTAATTTAATTTAATTTAATTTAATTTAATTTAATTTAATTTGTGGTCACTTGGGAGTCCAAAACAATGTATCTCAAGTTGGTTCACGCCTTAAAAACTGCTTTCTAACTCATCAGTTTTGTATTAAAGTAATTATAGTTATAAGAAAATGACTAAATTTCCACCAAAAAAACTAAGAAATTTTGAGATTAATCTCAGGAATTTCCTAGAATGTTTTTTTTAAATTGCTAAGTTTCAAAAGTCAAACATTTCCAGGTTTTCTTTTTATTTTTTATAGTGTGGTGTGTGTCATGCTGCTTTTTAAAGTGTAACTAACCCCCATGTGAAAGCGTAACTCGCCCCAGACAAAATGTGAAAAATTCCACCAAAGTGGGCGGGGTCACATGACATAGAGGGGCGTGGTTGAGTGTGGGGGTGTGGTCAGGACCAGGGAAAGCGCTGCTGCCAACTTAGCCTCTTTATCACCATATTTAGCAACTTTTTCAGACTCCTCTGGTGACTTTTATAAAAAAACTGACAAATCTAGCAACTTTTTCTGCGTTACTGGAGACTTTGGCCACAAGACATGAAAACAACAATTACTGTGCATTTAGAAAAAAAATCAGTTTTCTTTGATTTAAAGAAAGCTTAACATTAATCATAACACAGTTTTAAACTGGTTAAAAAGTTAAAACCATCAACTGTTGTATAAATAAGTAATCATATGTCATTATTATTAAATGTAAGTTCTGGGATACCACAAGAATCAGTATTAGGCTCAAACTGTTTGTAATGTATTTAAGTGACATGTTTAGTGTTGAATATGATAGAATATTGGAATGTTCTTTAATTTTCATGCTGGAATGGCAGCCAGAAATACTGATTAATGAATCAGTCAGTCAGGTTTATTTGTATAAGATATTTAATTTGTCTGATTGTTGTTTTAGGCAGACTTGTGAAGACACTGTTGCAGTAATCAATGAGACTAAAGATAAAAACTTTGATGAGTTTCTTTAAATCTTGCTGGGAGAATAGTCCTGCAATCCTGGAAATGTTCTTCAGGTGATAGAAGCCTGACTTTTTAACTGTCTTCATGTGACTGAAGGTTCAGGCCTGAGTCCATCACTACACTCAGATTTCAGGCCTGATTTCTAGTTTCTAGCTGTAATAACTGAACCAGAGAATGGATCTTCCAGATATAGATGTCTTTATATCACAATTAATAGAGACGGTGATCTCCATTGCCCTCATTGTGACACCAATAGCACCATTTGACTGGATCTCTGTTGAATTAGGTCAGTCATAAAAGCACAAGGGTGACGCGGTCACTTCTGGATACATTGGTGAAAAGTGTTTTGGATTACTACTCAAGATAACTTCTAAGACTTGAAAATCTGGTTGATTGAAAGGAAAATATAAGTATTTTTCTGTATTTTCATGTCTTTAAATGTCTTCAGATGAAATCCTAAAATCTTTGAGCTGAGATAAACTCCTTCCAGGTATGCATGGGCCTCCAAATTACTCAATCCAGAAAGCAGGAAGGACTGTCAGCCACCCTCAGCTCCTAAAACTGAGGAATGTCTGTGTAACGACCAAATGATACCACAGCGCCATCTACAGGTTGCAGTTGGAGCATCTAGAAAGGATTTCCACTAACAGCTTTGAAAACGTCTAATAAATTTGTTAAAATACAGATTTTTAGAGATATATTTCTTTTAATTAAAAAAAACACCAATAGTCACATTTAGAAGTATTCTGCAGTGTTTAGGACTTCAGAGGAAGTGAAGGTGTTGGGTTGAAGGAGGGGTGCCAAGCCCTCCTCATGTATGCACAGTGCTCTCTTTACTCCAAACCAAATGCACACCTCCTCCCGAGCCATGTGTCCCAGCTGAGAAGAAGAGACGTATTTTTGCAGAAAATTTGGATGCGTTTTCAGACAAAGCATGATTTCACAACAGATTTTAAGTTGGACTGAGTTTTACCGTATGGTTTGTGGTGGCAGAAATCTAACAATTTCTGAAATGGTAGATTTTATCTTGATTAAATTGTGTTTAACAACAAAACACAATTAGTGTAATCAACTTTACCATAGATGTCACATCTTTGGATGTTTTTAATGTATGTTTTTCAAATACAAATTGCTTTTAACTTGTAAAACTGTAAATAATGTTCGGTCTTTTTTCACTAATTCATATCTTACAATAGAGTGAAAAAATATTTCCCACTAAGGGTTAACAAAATATGCGTGCAATCTAATAAAAAATATACTGATAGAATAAAAACAAAGTTGATTTGTGAAGTATTTGGATTCTATGAAAATTACAATGTTTTTTAAAGAGCAATGAGGAAAATAATCTCTATTGGCTTTGACTGAGTGCATTTGGATTGATGACATCACAAGAGGCACCAGAATCAAGAAAATAAGCTGACATAGTAGACACTACAAAAAGAATATAAATAAATGTCTTTAAAGGATTAATTTGATTAAAAAGGTAAGTCAAGATGAAAAAAAGAGATAAAAATTGACCAAAAAGAACCCTGACTATTTACTCATTGCTATTTTGTACATTTTAGGTATTTTTAATGTTGTAAACAATGTTTTCATACCAACTAATCATCAAGTCATACCCGGTGAACACATAAAAAAGCAAAAACTAAACCTAGTGCAAACGTTTAGCACTAAAACATTTAGTACAAACACGGTTTGCACTAAACATGCAACTTAGAAGTGCTTTACAGAACAATAACAGAAAATATTTTTGGCACTTGCAGCATTTATTCAACAGTCGCACGACGTGAAGAAGGAAAGAGAGAGAAGGGAAGACATGCAGGAATCAAGCTGTTCTATCACATAAAAAGCCCAAACCAAACTACAAAAAGTCAGGAGAAGAATTATTCCAAGGGTTAAAAGGCCTTGTAGTTTCAATACAATGTAACTATAACAAGAACAAGTCTTAGAACAAACGAATGAGTGCATTTCTTTAAAAATAAAATGTAAATGAAAAAGTTTACATTTAGAAAATCTATGAAAAAAACAAGGAATGATTCGATCTCCAAGTAAGAGGCAGAATTAAATGTAATTTGAGGCCCATTTTGGAAAATCTGGAGACAATTAAGACTTTTAAAAGCCTTTAAGTTCGAATTTAGCAAATTAAATGATGTCACTGGAAACATGCACACGCGGGGGAGCTTTTTGTTGAATTGGTAGATTTTATTTCTATTAAAAAGTGTTTTCACAACAAAAACAGTAGACAAAACAGAATACAGAGCATTTTACATGTGACAAACTACATCTAAAGTTTCCTCTGATTTATTTGACAGAAACATCTGGTTCGTATCTTTAAAATAATTCTTTATTATTTAGACATTTGAACTTCTTCGCAGAAACCAGCTGCACCAGAGATCCATTTCATGGGGGCCGCGTCATGTTTTCTGACTGCATTGCCCCTTTCAGAGGCGATGGGCGGTTCGGAGCGGAGGGGGGCGCTGTTGAGCATATATTTTGTTTCAGTCCCGTTTCCCTCCATGGTTTCCCCTTCTCTCCGACTAACTTAGCGTTCGGCTCACTTCATTACACAGCCCTATATTCTCCCTCCATAAGGGGCATCTCTGCCGTTTAGGACTGAAGATCCCAGCAGAACCCGAGAGAGAGGAAAAAGTTTCACTTCCACGGGGGGAAAAGATGGACATGAAAAAGAGGATCCACTTGGAGCTAAGAAACAGGACACCGTCTGATGTGAGTCGTGCTTTTTTTAAAACCAACCCTTTAGTTTTCTGGCTAGCCCCTCGCTAATGGTGACCACATGGGTTTTCAGGCTGTGTTTTCTCCTTTGTAGCAGAGAGTAAAAACAGTCGCATAACAAGCATTAATCCCTCGATACTGTTGCGGATTGGGCGTATTATTCAGGGGGGCAACGAGACGAGAAAAGCTTGATTCAATGGTCACTTTGAAACGGCGGTTCCCCCCCAGTTTGCTGACATTATTATTGCAGTGCTTTAACCGTTTCGCAGCCTCTTCGGTCGCCGCTGCACACACACGGCTCTAAGCACAATCTGTAAACTTATTTCTGCTGCTTCCTCCGCCGCCGTTTGGCATGCACACGGCGCTGTATTTTATACACTCGTCGGAAGCCATGTTTGCTGCTAGCTCAACTGCTAAAAAAGAGAGAGAGAAAGAAATCGGCGCTTTTTAAGCACACACTAATTCAGATTTCAGGAGCCTGGATGTTTAAAACGAGTTTAATTATCGGCGAAATCGAGAGTCGCGGCACTTAATGTTGCATTTAACCAGCGAAAATAACAAAAAAAACCACTTATACCTCGACTGTGGAATGATACTCTCCTCACACAGTAAATACAGTTTATACCAAATACATAACCACTCCTATTTCTGATTTTTATTAAACATGCGTTAAAAAAGCTTACGCCGTTACTATGCTTTAACGTAAATCTACAAAATCAACTCATGTTACAGGCTTTTGTGGTCACACAAACTGTATTTCGCCGCGAGACTCTGAAAACTGCCCGTGTTTTAAATGGAATCAGGCGCTGCCATTATTCGCAACCCAGCCAGCTAACTTAGGAATTTGTTCCCGCCATATTACCACAACGCCGAAGTTCGCTCGTGATTCGGAGATCCCTCTCGTAAAGGGCCATTTCACTTCAGTTAAGGCCACATTGGATGAGTTTTAGTTTTCAATCTAAAATGCTGATTCTAGCCAAACCTGGGCTGAATTAATCCACATTAAACAGAATTCATGATTTGTTTAAAAACTCAATGTATTTTTATACATGTACATTCAGGATGGGATCCATTTTACAAACTGCATGAGTTAAATTAATCAGTTCTACAATGGATTGTTTATTAATCCATTGTACAAATGGATTAAAAATCTTGTAAAGATAGTTTAGGATGTTATAGCATACTTGGAAGTAATTTATTTGAGAAAACACAAACAAGGGCAGTATAATGCTTATTTCACATAATCTTTGAAATTAGTTTGAAGCATTAGAACAACAGACTAGTCTATGAAACCCTGAAACGCAGATTCAGTTTTACATTTTTGGCATGTAGACCATCTCAGAGAGTTTTTAGATTAAAAACCAAAACATTTCAAGTCAAACATAGATTAGATTATTCCACACAAAAGCCAGACTCATTGAAACTGATCTTTTGACCTATGAAGCTGCAATCATTCATCAGTGCTTTCTTGTTTTCACATTTAATTTACATTACACTCTTGTTAATCTGACTGTATCAATTTAAATTACACTGGAGTTTCTTACACTTAAGGAAAATTTAAAGCACATCATCTTTGAAATCTGAATTGAGAAAAATTGCATTTTGATTTTTAAATATGAATCAAATGGAAATGTTTTAACAGGCTTTAAACATACAAATTTGTTTTTAGGTCTTGCATATAGATTGTGAGACGATTATGCACATGGCTTATTTTCTTGCTGTGTAGTGCAGACCACATCATGTTCACATCCAAAAATAGAACTTAGATTGATTTAAACTAAGGCTGGCTATCTAGATATGGATTCTTAACAAATCTTATAACATCTGAAACCTGTATTCAATTTGTGAAACTTCAAAAATCGGGTTTCCTCCCCCCCCCCCCCAATTTAAAATTGTTTAATTTACCTATTGATCAAAGAATACAATACTTAAACAGGGTTGACGCTTTATTTCTGATAAAGGTAAATAATTTTTATTTTGCAAATGGAATAAAAGCTTCAAAGATTGCCAGCTATATTTTCAGGCCATCAAATGTACTATTCCAGGTTACATCTAAAGCAGTGAAACAGCCCTTTACTCAACGAAACTACAATTCGGAAGCGAACTTCAATGGTCGCCATATTGCCCCTTTTCTACATTACCCAAAGACAGTATAATTTTATCCACTCATACACTTAAAATTACACGATTAGCTGTTGTGTCATTGAATATTAAAGCTAAACTTCGCGTACGCAGCTAATCAAATTTGACGTGTTGGCTTGGTGGCCTCCCCATAGACCGAGTCAGCCTGTCTGCGTGACACGGAGATCCGGTGCTCCGCGTTTCATGCGTGGGCAACCGAAAAACTCAACGGTCGGCGTTTCGACTCAAGCCACGCTTGCACTAAAGACATTTTTCAGACATAAAAAGTGTTGTTTTGCGGTTTAAATATCTGTAATAAGTCGTTCTAAACATCCCTTTCCGCCATTGAAGTGTTGGGAGAGCTGCATACTGTAGCTTTGGAGTCGCCATGTTGTCGCTCTGTCGTCTTTGAAGCCCTGGCAGAAAGGAACCGTCTCCATCTTTGTTTTTTTTTCCTCACTAATTTTCCGTTCTCTCTCCTTCGCAACTTCTACCTCAAAGCGAGTCGTTAAACAACCTCGGTCGTTCACTCGACGACGATGAATATTCCACTTTTACCCTCTTATTGAAAGCTGGTTTTATCGAAAAGGGGTGAATCTTTTCGGGGGTGTGTTGGCAGTCCTTTTCCGTTGCTGTGGTGCTGTCTAATGGCGGGCGGTCTGTAGCAGCTGCTCTGCCGCTCCGCAGCGTTTATAAAAGGGGGCAATGGCTAGCTGTAGCCAGCTAGCTTACAAAAGTCATTGCATTTATCATTAGTGGCTGCATTAGCGAAGCCATAGCAAGCTACTGCTTTGCTCTGCTTGGGTTTTAAGAAAGCAGACGGTTATCTGTGTCGGCTTGGTGAAGGACACGCACAGAAAGTCCTTTTAGTACCAGAAACGCCATTCATTTCGATGTTTTTCCCCTCTGCTAGTCCTGCTTTTCATTGTTTTTGTCCAACATTTAATTGCGCAACCAGTGTGAGTTCAAGCTGACTCAGACAAACTCCGCCTTTGGAGTTGTTTTTCTCATATTAACGTTACAAAATGTCCCTGAAAAAATAATGAACTACACATGAATAAAGTTTTTTTTTTTTTTAACTCTCATCTACCCTGTCTATAGGCCGTTTTGAAAAGTATTTCATGAACAAAAACATGTTTTTAAGCTTTATCCATATCCTATTGTGAAAGCAAAATACGTTGAAAAGTGCATGTCTTGATGATTGAAAATTATAGTGAAACAAATGAGTAAATCTGGGTCCTCCCAAGACAAAAAAAAAATTAAATCTGTTCTCAGATGTTAAAAACTTCAAAAGATCCCACATTATTATTGTTCAATAATCAAATTTGAAGATGCCATTAAAAAGTTTTTATATTAAAAAACAATTAGATTAATAGAATGAATAAATTAAGCTTATTTAGTGACAGTTAATCTTTAGGCACTTTATTACGGGGTTAATTTTATAAACAAACAATGTAACCATACTTTTTTCAATCTTTTTCCCCCCAAACAAGGCATAAATGAAAACTGTCAGTCAGATCTAATTCCGGTGTATGGAAAAATGCATTTCTCTGCTTTGATAGGTTATTTCTTGATCATTTCTGTAATTTTCTTTCAAGAATTAACTGAAATGACTACAGATGGCTAAATTATGACTAAAACTAAATTACATCTAATCAAGACTAAATAAAACATTAAAATGTGGCATCAAGATTAACACTTTACCTGACAAATGGGTCAAATTTATATAAATTTAAGTACAAATGAATTAGATTCAATAGTCGGATGTAGGTTAGAAATTTTGTACAACATTCAAGTAAAAATCTAATTTTACAACTAAAACTGCATCCTATTTCTATAGGCTTGGATAGAGAATTGGCAATCAGTTGCTTATTATCAAATAGATTTGACTTTAATCATCTTTAGTGTGACTACCATCTATAAAAGCAGCAATTATGTTAGTTTCTGGTCTAGAGGGAATAGATCTGTGTGTTGGCAAAGTGGAGAAATGTCAGCAGCAAATGTAGAGAAGGACTTGCTGCCCCTCAATCTGGGAAGGGCCAAAACGTTTTTCCAAACTATTTGAAATTCATCAATCTACAGTGAGCTGACAGAAATGGCCAAAAACCCAGGAGCTTTACATCAGACTCTACAGGGCTCAGTTATGTTGTTGAATAATGAAACAACATGGTGAAAAAACAATGATCGGCCAAAAAACTGCAATCAGTGTGTCTCTGCAACACAGAAATGCTATATACCAACTACCATGCACAGTGGTGGAGGTGTCAAGCTGTGGGCTTGTTGAGTAACTACCTGCATTGAATGATTTGACCGTAAACATGTTTTTATGCCAACATATTCTGGCATCTAAAATAGAAATTATGGTAAAAATTAAACATTTCATTTGTTTTATTTTGAGTCTTTGTGGCTTAACAATATATCTTGCTTAGACATATCTGGCCTTTTTAATATTTCTTTTTAAAAAAAAAAATAAAGACGAGTCACCTGAGTGATGCGAACTGCATTATATTAGATGTTGGATGTGTTAGTCTGTAATGCTTCACTATTTAATAACAAAAACATGTAAATTAATGTTTTACTCTTAAATCTCTTTTTTTATTCCTAATGATTGACTTTGGTAGAATTCAGTAATAAAATTGATTAATAAAATTTTTAAAAATCTAATTTCAGGTACGAGAACTCGTCCTCGATAATTGTCGGTCGGTTGAAGGGAAAATCGAAGGCCTCACAGCCGAGTTCGTCAACCTTGAATTCCTCAGTTTGATAAATGTCGGCCTAATCTCAGTGTCCAACCTGCCTAAACTAGCGAAACTGAAAAAGGTAAGATTTCACCATCGCAGCTCCTTAACGTGAGATTGGCCGCCAGCTGGTGTTGACGTCTCCGTCTGCTTACCTTCCAGCTGGAGTTGAGTGACAACAGAATCAGTGGCGGCCTCGACGTTTTAGCAGAGAAACTCCCCAACCTCACACATCTAAACCTGAGCGGAAACAAATTGAAAGACATCAGCACGTTGGAACCGTTGGTATGTTTCTGTTCGCATAGAGCTTTACTCCACTCTACACATTTCACATTACATGTTTATAAACTTATTGTTTTGATTTGTGTCCTGTGTCTGCAGAAAAAGCTGGAAAACCTGAAGAGTTTGGACCTGTTCAACTGTGAAGTAACGAACCTGAACGACTACAGAGAGAGCGTCTTCAAGCTGCTGCCTCAGCTCACCTACCTGGATGGCTACGACATGGAGGACAGGGAAGCCTCCGACTCTGACGGAGAGGTGGACGGTGACGGCGTGGATGATGACGAGGACGAAGGTATGAAGTTTTAAAATTTGTGTTCAAACAAAGTTTGAGTCTCTTATGGTGTTTTGGCACCGGATAGTTCGGTAGACTCGGTTTGTTTGGGGACCAAAATTGCAATACTGCTACATTTTCAGTTGATGCGGTTTGCTTTCACACTGCACTGTGTCAAACAAACCAAACCGTTTGAAAAAGCTGCTCCTCTCCTCACCCATAGGGGCGCTGCACCAGGAACCGCTGAAGGAAATATGTAAACCTCTGAAGAAGACAGTAGCTGTGTTTCCATTTCAAATGTGCCAAAAACTTTGTCGATATTTTGCTAACATTAAAAAAAATACAATTAAAGTCACATGTGAATAAGTTTGCTCACACAATAAGTCATTTAAAAAATATGCTGTGCCATCATCCTCCTACCACTTCCTGTCATCTCTGTCTTTTTCGCCAGTAGTAATTTCCAGCTGTTGATCACATGGCTTCCAACTTCCTTCTTCACAAAATATGAACAAAAATGGAGTAGTGTCAGATTTTAGTGGCTGTAGGATTTCTCTTTTGTCATTGGTAAAAAAGCGCTAGTGATAGAAACGCATGTTTGTTTTGGTTGTATTTACCCAAAATGCACTGCACTATAGTCCACTTCCTAATTGAAGCAGTTTCCGGTCTGCTTGGCGTTCACATATATATTCCAATCAAGCTAGAGTTCACTTAAACTGAACCAAATCTTTGGTTTTTAGGCTGACTAGTGTTTGCTGTTTTGGTCGGCGTTGGAGTTTCGATTTCAGGTTCAAATCTCCCCAAACAAACCGGACTTTGTAGACAAATAAACTGGAGTTTAATTGAAGCGGATTAAACAGGGCTGGTGTGAACACACATTTGGTAGTGGCTGTTACGGGCTCCAGTTTGGAAATATTTTTCTCCTCTGCTTATGTTTCTTGTAGACTTGTCAGAAAAAATCTGATTCAAATATTACATTTGAAACTCATCTCCACTAATATCAAATCCTTCCGTCTCACTTTTGTTCTCTCTGGTTGTCAGTTTAATAACTTGCTTATCTGATGATCATCATTGTTGAAGAGTCAAATGGGGTGCAATTAAGATAGAAAGAAATTAAAACACAAAGGTGTTGCATAGGAATGCGCTGATATAAATATTTGGGCCAATAAAGAAGTCCGATATTTATATCGAACTTCTTTATTGGCCAATATAAATATCGGTAAATGTAGCGATTGAAGATATCGCTACATTTCGGTAGATATCGCTACCAAAATGTAGCGATATCTTATATGTTGCTGACATTGTTTCTCTGCTTCAGTTAGATACCCACAATCCTGTGCTGCATCACTATGACTCACATGACCAAACAAATACCACATGACCAACATCCTCCCATTCCAGAAACATAAACAAGATAGAAAAAAACATGGATTGTTGACATCAACACAAAATTAGCTAAAAAATCAGCCAAAATAAAATATATATCCTATATTTACTTTAGGCATATAATTTATGATATTTAGTGTGAATTAAAACTTTATCTATGAAACGCTCTTATTTTTCAGACTTGATAGATCAGCCAGGATTTCTCTGCAGTCTAGAAAACATTTCTGTTCCAGACGTTTCTCCACATCCCATTTACTTATAACATCCATCTAATCTTATGATCGTCAATCCCATTTTTGTTTCCATATCTATTTCTGTAGGAATGTCTACCGTATGCTCAAAGTGACTTTTTTTCTGTTTATACATACTTCTTAAATTTTAGTAGAACTGATGGAGAGCCTGAAGATTGTTTAATTTATTAAGATTGCCTCTGAAACTACATTGCATCTACTCCAGCTTAAATTGACAATTATATTTATCCTACCTAAAGTTAAGTGAAAACAGCTTAAGGTAATTTGCCTAAATATTGTTTTTTCTATGAATATATCTGAAACTTGCAGAAACTGTTTTTAAATATGAACTTTTTGTTTGGAAAACATTTATTCAGCTCAGATGTAGAAAATGTTGCCTGTTTATAAAATGACAGAATAACTTTATGCATCTGTGCAGACATAAAGCTTGAAGGCAGTTTGGTCTTGGTCATCGAAAAAGTATAGAACATCTCTGTTTTACAGAGTTGCATTCAATAGATAAGGAAAATCTTTAATCTAGATTTCCCAGAAGGTTTCGGGGGTATTTCCCCTGCTTTCCACTTGGGGGCCGGTTGAAATTTAGCACAGACAGCATTTATCCTGTAATACAGTATTACTGCATGCAGAATGATGCTGAAGGTCAGTATGTACAAAATGAGCTTTTATAAATCTCAGATTTGTCATGTTAATCATTTAATTAAAAGGGGATAAAATATTTTAATTTTGTAAATAAAATAAGCCATCATTGGACATTATATGGAAAAGGGATGAACCTGCATCTTTACTCCTGCTAATATCTTTAATGTGACCATTGGTTGTTTAATTACAGAAAAATTACATTCAAAATAAGGGAGAAGTTATAAAAACATCTTGTACTTTTTTTTTTTATGTGGCAGATGTTTTTTGTTTGCTACTGCATGGTGCATTCACTGACTGAAGGGAAAAATCAGGTTTTGGAGAATCTGAGTTTTACTTATTTCTTTTGTTTTATTTTTACAGAGGGAGAGGAGGAGGAAGACGAAGATGGGGAGGAGGAAGACTTTGACGAGGAGGATGATGATGAGGAAGATGAAGAGGAAGTAGAAGGAGAAGAGGATGACGAGGAAGTTAGTGGTGAAGAGGAGGTAAGGAAACCCAAACAATCCTGATGGATTGTTTACATAAAGTGTGCTGTTTTTTGTTTTTTTTTACTTGTAAATGTTTTTGATGAAGGACGACGAGTTCGGTCAGGATGGAGAGGTGGAGGATGAGGATGAAGATGAGGATGAAGACGAAGAGGGTGAGTAGCTATTTAGAGCTCATATTTACACAAATGGATGATAAAATCTGCGTTAAGCAAACATGAGTTTTAATAAATATTTACTAATCGAAACAAAACTCTTTTTTATTCTAAATATATTCCAAATTTTAGTCTGAAGCTAACAGAAGCTCTTCTTCCTATCTGGATTTAAAATAGAAAATAACATCTGAAATTGCAAATAAACTGATAATATTAAGTAATTACTCTTAATAAATGATGTACGTCAAAGAGCTGGAAATATTTAATTTGTGTTTTGGGAAATCCCAAGTCTAGATTGTTTCTGAAAGGGGAAGAGAGGATTTTCTTCCAATAATCAAATTCTGAAAAGAAAAAAGAAAAGAAAAAAAACTGAAGTGGGTGGAGCCCAGAAACGCATATTAACGTGACCACGCCCCCGGTGTCTCTTGGCTCCGCCCATTGGAACGTTTTGTTTATGGAATTCAGTTTGTCTTCACTTTATGCAAAATATAAAATTTTATCAAACCCCAGTGGATGACTTCTACAAAATTATAAAACTTTACTCTCCTGGTGTGACACAGTTTGAACACTAGAGGGCGCTTATTAAGAACAGAGTGTTGCCTGAATATGGAATATATACGCAAACATGTGGCCATAATCCTAGTATATGACCACAGAAATTGGTTTAGGCAGATTTTTTAGCATAATTCATTATAGTTTTTCTTGCATTAGTTTGATGAAGTTTTTGTACTGTGTATGTTCAACCCAGAAGCAGAAGCCGGGAAAGGCCAGAAGAGAAAGCGAGATGCGGAGGACGAAGACGACGATGAGGATGACGAAGATGACGATTAAACTGAAAACGAGAGCCTACCGAGTTTTTCCCTCTTTGACCCCCTCACAAACCCGAACGTCCACCCTCCAACTCGCACCGCCTTTTTAAACCGTGTCAACTTGCCCTTCCTGTTCCTCCCCCCAGCACTGCGCTCTTTTTACGAGCAAGACTGTACCGACGGGTGGGCCGAGTGGAGCTGCCCCCTTCCACAATCCCCATCTTTAATTTTTTTTTCTTCTTCTCCTTCCTCCCACACCAAGGAACTGAGAGCCACCTAACGCCCCCACTTCGCTCCCACCCGCAACCCTAGAGGTTCTCAGGCAGCCGACCACTCAGCATTCCACATTTCCACTGTCCATCCCTCTTTATGTATTCCCGTGTGAGGACTTTGGGACTGGTATCTAGTTTTGGGTCTGTGTTTTTAATATTTTGTTGGATTAATTTTTTTCCTTCTATTTTTTTTTGTTGTTGTTGGGTTTATTATTTCCCTATTTTTTTTCTGTTATTTTTTCCCAATAAAATTATTGCTATAGCAGCTGTGCAACCAGCAGGCCATGGTTTTTAGTGTGGCGGCCTGTTGCACAAATCAAGGTTGTAGCTACATTTTTACTTTCTGTATGACAAAAAAACAACTTTGTAAATAAAATGTTAACATTTTTGGCTTTTCTGCTGTCTTTAAAATTAATAAGATTACAGATAGGATCAGTTTTCATTCAATAACATTGAATGAAAAGATAGAAAAGCGTTTAAATACATTTTTAAAAGGTGGGGGTGTAATTCAAATATTTTTAAAAGCGTTAAATCAATGTTATTCCCTGAGCAGAAACATACCTGAAGTTACTTTGATTATCTGGTGCATCTTGGACAAATCCTTTAATCTGCCATAGCAACCATTCAGGGAGCGGAAGTGCATGGAAAGGCGTTGGCCAGGCTAATCAATAAGCCGACATCAGTGTGGCAAGTGGCCGATAAACGTCCTTTTCTATGGCTTCTTGGCATTTTTCAAGTCCTGCTGATGATACTAAACCAGAGGTGATTGAGATCTGCTAGATGATCAAAGGTGGTGTGGGTAAATCGCATGATATAAAAAAATAGACGTTAGCCCTTCATTTGTCCCAACAGCGGCCTTACCAGTTGGTGTTTTCTTTACTCGTGTACCAGCCGCCATTATAACCAAGGGACTTTCCTAGCACTTGTCAGTGCGCATGCGCAAACAACGGCGCTAAGTGCAGCAAAAGTAGCTAGGTAGCGAGTTACCTCCAATTTTTAGCCTTAGGTTTTCTCTTAAACGTAAGAAAGGGTATAAAAAGTAAGGGGGCTGTACCAAATAAGACAAAAACGTATCACTTTCAAACGGAATGTAACAGAGTTAACATATTTATAAATAAAAGTTTAGCATTTTGGTCATTTTCATGCTGAGAAAGAGCCTAATATGTTGACTTTTTACAAGTGTACTTTAAGAAAGGGCTGCAAAAACACCGTAAATTGCGGAAAAGTATGAGATTATGACAATATGTAGGAATTGTTTGTCAGAGTCATAAAAACCAATTGAAGCAGACGAGTGTGAAGGTTTTGTCCATGAAATGGGACACAAGAATCCAGCAAAACGTGACGGATTATTCAAGATATAAACTGATTCATTAAAACAAAAATGTTGGCCACAGAGGATAAAGATCACATTTTAACTGTTTTGTTGCAACATCCTGCTATGTGCTGACGGGACACTGGCTCATTCGTTGAGTTTAGCAGCACATGTAACCCTTTGCTGACCATACATGATTCTCTGCATGAAAATAAAGAAGAGAGAAACAGTCTTCTTATATCCTGCATGGATATTCAAGTATTGCATTGAGTGTCCTAAAGAAGGTTGAACCTGAGAATTTAAATCAATAAATGGGTCGGAATAAACAGGACATAAAATTAGTTAAAAGCAACCAAAGTCTAACAAATTTTTAAAAGATTACAGGAAAAATCATTTTATTACTCTTATTTTTGTGGTTTAAAACTTTTGTTTGGTGCCATTTAGTAATCAATTCCCTGAATAAAAATCAGTTAAAAACAGAAAAACTTAGAATATTTGTTTTGTATGCATTTGCTGCAATCCAGTGTCTTAAAACATGTAAAAAAATTACCAAGGATGACAAAAAATATAGTTACGGTATATTAAATAAATTAGAACAGATTATGTATTCCTCATTTACTAGATTAAAATCTTAAATTACATTTAAAATTATATTAAGCAGTTTTAGCTCACATTTCTGTATTGAAATTGTTTTTTAATTGGTCTGATGTAATTTTCTAATCCTAAAAATGTGTGTTTTCATTGGCTGTAAGCAGAAAATCATGATTGAGACATCCCTGCTATTGTTACTTAAACCTCATCAGGAGCTTATTGTTCTTTGCAGATTTAGTGTTTTACCTTAAAACTCTCAAAATAAAAAAAGATACCCAGCAAAAATGAAAGGAGACAATCATAAGTCATTAACTTTTTCACAGCAAAAAAATAAAAACAGCATTTGGTTCATTTTCATCTTCATATATTTGCCAAATAAATCACATCCGGGGATTCAAATTCCTGATTAAAATGTGTATTCCCTGCCCACATTTTGAAATAAATATAAAAATTAGGGTTAAAACTCATACATGGCATCAGTTTCAGATTTTGTGTACACATTAAAATGAATCTGCTTCCAGACGATTTCAAAATAAAAGCTGGAATAAAGCGATCTGCGGCTTATAGAAAGGCAGAGCTCGGGTTCAACAGGCAGGTCATTCGTTTAGCTCTTTCACATTCATTCACTTACAGCAGTTTAAATACAGGAGAAAAGTTTTTTAAATCAAGCACAAAAAATAAATTCAGCGTTTTCGGCTCAGGCTCAAACATCTGTTAAAAAAAAGCTAAAAATATTACAGTAAACTTGCATAGCAGTGAAGTGTATAAAAGAAATGGGGCAAAGGTAAGAAGTTTATGTACACAAACAAAGAATATGTGCACCAAGTGTTGGCTGCAAGTCGAGGTTTGAGTCTCGGGAGAGCCAGGAAGTTTTAAAGAACGAGGCGTTTCTGATTCCGAGATCTGAGCCGGAGTGTCCCGCTCAGCGCCGTGGGGAAACCGGGACGCTCGTAAAAGTTAGCTCTGCGTCTGGGAGTTCTTGATGTTCTTAATCTCCAGCTCGAGCTGCTTGACGCGCACCTCCCTCTGGTTGAGGAGCTCCCTCAGCCGCCGGATCTCCTCCTGCTGCTTCAGGAACTTCAGACGCAGCTGCAGGTACACAGAAAACATGAGGGAGAGCGAAAGGATGTTTTACCCACAGTGGGAATGAAGTGAATCTCTGAAGTTGAAAGATTTCGAGTAAATCAAGTGTCAACAAAAGGCAAAAAAGCCACAGCAAAAGTTATACCAACATGTGATGCTAAAACGGACGTTATGCTAAAACTGCTAGCATAATGGAAGTTATGCTAAAGTTGCTAGCATGACTTCTGTTTTAGCACTGACACCTGTATCATTTCTGCATGCGCTACAAAATGTTAAGTACTTCCATGTCATTCTGAAAATGTAGGTTTACAAAGCATAACATTTATTCTTTATATTAATTAGGCAACAGAGTATTAAGTTTATCCTAAGGAAAAAATGACAAGAAAGTCATAAAATTATGTGATATTACGAGAACGTTGAACGAGAATGATGTCGTAGTATTACAAGAATAGTCATGATATATTATGTATACTCCTTACAATATGACCATTCTCATATTTTTATATTAGTCATAAGACTATTCTCATAATATCACTTTATTCTCAAAATTATAACTTTATTCTCAAATGACTATTCTCAATTTTAGGACTTTATACTTCTTAATTTTCTTAGTGTAGCTTAAATACTCTTACTACTTGCTATAAGAGAACTTGTTTTCCCAGACAATGTCATAATTCCCTTAATTAACATTATTTATTATGATTTAGTTTGAAGATTCTGTAGAAAACTGTGTACTGGACTGATAGGATTGTAAGGTATATTTACTCCTTAATGTGCCCTCTGGTGGACTCATCACGAATAAGAGAAAAACTATTTTTATAATAATCACATTTTTTACGAGATTAGCTGTACAGCACTATAAAAACTATAATCGGTGCAGATGAATGCTCAACATTTAGAAATGTAAAGTGAAGTATAACTATGTGTTTTCAGGCTGGTTCTAAGTGTGTTTGGATATTAAACGCACCTCGCTTTCTGTCCTGGGAGGCGAGCAAAGTGCCAGGTCCTCCCCGTTGATCACAGGCGTTTGACTGCGGTCGTCTTCAACCTGGTCGCTCGTTTCTTTGGCTTCCTGTTGGTCCTGAATGTAGGAGAGCTGCAGCACCCCCGGCCGGCTCCGGGACCTGCGAGCGTCCACCGAGTTGGCCAGCGCTTTCGTCTCTGATGGAGGCTCCATCAGTTCACTCCCGGGCTTCAGAGACATGAGAATCGGTCCTAAACGGTTAAGACCAGGAGAACTATGAGCATTGATCTGATTAGATAATTAGCTGAATAAGAATGAGGCTGACCTTTATCGACCCCACTGAGCCACTCGTCTGCAGTCAGAGCTGGTCTGTTACTTGCCGTCATCGGATAGATGTCTTCCTGGTACGACTCAGACTAAAACAACAAAACAGGCAGAATAAATGAAACCCAAAACACAGATGTTTCTCTGATAATTTATGTGATGCATTTGAGGTCTGTGTAAATCTGAGCGCTCTCACCCTGCGGGGTACGATCATGGAAACGGGCTCAATGAGACTCTTGACTGTCACCACTTTGTAGAACCTGAAAACCTCACATGAGCTGACATCCAGGCCTCTCTTAGGCATCACACCTGCAGAACAACAACAACACTAACAAATTCAGGACAGCAGCTTTACTCCCAATAACATCTGCTTATTAATTTAGATTAGTGCTGAAGCGATCAATCATGATGAATTGATGATTGAAATAATCAACTAATTTTGTAATCGATTAATTGTTAACTGGAATATACAGAAAAAAGGCCATTTGCTGAAAGAACACACCGAGAAGTAATTAAACCAATACTATACAAAATATATACATTTTGCTCATATTTAGCACCTTTTTCTATTCAATTATTAATCAGTTAACCAAAAATAATCAACAGATCAGCCTTACACTGTACTGATATTAAGTATTTGTTAGAAGTATTTTATTTAGTTGAAGATGCATCCTTTGCTACATTCACTAAAGGAATCCTTTATTATTCCATTTTAGGGAATAAAATGCTTCATTTTTAAAAATAAAGGAATTCAGTTACTTATATGCATATTTAGTTTGCTTGCTAAATATTTAGTAAGCAACCTAAGTATTTAATTTGAAAAATAAATATTTAGCTCAGACAAACATTTAGTTGGGAAAGAAATAATCAATCAAGTTTATTTGTGTAGCAGATTTCAGCACAAGGCAGTTCGAAGTGATAACATCATAAAAATTCAAATTCACAAAATCATACAAGACACCACACACTCAACAATTGAGAAAATCAGTAAACATTACAATTTGTCAACTTTCATCTTTACTTGGCACTTAACTAAATATTTAATTTGAAGTTTAAATATCTAGCTTGTGAATTAAATATTTAGTTTGGAACACATTAAAACATTTTGAAAATATATACTTCCTCCATTTTCCACCCATATGTTTTTCACCATGCTAAATAAAGCCAATTATTGCTGATAATTTTTTACTTTGTAACAAACGATGGCACCCAATACGACTCTTATTGGACCAAGCAATGTTTTTTCTTTTCCAACCACCTGTCAAAGGTGAATTTAATAAATATTCTTATGCTTAGCAGCGAACTCTGACAGTTTACTGGTGAAGATTTACGTCTCCCAACGTGAGCCTGTTTACAGCACGACCTGATTTGGTTATTCAAATAAGCAGCTTCATTTGCACAGCAGCTTTGCTTACAGGTGCCAAAGAGTCAACACCGCCTGGAAACTGCGAGGCTTGAGAAGTTGGAATGCGTTCCTTACCCATTCCTTTCTGAGGCGTGTGTGAGCGGTACTCCATCAGGTACTGGATGTACGGTTTTTCTGAGCTGATCTCATAGTACCTGATGCTTCCGTCCCCCTAAAAACAACAGAAAACTTGCAACTTTTTAAGGAATTTAACACTAGATGTGATTTTTGTCTGGATTTATGAGTCTTGCCTTCCCAGCAAGGTAGAGCATGTGTGTGTCAGGATCGTAGAACGGGAACAGAAGACCTGAGGAGCCATCCAGGTTCTCCTCCAATAAAGGCGTCGACAGGTCGTCCTGGAAACCAACGAAGATTAAAACATCGATTAAAAAAACCCAACATGAAAGTCATGTAAACAGACAGGAAAATCCACTCTGATATCAAAACACGACCAGTTTAATCCATGGAATTAAAAACCAAGAGCTCAATCCCTAATCCACACTTTGCCTGTGCACAGCATTAGTTTGGCCACTAGATGGCAGAGTTGTGTTTAACACAGCAGCTCCACATTAAGGATTTTAAAACAAACTAAATCTGCATCTTCAGAAGAAAAATGCTAAATAAATCTAGATCCCAGAGAGTTTATTATTAGAAGAGAAAAAAAGTGCATGTTCTGCATTAATGTTTGATTTATTTTTGTACCATTTCAGTTTCACTCACCTGATCCCACAGGACAATCTGCCGACTGTTGTAGCGTGAAGTGCCTGATGTGAAGATCATCTTCATGTTTCCTAAAATCAGCACCTTACTGGCTTTGTGTGTCTTGCAGCTTCCTTCCTGCAAATAAACACAAAGCTCAGGGTAAATCAAAAGTAGGAAATTCAGTTGCATTTAAAACTCAATGTCATTACTTTACATTTATATATATTTTTATATATTTAAATAGAGACAGCACTGTGCAAAACTCTTAAGCCAAAGCTTATATCTTTGTTTGTGTCAAAGCAACACTTTCTTTCAATCCTTTAGACTTTGGTTGCTTCTTTTAGATCACTTGTTTGCCCAGTCCTTGTAAATAATCACATGTATTTGAAATATGATACACAATCCATGAATTTAGATGCATAATCCTGCAGCTGCTTGCAGCACTCGGCTTTTGGCTTTTTTAGGAATCGCCTTCATGCAGCTAAAATACAGTTTCCTCTCTGTGAAACCTTACCATCTTTATTATTTTTATTTGATACGAATGAAGAAACTGGAACAGGTTAGTGATAAAGAGTCCCAAGTCTAGGTATTTTTGAAATGATAAGAATCAGCTTTATGCAGCCAGTTTTTAAAAATCACAATTGTGCAAACAGTTTGGTTTGCACAGCTTGCAAAACTGCGTGACAGTGGACCTTTGCCTGTTCGTGGTTCAGTAGTCATGGATTTTTCTGTTGAACGCAACTCCAGAGCTTGGGAAGCTGAAATTCCTGAAACGCTACTTGAAACGCTGTTTGCTGGTGTTTGCAAAGCAGCCAATCCAGGAGCAGCATTTATTTTCCTTGGCGTTGATTGACTGAACCATCAAGAGTGGAAATAAGGAAGACTGAGGATGCTAGCTTCTGCTGTAATGCTCAAATGGTCTCCACTGTGTGTCTTAATGCATCTTTAGGTATATTTGTTGTTTGGACTATTAAAATAGGCATTTAGGCAGAACTGAATATAAAGCCCAGTTTTAGTCAAAAACACACTAAAAGTTCCTTAATTTCAAAGTAAAATGAGAAAGTTCTTTTTCAATCGACACCAACATTCAGAACAATACGGCTTATGTAAAAAAAAACAACTAATATCTATTTGACTCCTGCTGGTGAGCCCGAGGTCTGTGGCGCCGAGTTGGGATCCGGCCCAGGACAAAAGGTGTCAGTTTTGGCCGCGTGGTGCTGAAACTGCTGGGAGGAAGGGAAAAGAGAGGAGGGGAATCTCCCGCTTTGGCTGGGCTGTGAGGTCACCGCACAGCAAAATAAAGAGCCATAGTTCTACACGTTGAAAAATAAATATTCTGCAGCCAAACAAACCTGCTCAGAAGAACCATTTACAACAGGTGTGAGAGAAACAAGTGAAAGATACCGCCAGTGGTGGAAAAGAGCAAGAGATAATTCAAATGAGGTGTGGGATTTCCCCTCCTCTGTGTAGGGAAATGTCGGGTACCTGAGTAGATCATAGGAAACCGATCAGATCCGACACAGGAGGAGCGGCTGCAGAAAAACGATACAAAGCGGTTCTGATGGTGTCTGCTGTGGCTGGTTGAAACTGGGCTGAAATGGTGCGGCTTTTCTGAAATAATTTTAGGCTCTTCTTCTGGTCTAAGAGACTTCTAAAAATGTGTATTTTCTACATTTAAGGAGCAAAAAGATTTAACATGACACTTGCATGGCCCTCTCTACGTTACTCCCCAGAAATGCTGAATTGGACACAAAGCAGTTGTTTCGAGAGATTACAAGTCTGCACCAAATTTCATAAACCTCAGTGAAATCTGGGGAGGAGGCTGATTGTTTGAAATGTTTAACGCGGCGCTGTGGATGCATCGAGGAAGGAAGTTTAATCAAATACGATTTGGTGAAAGCTGAGAGTGGTTATGTCATCATCAGTCTATACTGATGACATGAAGCTGTATGAAATATGGAGCAGGGCCACCCTGGTCCACTTTCACATTCCATTATTTTCAGAGATGTTTTGTACAGTAAAGACCTTTTAAAACTGTCTGTAAAAATGCTAAATGAATAATATTTTACCTGCAGCATATTCCCTGAGCGCGCCTCCATCAGCCGGATCTTCCTGTCCCTGCAGGTGGTGGCCAGGAGGCTCCCATCCGTGTTGAAAGACATGGACAAGACAACGTCTGTGTGGTGCTTGATGGTCCGGACGGGGTTCTTTATCACCTGCTCTGGAGAGTCCAGGTTCCAGATCATCACCTGGAGGAATAGATGCACATTCATTAGAAAAATCTTTCTTTATCTTTCTGGAGAAACTGGGACATTGTTTGAGTAAATTTGTTTAATTCTACAATATTTTGCCAAAAAATTAAAAAAATTGTCTCAGTGCTGCCCTCTTTGGGTTGAACAAAGGCTACTGCAGCTTAATTTTCCTATTGGTCACAAGAGTAAAGGTTGATGTTTATGTCACAGCTCCAGGTTCAGACACAATAACAGGAAAGAAAAGTTGCAAGTCACTTTTTGCTGCTGAAATATATCTGCAGGTGGGATTAGTTACACTTCAACACCCAGTTTCCGATGTACACCAGCAAATACAAAGTCTGAACACTCTGACTAAATCGCCTGGGTTTTTTTCAGTTGTCAATATCAGCCCATCTTTATGGAACAATATGTTAAAAAATAACATTGGTTGTGAATGCAGATATGTGATGCATTCATAATAAAAAATTATTGATGTGTTTAGTACCGTTTTTTTTTTTACACAGTTTAGAGGCTACAACGCTAAAGGGAAGAGCTGATTCTCTGTGGTTCAGATAAAACCAAGTATTTAATTGACCTAAATTAAGGTTAGGCAGAAAGCCAGTCAGTACAAGTTAAAACCTAAAGTGAAGAAAAATATCTTCACATGCTTGAGTTTGTGTCAGAAGATGAGATGCAGTTGTGCCAAAGCTTAAAGAGTTGCACTAAAGGTGACTTAGCTGGAAGGAACATGCTGGACCGCGTTTTATTTGAACTTCGCTTTGTTATCTGGACTAAAAGCTGAAACAATGTGTTTTCTCCAAAGAATTTCAGAAATCCTGATAAAAGTATTTATCTCCGATCCGACCTGCTCAGAAACGTCAGAGAATAGTGCTGGATAGTTACACACACGGTTGTTTCTCAGTCTCCACTGTTCTCTCAGGACTTTAAAGTTTTACAGATTAAATACAAACTTTCAAGTTTATGGGAGATAAACTCTTAAAAGGAAGGGAGGCTGGAAGGGATGGATGGATAGATGAATGAAACAGCCAGATAAGGAATTGAATTACAAAATAATGTTTTTTTTTCCTTCATTCATTTTGAAAACACATTAAAACTCCAGTTTTTCCAACCAGGAACACTGAGTCCTCATAAAGTCACCCGGCAACAATCACCTTAAAGATCTAATTCCTGAAGCCTGTTCGGCAGCGTTGTTATAAACGTTCTGTAATATATTTCACAATCAGCTTTTTGTTATCCTTATCGCCTCGGACGGCGTTTTGATACCTGGTAGTCGTAGGCTGTGCTGAAGAGGATGTTGTTAGCCGTCGGATGCCACTCGATGACGCCCACCCTGCGGCTGTGACCCTGCAGCTCTTTCCACGGCACCGTCAGGGTCTTCAGCACGCCGTGAGGCGGGATTTCCCAAACTTTCACCTGCACGCACATAAACGACGATAAATAACCGGAGAACCTTTAGCAGAGAGTAAAAAGACTCTGACCTGAGGCAAAGTTCATGGATGCCTCTTCCTCTGCAGGGCTTTGTTCTGGGCCGCCTCGGCTTAACAAGCGAAGCAATAAAATCATCTCCCTACAGCGACATGCTCATATTCCAGGAATGCAGCAACATGTCCTTTCAGTCTCACAGAGGCCTCATTTATAAAAACAAATATCTCCAACACATTGCTTAAAAAAATACTGTACACACGGGATTCATTTAAGAAATGTTCATCAGCACAAACCTGCTGAATTACTCCAGTGAGCGTTGTTTTAAACATGCCAGACCCATAGGGGGCAGTGTAGCACAAAGCTAAATCTTGTATTGTCTAGCAATTCGGATTTTAGTGCCACAATTCGATTCAGAAACAAATTTTAATACAGAAACCGATTTTTCTATTCAAATGGTTTAGAGATTTTGTTTAAATTATGTGACTGACAAGCGGAAAAGAGTGTAAATAAATAGAAAATTTATTTAAGACAATTATTTTCCATCAGTTTATATTCAAGCAAAAGATAATATCTGATAGATAAAATTCTGTTAGCTTAGCTGCGTGGCTTTTTTGTAACTAAAAAATATCAAAGAAATATTCAAAATACATACAGTGGCTGAAAGGACGTTCAATGCAAAATGCATTGTAGCTGCAAATAAGACGCACAATTTAAATGTATTTTAAAATCGATTTGAGCATTTTGAATCGATTCAGAGTTCCCAGAATTAGGATTTCCGATTTTCTATAAAATCGATTTTTTTCTGAACCTCAAGCTGCAACTAATGATTATAGTTAAACACAACCAGCTTACATTGTTCACAATTTACTAAAATGTTGTTTAACCTGTTCTTCAAAATTTTTTCACTAGCATTAAATATAACGGCTGGCATTGAATTTCAGAGTTGCTCACCATACAAGTTATTTTCTGTGCATTAGTTCTAACATTTTGTAAAATAAATCTCTTTTTTAAGAGAACGCCTAGTGAAATGAAAGTCTGTATTTTGACTAAAGAATATATTTTGAAATAAAATTACAGGTGTTCAAGTATAAACACCTGTGATTTTACAACGAAGTATAACATGAACTGCTCTATTCAGTGATATTAAACTGAGTGTGGATGAAAAGCCAAATTGCATAAAGATCCAGTTGGTTTCCCAGACATATGGGTATGATTGGACTAGGCCAGTTCACGCACCGTGGTGTCCTCGGAGCAGGAGGCGATGCAGTAATCGTTGAACGGATTCCATTTGATGTCCAGAACGTTTCCTCTGTGGCCCGACACTCGAGGGTGGTGAGGGTCCACTTTACCTGTCTGGCAAAACACACACACAAAAAAACACCTCGTCAGTCTGGAAATGATTGTTATTTACTCTCTTGTGAAGAAAATCAATAATATCCCTCATGGATAAGCAGCAATCAGGAGTCTGAGTGTTTGCGTCCAAAGGTAACACGAGCTAATAAAGCCCCACAATGCAAAGCGCAGAACAGGGCTGATTTCCATGTGAGCCTGTGTAATGTAAACTAATCTGCTGAGCCACTTCCTGCTCCATGTTACAGCACTGTGCGAAAGTTTCAGACGTTTTAGTCGTCTCCGACTAACCATAATCCTAACCCTAAAGCCAAATGTGTTATACAAATAAACTTGATTGATTGATTAAATGACAAAAAGACAGCTGGAATTGGATACATCTCAATTTGTCAGCCAATCAAGGACTTTGATTTAATAATTGAAGTCCTTGAATGGCTTTGATTATTAATCTTCAAGTCAAATAATGTAAGATAAACTAGTTTCTGTTCATGAAATGCACAAAAACGGAAAATTCCCTCTTTCTATGAAAAACAACAAGAGTCATGAGATTCCTGTAATTCCTTGGTTTTTGGAGGAGAGATTGCTGCAAAGCCAAAGACTGGATGCCATTAATCAGCTGCTATCTGAATCATTTCATACACAAGGTCCAATCTGGATATACAGTACAGACCAAAAGTTTGGACACACCTTTTAATTCAACGAGTTTCCTTTATTTTCATGACTATTGACATTGTAGATTCACACTGAAGGCATCAAAACTATGAATAACACATGTGGAAATATGCACTAAACAAAAAAGTGTAAAACAACTGAAAATACCCCTTATATTCTAGTTTCTTCAAAGTAGCAACCTTTTGCTGTGATTACTGCTTTGCACACACTCTGCATTTTCTTGATGAGCTTCTAGAGGTCGTCACCTGAAATAGTTTTCACTTCATAGGTGTGCCCTGTCAGGTTAATAAGTGGGATTTCTTGCCTTATAAATAGTCATGAAAATAAAGAAAACCCATTGAATTAGGAGGTGTGTCCAAACTTTTGGTCTGTACTGTATGTAATTTAATTTATAACAAAAATGACTAACTCAAATATGGCGATTTCCCTTTTAAAAATGTTGGATTATTTCACATAGTTGTGGCAATAAAACTAATTTAACTTTTACACACACGTTTCTGTGCTGAGTACGTCAAATAGAAGAAACACCTGGCATCTGTAAGAGTCTGATCTGGTTTGCAAAGTTTGATTTGACAAATTAGTTTAAATTCAGAAACAGTTCAAAGTCAAAGCAGCTAATCTGCACAGTGACGCATTCATGACATTTAGTAATAGATGGCCAGTTTTGGATTATGTTACCAAATTCAGCCAGTTTTTCCACAACCTAACAACGATCCATGTTTTGATTTGTGGATTTTCTTTTCTGTTTGCACCTCCAGAGAAATCTCACACATGTTCACACAGATGTACGGTTTGGTTTGGAGGTAAACCCAGGTAAAAGAAAAAACTCCTTTCCAACTCTCAACCATCTGCCAGGTTTTTTAAAAAAAATTCTTGTAAGCTCCATGCAGCATTGCTCAGATTAATGTCCCTGCAAGGCACTTATTAGACTTCACCAGACTTGACAGATCCAGACACGTAACACGGCTTCCTGCTGCCTTATTGCACATAAATCATCAAAAATCCTTTTGGGAGAAATTAAAATAAAAAAATAAGATAATTATAACTGAAAAGCCAGTCAGCCTGATGCACAGGGAGAATGAAGGTGTCAGACTGAACACATGGATTCCTGTTTCAACACCAAAACAAAACTTTTTGACATCTCCCTTCATGTCAGATCAAACTGAGAGTCTGGAACTGGTATTTATGTGGGAACAGAGCGTTCCCTGGACCCCAGCAGGTAGAGTCAGCCTTCAGATGATCAGTTTATGTGGCTTACATGTTTGTTTCTATCTGCACACTGATCGCACGGATGGTGAAGAGAGAAAGTTTCACCTCCTCGAGACATTAGGGAGGGTCGAGAGATGAGATAAGTCATTCCTGAGCTCCTATGCAACCGTGAGCCGTGCCAGGAGGCTGGTGCAGACTCACAGGAAGAAAGAAAGAAGAGCTCAGCACCATAAATCCCTCTAATCTGGAGATAAACCGAAAACTCCCCAAGTTATCTCAGTTTTTTTTTGTCTTGATATTTTGTAATAATGAATGATGAATCTCGCTGGGAAAAAAGTGCAAAAGGGGCCACAACCTAACCTGAGAGGAGCTCCACCTCTTCTCTTCTACAAAGAGTCGTCGATAAAAACGCTGATCAAACTGATCCTAAAATATCTCAACACAAAAGGGGAGTTAGTTAATGATTAAAAATACATTTTGAACTCCATTGCCTCCAGCTACAACAGGCATCTGGGGAATATAATCACATGGGGAATATGGTTTTTTTCCACATTTTTTAATATAAATTGATAAATTATGACTCTGACATGTCAAGAGAGGGGGTCTAGTGTCACATAGAGAGTATTTCTTTAAAGCTGTGGTATATAACTTTCATCCATCCATCCATTTTCTGTACACTCTGGTCCCAAGTGGAGGTCGGGAGGGGTGCTGGTGCCTATTGTCCATCGAACGTTTGGGGCGAGAGGCGGGGTCACCCTGGGCAGGTCGCCAGTCCATCACAGAGACAGAAGGACAAACAACCATGCACACACCCGGGGCCAATTTATAGAGACCAATTAACCGGACAGTCATGTTTTTGAACTGTGGGAGGAAGCCGGAGTACCCGGAGAGAACCCACCATGCACAGGGAGAGCATGCAAACTCCAGGACCTTCTTGCTGCAAGGCAACTGTGTATCCCACAGTGGCGCATAAAACTTTCATAAAAACATTTTTCTTTAAACTGTCACTATGTCATAACGGCTTAGCGCTTGCAATTTTGCATTTTTAAAAGACCAAAATGAAAATAATTCACATTAATAAATTACAAGCAAAAGAAAAATTTTTCCAAATCAGTTTCTTTCATTAAAAAAACTTATTTTAAAAAATTGCAGAATGTGTTTGTGTCTTGTAAGTTTTTGGTTAAAGTATGTTTGGTCTTGATTCAGTGAAGTTACTCAAAGTGGGAAGAAAATCTAGAAATATTACTCAAGAGTAGCGATATATTACTCAAGAAAAGGTCATACGTACAGCGTGGTAAAAATGCTAATAAAAGTACTTTAAAAAAAAAAAGCTACTTGAGTAAATGCAACCAGTTAAATGCCCAACTATCTCCAGGCCACTGTCCCATAAAGGTCATCTTCTAAAATTTATTCTCAAACAAACCTCCAGCATTTATTGAAGACTGCATCAATACCGTGATTAAATTCATCGTGTTCCATGACATGTACTTCCCTGGAAAATCAGCGCAAACTCACATGATGGACCGACAGAACCAGGAAGGCTCCGCCCCCGGCGCACTCCGTGATGATGGCGACGAAGCGAGGGTTGACGGCGCAGAAGTGGTTGTCCTGGACGCTGCGTGTGATCGGCACGCCATCGTAGCAGTTCTCCTTCGTGGCAGCTTTCCCGAACACGTGGCGAAACTTGGAGCTGCGGTACTGAGGACGCCATGTCATCTGAGAGGAGGAAGAGGAAGGAGAAACATGGAGGTCAGCGAAGGAGAAAAGGCGCCGCGTCTGCTTCTCTGGTAAACACAACTAAACCAGGCGTCTACAAAGACATTCATCACAAATTCAAACAAAGGATTCAATTTTACCAAGTTAAATATCTTTTTCTGAATTTTTTTAGTCAATTACATCAGTAAAGAATGAAAATGTTCAGGAATTGAACAAAAAATAAGTACATCTATGACTGACTGATTTAAATCTTTAAAAATATGGTTTACAACTCATTTACTAAACATGTTTAAAAAACAACTAATCAGTTAGTTGTCCTAACATTGCAATTAGGAGTCTAACAGAAAATGTAAAATAAATCAAGAAGCTGACAAAAATAATAGGTTGGCTAGTTTGGTAAAATAAACTGCAACAAACCTGAATTTAAATGCTTCAGAAAGAAGAATTAGGAATTTCTTCAACTGATTTTAAATGTAAAATAATCTGAAATATTAAAAAAATATTTTTAAAATAAATAAATTAAATAATTTTAATTACAAATAATGCGATTCTAAAAATGTATACATTTTGGGGTAATCTTTGTTTTACTTCTACGGAAGAGGATTAATGCCACCGAAAAAAGAAAAAAAAAAATAATTCTGAGATTAAAGTCAGAATTATTTTTTTAATTTTTTCGGTGGCCCTTATCCTCTTCCGTATACTTCAGATCATTTGCGATCAAACAAATAACTCAACACTTAAACCATCATGGCAGAAAAAGCCTTCCTAAATCCTGAGTCTCTTTTTAGCCCATTTCCTCGACTTGCTGGTCGATGCATATGTCGTTACAGAGAGAGATAAGAGGCTGCGGTCCACCGGGACGAGCCTCGGCCAGCCGGCATGTCTGCTCTGCTGCCTGCTGCAAGCTCATTACTTATGAATAAAGGGTGGAGGCCGACGCTAACGAGATGCTACGGCTTAAAAAAAACAACCTGCTGCAGAAACAGACAGCACAAGGTGTGAACTCATCACAAGTTTCTGTTTTCAGACAGATCCAACATAAAACAATGACCTAATTCTAATGAGTGACTCTGATGATGGCCAAATGAATAAAGGTTAGCCTGATGCTGGTGGTACCAACAGGAAGGAGTCCAGTTAAAGGAAAAGAGACGAAGTCGTGACTTCATGTCTCAGTTTAGGTTTCCAACTTCTCACCTTCTGGCCTGAGGGCGTCAAAACGAGCTAACCGCTAACGCTACGCCTCCATACCTGACAGAGAGCTGCACAAGAACGTTCCTGCCGGCTAAACCTGCAGCTTTAACACAATCAACCGCTGCAAACACAACCGGACCGGCAGCACCGACATAAACACAGATAAAACTGTGGATGAACAGCAGCAAACACTTTTGATCTCATGAGGGTTATGAATCTGGCTTGGTTTTATAAAATAAAAGCTTAAGTAACATTCTTATCACATTTAGTTTGATCAAAAAGTCTAAAATAATCTTTACATTTTGGCCAGATTGTGTAATCTTTAGAAGTTGTTCTGATGGATTCTTCTCCAGGTCTTTAAGGTTATTTGGACTTCTTTTCATTTACTTCAGGCGTGAAATGGCTGCTAAGCTCAACGGATGAGCAGCTGTTGTGTTGGCAGAATAAATTTAAATGGTTAAAAGTGATGCATCCTTCACATCTTTGTTTTTGATGGGTGTGGCATCTCTTCTGTTCCCCTCAGCACACACAGCGCTGGAATAAAAACAGCCTTCTGCTTGTACAGATGCTGATCTGAGAACTCTATTGACCATTTAAAAAAATTACAGAAATACTTTGGCAAGAAAATCCTCATTATTTAAAATAGTAAATGTACAGAAATGAAGATTACTGAATAATAAGAAGATGAGTTAAGGCAGACTGATCCATCAGAAGAGGAGGAAAGGTCATTTCCACCAGAAACGGAGATTTAAAACGGAGAACCGTTGTTTGCTTATGAAGTTGGAATTTGGATCTGAAAGGGAACAGAGTCCAGTTTAACTGGTTAAAAACCAGTGAGATCCCAGTTCAAAGTGAAACCATGAAACTGCCATGAAGGATGAACGGATAACAAGGGTTATTTTATGAATAGAGGGTAGATGATGGATGAATAAACACAGAACCAAAGTGAAGGATGCACAGATGGATGAATGAACAGATGATCAAATGGACGGACGGACAGGTGAATGAATTAACGGACGGATGAATGGATGAACGAAATGGATGCATGGACAACCGGATGGATGGATAGATGAATGAACATCCAACCAAATAGACAAATAGATGGAATAACAAGTGGACGGATGGACAGGTGAATGGATGCATGGATGACAAAATGGACGGATGGATAAACAACCAGGTGGATGGATGAACAAACAACCGACCAAATTCTGTCCATCCAACGAACGATTGGACGGACAGAATAAGGGAAACTTCTTTACAGAAATCCTTCATCATCTTATATAAACATATGGAGCTTCATTAGCCAATAATCTGCTATAAACACAGATTAACTAGATTATTAATCAATAAAGTAACAACTTCAACGCAACTTTGGAGGATGAAAGAAAATATCAGGCGGAAAAATCATGAAATGATCACATATTTCCATCTGCTGCGCTCCAGCCTAACTACCAAACCCTGATGGAGGGAACCAACACTGAAGCTAAGCTAACACATTTAGCATCTCCAGATTCTGTTCTGGACGGCTCCATCTGATGATCCGTGTCAGATAAACGCTCAGTTTGCTGCATCGGGTCAGATCTGCTCTAATCAGCAGTCATGTCCTGCTGAGGCTTACAGGAGCAGAAGCCGATCGTCTCGTGGTTGTAATCAGGCCATTGGCAGCTGCAGGTCCAGGCCGCTGCTGACGACCAAAACACCATCCTGCCTATTTATACACCGACGTCTTGCTGATCAAACGCCGGCGAGGCGCGCTCGGTGACAGCAGAAAATTTGTTTTATTCCCAAGAGTTTCTCTGAAGAAACGGAGACGCTGTCTGCTCTGCCGGAGGGAAATGTATTTTAGTCGTGTTACGGGGCTGTAAAAAAACCACAGCATGCAGTCGTAAAACTGAACTGAAAACAGTGGATTTACAGAATGGTGAAAAAATACTTTAAAACAAACTGATTTTAGTAAAACGTTCCTAAAATCTGTGAAAGAGGTCTCGATTAGAATTCCAGACTCGGTCAACAAAGTACAGGCGTTAAGAAAGAACACCATCTTTCCCATCTTTGTTTGTTCCAATGGAAAAAGTAAGTACACCCCATGATCTATCAGGTTGAAGAACTAACTTTAAATCTCAGCAATCAAAGGCAACTTTTCAAAAATGTGTAAAACTTTGTCTATACTCTGCCAATGCTGACAAAAAAAATGCACATATGCAACATTTTGAGTAAATTGTACATTAAACACTTTCGAATGACACAACTGGTGGAGAAGCCAGCAGCACATTGCCTGAATAATAATAATAATAATAATAATAATAATAATAATAATAAAAACATAATTTTCCTACCACTTCCAGTTTTCTTCTGTGGCGTTTCTGCCAGTAGTAACATCCAGCAGTTTGTATCGTGACTCGTGTGTTTCAACATGGCTGAAAAACAGCGTTCTTAGAGCAGAAGGGTTTTCTATTCTGGTCTATTGCAGATCTGAAAGTACAATCAAAACCTTTAAAGCCAAAGTCCAAACAGCATCAATTCGTCCATACAGCCGTCTGCAGGAAACGTTCCTGAAACTCGTGACAGGAGCCATGTTATGACGGCATATTAGGGCCATTAAAGAGAGAAACAAGAGGAGTAAACTTACTCATTTTTCTAGAATAAAGTAAGAACATTTTCTAAATAAATAAATAAAATTAGAAAACTCGGATGTTCTAGAAAGTACTTTCTCAAAAAAAATTCAGAGATTTTTTTCTCAACAGTTTTTGACTTTTCAAACTCAAATTTCCAAGTTTTTCCTCAAAGAATCTCCGAGATTAACCTGAAAATGATTTTTTTCTAACAATTGACAACTTCAAACTGAACTTTCCACATTTTTTGCTAAAAGATTTCTGAGATTAACCTCAACATTTGAGTTTTCAAACTCAGAAATGATCTAGAAAATATACATTTCTGAGATTATTCTCAAATTCTTAGTTTTTTTCTAGCACATTTTCATCTTTTCAAATGTATATTTTCATGTTTTTTCTCCAAAATGTCTGAGATTTCTTGTACATTTTCAACTTTTCAAAATTAGAAACCTCCTTGTTTCTCTAGAAAATTTTGAGATTAATCTCAAAATCTTCAGATTTTTTTCTAGCAAATTTTCAAACTCACAAATTTTCTTGTTTTTTTCCTAAGTTTTTGGCAGAAATGTACAATTCCTCAATTGGCCCTAAAGCGCCGCTGTGGCTGTGCCCCTCCTGAGTGGAGGTGGGATGTTTTCCCAACTCTCATGGTGAAATCCAAGACGAGGAATGCACAGGTGTGAACGCATGTCGTGGCGTATCTGCACACAGGTATGAATGGCTGCCACTGCCTGATGTCGTCCACACCTGACAGCTTACAAACTGAACGGTAATAGGATAACAGGCGATAATCCCAAGCTGCTTCATTACAGCAGGGAACACATTTGAGGGGATGAGACGGGTTAAATGTCTGCATGTACCCGACAGAAAACATCTTAAAGCTGAGGCATGCACAAAACAATCGCAGAAATCCCACTTTCTGTTTCAATAAAACCCCTGGAAACACAGATTAACTCCACTCTCAGGTCCTCTGCCTTCCTGCATTTATGCTCCATTTCTTCAGGTCGGCTCGTGACAGATAAAAGAATAAAGTCGTAATTCTACAAGATGAAGTCATAATACCAGTCAAATAAGTCGTACGTATGGTGGAATAATATAAGAGTAAAGTCGTGATTCTACATGGAAATTAGTTGTAATATTGCAAGACTAAAGCATCAAAGAAAGTCAAAATAAGACGTGTCATATTAATTATCAAAGATTTGTTTTCTTGTACTTTTATGTCTCTCTCTCTTGTGGCTGTTTTACAGCAGAGTGATTTACTGACAAGACAAAGCAGGGTAATGATTAGCGAGCGCAGCCGTCTGCTGGACGGGGCGTGGAGGATCTGAGGAGGATGAGTGGGCGCACAGCAGGGACACAAACTTCCTCATTTCAAGCTTTTATTTATGTTCGATTAACAGCTTCCCACCTTTTCAACGCGTTTTTAACCCTCATCCACCATCTGCAAACATCTATTTTCAGGAAACTGAGTCCATTTTTAAGTTGCCCCACTTCTCTTATCTAACTCAAAGAAACACGCCTATGAATGTTTGAAGATCGCCAGCGACTTTGCTCCGTTTTACTCCCAGCGGCTTGTAGCACAGCAGCGACTCGTCATTCACGTCCTGAGTGACGTGGAAATCGCCCCACTCAACTTTAGCACCATGTTTGACCAACACTTCAGGGGGAAGAGAATCTAATTTGTTACAACAAAGCATTAGGGCCGAGTTAAGAAAAGATCATTAAATTATGACAATAAAATCATAATTCGAGAAAAACTATGAAAATAAAGTTGTAATAATACAAGAACAGACTTATAGAAATACGAGCATAAAGTTGTATGACAGTAAGTCAAAATATAAAAGAATAAAGTCGTTATTCTACAAGATAAAGCCATAATACCAAACAAATAAGTCATTTGTATGGAGGAATAATATAAGAGTAAAGTCGTGATTATACATGGAAATTTGTTATAATATTGCAAGAATAAAGTATCAAAGTAAGTCAGATATTAACTATCAAAGTTTTTTTTTCTTGTACTTTTATGTCTCTCGTCTGGTAATATTGATCCTTTGTCATGACTTCTTCATAATTTTATAAAAAGAAATCTTTGCCCTATTCGGTCATAAATTTTCTTAACTTATTCAAATATTATCAGAACAAAAAGCTTTTCTCTCCCAGTCACATTTTCTTTTAACCGAACTGGAGCCGACTGTCGGTGTGCAGCAACAGGTGTGGGAGTGGAAATATTTAGTAGAAGTCTTGACAGAGCAAAAAAAATCTGCCTTTTTGGGAGTTTAAAGATGACTTAGTTGGGCCATCTGCTCCGGTGCAGCCTGCAGTCAACCACTGCTAGCTTAGTGTAATTGTAATCTTTTAGTTTAGCTGACCTGCAGTGCTCAGCAACATGTGGAGGAGGGGCAGCCCTACATTTGAAAACTTCAGTGACAGCTGGACTTTCTGTGACATTGAAATCAGAGCTAAATTAAAGATTTTTTGCAAATCAGAAAGCAGGAATCTTCAGAAATCAGATGCTTTGTGGTTGGGATTTTAAAAATAATTCAAATGAACAAAGGAGAACGAGGAATCAGAAATCATCTGCAAACTGTTGTTTTTTCGCAGTGGCCCTTAACTAAAAAGATAAAGAACCAAATATAAAAAAAAAAACAACCTTCAACAAAAACAGGTTTTCATATTTATCGTTTTTTAACGGGTAAGATAGCAGCGATCCTAAACGTGTTTTATTCAGTTGGACTGAAGATAAAAACGTCTCTCTGGATCTTAAAGGTCTAAAGTGCAGATCATGAGTTTACTCCTCCATTAGCCGTCTCTGCACAAGCTTTCAGGCCATTAGCTGCTGAATCTCATCACTGATGTTTATGAAAGCGATTCCACTGAAGCTGTTTTACCGAAAGTCGACAAGACGTGAAAAAAAAACAACTCAGACACCCGACAACAGATGGAGGCGAGTTGGAGAAATTAGCCAATTCCTGATCACGAAAAAATGACAGCAGTTCAAACTAGTGATGCACCGATTACAGTTTTCTGGCCAATTGCTGATCATCAATCTTTAAAATGCCGGGCTTTCTGATTCCAATTTTGGCCGATAATTTTTTTTTGCTGCTAAAGGAAGCTAAGGAAGTCGCTGACTTGGTCACTTAACTGCAATGTGCAGACATGAACTGATGGGCCGGTCCATCAGTCAAACCTCTAAAACAGGCAGAGCAGAAGAGGACAGTGGTTGATTTTTAGACCTTTGCTGAGGGAGATACGATCGGCTTCACATGTAAGAATCGGCTGATCAACAATCTCCCAAAATTAAGGAAATCGGCGCCGATAAATCAGCTGGCTGATAAATCGGTGCACGCCTCGTCCAAACCACCGCCTGCATTTTGAACACTGCAAAAACACAACATTTTAGCAGGTAATTTTAGTCTAGTTTGTAGTGCAAATATCGTAGTACACTTGAAATAAGATAAAATTAACCTTTCAGCAACATATGAGCTTGTTTTAAGCCAATAATTCCTTAAAATTGATGAAGTACTAGATCAATTGGCAGATTATTTAACATCTGCCAATTTTTCCCATGTTATAAGTGAAATAATCTGTCACTTTTTCATCAATATTATGGAATTCATGACTTAAACAAGTTCCTATATCTTGCTGAAAAGTTACTTCTAATTCAGTTTTATTTTATTTCAAATTTACCAAGATATTTGCAGTAGAAACTAAACCAAACTGTGTTTTTGCAGTGAAGGAAACAGCCGCTGACTTGACCAAGTTGTTTGATCATAAGGTCATTTAGTCTAGGCTTCATATTTTTGTTATTTATCATAAAAAAAAACCTGAAAATAGAAGTTGAATCTAAAAAGAATAAAAATGAAGCCTTCAGCTCATTTCAGATATGCTCTAAATTTTTAATCCTGAGGGAAACTAAATAAAAACGGAGACAACACTCAGATTAAAAAGGTCTGAAGAGTGAAAGATGAATTTCCTGCAGCACTCACCCTGCCGAGCGAGTCGTCAGCGACCGGAGAAGCAGCGGCGCGTCCTGAGGTTAGAAAAACTCACTCCGATTGTCCAAGCAGCAAAATCAAAAAGAAAACTAAACGACTGACAGCGGCTCGGCTAACGGATCGACGCTGCTGCCAAAAACTCAGACTCTCCAGTAAAAAAAACTCCCCCGTTAGTCCAGGTTAAAACCAGGAGAGAAGGTCAGCGTGTGTGTGTGTGTGTGTGTGTGCAGCGGGAGGCAGAGTGCATGTGTGAACAAGCAAAGGGAGTGAGCAGGATATGTACACTCCCAGAGAGGGAGGCGACTGAGAGGAGCAGCAGGTAATCACACTCCGTCACTCCGCCGCAGAGTTTACTCAACCATTTACCTAATCTGAGGGAGAGAGAGAGAGAGAGGGAGAAATTGAGAGAAAAAAGGAGAGAAAAGAGAAAAAGAAAGAAAGAGGCAGACATTCCTCTTTGCTCTTGTTGCACAAAAATCAAACATTCCCTTGTGTGAAATATTTGAGTAAAAAACATTGAGATGTTTCATCTCTTCTGTGTTAAAAAGGTAAAAAAAAATAAATAAATACAAACTTTAGTTTTGCTAAAATATTCAAACCCCCTTTATCTTTTGTGCATTTAGTTGTAACCAGGCTGAAGCCATTAATGGCAGGGCCACCCAAAGCTTTTTTAAGGCCCTTAGCTGATTTTCATTTGGGGCCCGCGCACCAACATGATTCTTCATTCCTAAGCTACTCCGTGTGCAACATACCTGCTACCATTAGCACCATTTATAATTAGCTTACACCGTACAAGTTTTATGATTGCAGTTCAATTTAACCTTACTGGAGTAGCTAACAAAAAAAAAAATATCACTCTATGTCAGCTAAGCCATACAGAGACCTGTTGCCATAGCAACTGACTGACAACAGCTTCACTAGCACATCAGGATTCAACATACAAAAAAAAACAAAACAGGGAAACATTTCCCACACAAACGGAAGAACATTCAGACGGTTACAGTTTTCTGTTTTCAGGCTTGATGTTTATGAAATAGATGATCGTCTGAACACAGCGGTGGTTGATTAGTTAATTTAAACACCTGCTCTACTGATGATCTGTCAGAGTTGGTGTTAGAGAGGTCAACTTTAAAAATAAAAAAAAAGACTGAATTCTGCAGCACATCTACATGCTAAGGTTGTCAAAGTCAAGCTAGCATAACTGACCCACTTCCCTCACCGTTTTTTAAAACTAAAACCGTTTCCTGATCTTATCTACTTGTCACAGAGTTGACGATTAGTAGCAAAGCACTCCGTCCCTTTTCCTATTATATAATCAATTATAGATTTAAGATTTAGCACGCCACGTTGATAACTTAACAGCTAAAAGCAGTAGTAGCTGGTGGCGGCCAGCGGCTTTTGGCCTCCAGCAGAGAAATGAAGGCGGGATCTTGCGTGTGTGACTTCACGCTGCAACATGTTCATTCCACCTTTTTTTTTTTTTTAACTCTTTTGATTCAGTCCGGATCGACTTGTTGCTCGGTCTGAATCCAGGGCTCAGGCTTCAGAGAGGCTGCCGTAAGATGGTAACTACAGAAAAGGTTTGCAGAAATGTCCTTCCATCGGAAAAATTTCTCACAGCATTTCCAGACAGATCACCTGGGATGTAAAAGTAAATACCTGTAAACCTGAACATCTGTGTTCAGTTTCAGCCTGTTTGTTTCTCATGTCCTGAGGGAACATCTGTAAACGTCTGTCAGGGACTTGTTTGGTGAAACGTCTCCCATATCATGTTTCTATCTGCAAGATAAACTTGTAAACAAATCCTCATACTGTCGCCTTCCAGCTACCTGCAACAAGCAAAGCTTACAAATAATAATGACTGAAAGGCTGCGAAAAAAACTCAGACTTTGTGTTTTCAGATATTTTGCATTATTTTCAGAAGATTTTCCTGCATTTGGGAGAATTTTGGTCTGAATATTTCCAATGGAGACCACCAGAGAATCCAAAAATTTAACGCCAGTATTTCACAAGTTTTTACTCAAGTAAAAGTAAAAAGTAGTCATCCAAAAAATTACTCGAGAAAAATGGATTTGGTGAATATTCCGCTCAATTACTGAGTAACTGAAATTTTACTGAGTAAAATTACATCGTCAGATGGACCAAAATATACATTTAAGTGGAAATGTTTGGTACTTTAAGGATGAAAAAGACAATAATTCATACAAGTAACAAAAAAGTAACAGTTTCTAAAAAAATGTATGAAACTTTAACAGACACTGCAGGCATATGTCTTTGGTTAAAACACGTTTCATTTGGTGGGCAGAAAAATCAAGAAATTTTACTTAAGAGTAGAAATACTTCATAATAAAATTACTCAAAAGCAAAAAGTACAGTGTATTAAGAACTGAAAGTACAGTTTTAAAAAAAACAATTACTCAAGTGAATGTAACTAGCTGAAGCCGATCTGTTGGCGTGCAGGAGGTCGCGTTTGTGCCGCAGCGATCATTGATCCTCTTGTCAGGCAGCACGTCAACATCCAGCTCTCCCACTCACTCGTATCGACCTGGTTAGCCGCTAAAGCTAACGCGCCGTTACATAACGAGTCCGTTCGCCTTGGCGCGACGGCTGCAGCTGCTGCTGGGAATGTGAAAATAAGAAGCAAGTTTGTCAAACAACACAGCTGCTTTAGATCTGATCAAATATTTATGCATTTTATTATAAAGTAAAAGGTTTGAACTGTTTGTTGCAGAGAAAAGATGGTTTTATTTGGACTTTATTTGGTACCGGGACGTTTGCACAGAGTAAATGGAAATGAAATAAAGTGGAGAAGCAGCTAAAGCTAAATATCAATGAAGATTAGGCCAATAAGCAATAAATAAAAATGATAAGTCAAAATGAGATCAATAATTCCCATTTGCATTTTCTCTCTACCAAAAACTAGATGATAAAACTTAATGTGGTGTTTTGGTTTCAACCAGTGTTTTTCTTGAAGGACAATTTAATTTACAGGGACTTCATAATTCACTTTGTTTTGTTTTTTTTGGATGATTAAATGTCTTCCAGTTCCAGGGTTAAATGTTTATTACAATGTTAAGCTTATTGGTCTCTGGAAGGGCATACTTGCATTATTATGTCATTACCATTATATTACATAAAAATGGTCTCAAAAACAATAATATTACAGCTTATCGCAAATGTAACGTCTGGGGCAAATTAATGTCCAGGAAAACTTGTTATTGTGACAGGCCTAATGAAGATGGCAAAAGTTTTCGACCCAACAGAAGCGCCCAAGTCCTCCGGATGCATCATCCAGCTCTGCAGAGGTCTGGCAGCCAACTGTTCATTTAAAGCGGACCCATTATGCAAAATTCACATTTTACCCATTTTTATGCTTCCATTTGGGTCTGAACTGCTTCTGAATAAAGGCAAGATGCTTTAAAACAAATTGGAAGAAAACAAACCACCCAGAGGGTTTTTTGGCAATAAGTTCATGTATTTTGGTGTCTGGAAAATGAGTTGATTCAAAAACATTCGGATTGTTCAGTCACACTGCACCGTTACCTAGCAACCCCAGCCAAGCCAAGGCAGTTACCTAGCAACTCAAGTAGCATACCAGGATGTTTGGTCAACTGGTTTTACCTCTGTATGTGCTGTACAATGGCTGCTGGAAAAGACGAGTGTTTTGTTGTTGACTCACTATCCAGAAACCATTTTCTGCATTCTTGTTGGTTATGCAGGAGGCTCCACGTCTGCTTTTCAAAGATGTACAGTTGTATTAATGCACATCTGTTTGCAGCTTTTTTTCACGCACCAGTGTAAATGTTTAGCCAGCAGCAGCTTATGTGGATTTAAAGTGACAAGACGTCCTGAAACGGCTCAACAAGGACAGAACTGAGGAGACTGAAATCTCATTGTCTAAGAATATTTTGTGCAAAAACTGTAATGACCATGATTTTTATAAGCCGTAGATCTATTATAACCTGTTAAATGATGAATAATAGGTCACCTTTAATGCATCTAAAAGCTGCAGGATGGTAACTCAGTGATTGGATTGATCTAGAAGCTCTAATAGAAACTGAAAATTTTATGTTTGTACTTGCGTTCATGAACAAAATGAAGTATACTTTTATTTGTTCCCAGTTCAGTCTCCTTATATTCAACATTTCTATCCTCTGGGAATGCAATAAATGCCAAACCGATTGTGTTATTAGTCGTTAGTCCAGACCCGGCCATGTTCTGACAGGTTCTGATCCAGTACATGCACTGCGTTGCCAACTCAGCTTCCATTTCACATTTCTGCCTCAGTGTTTGCAAACAGCATGCGGCCTAGCAACGACGGCGCATCATTCCCGCCCAGCTGCCGTCAGCACAGCAGCAGACGACCAACAAACTGAGCACCAGTTGCATCAGGAGCTTTACAGAAACACACACGCTGCAAAAACGGAAGAAAACAAGAGCATGCGAGCTGAAAATAACAACAAATTTCACATAAAAACATACAAAGTCCGTCGGTCATAAAGCGTCTCTGAGATAAGACAGAAAGTGGCCTCCGCTATCAGTTTGGCTCATTTTTAAAATCACAACATCCAATAAACACGCCCGAGCTTTCAACCAGGAAACAGAAGCGTTCAGTCAAAGGTTCAAATAAATAGATGATAAATTATCTGAGCAGACAAGAATTTATGGCCAATGTTTTTTTTCCATCCAGAACCAATCTGGGTATCATTACCGATAAAAACGGGTCAGGAGTCCCATAAGCTTCCAACTATTGATGAGACATGCACAAATGATTAGATTCCTTTGAACAGTTCTTTTCTGTGAATGACAACTTTATTCTACGACAAATAGAAAAGAACATGACATGTTATGCGTCGCGGCAGCGCTGTGCGCCCCTTCTTGCTTTTTGGTTGTTTACAGTTCTACCATTAGTTCTTTAGTGTCTTATTTGTTATATTAAGTGCAGAAGAGGATTTTAAGCAACTTTAATCCACTTATTTCCTCTTCGGTTTGTTAAATTTTTACAAATGGCACTTAAACGTACAGAACCCCCCGTGGTGTGGGGATTTTTTTTTTTATTTCGCGTTCTCTTGCAATAACGTCAATGCGGCATCTTGAATTTGATTTTTTATTATTTTCACGCGGTAAAAAAAAGGCCATTTTCATGCAGTCTCAACTTTACACAAACGTAATCAGCTGATTTATAAACGGAGGTAACGTATAAACACGTTTTCACTGAGGTTCTTTAAAAGTATTTAGAACTTAAAATTTAAAACAATTTTTAATCGTCGTTACTGAATAAAATAGACTTTATTATAACCATTTTCATATAGTTATAATAAAGGGTGTTTTTGATTCTTTATTGCGAGGAATGGAATACTCATTTACATTTTTCTGCTAGAACATACTGCGGTTATTTACTTAATGCAGACTTTTTGCGAGCTTCACCCTCAAAATGATTTAAAATAAGACAATATTACGAATAAAATGGTTTGATCCTGGAGATTCAGTTCTCTTCTCTTCTCTGGGAGAAAGCAGGATGGAGATTTTGACGGCGTCCTTCAGTCGTGGCCGTGTTTTGACTGGGCAGCACCTGGTTTCCCCTCGAGGCCGTCGGGTTTCAGCTCTGCTTCTCCTTTTGTTCTGCACGCGCTCTGCGGTCCGTCAGCGCAAACAACGCGCCGCCGTTCAAATATACTTTTATCTGAACAGGTGCAGCGGTCAGCAGGTGAAGCTGCTGCAGTTTACACAGGAAGCTCCATGAAAAACGTGAATTTTACGAGGCTGAGACAGTTTTTCTAATTTGACGTTACTGAGAGTTTGCAGGGCAGCGTGCTTTTTTCTGTTTAACATACATTTGCATGGTTTTACCTGAGCTGTGGTTTTATTGCACCACTGTGCAAATCAGGAGCCGCACCCGTCCAGAAGCAAACAGCGCAAACCTGAGCAGAGGATATGGAAAACATGTGATTTATTCTGACGGCTTACATAAACAACCACCTAACCTTGAGGTTATTAAACGATTTACACGTTCTGATCAGTTCTGGGAATGTTTTGTGGACATTATGTCATAATGTTAACAGTTCCCAAACCGAGGTGTGAGTCCCGCCTGGAGGGGATCAAGGCTCATTTCTTTTGTTTCCCTTCCAGGCAAAACAAATGTATTGTAATATTTTCATATGGTTACAATAAAGAGTTATTTGCATTTTCTCAAAGTGAACATGTGGAGTGTGATTAAAAATAAGGAAAGAAGTCAAAGAGACAAACACTTTCTGAAATTATTCGCTTTAAGAAACAGGAAAGGTTAAAGAGTTACGTTTTCAGAGCATCTGAAATCATTCTATAAAAATGCTTCTAGTTCCACAGCGCTGCATCAATACTTAAAATATCAGTTTCAGGGTTTTGTAAGGTGAGAAAATGTGTTTGGTGGTTGTCATGGTTGTAGTTAGTCCAAATGTTTTCATCTCTTCATTAAAAATGGCAACAAAACAAAACTAAAAGGAAAGTAGGACACATTTAGAGGATTATTTCCCCTCTCAAGAACCTAATTGAGCAAATAAGTGTTAGGCAAAGTTAAATGTTAAGAAACTTACAAAGTTTCATCAAATGTACTTTTTACGGTTGAGGTCAGAAGGTTGAACTGTGCTTCATGATCTGTTTTCCCTTTTTTACTGGACAAATTTAGCTAAATTTCCTCTAAACCTGAACAGAACAGAACAAATTTCCCCTGAAACAAAAGAGGAAATCTGAGATCGGTTGTCACACAAACCAAGAAAACACACAATAGCAATAGTATTTTTGATGAAATATTTTCAGTCGCATTGAGCAAGCCTGCACACGAAAAACTAAGAGATCATCACTTCTTCATGAATTACATCATCAGAAACCAGAAACAAATTCTACGCATGACTCAAGAGACGGAGACCGTTTTGCTCCAGTCGCGTAAAACCTGAAAACAGGCCAGTTATCAAATCCGTTTCCGACACACAAACCAGCTGGATGGGAACGCTGCTGCTCGTAAAATATGTTTGGGTTTTAGGAGGAAGCAGACGGACGAACTCTGGGTAAACTTTCTGCTCTTCCACTGTTCACTGAAGCGAGTCGAGATGCAAATCCGTAGACATGAGGGAAGCAGAGCACCTGATCGGATATTTTATGGTCAAAATATTTCATGATATGGACGCTTAAAACAAATGCTTAACTGTAGATCTCACTCTCAGCTTACATTCAACATGACTCACATGTCTGCGTGTCCGTGCAGCACACTTTGTTCCTTCACGTTTGATTCATTTCCTTTGAAACGCATTCTCATTCTTCATCATTCTTCATCATCATCACACCTTCACCCACCTGATTACATCAACTGTGGCAGCCAATAAACCCAAACACCAGAGGAGACTTTAAAAAGTCAAAACGAGATGCACACCAGAGCCAGAAATCGACTCGACACCCTTTAAAGCTGAAACGTGGTTTCAGGCCAAACAGGAACGGAAAGCAAAGCAGCATTTTACCAGCATGAAACACAGATCTGCATCTGAAGAGTTCGACAAGCAACAACACGTCAAAAACTGATGGAATTAGTCATTTATTGTTATTGCACAAGAAAACAATGAAATTTCAAAATGACAGCTCTCAAAGGAACCGCATTAGATTAAATCAGCTTCAGTTATTTCAGATGGAAACTAGAGATCAGGCCAGAAATCTGGGAGTAATGATGAACTCTGACCTGAACCTTCAGAGCCACATAAAGACCATTACAAAGTCGGCCTTCTGTCACCTGAAGAACATTCCCAGGATTAGAGGTTCAATGTCCCAACAACACAGGAAGTCATCCATGGTTTATCTTTGAATATTGCAGCATTAGCTGTGCTTCCTTTACAAATGTGTGGAAATCTTTGTCAGAATTCAGTTAATGTAAAGAAAAACAAAACAAAAAATCTGCAAAACAGATCCGGTGTTTTCATTAAATAAGAAACAAAGTCATATGTGAATAAGTTTGCTCACACAATAAGTTATTAAAAATCCTGGCAGCAACAGATGTAAACCGTTAATTCAGCACTCATCTATCAGCCAATCAGCCGATGTTTTACTCAGGCATCGGAGCAACAAGCTCCGCCTTCTTGGTAGCGGCTATGTCTGCGGTGTTCTGGGGAAACGGACCTGTTTTTACAAGAGAGCTATGGATTCAACACATTCAAATGACTCAGAACTGGTGTGTCATTCCAGTGTGTGCAGCTGGTGAAGCTAGCTGGACACTTTCCAAATAAATTTTTTTTAAATCAAACTATCATTCTACAACTACTTCCTGTCGTCTACTTTGTCGCTTCCTCCAGTAGTAACATCCGGCTGTTGATCATGTGACTCATGAAATGTAAAAGAAAGTCTCCATTGCAATTTTGCGAAATAAACCAATTTCCATACGTCCAAAAAAAAAAAAAGTCTCCTGCTAGCACAAACACCTATTGTCGAAAATTTAGGATTTTTTTTTTCTTTAACTGGCATGTCTCCATTAAGCACTTATTTTTCAAAATGTCAAATTCCACAATTATCTAGCCAATGGAAACACAGCTTCTGTCTTCACAGGTATGTTATAAAAAAAATAACTAAATAAATAAAAGACATGATCCAGAATGCTGCTGCTGGCGTTCTGACTAAAACCAGGAAGCTGGTGAACATCACCCAGTTCTTCAGTCCTTCCTCTGAGAATAAACTTTAAAAACTGTTGGTTCATAAATCACTGAATGATTTAGGACCAGAATACATTAAAGATCTGCTGCTGTTGTATCAACCTTCCAGACCTCTCAGGTCTTCTGGTTCTGGTTCTGCTCTGCATCCAGAACCAGAACCAAACACGGAGAAGCAGCATTCAGCTTCTGTGCACCACAAATCTGGAACAAACTTCCTGAAAACTGCAAAACAGCCGAAACACCGAGTTCCTTTAAATCAAGACCCAGCTGCTTAGAGTTGCTTTTAAAACATAAATTAAATATTGATCAAAATATTTGATGTGTTTTTGTTTCATGATGGTTCTGGACAAAATGTAAATGTTTGCTTGTTTCATAATTGGTTATGATTTTCTTTGTTTTATGGTGTAAAACACTTTGAACTGCCATGTTTCTGACATTTTTTACACAAATAAACTTTACTTCCAAAAACACACATATGAGACAACAACCCATCATCACCTTTCCTTTCTTTTCTCTGCCTGCTCATCATCTGCATCTTCAGTTTGTAAAATCTCCCATTTAACCCCAAAAACGTTCTACTGGACATGTACATTTTTTTATTTTCTCTATTTTGCTGTTTCATAATCTCAAATATCTCAAATGTCCTGATGGGTAAAAAAAACAAACAAAACAAAAACCAAGCCATCGTCACCTTTTCTCAAACTGCAACAGCTGAAACCAAAAGCAAAATCTATGCATGAGTCAAGAGCCTTCCTGATAAAAAATCTGAAATTGTGACATTTTTTCTCCAGAAGTCTAAACCTGGGAACATTTGGATGATGACGACTTGTAGAAATCCGTTTCCAACCAAACCATCCGTTGCTTAGGAATGCTGCTGCTTGTAAAATACGTTTTGGTTTCAGGAGGAAGCAGACGGACGGACGGACGTGTCGTCAGAGTTTCTGTAATACAGAAATAATACGCTGCTGTGATGTTGAAAGTTACCATTAAAGTCACTGTTTACGAATGCAAAAACAGGATTTATGGAAACAAGATCCACCTGCCTGGGAGGAAATGGATAAAACACACAAAAAATTTTAATAAACTCAAACATTTAATCTGAGTTTCCATCTGTAAAGTTAGTGAAAAATAGATAAGCAATAATTTGCGTTATGGTTTTTCTTATAAAACAGGCTATATGTTATTGATAAATATAAGTTTTAAACTAAATATTTATTTAGCAAGCTAAATATTTAGTTCGCAAACTAAATATTTAGAAGCCACATATTTAGCTCCAAACTACATGTTGACATGTTAACTATTTAGTTTCAGACTAGTAAGATAGCTAATTATTTAGTTAGAAAGCCAAATGTCTATTTTAAATTGTTTAGAGTTTTTTCAGACTAAATATTAAGTATTTAACAGACTAAATATTTAGTTTGAATGCTAAATATTTGGTTTGAAGCAATATATTTATTTAGGAAGATAATTAGCTCCAAACTAAAATGGAAAGAATGCTTAATATTTAGTTTCAACTATTTAGCTAGCTAATTATTTAGTTAGAAAGTTAAGTATTTAGTTTACAAACTGGTTCTCAACTAAATATTTTGACAACTAGATATTTAGGTGCAGACTAAATATTTAGTTTGAAGCAAGATATTTCATGAGGAAGCTAACTACTTGGCTCCAAACTAAAATAGCTAGAAAGCTAAATATTTAGTTTCAGACTATTTAGCTAGCCACCTAGCTCAACATTTATTTGGGAAGATATTCAGTTTTAAACTAAATATTTTATTAGGAAGCCAAGTTCTTAGCTCCAAACTAAATAGTTAGCTTGCAGTGCAGCGTCTGTTGAATGTGACTGTTAGGATTTTGAAATGGCTCGTTTTCCAAAAAATTGTTTTTTAAAGCGCTTTGGCTGTTTTTAGCAGCAGTAGAAACTCAAATGGAAGCATAAAAACGTGCAAAATGTGAATCTTTAAGAATAGAAAGCTTAAAAAGCACCATAGAAGTGACAAAGTTCTGCATCCTTGGTTCACAAAGTAGTGATAAAATAGGTCCTTCCTCCCTGAAGTTATTACAATTTAATCACTGTCCCAATAAACGGTGAGCTTTCTCTACTCCCGTTTTCCACATTCTTGTAAAGTAGTTGGGTTTTTCACAAAATAATTGTATATATATATATACTGCTCAAAAAAATAAAGGGAACACTTTAAGTGTTAAACACCTGTTTAAGTGTTCCCTTTATTTTTTTGAGCAGTGTATATTTTTATCATCATTACCAATTTCTAACTGCTTTCCAGTTGAATTTCTTTGAATTTCCCAGTTTATGGACAAATATATATATTTTTTTATTCTAAACATCAAAGTTCTTCACTGATGTGTGTAAATCTGACCCAGATAGACTAATATACATTATTTTGTTCCCAATTAATCGTTTCTTATGTGGTGGGCAGAATAAACCAAGTTAAGGAGAAAAGCTTGTGATAAGATTTTCCAGATCGTGTCACTTCTTTGCTCCAGAGAGAGAAGAATAACGGCTGGGTTTCTGTAATCTCGAGTTAATCACGTCTGCATAAAGCTGCTCCCCTGACAGCGACGGCGCTCTGCACAAAACGATAAAAATATCCAGCATCAGAGAAAAAGCTAAAAAAATAAATAAAATCATGCTGCTGCAGGAAGGAATTAGGTCTGTGGGTCTAAATTTAGCTCAGCTGTTTTTACTGCAGACATAACCAGCTCCAACATATGCATAATAAATGACAGAAAACCTGATGAATTAGTAATTATCCAGAGAGTTTCTCCCGCTGGTCTAAAACCATATCAGTGGGTCATAAGTAGCGACTGTAGTCAAGGTGAGGAACTCGAGGGGATTAGCTTAGCTTTTATATAAACAGCACACAGCAGAACGCTCCCATTATTTAACCGCATTAACATGCAGAGACTTCCCCACACAGGTTTAATTCAGGCCTTCGCAAAAATAAAATCTGATTCAACGAAGCAAAATCAGCTAAACAAACATGAATCATTGACATCTCTTCAAAACATCCTCTCTGCCCACTATTCGCTTAAAAACACAAAATCCTACCAAGTAATTAGGCCCAATCAGCGGAGCGCTGCGAAGGCCTATTGTTTTCATACCGTTTATTAGGCCCAATCAGCGGAGCGCTGCGAAGGCCTATTGTTTTCATACCGTTTATTAGGCCCAATCAGCGAAGAGCTGCGAAGGCCTATTGTTTTCATACCGTTTATTAGGCCCAATCAGCGGAGCGCTGCGAAGGCCTATTGTTTTCATACCGTTAATTAGACCCGAGCAGCGAAGCGCTGGCGGCGCAGGGACTATTGAAATCGCAAGATTTCTCAATCATCTTTTTTTTTTTGCCACTTTACGTGGCCTTTTGGAGGCTTCATTATATTCAAAAACTCACCAAACTTGACCCAAAATTGTCCCCCGAGGAAAATTTTCGGATTCTGGTGGAATCGCACATGGGCGTGGCCAAACTGCTCTACAGCGCCCCCTAACGTGAGATAGGGGAAACCGTAGGTTGAAGAGATCTGAAACTCAGTACGTAGGTAGAGCCCCCAGAATCAAGAAAAAAAGTCTCTTGGAGGTCCCCCCTAAAATGCACAGGGAGGCGGCCATTTTGGGTCAAAGGTCAAATTTTGGCAATTTTTCACTTTTACTCACGTCGAACTTTGACGAACTGCTCCTAGAGAGTTCGACCATCGACTTCATTCTTGGTCAGAATGCAGTTAAGGCATGGGGTTTAAAAGTTATTGAAAAAATAGACTTTTCGTACACGTTTAGGGGGCGTGGCAGAGCGGCGAACTTGGTGTACTCGCCAAAACAAACGAAACGCTATAACTGTCACATAAAAAGGTCAGTTGGCACCAAACTTGGCACGAGTGATCCTGGTTGGACCCCTGACGGTCCTATGTCATCATTGTCTGACGTCATCCAAGCGGCCTCCAACGCTGCTTGCGGCTTCAATGTGGTCTAGTTGCTACTACAAATATCCTAGTACACTTCAAATAAGACAAACCTTTGCAATAAGATACAAGATCTTGTTCTAAAAATGAAATATTGTCATTGCGGTTCTTAAAATACCAAAATTTCCACATAACTTTATATTTTGGTCTGTCTGGTGATGCCATTTTTAAATATGAAATGATTGCCCTTCTGATCAGTTACTGAGTCTTTAAGTAGATTTTTTACCAAATATTTTTTTGGTAATTTCTTGGACGGCTACTTTTTACTTTTACTTAAGTAAAATTTCTGGTTACCCTACCCACCTCTAGCAATGGATATATATATAAACGTTTCCCTTTCTTATAAGAGAAATATTAAACTTTTTACATTATTTAATCTTTTTTGGCTCTGGTTCTGCTCATGTAGCTTCCAGCATCTTTCATTAGACACTATGTCATTTTATGAGGTCATAAACTACAGAAGTTAGACAGCAGAGTTTTAATTAAAGTATTCAAAGCGATATCGAAGCTTTTATTTTAGCTGCAGAGTCGCAGTGTTGCCAGAATAAACTTCTGATTTTAACCCAATCTTCTGGTTCGGTCCGTTAACAAGCAGGAACATAAAACCTGCGAAACGTTTCTGATCAGCTTCTGATTTTCTGTAGTAAATAAAAAACCCACCAAAGTCCAACAGGACCGGTCCAACATTTGGTCTGAGGGTTTTTCAGCCATCATCGCTGCAGGTAAACAATCAATAAGTTAAAACAACAGTGGAGCAGGTTGAACACCAACACTCATTAATAATGGATCAGACTCTGCTGCATAATTAAGACACAAACACCATGTACACAGCTGTCGCCACGTCTGGGGGCACTTCAGCATGAATCCTTAAATATTTTGTCGGAATCAGTAATTTAAGCTATTTTTTATTGATTTTTGCCGACTTTGAATTTGAAATATTCCTCATCTTTTTCACCAAGCTGTGATTTTCTTACTGTAACTGTTAAGGACAAATAACTTCAGTATGAAAACTAAAAGGATTGACTTTCACACATTAATTTGCATCTCACTCATGTAAAGTGTATGGTGCAAATTTTTTATATACATTTGTTGGCTTAGAGAATTATAGGGTGTAAATGGAGCAATTTTCCTAAATTAAGAGACATTTTTGGCGGCTAGTCAAGAACCCATTCCCAAGCAATACATTCCTCTTCAGGGATTTTCCCCCATTTTTATATTTATTCCTGCAGCTGTAACATTCATTTGTTGATGCATTTTATGTTAAACTGTGAATTAACAGACGCTGGACAAAAAGAAAGGAAGAAAAACTACAAACAGATTGAAGTAAATAAAAAAAACACACAAAATGCATGAAAGATTTAAAATCTGATCAAATCAGATTTAAAGACATTTGATTCACCAGAGGACGCCGGCTTTCTGCTCAGATCCATTTTTAAAGTAATCCCTCCATTTAAGCCCACGTGGGCGCGGCCGCAGATTATCCTCAGACGGTCGGACAGACGTCACGTCAGAACCAACCCGCTGCGGGGCGGCGCCGAAAACCAAAGGCTGGTCATGAAACTCCGGCGAGTCTCGGTGTTAAAAGGTTGTTAATCCAGACGACGAGGCCTGCAGAGGCATGGTGCCGTTTATTGACAAAAATCTGTTTTCAGGACAATAACCAGGTTCAAAGGTCGCGTGCAAATCCGGTCGTTACGCAACAGCATTTTAGGATTTCAGTCCATCGTCAGGATATTAAAGAAATCATCTTTTACATCCATCAGAATATTGGCTAAAAAAAACCAACTTTATTCACATTAAAAAATGAAATGACTAATTTGACAAGATTAAACTGCAAGCAGCTTCTCATCTATGAGAAAAGTCCAGATGCATCCAAACACTGATGTGCTGCTGGAAAAAATGTATTTCTGAGTTTCAAACGTAAACTTTACAACTCAGAAAGGTCACAGTCAAAATTTCTGAGTTAAATCTGAAAATCTTCTGAGTTTCTTCTTGACAATTTTGACATGTCAGTCTCAGAGAAATGTTCCTGTTTTTTCTAGAACATTTCTGAAATTAATCTAAAAAAAATTTGGGTTTTTTTTCTGACTTTTCTAGCTCAGAAATTTTCTCGTTTTTCCTTGAAAAAAATCTGAGATTAATTTCAAACTCAAAATTTCTAAAAACTATTTTAGTAAGTTTTCAACTTTTTGAGTTCAGACATTTAATTTTTCCCAAATTTAAGATTCATCTCAACTTTAGATTTTTTTTCTGGTAAATATTTTACTTTAGGGTCAAAGATTTTCACATTTCTGACCCTGAAGTCAAATTTCTGTTTTCAAACAGAAAATTTCTTGAAAGTTTGAGATTAATCTAAAAATTTCGGAGTTTTTTTTTTCTTGACTTTCCAAGGTCAGGAATTTATAAAAGTACAAAATTTCAGAGGTTTTCTTTTGCAATTTTTTTAGTTTTGGAGATCAGAAATCTTTTTTTTTTAAAGTTTTTATTTATTTTTTTTAGTTGCACCAAATGGCCCAACAGATTCTGCGAATTGAAAATATCAGAAGAACAAAGTTGGTATAAGAGGTCTGAGGGTTAAATATTTGGTTAAATTACAATTACTCTTTCTTCACTGAAGTTACTTGTGTTGGATTGAGTATCCAGAAATTTTACACAAAAGAGTACCAATAGTTCATAATAACATTACTCAAGTAAAAAGTACAGTACTCCTAAAAGTAAACTTTATCAAAAAGTTACTCCAGTAATTCTCATCTCTGTGTCTTTTATCGACATGAGGCTGTGGAAGTCTGGGAAACAAAGGCAACGCAGAAACATGAGATTACCTCATTCACCTGCAGGCAGTTTCTAATTAAATCTGCACTACAGTTCAAACACATGCAAATATCTGTAAGGAAAAACTTGCAGTCAATAAAGATTCATTTGACTTTGCTGTGAAATGCGTCCAACTTCATGGCCTCCTCCAGCTTTTGTCTGTCTGACCGAGCAGTTCGACTCTGAACAGTTCAGGCATGAAGCCAATGCTGCTCCCTGTTGTGCAAACATCATAATTGGAATATCGTCCCATTTAAAAACCGGGTTAATTGTGGGAATAGTGCCGTCGTTGCAAACTGAAGGGTTTCCCCGGGATGCCGTCCGGCCGCTGCTGCGTCCGATTTGACCTGACCTCCGGCTGCGGGTCGGTTTGTTCGCTGAACCGATCCCCGTCGGGTTTGTGTGGTGTAGCGAGGCGTGCCGAGGCTCTGAACGCAATTAAATGATCATTTCCCCGTCGATCGCTGCGCAACACGGATGACCTCATAATCAGAGCCCTGCTGCAACTCGCTTAGCCAAACAAGCGCTTTAATGTGAGGGATAATAAATCTGATGCTCAGGTAATAAAAATCTACATTTCTTTTATTTGAACGCAATCCGACCTCATCCTGATTACATAAATCGGTTCTCCTTTATTGCTTTATGTATCCGAGACAAATTCCTGAAGATTTATTGATCCAAATCACTTTAAAAGACGACAAGACAGATGTAATAAAACAACTGAGACGTTAAAAACAATGTGAGTGGAAAAGAACTCACATTCTCTACTTAAGCAGAAATACAGATATTTGTATGAAAAAATACCGTAGCAAAGTTAAGAGTACAAGTTGAACTGTTTTACTGAAATAAAAGTAGAAAAGTACAAGTTTTGAAATGAGTTTAAGAAGTAAAAAGTAGTCAAAGTATCTACTGTACCTCGGAGCTAAATGCTTTTGTTAAATATTTTGTTCAGCTTAGTTGCTAAATATATTGATAAATATTTTTGCTAACCAGCACGTCTTGGCAATATTTAGCAACCGTGCTAAGTGTTTAGCCTGGTTGCTGAATATGTAGCCAAATATTTTACTGACCAAAACGAATTAGCAACATGTTGGTTGGAATATTCAGCTAAATATTTACCAAGTAAATATTTGGTTGCCAATATTGGCTAAGAACCAATACTAGCAGCCAAACAAAACATTTAACTTCAAAATAAATGTCTTGCTTTCCTGCCAATTATTTAAATATTTAGATGGTGAATTAAATATTTAGTTTAACGCATGAATGAAATGATGAAAATATGATTAATCCTAACACTTTTATTCAGGCTAAATAACAAAATATCACTTAATTTTTTTATTCTGTAATTCATAATCAATCAGATTTTTCTGCATTTGACCAGCTGATCGCCGGCCGATCGATGATTTAACTTCACATCAGCCTGACAGACACGTTTCAGCGTCTCAAGGCCGCAGCTGAATATTCGCTCAGCAGCATTCCTGTAGCTATTATAGGAGCCATCAGGTGAATAAATGATCTGAGTGACGGACAGAAGTCAAGATAAGATAAAAACTTCCTTTTCACGTCAAGAGAGAAAACATTCGATCTGACATTCTGAAGAAATGATCCTAAACATAGCAAACCGCCCAGATCACCGACTGGACAGAGACTGGGAATCTGAGGAATGTGTATGATGGCGTGCCAGAAGTGCAGGTTGATGTTTTACGGCGTAACGTAGCAGTGCAACAAGATTTTATTAGAAATTCTACAAAAACTCCTCTTTCACCACAAGACTTCCTGGAAAACAGTTTAATATTCGGGTTATTCAGAGCAGCGGAGATAAGCAGCCAGGCCATTAGTGTTTGGCAGACAGTCGGGAGTTCTGGTGTTGCGCCAACTTGGACAGAAAGTGTTGGCCCGACACCTCCTGAACTATATAATGATTCGAGTTACTCAGAGCTGCTCAGGTTGGATAATAAAAGGCAGGAGGATAATAGACCCCTGAGGACTACAGCGCCACGCTAAAGTATTTACACCGACTGCAAGTTTTCTGCATTTAAACGCAGTAAAACCAGGAAAACTTAGCCAGGATTCTACATAATAAACAAAAGGAGTGAATTATTGTAAACTGGGTGTAAAAATGTTGTATAAGATTCCAATTCTGATTCATAGATAATCTGGAAAGTGTGGCAGGCATTTATGTTCAATAACTTGATACGTAGCAGAACCACATTTTGAAGAAATTACAAATGAAAGTCTTAAAGGGCAGCGTAAACTTTGTTTTCCAGGCACATACTGCCATTTTATAGCATAATTAAATAATTATATTACCTTCAGTTTAAAAAAAGCTGAATATATCAAATATTATTTTAAAGAAATTTTACTTCTTGATTTAATGCCTTGAAATTGGGCCTCTGTCTCTTTAAAACCTTCTGCCCTTTCTGAAACTCCGCCTTCAGGAAGTCATCACATCGTCACTCCTCTATTAACCCTTTCATTACGTTTTTGCCTCGTTTAGCCGTTATGAGCTCAGCAGTTCCACCAGGTGTTTGCTAATTGCTGCTGGCTAGTCTGAAGGAGCAGAGTGGGGGAGGAGCTGCACCTCGAAGGCGGAGCTAGGTCCAACCCAGCGTTTTGCCCAGCTAAATGGTTGCCATGGAGATTAAAGGACTTCTCAAAAATGCATGAAAGAATCAATGAAACACTCCAGGTTTGTTTTTGTTGAGGAAATAACATTAAAAAAATTAAGTAACGCTAAAAAAGAAAAAGTCAATGTTAATTAATACTGCCAGCTTTTTGTCCCTTCCTGCCGGTCAGACTGGATGGAGAACATCTGAGCTGATCACGTTTCAAACCCGTTGGTTTATCATAAACACAGTGAAACACACTGAAGTTTGTCTTTGTTCTGGCCGGCGTGAAAATTTGCATTCGACCACAACTGAGCAGCAACCGGCCTCTTCTTTCACCTCCTGACTTAAAACCTGCTCACCAATTAATGCAGGCAGCATCTATTTCTTAATTTCTATGCTAATGCCTTCTACAGTTTCCTCACTTGTGCACATTTTTGCAATTAATAAAACTTCTTAAAAACTCAAAACCTGAGCAAGAGATTCAAATAAATTGTAAAGCCGGTGTTCCGAGTGGGAGCAACTAATGATGCGTGAATAATTTTAACTCCCTCCAAAAACTTTTATAACTTCCCATTTCAATAGTTCACACACCAATTATACCTTAATATGCATCAACAGTGGAAACTATGACTGTGTGTTAGAACCGCTGCAGACAGAAAAGACAAAAAATATATTTGAGCTTGGAAAATCCAAACTTTTTGAAAAATCTAAAATAGAAAAAAAAACAACTTAAAACTTTAGATTAATCTCATAATTTTCTACAAAAACAAGGATATTTCTGAGTTCCAAAAATGTGTGAAAAAAAAACAAAACACAAAAACTTAGAAATTAGGATTAGTCTTAGAAATATTCCAGAAAAATATGGACATTTGAGCTTGAAAAGTGGAAAATTTGCTAGAAAAAAATCCAATGAAATTAATCTGAAGGAATTTTCTAAATAAAAAAAAACAAGTTTGAGCTCCTAAAGTTGAAAATTTGCTAAAAAAAAAAAAAAAAGAAGAGAAAAGAAAATGATCAACAATGATTTGAACAAGGAAATTTCTGAGCTCCAAAAGTCGACAATTTGCAGGAAAACTTTGAAATTCTTAGATTAATCTCAAACATTTGAGTTTTTTTCCTGCATGTTTTCAACTTTTAAAGCTCAGAACCTTCCATGTTTTTATAGAAAATTTCTGAGATTAATCCCACAGTTTTTTAATTTGACAAAAAATTCCTCCTTTCCGTCTACATTGGCTGTAAAACGCCGTCATAGGAAACCATCTTATTGTTACCACAGGAGCTAACTTAAGCCTAACCCGAAATATGCTGCAAGTAAATATAAAATACTGCAGAAGTATTTTGCCAAAGATTCTAAAAATGTAAATTACAAAGAGTTAACCCTGAAAATATCACGGTATGTACATTTTCTCATGGTGAATTGCAGAAAGAGAACAGAAGACGAGCAAATCGTCTTTAAATTGTGGGCAGGCACCGTTACACTCGGCTCATTAAGCACAGATCTTTCCACTGGTTTTGTCTATTGTCTCCAGTTTGTTTACATTCAGACAGCAGAGTGAAACAATGGATGGGAAGCATACAGTGACCCAGTGGGGGGTCAAAGTTCAGCCACATACGGCTTACTGTAACCCAGGAATTGTAACTGTTTATGAGCAGAGACTGATGATGCAGATTTTTATTCCCCATGACCAACATGTTGATATTTTTGTTTAAGCTGTAAGATAGATTAAAAAATGTCAATATTAACCAGTTAATGTGCATTTTGTGAGTACAGGAGATCTACATGACTGCATGTCTTTCTATTTTCAAGCCGACTTTCTGAAGTTCTTTCCTGACTTTCTTTGGTGTTCAGCCTCTTTTTTGCAAACTTTCAGTCTAATCTGGGCAGCCAAATATGAGAAAATACCAGGACAGCTTAAAGACAAGAAAAATCAAGAGTAAAAAACTAACTAAAAAAATCAATGCAGAGGAGAGTCAAAGCTGTCAAAGTCTAAAGTACTTGGTTTAAAACAGTTGCACAGTCCAACAGTAAAGTTGCTTTAACTTCCAAAACTGTCACACATTTAATACTTAACCTTTAAACGCATGTAACAATAAAACAAAAACATTTCACCTGCAACTGAAAAACTGCAGAAGTTGAACCTGATGTGAGAAAGTTGCCAGTTTGGTCATTTCTTGTGGAAATTTATTATGCAGAAAAGGAAAAATAATCCAAGTGTTTATCATTTTCAGTGGAAATGGCCTTATAAAACAAATTAAAACAAATATTCAGGTTCTCAGTAGATTAGAGACACTTGAGTCAGACCACGGCAATTTAAAAAAATCTATGAACCGAACTGAATGCGCTGCGTTTCCATTGACCATTTAGTTGCACAATTTGACATTTTGAAAATAAATTTGCTGAATGGAAACAGCAATTAAAATAAAAACTCTTTTTTAATATAAAAACGTTTTGACTCTAGGATGAGGTGGTTGACTGTATCTAAAATTGGTTTACTTTGCAGAATTGCTATGGAAAAACCCTTCTTCCACACACACACCAAGGAACAACCTGACCAACAACCGGATGTTACTCCTGGTGGAAACCACAAAGAAGACGTCAACAGGAAGTAGTAGGAGAACCGTGGTGGTGCTGCATGTTTTTTAATGACTTATCATGTAAACAAACTTTTTTACGTGTGATTTTAATTGAGTTCTTTATTTACTGGAAACACAGCAGTCGCAAAATTGTGTTTATTTTTTTTGATTGCAAAATACAGACAAAGATTTACGCTCATTTGTCGTGGAAACGCAGCAAATGTGTGTACGTTTTGTTAATATCCTTAAAACTGATGACTGGATCTGATGAAGTCACACAGGTACAGTTACCTGAGGATATGTGAAAGTGTGTCACTTTCACACTTTTTACCCTCACAGTTTTTTCTTCCACTTAACTTTACATTAATCGGCTTAATCACATCGCTGAAACTGGGCAAAACAATTCTGCTGTGAAAATTATTTTTTAACTCTAATTTTCAGATACATTTTTCATTAGCTCTAACAAAAAAAGAAAATTTACAGAAAATAGACCCTTGAATTATACATTTACTTTATTTGTCGATGATGCACCAGCACGACTGACGCGTTCATCCACCGTGCAACAGTGTGAAGGTTAAAAACACTCATCCTGATGTTAAAGCCTGTTATTCCCGCAGCCGCATGGCAGCTCTGCAGCTCAGACTCTGCAAAGCTCCAGAAATAATCCCTCCACAGAAACACATCTGCAACTTTAAATGACAGAAATAAAAATAAAAACCCCAGCGAACACACCTTTGAGACGGTCATGTGTTGGTTGCTCCTGGAAGAGGACTCTGCTGGCGCTGCTGGACTCGGATCCGGATCCGGTGGCACTTTGCGGCGTCGTTAGATCATCGGTGGCAGCTGCATGGCGGCCGCTGGAAAAGTCACAATGTCCGGTTTCACCTTGTGAGACCCACAAGTCTGTCTGGAAAACTGGGGGGGAAAAACAACTAAAAATCTGCAGAAACTGGAAGACAGGACGGTTCGGCGTCCTGACAGACTGCTGGAGTCCGGAGAGGAAGAGGAGGAAGAGGAGGAGGATGATGCGACGACGGCAGGAGGAAGAGGAGGGAGGGGCGAGGGCATCAGGTGCAACTCCAGGAAATTAGGATTAGAAACAGCTGCTATAAATGGAATAAAGTCCATTCTGCAAAAAAAACAAACACATTTCATCTTAAAAATACGTCAAAAAATGAATAAACTGATTAAAAAAGGTAATTATCAGGGAAAGTGGTGAATTATTTAGACTCCATTAGTGAGTTTTTGGTTGATGAGAGCTGAAACGGGTGTGTCGGCTGGATTACTGAGCGAGTTTAACAAAGGTCCAGGTGCGACCCTAAACTCTCTGGGTTCAGGGGCGCTCCTAACCCTGCTGGGCCTCCGGTTCTTTCTGTCATTTTTTTATTTTTGCATAATTTTGGTTGTGTTGATGCAAATAGCCTAAGTTTTGCCAGGTTGTGCATTTTGTGATGAATTTATTTTGTTATTTTGTCCATTCCCCACCCTCTTTATGTATATTTAAACTAAATAGAACAGTCTGCATCCTTTTGACAAGATTATTTTTTAGGACACTATGTTTGGCTGTTTTCCACAAAATTTCCCAAAAATTGAAATATGAGTGGGGGAAAGCTACTTTCTTGAATCGTTAATTTTGTACAAAGGGCTAAAAATAATGCTCAGTCAGTGTCAAAGCTATTTTTCCAATGGGTCCAAAGGTAAGGACAACTCAAACTGACTCAAAAAGAGTTACATTTCAGAAAATTCATATCTTTTTGGTCAATTGTGAATTGTTGCAACTTCGATCAAACCGAGCGCACCGGACAGTCAACAGAAAACAGTGATTGTTGCAAAATTTACACCTCAACTCGACTGCAGTCGGCTGATCGATCCATTGTTTTGGATCTTAAATTAATCAGACTGTGATTAGTTAGAATTTGATTCTATAGAAGTGGCTATGGATGTGTTTATTTTATTCAGTGTGTTGTGAACTGGTTCCGTTTTAATGAATGGGATCTGGATCTTTCACGTTCAGCCGATCGGTGATGAAATGCTGACGTGTGCAGAACAGAGCGGAGACGTGTCGAGTCACATTATTTGCATGGATAATATTGTACCTTCCAGCTGGTTCACCTTTTAATCAGAGACCTGAATGGACGGAGACGGTCACGTGACGATGACGTAATGTATAGCCAGGATGTTTGACTCTTAACTGTAGGTGGAACCAGTTTATCATTAGTGTTGTTTTGAACGTTCATATTATTGTGAACAACATATGAGGTCGTGTTGGGTGTTTTGGGGATGTCAGGATATTTGACGCCCCCTTCTGACCAAATAACGCAATTACAGAATTAATCTAGAAAAGAGAGAAGGCTGATTACTCGCCTTTTAAGTAAAATATTTTAAATTTAAGGGGCATTCTGTTGCAGAGTTTTTAATATTGACATAAAAACATTAATTTCTGATTTAGTAAAGTATTAACTGCTGGTTTTACTGGATTTTGTGACTGTATTCAACAGAGTTAAACATAACATACCAATTTTCTAGTATTGTGGCATTACTTTCTTTATACCAAGCATGTATTTAAAACCTCTTTGGGAACCATCTTGTTGCAGCTCAAGCCATATTTTCTGTTTATATTTGATGTTTTTAGTAGATTTAAGTGACAAAACGGGAAGAAGTTGTGTCTTTGTAATAAACTACCGGCAGAGCGGGGTAGTAACTAGTTACTGGTTTACTTGAGCAACATTTTTTTGGGAAAAAACAAAAACTTAGGAGTATTTTTACTACTCTGTACTTCTTACTTTAACTTGTGTAATTTTATTATAAAGTATCTCTACTCTTACTTGAGTAAAATTTCTGGATTTTCTGCCCACTGAATAAAAAACAAAAGTGTTGTAACCAAAACTTCACCAGACTCAGACACACTTGATGTTTTATTAGAGTTTCATAAGTTTTTTTATTGAAAGCAACTAATTAAGAAAAAATTCGTCAGATTTTATTATTTTTTATATGAATTATTGTTATTTTGGTCCTTGGAATACCAAAAGTTCTACTTAATTTTATATGTTGGTCTGTTGATTATGTAATTTATAAATACTATATAATTGATCATTTAATCAGTTACTCAGTACCTGAGTAGACTTTTCGCCAAATGCATTTTTACTTCTGAATACCGTAAAAGTGGCTTTAATTGCGTTTCTTATTTAAAGTAAATTATGTTTATTGACAAAGTCTTGAGGATGTTTGTAATGGAAATGCAACTAATAAGAATTTTTCTATTCTAATTTTCTGTAAAGGTGCCTTGTAAATAAATTTACCTTCCCAGAAAAGTCAGCGAAAAAAAACAAAACCCACAAAAAGTCTTGGGTTGTAGATTTAGTAAAATTTAATTTATCTACAAATATTTTTCCATACGGCATACAGATAGATTATTAATTCTTTTCAATGTGGCTCTTAAATTGATAAGTTACACAGTATCATACAGAAGCTGGATGCCAGAACTGCACAAAAAGTTGAAAAAATACGTCTTATTTTCTGCGGTCTTTACATGTTTTTCAGTGTTTTGCAGCATATCGTAGAGCGGTTCAGCCGTCGAGGAGGAAATCCAGGTGAAATGTGCTACTTTCCAAAATCCTCCACAGCCGATTTTCCACTTTAATGATCTTAAAATCAACCTAGACTCGGTTTTGTGATTAGAAAACGTAGAACAGCAGAATAAAATAAAATACCGACGGGAGAACATTGTGGAGATGAACGCGCTGACGAGCTTAAACCTCTGAGAAGAACCTCAGCTTGAACACAGAAACGTCCAGAAACTCAACACGCGGGGAAACGAAGACAACATGGCGGCCGGGAGGAGAAACCGGATCGGAGAGCGCGAAGCCGGTCCTTCGGTTCTCAGGCAGGAAGTCTCTTCTTCTTCTCTCTGTAGTGTTTCCTCTCTAATTCTCGTCTTCGTCGTCTTCGTCGGAGGTCTGGTCCCGCAGGTCGTCTTCATCTTCCACCTGTAAGGGAAGGGCCACAGTCTAACTAGAGCAAACAGACAGAACAGAGCCGAGTCAGACGGCGACCTCTGACCCCTGGGAGGCCGTGACAGAGATTCATGTTTCTGGTTAAAGACGTTGATGGAGAAACTTCTCAGAAGATTAAAACGGGATGATGGTTGTTTACTGTGTTTGTATTTTGTTTGAATTTTTATCTGAAATGTGGCCTAAATAAATTTGATTTGACTTTAGAATGGGTGAAGTTTAAATTTAATCTGATAAACTCAAGTTTCAGATTTTTAGGCTTAAAATACAGAGAATGATCAGAGGATTAAAGAGGAAGAGAAAGGAAAGGAAGGAATGAAAGAAGGAAAGAGGGGAGGAACAAAAACAAGGAAGGATGTAAAGGAAGGAAGAAAGGGAGGGAAGAAACAAACTAAGGAAGGAAAAAAGAAGGAATCAACAAAGGGAAGTGAAGAAGGAACTAACAAAACTAGGAAAGAAATGAACAAAAAGAGGGAAGGAAAGAAAAAAGAGACAAAAACCAAGAAAACATGTAAAGAATGGAGGAAGGAAGAACGGAAAGGAAGAAAATGAGGAGAGGAGGAGAAAGGAATCAAGGAAGGGAAGGAAGGAATGAAAATAGGAAGGCAGAGAGGAAGGATCGAAGTAAAGGTTTGACCCTGTTTGATAGACAGTGAAGTTTTTTTGACCTTGTTTGACCTCCAGTGAATGTTTTCGTACCGTCTCTCCCAGGTCTTTGAGTTTCTGCTTGAGGCTGTGGATCTTCTGGTCCTGGTCCGCCAGCAGCATCAGCAGGTCGTCCTGCTCCTTCTTGGACTCCTGGACTTCCGTCTGCAGCTTGGACTTCTCCGTCTGCAAGATGGCCGCCGTGCTGGTGGCCGCCGCCAGCTGCTGCTCCAGTCCTGATCGACTCTCCTGAATAAACACCGAGGACGAGAGAGAAAGAGAGAGAGGGTGACGGTAGGAGAGACACGGCGGCGGATTTATACGGAGAGAAAGAAAACGATCCGATCGTCACACCTTCAGCCGCTCCATCTCCGCTGTCTGAGCCGCCAGTCGGTTCTCCAGTTCTGCCTTGGCTGCATCTGAGGAGCTGTCACTAGGGGGCGCTGTGTTAGAGGGCTGAAAGACGACACCAGAAATTAAACATCTGGGATTAACACTCCAACAGCAAAAGTATTTCTGTCTAGTTTTTAGTGTAAATATCTTATTATATTTGGAATAAGATCAAACTGATTTAAAAGTAACTTTTTAGCAAGAAATGAGAGAGTATTTTAAGTAAATAATCCTTGAATGTTAATTAAAAAGTACTAGTTCCACTGGATCCACTGTGAAAAATGTCTTGCTATAAGTGGAAACTTTTAATCAATATTCAAGTATTGTTTACTTACAACCAGCTCCTATATCTGGTTGAAAAGTTACTTGTAAGTTAGTTTTGTCTTATTTCAAGTGTGTTAAGATATTTGCACTAGAGTCTAGACAGAAATACTTGGTAAGATTTGGTGTTTTTGCATCCTAAACATCACATCATTATAATTTTTAATGACCTTTACCCCTGCCTCCGCTCTCCTCAGCAGCTCCTGCCTCTCGGCCTTCAGGTGGCTGATTTCTGCCAAATGGGTCTGAACCTGGTTCTTCAATGCCTCCAGTTCCTGCAACACAGAAATAAAAACAACACTCAGGTTTATTTTTAAAACGTCACTCAAAAGAAACATAAGCTCAAAATAGTCAAAGATTATATATTGTAATTTGTTTTGTAGTACTCGTGTATATGACTATCAAACTAGACATACAATCAAAGGTAGATTTATATTTCCAGAAGTTCAATCAAATTTTCTGTAGATGGAATAATTTACTGAAAAATGTGTTAGAGATACGGACATCAGAAGAAGGAATTTCAAACACCTTTAAGAAAGTATTTAGAAAAAAACCACTATTAGGCCTGTCACGATGATAAATTTTATGATGATAAATTGTTCCAGTGATTATTGGGAAAAACAATAATATTGTTGTCGTGATTTTTAAAGGAATATATTGATAATGGTATAATCATGCAAATTTGCCTCTCAAAGACTCATAAACTTTAATTTTGTAAAGAACATTTAAACACTGGAATAGGAAAATATTTTAAACACCCAAAATAAAACAAACAAAAACATGAATAAAATGGAGTATGAAGTCTGTCTAAACAAAATTTCACTTCAGAAAATGTCAAATTCAATTCCAAAATACTTTATTGATCCTAAAAGGAAATTAAATGACGTAACTCAGTAATTCAAAATTATTCAGTTTCATTCTTCATGTTAATTTATAATGTGATTGATGAATTGCTTAACAATGATACTGAATGACTCTTATTAATCTTATGTTGTGTGTTTTTCCCGTATAGGTGTTTCCTAACATATGGAAGTAAATGTCCTTTCGTAGAATAGTTTTCATGACAGTATTATTCGTTTGTTTTGAACTTTAGTTTATTTTGAGCGTATGTGATGAATCTGTGTTATGTATTCTCAGTTGTTTTTGTTGAATGTTTCAACCAGAAGACAATTAAATGCAGGGAACTGCAACTAGTGTGGATAAGATAACAAAATAAAGTTCATAAAAGTGTCTTTCACTTCCTCAGATTAAGTTTTTCTTTCTAAAGTAAAGCTGAAGTTTGGGGAGAGGTTAAAGTTGAGGTCATGAATCCCACCTGGAGAATCTCGGTGTTGTCTGATCCTGCCGGACCCTCGGCTGCTTGTGCTGCTGACTTCTGTATTAGACACAAAAAAACATTTAAAAATCATGTTAACTCTACATGCAGAGCTGTACACAAATATGACTAATCTGATGCAAATGTAAAGATTTTTCTTTTTAATAAACATCCAGGTTGGGAAATTATGTAAATCCTATTTTAAACGAATTACTGTTGCCTAGTTGCTGGTACAGCTTTTAAAGGATCCATGATTAGTTTTAACATTAAAATTTGAGTAAAAACAGTACAGTAAAAACTACTGTAGGCTATTTAGTTTTTATAAATAAAAAATAGTCTTTTTGTTTACACTGAAATTCATTCTGTATAGATGGCGTATGCTAGGTGCTACGGCGCTAGCTCCGTCCAGTCAGAGCAGTCATTTCTGATAATGAATTTCCTTCAGACAGAAATAAAGGAAAAGCAGAAATGAGAAGGAGACATAGAAATTGAGGAGGACCAAACAGAAAAAGAGGAGAGATTCAGCTGAAAAATCCAGCATTTGTGGAGCTGCTGCTTGGAAACGGGAATCCAATAGTTTGAAGCTCCAGTTTCTAACTCAAAGCGTTTACGGTTAGCATCGGGATCAAAGCATTTTCTCTCATAATTTAAAATGGGGACTTAAAGAATGCTTCAGTATCACTTAAACACAAACTCATTACCTTCCCATTTGTTTTGATTTTGCGTTAACTCTAGCTAATGGACATAGCTAATGGCGTTAGCCTGATAAGGTCGACAGCCACTGCTAAAGGTGTTAGATCCTCACAATGACATCAGCTACTGCTAATGGTGTAATGAAATAACACAAACAGAGGATGCAAAAAGTAAAAATTAAAGTCATTAGAACAGCTGAGCATCGCCATGCTACTGACCAGGCTGTCGATTTGCACATCTTTCTCGCTGAGCTGCGTCTGCAGGAGCTTCTGTTGCCTCCGGAGCTCCTCCAGCTCCTCCCTGAGCTGAGCAAGCTCCTCCGTCTGCAGCCCGTTCACCTGAGTGTCCCCCTGGCTAGACTGACTCTGGTTTTCCTTACCTGAACACAAAGACCAAAAACTATCAAATTATGTTCCTTTAGATGAAAATTTTGATTTTATGTTCAGGAGCATGAATTAAACTAATTCTGAATAAAATCACTGCCAGGTAGAGACAGACCATCATTCTCCTCAACATTCATTTAGACACCAACAGACGGACCCACCTAGCTTGAGTTTCAGGATGTTGTACTGGTCTTTGTGCTGCTGAATCTGAGACTGCTGCTGACTGACTGTAGCCTGCAGCTGTTCAGTCTGAGTCGTCATCGATGAAACTTTCTCCTTCAGCTCCTGAATCTGAACGTCCTGATCAAACACAAAGAGACTCAACATGCTGGCAAAGAGAAAACATCTGAAACAAAAACAATAAATCTTACCGAGTATTTTTCATCTAGTTTCTAGTGAAAATGTTTTAGTACAGTTGAAATAAGACAAAATTAACTTACAAGTAACTTTTCAGCAAGATATAGATCCCTGGCAGCGTGACATCACAAGTGCAAGATCCCGGCCCCAGCTCGCTGCTGGAGGGCAAAACGCTGCTGGCTAACGATGACTAGCACTGCATCGAGCTACTGCGTTGTCAACACGCTAAATATTAAATTTACGTCTAATATATAAAAGAAAAAGGGATCCAGTGCTTTGCTACTTATTAACATAATGACAACTAGCTAATAGGAAAAAGTTTTAAGAGAAAAATAGTGAGGGAGAAGGAAGTGGGTCATTTGTGCTAGCTTGACTTTGACAACCTTCACATGTAGACATGATGTGGAATTCGGTGTGTTTCGGTTCAGTTTTGAGTTGTTCTTCCAATGGTTTTTCTGCGTCATTTTTCCCTTTGTTGTGTCGTACTGCACTAAATTAATAATATTTACATTTCCAAGCTTCATCTTGTTAATGGGATTGTTCTCCTGCAGCAGCGCGGCTACGGATGGGAAAAGAATCGTCTTCTTGGCCTCCAGTGCTGTGAGCATACGCAACGTTTCCGGATGTAAACAATAACATGCAAACGGCCTATAGGAGCTTGAAGTCAATAATTACTGGATATTGATGAAGTTCTAGTTCCCACTGGCTGATTATTTCACTTATAGCAAAACATTTTTCCCAAAAGTAAAATAATCTGCCAATGGAACAAGTACTTTTAAGTACTTTTTTCTCAAATATACGGAATTATTGACTTAAACCAAGCTCCTATTTCTAGCTGAAAAGTAATTTATAACTTAGTTTTGTCTTATTTAAAGTGTGCTAAGAAACTAGACCAAAATTACTTGGTAAGATTTTGTATTTTTGCAGTGAATTATTTATAGATTTCTGCGTCAGGAGTTACCTGTTCTCTGATCAACTCTTTGTACTGAGTTACAATGTTATCATGTTGCTCCAACGTCTTCTTCACCTCTTCTTCCTTCTTCTCCTCCTCACTGGACTTGTGGACAGCTTTGGTTATCAGACCTGTGTGCAGCAGAAAGAGAAAACTGCATCTCTTCTATGTCTGGTTGAATAAAAACCTTCCACAAGAGCCGATCTGTAGTGAGGACGGACCTTCCAGCTCTTTGACCAGCCTGGTGAACTCGTGGTCGAACAGCATCTGTTCCGGAGACGGGAAAATGGGCTGCGGCTTCAGCGCCGCCCGCGAATACAGCTCATGTTTGGTGATGAAGCCGAGCTTCTCCACAAAGTTCTCCTTCCCGATGCGCTTCTCGATCAGCTGCTTTAGCTTTTCCCTGAACAAGAAAATGAAAACTCTGAAAAGATTGTTTTAAAGGAACACACCAGTTTTCAGACTATGTCTTTTATAAAGCCTCTTGACGCTGATCTATTATAAACTCAGTCTGTGCTCGGGACGTGGTACTTTTTCTATCCAATCTTTAGTGTAGGAGGCCTGTCGAAATAAGAAATTCATTAATTGCATGATGAATTAAAACAAACTCGGTAATTTCTATCTGCATTTATCATTTATAGTTTTTTCTCTTTCTACCAAAAACTGGATGATAAAACACTTCAGTCTGGTGCTTTGGTCTCAACTGGCTACTTATTTTGAAGGGCAATTTTGTTTACAAAGACTTCATTATTCATTTTAGTTGTTTTATCTGTTTTGTTTATTTATTTGGGATATTTTTAAATGTCTTCCATTTCCACTGCAAAAACAAAAAAACCTTACCAGGTTATTTTTGGTCTAGTTTCTACTGCAAATATTTTACTACACTGAAGAAAAAACTAATTTTCAAATAACTTTTCAGCCAAAAATACTTGGTAAGATTTTGTGTTTTTGCAGTGTAAATGTTCATTAGAATTTAAAAGTTTATTGACCTTTGAGAATGTCTTCATGTATTTTTATTCCATTACATTATGGTCTCAAAACAACAATATTATTGTTTATCGCAATAATGTATGGGATAATTTATCTTCTAAGTGTGGATGGAGTTTAGTTGAATATTTACATCAGGGATAGTCAATTACAAGTTAAAATGGGACAAACTTGCTAACCAGTAACTTTCTGGACTGTCAACAGCCGACAATAGACATGGAAAAGATAACATTTGAATTCGGTCTTCCGAAAAAGACAGCTTATCGTGTTCGTTCTCTGACACAGGGACACTTACTTGGTGTAGTTTTCCAGTGAGTTGTCGTTATAATAGATGCAGATCCCAAGCAGGAGAGCGCAGAGACCCTGGACGAGCCGCTCATCTTCTCCCAGATTCTCTGAGATCTGAGCCGTCAGCTACAGGAGCCCCAACGTCAAGGACCAACCATCATCCTCAGGATGAGCTCTACCGCAGGTTAACGGGGAAATTTGAAAGAAATGAAACTTATTCTTGCATAACTTTGGATAATTTGTCCATGTTAAGTATTTTGGAGGCATTTTCTGTTTGTTTTTATTTTTTAAGAGCAACAAGTGAAGCTTTGACATCATTTATGCAGCCAGGTCTCCATTAAGTCTATTAAAATGTATTTTCTTGTAGAAATTAATGCTGGAAAGAATTATTTTATCAAGTATTCTGACCATTAATTAGATTTTAAAATCTGGTATATCCTGCAGTTTTTTTCATTTTACTACATAAGACTTTTTTATACATTATTAGAAATATATTAAAAAATCCAAATGACTTAAATTCCTATTTAAATACAATAAACATTTTACTGCCTAAAATGCAACAACAGCATTCCTTTATGCTTGATGATGTGTAGCAAAGGATTCATCTGCAGCAAATGAAATACTTCTAACATCAACGTGTGAAAGGTTCAGTCATTTCTGCTTGACTTCACATTAATACAGTGTAGGAATAATCTGGTGATTCATTTGAGATGAACAGATTAATAAATGGATAGCAAAAGGTGCTTAACAGGAGATTCTTTAAAGTTTGTTTTTTTTATTTTACAGAAATTGAACCAGGTGAAGCTAAAACTGCCACTTGAAGATTTCTGATTAGGTTTTTTTTACATCTTAAATACAAAATGTGTAAATATTTTTGTACAATTTTGGCTTAATTACTTCTCTGAATATGTTTTCTTTCAGCAAATGGCCTTTTTAGAGTCTGGGTTACTAAATTAGTTAACGGTTATTTCAGTAATTGATACATCATAATTGATCAGATTGTTCCAGCCCTACTTGGATTAACAGATACATTTTTCCTAATTCAGAAGCTCTGCATGAACAGTACCAGTCATGTTTCAACAATCCCTGTTATTTTACAGTGACTATAAAAAGTATTCACCTCCCTCAATGTTTTACTCTTTTTATTGATTATATAAATCAATCATTAGCACCAGAATTTTGTTTTCTAACAAAACATTACAAAACAATCTCCTTTAGTGTCAAAGTGAAAACTGGGCATTTTTCCTCCATTCTTCCTGCTAAACTCTTCCAGTCCAGCGGAAGATAATGACTGATAGCTTTTTATAAATATAATTTAGTAGAATCAGGGTTGCTACCAATTTTTTCAACATTCATAGGCTTAGATAATACCCACAGATTTATGATTTTAACTAAAAGAAAGACTGAGACTTTTAAAATTGGCACTTATTACGGGTGAAAACCAAAGCAACCTGTCCAGGATGAACCCAACATGCCACAGACTGAGCAGCAGATCCGTGTGTAAAGAAGCAAAGGCGCCTCAGAGGTTTGAAATGAAGGATACGAAGGGAACATTATCCTGGTTGTGCAGGAAGTGTGTGACAGCGATGGGACAGTTGCTGATCCACGTGCAGAGCAGCATGAGAAGTCCCACTCTGGTCTGTACTTTGCTGCCCTGCAGAAAGAGAGAAAAAGGAAACAAACGTTTACAAATATCAGTGAGCTGCCGAAGAACCCCGCCATTGTGTTTTAAAAACATTTCTACATAAGGAAATGTGACAAAATTGAAGGTTTTCAAGTAGTAGGAGGATATATTTCTTTAAAAATGGACAAGTAGCAAAATAAGCCTCAAAAACAAGAAAAAAAGTATACATTTAAAAAAAAAAAAAATTATCCAATTTATTATCCTGACATAAAGAAGGTAAAACCAATGTGACTAAATGAACAAAAAGGTTTTTTTTTTTTTTTTTTTTAGTTTCCAGGATTGGGTTAATGTATTAAAGCAATGCTTCAAAAGGCATCCACTGTTAATATGGTTAAATTTGTTAAAACAGGTTAGCATGCAGGCCTACAGGGTAAAACTAGTTCAAAAAGGATCACAAATTCAAAATTTTATTGTTTTGCAAATTAAAGCTGAATGTTTAATTGTTTAATTTGTAGCAAAACATGCATAACAAAATCAACTAAATATGCTTTTCAGAAAGGAATAAATTAAATCCCATTGAAATCAGTTTTCCCCTAAAAAGTAGTCAATTTTAAGCAGAAAAGAAGCCGTAGTGAAAAAGGTGCTGTGATGTAAAAATAAAAAATGTTGTATAAGCTGCATCCTGATGCATTAAAAACGCCCAGGCATGCTTAAGACGAGGAGAAACATGTTTCCTGCTTGAAAACAATGGTAAAAGAGCGTGTTTAACGACAATCTGAGCAACGGAAGAGCAGAGGGAAAAATAAAACTTATCTGCTTTAAGTAATACAACAAGTAATACAATAAGTAATACAATACGACTTAGAAAAGTCACCTTCTCAGCTTTTGTCTCCAAATGTGACGAAATGCAAAAAATGAGGAAACAGAAAAATGAAAACAAGAATCAAATAAGCAAACTATAACGTGTTCCAAGTTTAAAGGCCAAAAACAAAACTCGAATCAGTCTATTTTATGTGGACGATCAGAATTAACTTTTATTTTCCATCAAAATAGCAGCAAAATATTGTTTGTTTGTTTTTTTAATTTACAGAATCAAGGTTATGCAAATCCATCCAAAATAAGTTTTTGTCACGGCAGTTTGAATGACCCAATGCTGATCTTTTCACCACAAAAAAAAGGAGAAAGATTTGTGCCACTTCCATAGTGGTATTAATTCTGATATGTGTCCAATTATTTTCAAAGTGTCTGCAGTCAGAACGGTCAGCTAATATTGCAGCTAATCTGACTTTTTGAACCATCGTGTTTCTCAGAATAAAATCGGTTGGTTTTAACCACAAATGCATCAGAGAGACAAAGACATACAGTTTATGTGAAAGTGAGACCTCTTGTTTATACACCAGCTTTGTTTGGTTACCTGCTGAACTATTTGGAGTTCAAGTAAAGTCAACACCATAAAAATTTACTGTACGCTGCCTAACATTTATACACTACCTTCTGCAAGTACTAGTTTTTAAATTGGCAAAGAAAAATAATAATAATTTTGGAAAAATTATTTTTCTAACTGAATTTGTTATTTTTTAATCATGTTATTAATTTTTTCACTTCAGCCTTTAAAATACCAGAATTTGTACATAACTTTATATTTTGGTTCTTATGATTGACATTTTAAATATTAAATCAGTTTTATTTCAGCTTTGTTTGCTACAGTTCTGATGCTAACACACGACCTTGTCGTCCCAACATGTCTGGGGTTTGGAAATATTTCTATTTCAGATCAGTTTCTACTGAGGCAACAGCGAACGCGATAAACAGATAAATACGACGAGTTCCCAGGACTGCGGACTAAAAAGAATGCCATTTGTCAGGCAGCTGTTTAAAACAGACTTTGCAGATTTAGTGTGTTGTGAAGGTTTAGCATTTATAAATTTTAGTTTTTTTGTATCAAACGACGGTTGCATAACAGTCATAATCAAGTTAATGAAGAGAAGCGCTTCCTCCCACAAAGGTTCTGTTGGACCCTATTGGAATCTAAAGACTTAAATGATTAAGAACAATAACAGTAAAAGCTCCTAACCTGAAGAGGAAAAGACCCCAGATTAGCCACAGCACAAACTTCCTCAGAGCTGGTAGCACAGAGACAATTGACATGATGCCGGCTCCGCCCCCATGAGAAAGTAAAGCAAACCCCCAACAAACAGTGTTGTAATAGCAGAGATAGCGGAACTTAATGTGTTACCAAAGACATTTTGAGTATTTTTTGCCTTATCAGCCAACACTGAGGCAAAGGTGGCGCCCAAGAAAATAAATGTTAAAGAAAGTCATATATCAGGTCTATAATGTTATTATCGGGAAATAACGGAGAAATCAACGATAAAGCCAAAGAGGAAAAATGATGAGGGACATAAAGCCTCATTGGATGTACGTGTAAAATGCGTACATTTTACAAAACGGGTGAGTAATGACTCAAATGAAACTGGCTTGTGAAAATCTGCCTTCAGGAAAATGCTCAAAAATAATCTGTAGCATAAAACGGTGCTTAAATGTAAATACCGCAGTTACTGCAGCACATATACATGCTGCCATAGAGCTAACATTGGAATCTATACACATAAAATCAAGCATAACTACCTTCGCTTATTAATCTTTGATTTGACTATCAATAAGTGTCGCCAAGACAAAAAATAAATAAATAGATGTCTACTCCCAGTTACCTTCATTCAGATGAACATGTGGTAGTTGCTGTTCATCACTGCTTCATTCAATTGGACATGAGGCATACAGGCCTTGATCCATTTCTGGTGTTATTCCAGACTCCGTTTGGGTTTTTGAAACGTAAGAAATGGCAATCCGCTCTCTAATTGGCCATGAGTTCCTATTATTTTCCTCGAATTGTCTCTAACCGCAGCGTGTTTGCTATGATAAACACTGGCGATGTTATTTTAGGTCAGCTCCTTCAGATAAGCGGCCCGTCTACTTCCGGGCAAATTGGGACCGCCAATTGGTCAGTTGGTGAAAAATGGCCTGGAATGATTGATGGAGGATTGCTCTACGTTCTCATGAGGGCGGAATCGGTGTCCTGTCAATTCAGCTATTAGGAAGACAACAACCACCAGAAGCCGTTTCTGTTGCTCTCCTCTCCACCTCTCTTGCCGTTCTCTGTGCGTTTCTGTGGTCAGTCGATGCAACCAAAATGTCTGTGTTACACTACCGAGGCTTTACATTAGGGGCAAAGCAGGGCGCTAAAAGGTTAAAGGGAAGCAAGTTTCACCAACATGTGGGACACAGAGACCCCTACTGTTCGGCCAAGCCAAAAACGACCACCCAAAGATTCAAAAACACACACATACACACTACAGAGGCACTTTACTCACCCGCCGGACGATCTTATCACCCTGAAAAACCACAACTTCATTGAGCTTTGTATTTCAGAGTTACAGCTACGCTACCCAGAAGCACCCAGCCTGAAAGAGGCGAAGGCAGGAGGCGTTCTCTACCTGAGACAGGATGTTGGTGCACTGCTGCAGCAGCGAGACAGGCGGCTTGCCCAGGCTGGTGGCGAGCTGCACCCTGAGCAGCTGCTCCTTCTGGGTCAGGTTGTCCTGCAGTGTGTGAGCCAAAGCCACGGCCGCACACCAGTTAGATAGAGAGTCTGCAGAGAAAAGGCCGCCACACAGCAGCTGGCCAGCTGAGATGGAGTTAGCTGCAGGAAATAAAGAGGAAGAATGAGTAAGGGTGCGTTCACACCAGCCCTGTTTGGTCCACTTTACTCAAACTCCAGTCTGTTTGTCTTGGAAGTCTGGTTCAGATGGGGGGGGGGCGGGGGGGTGAATCCCCAATCGACCAAAAAAATTACCTCTGGTTAGCCTTTAACCCCTCAATCTCAGTTTGGCTGAAGTGAACTTTGGTGGTTTGAATGCATATGTGAATACAAGTGGACCGGAGACAGCTTGAAAAACAGGAAACGGACTAAAGCGCAGGGAATTCTGGGTAAATACAACCAAAACAAACTCAAGAGTCTGGCGATAGCGGGAGAAATGGCTCTTCGGTCTTTTACCAAAGTATTGATGATTTTAACTACGGCATTTTACTAAATGTAATGTGTGTTACTGGTTTTTCTCAATTGTTAACTATATGATGTGTTTATAATGTTTCATGTTTTTATGATGTAAAGGACTTTGAACTAGTAGTGCACCAATTCATCGGCCAGCTGATTTCCTTAATTTTGGGAGATCAGCGATGGCCTGTATTTACATGTGAAGCCGATCTTCTTCACCAATCATATCTACCTCAGAAAAAGTCTGACAATAAACCACTGTCCTTTTCTGCTCTGTCTCTAGAGAGGATTGACTGACAGACCGGCCCACCAGGTCACATCTGTTAATGACAGTCACCCCACCTATGCCAACTCTGCAACTTGCTTGTTATATTTTGCAACATTTCAGACAAAAAAAAATGGTATCAATCAAAATGGGAATTGGCAGGTCAGGATTGTTAAAGATCAGTAATCAGGAACCAGCCAAAAAACTGCAGTTCAATACACTGAACTGCCATGTTGCTGAAATATGCTATACAAATAAATCTGGAACGAACTTCCAGAAAACTGCAAAACAGCTGAAACACTGAGTTCCTTTAAATTGAGGCTAGAACACACCTGTTTAGAGCTGCCTTTGATTGGCAGTAAATGGAACATTGATCAACATTTTTCATGTATTTGCTCTATGATGGCATTTGATAAAATTTAATGTTTTTTGCTTGTATCATAGTTGTTTACTAAAGATACCAAACACAAAGAATAAGTCAACCCATAAAGGATGTGAACAGGAAACATACCATCAATGGTGGAGGGCAGCAGGGTTGCGACAATCTCCCCCTGACCTTTCTGGTTCTTGTAAAGGAAACACTGGAAGCAGTAGAGGACGGCGCAGCGCAGCACGAACGGCTGCCTCTCGTTCACCATGGACATAAGCAGAACCACGATGGCCGGCCTGAAACCCAAACATCCCAACACATCCATGAAGGAAAACCAGTCAGGAGTGGGTGGAAGCTTCAAAACATGGCGGCCGCGTTTACCTCGGAGGGTTCGACGGGGCGTTGACAGAAGTAAAGTAGTCCTGGTTGACCTGTGACCCCCTGATGACCTCTGAAACTGTGTTTATTGTCTGGGAGGGAAAGCAGACGAATCAGAACTTGGAAACATTTTGGAACGTCTTCACATTTCAGTCATGTTATTAATGGAAAATTCAAGGTATTTTATTGGGATTTGATGCAAAGGACCAACTTGGATCTGAAAAGTGTGGCAAGCATGTGCATTCGCAGCCTAGAATAAACAGAACTCATTATAGCTGCAACCTTGCACATCTACAGACACAAAATATCAAAGCACAGTTAAGACTGTCGCAATTAATCAATTAATCGCATATTAAATTAAAATATTGATGATTAATATTTCTTGAAGAGTAATTTTGTTTTTAATTAATTTTATTTATGGTTTTGGTTTTAAGTAGGTTTTTTCTCCCATTTAAGTTATCGTTTTTGGTTGTGTTGTATTTTAAATATTTAAAATACCTTCCAGCTCCAGTCATACAGTAAGTGTTCTTTACAATATGAAAGTTTATTGGTCTTTGAGAGGGTGTACTTACATTAACATGCCATTACCAATAAATTAATAGAAAATGGTCGAAAAACAATATTATAATTTATCACCATCCATCTGTCCCACCAGGATTTTGCAACTATTTTTGTGATATTTTTACAATCAAAAACACAGATTTTGTTGTGCTACTTTAGAAATATTTGAAATCAGTTACTAAAGTAATTTTTCTTTGCAGGCCTTGTCACAACATGATAAATGTCACATAGTTTTGCCAGGTGGGGTTATGAAGGTATAATCTGAGAATTCTGTTGGGATTATTACCTCTGTGAGGATGTCAGCAGGGACACCGGTTGCCATGAGGATGGTACACAGCTGCTGCAACAGGCCACACTGATACATGCACTTCTGACAGCTGGCTGTGGCTCCAGGTGAGTTCACAGGTGACACCATCACTCGCACCAGCTGGAGTAATATTAAAAAAACAACAACAAAAAAACAGTCATACTTGCTGCTAAATCTAATCTGGTTCCTAATTTAGATTAAAAGCAACAGTTTGTGTGCTACCTGCAACATGAGGTGCAGGTTTGTGACTTTCTGTGCTGACCAGCCGGAGTTATCGTCCCCGACTTCGAACCACGGCTTCATCCTCTGGATGTAGGAACCCTCCTTGAAAAAGTTCTGGTTGGAGCTGTTGTTCTTCAGAAGGTTCAGAAGCAACAGCAAACAATCCTCAACCACGATGCCTGGACACAGAGACGCCAACAGATCAGGAAATGACGAGGAGCCTCCAAGATGTCTGGCTTTAAGTTGTATTATCAACAGTTTCTGGGCTTTCTGAGGAAAATTTTAATTTCCTGTTTGACATTTGCCCCCTCATTTCCAGCTGTAAAATTAGCATGAATCAATTTGGTGAGATTTTAAAGATTTAACTACACAAATTGTGCCCAAAAATACAATTTAAAATTGGTTCTTTGCTAAATTGTTTGGTGTGTTTACAACACTGGCAAATCCTTGAATTACTGATTCAGAACCAGAGTAAAACAAAAAACATCCATTGAAAATCACTAGATGCTGGTTTGAATGTGTGCAAAAAGCAAAACCATTTTAAAATATAAAACTGATGCTCAATGGATGAACAATATGCTGTCCCTTTAAATTCTTTATTTTCGTAAACTATCTTGGTGAAAAAAGCCAAATTCTTATGCTCAAGATTGATCTATAAAAACAAATAAAAGGATAACACATGCAAGATATAAAATAAGCCTAGGTGGTAAATACAAAATCTTCAGAATGTCATCATTTTTTATCAGATTAACCAACAGAATAATCAATAGAGTAAATGATTAATAAAATTATAGTTGGCTGCAGCCCTAAATGCAAGTAGATTTCATCAGTGAGTTAAAATAAATCTCAAGTTTTTAAATGGTTGCTTTTAATTGAAGTTGTAGAGGAAGGATTTTTATTATTATTATAATTCAAAGATCCCTCTCCGAAATGTTTGTGAGACATTACTGGTGAAAGCAGAGAACAAGTCACCATGAAACAGTCATTTTTGCATATATCTACTTATGCCTACCAATGATGTATTTCTCCTGTAAATATGTCATTATATGGAACAAAAACCAACTTTAACCGTTCAGTGGTCTTTTCACCTCCATCACTGCTGCCTTCTTCTGTGATGATATCCAGCAGACGCTCGAAGGCGTTCTCAAACGCCACGATCTTCTGAATGGCTGCGTTGCCTTTGGTCAGCTGCTGAAGCAGCAATAAGCCCTGTAGGAAACGGAAAGCAAACAACATTTAGCGTCTGTCGCAGATCAGTTCAGACATCTACTTTCTGAAGAACTTCACAAATATGCTCACATCATTACGAATTACTTCCCTTGAGTCAGCCAAAAGGTCCATTAGCCTGGAAACACCTACGAAAGGAAATAAATGTATTTCTCAATCAAATATGAATGAAAAAACATCTTTCAAGTAAAGCTGAAACAATTAAAAGGATTAATCGTGATGAATCGATTATTGAAATAATCGTCAACTAATTTAGCAATCTATGATTAATCATTTACTGGAAAAAACAAACCCAAAATCAGCAATTTGGTGGAAAAACATATCTAGAGCAGTAATTAATCCCAAACTGCACATTTAAGATAAAATCATCTTTGTCTGCAAATATGTTTTAGCAAAACATCCTCGAGTGGCACAGTTTTAGCTTCACACAGTTCCTATTTACTAAAGGAATGGCCTGGTATTCCATTTTCAGTATTAAAATGTTTGTTTTCTTATTTAAAAAGGTACAGAATTATTAATTTGCATCTTTTAATGCACTTCTATTACTGTATAAAAAAGGCTTGCGTGGTTAAATAAAAAAATCTGTAGTATATGCCTTTTTTGAATCCGATTAATCGCTAGACCAATCTATTAATCGGCAAAATACTTATGGCGATTGATTAATCGCCATAATCAAAGTGAAATAAGGAGGAATTTGTTAACATAAGAGTGACACCTAAAGGGAGAGAAAGCATGAAGCAGTGGGAGGAAACTCACCCATCGGGCTGACGAGAATAATCCCCTGCACCTGGACACCCTGGTTCTTTAGGAGAGCAGTAAGCAGCTTTACCCCGGGCCAGCGCACATGGAAGTCAAACTCCTTTAAAACAAAAAAAAACAAACAATAAAATCAGTGCACTGAAGTGCAGACACCTCTGCAGCTCAGACATGGTCGGTGTGTTGCTACTGCAGTACCTCCAGCAGGGTGAGGAGCAGGGTTATGTGCTCTGGGTCCTGGATGAATTTCTCTGTGAATTGGGTCCCAAGGTCGTCGGCCTGCTTCTGAGCGTTTTCATCTGGCAAAAGGAAATTCACCATCTCACATAAGATTTTATTTAAATACTCCAACAGGAAGCACACTTTCTGGAAGCTCCCATCTTTAAGGAATATGGTGGTAGTTTATAAAAAGCAGCTCGTCTTTGCTGGTTTCATGATGGAAATGCATCGTAAAAAAGGTTTCTTCCATAATTATGAACAACTATATCAGTTCTGATCTGTGCTGATCTGTCATAAACTGTGTGGCTGAGCCAAGACGATACGGGACGAAATTTACACTCCACTGGACTAGCAACTTTACAAGGTTCAGTATTCGCTGATTTTTTTCTAAGGAATGTAATGAAGTTATTCATGGATTTTTTTTCAGGTAAGTAGAGCGTACCTGAAAAAATTTAGTTTGGGAAGTTAAAATATTTAGGTGCAATGCTACTTCACATGCTATTGGCTGGTCTTTAGAAAGCAGCCAATCAAGGAGCCCCTGTAAATCCACAGATTTTAATAACTTAAAAAGGGAAACATATTTAGAACGTAGATGATCTGAAAAAGTAAATACTTGACAAAGCCAGAGAATAAATAAAAGATAAACTACATAAAATATAAGCATTTACTGGGAAAAACAAAGAAAGACTGAGAACTTTGAGGAAAGATTCAGCAGAGAGCACTGTGGGGTTAGCAAAGCGTTGGTGTTGCAACTCAAACACCTTCCTGGATTTTAGCAAACTTGGTTATGTTTTTAGTAATTTATCAACAGCAAAGTTGCCTTTATTTCAGTAATGAACAAACATAATAACATGGTTTCCTGTGACAGAGAGGGAAGGATGAGAAGGAGGAAATGCTTTTAATTTAAGCCACAGCTGACAGATTCTCATGAAGACATGCCATAAAAACACATCCGAGTAATTCAAATGTTTTTTTAGGATGCTCAAAGTGTAAAAAACACACACAACAAAAATAATAATGAACTCCCTTCCACATCCAAATAAAAAGGAGCATGTATAACTGGCAGGAGTTGGTGGTTAAAAGTGTTTGCATCATGCACAGTAAAAGATTTTTACCTTCTGATTCATCTGTAGGGTTAACACATGAAAGAGAAGAGAGAGACACGAGTCTTTACATGACGCAGTCACGATCCATATATGGTGGAGAGGATGCAGACTGAATGTGGTCCAACTCAACACTTTTACACATGCAAACATAAAACTGAATCTGCAGCTGCCAAACACTGAGGAGGAACAATATTCTCCTATTTTAATAGTGAAACTTTGCAGTAATTTATGCCTCATCTGATGAGATAAAACCAGTAGTACCTTGTTCTTCCTCCTCATCATTGCTGATTACATTGTAGAGTGTGTCCAATGCATATCCCAGGATTTCTGAGTCTGATCTGTTGAATTTAAAAGACCAACATCATTTACTAAATGCATTTCATTTCTAAATTGTGAAAACAAGCAAATATAAACAATTGCTGCAACACACTGCACTAAAACTCCAGAAGCAGGCTTTCTACAGGTCAACATTTAACCTACAAAGAGCCTGTAGGTAAAATCATTGTTTGATCAGCAGAAGATATATTTTTTTTACTAAATAAGGTTCAAAATGGGAAAAGAAGAGCAAAAAGGAAGCCTAGCTGGGCAGCTACTATCAGGTAGCTTGCCACCATCAGCGTGTGAATGACTGAATGTAGCGGACTTGATAAAACACTGTACAAGTACAGGCCATTTGACAATCATTCTCCACATTAAAATGAATCTACCCTACAGATTGAGACTGCTTGGTTTTGTGTGAACAACCTTAAAAAAGGCAGCTTGGATCAAACACTTATTTCCTCCCTCCTGCAAAATCTGTTATTTTGAAATGCATGGTAATATTGCAGAACCTTTGCATACCTGTCGGTTTGCAGAATGTTTATCAAGTGATCCATCGCCTGTGTGCCAACTTCCATGCGATATTTCTGCAAAAAGGTAAAAATTTCAGTTTCTGGAAATAGTACTCCGTCGTACCTTTCAGAAAGATAACCACCTCTTTCTTTATTTTTACCTTTGAGAGGGACTTAAGCGCTCGGACGGCATCTCTGCGGTCTTCTAGTAGTGTTGAGGAGGCGACCCGGTCACACAGTTTCTGAATCTGGTCACAGGGAGAAAAAAACAACAACTAATGATTTGTGAAATAAATTAATTTCTTCTACAACAGTATAGTTTTGGGTATTGGTGTTATATTTAAATAACTTTTGCGGGCTGTTGATAAAGTATGGGTGTATTTTCTTACTCTAAGCCTTAAGAACTTCAATAAATACACTCTTATTTTATTATATTTACTATTTTTGTTAAATCTTGTTTATAGATTTAGATTGCTAGCTCCCACCTCTGTGTTTATAACTATTTATTATTTGACTAAATTCTGTTTAGAATGTATACCCTTGTTCGTATGAGAAGCGCTCTGTAAATAAAATCTGATCATTACATGATAATTATGGTAGATATCGCAAACAATTATTGGTTTTGAAATCAGAAGCACATGTAGAGCAAAAAGCTTCAGTACTTTGAACAGACTATGGTAGCAACACACATCAATACTTTGCTGCAGACCCGCAGGGAACAATCTGCTGATTATGTTTTTAGGTTTACAAAGCGGAATTACCAGTTGATCCATCTCTAGATCTGATCAAAGTTCTTAATAACGTTTTTTCTGCTGGTGATACAGTTTTTGATTCAAATGAATTTTGGATGAAGAATTAGAAATTAAACACTGGTGACAGGAAACTTCTTTTGGCCATTTTCTTCGACACATTTTTAAACAGTTTGAAGTCAGTTAGCAGGTAAATTTCACCCATCAACAGCTAACTGACAGATTTGCTATCTTAGCTATTTAGCATGGCTAGCTTCCTGATTCAGAAAGGTCTGTCTCTCATAAGTAATTTGAAAGCTATAAGGAAAAATAAATAGAGATTAACATTAAAATACAAGTGTACGTTAGTGTGCATACATTATTGAGCAATGTGTTTTTACTTTAGGTGAAATGTATGAGCCACAGACCGGACAAGCAGCTAATTGATTAGCATCCCTACCGTCTCCGCTCCTGACGGTTGCGGCCCGGCAGTCTGCCCTCCCATCACTCCCCTGAAGAAATTCATCCTGAATGTTAAATATCCAACGTTTCTAAGTGTTTAAAGGAAGAACCTTGTGCCTCAGTGACAAGAAAGCGTTTATAAAAACGAGAAAAGAAGGGCTTTGGTCGAATTTCCTTTACTGACCGAGCCCCGGAACACAAATGAGGCTAGTGCGCATGCGCGCAGACGTGGCGATACGTGGCCGATCAGAGGCTGAAGGAGTTGATTATTTAAAGGGCCAGTACACTCATCAATTTTTAAAAAGCTATTCCTACCTGGATTGGTTTTAAAAAGTATTGCAATCTTTAGAGTTAATATTGTTTCTTTTGACTTATATGCTATGAAATAAATATTTTAAACCAAAGCCTCTTCAGAAAACATTAGTGCTGGTATTGAACTAATTTTCTTACCAGTCCTAACGAATATTGTGAAGTGAACCAGTAACAAAATTTGTAATGATCCAAATTAAAATTATTTCTCCGTTAGCGTCTAATGACACTGGTTAAGGAACTTTTGTTTCCCTAATAACTCCTCAGGTCAGACTAATTGTTTTCTAAATTAGTAGAAAGAAATTTCCAAGAAAGTAGAGTTACTAATTTCAGACAGCATCTTAACTCCCATGCAAATAAAACTGACTATGAATCTTGCATCACGTTCCAGCACTAAACAATGAGATAATATCAGAACTTTTGTTTAGATGCAGGTCCAGTGAAGCATTTAAAAGTGGACGAATAAACAAACGCAATTATTTTACCACTGATAGTGAAATTTGGGTTTTAAGTTCAGAAAAAGATACCAGAAGACATAAATGTCATATCTTAACATTCTGTCGTTTCTATTTTAGGAACTGATATTTATCACAATGGTTTACCCTAACCCTTCATATCAATCAATCAAATTTTATTTGTATAGCACATTTCAGCAGCAAGGCATTTCAAAGTGCTTTACATCATATCAACCACAGAAACACAAAGTCAGCAAGTGGGGGGTTCTTGCTTTTGCATCCATAAAAGGTTTACCGGTTACACTCCTACTGTGTTATATGGAACGAAATGCCTATTGGTAGTTTTATTCCCGCTCACAATCACAATCATATGCAAAATAACAGTCCTAACAACATGCACAAATTATTCAGGTAGGCCATAGATTAATCATACTTTAATCAAAATCTTAGAATATTATTTTATCAGTCAAGTAATTGTAGTTTTATTTGTATCTGGCTAATTTACATTCATGTGAAAAGATGTTTAATATTGAATTTCAAGATGTTTTCAACAATTAGACGCACATATTTATTCAGATTTTAAAAGTTTAACAGGTAGTTTTATTAATATGTTCTGCCTCCTTTAAAGGTATTGCAGATCTTCTATAAGTATAAAAGATTCTTTATAAAATCAAGAAAACCCTGAGCAACCTCTTCATGAGACTGTTCTACAACAGACCTTCTTCAGTCAGAGGCTTCTTCAGACTGCCTGGAATACAGACTGCTGCAGGAGAGCCTTCCAAGTTCTTCAACTTTAAAAAAGAAAAAATCTTGAATAAAATTGGTTACATTTAATTTCACTGGGATCAATAAAGTATGTTTTTAACTGATTTGTATACATTATCTGAGAGTTCACAGTAATCCTGGATCTAAGATGTGACACAGGATGACTGATGGGACAAACCTTGCAAAGGCATCCAGAACATTACAACCACAAAATTCTATTCATTTTATTTGATAAATACAAATTATAAACATCAACCTGGCTGTAATCTTTGTTCCCAGGATGCTTTTTATCAGAAGAGCTGATTAAAACTTGTCAAGTCTGCAAAAGACTTCAGAATACAAATGCACGCCACATTTTTCAGATTTTTACATTTTAATTGCTATAAAAGAAAACAAGGTATCATTTTTCTTCACAATTATAAACTGTTTATCACATGAAAGCCCAACAAAATGCTTTGAAGTTTGTGGTTATAATGTGAAAAAAGGCAAAGTAAGCATAAAATTTAGGAATGCTGTGTATCTTTCATACAGGCGAATCAAATACATTTATTACATCACAGGAAGGAGAAAAAAAAAGAAACATTTTAACATTGTACGACCTGCAGATGTCACTCACTCATTTAATTTTTAAAACTTCAGCACCACCTCTAAATTAGCTGTAAACACGACAATGTGAGCAGAGCTGTTATCAGTAGTTTATTGTATTTAAATCCAACACATTCGGGATTGCAAAAGCGGGAAAATAAATGAAAATCTAAACTAGAAACAACAAAAGATTTAAGAACTCTCCACTTGCACTAGAATGAAAGTTAAAGGGTAAACACAGTAAAACTATGATGGCAGCCAGCTGTTCACCACAACTGCTAATGCCGGCAAGGCATTTCTATTTTCACTCGGAAAAGGCTGGAATGGTTCGTTTTAATGAGGGGGGAATAAATTCAGATTCACTTTTATCTTGGACTGGATTTGGACACAAAAGAATAATCTGGGAAATCTACAGACTGGAACTTTAACAACTTTTCCATTAGTAATATGTATTGTTCTGAAAGCATGATGGCTCTTCTTCACCCTCTCTCCTCATGGACCACTGCTGTAATGCTAACAGCCATGACTGGACGCTGCTATGATGACAACTGTAAAGTCCAATTAGCTTAAAGCCTGTTGTGACAACTGCAACAAGTCCAGCTGTAAAACTGACAGCTGTAAAGTCCAATTAGCTTACAACCATGGTTTTAAGCTACTATGACAGACGTACAAGCCAATTAGCTTAAACCAATGACTGTGAGTGTGACTGTGTTACAGCCATGGCTGTAAGCAACAGTAAGTTGAATAAGTACAGTTATCTGTAAAATTTACACCTGTAAAGTCTGATCAGCTTACAGAAACGGCTGTGAGCAACTATGACAGATGTAAAATCCAATTAGCTTACAGCCACATCTGTAAGCTATTATGAGAGTTTAAACAAGTCCAGCTGTAAAATTGACAGCTGTAAAGTCAAATCAGTTGAAAGTTGTGATCTAATGACAGATGTAAAGTTCAATTAGCTTACAGCCACTTCAAATATTGAGAGTAATGCCACAAGTGAGAGCAATCATTTCCACATTTTGCCTTTTCTATTGCTGGAGAAATTTTCTTGAAAGTCCTGTTGTTCAGATTGTCCCAAGAACCTTAGAATTAGTGCAACACCAGCCAGACGAGGAAGACCAAAGTATATTTGTCAAAGAATAAGAAAAAAAAAAGAAAAATGCTACATCATTTAACTTTTCCATTTCAGTGCAACACAAAATAATCACAAAAACATAGAGAAATTAAACGCTCACGTCTTCCTTTCCCCATCGGAAACCGAAGTCTTCCCTCCCTACTGGATGATTCAAAAGCAATAAGTTGATCCCGTTCAGATGAGCGCAGCGCTGACTAATTTGGCCGTAAGCAGGAAAAACAAAACACAAAACGACTACATATGAGCACAGTGAATGATCAGCATATGAAAATACAAATGCATTGACAATAGAAAAATGTCCACAATTATTTACTCGACTGAAGGCTGCAGGTACAAAATTGTTGGGAAACTTGTGAGTCCAAGGATTATCCAAAGTGCTGCCATGAGGTGCAAAAATTAAAAGGTTTAACAGTAAACCAAGCCCACGTCGAGCCCGATCTGGTAAACCAGGGATTAAACATTTCATCGTCACCGTTGTTACTGTACCTTTTGTTGTTGGGAAGGGGGAGAAAGTTCCTTAGATGCATTTACTAACCATTTAACAAAACTGCAGGCACCGGTTGTCTCTACAAAACCCAAAAGAATACAAATTACAGCAAAGAAAAATGTACAAAGCTCACAGCAGATCATCTTAGTCGAACAGTACAGAAAGAGTGAAATCTGCCCCTGAAGAACGCAAATTCTATGAATACTGTTATTTCCGTCTGCTCCCAGCAGAGAATAGTTCAAAAAGGAGCAGCTCTTTTCACCCCGAACTGCTTTGCTCTTCAGTAAGACTTGAAAAGGTGAACTAGAAGGCACCATCATGCTTTTTAACTTTTCATTAAAATTGAGTCGAGAGAAAATAAAAATTATACACAGAAAAGCAAAGCATACAGTAAACCGTGATTTTTGCTGTACATTTATTCGGTTACTCCGCACTCATGACAGAAAGGGAGGAAAGGTTTCGCTCATCCCCGATTTGCAGTCAAGAAAAACAAAAAGCTGGAATCAAAATATAAACAGCAAGCCGCCATCATCCATCTGTTGCTCCTCTGTCCTCCCTGCCCCACTCACTCATTTGGTAAAAGGGCAAGTCCAGAATGAACTTAATTTACAAATGACAAAAAAATAAAAATAATGTTGTAGATTTGCTTGTCCATCCAGCAGCGACTGCAGCGTAGTTTTGGGTCAAACATTGGAGAAATGCATCGGTCACAGCAGCCAGGCTGTTTCGCTTCTCTCCAGCCGCAGTCCAACGAGAACGACAACGTAACGAGACAGAAGTACCTTTAGTGCATTATGCAATTCTGTAGCAGTGGCCTCTATTTCTCTGAAAACAGGAAACGATGAAAGGCTTTTCCTCTGAAACTGCAACCAATTCTGCACCTCACTCTTCCTCGACAATGGGCAGAAAACTACAATATAAAATGTGCAATTGAGGAATTTCATGAATCAACACCTCAAGTTTAAGTCAAGGTTTATAATCTCTGAAAGTGATAGGCTGCACTGCTGTAGATTAAAAGTCTCATCAGTCCCTCCTAAATGTGGCAGATTAGTCCTGCTTGGGTTGCCTTTATTCACAAATTGACAAATTCAAGTTTGAACTCTTGAAATACCCCCCAAAAAGGATGCTCAGCTCACAACTAATCAGCGAACAATTTTTTTTTTTCTGTTTGCTTGTTTTGTCTATTTCACAAAGTGGCTGACAGACTGTCACATTCCAAAGCAAGAAGAGGAAAAAAAAGCCAAAAGAAAAAGAATACACCACCAAATATATACTTTATACATTTATGAGTACGGCTGAGGATGAGGAACACGATACTACTTCCACCCTACAGGTGGCGCTCTTCTCAGCGGCGCTGCGGGGTGAAGCGATTCTCCCCCTGCCCGCCAGAGCCTCTTCCGGGACCCATGCTGGGTTTGGGGGCCATGCCGCCTCGGGGCGGCGGGCCCCTCCCGTCGCGTTCGCGCATCATTCCGGGTCCCACGATGCCTCGCGGACCTCCCGGGCCCCGGTCGCTGCGCCGCATGTCCCGACGGTCGTCTCCGCCTCGGGTCTCCCGCTCGCGCACGGCCCTCGTCTTCTTCTCCTCCACGTTCAGACGCACCTCACCTCGAAACATGATGGGCTGCAGAAAGAGGGGGGCAGTCACTACACTGGAACTGGGTTTGCACACAGGTTGGTCTCAAACTCAGTTTAAGCTGCATCACTAAATCTTATTGCAGGAGATGCAAATCTTCAAGGCCCAAATGTGGCGCTTTTGTTCACACAGCAGGCAAATGTGACTCAGATCCAACTCCCCCCCAAAAGAAAGCCGATTTCTGTCTAGGACAGTCACAATAAATCAACTTATTGCATGATAAAACAAATTCAATCATTTTCATTTGGATGATTTATCGTTTTTTCTACCAAAACCTGGACGACAAAAGTCTTGAATCTGATGCTTTGGTTCAACTATTCTTTCTTTTTTAAATTAAGAATTTTGTTTACAGACACTTCATAAGTTATTTTAATTTTTATTTCTATTTTGTTTATTTTATATATTTGACATGTCTTCCAGTTCCAGTTTTAAATGTTCATTAGAATTTAAAGTTTATTAATCTTTGAGAATGCATTTTTCTACATGAAAGTATTAATCAGGATAAGCCAAACCCTGTAAATCTGGATATAAACAACGGCTGAACATTATAAATATGAAAATGTGACAGTAGCTTATTGTGTGAACAAACTTATTCACATGTCTTCAACTTAATTTCTTATTTGATAGAAACTCAGCAATTGCAAAAATGTGTTTTTTGGACATTATTGTAATATGAAAAAAGATTTGCTCACATTTATAATAGAAACAAATGTTTCTATTCCGACTTCACATCCAAACAGAAGTTGAAGTCAAAGGTCCACAAAAGGCTATTTCTATTATTCGTGTTTTCTTTTTATTAACTTTCTTTGTCTTATGATCATGCAACAATACTGTCAGCTCCCCTTCTGAACAGACTTTAAAGTGAGTCCATAGACCAAGGCGTCCATCATTACTTCTGTAAACCGTGTGCTGCTGTGTGACGTCTACATTCTTCTGTGTATTCGGGTCACTTTGAGGTTGTAAGCTGTTGACACAGAAGTCCGATTCAGGTTTCATTTAATTAGAAGTATTAAGGAGAAGAAAAAGAAAAAATCACAATAGAGCATCAACACCTGCTGTGTGAACCTAGTCTAAGGAACCAATCCTTCACATTAAAATTTCAGGCTTTAATCTGAAGTTTTGAGAACCACAAAATGTTTTCTAGAAATTTAAACCTGCTTGAATACACTTCACTGTGTTAGTGGGAGAACCGGACAAAAACTATGCAAACTGACATTGATTTTGCTTGGCAACAGTGGTTTATAACGGCTTATGCTGCTTTGTGATGTTTTTTAAAGGGTGCACCAAATTTATCTGCTCCGATTTCCTTATTTTTGGGAGATCGGTGGTCGGCCAATACTGACATGTGAAGCCGATCTTCTCTACCTCAGCAAAGGTCTAAAAATCTTCTGCTCCTCAGTGAGAAGAGGGACCGGCCCACTGGGTCATGTCTGCACATTTGCAGTTAACTATAGTCATCCCACTGTTGCCAACTAAGTATCTTTCTTGCCATGGTTAGCAACATTTCAAACAAAAAAGTGTTATCTGTCAAACTCAGTATTGGCAGGTCGGGCTTTTTAAAGATCAGTAATTGGCAATCTGCCAGAAAACTGGAATCAGTGCACCCCTAGTTTTCTTCTTCTCTTGAACTGATTTTAGGGACAGCTGTAGCAGTGAAAAATGAAATAAAATCTGGAAACAGCAAAGTTCACAAATGATTCAAGCACAACATTCAGTATGAAAGCAGTGAATAATCTACACACAAACACTAACAGGTAATGGATATGAAGAGACAACGAAGAGTTCAGCTACTTAAATATGTCACCACACCACCACCAAATGAAAGTGGGTAATGAAATGTTGATACATGCCCCTTCTACCTTAGCCCCCAGGATTCTCTGCACAGGATCAGAGTCATCAAAGACCACAAATCCAAAGTTGGGCAGCTTTCCACCGACCCCCTTGGTGTTGATTCGCAGCTCCACCACGTTGCCATACGCTACGACAAGACAGACCAAAATGTTTCAGTCGGGAGTGCCGGATGAGCGCTACAGAAACTGAGGATGAGGAGGATAAAAATAAGCGTACTCATGAAGAACTCTTTGAGCTCGGCCTCGTCGATGTCGTGCGGGAGGTTGCCGACAAAAAGCTGATGGCTGTCAGGGTACCGCACGATCCGTCTGCCGTCCATGTCTCCAGATTCAACATCTCTTCCACCTGCAACTCAGCAAATCATCCTCGTCACAAATGAATCCTCTTTTTACACTGCAAAAAACACAGTCTTACCAAGTATTTCTGCCTAGATTCTAGTGGAAACATCTTAATACACTAACTTACAAGTAACTTTTCAGCAAGAAATAAAAGCTAATTTTAAGTATAATTTCTTGGTATTAATTTTATTTGACTGCCAGATTATTTCACTTATAACAAGACATTTTCCCCATGTTATAAGTGAAACAATCTGCCTGTGGAACTAGTACTTTTTCATTAATATTTAGGAATTATTGACTTAAACTAAGCTCTAATTTCTTACTGAAAAATGACTTGTAAGTTAGTTTGTCTTATTTCACGTTTTCTATAGTATTTGTATTAGAAACTAGAGAAAAATACTTTAGACTTAGTTTTTTTGCAGTGAAAATGGTGTGAAGTCAGATAAAAGCAGAGCAAGCAGCGGATTTCTATACCTTTGTTGACAAAACTTAGGTGTGGTTTCCCCGTTTGTGACTCTGAAGATGGAACACCGTCTGATAGTGACAGAGACGTGCGGATAGTGAAAAGAAGAAATAGAGAGGAAGAGAAAGGAAGTGGGTAGAGAGGTCATTACCGGGTCGGGGACCTCGTTGGGTGAAGGTCGGTCTGTCACGGGTCCTTTGGTCTCTGGGGCGGAGAGGAGTTGCCTGCGTCTCCTGCTTGGCTTCAACCCGGGGCTGAACAAACATGACGTTAAAATAAATAAACATGACATCTACCAACTTTCATTTAAAGATAAAGATCAGGTTATGCTTGGGGATTTTAAATCTACGAAGAGATTTCCTTGATTTTTGTCTCCACAGTTGTGTGATTGACTCAACTAAAATGGTTCCTTTGTAGCATCTAAACTGATGTAATAAGTTTATTTTCTTGAGTCATTTTCAACCCTTCCATACACAAGACAGATAAAAAATGCCTAAATTTTATTCATTTAACTTTTTTTAAATGACAATTTATTTTGTGATAAACATAAAATCAAATTCACCAAATTTACAAAAAAACCCGAACAACACCACATGATGATGTTCTCCATTGTGAGACAAGTACCACCAATTGGCTGGACCTCTGCTGAATTAGATCTGTCACTTAAAAGGAGGCGAATATTTATGCAGTCACTAATTTTATGCTAAATATTTATATTTAATTACTATTTTGTGGAAAATCAGTTCTCTTTGACCTGAAAGACAGATTTTGTCAATTTGATCAAAAACGCCAAATTGTGTTAATCATGATTAAGTTGCACAAACATCCAAGTGGGTAAATACTTTTTACTGCCACTGTATCAAATTGAAAAGAAAAAAGAAAACAGTCTTTTGTCACTAAATTGCTAAATCTATAATTGAGCCGACTTCAGCAAGGGTTCTTTTTAATCAATTTAGATGACCAGGGTAAGCTATTTAAACATACAAACCCTTAGTGACAATCTAGATTATTTACTTTAATCTTTGGCTCTATAAAAACCAAATCCAGGAGACAATCATAATTTTTGATCAAATGATAAATGCTGGGTTGACATGAACACGGCTCCACACGCCACCCTTTTGTACAGAAAAACAAAAAAACAAACAACAAAAAAAACAGAAAATAGCAAATCTAGTTTTACAATGATTAACAAGACTCTGGGCCAGATGTTTACCTGTGAGCTTGTAGCTTTAAGAACATGTGGAGAGTGTCCAGAGGAGGTGACTGTGCCAGAAGGAGGCAGGTTTTTACTGGTCACCGAAGCCCAGGAGAACGGCTGCAATAAATGCAACGACGCATCGTTAAGGCTGCACCAACCATGCGCCATAACACAACTTCAACTGCTGGACCGTTCAGCTCAGCCGTTACATCGTAACGTCGGTATAAATTCACTACATTATAATTATACCAGTGGTCTAAAACTCCATTTTTCCAGGGCTGGTGTCCTGCAACTGTTAGACATCTCTTTGCTTCAGCACACCTGGCTGTAATACTGTCTAGTTAGCAGAGCTATGTAGCGCTGAACTGCATGCTAGTAAGGCAGTGTCGCCATTTAATTCAAGTATGCAGGATCCTGGCCCTCGAGAAATGTAGTTTAACTCCTGAATGAGACTAATGAAAAAACAAGGATGTTTCCTCAACGTTTTCTTGTAAACTAGAAGTCCTTCTTCTCAGCTGCAAGTAACGATTATTTTAGTAATCGATCAACTGGATTTAAAAAAAGAAAAAAGAGAGATATTCTACAAGTTTTTCATTTAACTACTTAAGCCTTTTCAATACCAGATTAAAAATACATTAACAGATGAAAAAATTAATTACATTTCTTTTTTAAAATATGAAAATAAACATTTTATTGTCTAAAATGCAACAACATTCCTTTATTGAATCTGAACTGGGTGAAGTTAAACTATTCCATCTTAAGGGTTTTGGTTAAAACATAATTATAGAAAAGGTGTTTTTACCTTAAAGGGGCAGTGTTATCTGCTATAGTGCCATTTTGTAGCACAGCCTAGTAACTACGTTACCTTCAGTTGTTATAAAAATGCTGTATATATCAAATATGACAGAAGAAACTTGACATTTCAAGCCTTGAAGTTGGACTTCTGTCTCTTTTAAAACTCCTGCTCTTTCTGAAACTCCACATTCCCCCGTTTTTTTTTTTAAACCAGCATTTCACTGGGAAGTACCTCCTATAATGAGCTCAGCAGATACATAGTTCCACCAGGTGTTTGCTAATTGCTGCTGGCTAGTTTGAAAGAGCTGAGTGAGTAAGTTAAGGGGTTGTTCTGGGAAGTGGAAGCTTGTTAACTTGTAATCTGCTGCTCAGGGGAGGAGTTATGCCTCAAAGGCAGAGCTAAGTCCAGGTGTTTTGCACAGCTGAATAGATGCCATGGATATTAAAGGATTTCTCCAACATGTATGAAAGAATCAAGGCAACACTTCAAGTATGTTTTTGATGAAGGAAAAGCATTATAGCATGATGTAAAGCTAAAAAATATCAATCTTACATAATACTACCTCTTTAAATTTAAAATGTGTATATATTTTTGTAGCTTTGGCTTAATTACTGTTCTTAATAGGGTTTTGTTTTCCCCACCAGATGACCGACTGTTGGTCTGTATATGTCAGTTAACAATTAGTTAACCATTCCAATAATTGATTAATCACAATTAATCCTTTCAGACCTACATACAACTGATTAATTAGATTTTTTTTTTATTATATTTGCTTAGGAAGACATAACATTTACAGTAAATCCCAGTAAATTCTGATGTGGTGCGGTTTGAATGAGGCAAATCAACCAACCTTGGCGGGCTCCTGAGCGTTCGGTGGAGACTCCACTGGTGCCGGTGAAGGCGTCTTCTCCTCCATTTCCTCTATTGCCTTTTCTTCTACCTCAGGTTTAACCTCCTCGACCTTTGGCTCCTGCTCAGGTTCTGGTTCCGGTTCTGGTGCTGGCTCCTCCATGGGCTCCTCCACACCATTACTACAGGGAACAATTCAGAAAGTGGTCAAATAATGGAAATAGTCAAAATTGTCAAAAATATATTTTAAAACTAAAAATCCCAAGTACCCCCCAAGAAATATCACAAATTGAATATTGTAACTCATATCATCCAAGTATCTTCAAACAGTCATTGTGGACGTTGTCTATAACAATCAAAAGTTTTGACAAAAACTTGAAATTACCATAATATTGTCATTTTGAGACCATTTCCAACCTATATAAAGATAACGTATAACATTGAAACTGGACAAAATCCTCCAAACAACTGAAACAATAAATACAATGAATTATGAAATCTCTTTATGCAAAATTGCCCTTCAATATTTATCATTGATCTCCAACATGGAAAAAAAGGCATAACTGCAATCTGGGAATTTGTATAAAAAACAACAAAAATAAAAAACTTGTAAATTAATACGTCCTTTTTCTTTAAACCTTTGTCTGGCCATGAGGTTAGAAAGCGGAGTAGAGAGAGATGTTGGAGTAGGGGATAAGAGCCTTGTCATTATGATGCATAGAAGAGATGGACTGAACTTCCTCTTCCTCTCTCTACATCCATGAAGCCTCTTTTTAAACTCTGGTCAATCATTTTGAGTTTCAGGCATTTTCTTTAACTTTCCAGATGCTAATCAGCTGCTCCCACTTTGTTGTCACCTTAACGCATCACAGCAACTGTTCAAATTTCAGAAGGTAAACGCACGGCATCCAAAACGAAAGGGAATTATTGTCCAAACATGCAACGCCTCAATGAAGGAATAAATCAGAGCTGCTCCAACATCCTGCCACCATAAGTGCCATAATTAAAGAATTGAATTCCTGAAATCTGAAACTGAAATCGAGACTCATCCGCCCAGGCAACATTCTTCCAACCTGTTTTTGTTTAATTTTTATGAGCTTGTGTGAAATGTGGCCTCAGCTTCCTGTTCCAAACTCACAGCAATGGCAGCCAGATTGGTTTCATAGCCTGTTTGAACCTTCTCCTCTGACATCAGTAAGACATTTTTAATACATACATCTTTGTGGTGCTTTTATACAGAGTCCATTGTGGAACAAAGGTGGCTTTTTCTTGAGTTATCTTGCAAAGGTTTTGCGTTTCCTTTGCGATAGATTTGGCATTCTTTCTTAATAATGCACCTGATGGCTCATGTAAGGTTTTTGTAAGAATATTCTGTGTATGTTAATATCTTGAACATACACTAATACATCCATTTTCAATCAGTTTTTTGCACCAAAGAGTTAAGAATGTATAAACACATTTCCACTGAGGCTCTTAAAATATATTTGCAATTTCAAATTGACATTTAGATCAGGGTATATTTGTTAATTTATTGCAAGGAAACGCAACAGAAAAGAAATTCCTGCATGGCCCCTTGGTGCTTTTATTCTGAAAAAACAGCCCATCTGCCACCACTAACGACTATGCCACATTGAAAGCCACTTAACTTTCCTTATTCTGATCATTTGAACCTTATAAGTCGTCTTCATCACGTCTAGATGCCTAAATGTTTTAAGCTGCAGCCATCTGATTGGCCAATCGAGATGTGTCCTATATACTGGCCAATAAGTTTAATTACAAATATTCACCATTTACTCTCATATAAACAAATGAAAACTACATTCTAACCACATCAATCATATTTATTACCACATATTTTTGTAGAATGATTATTAACCCAATACTAAATTTTAATTTCTGCTGTAAAGTTCCTGCAGACAGACCTGCCATAAATAAACCTAGCTGGTATTCATCAGGCTGGTAAACTAGTTTTCCATGCAAATGATTGGCCTCTCAGGGAGCAGCTAATGCTGCGCATTTCCTCTCTCTTTCAACGCCACATTAACTGAGTGAATCATTCCAGTCAGATTTGTTAAAAAATGTTCCCCTTATTGACTGGAGACCTGCGTCTGAAAGCTGTGGAAAGAGTTTCTAGATCCATCCTGTTGCATTAAGTGTTCATTCATTTAAAACTCTGTCAAGTTGTCATTAAATAGAGCAGCAGCCATGCTTTCACAATGTTTGTCCTGAATGGCACCAAATCTTAAAAAATAAATAAAAAATAGCAGCAACGATGCCAATATTAAGGATATTATCAATAAAGAGGAGCAGCAAAAGCAAATGAGGTGGAATAGCAGTAATTCACTACAACAGACATTGTCATCAAGGACATGTTACTGTGGAAGATCGTCTATGCTGCCCAGAAAATGAGCTATTAGCATAATGAGACTGTCAGACAGCAACAGTATACAGTCAGAGGCCTTGTTAGGTGTGTTGTGAGACTGACTGCTACTGGAGGTCCTTCGTACCCACAGCATATCGTTAAAAATACTTCGATGATATGAGTTAGGACAACATTTAATTTCCCTTTTGGATAAATTTTGACTTGAAATAATCAATAGTTATAGCTGATTTGAAGAGACAAAAACCCAATATAACGCTTCTTTAAACCACCTTGTACCAATAAGTATTAACGTATCAATTATTTCGGCTGTATCGAAATTATAATTTAGATTGAATTAAGACACAACTGGATATGAATTAATTTTAGATTCTACATAAATTTGACTACTTTGTCATTGTAGGACCTTGAAATTATATTTATACTGGTGTTACATATTTAAACTGAATTATAAAATGGAATAAAAGAAAATAAATATTTATTAACCAGAAAAAGAAAAAAAAAAACAATCTTCTTCCACTCTGACTCTCATAATGACTTTAAGACTTGTTCCTGTAGCTAATTGAATAAACAATGGTATAGTTGGCAACTTTAGTTGCTCATATATATGGTACTTTCTTACGCAACAGGGTGAGCTTCATAGTAGGTGGTGCTGTTGGGACTTTCCTGAAGCGGCTCGGGGGACGCCTGCCTCTCCTCCGGCTCCTCCTCAACCTCTTCCTCTGATTCTAGATGAGTCGAAGAAAATGAATCAATGACCGGATGTTTTTATTTATTCACTTTGATAAACATTGTATGGATGTAAATTAATTTTCCATCATGTAATAATCATTCAAAACAAGTTTACCTTCATCAAGCTCAGCCTCGGAGTCTCCAAAGACTTCGTCCTCATAGCAGAAGATGTCGTTGTGGACGTAGAACTTGTTCGCCACTGAACCCTAGCGACAGAAAATATTTTTCGTACTTTGTTTGGTTAAGCAAGCGATCTCAGGAAATAATCTCTTGAGCTTGACTTTACTGAACATAGAGTAATAAAAAAACAAACCAAGTTATATACAAAGAAAATAAATTTAAAACAAACGCAAACAAAAGAGGAACAATAGTAAGGTGTATTGACATGTTCAAATGAGAGGGTAGAAGTATGAACTTATTTTTACACTCACCCCTCATATCTTTAGCATCATCCAATAAACTACTATTCACATCAACTTGGTTTTAACATTCTTAGTATTTTCCATGTCCATACCTATAACTAGTGCATTCATATTTGCATGCCAGAATAAGCAAGCATCATTTTTAACATGTTAAAATCTTTCTAAATCAATATACAATACTACAATAATAATTGACAACATCAATAGTTACAATACATTGATAAAAGCAGTAATGAGTAATTACTTCTCATATTGATACTCAGTTAGGGTAATCTTAAATGACATTTTAAACCGTTTGTTTGGACATTGGTTGATTGCCTGACATAAAATCTATGTCTTGTAGTTATGATTTTTGAACTTTTAAATTCACATTTTTCCTTAAATAATAAACACTTTCCTTTTTTAAGGAAAACTTTTGAATTAAATTATTTTTGGCTTTCAGCAAGATAACTGATATTTCACTATGTCAGCAAATATTAACAGTTTAGATTTTATGAATAGGGTATTTGTATAATCCAAATAACTACACTTATCAATTACTATTACTGCAATGTTATTAATGATTGAAATCAAGCTCTGTATTGTTGCACAATAACTCAAATAAGTTAAAACTAGGGAACAAGCCAGGACACGTTTGGCTTTATTTTATATCTAATTTGAGGTTTCCATGTTATTTTATGACCAGTAATGACTGCAAGTAATCTATAATCACTCTTTCAACTCAGTCTTGAACATGTAAATTGTCCTGTATGATTGAGCCACTCACCTCTGGAGCAAGTACGAATGTTTGCATGAATTTCCTCATCGGTTGGCCGTTGTTGGACAATTCTCCGAGCACCTGCACCACGACTCCATCACTCAGCGTGGCGTGAGCGTCAACATGCCTGATTTTTGTGTGGCATTCACTGAACTGCAATGACATGACCTTCTTGTGGATTTCCTAAAACCGCATAAAGAGAAGAAAAAAAAAAGTTGAGACAAAATGGCTACTAAAAACATCATCATTCAATGCCAGAGAATGCTGAGAATATTCTGTTCACAACAATTCATCTAATAGTAATAAGTTTTTTTTAGCATATTGTTCATTATTCAAACGTAGAATGGCATTTTCCAAAGCCAAATCTCAATGCATCAAGCACTTTAAAATAAAATCACTGGACTGTGGTTCTTACCGCTTGCCCATACACAGCCTCTGCCAGCTTCCCACTTGGATCAATTCCTCCATGAACGTATGAAGAGTTCCTCCCATAAAACCTAATGACAAAACAGTTAAGAGTACACACAACACTTATGGAGTACATGTTCACAAAAACTCACACATTACATTGAAGTAATTACCTGTGCAGAAAATCGGGTGCCTTGTTCAAAAGTGTGTAATACTGCCTCACAAACTCCCGCCCTACAAGCAGGGGACTTGGCTTCTCCATCACCATTTCTTTGGTAAACAATATTAAGTGCTGAAACAGAAAAAAGGGAGCAAAATTTAATTGCTGTCCAGTGAAAAAGATTCATTACAGTAGACTTTGATGTTCTGGTCTGAAAAACTTGGATCTGATTATTCATATTCTGAATGTTTCAAAAACAATTTAAGTTGTAGCTAGATGCTAGACAGAGGGGCTGGGTTTTTATTGGTGGTACTGGGACACCAATAAAATGTTTCTTCATACAGGAAATGGCTCCACAATATTCGATTTTTCATTTATTAAGCATTTACTCTGGACAAAAATGTTATACGTGGCTGGTTAGAGAACCTGGTCTAGATTCTAAAGTTCAGAGAGTCGTAGAAACATTGGTGTTGGAAAAAAACGAGGAAAATATGGGTTTATCTCAACCTGTATAGTCACCACAATACAGATTATGGCAACATTAAGTGTTCATAATATTATGCAGAACATGTAATCTTAAAAAAATGAATCACTTGTCAATCCTGAACATTTTAACCAATACCAAGATAAACATTAATTCACTATTGGATACAGGGGACAAACCAGCAGTAAAATGTGAGAAAAATGGTAACTTGAAATGAAAGCGTGAAGTAACCCGGAGCAGCTGGAAAAACCCAAAACTCGTTTTTAAATCAAGGTCTGTTTATAATTGAACTTTCAGGTGAATTAATCTACATCAAGCAAACCATCAACAAGGGTGTGTTTGCCCATATAGCAAAAGAGAGTACAGGATCGGGTATTCCAGATGTGTCCTACTAATAAGAAAAATATTTTTTTGTCCGGTTCCGTTTTTAAACCAGGTTTTACCTGTAATACCACATACAGGCAACAACATCTGACCCAATTTAAATCAAAATAGCTATTAAGCATGCATCATTTACAGTTTCATACTATAACATTAAAAAAATTACATGTCAACTGTCAACTTGTAGCATTTAACGAAAAACAATTACCTTCAAAATAAATAACTGATACATTTTACTAGCTATAACTTAATGGCAAGTCAATTGACAACATCTGATAAGAGTTGTTGGTACTACAGTTTAAATGAACACGCAATATAGAATAATAAATCTTTGTGAATCTACATCATGAAAGCTTTCTCAGTTGTGTCTGGGATAACAGGAATACATTTTCCAGCCAGTAAAGGATCACATCAGGTGTTTTCTTCTAACAAAAACACTTTCACTTTTTTCATTTTTGTCTGTGACCTAATTTACCAAATAGGTAGTGGAATCTAAGAATTGTTTTCCAGTACTAATGGCTTTGAAAGAAAAGCTGACCCCCTAAAATATTAAATTTTAATACATCTTAAAAGCTATATAGCAAGATTCTAAAGTTTATATGTCATTTGTAGACAATTTAATTCAGGGCTTACAGGTCATAACTTTTGAGAGACAGGTATAATTATAATTCTGACTATAAATCAACCCTGCATTACAATAACTGGAAGCTTACTGAATAAAAAGATGAGAAAAATCAAATAGAACATAATTTAAACATCCAAAACTGAACGGTCACGTAAAATTTCTTCACAGTGGCTAACATGTTAGCCATCATTGAACTGCGCCATCAGATTCGGGCTAGAAGACAAAGAGGGGAAACCGGCTGTAGATGAAAAGAGGAAGCGACCTGTGCAGTCGTTCATGTTCTTAAGTAGGTACAACGATCTGTACTATAATTAAAACATCGCTTTTAAAGCTGCGTCACACACCTGAGCAGCATTTTTATGTATAAATAAATGGCCTGGTGCTTGAGGCCTTTCATGTATTCGCCTGACAACACTTTGGCACATCTCGCACATTTGTCGCATGTTCACAGACGACATGACGTGACAGATTCACGTCTTTCACGAGTGTCCTCAGGTAGGAGAGATTTCAGGTGAAGAGTGGCAACACTGCGTGGTAACCCTACATCATCCAGATGGCATACAGGGAGACTGTTGGTGCTAATAAATCGGCCTTTTCACTGTCGAAACAACAGCAACTCTGAGGTTGCTACTTGGCAAGCTAACACTGGCGCTCGCCAACTTGTGGCGTCGTCGCATTTCCTCCAACGGTGGGTATTTTTTATGGTCAAAGGAAGGGTTTCGTGTCATTAAACATTAAAGGTTCGCAAAATAACACTGAAAAACGGCATCAAATATGTGCTCTTTACACGAAACGCCACAATGGAACAAGTTGTACGCTATCTTGCTTGAAGACAACAAAGGAAGGCAGACTGACAAAGCTACTCAAAATGCCCATATAAATACATAATTATACGTTTCATATAAACAGTAACACACTGACTTTTAAACTTCGAACGATAGCTGTTAGTAATCGAGCAGTTGTGATTTGGACCAGACAATGCAGCTAACATTAAGCTAGTTAACACTGCTAGCTCGCCGGGTCGTCCTGTAGCAGAGCTAACTTACCTTTTGAGGGACCTATCTATGCAGACAGAAGTAAATATAATAAATAAGTACAAGTAACCGGCTGTAAACTGCTCTGAAATACAAAGTATCCCAGGCGAAATATTCAATATTTCCCACACTGCTCTCTGAGTGCCAGTGTGGTCCCTACTGAACCAGAGATTGCAGATTTTTAAAGTGATACGTTCCGTTTATTTTTTTACCCCTGCAATCTGGACCTGGGAACCCCGGTGCACTGATTCAGCCAATGGGCTGCTTACACTAGGCGGCATAAAGTGTGACGTTAAACGATTAGCCCTGCCCATGAAAAACTTTCTCCAGGAACGGTTTCTCTCTTTCCTGATAAAGGACATAGAATAGAATAGAATAGAATAGAATAGAATAGAATAGAATAGAATAGAATAATGTCCCTCCACGTGGAAGTTCAGATGTGCCAGCAGTAAAGTGACAGAGAAGACGAAGCATGAATGTGTACATAAAGAAAGAAAAAATCAAAACAGAAAGTAAGAATAGCAGACTGTACAGTAAGGGTGAACTGACAGTACCTATAAGGATACAAATACTTTGCAGTTATTAAAAAATTCTTACTCTGATTCAAGTAAATGGGCATCTTGAGTAGGACTATCGAAAAACTTACAAAATGTGCTTCTATAATTGTGCATCAAAAGAATAATAAAATATTAGCAAAAAATTGAAGAACTGTGCAAACAACAGTTTGTTGAAAGCAGTGATAATTATAGAATCTAACAGCTTCTGGGAGGAAGTACTAGGCCTGTCACAGTGATAAATTTTATTGGATAATAAATTGTCCCAGTCATTATTGAGAATAAACGATAATATTGTTTTGAGACCATTTTCAAGTGATATATTGATAATGGCAAAACAATGCAAGTTTGCCCTCTAAAAGACCAATAAACTTTAATTTTGAATAGGACACTTAACACTAGAACTGGAAGATAAATAAATATCATTCTTAACCAAACGAAAGGACAACATCTACCTGCAAAGTGTTTTATTTTATGAACAAATTGTTGATATTGTGTATGAAAGTGTTTTATTTTATGGTTGGAGAGCGAAAGAAAAATGTCCACTTTGGTGGATAGTAAAGTTTAATCCTATCCCACCCTATCTTAATAACAGCATAACGGATGAACATCGTTGTGATGATGTGCTGAAGGTGGAGTCTCAGAAAGAGTAAAAGCTTCTTAAAGATACAACTTTCTTTCTTTTTTTTTTTTACATAAAAACTGAAGGTAACATCGCTAATTGATTGTGCTATAAAATGGCAATATATGTGCCTGGAAAATACATAATACCCCCAGTTAAGATTATCATATTGCTGATTCTAGTAAGACTATATTTCTTCCATACATGGGTGAGTGTGAGATTGTGACAGCATGACAATTATGAATAAAATACTACAGCATATGAGTGTAAAAACAAAAAGTTAACAACTATATGAACTATTATTGCAATTCTGGTAAAGTTATCTGTAACGCTGTTTTATTTGTATTGTGATATATAGAATTCCACCAACACATAAAATAAATATTAAATTCAGTTGCCGCTTTTTGACATATTACTACACCTCTTTTTTGCTATCCAGTCAGTAAGGGGAAAGTATAATATATGTTTTCAGTCAGTTGACCATCAGTAAACAGCAACAGGAGTGAGAAAGATGGTGGTGTGTTATTCAGTCAGTCTGCAAACTGGATTTAAACAGGAGCACGGATAGATAAGTAGTTTAATCAAAGAATGTCTGAGATCAAAGGTAATTATTTGTAATGGCCAAATCAAAGTTCCAATCTTAACCTAATAATCTAATGAAGATGTTTGGTGAGCTATAGAAAAGTCAGAAGATCGTGTGAAGAAAATCAAACTCACAGATTCAGAGCTAAGAGAAGAATGAGCATCAGAGAAGTAAACAACTTACAGCAAAAAATGGTTGACTCCAGAAAAAGTGCAGCCAAATTCATTTCTCTGAAGAACTCAGCAACCACCTTGAAGTTTATCGGCGAAAAGAGGCAGACAGACATGAAAACAAGAATCAGGTTATACTGAAGAACTGGAGCGACTAAGAAACAGAAATACCTGGAAGGATGACTAATCAGCAGAACCTGTTTCAAGAAAGAACTGAGGAAATCTGCACATCTAGTGCAGGTGAATTTTTAAAACTATAAAATAAACAGACGCAAGGAGCAAGAAATGAAGTTTACAGAAATTTAAAAGCAATGAACACAAACAAAATTCACAGAAAATAAATATAGCCCTTACATTAGATTAGGATTTACAAATTTTGTTAGATTTGCAGCCAAACCTTTCCCAGTGGATTTAATGAAAACAACATCCATGCTTCTTGATCATTTTTCTAGCCTCATAAACTTTGTGATGAATCTTTAGCATAAAAAATCACTAGCATCAAGTCAACATTCTTTTTCACACTTCGTTTAAACCAGAAACAACAGGAATTTACTTGAATTCATGCCATGAAAACCAGTGAAATGGTACAAAAACAACTATATAGGTTGCCAATGCTGTAAAAAATATTTTTCTCCCCCAACTGTGGGGAAAAAAACTGGCTATGCACTGACTATGTTTTCAGCGCATCAGATTTTACTTTCAGTCAAGATGAGCAATTCTATTTCATTTAAAGACAACAAACAAAAAAAGCAGTGGGAATTTAGGGGAATTCATGCCATGAAAACCACTAAAAATGGTACAAAAACAAATTATAGGTTGCCAATGCTGTCAAAAAATACAGCTGCTGAGCATAAACAATGTCATAAATAAGTACATTTTAATCTAATGTAAAATTGGGATTCAGTTCAATTCAAAAATATTTTATTTATCCCAAAGGGTATCTAAATGTTGTTGTAACACAAATCGCTCAAGTATCTTCAGAGTCGTTTAGGATGGTGATGCTGTGGATAGGAAGGCTCTCCAGTAGCAGTCAGTGTTGCAATGAATCTGAAGAGGCCTCTGGCTGAAGACTGTTGCTGCATGATGGTCTCATGACTATCATGATCAGAAAGCCAGGCAGAGAGACGATGGAGTAAGATGGAAGAGATGGTTCGAACTTCATCCTTTTCTCTCTCCTCTTATATGAACCCCCCTTTTTAACTCTGATGGGATTTGGTGTTAAAGTCTAGGTATTATTTGAGCTTTCAACTGCTCAAAAGTTGTAAAAAGCAAAAACAGACCTCATTGCCATAGTTACGCATCCTAACAACTATCTGAAAAGTACAAAAAAGTAGTAGCAAAGACATATACATCATTCAAAAACATAAGGAACAATTGTCCAAACATGTAATGTCTTTAGCCCAGAAAGAAAGCTGAACAAACGTCAACAAAAAGAGCAAATTGGAACAGAAACAGTCTTCAGTCAGAGGCCTCTGCAGATTCATTGCAAGACTGACTGCTACTGGAAGTCTTTCCTTCCTCAGCATCACTACCCACAATGGCTCTTTGAAGATATGTCAATGAAATGAGTTTTGATATTTAATTTTAAAATTATTTTTGAAATGAACTGAATTCCAATTGAAAGTTTGAACACCACTGCTTTAACATTGAAATGAGCCTGTTACCAGGGCAACGCCTAACCAAAACAGATGTTAAGGATGTATTTCTATCAAATTTCAAAGTAGTTTTAAACTTATACAATAAAATCCGGAAGAATGTAAATGCATTTGATTTGTATTCCTTTTTTTCAACAGTATTTTGGCCCGCAAGATCCAAAAAAACAGCTCAACGTTCATAGACGGGATAAATAATCATACAATACTGTAGTTATTACTTCCAGATGTTTTAAACGGATAATATATTAAAAAAGGCTTTTTCCGCTGAGAGTTTTTCCATCCTCCTCTTCGACGCCATGACTTCATGTGAAATCTGAGTCCGGGACGAAGGAGAGGCGGAAAAAAAGAGGAGAAATTTTGGGGGAACGGTCCAAGAAGAACAAGATGGCTGTCCCCGGACAAGAAAAACATCTCCGCTTTTTCACTTAAACACGACTTTTTAATTATTGGGACCAGTTTCGCGGTTCTTTTAAACTACTTTATCCACTTTTTGGGAACTATTTTAAACCAAATATATTGTTTCTCTGAGACTGGGTTGAAGAAAGTTTTCAAACGGGTCTTACTGGACCAGCAGCGATGTAAAGTCTTTACTTAAACTCGTCTAATAATCGGTATATTTTATAGATAAATTACTTAATTTTATGTCAGATACTCCTAATCTATCAGTCCTTGTAGTTTTAGATTTTTATCCTCGTTTTGGGGGATAACCGTTCACTTTCCGATGGTCGGAACCGTTCGGAGCAGATAACCGGACCACCATGAGTTCGTCTCGAGTCAGACCCCAGAGCCAGTCCGGCAGGTCGGCCCAAGGACCGGACTCCAGCGAGGGGATAGAGATGGAGAACATCCAGCACCAAGACCTGGGTCTCGGAGGGGTGATAGGCACCCCGTCTCCACAGTCCAGGCAGGCGTGGAGCCGCGACAACCCGGTGTTCGAGCCGGAGGAAGAGATCATGGAGGCGGACTGGCCTCAAGCGAGTCCCGGGAGAAGGTCGGTGTCCACGGCCTCCAGCGGCAGCAGCAGCAGCTACAACCGCGGGGGCAGCAGCGCCCAGATCCCCCGAGGAGGACTCTACCCGACCCCGACCCCAACCATCAACGCCCGGCAGCAGGACAGACATGAGCACCGCAGCTGTCTGAAGCAGATTCTGCAGAAAATCAGAAGTAAGTCATGATGAACTTTTTTAAAAAAGTAACATTTTCTGCAGCTTAAAAATGTTTAAGCTGTTAAAAATGAGATTTAAAGTTTATAAAGATAATAAAAATAAACATTTTAAGGATCTTCTTGTTGTTCTAACATGCATACTACAGTTTAAAACATCAGAAATGTCAACCATGATCTCTTATTGTAAGTGTTTTTTATGATGCAACCTGAGGCTCCATTGTTATTTGCCATTACATTTTCTTACATTAAATTAATTTTTTATTTAACCAACAAGTTTATTTATAAAAAGAAAGGAGACAGGCATGTCTGAAAATATAACAGAAGAATGTAAAAGGAGCATGCATTTTATTATATTGTAATAAAAATGGCTTGTAAAGAATATTTACACCATTCCAAGTATTTAATCAAAAATTCTTTGTTGGTGTTACAGCAAATAAATTTCTTTTAGTTGCTGAACAACTTTTTGTATGTTTCCTCTGGTATTTTGACAGTTCAATTCAATTCAGTTAATTTATATAGCATTAAATATAAATGTCATCTCAATTGTCATCCCAAGGCACATTACAGAAACATTTCAAGTCTTTTAAGTTGGAATATTCAAATTCAATTCAATTCAAAAATAGTTTATTTTCCCCAAAGGGAAATTAAATTTTGGCATAACGTATTTCATCCAAGTATCTGGATGGTGATGCTGTTGGTAGGAAGAATGTCCAGTAGCAGTCAGTGTTGCAATGAATCCAGAGGCCTCTGACTAAAGACTACTGTATGACAGTCTAATTACTGTCACAACATGCTAACAGCTCAATATCCAGGAAGCAGAGACAATAAGTCAAATGTTCTAGTTGACAACATCAACTGTTAGCAAGCATTGCTAATCCACCTCATTCAGTTAGTTTTAATTAGAGTGTGTTTGCTAGTATTTATTAGTTAGTATATTTAGTTATTGTTGAACAACCAACTGACTCTGGTGTTTTATACCAACTTTTGCTGTTGCCATTTTTTTTGCCGACAGCGATGTAAACGGCTTGTGCGGGGAAAAAAATAAAATGAATTTCACATCAGCTCACAAGGCTAATAAATAGTAAACAAAAACAAAGGATATTACATCTACAATTTCAGTATGTTTTAGTTAGTTTTCTAAATGCATGATATAGTTCCAGTTAGGTAGTTCTTTCCCATTAATTGCATATTTTATTTATTTCAGTTAACGAAAATGTTTTCTCAGTTTCAGTTGTTTTTTTGTTAGTCTTTGTCAGACAAAAGTTTTATTTTACCAAGGTGCCAATAGTGATTTACTTTAGGTGTGTTGAGAGTAAAATGCCAAATCTGTGGTGTAATAATCACATTTTTGGAAACCTGGAGCTTTGCAATAATATGTTAAAGCAGAACATATTGTATATTATTCTCTGTTAATGTGGTGATGTACGTTTTAATTGTCTCCTCTGCAGTTCTGTGGGGAACTGAGCTGATGGAGGACAGCGACAGCAGCAGAGAACGCTACCTCAGAAACGTCTTGAGGGAAATGCTCACATATGTTGGCTTCCTCATCACTGTTTGCGTTTGTAAGTAAACAAAACACAATCTTTCAAATTTCAAACTTTGCTGCAGAGATTCCTCTCTTAGGCTTCTTAAACTCTGGCTCTGCCCCTGAAGCTGAAAACCCCCCAACATTTTTCCAGCTGTTACTCTAATTAGTTTGGCAGGAATTTATCCAGTTTCCAACGTTTTTCAGGGGGATTCAATTTCAACAACAGTGCAAAAACCAAAGTACTTAGTTATTAGATGGGGAAAAATATCATTTGTGACTAACGTGTGAATAAAAAGCTAATGCTAAAGTTCGTTTTTTTTCTTTTTACTGCAGTGAAAAAGTCTCACTCTGTGGTTTTGGGTGGATCAGGAAATGAACTGGACCATTTAGTTTTCTCCGACTATGAACGCTGCTGTCAGACTCTCACTGCATCAAAGCTTAGATTCGAGATTTTACTCAGTTTGAAACCAGAACTTTACATACAGCAAATAAAGAGACACAAACACCATTTTTTTCTCCCTGTCTGAAGTTAATTCAGAATAACTTCTCTCGTTTTAAGTCAATTAGAATTACCAAAATTATTCATATTTCCTAAATGCAACAAAACTGAGAGAGAGAGTTTATTTTAGATTTATTAATTGACATCTTCAGAATCAGAAGTTTACATTCCTTCAGTATTTGCCTTTGCATGATATGATATTTGTTAAATATTGCCACATAATTTTCTTCCCTGATGTTTTTCATGTTTTGTTTTTGTTCCGTCCGAAAACATAAAAACCTAAAACTGGAAGAAAATGTCCTGTGTTTTAATTCCCGGTGTGTAAAGCTAACGTGATTAACAACATGCTAACTTGTGCCATCATTGCTGTTTGTCTGGATTGTGCTGTGCAGTGACGTATGGGATGGTGAACTCCAACATGTACTATTACACCAAAGTTATGTCTCAGCTATTCCTGGACACGCCGCTGTCTCCTGGGGACCAAACTACATTTAGGAGCCTCTCCACCATGGAGGACTTCTGGAAGGTTTTTTTCAAATCATTTATTTTATTTTCATTTCTTTATATCTTTATTTTTTAATAATGCAATAAATAAATGTTTCTCCATACTCTTGAATGTATTTTCAAAATCTTTAAAAAAAAAATTAATTAATCTTTTTAATTTATTTTATTTTACAGTTTTTATTTCTCCTACTCTTTATAATTAAATAAATGTTTTTTCAAGTTTTTAAAATGATATTTAAATTTTTTTATCTTGTTATCTTATATTTTATTTAAATTTGTCATTATTTTTGAATTTTATATAATTAAATAAATCAATCCTTTTCCATTATGTTTTAAATGGTGTTTTATCTTTTTATTTTATATTTTCTTTCTTTTTTACAATAAAATTAATGTTTTTTATATTGAATTTTTAAATTAAATAATCACATATTTTTCCATATTTGAATTTTTTATTTGTTGTTTTAATTTTTTATATTTTTTTAATTTATTCTTCTGATTAAATAAATAGATGTTTTAAAATTTTTGAAAATGGTCTTTTTTTTACTGAAATCATTTTCCATTTTTTTATGTTTTCATCTTATTTTACATTTTATTTTTATAGATATTTGTGTTTATTTGTTATAATTAAATAATTTTTTTTCTATTTCTATTTTAAATTTTATTTCATTTAATTATCTTTATATTTTACATTTCATTTTTATTTTTTAAAGTAATTTAATAAATAAGTAAATATTTTTCCACCAAGTTATGCATCTAAACTACCCTTTCTGACACGGTGTGCATTAAAAACTGGGATTTTGCCCTTCCAGTTCACACAGGGGCCCTTCCTTGGTGGGATGTACTGGGACGTTTGGTACAACAACAACAGCCTGCCAGAGAATCAGAGCTTCATCTTCTATGAGAATCTCCTCCTCGGCGTACCGCGGCTCCGGCAGGTCAAGGTCCGCAATGAGTCCTGCTCTGTCCACGAGGACCTGAGGGACGAGGTCCAGGACTGCTATAACATATACACCCCCAGCAACGAGGACACCGCCCCCTTTGGTCCAAAGAATGGAACAGCGTTAGTTAATGCAAAATACTGCATTAAAATTAAACATTTGTTCAAATTTAGACTTTTGAATGCATGACTGTGTCCTAAATATATTTTTTTTCTGGATGTGTGACAGGTGGGTGTACACCACAGAGAGTGAGATGAATAGCAGCAGTCACTGGGGGCAGGTGTCTAAATATGGAGGTGGAGGCTACTACCTGGACTTGTCTCAAACAAAAGAGGAGTCATCCAACCGTCTGCAGTTCCTGAAAGACCACCTATGGCTGGACAGAGGCACCAGAGCCGTCTTCCTTGACTTCTCAGTCTACAATGGAAATATAAATCTATTCTGCATTGGCAGGTAACATTCATCAGTCTGAACTAGAGATACACAGAGAAAACTGATCAGAATCGCCCGATTTTCAGCTTGAGTGCTCCAGACAGGTGACTCGTCGGTCAGAAATGCAAATATATAATCTTTTTTCCAATCAATGAATGCATCATACAAAGTGCTATCAGACTGCATGAATACAGGTCTTAAATTGCATTCATAGCACTCTTAAAAAGGTGTTAAAAAGTCTTAAGTTTGAGTTGGTGAAACCTACAGAAACCCTGTAAAAATGAACCCCATTAAAGGGAATTCATGCTAAAATCTACATTATAAAAATGTTTAGAGTTGCACTCTTAGGTTGCGTTATACTGTATCTGTATAGAAGTAGGGCTGTACAATAAATCAATGGCAATATATATCATGATAGACACATGATCAGTATAAATAGATAACACGTCCAATAGTATATTCAGTATTCAGTATATGGAATATTCACCGAACTTTGATCCAGAACTGCGCAGCATTCTGGGAGATGTAGGCAGACTTTGCTTAACGACTAAAGCGAGTTAAGCAAGTTGGTGGCATCAACTAACTCACTCATTCTTTGGTTACCTAGCAACTCCCTCATTCTTTGGTTACCAAGCCACAACCTGTTGGGTAACTTGCGCAGCAGCAGTTTCAGGTTTCACCACTCATAACTGCTTAAAAATAAAAAAACAATAGCGTGGAATGAAAATGGATCAAACAGGAAGGGTCATGCCACCAGTCTGGTAGAAATTCAGATATCTCCAACAGAAAAAATAATCAACAATTAACAATATCGACTGATGTGAAATGCTTATTTCATGATAAGTTTTTCAGTCATAATGTCCAGGCCTGTCAATCAATCAGTCAATCAAGTTTATTTGTATCTACACTGCAAAAACACAAAATCTTACCAAGTATTGATGGTCTAGACTAGTGCAAGTATATTAGTATACATGAAATAAGATAAAACTAACTTACAAATAAATGTTCAGTAACATTTATTACTGAACATTTATAAGCTCAATAGATGGTTTTGCAGTGTGTCTAGAATGATCCAACATGAAATGAACCTGAATGTCCGGGTCCATCAGGTTGCTGGTGGAGTTCCCGGCTACCGGAGGGGCTGTGACCTCCTGGCACTTCCAGACGGTGCGTCTGATCCGATACGTGTCCAGCTGGGACTACTTTGTGGGCATGTGTGAGGTGGCCTTCTGCCTCTTCATCCTCTACTACGTTGTGGAGGAAGTGCTGGAAGTCCACATTCACCGACTGCACTACTTCAAGAGCATGTGGAACTGTCTTGACGTTCTGATCGTAGTGGTGCGTATCAAAGGTTCATCTTAGAAATTAATCCAGTTGAAATCATATTAATGCAATTTTATTATTTTATTTTCATTGTAGTTGAGCATTGTGGCTATTATTATGAACATAACCAGAACAGCCATGGCCCGAAACTTGCTGAGTGGGCTGTTGGAGAACTACACAGCTCATCCCAGCTTTGAGCCTCTGGCCAGCCTCCAGGTCCAGTTCAACAACCTGGCAGCTGTTATTGTGTTTTTCTCTTGGGTCAAGGTACAAATCCTCCTCCTGCAATTCAGTTTTACTCTAAAAATGTCCATATTAACTGAAAATACACTGATTTGATATTAGTATCTGTACCAGTCCCCATATTTATTTTAAAGAAATGTTAGAGATTGAGTATCGGTGACAATGTGTGTCCAATTTTTAGGGTCATGATTTGATCAAATAACCAGTTTTTCTGTTCAGTCCAGAGATTTTGTTTAAATTATGAGACTAGAAGAAATACAGTGTAAACTAATCAAACATTTATTAAATTTTTTTTTATAAGGATCCATACTGCATCAAATTCCATCAGTTTATATTTAAACAAAAAATAGGTTTGTGCATAAAATTCTCAAATTTGAATTCTGAGGCCAGCTTAGCTGCTTGGCTTTTTTTAAAATTAAAAATAACTATTCAAAATATAAATTTACAAAAAAAAAAAGCAGACTAAAATTGATTTTTGGGCATTTTTAATTATTTCAGATTCTTAGGACTAGGAATTTTGAATAAATTTTTATGCTGCACGTCTGATTTATTTTAATTTGAATACCTAATAGCATTTTCTGCACCGTTTGGAAATTTTTTTTGTTGCAGTTTATATTTTACTTGTTTGACCAAAAACCTGTTGTTTTTGCCATTTTCTTTATTATTTATTTTAGATCGGTTGTTTTTGTCTGAACAAATTAAAGTTGTTTTGTTTTTACATGTTTGACCAAACTTAAGTTATTTGTTTATTTAAGTGTACAGAGTTATCAAATGAATTTGTAAGTCAGTACATTTACGTCTGCATTAAAAACAGAAACACTTTAGATTAATTCAACACTGTTTTTCTGTACTGGATCTGTATTGGCTGATATACCAAACCACAGATATCGGTATCGGAAGTGAAAAAGGTTGATCAGTGCTTTCCTTATTCTAACGTCACGTTCTTCACCTCCACCAGCTGTTTAAGTTCATCAACTTCAATAAGACCATGAGTCAGCTGTCCACCACCATGTCCCGCTGCGCCAAAGACCTCACAGGGTTCGCCATCATGTTCTTCATCATCTTCCTGGCGTATGCTCAGCTCGCCTACTTGGTGTTTGGGACACAAGTCAATGATTTCAGCACTTTCCAAGCCAGCGTGTAAGAAAAACAGTTTCATCTCACAAATCCAGCCTACATTTCATTTGAGATATGTTTATGTTCTATTAAGGTGTAATGTTTTGTGTTTTGCGTAGATTCACTCAGTTCCGCATCATTCTGGGAGACTTTGGCTTCTCAGAGATTGAGGAGTCAAACCCAGTGCTCGGACCTGTTTACTTTACAACATTTGTCTTCTTTATTTTCTTTATATTAATGGTAAGTGAAGGTTACACATGGCTTTAACATACTACTGTAAGAGCGGCAAAACCAAAACATTTTTGTCCGTACAGAACATGTTCCTGGCTATCATCAATGACACCTACTCTGAGGTGAAGGCAGACATGTCCCAGCAGAGGTGTGAGATGGAAATGACTGACCTCATCAAGAAGGTATCAAACGAAAACACACATTTATTTCATTATTTAAAGGAACGTTTTATTTTAAGCACCTGTTTCTAGCACAAATGCAAGATACAGTATCTTTGTATTAGTTTTATCATGATGTTTGTCTTTTGTTTTTTCAGAATTGTGGGTTTTTGTTTGTTTTGTTTTTTTACTTGTGTATGGAAAGGTAAAATAATTACTGAAAAAATAATACATACAAAGGAATTAACAGATATGGCAAGACCTTTGCAACAATACTAATAAACTAAATACGACAGAGTGACATAGATAATGAGAACATTATCTGCATTTCCTCTACAAATGTGTGCATAACTTTGTTGATATTCCACTAATGTTGAAAAAACCTAATTTTATGATTGCAGTGTTTTCATTAAGTAAGAAATGCAATTAAATTCACACGTGAATATAATAAATCATTAAAAAACATTCTGTGCCATGATCCCCCAACTACTTCCTGTCATCTTCTTTGTCATTTCCACCAGTAGAAACATCCTATTACTACATGTGACTGTTACACATGTGACTCGTGTGATGTGAAAAAAATTTCCATTGCAGTTTTGCAGAATTCAATCATTTTAATGCAGCCGAAGAACCACTTCATATTAACTCCAAAAACTGAGTCTTTTCAAAATTGACGTGCTTCTATTAAGCAAATTTAATTTCATAATTCCAATTTGTGCAATTCTATGGTCAATGGAAAGCTAATGACTGAATTGCTGAATAAGTGGGACACTGAAGATGAAAAGGAACCGGTGAGGTTAATGGAAAGTTACAAACTACAAAAAAGCTTGTAGTTTTTTTTTGTAGAATTACATCTTATTTAAAGATGTAATTCAGTTTGTTTCCTCCCTGCAGGGCTGCAACAAAGCTTTGATGAAGTTAAGACTGAAGAAAACGCCGGTGGACGAAATCTCCAGTGGTTTGCAACAAGCGAGCAGTAAAATGAACTTTGATGAGCTGCGTCAGGATCTGAAAGGGTGACTGAGAACCTCACAGCAGTGACGCTAGGTTCTGCATGCATACAGCTTGTCACTCGGGTTCTGTGTTTTTATCTGGTTCAGAAAAGGCCACACAGACGCAGAGATTCAGGCCATCTTTGCTAAATACGATCAGGACGGCGACCCGGAGCTGACGGAGCACGAACACCAGCAGATGAGAGACGACTTGGAGAAAGAGAGAGTGAGTGATGAAGCGCACGACTCCTTCCTTTGGGATGAGGAAAAACAAAAACACTCTGCATAAACACAAAATCTTATCAAGTAGTTTTGGTCTAGTTTCAAGTGCAAATATCTTATTACACTTGAAATTAGAAAAAAACTAACAAGTAACTTTTCAGCAAGCTAGGCTTAAGTAAATATTTCTTTGTATTGATGAAAAAATTCTTGTTCCATTGGGAGATTATTTAGCTTATAACAAGATATTTTTCCCATGATATAAGTGAAATAATCTGCCATAGTACCAGTAGTTTTTCATCAGCATTAAGAAATTACTTGACTTAAGACAAGTTCGTATATGTTACTGAACAGTTACTGGTAAGTTAGTTTTGCCTCATTTCAAGTGTATTTGCAGCAGAAACTAGACCAAAAGTACCTGGTAAGATTTTGTGTTTTTGTCATGCAGACGCTCAGTGTGTTTCTGCTCATATGCTAGGAGGACTTGGAGCTGGAGCGAAATTCGCTGACCCGACCCAGCAGCGGGCGCAGCTTCCCTCGCACACAGGACGACTCGGAGGAGGACGATGACGAAGACTCGGGTCACAGTTCCCGTCGGCGCGGCAGCAGCTCAGGCGGCGTCTCAAACGAAGAGCTTCAAGTGTATGCACATCAGTCCTCCCGCTGGCTTAAACACTGCTCTGTTGTTCTTTAAGCAAATGGCTTTATACTCCGGTTAATGATGAATCGATTAGAAAATTAGTTGATGATTATTTCACTAATTGATTCATCATGATCAATCTGATTAATCGTTTCAACCCTAAAGAAGGCATTCATGAGGGAACCCAGAGTTGGTTTTCAGGGGGGAAAAACTTGAATTTAGTGAAGAATCAGAAGACAAACCAGAGATGAAAGCAAGGCTTCGACAGAAGGATCGCCTGCCTGTTTCTAAAAGATTCTCAATCCTTTTGGAACCAGATCAAAGAGTTTTAAAGAAGAGTTGCACACATTCAGGCTTTAAATCAGTCTTTAGAGTTGAAATAGATTTGTGTCATCAACATAGAAATGTAATATAGGCGGATATGAGGAGATGATTTGACCAAGTCAGAGTTATCCAACAACGGAGCCCTGAGGTTCTCCTTTATTGATTGGTATTGATAGTGATAATGGTGACAAGCGTGTTTCCTAAAACTAAAACCATTTGATTACGTCAGAGTCTTGATGCCGTTTCATAAAAACACAAACGGAATCTGGATCCTTTGGGTTTTCTAGACGTCTCTGTTTCCTTTGTGCCAGTCTGGTGAGGCGAGTGGACCGGATGGAGCACTCCATCGGCAGCATCGTGTCGAAGATCGACGCTGTCATAGTGAAGCTGGAGGGAATGGAGCGAGCTAAGCTGAAAAGAAAAGACGTGTTGGGCCGGCTGCTGGACGGAGTCATGGAGGTGAGAAGCTCCAGATTATGTTGGATACTTCAGGCTCCTCATTTTAGAAAAATAGCCCCAAAAAACAAACCTTTTGACAAACAAATCTTATGCTAATGCGTTGATAGTGGAACTAAATTTTTTTGCTTTGCATTTGAGCATTTTTGCTAACTCTGTAAACATTTTGCACTCTTAACTTCCCTTAAATGAATTTTTTGGATAAATTCTGAAGCACTACCTTACTTGGTTGTTTTGTAAACTTTAAGTTCGGCTTTTAATTTATTTTCCTGAAACGTATAAATGTCTTAGATCGGGTACAAATGGGAGCTTTGAACAGAAAATGTACAACGTCATAGTAGAGCTGCAGCAAATTATTATTTTTGTAATTAATTTAATAAGTAATTTGATTTTTTTAAAACTGGCACATTCTGCAGATTTTTTTTTTTTAAATCACTTAATCCTATTTTGTAAAATGTTAAAAATAATGAAAATATACAAGTAAATAAACAATTCAGCTCCTCTTTTTACAGCTCTATGTGTGTTGTTCTTTCAGCAAATGTCCTTTTTTTGAGTCTGTGCAGTTAACAATTAATCGATGATTATTTCAGTAAACAATTAATCGTGATTAATCGTCTTAGCTCTACTCAATAGACTTTTTTTTTTTTTACAGAAATTGAACCAGGTGAAGCTAAAACTGCCACTTGACGAGTTCTGTGTAGAATATATTTACAGGCTAATTATTATAGACAATTATTCCAATAGTCAGTTAATCATGATTAATTTGATTAATCATTTCAGCCATACTTAACGGAATTTTCCTTTCAGGACGAGCGTTTGGGCCGCGACACGGACGTCCACAGGGAGCAGACGGAGCGACTGGTGAGGGAGGAGCTGGAGCGCTGGGAGTCAGACGACTTGGGTTCACAGGTCAGCCACACTCCGGTCGGCCCGCGGGCCCGTCCTCCATCCTCCCTGTCCGTGGACGGCCTCGATGTCAGCTCAAACGGAGCCGTCCACGTCTAAACACCCGACAAGTTCAGAATTACCCCGATCCGGAAAGACACTACTGGGAAAACTCCTGGAATAGTAAAAAAAACAACAACAAAAACATGGAGAGTTTTCAGAGAAAATTTGCTCCTGAAGGTGTTTAATTTGCTAGAGACAGAATCTGTCCAATCAAAAAGCTTTATCCTGATGAGAGAAGATGATGAAGTTTAACTGCAGGCATATTCTGTGTATGGAAAATACCCACCTGCTTTTTAATGCTGCGGCCACACATCACAGTTACACAACATGTCATATTTACTCAGCCTCTGCTCATCACCTAAGCTTTGAGTTAATCAGCTTATGATTTCATTATGATACATATTGTAACTTAAAACAAACTTCAACTTGGAGTGCGAACAGTGTTCACAGGAAGCCTGTGCATTTATTTTTATTGCCTTAAAATCTCTCTTGATTGACAATCTTTTTGTTTTTAATCTGTATTGCCAAATAAATCTTAATAAGAAAAAAAAGTCTGATTTTTATTCATGTTCAACAAGCTCATAACTTTTATTTCTTTGGAATGATTCAAACTGGAGTTAGAAAGCTAATCATATCATTTTTCATCGCCTATATGTGATGGATTTGTCATACAACTTTACTCTCGTATTATTACGACTTTATGCTCGTAATGTTACGACTTTATTCTCATAATATCACTTCATTCTCGTCCAGTATCATGGCTTTATTCTTGTGATTTCAATCAGTCAATCAATCAAGTTTATTGTTACAGCACATTTCAGCGACAAGGCAGTTCAAAGTGCTTTACATCATAAAACACAAAAATAAAAGTCATAAAAACACAATACAGTCACTAATTAGAGAAACCAGTAACATTACATTTTATGGAGTTCCATCATCAAAATCATCAATACACATCAAATATGTTGGTCAATATCCCATTTATTATGGTTCAAAAGCAACTCTAAGAGTTACATTTTTTTCATAACACTCTGTCATTATTCGATTGATTATCTTAAAAAGAAAAACTGTAACATAAAAAATCAGAAGCAGAAAATGATGTAAATACTTTTTCACAGAACTTTATAGCCAGAAAAAATGCAGATCTTCTAAAATCTACGATTTTCCAGAATCTGCTGGTCAGAGTGAAATCCAGCAGTGTTTGTTTACTTTAAATTATGAGTAGTTTTCCTCCATGTTGACACATTATTCTCTTTAGATGTAATTTCTAACTTTCCAGACGTTCGGACAGAGCCAAGCATTTTATTTATCGTTTCTTTATGGGAAAGGGATGCTCACGTATAAGAGAGTATAAATCTTAAAATGTTACAGATTAATTCAGGTGAACTTCCTGATGTAGCGCAGTTTCAGGTAGGCGACGAAGAGGAACACGACCATCATAACGGTCAACGCCACGTGGTTTTCCCACAATCCCCAGGAGCTGTACTCTATCCCCAGGTAGTCCAGGTACTGCTCACCTGTACACCTGGAGGAACACGGCTCTGCTTGGTAACTAGATCAGAGGAGGATTTGTGATCCAGGAAGGTTTACTCACATCTGGCCCGCTGCGCTCACACCGCAGCCCGCCGTTGTTGCAGACATGTTGGCGTTCTGGATCGGCGGCTCCTCGCAGAAATTCAAACCCACAAACTCGTTGATCTTCAAGGCCTGAATGTGGATGACATTGATATCAAGAAAAAAAGAAAACTCAAGAAAAAAAACCTCAAACACACTTACATATCATACAGAGGTGTGAAAAGGGGTTTGGCTCCTTCCTGATTTTTATTTTTTATTTTTTCTGTTGTAGTTGAACATAAGATTTTGCTCAACAACCTCCTTCCCTCAGTTAGACATGAACTGAGGGAAGCTCTAACTGTGAGAGCTCCTTGTACTGGAAACTGGCTGAGTTTTCATTACAGATGTGAGCAAATCTTAGACAATATTCCTCTAATGTTGAAAAAACACCATTTTGCAACTGCGGTGTTTGCATTATATAAGAAATGAAATTAAAATAAGTTTGTTCACTTATTAAAAATCGTGGTGGCAATGGATGTAAACAGTTACATGAGCTTTCATTTATCAGCCAATCAGAGGAGATGTCTATGGCTTATTCAGGGGCTGGAGCAACAAGTCCTGCTTACTTGGGAGCCGCCATGTTTGTGGTGTTTTGGGGAAATTGTAGATGGTGATTTTACAGAAGAGCTATGGATTCAACACGTTAGAATGATATACAACTTTTTATGAACTGTGAGAGCTCTGGTGTAAAATAAAGAAAACATAAACAAACCATCATTCTCCTACTACTTCCTGTCGTCTTTCTTTCTTCCTTCCTTCCTTTCTTTCTTCCTTTCTTTCTCGTTTCTGCCAGTAGTAACATCTGGCTGTCAATCATGTGACTCGTGACGCTAAAAAATTGCTGCCATTGCAGTTTTGTGAAATACATTTCAATACGGCTGAAAAACCATTTCACCATTTCATTCTAGCGCCAAAACATTTAACCTAAAAACAAGGTGTTATTTTTTTTTTCAAAATTTGCATGCTTCCTTAAAAGCTAACTTATTTCCGTAATTCCAATTTACACAGTTTTATGGTAAATGGAAACACAGCTGATGAACATCTGTATGAAGGAGTGTATGAAAACCAGAACCAGAATTGTATCAAGCACTTATTTCTAGCAAAAAACCCCGAAAACTAAATTAATTATTAAAAATCATACAAGATAATTTTCCAGATTTAATCTTAGATTTCTGTCTCACAGTTGAGATGTAACTGCATATACAAAACAAAAACATTGCATTATATTGGAAAATATATAATGTTTATATTTTTCTACATAAGCATAGATCATGTATGTGTTTACACATTACATATATGATACATGTATTATACAATATATATTCATGAAATATATTTAAATATTTAGCAAAATATGCAAATGATTGACAGTTTCTATCTACAGCGATATATTAACATGATTATATAACGTGTGTACTTCACTCTGATTAACTCTGAGCAACACTACACTTAGTAAACGTGTCAAACATGAAAATGTTTAAAATTGGGTTTCCTCTGTTCACACTTACTGCGAAGCCGTATCGAGGAATGCTGAAGTACTTCAGCCAAGCCAGCCAGTCCACAATGCTGGGAAGGTTCACCAGCAGACCGGAGAAAATCTGCAAACACAGATCAACATGCAGAGACTTTCAGGACGCTTTTCCACAGCAGACAGGCTGAAGCTCCTCTAAAATATCCTCATTTTCTCAATACGTCACCCAAATCCTGACAGAGTTCTATAAAATAGCAACGGCCCAATTTGGACACAACTTGGTACCTGCAGACCAGGTAGAAAAAGTTTTAATTGTTTTATTGAAAAATATGTGGAATGTGCCATTTTTTATCCGACTAATCGTCAAAATAATGAATTAATCAATTACCAAAATAATCATTAGATGCGGCCCTAAAATGATCAGGAAAGTGTTTTTTTAAACAATTTAGTTATTGTATGTGCATCTATTGATGCATTTCTAGTACTTTATAAAAATGGCTCAGGTGGTTAAAAAAAAAAAAGTTCAATGTGCCATTTTTGAAATCTGATTAATCGTCAGAATAATTGATTAATCAAACGCTAAAACAATCGTTAGTTGCAGCCCTAATGTTTTCAGGAAAGTGTTTTTTTATTTTTATTTTTAAAGGGATTGAGTTATATTATGCATAAATAAGCCTAAGTAATAAAATTAAAAATATGTAAAATGTGCAAGTTTTTACCCGAATATACGTATGATTAATGGTCAATAATCAATTACTAAAATATTTGTTAGTTCCAGCCCTCAAATTTTCAGGAAAGTGGTTAAACAGTGGCTTGTTTTAATCAAACATTGACAGTATTCTCACCATCATGAAGACAAACGTTATGGTCATGAAGATGTTGGCGAGAGCGACGACGCTCTGATCGGCTGAGATGGCCATGGTCATGGCTGTGGCCGTGTAGGCCACCAGGGTCACTGTGAACGTGAAGATGAGAAAAGCTTCCACTGTGGACTTCAGCCCTGAGGAGACAGGACATCGTCTAAGTTTTCCTTCAGAAACAACAGGGATCTGCTGATCAAGAACATTTTTACCAATCAAAAAGTAGACGACGGCGCTGAAGATAACAGAGGTGACGGTTCGCATGGCGAGGTCACAGAGGATTTTAGATAGGAAGTACACAGATACTCTGTAGTAGCCACTGATGTACTCATGCCTGTGACAAGATGGCAGATTTTAAGAGTCCAAAACTTTCAGCCACAGGCATTTTGTCTTCCTGCAGGACGACATACACAAACAGGTTCCTCTCTGTGATGAAGAGCTCGGCTGCAGACACGGTGCTGAAACACTGGTTGGTCGTGATGAAGAAGAGCGCGCCCATCCTGCAGGGAACAACAAACCAGAACGGATCTCTTTCTGGAACAAATCTCTACTTTTCCAAAGGTTTTATTGTCTAGGTCAGAGTTTTTCATAGTGAGGGCCGCCAGGAAGCGCTAGGATGGGGGGAAAGATGAGGAAGAAAATGGAAAATATTTTTTTATGAATGTAATCTATTTCTCAGTTATTATTATAAAATAAAAGTTAAAATAACTAATTGAAGATAGAGACAGAAAATAGAAGTAGCCTTTATTGCCCCACAGAGAGGAAATTCAGGAAAACTTTATTAGCCATGCTCGTCTTTTCTGATTGGCTGCTGGTAAAAGTTATCAAGTTATTTTTGCTCCTCTAGCAAGAAATGGAAAAGTTTCTGATGAGAAAAAGACAGAAAGAGACTTCCTGCTGCTCAAAACCTTAACTCTGAAGATAAAATAACATTTGATGGAATATTTTTAAAAATTGCATATTTTCTTATCAAAAAAAGGGATTGTGGTGGAAAATTTTTATCTGATAGTATATTCAACATTAGATAAATTTTTCGCAACAGAACTCATTGCCTATTAAAATTTAAAAAATCAGCATTTATTCAAAATGAATGCTATAATTATTCAATAGTAAATAGAAGTGAGAAAAATAATATAAAATTAAATATTTCGTTACATATTTTGTAGCATTGTTTGTAGTTTTAATCTTTTAAATTTATTAAATTTGCAGAAAATAATGTGCTGTGACCACAAGGGGGCACCAGATGGGATGTCACAATTAGAAACTAACTTGGACATTTCTACTTTATCAGAGTCAAAAACCATATGTGAAAACTTCAAACAAGTATTACATTATTTATATGTCTTGTGTTTATTGCAACTGCAGTTTTAAATACTTATTTGCTGATTTAACATATCTGGTGCAAAACAGTTACTATAAATCCAGAGTGAATCCTCTCCATGAACTGCCTTTTCTGCATTTCTGAGTGACTGTGAAGAGTCTCTGTAAATAGGAATCGTGAGGAAAGCCTAAACCTGATTCTCTGCAGACTCTCTCGAAGTTATTTGCTTTTCTGACCTGTTTTGAAGACCACTCTGATCATCTTGGACTGCAAAGAAAATGGCTCCTACAACGAGGGCAAGGAAAATGTTGACTCCCACCTGAAAACAGAAAGAGACCAAAATCCATGGTTCCATCAGCTACTGAAAGCAGAAAAGCCCCAGAACATGACTGTTATTATTCTCTTCTGAAAGAACATCATGTGTTAGTTTTACACCAGATGACACCAAGACCTTCCAGAAAGTCCCACTTTTGTCTCATGAGTCCACAGAATATTTCCGCTAAAGTTTGGGTGACCATCATGGTGTCTTCTGGGAAATATGAAACGGATCTTTATGTTTCTCAGAAGTGGTTTTGGTCTTAGAACTCTCTACAGTCAGTGCTATTTTGTCCAGTCAGTCTTTCTTATTGTTGGATCATGAACACTATGGCAACATAGTAAATAGTGGAAGCTAATGCTAAAGCGCTAATTTCAACCAACCTGAAACCAACTGAGCATCTTTAGCTGCGTTTCCATTGACCACATAATTGCATAATTTGATATTTCAAAAATGAATTCAAAAACATTTTGGCACTAAGGTGAGATGTTTTTTAAAAATTATTTTTACTTATTTATTTTTTTTGGCCGTATCAAAATTTGGAATGGAAACATTTTTCCATCACAGGAATCATATGATCAACAGCTGCTACTACTGGACAAACCACGAAGAAGACAACAGGAAGCAGTTGGAGGATCATGGCATGGTATGTTTTTTTATGACTTATTGCAGAACAAACTTACTCGTCTGATTTTAATTGAGTTGCTTTGATGAAAACACCGCAATTACAAAATTATATTTTGTTTACATTAGCTGAATATTGAGAGGACATCAGTAGATTCTAAACTGTTTACTATCACACTACTACTGCCTGTAGTGCTACAGGAAAAAGAACTCCTACATAAACTGACTTCAAAATAAGAGCATGAATATATTGCTTGAAGAATTCTTAGCAGCTGATAACCAAAACTTCAACACAGATGTAAAACTTTATTCAACTCAACGTTTACCAAACAGTCAAGTAAGTTAGCGTTTTATAATTTATACAGAATAATTAGTTTAGGGGAAGCTAAATGTTCTATTCATCCGAACCTGTTCTAGAGTGAAAGTTATTTCTGTGGACAGGGTTTTCCTGGAGGCTTTAAAGCTTTAGCAGTTGGTTTATATCTGCTTCCAGGTCAAAATATTTAAAAGACTTTCATTTGGTTTTCTTTATATTATGTAGTGAAAGCTTCTGCAATCATGTGTTCAGTTTTAATTGAACAAACAATGACGACAGCTGACAACGTCAAAAAGCTGCTGGTATCCTAGCAACCCAAAACGACGGAAGAAGAGATGGCGACAAAAGACAAAACCAGATCCTGATTCACTTCATCTTTTTCTAATTCTGTAAAATCAATGTGTCAATTTGATCCTACTTCATCTTGTCAGACGGGTTCTTTTCAAGTTATTTCTTGCTCTAAAAGTAATCAGGCTTGGATGTGGCCAGTGAATTTGAGCCAAAAATCAAAGCGATCAATTTATTCATAACTGTAGAAGTGAGGGGTGTAGCTACTTTATATAGGGCAAGGTTGGTTTAGATAGTATTTTTCCAATAATAAATTAAATCACCTGAAAACTGCGCTTTGTAATTACTCAGATTACTTTTGTCTGGTATTTAAATTTAAGTGTAGAATGAGGAAAAAATGACCAAAAAGAGCTAACAGCAATACAAGTTTAAGCCTAACAAGTTACGGGTCATGACAGGACCGAGAGGTTCCCAGGGTGAGCGGATAAGTCAGTGAGGTTGAGGCTTTTTGACCTCATTCTCCTCAGTCCCTCATGTGGAATCAAGGGCGGCGTAGAGCGACGGGTCATGGCACCATCATGTGACGACTCCCAGATCCGGGCCAAAGGGGCTTTTGCCTGATATGATATCACTTCAGATCCAAGCCCAAAGAGGCAGGAGCAGGGTCACAACAGTCGCCAAAGCCGATTAGAGCACCCATGCCTCCTGGAGCACCTCTGGTGGGATTATTTTGACTCCTTTAGGGCCAATTAGCTGTTAATAATTCTTAAAGTGAGGAGACTTTTATCAGCAATTCACTGCCCCAGAATGACTAACGAGAGCAATAAAAATGTTAATGAGAAAAATGGGGGCTCATTTTTCAAAGTCATATTTTCATTACATTATTCAAGTATTTATAAATGTCACAATTTCAAACTAAATTTTAATTAGCAAGCTAAATATTTAGCTCCAAACTATAGATTTAGCTTGCAAGCTACACTAAATATTTATCTTCAAACTAAATATTTTATTGGGGAATTAAATAATTAGCTTGAAGCTAAATATTCACCTCTTAGCTGAAAGCTTGTCGATAACAGGAAGTGGACTATCAAAATAAAAGCGGGGTCGTGCGAACCTGAAACTTGCGCTTATGCTAGTGAGCTGACGCAGTCACCGAAGATGTAAATCCAAAGATAAACATCTGTTTTGCCCCTAAATAGCTCATCCTAAGTGAATCTGCATGTTAGCTAAATAATTAGCTCTGAGCTAAATATGTGAAGCTAAATATTTTTGGTTTTAAATCACATATTTACCTCCAAACAAAAATAATTACCTTTCTAGCTAAATATTTTCTTTGAAGATCAAATGAAATATTTAGTTAGCAAGCTAAATATTTTTTGAAGCTATTTATGTAATTTGTAAACCACAAATTTAGCTTCAAACGAAATATTTAGCTTGCTAACCATGATGCTAAATATTTAGCTTCAAATATAGCTTAGGCGTAAATATTAAGTTTGCAAAATAAATATTTTGCTTTTTAATTAAATATTTAATTTGAGACTTACATTAATTAATTAATGAATACTTTGAAAAATTAATTTCCATTATTTTGCTTTCTTGACAGACTAAATAGCCCAAATTATTGCTGTTTTTTAAAAAAAAAAACTAACTTTGACTGACTAACTTTCTCTGAAAAACCCATAGTTTATTATAACGATATAAACAGAGATAAATACAGTATGCACTCTTTTTCTTTAAAGGTGTTTTAAAAACAAAAATGAGATGATTACTATGAATCAATAGGTTCACCTGTGCCACAGACGTTTGCGGAGTCAACATGAGGTTCTGGAAGGTTCTCTGAAAAACCCATTGGAGTTGGTGAAGGAAGGAGGTGTGGTAGGTGATGCTGCGAGGCCTCATCTGCGATGCGCATTCCTTGGTTTGGAGAATACGCCTTAACTCGGCTCGTGTTTCGCTAGAGTAGCTGCTGTTCTTGAACTCTTCTACAAGGCGTTCCTCGATGTTCTGCCTGGTAGAACCAAGTTCCTCAAAAGTCAGATCTATTCATGAGTACACAAGGCAAAAAAGCTTTGAAGTATTGAAAATATCTCCTGACGAGAGTAAGAATCAGACTGCATCACAGCAGATGAAGACACCATTTTCTGCTTATATCTACATTTTGAATGTCTTTATTGGGAGAAAAGTGGAACCAAAGTCAAATTTCTTGTTTTTGTTAACAAACTTGGCAAATAATGATTTCTTAAAGAGTCGTCTTTCAGACATAATCCATCTCCTGGAGATATTTCTCCTTAATCTGATGTTTTCATTTTGTTTTCACTCACAATAAGACTGTAATTAGTTCTGGCTCACTATTGACAGAGGAACGGATACAAAAAGAAAGTCCTTAAAAATGACAGCTGTCATAGACATAAAGTTTTTTTCACATGAATTTACCTGCTGTGTCGTGAACTTTTGTTGGCTTCGTGAAGTCTCCATTTATAACATCCAGGAAAAAGTCGGCTGGGTTGTTGTGAGGCTCACATGGATAGCCTGGAACATTAAAACAAACCCAATAGAATCAATCAAAAACAGCAACAAATCCACAAAGATATGATGAGATTCCATCAAGATCACTAGCTGCATTTCAACTAACTATAGAATCGCACAAATTAAAATTACGAAAATAAATTTGCTTAATGGAAACACAACAAGAAAAGACTCAAGATTTTGGATTTTAAAATAAATTGCACTACATTAAGTGTTTTTTTGGGCGTATCGAAGTGGATGTATTTTGCAAAACAGCGATGGAAACATGAGTCACATGAGCAACAGCTTGATGTTACTACTGGCGGAAACGCCAAAGAAAACGACAGGAAGTAGTAGAATGTTGACTGTTTTTTTTTTTTTTGGACACCTGGATCCACCAGAGCTCTTACAGCGTCACACAGTTCATAAAAAGTTGTCTCATTCCAACATGTTTGATCCATAACTCTTCTGTAAAATAGGTGACTACAATTTCCCCAAAATGGTGCATACGTAGCCGTCTTCCAAGTAGGCGGGGCTTGTTGCTCCAACGGCTGAATAAGACGGCGACGTCTCCTCTGATTGGCTGGTAGAAGATGAGCTCTAGTGGCATGGCTGAATTATGAATATTTTAAAAAATCATGTAATATGATTTTTAATGACTTATCACGTGAACAAGCTTAATCACTTGTGATTTTCATTTAATTTCTCATTTAATGGAAACACGAGAATTTAAAAATTCTGTTTTTTTTTGTTTTTTTTTTACATCATCAGAATATAGACAAAGATTAGTAATGGAATTGCAGCTATTGTCACCAATGTTGGTAAAGTAGTCCAAAGCGTTGGAGGCTGGTCCATGGTACACCATTCTCCCACCAACCAACAGAGTCAGGGTGTCAAACAGCCGGTAGATGGAGTAGCGCGGCTGGTGGATGGACATGATTATAGTTCGACCATGACTGGCCATCCTGAGTACACACAGTAAACACACACTGCAATATAAACACAAGCATGTTACTCTCCATTCCCACAAATAGAAGCAAACACACATAGTGGCATCCTGATAAAAAAAACTACTTCAGTAGTTTGTAAAAGTGAACGTTGTTGTGATGATGTGCTGACGGCAGAAAGAGCAGGAGTTTCTTAACCCTCCCACGGTCTCAACAAACGGGGTCATTTTACAAGCTTTTTACTCAAACTTTTTTTGGGTGGTTTCGGGAACTGACGATCTGACGGGACAACCACTTCCTCCACCCCACTGCTGACAGTGACATCTGCCGTGCTTAAAGAGACAGAGGCCCAATATCAAGGCGTCAGATTTCAAAGTTTACCGTTACAGTGACAATGTACAACCAATGTTTATATAGTTAACGAAAACTAACAAAAAAACTGAAACTGAGAAAACATTATCATTAACTGAAATAAATAAAAAACAGCAATTAATGGGGAAAACTATTACTAATTGGAACTACATTATAAAACTAATTAAAACATATTGAAATTATAGATATAATATCTTTTGTTTTTGTGTTTATGAATATATTTAGTAGCCTTTCGATGTGACATTTATTTCCTTCCGCAATCAATTTACGTCAGCTAACAAACAATTCATAAAGCAGTTTATTTGCTTTATGAATTGTTAAATAAGTTAAAATCTACTTATTTAACAGCCATATTTTTTTGCCAAACGTGTCAAAATTTTATGACTAGAATATGTTTTTTGTAATTCCAGTTTGCGCAGTTCTGTGATTAATGGAGACGTTGGTTTGTTCACCTTTTGAGCAGCAGCAGGACAGAGTTGGCTGTGCTGGCGTCGAGTCCCGTGGTCGGTTCGTCCAGAAACAGAACCGCAGGATCGATGATCAGCTCCATCCCAATGCTGGTTCTCTTTCTCTCACCTCCTGAGATTCCCCGGGTCAGCTGTGAGCCCACCTGCAAAAACAGATTAACACTTAAAACTGCAGTCTGCAACTTTTATAAAAAATTATTTTTACATATTTGTTGAAACTATCCCGACATGGTGACAGTATGAGAAAGATAATCTTTGAAAATATCAAGCTCCTCTGCCTTCTTCCACTTCTCCCAATGTTAACTAGAAGCAACCAATGAGATCCAGGAGGCGGGTCTTAGCGCTATCAATCATGTTTACGCTGCTCGTTCCACTGATGGTGGCGGGAAAATGGTTTTCCAGTCACCGTAAGTTGTTTCTCCACCATTCGCACATTTAACAGTGCGTTCATCAGGATGATTGACAGCGCTAAGATCCTCCTCCTGGCTCTGATTGGTTACTTTTGGTTGGGAGCAATGCAGTTCTTCAGACAATAATACTGTAGTAGCTGGAAGAGATCAACCTTTTCACAAATTATCTGTGTTTTATCAGCGCCTTCCTAAAATAATGGCATCTTTTCTTCTTCTTTTTTGCCTAAATCATTGTTTGGAAAAAAGAGGTGGTGACTTGATTTAGGCCATTATTTTAGGAAGGTGACGTCACAACATGGAGATGTTTTCAACAGATATGTAAAAAACATCTATTTTTAAAAAATTATAAGTTACATTCTGCAGCTTTAATAACTCATTTGAGGAGGTTCTGATGTTCTACCTTAGCGTCAGCCACTTTGGTGAGACACAGCTCCCTAAGAAGATGATCGACTCGAGCTTCTTTCTCACGTTGTGGCACAGAGGCGGGAAGCCGAAGCGCTGCAGAAAAACTTAGATTCTGCCTCACGGTGAGAGTCCCCATGACTACATCTTCCTAGAAACAAGACACCATCATCCACACAGCAATAAACACCAAGTTTATTTTGAGTTTACAAGGAAGCGCAGGTGTTTGATAAACTCACCTGGACCACATAGCCAGAGAGACACTTGAAGTTTGGAGGCTGTGGCGCTTCGTCGATAAGAACTTCCCCTAATAAACCCAAAGGATCTTTTCTCCCGGCCAGAATATCCAAAAAACTTTAGGAAAAGTATGTATTGTTATAACATGTTAATATCACACGTTTTACTAAAAATTTGGTGTAGAAATTGAAAGATTTTAATAGTTTTTTTCACTGTTGCACTCTTTGGGCTTCCTTAGTTCAGTGATATCAGATCGCTCACCATCCTGTTTTATAACCTTAGATGTTTTACAGCTTGTATTTATTTGGTCAGTTAAATTAAAATAAAAGCAATTTTTTCAAAATATTTTCTGCCATTTTAAATTTCTTTTTAACAAAAGAAAGCGAGGAAAAAAGTAATTAAAATTGGAATGTCAGATTTCATATGAAACAACCTGAGATTTTATTCTTAATCCATATTGATGAGCTAAAATAAACCTGATTTTTGCCAGGACACCTTTCAGAGTTGCTGTAAACGTTTTAAACGTAGAGTAGCGATCAATACTTACGAAGATTTTCCACTTCCAGTTGGTCCAAGAATAGCATTTAAGCCAGGCCTCATAATCCCACTGAAACACAAATAAACAGGTGGAAGAAAATGAAATAAAAAACACTGTAGCAGCGACTAACAGTAGTAGATTCATTCATTTAGCTGAAACTTCACAAGCAGATAAATAATCTCCATTGAAGCTTTTTTTTAGATTACAAAAAGCAACAATATCTCATGAAAGGTGGAAGCAAAACCTACTGAGCAACAATCGAGGGGGAAGAAAGTCTAGAGCAAATCCTTTGAAGCTCTTAAAGAAAAGTCACAAAGAATCAGTGAAACAAAAAGAAAAATAAGACTGAATCAAACTCCGCAGATGAATCACGTGATGCTGTTTAATTCGTTTCCCTGGCAGTCTGCTCTTTACTGCATTAGAGAGATTATATGCAAGAACCCATGCTTAATATAATATAATTAACAGGGAGGCAGGTGGAGGTCAAAACACTTATGAAATTATTCATTCTTCCATGGGAAATGTCAGTAACCGTTAATACCATCTGAGAGGAACCACTGTAAGAGTCCATTCACTATTGTTCAGCAACACAATGAGCCAAATCCTGCAGAATTGACATGAACAATGTTCTTAAAGTTCTCCATAATTTCACTGACTTGAAAGGGTTATTAAAATACGCTGCTACGTCTAGTCAGAAATAATTAGCTGAAATTTTTCTCCCGAATTTGACAGACTAACAGAAAGACGACTCCTGTGACCTCAACGGTTTACGAAAAATATTCTTTTGAGTTTTTTGAAAATCTACTGTTAGATATTTGGTAACACTTTATTTGGAGTTGTGACTGACATGATATTGTCATAAACACGAAGACGTCTTCATGAATGTTTATGTCACAAAGTGTCATTCAGTAAATAATGACACTTTTAATGCAACGTTGCATTCAAAGTCCATTAAAAGTGTCAACCTTGCATTATTTGGTACATAATAAAACTTTCAAAGAATAGTTGCATTAAAAGTTGGATTAAAAGTGAATAAAAAGTGTCAACTTTCCATCATTCGCTAAATAATAACATTTTTAAAGCAAAGCTGCATTAAAAATGTCAGCTTGAAAAGTTTTTATGTAAAAAATAATGAAAAGTTGATACTTTTAACGCAAAGTTGACCATTAATGCAACTTTTAATGCAATTTTGTTTTAAAAGTGTCATTGCTTACTGAGTAATGATTATTCTCTAAATAATAATCATTGTTATTTAAGATTATTAAATAATCCCAACTGCAGGATTGGGATTTTGCAGTCGTTATTATTTAGAGAATAATGATTATTCTCTAAATAACGACACTTTTAAAGCAAAGTTGCATTAAAAGTTTCATTAAAACTGTCAGCTTTGCATTAAAACGGTTCAAATAAAATGTTGCCAAATATGCTAACAAACACATGACTGAAAAAAAACTAAAATGTCACAAATTTAAACTAAACTATGGATGTATTGACTAAAAACAAAGCAAAAAAAGCTTTGCTCCTACTTTACCATTCTGATGATGATTTAATTTAATAAACAAACTTACTTGAGGTCCGTCAGAACCTCCTTTGGGTTTGGTTTGGCTTTGCAGAAGAAGCCGCTCCTCATTTGGACTTTATACTGGATGCTGTGGAAGCTGACAGTGGAACCACAAGCCTGGTTGGTTCTGTTAAAGTCCGGACTCGTCTTTGATGGCGACGTCCCATTGGTGCCGATATCTTCTATCATCGCAATGTTGATGTGACCGGCGCCCTCCATCAGTCCGAACAGAACCAAGAACCCTGAAAATGCAAAGAGACTTTTGATTTATCACCGGGAAATGAAATATAAGTCAAAGATTTCTGATGCCAGAATCATAAATGGCATAAACTAAAGATTGTGAGTGGAAAACAGTTTATTGGCAGTTTATTGATCTGTGTCACACTAAAGTTATCAAATAGGTGTGTGAAGATGCCACTTTAGATTTTAAATTCATCATCATTATTAATATTAAGAAGTTATTTAATGTTATTTCCACCTAAAATACAAAAATGAAATGACGCAAAAGCTGCAAAACATTAATACCTCAGAATCATCTTGATCAAGTCGATTCAATGTGTTTGTGCATATTTTAATTGCTTTTGTTCTTTTAGACTTTATTTAGTCAGATACAATATTTAAAATGTTCCAAATGAAGAAGCAAATAAATAAAGTTTTTATCTAAATTATACTGGAGAAAGTACAAATGTTTAAATTTCCCCACATTTTCCTTTTATTTATTAATTTATTCATTTCACTTCTGTTTTTTTTACTTAATTTTTATATGTTCTCATTATTTTTGCCTCAATCTAACAATTTACTTTTATCATTGTTTTTGTTTCATTTTATTGTTCTCTTATCTTCATTTCACTTGTATATTTTTCATTATAATTTAGGATTACGTAATTTTTCCTTTATTTTTTCGACTGCTCTGTTACTGTTTATTCCCTAAACAGTACTACTGTTTAGTAATAGTAATAATAATTTATTATGTTAAATTATTATTAACATAATAATTTCATGTTATTAGAGACCAGCACAGTTAATTCAAAGAAGTGATGAGTTACTAAATTAATAAAACTTTTAAAGCTGACTCAACATCTGGATTATTTTTGAGGAATTTTTATTTCTATAAAAATGAATAACTTTCTTCTTAGTCATTTCCTGTAACACAAGATATTAAGTTTTTATTTTAAGATAACCAGGCTTATTTTATCTAAAAATGTGGAGAAAAGTTACTCTTATACCTTTCTTTGAGATACTTTGAAATGTAAAATATATTTTCAGAGATTTGCATTGTTTTTCCATCAGGGAAACTTTCTTTACTGATAGGAACATAACCTGATAATTGAATAATTAAAAACATGCTCCTATTAGGCATGTTTTGGCGTCACTCTGTTATAAATGCAGCTGAAATTAAACTCCTTCAAATGAGCAAACATATAAAGCAATTAGCCCTCAGTTCTTATTTTAACATACAAAACATCCTCATTTCATTTTATTTCCTTATCTGTGAGGATTTCTGTATTTCTGCAAGGAATTCAAATGTATTTTAAGAAGATGGGAAAACAGAACAAGGGTTTTGATGAATGAAAATACAATAAAACATATTATTGTAGAAAACGGTCACAGTTAAGCTTGGAGTTTACATCTAGTACTTTTAATCGAATAGTAAATAAAATCACCTCATAATACATCTCAGTATCTTTTTATCCAAATCAGGCATTGGTTTGTGAAACCTGAGGAAAATGATCAGCGCCGTAATGCTGCTGGAGAAATAAGAGATTTAATTTTTTCAGCTACTCACCAATTGATGAAGAGGAGCGATGGCGGCTGCAGACTGAGAGGAAGAGTTCGGGCTGAATAACATCAACTCATTAGGGGCCGACAGGTTTAACTGCGACCCCCACCACCCTGCATGGGGGAGTAACCCTTTAGCTCCCTGCAGCTGGATGCTCAAACTTTCACTTTTCATAACGATTCACTGCAACTTTTTATTCTTATTCTTTTATCAAACATGTCACTGTTTTGCTTTTTTCCACTTATCTAACCGCTTCGATTCAAAGAGGGAACCTGAGTAAATATAAAGAAGCTATTTCTAATTTATTTATTAAGGGGGAAAAGCCAAACCAACCTGACGCTTTGGGAAAGTATAGAAACACAAAATTTTAGAGTATTTTTGGTCGCATTTCCAGTGAAAATATCTCAGCACACTTGAAATAAGACAAAACTAATTTACAAGTAACTTTTCAGCAACATATCAGAGCTTAAGTCATTAATTCCTTAATATGGATGAAAAAGTACTAGTTCCACTGACAAATTATGGAAAAATGTATTTTTATGAATGAAATAATCTGCCAGTGGAACAAATTTTTTTATTTTATTTACATAAAACAAGACCCAATACTTGCTGAAATTTTTTTTGTAAGTTTGTTTAGTCACTACATTACAAAAAGGCTAATAGTTTATAAAAGGTTACCCATTCATCTATAAACACTTTATAAATCATTAACTGTTAATTATGCATTAATTAAGGGTGAGAAGGAGACTATATACTAGAAAACAAAGTTTACAAAAGCTTACTGTGCTGACAAGGTCGTCTGAAACATTTAGCGTAAAAACTCTAGATAAAGTAAATAGGTGAACAAACTGGCTGCACTATTTAACAAGAAACCGGTAGATTTTGTCTCCTACTCTGTAAAACTAGCTAACCAAATGTGCTGGAGCGCCACTTTCGTTGCTAGGTAACGGGCGGAACTCTGCTGGGGTTGCTAGGTAATAGTTCATGGAGCGTCTCTTAATCAACCAGAACAGAACAGAAAATAACATTTTTTTCATTTAGTTTTTTAATTGACAAGAACTTGGAGCAAAAATCATCATAATAAAAAAGATAAAACAAAACAATCACAGTAACCGTGTCGTCGATGCGTCACATTTAGTTCCCAGCTATGATGAGGAATCTACTCAGGGTTTAATACCAGACAGTAAAACACTGAACATACTGCAGGAGACAACTCAAGGCTGTGGGTGGAGGTTACTGGAAATACAATAAATCACATATTTAACAACAAATCGCAGCCTCATCACGTAAAGATAGTTTTTACAGACATCCTGCGCACATACATGAAGAAAACCGTTCACCAAATGATCCAACCGTTTTAGTTCAAGTCTTCTTCTACTGACTAATTAGTGAGGCAGGTTTCATTATGCAGCTTTTTTCCCAGCTGAACAGCCATTTTGTTCCGAGACAGAACCTGCACATGTGAAATATTCAGATATGTGGGATCCAAGATAAATATGACATTTATTTAATATATATGATCAGTCTTACAGAGGTACATAAATATAACTATTTACAAAACACAGAAACTATACATTCCTGTACCCTAAACACATCTTTGTAGGAATGTGCAGCAACTTTTAATTTTCTCCAACTATAATCTCCAGAATGGTGATAAGTGACGTTTTCAGTGACGCTTTGGTGACACAATGTCATTAAAATGTGAATTTTTGCAGTTGTGGACAGGTCAGATGAATTTGTTGATAAAATCCTTAAAATTAGAAGCTTGGACCCTTAAAAACGAATCTAAACTTACACATTTTAACAGCAAAACAAGCAAAATCTTAATGTTCTGCAAACATTTAAGGAGGATTGAAACTACAAAGCCTTCTCAGTGCATTCTTCAAGTTGGACTGTAGGAAATTTAAAGAAATTTGAACTTTTAAACAACGGGAGGCTTTTTTTTAACTCATACTGGTTAAACTGGAGCCAACAACCGATCAGATTGTCATCAAAATCAGACGATTTCCCTTTGACCGGCTCAAAATGAAGACTAGAAGAATATGGAAAGAAAACTGATAATTTTACTCTTTGATGAATGGAGTAAAACCAGAAATTCACACTATTTTTAAGTCCTTAAATGCATCATTAAACAACATGCACGGAAAATAGGAATTATTTGTTTTTCGTCGGATTTTAAACTTTTATTTTTGGCCAACAAACCTGCAGCATATTTTATTCATTTTTTATGCTAATGTTCTAAAAAATATGTTTGTTATATTCCTTAGAAAGAAAAAACAGACCTCAATGATAAGGACTGTGTTCTTTTGTTTGTTGGTTTGTTTTAATTAATGTATCCCAATTTACTGTAGAAATCTTGACTTTCATACGATCAAATAGTATCGACACACTGCAAAAACAACAAATCTTACAAAGTATTTTTGTCTAGTTTCTAGTGCAAATATCTAAGTACACTTGGAAGAAATAAAACTAATTTACAAGTAACTTTTCAGCAACATATAAGAGCTTGTTTTAAGTCAATAGTTCTGTAATATTGATGAAGTGCTAGTTCCTCTGGCAGATTATTTCTCTCAAACATGGGAAAAATATATTGTACCTGGTAAAATAATCTGCAAGTGGAACTGTTACTTTTTCATCAATATTAAGGAATTATCGACTTAAAAAGGCTCCTATTCTTTGCTGAAAAGTTACTTGTAAGTTAGTTTAATCTTATTTTAAGTTTACTAAGATATTTGCTCTAGAAACTAGTTAAATTAAGTTGGCAAGGTTTTGTGTGTTGCAATGCTGCTGGTGGTAATTATCTCCAAAGTATTTTAAGTTAGGAATTTGCATATAAACAGAAAAATTATATTTAAAAGCTCCAGAAGGTGGTTAATTGAAGGTTTAAGGTCACAGTTTTGTGTATGAAGTTTACGAGTCTCCTTGTTTAAAACGAGACACTTAGCAAACCGATGGACAAGATGTTATATTGTTAAATCTTTCTTTTCAAGTGTTTATAAGTTAGTTAGAATTTATTCCACTGATTATCAAGCATCAAAGTTTAAGTGCTGGACTTTCCCATGTTTTATAGTCCATCATAACTACAAATTTGCTGATGACTTTCTTCCTCTCGTTCAAATATTTCTTTGTTTTTAGCACCACAACGTTGCTGCATTATTTGTGTACAAAACCTTATATAACAAGGGATTACTTCATATCTAGTGCACATCATGAACTCGCAGCCCCGGTTTCCATGGGAACTGCACATCAAGCTGCTCTAAACAACATCAGGACACACTGAACTCTGTATTCATCCAGGGAGCACAGCCTGTATTGCACATGTTAGCGAAGTCTGCAGGAAGTAGCGCGTGGATGCGGGCGGCATCAGGCTACGCCCAGCGGCCGCTGGACACGAAGCTCCTGCTGAAGGAGAAACTGACGTCTGAACTCTTGTGTTTCCCCCAGGCGCCGAAAGGCACCACGATGATTGTGCTGTTGTCCTCCGTACCGTAGTGAAGAGCCTGACACAGACGAGAACAGAGATTAAATAAGAAAGAAATTGTAAATGCTGGTTTTGTAAGTCATATATCAAAGGTCTCCTTTAACAGTTTCATTAGATAAATTACTCAAACGTACTTAATTGATAGTGCACAAAGACACAACAGTGAATTTTGCAACAAACTGGAAAATAAATACTGAAAAACAATTTTTTTACTACTATTACTTTTTTTTTTACCAGTTATTTGTTATTTCTTACATTGTGTGTGAATTGTGAGACAGTTATTTTTTGTTTTTAAGCATATGCACTGACTGATGGCACTTTTAAAATGTCATTGTTCTTGTGACAATGACAATAAAGATTTATCTTATCTTATCTCTTATCTTATGTGTGACTATAAATCCATTTACATATATTCAAGTGTTGATTATTCAAATAAATAAAATACATAAAAAATAATTAAATAAAAAAGTGTAACAGACCTCCATCAAGTCGTAATTCAGTACTTTTGCCCCCCATGGAGCAAATTTTAAATATTAGAAAGAAATTCCAGCTTGGGAGCATTGTTGTTTTTGGCAGCCATTTTAGTTTTAGTTTTTATTCATTTCCAAATGTGATAGTTAATAATGCAAAGACATAAAATCAAGTAAATTATGGACAATCCTGTTTGCGAGACTGTCTTTAGTCAGAGGCTTCTTCAAATTCACTGTAATACAGTCTGCTACAGCAGATCCTTCCTCCAACAGCCATCACCATCAACAATCTACAAGAATTTTAATTAATATGAGTTACAACAACATTTAATTACCCTTTGGGTTCAATAAAATATTCAAGTCTCAGAAGATTATTGATTTCTCTTTATCTTTAGCAAAAGATCAGAAGTTATTTCTCCCTCTAGCGTTAGCCTAGCATGTTTTTTTTTTGTTTTTTTATTTACCCACAATGCCCTGCGCTGCAGTCCACTTCCTGCTTTTGGACGATCGGTCCACTAGATGTGAAACGTTTGGATTCGAACCGCCGCAGAGTTCATTTCAACTCAACCAAGAAATGGGTTTGTAGGCGGACCAGAGTTTGCGTATTTGGTCCGATTGCAAATTCAAACCTCTGAAAACAAACCGGACTCTCCGCCAAATAAACTAGAGTTTGATTAAAGATGTAATCGAGCCCTAATTAAAAACCTTTTTCCTTCAAATGTGCTCTGAGTTGCATTTACACACTTCCTATTCCCTCACTTCATCTTTGTGTTTGTCGATAACATGAAATCCTAATAAAACATCCTAAAGCTTGCAGATAAAATGCAAAACCATTCAGGAGGATTTGTTTCCAAGTTTGAAGTATTTCTCACCTGGTCAGATATTCTCTGCGCTGCCTCTTTGGGGTCGTGACACTGGTTGATGACGTTGCAGATCTCCTGGCTGTTCATGATGAAGTTGATGCCGTCTGTGGTCAGAGCCAGAAAGGAGTCATGGACATGATGCAGCTGCAGAAAACGGAAACACACTTCAGCAGTTTGGCCAGGAAACACTTTAATAAGACTTAAGGTGAACTTGTCGTTACCTATAGATACGTTGCATATTATTGTTTACATCCAGAAATTTCCATGTGTATAACACTGGAGGGCAAAAGGCGATTCTGTCACAAACCATCAAAATAAAACAATTCTGTTGACAAATGAAATCTAGAGATGTAGGTATGATTAATTCAGTGCAGTGCATCAGAGCAAAGGGAACAATAACACGGAAAAGACGTAAAAAAAATCAAAACCATTCTATTTTTTTTTTCTCGCTCTTCGCGTTGGCTACGCTACACACAGACTTGTTGCCGTGGCAACTGACTAACAATAGCTCTACTAATGTGTCAGGATTTGACACCCAAACATTTCCCACACAAAGAACAGAACATTCAGTCGGTAACAGTTTTATGTTTTCAGGCTTGATGTTTATTTTGCGATTATTGATAAGTCATCGTCTGAACACAGCTGTTGGGTCTATTTTAGTTCCTAACCTGCAAGGAATCAACCAAAAACACAAATTGCTTTTCTGCAGGAGATTGGAGCAGAGCCAGACGCGGAGAACCCGCCGTCAAACACTGTCTGTGATCAACTCCGCCGGCTCTCAGTCCCCAACTGCCTTTTATTATGATTACAAGGAAGGAGGCTGGGCTTTTTCACACAGTCACACAAAGAATGGACCAAAGACCTTTACTACAGGATGTTCTGGAACCTTCTGTGGACATGCCCTTACAAGGCAGGAGGCTGACCGTTACCAATCAGTTTCACAGGCAGCTGATAACACAGGCAGCTAATGACCAAAGCAGCTGATAACACAGGAATGTGTAAACGTTTCTAACCCCCAAGCAAACACCCAAGAAACAGTTAATAATATACCACAAGAGAAAAGTAGTCAAGCAAACAACACACAAAATAATATGAAAACATAACCTTTCAAATAAACTCACAAGTAAATGAACTTAGATAATTTTTCTAACAGCAGTGCTTGATTAGCTCATTTAAACACATGCCCTACTGACAATGTCAGAAAGTTTGTGTGGGTCAACTTACATACGTTTCTTTCACTGAACTGAAACGCACCGCATTCCACAGCACGTCTACGTGTCAAGGTTGTCAAAGTCAAGCTAGCATAACTGACCTACTTACCTTTCGTGTGCTTTTTTTTTTTTAGATTAAAACTTTGCTTCCCTATTTTTGTTAATATATCACATGTACATTAATATTTAGCATGTCTTGTTGACAACTTGTTAGCCAAAATCAATGGTAGTCATCATCCGTGCACAGTTTTCTGCCCACCAGAAGGAGCTGAGCAACGTCACACTGCAGCACGTCTATATGTGAAAGAAAACGGGTCAAATAAACTTGTGTTCTGGTTTCAACAAACTCTGGTTTTAAACTTACTGTGAGTCTTTTGGTTTCTGGCTCAGCAATGACTCCCATCTTCTTCAGATCAAAGTCTCCGATGCTGCGTGTCATCGCCAGCCGGCCGTTGACGTTGGGCTGCCCCAGACTGTTCCAGGTGATGTAACCCCCGCTTTTCTTTATCCTGATGTAAACACAAAAGGTCTCTACTAAATATAGCATTAAAAATCGCAAAGTTGGCAACAGTGACTTACTGTTGTTAAACGCATTTGTCTGTCAGACCATTGTGGTTGTAGGAAAGATCGGTAATTCACTCAAAATGAAAGCCATCATGGCAGCTCTTTCTGCCAAAAACTGGATGAAAAAAGGTTTCCAGTCTGTTGCTTTGGTGTCAGTTAGCCATTTTCTTTTAAGGACAATTTTATTTACAGACTTCATCATTAATTTTGCTCCATATATGACTTATTGTATAGTATGGAACAACACATATAAAAGCATTCACCTTATATAGTAAGTTATATGTAAGGTGAATGCTAGAGAACATACAAATATTTTTTTATTCAGTCACATCTTGAAATTAAGTGATTTGTTTAACTTAAAAAAATTATTAATTATGTTTAAAGCTAGAAATACATTAATGCCAATTAATTTACAAAAACCTTTTGCCTTAAGCTCAAATGAGAGAAATAACTGGATTTCAAAAGTTAAACTGTGCGTAATATTTTAAAGCAAATGTCCATTTTGGTGCATCGTGGAGTAAAATTATGAAATAGTTTGGATGAAAATGCTCTACTTTAAACCAATTCAAAATACTTTATAAGAAAAAAAATCAAGTCTTAAACGCTTTTGAGTTAACAATGAGGAGAATAATGTTTGCATTTAAAGTATGTGGCCATGAAAAATATTTGTAATTATTGGAAAAGAGGAAGGTTTCTACATACATTTTCTTCTTCCTGCTCCTTTCCCACTCATGTAGAGGAAGTGTTATAAGAGAATGTGTTTGTTTATTAATGATGAAATTAGTTAAATTGACTGAATGAACTTATTGATTTGTTGTTTTATTTATTTTGGATACCCAAAATGTTTTCCAGTTCCAGTGTCAAACGTTCATCAGAATTTAAAGTTTATGGATCTTTGAGAACGTGTTCTTGCATTATTTCCATTATATTACTCGAAAATACTCTCAAAACAACAAATATTACCGTGTATCCCAATGACGTCTGGGATAATTTATCATCCAGCAAGTCTTACCTCTCCTTCTCATCCCTTCTTTCAGGTGTGTGGTCAACAGTCAGCTTAAGAGCCTTGCCTTTGCGGCACAACATGGCGCGACTGTCCCCCACGCTGGCCACCACCAGCTCGATGCCGTCCCTCAGCAGCGCCACGGTGGCGGTGGTTCCCGCGTTCGTTCCCGGCCCTACAAAGACAAAGCAGGAACCGTCGGAGGCAGAACGAGCCGATTCAGAAACACACAGAAGGTCAACAGTCACATGGCGTGTCGCACATCCACAGAGCAGAACGTAAACAAACGAGCTGAGGTTGTTTTAGACTCAGAAAAAACTACGGTTTACACAGTAAACAGGATGTAAATCACACATGCAGGTAGAACTGCTGCAGCACAAAGCTGAGATCCAGAGTAAGAGTCATAGCAAAAATAAACCTTAAAAACAAATGGCACACAACATATTTATTAAGAGTCCAGGCTTGTATAATAACAAACAAGCTAACCTTAAATGTCTATTTTCTGCAGGAATTATTAAATTATTATTAAGTATAAAAAGGTACACATCAACTCCTTTTATAGGCATTTAATCTGAAAAACAAAAAAAAGTGCAAATAAACAGCAGTGATGTCTAATTCCTTAAGGGAAAACTATTGAAATCTGCTAAATAATAATATCTCACAGCGCCCTCCACAGTTACCGGCACCCCTGGTAAAATTTCATCTTTTACAGAAACAACTCAAAATCATCACAAAGTAGTCACATTTTAAATTTCATTTTAATCTATTTTTCCTTAAGGTTTTTCTGTAATGCCAGTTTTTTTATGTTTCTCACAATTTTCTCTACAACAACAATAATAAGGTGATGGAAAATATGTAGAGATTCAAACTTTAATTGGGATTTCCAAAACTCACATACGTTTCCCATTACAGAGTTATCCCCTCTTGGATGTTTTACTCCTTTATTGCTTGTGCAAATCAGTCACGATCAACAAAATTTGATATATATATAAAATTTTCAATCTGATGACTGTTAATCATTGATGATGTCACGTTCGACAGATTCTAGATATTTCAAAATTATCTAATGAGTAAAGGGGCACATTTTATGAAAATGTACAGGTTTTGAGTTTTTTTTCTGCCACACGACAGCCATGTTAATAAAATTTTAATAAAAACCCACCAAATGTTTCGAAAAGTTGTGCAAATTTTAACAACCTCCCTAAAGCTGTTTTTTCCTCGTCCAATTAGGTGGAAACTTTTGAAATATGGCTGTCAGTTTGTTTGTTTTGCTTATTTTGATGTTTCTTTTGCTCAAAAAAAGCTTAATTAGGAGTCTTTTGCTATGGCTCATCGATCCACGTTGTAAAAATTTTACAGAACTGAGAATTTTAACCACAAACACTTCCAATTAATTCAAATACCCATGTTGGTATAGCGTGACATCATCAATTTATTGAAAAATTTAGATTTTTAAATGAAAATGTGGTAAAACTTCTACCCTACCAGCTCATATTTTGCTCCTGCATGTTTTTACCAGCAGCGTCTTTAAACGTGGAGTGCACAGTGCATTAAACATGCTGCATTTATTGAAGGTCTTTCACTAATGAGCTACTGAACATGTCGTACAGCTGGTCAAACAGATGCATTGTCTCACGGGAAGCATACACTTGGTAAGAGAAGAGAAAGAAAGAGGATTTAGAGAAAGATAGGGAACCTTCCAGTAGTCCAGGATTTAGGACCCGCTGGACTCTCCTTCAATATCTATCCTCTCGTCATCCACACTGGTACCAAGGGCCTCCAGCTCTGAGCTGGGTCAGCAGCTGCCGTAGATAACATGCACACACACACACAGGCATATTGGGACATTTCACACAGCGTGGCCCAAATCAGGCCACATAACACGTTTACTGGCTTTCACTGAAAGATATAATCTCTCTCTCAAACTGAATAGTAACTGAGAAAAACTAACTTCATGCGGCAAATGTGCAATTTAGTGTTTCAAGAGAAAGTCTGTTGTTTTTTTGCACTGGATTATTTGACAGATTGGGGAAAAAAATCAATATCTGGTCAAATTTACATTGAAATTTTTTTTAATTTATTTAATTTTACATTTGATGCTTTGTACATTAAAAAGAAATAATAAAGTCCTACAAGATAAATAATAAAGCCCAGAAGACAAAAAAAATAAAGTCTGGTAAAACTTAAACACAATTGTTTGTTTTTTCTTTTCCAGGATAGAAAGAAAAATAAACCAGTATCCAGAAAGTGGGTGAAACATTTAAATACATCTCAAAGCTGCTGTATGCAAGTTTTTATTTTTTCTAATCAGTCACCAAGTCGTGTCAATATAATGAGACACAGATAATATGTGGGGGAAAAAACAACTCCTCCATAAGCTGCTATTGCTGTCTGAAGAAAAGCACCGAAAACAACCAATCAGAGCCAGGAGGCGGGTCTTAGCACTGTCAATCGCACTTGCGTTCGTGCTGCTTAATGTGCCAACGGCAGAAAAACCATTTATCTGCCATCATCAGTAGACAAACGGCACTGTTCATGAAGTTAGTGAACATGAAGTTAGCCAACTAGCCTTCGCATTCACTACAGATCTGCTATTAGAGAGGCAACAGGGGAAGAGCGACATGTACACAAGAATGATTGACAGCACTAAGATTCGCCTCCTAGCTCTGCTTGTTTCTAGCTAGCACTATGAGAAAACAGAGCAGCTCGATTTTTTTTCACAGATTATCTGTTTCATAACATATTGTTACTAACATGATGACAGTTTCATACGGCAGCTTTAATGATAAAATACTTTTTAAAAGTTATTAGTTAGCTGTTGTTTACCACTTTATCACGGATCATCATGTTGTTCATGATTTTGGGCCGAGCCTCATCTGATCACACAATATTTTGATCTATAGTTGATGATTGGCTCAGCTGCAGCTTTGGAAACTGTAGTTATTCAATCATATTGGAGGCTTTTTGGTGAAGCCCATATTTTTAAATCTCTTCATTTGTTTTAATCGAGATGAACTGCTAATTGAAATAATTGTCAACTAATTTAGTAATTGATTCAATTGTTAACTGTAGTATACAGACTCGAAAAAGACAATTCAATGAAAGAAAAACATACTCAGAGCAGTATTTAAACCAAAACTGTACAAAAAAACTTTTACATTTCGCGTTTAAGATAAAAAAAAAACTTCATTGTTTGTAAGTATATTCTACCCAGAAATCAAGTGGCAAAGTTTCAGCTTTCAATTAATGCCTTTGCATTTTAGCCACTATGAATATGTATGACTGATTACTTGATTAATCGCCAGAATAATCGATTACAAAAATAATTATCTGCATCCCTAAAATCTTTTTCTAATTGATTCTTCAACCTGAAGGCAAATTTGCTGCAACATCTTAAATATTTTTCCCATTATCCAATAGAATGGGAAATTAATTGCCTTAAAAATTGTCAAGAAAAACATCCATGAGCTGCTTTCACAGGTAGACTCACAAGCACTAATGATCATTTAATTAAAACTGATTTCATCTGCAGCGACTGCCATTTTCAACACTGTGCTCTGCGTTTTGATTTAGTTTCTTCTCAGGAACAAAAATTAAATATTTTATGTTCTGCTGTTTAACTTTCTTTGCATTTATTCAAGACTTGCTGAGGATCGGATGAATACCAACTAATCCTGAGAATCAGATAAATTAAGAGAAAATAATCATTTATTTTAAACAAAATTTGCACAAAGCTTTGCAAGTCGTTTGTATGATGGAGAGTAAAAACTGTTTTAAAATTCTCACTTTTTAAAATCTTTCAAATGTTATTATCTAGTGACTGCAGCAATAGATTAACATGCAATTACTTATCAAGCTAATTAGATAATCATTTTTAATGTCCATCAATTTAACTGCCTAGGTTTTCCTTTAAGTTGCTGCCTATATTCATATTTGAATTATTTGATATTTACTGAATTTTGCCTGTTTCTTCTTTTTATAGCTTGTTTGTTATTAAATAAAAATTAGGAAAGACAGACCTCTAATTAAAATCTAAAACCTCATCACCTATGTAGAACAGGTACATTTGCTTTAAATACAGGAGGAGGAAAAAAGCACAATCTAAGTTTAAAAATCAATTCATGTGTTTTAATACAGTGTACAAAAAATAGTTAAAGGGATATTCAAACAACAGTACCTACCATTTGGATAGAAGTGCAAGTGCTTTGCCAAAGCTTTGTCTACTTCTAGGAAAGCTTTCTTTAAAGCCGATTCCAGATTGTTATCTTCTGCCAGAATGTCCCTGAAAAACGATTAGAAATATTATCACCAAAAATTTTAATTCCTCGATTATTTCCAATGATATTTGTGTGTAAAACTATAGACACGTTGCAGTGTGAGATCCCACCTGCAACTCCCTACTGGAGGGCAAAAAACTGCTCACTGACGACGACTACCGTTGGTTTTAGCTGTTAAGTTATGAATATAATGCGCTAAAAATCATCAGTAGAGTAGCTGTTTAAATCAGTAAATCAACCACCGCCGTGTTAGATTAGCTAAGAGAGCAGCGTTGGCTAATCTACCAAGGCAATCACTTATTAATAATCTCAAGATAAACATCAAGCTTAAAAACATAATACTGTAATGGACTGAATGTTCTGTTCTTTGCATGTTTTTTGGTGTTGAATCCTGACAAATGTGTTGGTGTTGTTGTCAGTTGCTATGGCAATCAGCCTGTGTGTAGTGTAGCTGACAAAGTGAATGAGAAAAAAGAATATCAGTGGTTTTGAGATGTTCTGCAATGTTTTCGCTATTTTCCCTTTGCTGTGGCCCATTGTACTAAATGATTAATAACTGCATCTCCAGGTTTCATTTAGTTAAAGGGATTGTTCTACCAAGGCACCACAGCTATGGATGGCCGGTAAAAGAATCATCTTTTTGCCCTCCAGCGTTGTGTGCATGTGAAAAGATTTCCAGATGTAGACTATAACATGCAACGTGTCTATATGTACGATTCCCTTACTGGATGAATTTCTTCATGTATTTTTCGCAGAAGTCGGCTGCTTCTGAGCCGCCGTGGCCGTCAAACACAGCAAAGTACAGGGTGTTTTCATTCAACTGGGAGACCTGGAACCGGTCCTCATTCTCCTTGCGTTGGCCGATCAGAGATGCACACCCTATCTTAGATAGGCTAACTTTGGGAATGGGTTTGCCATAGCGAATGCTAGGGGGGAGCATAATGGGCTCGTCGATGCGATCATCCCAAATCCCAAAGGAGTCCCAGGTTGTAAGGCGGCCGCTGCCGTCTGGATCGAAGCGCGTGTTGCTGTATTGCCTCCCAGAAGGTCCATAAACTTGTCTGCAGAACAATGGTAACTTTGTTTTGTGGCTATCGAGCTGAAAGGGCAGGGGATCGAAAGCCTTCTGTAGCAAACCACTGCGACCAATGTTAGAACCGCTGCACCTGATCAGGCGCACAAGACAGGAAGCCGACATCACCCTGAAGATACTCACAGAGGAAGGAGCAGGGGTGGAGGTGTTGACAACGTTCAAAAACTGAAGAGAAACAGGAATGAAAAGGACATAAAAATCTTATTAGGGCTGTAAATTAACTGAAATGTTAATATCATCGGTATAACATTTTGCACAATTAAAAATAAAACTGTTTCATCTGGCAATGTTATTGAAAGATGTAGCATGTGCACTTTGCTACCAATTTAGGAAAATACAAGTATATAAAATCTGTCAAGTCACAAATGCGTAGATCTTTACAAAAAAAATTTCCAATATCTGTATAGGTTCCAAATTGAAAATAAAATTCTAGAACAGGTATTGTGACAATGTTCCAGATCCCTAAGGACAGATCTATTCAGTCTAATTCTACGCTTTGTGCTCTGAGAGATGTGATGCTTTATTTACTTTCCATTATTTAGAATTCCTAACTGTACTTTCTGAACCATTTGAAAGGTTTGCTACATGTTTGACCAAAGTAGTCTACCATCCATCTATTTTCTTACACCCTTGTGGGATCGGGAGGGTTGCTGGTGCCTATCTCCAGTGAACGTTTCGGGCGAGAGGCGGGTTCACCCTGGACAGGTCGCCAGTCTGTCGCAGGGCAACACAGAGACAGACAGGACAAGCAACCATGCACACACACACTCACACCTAGGGAGAATTTAGAGAGACCAATTAACCTGACTGTCATGTTTTTGGACTGTGGGAGGAAGCTGGAGTACCCGGAGAGAACCCACGCATGCACAGGGAGAACATGCAAACTCCATGCAGAAAGACTCTGGGCTGGGAATCGAACCCAGGACCTTCTTGCTGCAAGACACAGATATCAAACTCCAGTCCTCAAGGGCCGGTGTGCTTCAGTTTTTAGATGAGCCACAGGTACAAAACACTGGAATGAAATGGCTTAATTACCTCCTCTTCGTTTAGATTAGTTCTCCAGAACCTTGTTAACGACCCAGTTGTTCTATTCAGGTGTGGTGCAGCAGAGGCAAATCTAAAAGTTGTAGACAACAGTTTTACCAACTGCGCCACAGTGCAGCCCGAAGTAGTCAAACAACTTTTTACTTTTTGTCAGTTTCAGTTTCTTTATTATTTGCTTTACATTGGCTGTTATATTCTAAATTGCACTGACTGAACAAGTTAAAGTTGTTTTTATATGTTTGTCCAAAATTGTGAAGGTACAGTGGATGGAAGTGTGCTTTACTGGTGCAGAGTTATCAAATAAACTTGTATTTCAGTACATTTATGTATGTGTTTTAAAAAAAAGACACATTTCAAGTATAATCAGCTCAGTTTTTCTGCATCAGATCAGAGTTGGATGATACTAAACCTCAGATATCTATATCAGTATCAGAAGTGAATAAAAGTGAATTGGTGCATATCTACAAAAAAAAAAAAACAACAAGATTTTATCCAAGAAACTACTTCTGCTAAAGATGGAAACTCAATCTTGTTTTTACTATCTGGAGCAAAAACAGAGTAAAATATGGGAATGAAAGCAAGGTCAAAAAGGAAACACAAATACCTGCCTGTGAGCAGAGAAAAGGTAAATAATTGACTCAAAGCAAAACATTTCTGCAGCCACAAAAACCCAACAACTTTAAATGACCGGAGCAGCAGTCAGTGGTAAAAATTATGAGCTGATGTTGTTGATTTAGGGTTATTAACTTTTCCAGAAAGTATGCTTGCTTGTGTAAATTTAAAATATACACTCAGCAGCTCCTTTAACCCAAAGCAACCAGTGGAGCAGGAAAAAAACAATACTTAGTAAAGTAAAAACTCCTGATATGAATGTGCCAACTGACAGAAACTTATTAAACAGCACCAGTCTATGCGTCTTAATTTTTATCAGATGCTTTCTCAACTTCCTATACATTGAGGCAGGGCAAGTTGCACCTCCACTTATTTGTAGTATTAGAGTGTACTATATAAATGTGAATGATGAACATGATTTCTTTTACATTTATATCTGAGTTTAGTTATATTGACTACAATTAACACAAGAATGACTCTTAATATTAGTGGGAAAACATTACCACATGCAAACTAAATAGTCTAAATTTAAATTCACCACTTGTAAATGAACGCCTCAAAATGATGCAATAACATACAGATATGACAAACTGCTGTCAAATACGATGTTTTCAGCTGTACTTACCCATTTAATATCGCCAAATAACTCAAAACTGGACAAACCCCACTGAAGATTAATAAAAACTATATTCGTAAAACCTAATTGGAAGATTAAGTTTTACGAATATAGTTTTGGTGAAATTTCTACTTTGTTTTAGCTTTCGCGTAGAGAACTAAAGCACCGCAAAACCTAAACGTTTTTCCAGTGAACCTTCCGTAAGTGTGGAATTGTTGAGTCCAAGTTTTAACATTTTAGATATTTAGCTTTTCAACCGGAGCCGAAATTTCTTAAATACCTCTTTACTTAAGTGTCGAATCAGAAGCTGACTTCGTTGTAGCTAACTTTGTTATCTCGCTAGCTGCTATTATTTGCAGTATAAACGTTGCCTGATTACTACGTAATAGTATTATTTCATGCATTTGATAAAATTATAATGCCCTTAATATAACAGCAAATAAAATCAACTACAATAGTGAGATGCGTCAATAAAAAAGATCTGTCGTCATTTTTAGTCTTGCGAGTTAGCTAGCTTAGCGAACAAGCTACGTGGCTAACTTTAGCTTGAGATACGCAGTTTATAAAAAACATAATAACACCACTACTTAATGTCTCGTATTGTGTATTAAAAAGTCATACCTTGGATTTATTTAAAAATATAACTGTAGTGTCGAATCCCCGCGTTTACTTCCAAACGAGCGACTGAATGAAAACAGAGTGGAAAAACCACCTCCGCCCTCTTCTCGGTATTATCAAATAAGGCCTCTCTGATGTGACCGCACCAATCAGCTTTTAGTTCGACTCACTCCCCGCAAACAGCGCTTCCGATTGGTCCATCAAGTTATGACTGCAACGGGTATCCACAAATCAAAAGGCCGCGTCTGGTGTATGTTGCAGAAAGTCAACAAATGGGGCTTTGTAGCATGAGTGAATAAATAATTGAGTTTATGTGACAGCAAAAGGTTGTCCTGTGTATGTATCTTTATTTACCTGACTCTATTTTGAGTTTGTTAGCAGTCCCAATGTGGACCAGCTCCCTGTATTTACTATCCAGAACTGCCTAAATACTTTTTATGTAATTTGAGAGTTTACTGTTTGCCTTAGTTCTCCTTTTACCCTGCAGGAATTTAAGGTTAAACCAAACCAAACCTGTTTCTGCATTTTCGTTTTACTATGCAAAACTACCCTGTGGTTTTGAGGCTTTTTGTCAAGTTCCTCAAATTTCTTGAAACCACTCAGTTAAAATGTGTAGAAGTTAGTCATCTTCTACTGCAGTAGCATAATCTCATTCTGAAAACGTTTTGATATATTTAAGATGTGATTTAAGTGCATTAATTTAAGAAATGTCTATTTTGAATTAAAGTGGCACATTTGTTGGTACTGTAAGGCAGTCCTGGGTTAGTCACTAACATAGTCACTTTATATAGGGAGGACAGGGATGTCTGCAGTTATGTAGCGGTCTGTTGCAGTGAAAAGAGAGCTTGGCTATTGGTTTACTGGTTGGTCTACGTTCCAACACTTATTTGTGGTTATATTTACTAGTATTATGTCATGACACCGTACTTCATAGATTATGCATGATATCTATAGGAAACTTTTGTAATATGCAGTCAGTACTTTCCAGACATTGCTGTGTTTTTGTTGCTGCAGACCTCTTGCCCAGTTTCTTTTTGGTGTTTTCTTCTACTTTGAAACAAAATCCTGCTCTGTTGTCCCATACGTTGTAATTATCTTCACTATTTTCCATTGTACATCTAATGGCTTGTCTTTTGTACCCGCCTCCTGACTGAAGCTTTTTCACATTGACATTGTTGTGCTTTGAAAACTTTCTGCAGAATGTGGCATTTTATATCCACAGTATGTTGAGCGAGAGAAGACTTTGGGTAAAAAGTGGGACCCATATGGGTCCTAAATCTGTTGCACACTGTTGGACTGATATTCCCAATACCTATTGGGGGACGTAGCTAAGCCCCAATTGCTTCTAGTGTGCTGCAAAATATATTGCAAATATAGTCATGGCAGTATCATTGTGTGAAATATTCATACTATATGGAGTGCAGTAGTTAGTGGTTAATATATTTCAAGTGTTATAAACTTTTTTCTTAAATTCACAACACAAATGTAATATTTAGCAAGTAGTACACATCATGGTTTGGAGCTTTAATTACAATTTATGAAGCAGCATTTTGAATAAAATAAAATGTTACAAATATTTGTGACATATTTTGGTTGCTTCAATGAGTAACTGTGGAAACATTACCCACCCTGTTTTTACAACGGGGAGCAGCAAATTAGCATTAAAAAAATTAAATAAAATAATACCTGAACTATGTCCCAAAAAAGAAGGCATCACTTCTCGAAGATATGTGCATTATATAACAACATATAATCTCGCTACGTGACAAATAAACCTGTTTTTGAATTTGAGTAAAGCAGAATTGAAATCAATATACGGGCCACAAGATTTCAGTTTTTAATAACACTTGAACTTCCGGTTCAGCGGACCAATCACATCATTCCTACCTCTGAGGCGTTTGGTGACGTAAGCAGCTATAGCACTTCCTCGTTTGTTTTCTGAGTTGCACACCAGAAGCCAAACGCCCCTTCCTCAACATGCATTTGTCAAGGTGAGACCACCGATTGTGCGATTTAAAAAACATTATTTTTCCCATAGCAACCGTCCAGGTGACGTTTCAAACAGAAGCGATATTAAGATTTGTGCTGGTTTCCAGCGCGGCTGTAGCTCGCAGCTCAGTTAGCTGTTTTTTTTTAGCTGGTTCGGTTTGAGGTTTTACTACTAAAATAAAGCGATATCGGTGGGCATAAGCATGTGGTCATTATAGTTCATTATAGTCATTATAGTATAATATAGTTGTTTATAATTTATTTGTTAGCGTAAAATCTGTTATGACTGAGAGTTGGAGGGGTTATAATGCACAGGAAAAGAGCTAAAGTTAGCAGCTAGCCGAGCGGAGTTTTCTGATAATCCTTTGACTTAATAAACATGAACTGAGACACAGATTGATGTTGGAGAGGCTTGTTTTTTGAGGACAAAGATGTTGCGATGACGGTTTCTATAAGAATATAACTGAAACTAGTGGCAGTTGCTATTTTTTATGGATCGATCTTAATGCAGTTAAATGTGAAATCAAAGCATTTAAATCATGTTGAAAATTACAGAGAAATTGATCTCTCATTTATTTTTTTGATAATTTTTTTAAAGATTTTTTTTGGCACTTACTACATAGCTTTTCAGGAAGTGGAGCACATGCAGGGAATTGAACCCGTGACGGTTGCGCCAGGAAATGTAGCTTCTGTTTTTGGTATATTTTGATAATCTCAATGATTGGTTACCAAAAAGTTAGCCAAAATGCCTCCAGAAATTTTCTTTATATCAAAAGAATAAAAATTTAGCATTTGTTTTGGTTGGTTAACAAATCATTCATGCCATTAAACCTACCAGAATCCATAATTTCATATCTTAAATTACAGTAGATATGAGCAGAAAGCTACACTGTTTGCTTTAGGAAACTCCCAGAACCAAGTTTTCATTGTGTGATTGAGTAAAAATAAAGTTTTATTGTATATAAAGAGTCAAAACCAAAAGATATAACATGTAATAAATTATTTAAGTGCTTTTTTTTTTTTTTTTTTTTTTATTACCAAAAAGCCTACAGTTATTCCTACAATTGCCTCAAACACTAAATATATTCTCAGTGGAAACTATTTTAGGACAATACAGAAGCACATTCTCAGTCATCCAGTCATAGACACTGTTGGGAGTACAGCCAATCAGCACCAAGGAAAATAAATGGCCCAGATTTCCTTAATTCTGGGAGATCGGCCGATACTTACCTACCTCTGCAAGAATGTGAACATTGTATTCGGCCAGATAATTACAATTGATGCACTTCTAGTTTTGTGTACACTGTAAAAACACAATATCTTACAAAGTATTTTTGGTCCAGTTTCTAGTGCAAGTATCTTAATCCACTTGAAACAAGACAAAACTGTCTTACAAGTAACTTTTCAGCAAGATATAGAAACTTGTTTGAAGTCAGTAATTATTTAATATTGACTTTAAAAAGTATTATTTCTACTATATTTTCATCAATAACAATATATTTTTTCTATACGATAAATCAATTAATCGTACGATAAATTAAAACTATCGACGTCATTTTAATTATCGGCATTATCGTCTCTTCCGGCCTTTTTCTCTTTCTGTTAATGACACTGAATGAAAAAAGGCTCAACTCCGGTGCTCTCCACTGATCCTCCCTTCCTCATTTCCTTAGTGTAAAGCCCAGCGCACACGACAGGATCTTAGAGTTGATTGTCGGCCCATTTTCAAAACCTGACAGACCACACATGAGCCGACAGAAATCCTAGGTATAACGGTTCGATCGGGTTCGTTCCTGCCGTGTGGTGTCCAACAATGGGCACAAAATAATGGCTACAAGTCCAGTTAACTAATTTTAAAACCAGGCATTAATCAATGCTTTACTACAATCTACCTGCAATGCATGTGGCTAGTGTCAGCGTAAAGTCCTGACTGAATGAAAATCATTATAACCTATTTACGTCACGTTAACGAAGAACAGCTGAAAAGTTACCGGGTTTATCAACTGCGGTAGCAATTTCGCTCCAACTCCTCCTCTTGTCATTTCTATATTCTTTGCACGAAATGTTGAATAAACATTAATGTTGTTTCCACGTATCATCTCCGATGTCCGCTGGACTTCGGGTTGAGCAGTATCAGCTGTTTGGGATTCCCCTCCTTAATTTCCACTGAGAAAGCGCGGAGGATAATCCTGCTTTCTGATTGGCTACCTGTCACATTCAACAGGCTGCGTTAAGCTCCCAGTCTGGAAAAAACCCTGATTTAGATCGGAGCGGCAACGACGATGATCTACCGCAGGTTGCTCAAACTTTTTGAGACCAAGATCTACTTTTTCTCTCACCACCCGGCTGAGATCTACCTCATGACACGAAGACATAAAAATTGTAAATTAAACTCTATTGACTTATTTTATATGCAAATATACATCAGTTATAGCAGAAATAATAAAGTGATAGAAAACCTAATGCAGTATATTTCTTCCTCAGTGAGATTCTCCTACCGTTTTACTCTCTCTCTCTCTCTCTCTCTTTGTCGTTAAGCACACCCGTTGCCGTGGCAACCGCCTGCGCCCCGCGAGCGGAGCAGCGGTTACGTTAAAAACGTAACATTCAGTCCGTTACGATGTCAAGTTTCCAGGCTTGATATTTATTTCTCGATTATTAATCAGCCCCCTGAACACAGCGATGGTTGGTTAGCTAATGTAAACTCCTGCCCTGCTGGTCAGTCGGTCTTTGTCGCCTTTTTTTTAATGGAACTGAAACGCACTGAATTTCGCAACATCTTGTTGAAACAATAATTACTGAGAATATAAATTTTAACAGGTTTTTTTTTAATTTTTTATTATTATTCTTTAATGAAGCTACAAACGTTTAGGATCTTAGTGAATATTTTGATAAGCGCGTCAGAAGAGGAAGTTCTGCTCTCATCGTCCTGGCGGCGTTCAGTTTGTCACCTGCTGCCGAGATCAACTCAAAACCTTCCCGTGATCGACCTATTGAGCCCCTGATCTACCGTAACACACCAAACACTACAGGATGATCGGTTACGAAATCGTAAGCGACCATCTTAGAAAGACCAACATTCTAAGATTGTCGTAAGGGGAAAAATAGAAGCAAAAAATCATGTAGTGTGAACTATTGCATCAGGTAGTCGATGTGCCCATTTTCTCTATTTAAATCTAATGATTATTGAAAGGCAACATAATATACAGACTTCATAATCTGCACTCTTTTGGTTGAATGCAGTATTTATTTCCACTTTGGCTTTATGTTGTTTAATTTTTTTTTTCCAAGTGAGTTTTTTGTTAATGGAGACTGAGAATCCATTTTATTTTTGTTTTTGGTTGTTTTGTTTATTTTGTTTATCAGTTCCAGTGTTTAGTGTTCTTTTGAAAATAAAGTGCATCTATCTTTGGCAGGAAATCGCATGCATTATTACATCATTTCCATTAAATCAGTGTAAAAAGGTCTTCAAACAATATTATCGTTTATTGCAATAATTTTTGAGACAATTAATTGTTCAGCAAAATTTGTTATCATGACAGGCCTATCTATATTATAAGTGAAATAATTTACCATCAACATTAGGGAATTATTGATTAATTGAATTATTGACTTAAAACAAGCTCCTATATTTGCAATAGAAACTAGAAGTGAAGCTCTTGTATTTTGCAGTGATGTTTCTATCCCCAATATTTGCTAATAAACAATAAACAGTCACAACAACTGAACATTATGACATTAAGAGCTTTTAACTAAACATCTGGTGACAATGTAGAAATGGGGTTGAAATCATGATTCATTCTGGTTTCATTCATTTAAAACTGATGTTCAGTCTCTCTACTTGCTTTATTCTATCAACAAGCATTCCTAAATCAAATCCCTGAGCCGTCATTAACTAGCAGGCGATATTTCACTGAAGATGATTAGTCGTTCCTGCTGTTTTCCCAGGGTTGGAGTTTACATGAAGAGGAGAAAGCGGGGCTGATCTGAGGCTTCAACAGAATCGTCTCCCTCCATCTGGCCCTCGCTCTCTACGCCTCTTCAGACTGCTGCTCATTTCCTCTCCTTTCTTCAGCATGCTGTGCTGGGGGAACGCTAGGGATGGGCAGCTGGGCATCGGCGCGGAGAGGAACCCCGCATTTGAGCCCAGGAGCTGCCATGTGTTCAGCGGGCGGGGACTGAAGGAGGTCGTGTGCGGAGGGCAGCACACGCTGTTTCTGCTGCACGACGGCAGCGTTTACACGTGTGGCTCCAACAGTTGCGGACAGCTGGGCCACAACAGAGATGGGACGTCCCCAGGTAAGCTTTTGTTCTGCAGCTTCAGTGCTTTAAGCTGCATCATCCTGCAGAGAGAAACTGTGGAGAGGCAGCAAAGCAATCTGAAGAATGTGGGAAAACATGGAGAGAAGCAAAGATTTTTATTTATTCATGGGCCTGTCACAATAAACTGTAAATCAATTAATTGCATAATAAATTAAAACAAGCTCAATAATGTCCATTTGCACGATTTATCAGTTTTCTTTTTTCCCCTTTATTTCTACCAAAATCTGGATTACACAAGTCTTCAGTTTGGTCTCAACTGGTCCATTTTTTGAAGGACAATTTTGTTTACAGAAAGTTCATAATTCACTTTATTTGTTGTTTCAGTTGTTTTGTTAATTTTTGGATATTTATAAAGTTCCAGTGTTAAATGTTTTAGGAGTTAAAGTTTGAGACGGTGTACTTGCATTACTATGCCATGATCATCATATTACATGAAAATGGTCTCAAAACAACAACATTATTGTTTACCGCAATAACGTCTGGGAAAATCTTTTGTCCTGCAAAATTTGTGGACAACTAGGCCTAGTCATGGATGAAAGTGTGTGGTGGAAACTAAAAAAATTCTTTCATATATAATTTACCTCCTGGGAATGTAGGTGTATTTAAAGCCACACCCAAACTCACAGTAGACTTTAGTTAGTGCTGCAGACTACTGAGAAAGTTTGGAAATTTCCATGAAAACTGTGAAGGAACCCTGAAGCACTATGTGTACAGGCATGTCGGAGAGCCTATTGGGCAATCCAGGCTGGAATCAGTGAAAGCTTTCCTATCTACAGCAGAAACTGGAGTGGTAGGCTGTATTATAATAATAGTACATTATTATTATTATAAATTACACAAAATTTCTTTTTGAACATCAGAAGCTATTACATATTTAGGATTCATCCATTTCTGCTAAGCTTCTTTGTTAAAGTCTGCAGCTGAAAACCACACAGGAAACACAGAGTAACTGCTTGTAATTATCTGTTCTGCTTTTCTTCTCATTTCCTGAACGTCCTGCTTCTACTTCTGAGTGAATAGCAACGCTCTGGAACAGTTTAAATGCATCCATCATAGTTTTTATAAAACAATCTTCTAGCAGCAGGATTTCTAAATTCCTCACGTGGGTTGGGTTTATGAGGGAGCCCAAAAGGGCTGTTGGACAGGCTTAACGTTTTGGTTTGTTTGGGAGGATTTAGCATGTCTATTTATTGTTCTTCAAGTTCAAATTAAAATTCTTCTACATTTTCCAAAGACTTTAACTGTATGGAATTTATAGTGTTAAATTTTTGTCTTTTTAACTTTTGTAATTCTTTGTTTACACTGAAGAGATTTCACAGGACTGTTGATTTCACGGTTCTTGAGTTTCTTTAAAGCTGCAGAATGTAGCTTTTATAAAAAGATTTATTTTTAAAACTGTCACCATGTCGTAAAATCAAAATATGAACAGATAATCTGTCTAAAGATTGATCTCCTCCACGTCCTCTCTGAGCTACTATTGCCATCTGAAGAAATTCACCGCTCCAAGTCAAAAGGAACCAATCAGTCAGAAGGCGGGTCTTAGTGCTGTCAATCATCACGGTGGACACGCTGCTAAATGTGGTAATTGTGGAGAAACAACTTACTGTTCGAGAAAAAACAATTTATCTGCTGTCATTGGTGGCTATACTAGCTAGCTTTAGCTTTAACGCACATGAGCTGATTGACAGCTCTACGTCTCCTGGCCCTGATTGATTGTTTCTAGATAGCACTGGGAGAAAGCAGAGGAGCTGACTGCTGCATTGCTGTGACTGCCATACAGTTACCTAAAAAAGAAATATTAAATCATTTTTAAAATAATTTTTATTGTTATCACATTAGCTCATAAGATAGACAAAATTTTAAGTCTACAGTATGTAGGCCAACACTAATGTGACGGGGTTCTATTATGACTTGGTCAAACATAAATGGCTGGCCAAGGCCGTAGATCACTTTAGTGAAATTTATTAAGCTTTTCTTCAGGTGAACAAATCGAAGAGGTGCAGAACATGTACAAAGTACGTTCAAGGCAGGTTAAAAAACAGACTAACAGCAGTACCTTAAATGCAAGAGTCCATCACCTTCAGTGTGACTTCTGAGGAGTCTAGCCACAGACTGACTCCCTGTGGCGTAGAGCCCTGCTTAAAGCCACAAGCTCGGCCCACAGAAAGACCAAACAAGCAAAAACAATTAATAATTACTTCTAACTCAAGTAAACTCTTAAATTAAACAAAGTAATAAATACCAAGGGAAAAAAGAGAGAAAATATATAAATAAATAAACTTGTGATCAAAAATACAACATTCAGTTTAATAGAAAACACTCAGTACGTTCCGATGACATCACTACGTGATCATGTGACTCCCTCCCGGATCGCAAACAACCCTCCTTGAAAATAGACCCGGGAAAATGTTTGAAGCTGAAAATAATAAGTTAGGATGGATATGGTAACTGAAGCAGGAACACCGCATGTGCACCCACGATGAACCGCGTCAGTTTAAGCTGCAAAAAAAAGTAAGTTAGCGATTGTGCATGTTTGTGTGTATGCATGTGCGTGTGCTCGCATGCTGACACGGACTCATAACTAAGCCCCGGCTCGTGACGACTCCTCCATCACAGCTAATTAGGAATATTTTGCTTTTTAAATTTTTTTAAATTACTGAATAAAAAAAAAACTAAGCCACAATTTCAGAATGTAATCATATAAGTAGTGCCCAGACCATGACTGTAGGTTGCTTGTAGTCTGATGAGACTCTGTTCTCCCCACAGAGCTGGTTGGGGCTCTGGATACCCAGAAGATAACGATGGTGTCGTGTGGCCGGGCGCATTCGATGGCCATCAATGAGCAGGGTCAGGTGTTTGCATGGGGAGCCGGAGAAGGCGGACAGCTCGGCCTGGGGACAGTGGAGGCGGCCGTTCGAATCCCGAGGTGACCCGGTGGCACATCAGTGACAGACTGAAGCTTCTGCAAAACAAAAATCAATCAATCAATTAATCAAGTTTGTTTTATAGAACATTTCATCAACATGGCAGTTCAAAGTGCCTTCCATCATAAAAACAGAAAACCCCATACAGCTAATGATTCAGAAAACCAGGAACAAACATTGGACTTTGATGCGTGCCGTCACCAAAACCGTCAATGATTTGATGATTGGTTTTATTAAGGTTCAAAACCAACTCTAACCAGTGTTTTGCAGTTTTCTGTAAGTTTGTTCTAGATTTGTATTGCATAGAAGCTGAATGGTGGTTCTCCATGTTTGGTTTTGGTTCTGGGGATGCAGAACCAACAGACCTAAATGGTCTGAGAGGTTGATACAATAGAAGATCTTTAATGCATTGTGGTGCTAGCTAAACTGTTCAGTGACTTATAAACTGACTTTGTAACTGTCTTTATGTGTCTCTGAAAGTTCAGGTCCGAGTCCATCACTACACCCTGGTTTTGGGTTTGGTTTCTGGTTTTTAGCTGTAATAACTGAAATGTACATTAACTTAATCATTTTGTTGTTTAATATCAGAAATCTTTAAAAAAACAAACTAATTTTGAGCTGTTTAAAAGCTCAAATTTACAGTTTAAATCTTTCTATTTAAGAGAATATATTGTGAAGGACACAAAGAATAGAACAGAAACATCTGTTCATCGTCCTGTAGTGAGGAAATTCTGGTGTAACAGCAGCAAAGTGACAGGTAATTGAAGCATGTAGATTCACGCAAAGATAAATATATAAAAATCATAATTTAGAATCTCATACTGTACAAAAAGGCAAAATTTAAACATAAAATACTGCTTAGCTATTAAAAATAATATTTCAAACTATAGAAATGTGCAAATTAGTAGGATAATTTAAAAAAATGCACAAAACGTTGCAAGTGTATTTGTGCTTTAAAAGGGATTATTTACAATAAGTGACAATAAAATTGTGCAAATAACAGAAAGGATGTGAACACTGGTTATAGAGTTTAACAATTCCTTCTTCATTTGGAAATTTCTACTTTGCACTTAGCTGTTACTGCTTTATTTGTGTTTTTATTGATTTGGGTTTTGAGTTATATCATCTTTTAACACCCCTATTTTTAGTGTTGAATTGTTTTACTGACATTCTTTCACTTGCCTTTATTTTCACTCTTTAAAAAAGATATGAAGCAAAAGATATGAATTGTATTTTTGTCCTTATTTGTTCCAGGTTGGTCAAAAGGCTTTGTGACCACAGCATCTCCCAAGTGATGTGTGGAAACCAGCACTGTATCGCACTTTCTAGAGGTGGGAAAAAATGTGTCTCCATAGCAGCGAAACCTGCATATTCCTACTGCTTATTGTCAAATTACCTCCCAAATGTATTTTTAGCACATTTGTCAGAGTAATTTCCAAATTATTAATGGTGTCATCGACAAAGAGAGAGATTTGCATGATGTAATGTTGGGATTTGAATTTGACCAGAAAACCAAACAGCATATCAGCAAAAACAGCTTAAGTTGTCAAAACACAGCAAATCCACAACAAAATGGCTGAAAAAGACACGAATGAATGTTTTGGTAATGGCCCAGTCAAAGCCCAGGCCTTGGCATAAATGTGGTGGGAGCTTTAGAGCAGTTCAGGAATAAAAAGGTTTGGTATTTGGTGTTTTTGGACACTGATAACTGTAGAAACTAGCAAAAGCTACATTATTTTTATGATATTCTATAAAGTAGAATATATGTTCTCTTGCACCATAACTGTATAAATTAGTTGTTTTAATGTTTTCTACTAGTAGGACTTGATAAAAAATGTAATTGAATTAATTGCAGGTTGTGTAATTCATTAATTGCAATTAATCACATTTTAATCTAAGCCATATATTGACAAAATAAGCAACATTTCTAATTCAAAAGCTCTTTCTACTTCTAAATCACTTAGTAATTTAATAAGATATGAGCTAAAAAACAACAATATTTAATGTTTTGAATCTGTAATTTAGGTTATTTAACCATCAGAATGGTGCAAAGGAACTACTTTAGAAATGTGGACTGTGGATGCTAACGTTAGCATTAGCGTCCACGTTAGCGTCCATGCGCTAAACATGCGCTGCTTCTACATGTTTAGCATTGTGATGCTCTTTTAGGCTTGAGTAGCTTCAGTCGGCTAACTCTTTTTAGCACAACCTGAACACAACAATAGCCTTTTCCAGAATCCAATCAGATTCTTTTTAGAAGCAGAAATTAACTCCCAGTGGGCCAAGCGAAGTGGCTTTGTCGTCCATCGCTGCTGTTAGCAGATGTCGCTTGTGCATCCGATTTCCTGGAGTACCAGAAACACGCAAACAAAAAAGTTCAGGCTGGAACATTTGTACGTATCTGTGTAACTAATTAATGAAAATGAGTGCGTTAAAGTCCTGCCTTAATGTTTACATTGATGAAATTGTTGTGTTTTCCTCATCAGATGGTCAGCTGTTCACTTGGGGTCAGAACACCAGCGGCCAGCTGGGTCTGGGTAAAGGAGAGCCAAGCAAACTGACGCCTCATCCCCTAAAGTCCCTGGCAGGGATTCCTCTGGCTCAGATAACTGCTGGAGGAGACCACAGTTTTGCCCTCTCCCTGTCGGGAGCCGTCTTCGGATGGGGCAAAAACAGGGCGGGGCAACTTGGACTGAATGACAAACAAGGTATTAATCAGCTGGTTACAAAAAGCCATTGATGAAAACAGATGAGTGAACCAGACAGTGGAGTGTTTTGGTCCTGAAGCTAAGATGGAGAATCAGATTTTTCTTCCTTTGATTTCCTTCTCTGCTGTCTGCTAACTTTTCACAACTGTACCGTTTCTCCAGATCGAGCCGTCCCATGTCACATCAAGTTTCTGAGATCACAAAAAGTTGTTTATATCAGCTGTGGAGATGAGCACACCGCTGCCCTCACAAAGGTATAAAAACCCTCACATGTCCAGAAACTCAAATGTTTCACAAATAAAAGAAGAGAAATGGCGAAAATGAAATACTTTGGTTCCCAGATTTAGACTTTGTCTAAACCATCTGTCTGTCCATCCATCTATCCATCCATCCATCCAACCGTCCGTCCGTCCGTCCGTCCGTCCGTCCGTCCGTCCGTCCGTCCGTCCGTCCGTCCGTCCGTCCGTCCGTCCGTCCCACCCACTCACTCACTCACTCACTCACTCACTCACTCACTCACTCACTCACTCACTCACTCACTCACTCACTCACTCACTCACTCACTCACTCACTCACTCACTCACTCACCTTTAAAGCTCAGAAACAGACTTTGACTAAATAGTCTAGTTCAGGATTTCTGTGTTTTTCAAACAGCAATAAAAAAAATCTGTTCTTTCTGTTCTTGTTCTTTCTGTTCATTCTGTTCTTGGCAGGACGGAGGCCTGTTTACGTTTGGCGACGGCTCATGGGGTCAGCTGGGTCACGGCTCCACCAACAACGAGCTTCTACCGAGGCGGGTTCTGGAGCTGATGGGCACTGAGGTTTCCCAGATCGCCTGTGGCAGGTACTGTCAGTTTAAAACCACTTCAGGGTTTTCATCAGTTATGAGTGTAAATCTGTTGCCACCAGACAGAACAACCAGAGATTAAGCTGTTCAGCTTATATTGTCATTATACGTGTTTCCCAAACTTCTCAGTGTCCATCTCAAGAAAAATCAGCAACAGAGAAATCTGACCCTGATAAATGATTAGAATCATCCAACCGTACTGGGTGGCGCTGTGAACTGGAGCACAAGCTAGCTCCAAGCTAGCTCCAAGCTGGCTCCAAGCTAGCTGCAAGCTGGCTCCAAGCTAGCTGCAAGCTGGCTGCAAGCTAGCTCCAAGCTGGCTCCAAGCTAGCTGCAAGCTGGCTGCAAGCTAGCTCCAAGCTGGCTCCAAGCTAGCTGCAAGCTGGCTCCAAGCTAGCTCCAAGCTGGCTCCAAGCTGGCTCCAAGCTGGCTCCAAGCTGGCTCCAAGCTGGCTCCAAGCTAGCTGCAAGCTGGCTCCAAGCTAGCTGCAAGCTGGCTGCAAGCTAGCTCCAAGCTAGCTCCAAGCTAGCCGTAACACCGGCTAGCTTCCACCACAGAGTCTTCCACCACTCTGTACACCTACACAAAAAATAAAACAATAATTATAAATTAAATCTTTTTTAGGAATTCTTATTTTACTGTTTAAGTAGATTTGTTTTAATTATTTGGAGTATGCAAATGATACCTATCTTTCCCCTTATTACAAAATAATAGACATCTCACAATAAAACATGACTAAAGAACACTATAGCCAAAGAAAATTTAACTTTAGATTTTTTTAAATTATAGTGAATTATCTCATATAAGCTTTTATAGATTTCTACTTATGTTTAGGGCAACACATTTAGAGAAAAATGTGTGATAATGTGTTAATATTGGTTAAAGATGTCTTGCGATACACAAACAAATAAGCAAACATCGTTGATTCCAGAGCAGAAATAAATAATGACAAACATAGACCAGAAATAACGAGTAGTTTTCCATCTAGCTATTTGTAATTTTACATTTGGACAGGCTTGCTAACATTGGATTTTGATATTTGCCAAAATTTTAATATCATTGCAACATTATTTGTAATGATAATTTATGTTAGTAATCACAGTGGTTTTACTAGCATTCTATTAGTATGTAAAGCGTTTCAACTGCTTTACATCTTAGGGGATTTTCTTAAGGGATTTTCTGTCACCTCTTAAGGGATTTTCTTTTTCTTTTTCTGAATATTGAAGCTGATATTTAAATTCTTTTGTTCAGGCACCACACTCTGGCCTTAGTCCCGTCGTCCAGCATGGTTTATGCATTCGGCTGCAACAGCCACGGCCAGCTGGGCACGGGAATCCTGGGGGATTCAAGAAGCCCGTTTCCCGTGAAGTCCAGCTTCCTGACTGGAAACCTGCAGAGAAGAGGTGAGAAAACACGAGGTTTGTCTCTATTCTCAGACAAACTGCTCTGCTGAACACTTTCGTGTGCTTACGGATGGTTGCCATAGCGATGAGGAAAGTGAAGAGAAAATCCATTTCTTTTTTTTTCTTTTGCAAACACTTTAAGTCTGGATTTGTTCCTAATTTCCTTGCAGTATATTTTCCTTCCAAACAAATAGTTTTACAAGAAGCTCTAAAGTTGTTTCTATCAATAGTTCTCTAGGTTTTCTGAAGGCCTTTAAAGTAGTAAAAAAGTTTTATTTTTTAACATTCAGGTTGAATGGAAACGCTGACTTCTCTAATTTACTTTCACCTCGACTTTTCTGATATGGGTTGTTTACAAAGACAGATTTCCAAACTGTTGGCTAAACAGTCTTTCGTTTTGAGGAAATTGTTACTACACAAACAAAGCCTCCCTTTGCCTGTTTGATTTATCTGAAATGAACCAAAAATATCACATTGTTTGCAAAGAATGATTTCTGGAAGATTTGAGATTCAAGAAAATATATTTTTTTAAATGGACAAACCTTTAAAAAACTCATCAGCTTTAATTTAGGTTTATTTTAGTAGTTTGAATCACTCATATCAAATGTTAAGTTTCCCTTTTGTTTCTTTTTTCCATCAGATTCAAAGCAATATACAGTTGTAAAAATCATATGTGGAGGAGACCACAGTTTCTTATTGTACTCCAATGAACAGGTATGCCATTTCAGATCTCATTTCTCCTCAAACTTGTTTCTTCAAAAAATAACTCTTTCATCTGTAATTATTGATACTGTGAGTTGGTTCAATCCTGTGTAACATAAAAAGCATGTTTCATGATGTTTATACTTCTTATTGCTCAAATGTGAGCTCAAAAGACTAAGATATAAATCGCAGTTTGTCCAGTGAGGAGAATAAAGTCAGAAGAAACATCTGAGAACAGACAGTTGGAGATCCAGCAGTCCGGTGTCCTATTCAGGCATTTAAAAGCGCAAATTATCGTTTGTGATAAATATTCTCATTCAGAAAAAGGAAATGTTTGAATTTCAGCTCTAGCTTATTTTTATTCAGGTGTCGGCACCAACCTTTCCCTCAACAACTGTGTCCAAAGAATATTTTGTATTATTGAGCCGTGTAGAACATAACAGCAGTGATGTTTTCTATGAATAATCAGAACAACTGGGTTCGTGGGTCTAAAAAGTTACTTCAGTTCTATAGATTTGGTGGGTGGATGAAGTTCAGATGGTGATACACAACCAAGCAGAATCTTCAGTGAAACACATTCTTATTCATTTGGCTTAGACACCCAGAACCCCCCACCCCCAAACTTTTTAACTAATTATTATGGATAAAATCACACATAGGAGAAATTTGGCTGGTTATTAATTTGATTAAATAAAATAATCTGCAGATTTCGGAAGACATAAAAAAAACTAAAGCAGAACACTTTCAGTTTATTTTGTTTATTCACTCACACAATTTAATGAATTCCATGATGAACTTACAATATGCTGTATTATCAGTATGTTGGTTACTTTATTTTATTTTTCTGTGCAGACAAAACAGTCCGGTTTCTGTTTGTATTTAAGGCCATGAATATTTCACACCATTATGTATAAACATGGTAGTGCAGATAATACATTTCTTGAGAGCCCTCAGAAACATTGAAAAAATGTATGTTGGTCCTGAAATATGACGATATGTTTTTATAACCAAGTTTAGATGCATCCTATTTAAGCTTTTCAGACAGGAACGGGTCACCTTTTCCTCAATGAACATTATTCTGTTCAGTGTTTCACCACAAGGTGGTAGTAGTCTCTATGACTTAACTTTGTCATTTGCATGAACTATGCAGTATGTTCTTTGAAAAAATTATCAGATATTTTCGCTGTAACCTGGTTAGAGCTCATCAGGGTCCTGTTTCCCTTTTGTTGTGTTTAATACGTTTTTTCTTCTTCTTGTTCTCGGCAGAGTTCTGCTGCCACAGAGGACTTCAGAGTGGTTAATGTCAGTAAAAGCCTCGCCCCGATCAACTACGAACAGTTAAACTCATGGAGATTAAAAATGATGTACAGCACAGACTCTGCTGTTGCAAAGTAAGTGGGAATATGAACGGCTAACTGCTTGAAAATTTCTTAAAAGTGCAGCCAACTTATATTTTAATTTATATTAAATAACAAAGGCATGTTTTGCATTTTTTAAGTTTTATTCCTGCAATATTTGTATTCAGTTTCCACAAAGAAGGACGTTAAGGGCAAACAATACGTTCTTTAGATCTGTTTTTCATGTGTTTATGTTGGAATCTATGTGCTTTTATTTATTTTTATTTTTTACATAACTTTCCATCCCACAGAAATAATAATCTGTAACTAGATTTACAATAAAAAACTTGTTGAGATCTACAGTCTTTGTCAGTATAGCAGCATTGTTTACAAGTATCAACATTTGAATTCAACCAGAGAAATAGATTTCAGTTTTTAAAACACCAAGGCATAAAATAATAAAAGCATGACTATCAAAAGCAGTGGCAGTTAGAGCTCTTTTGCAGAGCTCTTAGTTCACAGTGACTTTCTTTGTCAGGTTGCTCTTGCTATTTTCTTTTTCCTAAATGTTATATTCATCTTTATTTTAAATCCTAAAAATAGAAATAAATGGTGGTTCTTTAAAATGACAACAAATATCTGAAAGTAGACATTTATCTTAAATTAGAAGCTCTCTTTTATTTATTTAAAAAAGTTGTTTGACATTTGCGACTCTAAGCGAGTTATTTTTGGATGGCCTGAGAATAAAAGTTAATCCTTAGGTTGTAAAGCTTGCAAATCTCCTTATTAAAAAAGAAACATTTAATCTGTGATTTGACTAAATTGTAGTTTTTTTTTTGTACACACCATTTAAAAAAGCGTATTTGTCTGTTTCTGCAGTGACATTGTGATCCAGCTCTCCTCCACAGCCTGTTGGAACGCCAGCTTCCTGGACCAAAGGTAAACTAACTTTATCCGGAACAAGGCGACTCAGTTTACCACTTTTTATAAAAGACAAACACTCGCTTCACTTTACTGCATATGAAACTTATGAATATCTTCATAATCTCAAGATTCTTACAGCAAGAAGAGAATAGAGTTAAATTCGGTACAGATTTTCTTGATGTTTATATAAAACTCAACGGTCAATCAATCAATCAATCAATCAAATTTTATTTGTATAGCACATTTCAGCAGCAAGGCATTTCAAAGTGCTTTACATCATAACAAACACAGAATCACAATGCAATATAGAATCAATCATTAAGTCAAGTTACATCAATAAATTTGTAATTGATTACGTTTCAAATACAATTCTAAACAGGTGGGTTTTCAGTTGAGATTTAAAAGAAGTCAGTGTTTCAGCTGTTTTACAGTTTTCTGGAAGTTTGTTCCAAATTCGTGGTGCATAGATGCTGAAAGCTGCTTCTCCTCGTTTGGTTCTGGTTCTGGGGATGCAGAGCAGACCAGAACCGGAAGACCTGAGAGGTCTGGAAGGTTGATACAATAAAAGCAGATCTTTAATGTATTGTGGTGCTAAGCCGTTCAGTGATTTATAAACTAACAACAGTATTTTAAAGTCTATTCTTTGAGCTACAGGGATCCAGTGGAGGGACTTTAAAACTGGTGTGATGTGCTCTATCTTCCTGGTTTTAGTCAGAACGTGAGCAGCAGCATTCTGGATCAGCTGCAGCTGTTTGATTGATTTGTTGGACAGACCTGTGAAGACGCTGTTGCAATAATCAATACGACTGAAGATGAACGCATGGATGAGTTTCTCTAGATCTGGCTGAGACATTAGTCCTTTAATCCTGGAAATGTTCTTCAGGTGATAGAAGGCCGACTTTGTAACTGTCTTTATGTGGCTCTGGAGGTTCAGGTCAGAGTCCATCACTACTCCCAGGTTTCGGGCCTGATCGCTAGTTTTCAGTTGTAATAACTGAAGCTGTGCATTGACTCTAGATCTATAACTCTAGATCGTTCCTCTTTAGGTCCAAAAATAATAACTTCAGTTTTGTTTCTGTTCAGCTGGAGAAAGTTTTGGCACATCCACACATTTATCTGTTCTAAGCATCTGTTCAGTGATTGGATGGGCTCTGAGTCACCTGGTGACATCGTAATGTAGAGCTGTGTGTCATCTGCATAGTTATGGTAGCTAATATTATTTCCTGTTATAACCTGAGCTAGTGGGAGCATATAAATATTGAATAAAAGGGGTCCTAGGATTGAACCTTGGGGTACCCCACATGTGACCTTTGACCTCTTTGATGAAAAGTTTTCAATTGAAACAAAGAAATCCCTGTTCTTTATGTAGGATTCAAACCAGTTAAGCACTGGACCGGAGAGTCCGACCCAACTCTCCAGTCGATTCAGTAATATGTCATGGTCAACAGTGTCAAAAGCTGCACTGAGATCCAACAGAACCAGCAGTCTGTTCCGGTCCTACATCAGATAAATTAAAAAGCAAATACTTTTATTTGCAGTTGAAAGTTTTTATGCTGAGGTGTTCCATCCAGTTTCTTGTCCATGTTGGAAGAATTACGTTAGTTACTAAACTGACAAAGTATTTATTCCAAACTCAAGTTATTTTATCTTATTTTAAACAGAGATTAGTTTCATTGCTGTTTCTTTATTTGTATAAAAATAGCTTTTAGATTGGGCTGAATTCCCTGCTGCTCTTCACCGCTTTACTCACTTTACTCGTTTCTAAGTGTCCTAATTAAAGTCCGTTATGTTTTTAGGAGGTGCATTATTGCAAACATATAATAGCTTCTTCCACTTGTTTACTACTGTAAAATCCTTTTAAACTGATAAATAAAAACTACATTATTACTTTAACATGTGTTTCCTTACAAATACGGTTAGTGAAGAATCTCACCAAATTGGATTTTGATTGGTGGCACTGCTGATAAATTGTCCCAGACGTTATTGTGATAAATAATAATATTGTTGTTTTCAGACCATTTTATAGTAATACAAAGGTATATCTCCTCACAGATAAATAAACTTTCATTTCTATTGAACATTTAACACTGGAACTGGAAAGCATTTTATATATATCCAAAATAAATGAGCAAAACAACAGAAACGACAAATAAAAGGGATCCGTAAGTCTGTGCAAGCAAAATTTTATATTAAAAAAATAAGCCAGTTGAGACCAAAGTAACAGATTGAAGATTTTATCATCCAGTTTTTGGTAGAAAGAGAAATGATAAACCGAGCTTGTTTAAATGCGATTAATTGATTTATTGTTTATTGAGAAAGATAAGGAGGTTTTGGGTTCGAATCTCGAGTTTTTATGCTCTCTTCAAGCACTTGTGGGTGCACAAGTACACAAGTGCACTTCCACAGTCTCAAACCATGACTTTTAGGTTTATTGGTTTCTACATTGCCCTTAGGTGTGAGAGTTATTTATGCTGTATGTTTCTGTGTTGCAAGCTAAATTAGAAGCTGAAACGCTACGTTCTGCTTCCCCACAGATCACTGGGGTCAATGCATATCTTCTTATTATGTGTAAACAAAACAGCTGTTCATTGGACTGAACACTGCATACTTTTACTCATCTTACAGAACCTTATTCAGCAAAGAAAAAGTGAGAAAGATGTTATCTGGTTTAGTTCGAGGACGATTTGTGCTTCTCCTTCCCTGGGAACCTGAGTGGAGGTCATGGTTCTCTAAGGCTGACCTACCAGCAGTTTACTTATCAAGTTCTGGGAAAGAGCTCAGGAGGTCAGCAGGGTGGAAAGCAGACCTCTGCGGGTTCATGAGGCCAACAATACTCTGCAGGGATTACAGGTCGGGTTTCTCTGCTGATTCACAGCTGGTTTATAAAAGATGGACACCAGCCGGTTGCTTCACACCTCCGGCTCATCTACACTTAATTATTTCACAAATTTTGCATTCTTTAGCAATTTTATTATTAATACTCTGTCTTTGGTAGTTGGTACATCACTCAACTTTCTGAAGGTTAATTGCAAAGTTTTGGAAAATCAAAATTGTGAGGAAAAGAATAAATTATGGTATTACCTGCAGGGGATTCAGAAGAGTAGAGCTTCAAATAGCACTATCTGTGAAACCCTTCAGCCTTCTTATTATTGTATTAGTTTTATCCTGAATTTGCTTTAAAGCTGTTCATTTATTGGCTAAGAGTTTGCCCAATTTTTCATCTTGCACTTTTAATTCACTCCTTATTTAAAAAAAGTCCTGTTACTGTGATGGTTTAATAAGGCCATTGTACTTAGAAAAAAGGGAGTAAATTTATGCCAAAAACCAAAGAAATTTAGAGATTAATCTGAGGATCTTTTTTAGAAAAAACATGGAAATTTCTGTGTTCAAAATTGGAAAATTTGCAAGATCAATCTCAGAACTTTTCTAGAAAAAACAAAAGAGTTTCTGAGCTTCAAAAGTAAAAGATTTGCATGAAAAGAAGCTCAAAAATGGTAGATTAATCTCAGAACTTTTCTTATAAAAAGGTGGAAATTTCTGAGCTTGAAAAGTTAGAATTTTTTAGATTAATCTCAGAATTTTTTAAAGAAAAACCTTGGAGTTTCAAAAGTGGAATTTTTTTTTTTTACATTAAAACTGAGAAATTTCTTCTAGAAAATATAGATGAATATCAAAATTTCTCAATATTTTGGCAGAAATTTTATCCTCCTTTTTTTTCTTTCTACCCCAATACGTTGAAAATTACGTCATTAGAGTGACGTTGTGGAGAAAAACAGCCTTTTTGTGGTATTTGGCAGCCTGACCTGCTGGTGTTTCCTCGTTAAACGGAGAGTCGTTAAGTCGTGGCTCGTTGGTCCGACCCGGATTGCTGCTGTTGCTGCATCTGCTTTGTGTTTGGTCTCAACAGGATGACATCTGATGTGTTGAGGATAAATTCAACCTTTACTCTGAACGCGTTTAGAAGGTTTTTTTTTACTGTAAATGGCTTCTCCACTGTCAAGTAGAAAGTTTTGGTTGCTTTTTATTTTATTATACTTATTAAGAATTTAAAAATCTAACTGCAGAAACATTTAGGGAACTTAACTCTCAGGTGACAAATATATTAAATTACATCCTTTTGTTTATAATTTCAACAGCTTTTTGTTTTTCTTTTCTTGAAAAATTGCTTCTGAATTACATTGGTATCAGTTATTTCTGTTTTTGTCTTCGCAGTGATGACACTCACTTCAAGACCAACCCAAAGATCCCGGGTATTGATCTGAACTCGGTCAGAACGCTGTTTGAGGTTCTCAGCAAACCGGCCTTCTCTGGACTCCTGGAACAGGTAATAAACCACAGATCAACATGCAGCTTTAAATGATTGACTGAATAAAAAATGTTCGTTTTTCTGTTGGATCACATTGATCTTAGTTTGATTATCTGGTGATGATGTCACCCTAAAATTCCTTTGTCTGTCATTGAGGTTGTTTGGTTTGTACAAAAGCAGAATTTTAATTAAAAAGTCGACTTATTTACAAGAAAATAATTCCCTTGACAAGAAAATGCCCAGAAAAATGTTCCACTTAACAGTGTCTAAATGTTATGGAGGGCCAAAAGGAACAAAGTTACATAAAAATACATAATAAAGTTATGAACTAAATGTACAGTAAAAGATATAAAGGTTTAGTTGAATGTTTGACTTTCATTGGTAAGTTTGACAGATAAAATTATTCACTTCAGAAATCATAAAATAATAAAATTTAATTTACTTTAACATTTAATTCTCTGCACCGGCTATTATAAGTTTGTATTTAAATGTTTTAATGACTTTCAATATTTTTTTGTCTATTAAAGTTTACATTTAAGTTAACCTTAAATGCAAAATGTATATTTGTTTGAACAGTTTTGGTTTTATTACTTTATTACTATGTTGTTTCAGTAATTTGCCTTATTTTGAGTCTGTACATTCCAGTTAACAGTTAATCAATTACTTGATGAGTTGAAGATTATTTCAATAATCAATTGTTCCGATTAATTGTTTCAGCTTGTGCATCCATTAATGTTTCAGTGAGTGGTTTCTGGAGGTAGAAGTTTTCCTGTTTCCCTACTGGAAGCTGGAGAAGAACCATTTCCATGTAACGCATCATTCCCAGGGTTCCTCTGCATGTGTATTAGAGTTTGTTTGGATCAAGTTCTGCCGCCGCTCTTAAAAAAGAAACGGCAGCTCTGACTCATCACTGCCGGTTATGGTTTAGTAATTGTAGGTTGGGGATTGTTTGAATGATGTCAAGATGACTTTGCAATCAGTGGTAAGAGGCAAAAGTCCAGAACCATTAAAGTCCTGCTGCCTTAAAAGTGTTTCCTGTTCCCTCTGCAGCTTTTTAAAAGTCTGATTTATAAATTAAAAGTAATAAATGTGTGTTTTTGAGGCCTCGAAGAGTTTTGAGAGCCTGCTGATCCCCCAACTACCCCGCTCGCCACCGGATGTTGAGGCCATGAGGATCTACCTCATCTTGTCCGAGTACCCTGCCCTGCAGGACTCCAAGAACTACATCCGTCTCACTATTCCCCTGGCAATGGCTATTCTCCGGCTAGACGCCAACCCCAGCAAAGTATTGGGTATCATATTTCCATGCACACACTGCGACCAAATAATCCCAAATTTCTTTTAGGGTAATCTGTGAAGTCATTTGAACGGCTTTAACGGGCAAAGCTGAAGTGTGTTCCTGCTTTTTGGTCATCTTTTCTTCCCGTAGATAACTGGTGGTGCTTTATGGACGGCAGCTTCTTCACCAGAATGGTCGACATGTACAAACACATCGTTGTGTTCATGCTGACGGGCGGCAAGACGATCCTGGTGCCCGTCTTCTACGATAACTACTTCCTGGCCACGCTGCAGCTTCTGGAGAAACTCCACAAGGTACGGATCGGCTGATGAGGGAAAAGAATCCCAGAGTCCCAAAAAATGTTCATCTTAAATTTTTCATCATAATTTATGTGTTCTGTTTTTCATTTAAAAAATATAAATACAAGTTGAACAAATAGAAAAGTTTCTGACATAAAAAATCCCAAAGGAACTGCTGCAAACCATAAGAAATAAGATCAAATTTGATGTGATTAATAAAATGTTACATATTTTCTTACAATCAAAAGAGGAGATTGTAATGAAAAATGTTATTATTTGGTAATAAAGTCATAATACAATATGATCATCTAAAAGTATATAGTATTACATTATTGAATATTCTGTCTTCCATCTATTGATATTGATCATGTGTCTTCTGTGATTGTATATTGTTGTTGATTTATTGTCCTACGTTCTGCCTGAGCTGAGGAGAAAATGTTTTACCGCTCTGAGGCCCAGACCCGTTTTGTGTTGCCAGGTAAACTTAAGGGCGAATCACGTGGAGTACAGTCGCTTTTATATCCCAGACATCAGCGGCCTGGTGGACATCCAGGAGGACTACCTCAAATGGTTTCTGACTAAAGCTGAGATTGTGAGCGCAGCGTCGCATTTCTGTGTTGTCTGACGCCAATTATTCACAAAGTATGCATAATCCTGACATTTTTCTGTCCCGTTTTATTTTGATTACTAGAAAATGGGCTCCTCCCCCTCACAGGTATTTTGATTTTGAACATTAAAAACCTTAAATCAGTCGTGTTCATGCTGGGTTTGTAACGCTGTGAATGTTGCGATCCCAGCAGAACGACTTTCCCTCAGTGAACCTCTGTGCCTTCCCGTTCATCCTGAACGCCCAAGCCAAGACGACAATGCTGCAAACAGATGCTGAACTGCAAATGCAGGTAGGAGCCTCTTAAGTCTGTGCAAAAGTTTTCAAGCACCAAATAATCAGACTTTTTTATGACAGGTTGTCCCCCAGAAAACTTGCTAAGCTAGGGCAGTACGTGGTTTTGTGTTAAATCTTAAAAGTTGACAGGACTTTGGAAATATGACTAGAAAATGTAATTTTATTGGAAGACATTACTGACAATACTTAATGCAGGGGTCTCCAAAGTGTGGCTCGGGGGCCATTTTTGGCCCTTGGATTGATTTGTGTGGCCGCCAAACTGTAATTCAAAAGATGCAAATTTGACCCGTCCAAATTTGGCTGAAGCAGATAGATTTTTTATTTGTAATCCTGGCAAAATTATTACAGACATTTATTGCAATGGAAAATGTTAAGTACAACAGAGAGTCTTCGTCTTTTTTAGTAAGTAGAACCACGTCTGCTCAGACTTTTACTGAAAAGCCAACTTGACTGAATATAGTGTTTTGAAAGAAAGCGACCCAAATCATCATTTTATACTGAGAATAAATTTGTTAACCAAACCCAGAAAATAGAAACCTTTCCTTTAAAACAGCAAACAGGCAAAGTTAAATAAATGTTTTTTTTCTGTTTCAGTTAAAAAAGTAATTACAGAAGAAAAACCATGTAATGCTTGTCACATTTATAAGTAAACTAAATTAAAAACATATTACCGGTACTTAAAATCAACACTGTTGAGTCAGCATATTTGTATGTTTAACTAAATATTATTAAGATACAAAATTCAGAAGGTTATTGAATTAAGTTTACTTTGTTTTCCTAAATCCTTCCGATTCGTTTAGTAATGTTTTGCTTTGCTGGTTGATGTTTCATTTACATTAATTTGTTAAGTTACAAGCACACACACAGAGCCAAGCGTTGTCTGAACACACATCGAGCGAGTTTGAGATGTAAATGCACACACACCACATGCTATTCTTTGTTCATAAATGTATATGGGCTCACATCAGTTTGACTGCAAACCTCTAAAAGTGCATCCATAGCTCAGCCTTTATAGTCACACTCTTACAGGTTTGTATAAAATTAAGAAAATTAGTTGGGAGAAAGAATCTTTATCTGCTTTGAAATTCAATGAGAGAAAAAAAACAACTTAATACTTTAGTGCAGGTCTGTTTTCCAATCTGCTGTTCTAATTATTCATCTCTTCTTTCGCCAAGATGGCCGTCAGCGGTGCAAATCTGCACAACGTCTTCATGCTGCTCACGCTGGAGCCCCACCTCGCTAGGAACCCATATCTGGTGCTGCATGTGCGCAGGAACCATTTAGTCAGTGACACGCTGCGGGAGCTCACCATGTACTCTGATGTGGATCTCAAGAAGCCCCTCAAGGTGAGCAGATCCCTGATTCTTGCATCTCAGTGGTATAAAAATGCGGGAATACGTTTGGAAAATGTTCCTTTTTAGCAGACTTTGTTCAACATTTGATTGTTTAAAAGTTGCTTCCAGTCTTCATTTTGATCCTTACTTATTTACTTCTGTATTTTCCCAAAGTACAAATACAGCTTCAGAAATTAGAACATCATGGAAAAGTCCAATATTTTTTGTCAATTCATTTCAGAAAGTGGAACTCATACAGATTCATGACAATTTTCATTCTTGACAGAATTTCTCTCCAGTCACTGTTCTTATTGCATTTTTTCCTATGACACTTTTTCCTTCCACTCAACTTTCTGTGAATATACTACAGCCTTTTCAGTACGTTCTAATCTTCTGAGACACTTAATTTTGCTCTTTCATTAACTGTAAGTTGGGTGGAAACAATTAATCAATTATTGAAATAATTGTTAGCTAATAAAGTATTTTATTAATTGTTAAATGGAGTATACAGATTAAAACAGGCAAATTACTGAACGAACAACATACTTAGAGCAGTAATTACACCAAAATTGTACCAAAGAATCGATACATTTTGCATTTCCGATAAATAAAAACCTTTCTATTGCTGTGAATATTTTCTACCCAAGTGGCATTTTAGCTTCACCAAATTCAAGTTTAATAAAAGAAAATTTTTTTTATGTTAGACATTTTTTTGGCATTCACTGAAAAAGTAACTGAATTATTTGTTTATTTGCATTTCTCATGTATTTCAGGTGTTGTATAAATTACGCTTAAGTGATTCAATGAAAAATCTGCACAGTGAACCAATTTTTTTTCCATCACTTAATTAATCGTCAGAATAATCAATTACTAAAATAATCGGTCAAATTACAAGAAATTGTTTTACATGCATTCTAAGACAACAACAATCAAACGGTGAAGAACTGCAGGAAAAATGGACATTATTTAGAAACCTTTAGATAACTAAACACCTTAAAATTGTATTAAGAAGTCAGCTGTCACTGTTCTGTTCCTTTTCTATGTGCATGTTCTTTTTTTGTTGTGTATTATGTAACAAAAGAAAATAATGTTTTAAATTTTTTTTACAAGAAATAAACTCTTGAAATATTTCATTCTAATGAATCTATACAAGGGTCATTTCCTGCAGAGCCAAAAACTAAACTTTTTCACAATGTTCCAAATTTTTAAAGCTGTACTTGTTTAAAGAGAAAACTGAAAATTGAAGTCTTGAATTAATACATAGAAAGTGTGTAGCAACCCTTTCTACATTCACTTTCTTTCATCATCTGCTCCCTCCAGGTGATCTTTGATGGCGAGGAAGCCGTAGACGCAGGCGGCGTAACTAAAGAGTTCTTCCTGCTGCTGCTAAAGGAGCTTCTAGATCCTGTTTATGGGATGTTCACTCATTATAAAGACTCCAACCTGCTGTGGTTCTCTGACAAAGTAAGCAGGAATCAACCTGATTTTACACAAATCCAATCATTGGACTTTAGATTAAAATGACAGCAGAGGGTGGGTTAGTCTCACTCCGCCTTTTCTGTTGTAATTCACGTTTTATAGTATATAAAAGTTTTATAATTTGCGTTACAACAAGGCCAGGTGGATCGAGTGGACAGAATAAAGTTGAATTCGTTTTTAGACTTTATGTTGAATTTTTGCAGCTTTAAACTTTTGTTGATCCTTGAAATGATTCATAAATGCCAGGTTTATAATAGTTTTAGGTTTTCATTGTAGTTTTATTTCATTTTGTCTTTCTGTTTGTCTAATTCAGTTATTTTTTAGTGTCTGCTAGTTTTTTCAGTTATTATTAGTCAAATATTGTTTAGTGTGTATTAGTTTTTTTCTTCATTTTTTGGTTAATTTTTAGGTGCAGAATTAAAAAATTTCAAAGTATTGTATTGTGAATATGTATACATTGTGTAGGTAGAGAAAACTGTACAGAAGATGCAATAAAAAAAAAATTATTCAGTTGTTGAATAAGCAACTGACTGAGGTTTTCTCCAAACTTTTGCTGTCACCATTTTGCCACCATAGGAGAAAGGATTTCCACGTTTTGCCCACAGCTGACATAAACTGCTTGTTTGAGGTGTGGAGGTGGAAGAAAAATCCTTTTCACATCAGTTCGAAAGACTAATAAATGGATTCATGAGCACAAAAATGAAAAATATCATGTCTACAATTTTAGTATGTCTCAATTAAGTTTATAAACACAGAATATAGTTCCAGTTAGTTATAGTTTTCCCCCTATTAATTACCGTTTTTATTTATTTCAGTTAACAAAAATGTTTTCTGAATTTCAGTTTTCATTATTTTGCTTGTTTTATTTAACTATAATAACCTTGATGCAGGCAGATGTTTGCTGTTATTTGAGGTGATCTGTGGGAACAAAACAAGCGCCTCCATGAGGGAACATGTCCCTGAACTTTGACCCTTATTAGATCTTGAGGTAAAGCTGTGAAGCTACCATGTGCAGTTTAGTGATTCAAATCGCACTGCTTTATGTGACTGGTGCCCAAAAAAATGTATTTAAAATGGGAATGTTTCTGAAGGGCAGTATTTGGGTTTGTGGGGCTGAAATTGCTGTAACATGCAGTAACAGCCGTACAGTTACCTAAAATAAAGGAGCAATAAGTAGTTCATATCGTCACTTTTATATTTTATCACAATAGTACCACAAAATAATGTAACAAAACCTTTAAGCCCATATATTCCAACCTAACATTGAATCATATTTATTTATTTTCTATGTTTTCATTGAACAAACGGTGGGAAACATAATAACTAACAATCCTGACATTACGGCAGCTGTATTTTGTTTTTCAATGGGAATTTATTATGACAACTATAAATCAGAATTATTATCAGAAGAAATTTATCACCATAAATGATAAACAATACGATAAATGCACTCTCCAACAAACTGATTTAAATTTGAATCAATTCTGACAGGTTATCAAGTGTTCAGACAGAAATATGGAAAAAGAAAAACATTTCAAATCTGATGATGTGAAATAAGAGGAAGTTTCCAGATGTTTTGTTTTTCTCACATTCGTTCAGCTGAAAACAAGTCTGTGAGCTTCAGTATTGTGTAAATGTGTTTGCATTCCCAGTGTTTTGTGGAGCAGAACTGGTTTCATCTGATCGGGATCGTCTGCGGTCTGGCCATCTATAACTCCACTGTGGTGGATCTGCACTTTCCTCTGGCGCTCTACAAGAAGCTGCTGGACGTGTCGCCTTCACTGGACGATTTCAAAGAGCTCTCGCCAACAGAAGCCAGGTTCGCTCCACTTTTTATGCTTCAAACCGAGACACAACTCCCACTGTACACGGTTTGTTACACACGTGTCAAACTCAAGGCACGGGGGCCAAATGTGGCCGTCTAGACTCCACAGAAACACACGAATAGAGCCTTTCAGATAACAGATCTGTGGTTAAATATTAGAGCAATTTTTAGCTTTTTGCTGTTTTTCTCTCCGATATTTTGAAAATTTACACAAAATCCGTTTTTTTGCTCTAATTCTTTATTGTGAGTTCATTATAAATTTCCTACAAAATGGTCAAAAACATCGGGTTCAAGTGATGCTAACTTTAAGTGATTCACATCGCTGTCCCATGGTGAGTGTCAAAAAGTTACACGTACTGTTATCCAGAAATGCAAATATTCCTAAGTTAGCACCACAAATTCTGTGATTTTTATTGCAAAAAATAACAAAAACAATTGCCAACTGATCAGTGTGAGAATATGCTCAATATTATTTTATTTTAAGAAGTACTTTATTAATATTTTAACAGTTTAATAGGTTTTTTCAATATATTCTGGAACAATCAGCCCTTTGAGAACATGATCTTCATAATGAAAATGAAAATGGTTCGACAGTCCCGGCTTATTGTGTAAAACTTCTGCGTCTCGGTACCAGTAAGTTGATTTCACGACAGACTCACTTGGGTTCACTGTATTTAGCTTCTGCCCCATATATTAAATAAAATACAATAAATAACCCTAAACTGAGCAGTGGCTCCACATGAGCAGTTAACCGCAGGTAGCAGCAGATGAGAGTTGTAAAATTAAACATAGCTAAAATGCACAATATTAAAACCAGATATAAACATACACAAAACATTACAAATTTTCACATGGCGCACTGTATATGATTACATTTATCTAATATATATGTCAAAATATAATACTTGTAAAGAAAAACGCAGAACTGATCCCAGTACATACCACAGTTACCAACGACAACAGAAAAAAGGGGGAGGAGCTGACGGTTGGTGGTTGCTATGGTAACCACCAACTGTCAAGAGCAGAACTTGATACACCAATCAAACAACTTCTTGACTAAACAAAATAAATTCAAAGAAAAAATACATTTTGACAAAACTTCACATCTAAAATATTGTTAAAATAAAACCGTGTTACAGAAGCGTACATTCATTTCTTTATTTATATTAAAGTAAGAAAGTGGATATTGCTCTGGGAGGACTGATGTCTGTGTTTCTGTAGAGCATAATTCTCCTCATATAACTATTGATTTTGACGTTATCTGCGTAGAGAAGGCCTGCACAGCCTTCAGCGCCACAGAAACGTCATTTTGGAGGACGTAGATGGTGGAAATGTTCCAGAATCAATGCGGCACAGCAGCTGCAGTTCCTGCTCATGATGACCTCAGTAGGAATAAACATCCGTCCCATTTTGCTAATTAGCCTCTTTGTCGTCAGACTGTTTGACCTCTTTCCGTGTCTCCTGTGTTTTGGAAATAAATCTCCTACGTGTTGCTCGCAGGAAAACTAAAGAGCACACTCCCTCTGCGTTATATCCTGCTTGCTACTGTTGGTTATAATCAGCCACATGTTAAATTGTTATTTATATGTTTCATGGCCTGTGTTTGTTTTCTTTTTTTGTCCTTAATAACCATTTTTCTGTTTTCCAGGAGTCTTCAGCAACTTCTAGACTATGAAGGAGGAGACGTAGAAGAGACGTTTGTTCTCAGCTTTGCTGTGTGTAACTTCTCATAAATGTTTTAGCTGATTTTGGTATTGGAAAAAGAATAATTATGTTTTTTTAAATTTCTCTCTGTTGTGTAAAATACAGTTGTCTTTGATTTTGCAACAGTCAATTTATACAAAATACATTAGTGAAAGAAGTAGGCATTTTATACATGCATTTTATGTATTTATGTGTGTAGGCATGCATTTATGTGAGCATGAATGCATAAAATACAGCTTTAAAATTTTTTTTAGACAGGAGAATTACTTTCTTGTTTCTGTGATGGCTGATTTAGTTCTGTGGGTTACAGGTGTAGCAGACATGTTTGGGTTTGTTGCTGCTGCCACAGACAATTGTTGACACTCTTAGTAGCTTAACTTAGTTGTGGTGTTCCTCAGGGATCGATCATTACCTCCCTTTTATTTTCTGATTACATTCTACCTCGAAATCACTATACGGGTTCTGTGTAGGTCAGAGTATTCTCAAATTCATTGATGATGAATCAATGTTGCTTTCCATCGTAGATCACCAGGGAAAACTACGGGATGACAGAAGTCAAGGAGCTGATTCCTGGAGGAGAGAGCATCGCTGTGGACAAAAACAACAGGTTTCACAACTCTGCTAACTAACAGCTTTATTAATAAATAAATATTAATATTTCAGCCCAAACAGTCCATATGGTCCATCTGGCAACCTGCATGCTTTTGCTGTCAGTTGTCAGAAATACCTTTTTCTTCTTAGTCTAGCCAGAGCCACAAACGTGTGTGTGTGAAAAAAGATAACATAATTTTTAGTTATGCATGAATTCAGTTCAGTCCGTTTTAAAATTAGAAGATCTGTTTCATATCATATCAAGAATATATTTTTCAAAATTATCTCCAATGCAGTTAAATAAAAACATTACTTCTTTGTAAGTAATGAATCTGATGGGTCACAGTGACATTTTTTCCTATGATGTGAAACCGCTGAGTGTTAAACTCAGGAGCAATTGAATCGAATGTTAGGGTCACTGTGACCTCTTCAAAAATATCCCTGAGTCTTTGTCAGATTTTTTTATTAGTTTGAACAGAAGGAGACGTTAACTCAAGCTTTTCAGGTTTAAGAAGTAAAAGCACTGTAAAAATGTTGTTTTCTTCTATTTATGCTTTTTTTTCACAGATTTCAATGTTTCTGATAAAACTAATCTTACTTTTGGAGAAAAATAACCTGAGTAAATAGAAAAAGAACTTCTAAAATATTTTATTTTTTATTAGAAAAAATCTATCCAAACCTACCTGGATCATCTGTGTGGATAATAATTGCCTCATATTCAGTATGAATGATGTGTCACAATACAGAATTGGACTTTGGCTAGGCCACTCCAAAACTTTATTTTATTTCGTTTTACGTCATTCAGAAGTGAAAGGTCCACTTCTCTCTGTCATTTCGACTCAAACCGCTGCTAGTTTCACAATGGCCAGACTAAGAATGTTGGTTTTTGAAATTTTGAAATTACAAGAATATTATTACAAGACTAGTCATAATAATACAAGGGTTGTCGTAATAATAGTAGGAATAAGAACAATAAAGTTGAAATAATGCGAGAGAAGTTGTAATAATAATAAAATACAGTTGTAATATTGCGAGGATAATCAGAATAATTTGAGAATAGTCTGAATAAAACCACTATAGTCAAAATAATGTGAGAATATTGGTAATAATGTAAGATAGTGGCAATAATACAAGGACGGAGTTATCATATTGTGAGAATAGTCGCAATATTTCAAAAATAGAAGCAAAATAATACAAGAATCAAGTTGAACTAATGGGACAACAGTCATATTATCAAGTTATTATTGGCATTAGGTCTTTCCAATGACTGTGTCTACTTAGAAGAATCAAACCACCGTATTTATGTACTTACCAAAATAAAGTGGTAATATTATGAGAACTGGTCATGTCAGATCTTAATAACTCAAAGTTTTTTTTCTCATTAAAACAACTTTTTTCCTTAAAATTTTACGACTTCTGGTAATTTTGCATCTTTAGCTAATTTTGACTTTATTCTCTTAATCTTAGTCTGGCCCTTTTACTCCGAGGTCTTACGACTTGAGTTTAGAGTCGCAGGTAAACATTGAATTTAATGCAGTGTTTCAGCCTAACAGATTACAGATTTAATCTGCTTAAAGAACGCCACTCAGATGTAAACAGCTTCACCTTGAGCTTATTATTAATGTTCTGCAGAAAACTATGAAAACAATATGAACACCCAGATGCAGACATGGTGACGGAGGAACAGAGCGTTTATGGTTTGTAAACGCTCTGTTCCTGTGAAGCAGAAGCTTCAGGCAGCTGAACGAGTCGCCCTGATTGTGTTTCAGGAAGGAGTTTGTGGAGGCCTACCTGCGCTACGTGTTCTCCGACTCGGTGAGCGAACAGTACTCGGCCTTCTCCGCCGGCTTCCTGAAAGTGTGCGGAGGGGAGATCCTGTCGCTGTTCCAGCCCTCTGAGCTGATGGCCATGGTGGTCGGGAACAACAATTACAACTGGGAGGAGATGGAAAAGGTCAGTGTAACGACCCGTCTAGTGATACCAGATCACAACATGAAGGATCCATCCTCTTCAGATCCCAAGCAGCCGACACACACGAAGTTGAACATTTTATAATGTTATTTATTTTGAAACGATGTATTTTTGATTGAGATGTTACAAGAAGTGGAGCATATGGCTTCAGAGTGAGCTATAATGCCGAAAACGACAAACAAATGGAAACTATCTGAATATTACCCAACTTACCTAATTGAAAGTAAATAAACCAAATGACAAAAGCTTACCTCCCTAATGAAGAAAAACATGAGAAAACTAAGGAAACATAAATGGCAGCTCATTCCTACAACTCCAAGAACTTTACAAGGTGTTAACAGACAAACTGAGTGGCCGTTTGAGATGAGCTGAGGATGGATGGCAGGAAGTCCACGTCTGCAGCTTTTATATCCGTCACCTCCAGGAAGCCACCAATTGGACGTCTCTGGCGTCTTCTGGGAGCCAATCAGGGACGGGCACCTGCACAGTTATGTTTCCATAATTAACTTTACGGCACCAGTCATAACAGTCATTAAGACAGCTTGAACACGTCTGCCGACTGGTTCTGGTCTGACCCAGATTCATCATTTAAAATTAGAAACAAAACCCAGTTTGGTTTTAGAAACAGGTGGAAGTGATTCACTTCTATATGTTATTGCCATTTGATTTACACTAGAGCATTTTATGGGTGAAATCTAACATTTTTTTTAAATTAAAGCAACTAAAAAAAGTATTTCTAAAGGCTATAGATACGTAGCAACGTGACATCATGCGCATAAGATCCCGCCCTCGCTGGCGATGACTACTATTAGTTTCAGCTGTCAAGCTTTCAACATAATGCTATAAATCTTACATGTATGTAGGGAGGAAGAAACCTCACTCTCATCCTTTGACTGAGGAGAGAATCTAACATGACACATTCAGGTTTCCATGAATATGAAGTGAGATGTTTTCTTCTTCTTCTCCTGTCTCTTTACAGAACGCCGTTTACAAAGGGGAGTATACCGCCACTCACCCGACAGTCCGACTTTTCTGGGAGGTTTTCCACGAATTCCCGCTGGAGAAGAAGAAGCAGTTCTTATGTAAGCATTTAAATTTTTCATTGGTTCATGATGGATGGCTGCTGGAGGATATAAATACACGACTGCAGGCTTTTTGTTTCATCCCATGTTGATGTTTTTGTATGAATGTGCCTTCTTTTCAGATAAAACACTTTAAAATCTTTTTTAAAATAATTTTACTGTAGACCTCTTGGCTGTTTTTGCAGTTTAATTTGTCCTGCACTCGACATAAAAACATAAAAAATTATAACCATTCAGCCAAATTTTTGCAGCTGCAATCGCAGAAAACAAACCCCCCCCAGCAATCTACAAAAAAAAAAATGCAATTACAGAAATGAAACCACAGATATGTTTAAAAATCATTAAAAAAGTAGGAAAAATGACTCCCGGTCTTTCACTAAAGACTAAAGAGAAATACTACAACCACTAAAATCTGTCACCTGTTTACATTTTGTAAAGAAGGAAGTTGTGCTCTGCTTCTACTTCAGAAGTTTTCACGTGGTTTCCTTCAATGGTTTTTGCTGCAGCGCCCCCACAGGCTAGGAGGGGAACAGGTTTTTCAAAAGTTTGGTCTGTTTTACACAATGTAGTGTGAAAGTGAACTGCAGCCATGGAAAATATAACAAATTTTGCAATTTCCCCAGCTATCCGGTGTGAAAACACCCTAAATGTAATTTTTAGACAGAAATATCCTCCATTGTAGATCGTAAAGTCATGTAAAACCGCCTTTTTTGAGATTTACTTTGTGTTATGAATTTATTCCCTCATCAAAACAAACCAGGAGTGTTGCCTTGATTCTTTCATGCATGTTTGAGAAATCCTTTAATCTCTATGGCAACCATTTAGCTGTGGAAAATGCCCGGGTGGACCTAGCCCCGCCTTTGAGGCACAGCTCCTCCTCAGATCTGCAGTTTCCAAGTTTCAGAGCTTCTGTCTCACAGAGCAGCTCTCCCCCTGCCCCTTCAGACTAGCCAGCATGAATTAGCAAACACTTGGTGGAACTGCTGAGCTCATTAAAGAGCTCAGAGTAATGCTGGTTAAAACATTATTCAAAGGTTAATAGAGGAGCCATGTTGTGATGACTTCCTGAAGGCGGAGTTTCAGAAAGAGCAGGAGAGACAGAGACCCAACTCAAGGCGATAAATTACAAAGTCAAATTTTTTTCAAGTGATATTTGATGTATAACAACTAAAGGTAACATAGTTACTTTATTCAACTATAAAATGGCATTAAAACACATAAAACTGCTCGTTCAGTAATATGTTTTGGATCTGTCGGTGTTGAATTGAAGCGTCGTTCTCCTCTTCCAGTGTTCCTGACGGGAAGCGACCGCATCCCCATCCACGGCATGGAGAGCCTCCGCATCGTCATCCAGTCCACCACGGCGGAGGAACACTACCTGCCCGTGGCTCACACCTGCTACAACCTGCTGGACATGCCGCGCTACCAGACCAAAGAGACGCTGCGCCGCCGCCTGACTCAGGCCGTGGAGCAGTACGAGGGCTTCAGCCTGGTCTGAGGCGCCGCCGCTCCTCCGGGGGCTGTCACGCACTTTAACGCGAGTATCAGCAGGAGGATGCTGGACGCACTCCATGTTGATTAATATCTTAAATCTACAAAGGTCTATCTGTATAAATGATGTTTTTATATCGGTTTTACGGCTGGAAAATGTTTGAAACTATAAGGGTTTGATCAGCCGACGTTGATATTTGGAAATAAGTCATTCAGATAAAGAGATTGCTTCCTGAAATTTGCACACAAAAAAAAAAACACAAAATCTTACCAAGTATTTTTTGTCTAGTTTCTAGTGGAAATGTCTGAGTTCACTTGAAAAAGACAAAGCTAACTTACAAGTAACTTTTCAGAAAGATATAGGAGCTTGTTTTAAGTTAATAATTCCTTAGTATTGATTGAAAAGTTCTAGATAAATTTACTTATAAGAAGACATTTTTTCCACGTTATAATGCAGATGTGTCCAAAGTGTGGCCCGAGGGCCATTTCTGGTTCTTGGAATAATTTTGTTTGGCCATAATTGAAGTTCAAGAATAGTACAAATCTGGTTCTCGTGCATAGATGCACACTTTTTGTAATAAGGCAAGTTTATATCTACTTACAGTTTTCTTTTATTTGTTTATACTCAGAAACTTGGGCACACCCTTCCATTATATTTTATAATCACAGCGAATGCTCTGGAAGAAAATTTAATTTTTTTTATTTCCTGGAGGTAAAAACCCAAAACATTTTATAGGTCGACAAAACAGAAAATAATTGTCTCAACAAGTTAAATCAGTGTAAACATTAAGGCAAACCTCATACTAGTGTCTGTTTTAATCTAAATTTGACATGTTTCTTTTATTGTTGTGCAGATAAAGAATAAAGAATTTACAGTAATGTTAGTTTTGCTTTTTTAATTGGGGAGAAGAAAGATAATTTTGGCTCCTGAAGACTTTCAATTAGATTTTAACCGTTGAACCAGAAAGTTTTCAGCAATATTAAGAAATTTTGACTTGAAATAAGCTCCTATATCTTTCTAAAATGTTATCTGCAAGTTAGTTTTGTCTTATTTCATGTGTGTTAAGATATTTGCACTAGAAAGTAGATCAAAAATAATAAAATTTATTGTATTTCCAGAGTGAGCTCAGAAGAATCAGTACCAGTTGAATTTTTTTTCTGAATTTTTTTGTTTCCTTTTGCAAAGTCGTGTATTTTCTATTCCTTAAATTATATTTTTCACCTCTAAAGACTCACCTTGAGACACTATATTTGTTTTTGTTGTTTTAATTTATGAAATAGAGTGTTTTTATATTTTGATGAACATGTATAAATGTGTGCAAACAGGACTTTGAATCAAATCTAAAAAAAAAAAAAGCCCTGATCTTTGGGAGGGCGACAGTCACGCTGATCCTTTAAAGTCCGAACAGCAGGATTTCCTTCTGGGGAAAAGAAAGGAGTCTCTGGCCGCTCATCGCTCATCTGACGCATTTTAACTCGCATTTAACGGCGCTGCCTTCTTTACGTAAGGACATGAAGCTGACTTTTAGTCCCTGGTTGTTGTCTGTGTGCATGTTGTTGGGTGAAACAGATTCCAGCGACGACTCGCTCTCATGCGTTGCAGTGATGAATGAACTCGATATTTTCGCTCCAGTTCCCAGTAATTCTGAGGATTGAAAAAAAAAATTACTTCATGTTCAAGGCAACTTTGAAGTATTTCCCAAAAATGTCACATAATGGAAAAATAATCAGATCTTAGCATTAGTACTTGTAATTATTAGCTACTGTATTATAGGTTAGCAGCAGCTAATTTGCTGCTAATTGAATAAATACATATTTTAATGATGTATGCATATTGAGTACTTGGCATATATAAATATATATATATAAATTTGTTCTAGAGCTTGCTCTGATATCCATTTATTCCTGAGGTCCGACCTCTTGGTGTGAAGTGAGTGGAGTCGTCTTGCATATCTTAACAATCTCAAAGTATAGCCACTTGATCCGCTCAGCAATAACTTGAATCAGAAAAGTTGTGATGTAAAAGAGTCTCTGGGTTTACCTATGAAGCGCCTGAAGCTGTTCTGCTGACGCTGCATCCCTCGGCTGGAGCTCCGCGCTGCATGTTCTCACGTTTGACAGGTTGTCATTTCCTCCGTTCAGGCTGGTTTTCCTACAGACTTTAGTCCTATGCAAAGGTTTGTGCAGCCCTTGACTTTTCTGCACCTTTTATTGTGCTTACAGAGGATGTGATTTGTCTGAAATCTACAGGAAGCGCTCTGTTCAAGCCACGGTTTGAAATAAAATATATTGGAAAAGTTGCTGTAGGAGTTCATGGCTGTTTTTCAGTTGTTTTTTAACAAATCTGGTTCAAACATGTTTCTTTCCTGAAACATGTTTTGTATAATGGCTTATCATTATAGAGGGGAAAATAGTTACATTTCTGTCCAAAAATTTTTTAGAAAAAGAATGAAGATGGAAGATCAGAAATTTTTGAGATTTCTTTCTTTAATTTCTTGAAAAGTTAAGAATTTAAAATCTAAATTTTTCTGGAAAAATACCATGGAAATTTGAGTTTCAAAAGTTGAAAATATAATATTTCCAAGATTAATATAAATTTTTTTAGGTCAGTAATTTTCTTGTGAATTTTCAACTTTTGAAACTCCAGGTGGTTTTCCAAAGGTTTTCTAAAAAAAAAACAAAAGAAACATCCGAGGACGACAGAGACACAAAGACTCATTTCACAGAAAACATTCAGCCTGAGCTCAGCAGACATTTTAGAGATTGTCAGAACATTGAGGAAAAAACAATCAAGGAAATTTCTGAGTTTAAAAAATAAATTTAAAAAATGCTACAAAAAAGATCTAAATTTGAGATTTATTTTTTTTCTAGCATTGCTTTTTTTCCAAACTCAGAAATTTCCTTGATTTGTTTTCTCAATGTTCTGATAATCTCAAAAATGTCGTTTTTATTCTAGCAGATTTTTCACTTTTTTTTTCTATCTCCAAAGGCCCAAATACAAAGTTGTAGTACACTGCCGTATTGAGGCCATTGTGGATAGAAATAAGGAGCAAATTTCTGCTAAAATCTCAGAAATCTTTTAGAAAAACTTGGAAATGTAAAAAATTTTCAAAAGTTGAAATTTGACTTTTGAAATTCAAAAATTGCATTTTTTTCTAGAAAGTTTTACTTTTCCTTACTTTTTAGGAATTTGATATTTTTCTAGGAAATTAATCTGAGATCTTTTTTCTAGAAAAATGAGAAAACTTGGCATCTCCAAACGTTTTAAAAAGCTTATTCTGAGAACTTTTTGAGAAAAACTGGACAATTCTGAGTTTCAAAAAATTCCCGTAAGTTTAAATTTGATGATTTTTGAAATCCAGATATTTTCTTGGTCTTTGTCAATTTTCTGAGATTTAACTCAGAAAAAGTAAAAAATCTGAGACGACACTTTTGAGAAAAATTGACATTAATGTCATAAATTCTTTAGAGAAAACTCAGAAAGTTCGGAGTTTCAAAAGTTGAAACTCAGAAGTTGAACAACGCATACAGCAGTAAGACTCTTCTCTCCACCCCCTTGGTCCTAATACGCCGTCGTAACTCTGTTGGAAAACATTTTTTTCTTTCATTTTCCATAATTTTAAACACTATTTCAAATGATTACGAGTAATTTAAATCGAACCTTGTATAGCACTTTATAGAATGTAATTTCCAAAAATGTTTCTCTTCATCTGCCTCTTGATCTCTGAAACTTAAGCTCAACCTTATTTTATGCAAAACAACAAAAAACAAAGCACAAAGGCAACCCAATCTCCGTAAAAATATGATTTAATTCATATTATATACAAAATACAATTTTATGTACTAAAATGTACACACTCAGGATTTGTTAAGCCTGGCCAGTGTTTACACTAAGTGAAAACAAAATTCACACAGGTAATCATCCATTTTGGAGAAGGAAAGGAGAAAAGTACTCGCTCACAGAAACGTAAACAAACTTCGTGATCCGTATTTACAGAGAAACAAACGGGCGGCCATGTTCTGGCCCGGCCTGGTCTGCTTTGAACAGAAAACACCAAACAGTGACTTACAGATCAGCTTATGTGGCATAAAGTAAGAAGCATGAACACAAAATCCCACAAAACTCTTGAAGTGGTCACAAAAATGGGCAATTTTGATTGGATGAGATCGGTGCCTGTGAGGGTTGTAGTGAGCAAGTGCTTGATTATTAAACTTCTAAAGAAGCAAAACTAAAAGATTATTTCAGACAGAACATGGTGGCCAAAACTGAAATAACAGAAGCTATTCATTTTGATGAAAACTGATACAAACAGTAACATCTCCCTTAGAAAAATACGCATAAATACACATCTTCATCACAAAATCCTTCAAAAATAACAATTTCATGACTAATTTCTTCTAAATAATATTAGGATTTAACTTTAACAATTTCTACAGTTTAACATAGGAAATAAATTCTCTTAAAACTTTCAAATTGATAGAAATAAATTATCAGTGATTTAGGTTTATTTGTGCGTGTGCTGCTTCGTCTGAACAAAGTTCTTGCTTCAAAGTTGAGTTCTGATGAAGAAACGGGTGGCTTTGTGTTCCCAGAGCAGCAGTTTGTTCCCAGTTTAGTCCAACAGAGACAGAGATGTTTGAATCACAGGAAACTGAGCACCAGTCTCAATACAGTTTTTAAAAAAAATCCATATCAACTCAGATGAGCTTAGTCGAGTCTCTCTTGCTGATGAGAACTTCCAGCAGTCGCAGTTTGGCCTTCACGTGTTTGTATTCGTGATATTCGTCTGCAAGCGGGGAGCGGTCCTCCTTCTGGACAGTTCTGTGAAAAAACAAGACAGTAAAAATCAGCAAATGAATCTGGAGAGAAGCTCCAACATGAAGGAGTAGACGCTTAAACATGGCTCCTTCATACCTTCCATTTTGTCTGAAGAATTGGTCCTCAAACTCTTTCAGGTTCTTGCGGATCCTTTTCTTTTCCTCTCTTGTCTCTTGAAGTTGCTCCACAAGTTCCTGCCTGCGATCGAGAGGAAAAACAAAACATTTAAATTAAACATCTGACCTAATCCCACAAATAGTTTATTTTTTTGTTTTTCTTTATAGTAAACAGAAAGCAGAACAATAAAAGTTTGGATGTTTGGCTGAGGAGTAGGTATTAGCCTAAGTAGCAATTCATTTCTATTGCTGTTAGCCTATAGAAGTTAACTTCTATAGACTCTAGCTCCTTGTGTTATTACACACAGGTAATGGCTGATTAACAGGTAATGATGGCTTCCTGGTTTACAGGAAGCCATCATTACTAATGGCTTCAGTAATGAAGCCATTACTGAAGCCAGGTAATGGCTTCAGTAGCCATTACCTGTTAATCAGAATAGCTGCGAGCTAAAATAGCCATTAGCTTAAGTAGTTTTAGAATGACTAACTAATCTATTGATTAGCTGAGAGGCTAAGCTCAATAACTAATTCATGTTAGCATGAGTAATTTGAGATGTTAGCTTAACTAACCGTTTCTTTGTGTAGCTGTTAGCTTAAGCAGCCATTTGTTTAAGTATGTGTTGTCCTTAGTGATTGTAAATCCAAATAGCAATCAGCCTAATTAGTTTTGAAAAGCTTGAGTAACTATTACTCTGAATAGCAGTTAATTTATGTTACTGTTAGCTTGTTCAGATCTGAAGCTAAACACTATGACTAGCTGTTGTTAGCATCAGTAATTTGAGTAGATGCTAGCTTAACTAACTCTTGCCTTCAGTAGCTGTTTGCTTGTGTAGCTGTTAGCTTGCGTGCCATTAGCCTGAGCTACTGGCAGGTTGGGCAGCTGTTAGCCTAAGTAGCTATTTGTATGAGTAGCTATTAACTTTAGCAGCTGTTAGTCCAAATAGCTACCAGCATGATTAGCTAGCTGTGAGTTTTGAAAAGCTTGAGTAACTGTTACACTGAATAGCAATTAATTAGCTTGTTTAGCGCTGAGGCTAACTAACCCATGTTAGAATGACCAGTTGTAACATAAATACTGCTTAAAATACGTAGCCATTAACTGCAATAAATCTTAACCTTGCTTCAGTAACTGTTGTTTATTCAGTTTCAAAAAGTCTGATAAGCTCTGAACACCACAGAACACAAGAGGGCGTGTTTTTCTTCTTCATGTACTTACATGGTGGCAGAGTGCAGGTTGGACAGCCCCATGTCTGCCGTGGTTTTGGAGGGTGAAAGTTCGTCCACGGGAGAAATGAAACCGTCCACTTCCTCGTCCATGAAGCTGAAAACGCTGAGCTCAGGCTGAATGTTTTCTGTGAACTGAGTCTTTGTATCTCCGTCGTCCTCCGAGCCGTCCTCCTCCTCCTGAAAGAAAGTAAAGAACAGGACATGATTAATAAAAAAGAGCAGCAGAAGACGAGCAGCACAAAGGGTTAAAACCAAACCGGATTGGGGGGTTTAGTCACAGAGGGTCGTGCAGGGTTAGTACTTAAATCACTGCTTACACCCATTAGTGTTGACAAATGGAAGAGGAGAACATTGTTTAAGTTTCTCATCACCCAACATAAAGGAGCATCCACGCGACACGGTGTTTCAAACATCAACAGCTGCTGATTTAATTTAACAGCTGTACTGATGCTGAGGCAGGAAGCAGGCAGCTGCCCAATCAACAGGCACCAACTAGCTCCATCAGAGGGGGAAATGGTTGCAAATAAGAAGGATGAGGGGTCTGAGGGAAACAGCAACAACAGCAGCAGCTCTTCACCTTGATGTCGTCGAAGAAGAGAGCGGTTTCACCCTCGATTATGGGCTGAAGGAGGGGCCCTCTGCGCTTGCTGGAGGGGGAGCCCTGTGGTGACGGTCAAGAAGGGAGGAATTAACCACACCAGGATGCATCTACAGCACGGCCACACGGAGGAGGAGGCGCACCCCGGCGCCTGCATGTCTTTTTAAATTAAACGTCATGGTGTGGAATTAACACATGCATGTAAACAATGAGCATATGCAATAAAAGCTCTAATTTTATACGATGGAGTATTAAGGTCACTGTAGATAGAAACAAAAATGAAAAAGGAGTGGTAAATGTAAATGGTAAATGTCTGCCAAAAAAAATCAGACATTTTCTAGAAAAAAAACTTGGAAAAAAAATTTCTGAAATTTCAGAATTTCCAAAGTCAAAAATGTTTGAATTTTTCCCTCAAATTGCCAAGTTTTTTTTCCCCTCAAATTCTTGAAAAAAATCTTCTGGCAAATTTTGGACTTTTCATTTCCAAGTTTTTTTCTAGAAAACGTCTGAGATTCTTTAGTGGCAATTTACTCCTTCTCTTCTAGTACACCAGTGTAGTTTTGGTTATCCACTTTGTTGAAATAAATCTTATCAGTTTATACGTCAAAACATTTTATATTGACTGAAAACGTTAAACTTTTGAAACTCAGAAATTTTCTCTTTCTTTTTTCAAAAATTCCAGATTTTTTGGCAAATTTCAGACTTTTCAAACTCTGAAATTTAATTAATAAAATTTTTTTTTCAGGCTTTTTTGGCTGAAATTTACTCCTAATAATTTTGTCTGCTTTGTTTCGTTCAGAATAATCCAGCCCCTCGTTGCTGTGACGTTTCTGTGAAGGATCCCGTCTGTGATCCTTTGATCTGCTAAGTCTGGACTTAAAGTCTTGAGAGGGCAACAACAGGTCTGTGGCGTGACCGCCGCGTGTTCTTGCAGCAAGGCGCCGTCCGGGATTAAGCGCCTGCGGACGTGCCGAACGTGTGGCGCGAGGGAATTAGGATGCGGTACTTACGATGACGGGGATGGTGGAGGCTCTGCAGAGGATCTGCTTCACCAGGCGGTATCTGTCGTACAGCGGCTTCATGATTTGCCTCTCGCTCTTGGTCACCTGAAGCAAGAAAAGCATTTATTGTTCAGTAAATCGCAGCAGGAAGAGCACAAAAAACAACATGGAGGCTATTTGCACTATTATAGCTCAAAAAGTCTCAAAAAATATCATTTTAAAAAACTCAAATCAAGTCAATGATACTGTTCACCTTGAAAATTGAAGAAAACCTGACAGCTTTGAAATGATGATCACTTTGTGTTTAATCTAACATTTAGAGTAGATTTTAATTTAAAAGTGCCACTTTAGTTTTAATTGATTTCATTTACTCTTGAATTATGGTAGAGACTGTTTTCTCCTTTTGTTACTTTTTTGTCGCATATCTTTACATATTTCTCGTATTATTACGACTTTTTTCTCACTTTTAACTTTTTTCTTTTCCCTATCTCCCAGAAGGAGGAGACGAATGTAACTGAACTCTGACCTGTCTGCTGAATGCATCATTTTCTTCTCCACTGTATAACTTTTTCTGCTTTTCAATTGTTTATAACTCAAAAACCTGGTGAATCTGGTTGATATTTGCGGAGGCGAAGCTGCCGCAGACTCACCGGTCGGCCGTGGATGCTCTCATAATGCAGCAGCGCTTTCTGCAGGGCGACTTTCTCCACTCCGATCTGATCCCGTGTCATATCCTGCAGCAGGAGAACAGGAGGAACGTCAACGTTTGCTTTAATTTGGACCTCTGGATCTTTTTGTTCAGCAGGTTTTTGTTTTTACCTTGATGTCCTCGGGCCGGTTCACCTCCTGTCTCTTCTCTTGCAGCTTCTTCAGGACGGACTCCAGAGTGCTCTCCACCGGCGGCTTGGGCGCCTTCTCCTGCTGCGGCTTCTTGTCCAGCTGGGAGCCGAAGCTTTTGGGCAGCGTGTTGCTGCGCTGGCGGGTCACCGGCGGGAGGTCTTCCTCCGACTTCATCAGCTTCCGCTCTGCAGAAACACGTCGGGGTAAATCTGTGATTTACAGCAATGCACCGATCCACTTCTTTCACTTCCGATATAGAAAAACATCTGATACGACTTAAATGTTTTTGTTTTTTTTTAAACACGGACATAAATGTACTGAATTGTTTTTCCCTTTTAAATGAAATGCTTCCAGTTTGCTTATGATTTTTGGTCTCAATTGAAGAAAGTTAAAACAATATTTGGTCTATTCTCAGAAATAAAAACAGGAACTTGGTCAGCTTTAGTTTGAAAACTCTTCCTGTTTTTAGCCAAATTCTAATACAGCAATTAAAAGCAGATTTGGGAGCAACAAAGTTTCACTTTAGAGTAACTGAAGTTACTTTATTTACCGTGAAAGTAGAAGGAAACCTGAATACCTGAAAAGATTATCACTTCGTGCCATCTTGTTTGATAAACATATTTTACAATTTATTTTTACTTTGAATTCAGGTCAACTCCACAAGAAAATATAAGAGTCGGACAAATATTGTTTTACCTTTTACAAAGCTGAAGTCATAATGTTACAAGTAATATGAGAATAAAAACAAGAATAAAGTCGTAATATTAGAAGTAGCAATTTTATAATAACTCCAACACAAAATTAATTGATGACTTTAATATATTCTTCTTGAAAAATTTAGTCTTTATTTTGCTAATATTCTGATTATATTCATGTAATTTAATAAAGATTCTCGTTGCCTTGCCCCAATACTCCATTATACACTTTTGAAAATATTTTCTGTCGTTTGTAATTGTTTTTTTAGAAAAGAAAGGACGACAAAATGTGAAAATCGGATCTGGTATGAAAGAAAAGTCTGAGAAAATAGTGCTTGAGTTTCTTCTTTTTTTTTTTTTTTTACCTTTTAGCTCTTTCCGTAGTCTGGCCAGTTCGTTGAGCCATCTCAGCACTTCTGGGTTTGCAGCTTTATCACTGTGTGAAGGCTGGAATACAGAAAATAATGAGCTTTTCTAGTAATAATCAGAGTGAATCAGGGCTTATTTCATAACAGCTGCTGTAAATACCCTGTATTTCCTGTCGTCTTCAAACTTCTCCTCGAATCTCTGGATCTTCTTCTTGAGAACATGAATCCTCTTAGTGAGCTGGGCGGAGGTCAGCTCCTCTCTCTCGTCGTCGCAGGAGCCGAGGGATGAGCTCCGCCTGCGACTGAAGAGACAAAACAAAACGTTTAACTCAAACTTTTTCTCCTTTTTGCCCCACATGCAGACAGGAAGAAAAAAACGGAGAGAACGTGGGCGCACCTGATGAAGGAGTGAGCGTTTGGCGGCGAAGGCGGCACTTCGGTGTCGTCCAGGTACTGCTGGCTGTGACCGTAGGCGTAGAATCGGGGCGACACCATGGGGTCGCTGTCCTCCTCCAGCAGCTGGCGGATCAGGCGGCCGCCGGCGTGGGGGGACAGCCGGGCTTCCTCGCGGTCCATGCTCTCCCTTTGCAGCGGGCACGCCAGGATCGGCTCTGAGGAGAAACGACAACAGACTGTTGGGTCAAAACGTGCAGCGCGAAGACAACGAGCTGGAGGTCCAGTTAAAACACGCAGGATCCGATTTAATCTGCACACAGAGGGATCCACGGGTCAATAAAGGCTGAATTTATACCGTTTAATTTGTTTCAAAGTCATAGTGGTGATTTTAAAAAGGTAGAAAATGAATAATTTGGTACTTTCTATACAAATGCAAAAACAAGAACTTTTAATTCTCTATGCAACTTTACATAAAAAATTAAAAAATGACACCTAATATGTTAATTTGACTTTTAAAACCAACTATTTCAATCACAAAATGGTGAAAAACGGTCAGCCTCCCCTTGGTGACCAGCTATGCTAAACACACATCATGCATTTTTTATGAATTATTAAATTGTTTACATGACTTTAGGAGAGGAAAACACCAAATTTCACAGAGTTGCATTTGTTGCTGCAAAGCAATTTTCCTCTAAAATAAGAGAATTAGTTAGACTTTTCAAAATAATAGTAGTATTTTGAACTAAACTCCAAATTTAAATGTAAAAAAAAAAAAAAAGCTAATTTGAAGCAAAATTTGGATCTTTTCTGAGGGAGTAAAATTCCTCCGACCACAGCAGTAAAGAAAATTTTCCTCTGGGGTTTGAAGTTGTTGTGAAAGTGTGGGTAAACCACACCCACCCTGACTCTGCGCAGTCCCCCCGGCTGCTGCCGCCGCTCTGGTAATAATTATGTCTGCAGAGGAACACCCCTGACGATGCCCGAGCTATTAATAAGACAGCAGATCTCTGCGGGATAATGTCAGGCCGCGATCCCCGCTGGGAGCCTTTGTGATGAGCTTGTGTTTATCCAGTTTCCACAGACAAAAACTTGCATCTGTTCAGGCGTGTGTGCATGAGAAAAAGACAAGACACACAAGCTGGGGAAAATATCAGGCTGTTTGGGAAATGTTAGTGCTGAAGCTGCAGAGACTCGGCGGATACCGTGGAAACGTACCGAACAAACCGAGCGACGCGGGGAACGAAAACAAGCCGACGGTGCGCGGCCGGTTTGCATGTTTTTCTACGCTGGGGGAACATTTGGGCCAAACTGGAGGAGAGTTAGCTCAGATTCCAGCTCCAGAACCCTGCAGGTTTTTGTCCTTTATGGAGCCCCGTAGGGGATTTACGGGGATTTTGTCTTTGGCTTTAGCTTGCCAAGGTTTGGCATTCCCACGCACTGAGTTTGGCGTTCCACTGCAATTTCAGTAGGCAGTTCATGCTCCATCTTTAGCATTAAAAGTGTTTCTGCTACAATACAAAGTTAATTTTATGGCGTTTCCATGAAATTTTGTTTGTGAAAAAGTATCACAAACTTATGTGCCAAACAGGTCAAACATGATTTTTCATTCCTTTTCTAAAATACAAACATGACAGAAACTTTATGTAAGGAGGAAAGAAAAACTATAAGGACTACTTTTGAGTAATTAATGGTTAATAAACGGCCGTTTCCATGTGCAGGCACAAACACATGAACATGCAGTTAAAAGAGCAATTTTCAACCAGTTCTCTGCATCAAATAGTTTGAGTAATTTACATTTTGGTTTCTACTGCTTCTAAAAGAAACCCAAACGCTTAAAAAACCCATCCAGCTGTTGTTTGGTAAAAAGTTAATATTTTTAGGAATCTGGAAAACGGGTCGTTTCAAAAACCTTATGGATGCCAAATCACAAGATGTTATATTAATGAAAGTAAAAATATTCAAGGACAGAATAATCACAAAAATTCTGAAAGTATTTTCTCACAAATTTTCAACTTTTTTGAGATTAATCTCAGAAATCTTCTAGAAAAAAATAAATAAAATTCTGAGCTCCAAAAGTCAAAAATGCTAAACTTTTTGAAATTTCTGAGATAAATCTCAAATTTTGTGGGGTTTTTTTTTTGGCAGAAAAGTACTCCTTTTTAAAATTTTTATCTCCACAGCGGCCCTATGGCGGCTCGGGTCGCTCAGCTCATCCAGCGGCGACCCTGCGGCGCGTCAGAGGGTTTTTAAACTCCACCACATCCATGTTTTTCTTTCCAGGCTCCGGTCAGCCCGCCGCTAAGGCTCCATGGCATTTTAAATTAATCCTTTAAATCAACTGAACACTGATGGCTGTGGATTAAATAGATTAATGAAACAAAACACCGGCCTGTGCGCCTCTGCGCCCAGATACTCGGCGGTTATGTTCCGGAGCGCTCAAGCATGTCGCCATGCAGAAGGAAAAGGTCAAGACAGACAGCTGCTTCATTCTCTCCTTTTTAATTACTTTGACATATTAGCCGCTCCGATGCGGACAGGACTTACCGTCGCAACGAGCAGCGTGGAAAACGCTTTTGAAATCGAGGAAACAGGAGTTAGGAAAGGGGGAATCTACAGGAACAGAGACAGAAAGCAGAAGGTGAAGGAGTGAAAGTGAACGCAACTGCGTCACTTCCTGCCAGCAGAGAATATCAGGTCACAGCGGACCGCAGCGGGCGGGGGCAAAGGTCACAGATCCACGTCCACAGGCCCGTTTCTGCAGAATGGCTTTATTATCTGAATATACGCAACATAAATCCTCTTTAGGGCGTCAGTGCTGGAGAATAACTGGAGTCAATCAGTGTGTCTGTGGAAACGGAATATTCTGTGTTCAGCACAAAATGTACCAACAGAACCGAGCCGGACCTGAAAAATACATGGACCGGTTCCTCCATGGGTACTGACTGGATGGATGGATGGATGGATGGATGGATGGATGGATGGATGGATGGAAAACAGCAAGACAGGAGGGAAGCAATAAAGTATAATGAACACAGGGCAGGAAAAGGAGGGAAAGAAAGACCAGGTAAAGAGGAAAAGGATGAAGGAAGGACGTAAAGTAGGATGGAAGAAAAAAGATGAGAAACTGAATGAAGGAAAGACAAAAAAAGCTTGGAAGACACAGAAGGAAGGATACAAAAAAGAAAGGAAAGAGGATAACTAAAAGGGAAGGAAGGAAAGACAAATGAAGGATGAAGGACAAAAGGAAAGATGGTTGGAGGCAAGGAAGAAGATAATTTTTCTACACTTTCTTCTTCCATTCTGATTTCCAGGCTGTTAAACTCCACAGCATGAAAATCTGTTCTTTAAGTGATGCGCCCTGCCCCCACATGTTGCTGCCCACCGCTCAGATGAGTGTTTCTCTCACTTACAGCAAAGACAAATTTAGCTTTCTGCAAATATTCTGACCTCACCTGAATCTTTTGGGACGATATAACGGTGAATAAAAATGGCGGTCATCTTATACTAACATCACAACTGAATGTTTTCCTATCATGTTCTGCAGCTCTGGAGAGAAACCACATCCGTCCTCCATGTGTGCAGGGAAGGAGGAGGGCTGGCTGCATGGCAACAACAACCTCTCTCTCTCTTCCTCTCCTTCTCAGAGCGCCAGTATTTTTCCAAATGCAATCTTTGACCACTAGGGGGCTCCACGGGCATGAGGCACGCATGCTGCAGCTGACACGTTTTATTCTGCTGCACAGTTTTCATCACATCAAACAGGAAACTGCGCCGGTTTGGAGCAAAACCGGAACAAAAGGACGGTTTCAGGACAGCGTGTTCTCTGATATGTACTCTGCATGTTTGTTTACTTTCCTCATTCATCTGTGCAAATGCGTGGCACTATGATCAAAAAACAAAACTGGAAAGTTTGGGTGTGTTGCAGGTTCCTCCTATCTTAATCAGTAGCACAAGACAAAGTGTGAGTTGTTTCCTTTTTTTTGCACAGAGGAGAACAGAGAAACAAGAAATTCAAGATCACTCGGAGGAAATAATGAGGAGGTGTGTGAGTGACGCAACGCTTTACCGGGCCTGTCACAATAGGCAATAACTCATTTCATCGTAAATTAAAACAAAATCGATCATTTCCGTTTGCATTATTTATCGTTTTAATATTTTTCTCTTTCTTTCTACCAAAAACTGGATAATGAAAGTAGGCCTTTTTAGAGACTTAAAAAAACAACAAAACATTTATTTGTTGTTTTTGTTGATTTATTTTGGATACTTAAAATATCTCCCGGTTCCAGAGTTAAATAGTCATTAGAATTTCAACTTTATTCATCTTTGAGAATGCATCTTGTTATTACATGCTGTTACTACTAAACTACTAGAAAATTGTCTCAAAACAACAATATTATCATTTATATTGCAATAATTATCCTCCAGCAAAAATATTATCGTGAAATGACTACGGGTCACTGCTCCTCTCTGATGCCTTAACTTATATTATTTACCAACACATGAGTAAAAAATAAAATAATCGACTATTCTTCTAAATGCAACCCAATTCTGACTATTTCAATAAGGTCACCACTATCAATCGATTCTGGTTGGAAATTACAGCTGCAGGCGGTTTGCATCACAACTAGCTAAAAACCCCAGAAACAAACAAACAAGAAATGCAATATTAAAGTGTTTAAACCAAATTCAGCTGCAAAATCCTGCAGGAAAGGAGACTGGTCCGACGCGAACAAGGTGACTGGAGACTTTAAGAGGATTTTTCTTATGATTAATTCAGCAGTGGAGGCGCAGTTGCAGCAGAATGTCTGTGCAAATCCAAATGGACGTCATTACTTAAAGCGTGTTTACATTCGGAAGCAGCGTGTGAGTGAAGAATGAAGCGTGCAGCGCTCACCTCCCCAGCTGCTGTCCTCGGTCAGAGCTGTCAGGTCCAGCCGCGGAACGTCCTCTCGGTCCGGTTCCGAGGCGCGCATCTCCCCGCCTCCGATCCTCCCCGCGTCACAGGCGGCGGGCGACTCCTGGATCTTCATCCTTAACGTCTGAACAACCATGAGAGTAAAAGCAAAGCGTCGTCAATCCAACAACAACAACAACTTGCAGCCTGGCGGAGGGGGGGGGACTCTTTAAGTTGAGCCTAGACTCGGTGAGGCCCCGCCCTTCACAGAGGGGCTGGTCCTCGAATCTGATTGGCTGCTGGGGGAAACATGAAAACGTACGCCCGCTGGAGCGTCTCTAGCTCTGATTGGACAGCACTGACTTAGCCCCGCCTTTTTTTCGACCCGTTATCCCCTCCTTCGCCGTAATAGTTTTCCTTTGCTCCCATAGGCATGGCAAGCCGAGATGAAATATAACACACGTCAACATAGAAAGCTCATGTTAGATTAAATGTACCTTTTGAAAATAACATTTCAGGAGGTATTAGACACACTTTATTTTATTTTATTATTCTAATGTTGTATTCTACTCAAATTGGCTGTAAGCTGAAAATCATCATAGGCAGAAATTAAGGCTTGAAAACAGTTTTTAAAGTGAAAAGCCATTATAAAACAGTAGTTTATCTATCTATCTATCTATCTATCTATCTATCTATCTATCTATCTATCTATCTATCTATCTATCTATCTATCTATCTATCTATCTATTTATTGTTGAGAATAAATAATTCTGTTTTTCTTCTTCACACTATCTAATGCTTTTTATTTATTTAATGATTTACTGAAATAAATGAACGTTTCAAAATTATTCTAATTTATTGAATGGGTTCTGGAAGTTTCTAATAGACAACGAGGGATGCAGTTTTTGTTTACATCTGAAAAGGGCGCGCTTTAATAGTATGACACAACAGTTTGCCATACCGGTAGACGTCGTGGGCTTGTTTGTTTCTGCAGGGAGGGGCGGAGGGACGCTGGGGAGAAAGATGGAGGAGGGGCGAGAGAAGAGGACACGAAAAGGCACAGAGAATGTGATCTGTTCCACGTAGGCTGACTGGATGATTTCTGCTTTCCCTCCATAACGCAGCTACCGTGGAAACGCTCTCCTCAAAGCATGAAAACCTCCTCCCTGCATCTGCACGCCTCTCTTATTTTTTTCCACGTTTGCTGCAGAATGCTTTTGAATCTGGAATATTATTTTAGATTGTCTTCAAATCTCAATTTGCTTATTAAAAACAGTAATAATGTGGCGAGGAAACCATATAGTTTTAGTATAAAATCCCTTGTGGTTACAGAAAAGCAGGTCAAAACAAACCAAACCGATTGGTTTACAGGACATGTTTTGGTAATGTTACCCAAATGTTCTGACCCATAATGGCAGCGCAGAATGATTAGCATCAGTAGTTGCTGCGGTATGGGGCACAGGGCCAGAACCAGGCACTTATCACGTCTCCTCAGCTGTTGCATGGGAAATAACTGTGATGTGAATCATACAGCATACAAAGTGGAACTGCAGGCCTTGTGTGAACGTGCAGACTGGGGCAGATTAACTGTACACATTTCCCCCACGTGGTGTTACGGTCAGGATCCCCTCCTTCCTCCTGTACAAGCACAAACTGAACTCGCTCTGTCAACAATCAGTATCGCCTCATCAAAAGACACACTCAGGTAATTTGAATAAACACTGTTCATCTTGTTCCAGCTCACCTGGTGGGAAAAACAGCACTGTGGCTTTTGTACAGGTGGTTATGTTAACAACTATTAAACCCCAAATTACACCAAATTACGCCAAAATCCCTGAGTCAAAAGTCCTGAGGGGCCAAAATTAGCTTTTTCTCCCCAGTTTAAAGCACAAAAATAATATTACTGTGAATTCCTCATCTTCTCCCTGGTAAGATGCATTAAATATACAATTCGTATTTTAGCTACATGAAAACTTTCATAAAAAATGTTATTTCTAATATTTTGTCACTTTCAGAGCCGTTAAATCTTGGACGTTTTGCTTCGATGAAACCTGTTTTGTTAAAACACAATCTAACACCACTTCTCACTTAAATCAAAGAACATCTGGTAAAGTTTTTCTTTTCCTCTGCCTGATCAAATTGGACCATAACAACCATCAGCCTGGTTAACTATTAGAGATGTTCCTTAGACAACAGCAGGTTTTTTTCCATTTTAATGTTAAAAAGAGACTACAGCAGTCAGTTGAGTAAATTTGTATTATCTGTTAGCATCTTTTGATGCAATTAAATAGATCCCATCACTTTTTGATTGAGTCTAAGATGCATGTCCGGTCAAAAAGGAAACCTTATCAAAACCATTCACACATTCCTTAAACCTGATCATGTTTCACCTGTTGATTAACGGAGCAGTGATCTGTTTAACGACTATTCATCTATAATTTAATCACTTAGCTGTTGGGTTGGTTGGACTTTACATGTTCAGGTCATACTGTTGTTTTAAAAATGATCATTTCTTCAGTTTTTAAAGCATCCAACTTCTATGCACCACAAATCTGGAACAAACCTCCAGAAAACAGATGAAACTCTGAGTTCCTTTAAATCTAGATTAAAAACTCTGCTGTTTAGAGTTGCCTTTGAAACCTAATCAGGAAACATTAATCAATAATCTGATGTGCAAAATGCAATGTTGTTGGCTGTGTGTTCTATGACTTTGTATTTTTGTGTTTTTATGATGTAAAGCACTTTGAAATGCTTTGTTGCTGAAAGCCATACAAATAAAATTTGATTGATTGATTCTGTTTACAATATGTTGTTACTTTTTTGTTTTATCTTTTAATGTCAGATGTTCTTTAAAGAGTTTCTTCCCAGCAGACACCTGACATTAGTCATTTCTTTATTTTATTTGTTTATGTCCAAACAGGATGTAGTATGAAGTGAGATTAATGTTTAAAAGTTAATCTGCGAGTTTCTTGGGTTTTAGCAAAGATGGATAATTATTCCTTCATATGCTGAATCTACAACTTGCTGAGTTGCGGTTTGTCTGTTGAGTTTCAAAGTCCATAAAAGGTTTCCTTATTCTTCTTCTTATTTCACAGATATGAAAGTAAGAATGAAATTCAATTAAATTCAGTTTATGTAAATTAAGCAGGGAGCATAAACAAAATTTTCAATGAAGCCTCTGAGTTCACATTGATAAATTCAAACAGGGAGTTTGTATCTTGAAAATTATCCTTTAGAAACATGTTTCTCCATTGAAAACAATGGAAAATAAAATAATTCATCTATTCCAGGTTTCCAAGGAGAAATAACTATACAATATTTTAAAATATCATAATTAATATTATAAGTGTAATAATCAATGTGTTACATTATTTTTAGATGCATAGAAAAAAAGTATAATTTTTTGTTTCAAATGTAAGATATTAGATCATAATCTACATTTTTATATTTAATATTTGTGTAAATGTCTTGATGAAGTAAAAAACCGGTTTTTACTTTAGTGTTTGAAAGTTTCAGTCTCAAACTAAACGGCAGAAACAACAGTCAACATTTTGCAAAAGCAACCTGTTTTTTAAAATAATATTTGCAATAGTTGCACTCTTTATAAAAGAAGTAATTGTTTTTTCTCATTTTGCTGTTATTTTACTGCTTACATGCTTCCTGAATGTTGCTTCTCTCATTTCTCCTCTTTCAGACACTTTGTGTTTTTTTTCTCTCATCACTAACGTTGCATTTTATTCATTGCCTCCATCTTCTTCACACTTATTGGGTTTTCTATTGGACGAATTCAACGGTTAGATGCATTTTAAATCAGATTATCGCATAATGTCCTTACACACAAGCATTAACGCCTTTTATGGCCAGAAAATCTCACCAGTGAGCCGTTTTTCTGTCCTTACAGAAACAAATGACTCATTAAGCAGATAAAAGCTGTGGACTGACGGCTCACTTTTACTTGATTACGTTATCCTGTAAATCCCGTAGACTGACGAATCATTCCACTGATAATAAATAGTAGAAGAAGAGCTGCTGTGAGGGATCAGCGACGTAAACACAAACCGGCCCGATGTGCGCTCTGGAGAGAGCCGCCGTGGATTAACTCCAGCGCAGATGTTACACCTCACATCATCCTGATATAATTTAGATACACACACACACACTTACACCCGGACACGCCTACACACACCCACCAAACTCCACCATGTGTTCGCCCTCCAGAGCCAGCGTTACATCATCAGCAGAGATAAAGCTGATGAAGAAAATACAGCTTAAACTGACAGAAGAGAGAGAGAGAGAAAGAGAGTTTGTGCATGTGTGTGTGTGTGTGTGTGTGTGTGTGTATGTTGAGGGGACGTATTAGTAAATGATTAAGCTGCAAGTTTACATGTGCAGACTCTACAAACAGAAACGTGGTGAAATTTAACAGGAATTTTGCTGACGTGGCAAAAATAAGAAGCGCTCATTCTTGTCTTGGTATCTTTGAGGGGACCAGCCGTTGACCTGATGCACCCAAACCGCCACATGACTGCGCCTGCAGACGCTTATCTCATATTCTCACATTTTCATCTTTCATTTTCCTACAGAAACATAGCACACATGCAATGCCTCTCAGAAGTATCCTTGCACCTTAAACTTTTCCACATTTTGTCATGTTACAACCACAAATTTGATTGTATTTCACTGGGGGTTAATGTGCATACTTGTAGTGGAAGGAAAACATGGATTTTAAATTGCTTACCAATGAAAAACCTGAAAATTGTGGTTTGCATTTGCATGGAAGTTTTTAAGCGTCCCGTTTTCATTTTGCAACAAGACATGCAGGCACAGGAAACAACAAGGAAGAAAATGTCTGGGTTAGATGAGACCAACGTTTAAAGCAGAACTGAAATCAAATCTTGAAATATTGATACTGGGTGAATATTATTTAGTGAAACTCTTCCACAAAACATTCCAGGGACTCGTTACTCTGAGACTAAGACTTAAATAACTTGTTTTTAGCTTTTTGATCATTAAATTCATGACGTTCATTGTGCCTCGCCCAGCCACTGAAATAATGCTGAATAATCAATAACATTGCCATCTGGTTGCTTATTATTGGAAATGAAAGAAGAGGCTTGTTTTTGTACACTGAAAAAAGAAAACAGGTGATCAAACTTAAAAAACTGAGTTCATTTATTACAAATAATCAAATTGAGTTCAGGTAACAGGTTCTCCTAGCAGGAGAGTGATTGACAGCGGTAAGACCCTCCTCCTGGCTCTGATTGGTTGTTTCTGACTGGTGTATTTCTGCAGTGAGGACTGGGAACACCGGGAGAAGGCAAACGAGCTAGATTTTTTTCACATATTATCCGTTTTATACTGTCACAATATAAAGATAATTTTAACAAATATGTAAAAAATGATTTTTAAAAAATAAAAATTACATAATGTAACTTTAATAGGGATAGGAAGACTAGTTAGGGCTGATGAAATAAAACTAAATAAAGTTATGCAAAGCTTTTGAAGACATATTGCATAAAATCCTTATATATCACACTGAAATTTTGGGTATAACTTGACAAAATATAAAATTGTAGAAGACTTTCAAGTGCATTCACACTAGATTAGTCAAAAACCAGAAATTGTTACCAGAAACCTAAAAAGGCTCCCTAAAATCTGACGATAAACGGTTTATCAGTATGACTTGGCAGATTTACTTTTTACAGTTTAATACAAAGAGAATCGGAGATAGCCGCACCAGGTTAGAAAAAAATGAGAATTAATCTGTAAAGAAATCTGCAAAATAAAAAAAAGCATGAATGAATTTGCCAGTCAGTGTACGTTGCTGAAATAATATCCTCATGACTTTTTGTTTTGACGCGCACGTGAGCAGCGCTGCTATCACTTCCCACTATCGGTTTTCTGGCATTGCAAGTACAACATGTTTGCTGTTGTTCAGGATCCGTTTACTGACATCGATGTAGTGAAACAAAAGCTACACAACAGCTGTTTGTGTGTTTAAAGATTAAGAACTGTTTGTGCAAACGGTGGAAAAAAGGAAGCTTAGGCATCCAAATAACGTCAGTCCACACAATAATTTAAGGCTTCATGCAGATCAAATCCATAATTTTTACATAATCCTACAAACAGTTTAATCTTACTGGTGTTGTAGGATGTTACTCTGTATATTTTATTGTTAATTAAAATTTGATAGTGTTTTCGTGACCAGCTAGAAATAATGATGCAAGTAATGAATTAGTTTACTTATGATTTCTACGAGGTCATACAAAATACTTTGAATTAAAGAAAATATACAACTGCAGCATCAGTAAGCAGAAAAAGCCACCCTGATGGGAGTAGATAAATGTCACGGCTTGTGTTGAAAATGGGTCGTTTATGAGGAGCTGGGAGAGAGGAGGCCCGGCCCTCTGTCAGAGATCCAGATGGCGGCTCGGAGGCAGCGTGTGGGCGTGGTGGTCGAGCTGCTGCCTGACCTGCCGCTAAGATCCATCTGCCTGGAAAAACGACTCACTGAACGAGCCGAGCAGCGCTTGGCTCCATTCAATGGTGTCAGTCTGGATTAAAACTGGACACAGGCAGATGGAGAAGGTGGCCGCTTAGCTCCTCAGACCCACACGCCTTTGGCAACAACAAACAGCCACTTAAAGGTGACCTACTATGCTTCCTCAAACAGCATAGCATGACTTAGGATAAATCATGTTCATTATATTTTGTGCACAAAATTATTCTTAGATAATGAGATTTTAGTCTAATCAGTTCTTCCAATTTTGAATGGCTGCAAACAGATGCGCAATTATACAACTGTGCATCTTTGAAAAGCAGTAGTAGAGCCTTCTGCACAAGCAACAGGAAAGCAACAAGTTCCTTTGGAGTAGTAAATCAACAATAAAACACTTTTCCTGTAGCCACTGTACAGCAAATGTAACAATAAAACCAGCTGCATGTGCTGGTTGCTAGGTGATAGGCGGAACTCCTCTGGGGTTGCTAGGAAACAGTGCCTGCATATTTTGGTAGTGGCTATATTTTGGTAATATGTATCGGTACTGCAGATACCGATACGTATTATTTTAAGTGTATCATAAAATTTCTGACCTTTAGGTATTTTTGTGTTTTGTTTTTTCTTTGAATTATTTGTGAACACTGAGGACAAAATTTAGTTCATTTGTGTCTTCAAAATACTAACATATAACATATTTAGAAACAGAACAATGTTTGTGAATTGTTTCTAAATAAACAAAGTGCAAAAAATGAAACAGGTTATACTCATGTCAACAACTCGCTCAACTAGTTCACGTACGTATAATGAAAATGCACGATAATCCCGTGCACTTTATCCTAGGAAAAATAAACACGTATAAGTTGCTTCTGAATACAAGATGAAGTTCCAGCCAAACTATGAAAAAAGTGTGACTTATAGAGAATAAAATACGGTAATCTTCAGATCAGTGTATGTTTATGTACAGCAAAAGAGTTGTAAACTCTTCCTTATGCGCCTTCTGTCTTTCTAAATGCTCTAAATTAATCCGCCGATTATCAAACACATTTTGTTTTTAATATCAACTTCTTGGAAAAAACTCTTGAAACTTCAGAATGACACTTTCAACCGTGTCTTGGATTTCATTCATTCACTGTTTCTGCTTGACTAGTGTTTCTCCACCCTCATCTCCAGTCATTCTCACCTGAACCTCCATGACCTTTTATTCCTTAAATTGTCACATGTTGATTCTTTGCTGGTTGGATCCTGAGAACGAACTGTACCACACAACATTATTCTGCCTTTTTGGGGACTTTTTGTTATTCGGCTGCACACATTTCTAATTTTTTGAGACCTTCTTTTATTCCACAGTAAATGTTCTTGTCTGTATTACTCGCTGTGCATTTTAAGACACTAGTTTTTACGTTTTCAACAAGAAAACTTTTTGTTTTCTTGTTGAAAGAAAACAATAAGTTAAGAGCAAAAGAACCAACCTGTGAAGCAGATCCAGGCTCGTCTTTCCTTAAAATCTCATTCCTGGAGAGGGCGATAGGAAAACCATTTCAGCAAAGGTTAAATCTCTGGATGTGAACAATAAACTCCTGTGCACTTTAGCCTAAAAACCTCAGGAAACCCCAGGCAGTAAATACATTCACATGTATCTCTGTTCTTATCAGGTCAAGTGTCAAAGCATCTCATTAGATAAAAACACGGTTGTCATTCTCAGCAGGTAACTTATCAGTGAGAAACCATCACCTGGTTAACAGGTTTGACAAGCTGAGTACAAAAGAGTTGAGATTTGGGTTTACCCTTTATGAAGTGGGTCCATGTGGGTTTCTCCAGGTCTTTCACCAAAACATTCTTTAATCTGCAAAAAATTAAACCCATTTAGAACGAAAATTATTTAATCAACAAATCTTATTCATAATTTTGATGCTAACATGGAGCAAATGGTAAAAATCAAGCTAGAACAGTTTCTAAGTCCTTTCTTCTGACCCACCATGTTGATTTTGATAAAACCTGACTTATGATTGTCTCAATGATTGTTAGTCATTGATACTAAGACATGATAAAAAAAAGAAAAAATAAACACGGTCCGCTGAATTATTCTCTTCGGTTCACAAATTCTGTTGTAAGTATGCCAGGCCAATTGGTGGCGCTGTAACACCGCCACAGAACAATACAAAAAAACCACCAAAATGCACCACGTTTGTTATAGAGAGACAAATGGAGCTATTTTTAAACCTCATTGTTTAAAAATAGATGCGGCTCGCATGACAACATGGAAACATGAAACTGCCGATTCGAAATTTATAGGCTCTTTTACCCGGGTTCAAAAAGATTGTTTCTGGTCAACCTAAATGACCAAAAACCTTTGTGGACACACCTAAAATTCTCTCAGTATGGATGTGACCTAAAATAGTCCCTAGTTACTAAGAAGAAGCAATGTGAAGAAGACGAATAAGAAAAAAATAAAACTAATGTTAACCATTTCTTACACTTTTAGGTTCAGTAAAGCTGATACGTCTCACAACAGCCAATATGTTACGGTAGTTTTAAATCAAAACAAACCTAACAGATATAAAAGTATGATTGTTGTATATGCTAAGCTAAAGAAGGAATAACAATATAAATTAGCTAATATGCATTAATAGTTAAGTATTGAAGTTTATGCTTGTGTGAATTGGTGTTGGAAAACTCAGATGCTGTCAAATAAAAAATGCTGATAGATTATTACACTTTGATATATTAGCTAAGCATAGTAACACTTTTCTTATCTCTGCTCTGGAATGTCTTGGCTAACCATGCTATAGGTTCTTGCTGTAAGCATCTCGGTTAGGAAGGCTATGTAGGGAATGTTGCTAGCGAGGCTATCTAGGCTAACTCACTATCTAGTTTTATGAGTTATCTTGACTGTAAACTCAGCAGGCTTTGTTGGAGATCTTGCCTGTAGGGTGTCTTAGTTATAAGCTGTCCATACTCACTTAGGCTATAAGCTAACTTGCCAATTCCAGCTTTTTGAACTTTCCCAACTGTCTAGATTTCAAACTATCCTGCTTATCTAGGCCACAAGCTAGCTCACTTATCTCTGCTGCATGTCTATTATGTCTATTTTGGCTATCTAGGTTAAAGCTATCTTGGCTATATAAGCAATCATGTTGGGTTATTTTGGCTACCTATACTATGTGCTATCTCAGCTATATAGTCTATAAGCTCTGTTGGCTATCTAGGTTACTTTATACTATCATGGCTATTTTAGTTGTACACCATCTCTGCTATCTTTCCTGTTATGTTTTTTGTTTTATTTAGCTAATCTAGGTTGCAAGCTAGCTTGCCTGTAGGTAAAGTTAAGCCAATGCTATTCATACACTCAGCCAGATTCTGATCATTTATTTTAGTAAATCAATTCACTAAATGGCATCTAGCTAGCTCTTTAGCTAGCTAGATTTCCCGATGTTTTTTTGCTGCAGAATCAAAACAAAGTTAAAAATTTTTAAAGCTGATGTTGAGCTTTTGCAACTTTTTACTTAAAACGCTGTCATTCTCAAAGAAAGCTGTTCACACCAGCTAACACAGATCATGTCTAACCTAGAACCTGTGGTGCTATCATGTGTCATCTGTGCTGTTATGTAACTTATTGGCATGCAGGGAGAAAAAAATAACTGTGATCTGATCGTCTCTTTACTCCTGTTCCTTGCGTATGAAGCTAAATAAATCAGTGAGTCAGTCAAACAGCATATCATGTAGTTCAATCATGAATAATTTTATCTTTGAAATATGCATGTAAATATGTTCGACCGTAAAATGGCCATCGTGTTACTGCTAACATACGGTTCAGTCTTTTTATAGCAACTGGCATGATGCTCAGAATTAGAAGATAGTTGACCAAGTGGTGGAACATGATTCAATTTTTAATAAGTTAACTGCAGGTTTGTAACAAATTAATTGCATCTGAATTGAAAACGACAAACTGACAAAACAAGCAACATTTTCCATTCAAAAGTTCTTTTTTACGGCTCAATTAAAAAATTGACATATGAGTTCAACAACAAAGATATTTATTATTTTTAATCTGTTATCAGGTTGGTGCTAAGTGCTATTCTATCCATTCAGCTTTCCAGTGTTTCAAGATTCCAATGATTTAACTCTTTAGAAATGTGGACTGTGGGTGCTGTGGTGGCGCAGGACATGATGCGCCACCACCCACATTTGGAGGCCTTAGTCCTTTACATGGCGGTTGCTGGTTCGACTCTGCCTGGTGACCTTTGCCGCATGTCTTCTCCCTTCTCTCATTAATGTCTTTCACCTCAATTCACTATCAAATAAAGGCCAATAAAACCTTAAAGATGCTTTCTGAGCTTGATTTGCTTCACTGCTAAGCTAACTCTTTTTAGCACAAACTGAACGCAACAATAACCTTTTCCAGCGTCCAATCAGATCGTTTTCTGAAGCAGAAATTAACCCTTAGTGGGCCAAGAGAAGCGGCTTTGTTGTTTGTGGATGTTGCTTGTGCGGCAGATTTAAAGTCTTACCAGAAACATGAAAATGCAAAAGTTCTGCTTGTTTTGTTTTTTTTGTAGAAGGAAACAAAACTAAGCAATTTATTGATTAATCTATGTAATTAATTAATTGAAATCAACGTGTTCAAGTCCCAGGCTTATGTTAAACAAAAACTTATGTAAGTTGAAGGATCTGCACACTAATGCAGCCATTTTATTTAAATTTTCTTTTTTTGTTTTTTTTGGGAGAAAACATAATTAATTCAAAGATAATACATTTTCCACTTACATGTTAGAAACACGACATAGAATAAAACTTGAATAATTTCCTTTTGTAATACTCTTGAAGTGGATAATGGCTAATTGAGCACTTATCGCTCCCTAAATGTGAACTACTTTACCTAGGGGAAAAATGAACAATTAGTACTGTCTGCTGGATATTACATGATGCTGTGCAGTGGTTGAAAAACCATTAAACAACTTCCTGTCATTTACCAGCTTGCCTCCAGTAATGATTCTCACTAACAAGACCTGACAATTATTTGCTCTGCGGAAAAAAGGATGACAGGGTGAAAGTAAAATGCTTCTTCATTACTGGTGCATTAGTGGAGAACATGACTTGCTCTTGTTAAAATAGAACGAAATAATTTGAGCCTCATTATACTGACATTAACATCACTGCGCGGTACCTTCCTATAAGCTCCAAACAGAGACGAGGCGTGACTCACCGCGTGGTCAGGCTGGTTGTCAGTGAGTTGCACCAGAGTCGGGCAGTGTTTGGACTTCCTGGAGGTCCGGGCGGCCCGGCCGCTCTGGCCGCCCTGCGACTCCACGCCGCTGGTCGGCTCCTCCCCGGCGCTCCCTGAACTGCTGCCGCTGCTCGACGGGATGTTCTCCTTGTTGGTGTCGGCTCTGGTGGATGCAGCTCTGCTCCCGGATGGAAAAAAATCAACCCGAAAAGAATTACGACGTTAGACATCTGCCTTCCATCTGACTCCTTCCTGTTTTTTTTTTTTTCAGCTCGATGTCGGATGAAAAACAAACACCAAGGTCATCCTGGTGGCTTACTTATACTCTCTCAAGCAGATAATTTGCTGTGTAGCTTTGTGCTAATTCTATTTACAGTATATTTAATCTTAATGACACTTTCTGCTTCACTCCTCTAATCCACATGTCAGCGATCACTCAGACATCAACAAGGATTAGCTTCTTACTGGTGTGATTCCAGTTGTTTTGACTGGATAAAGTCTCTTGCCACACAGAGGAACATTTTATACTGTCCTTCTGCTGGTGAAAACAGACAACAGAAGCTCCGAGGTCAGTTTTTGTTAATAAAAAATAAAGCTAAAGAGTTTTAGGGGACCTACTATGCAAAATTCACGTTTTGCACGTTTTTTTATTTATTTTTTTTTTTTACTTTCATTTTGATCTCAACTGCTTCTAATAATAATGATAAAAAATAGCCAGTCGTATTTTGGCAATAAGTTAAAGTTTTTTTGGTGTCTGGAAAAAGAGCCTTTTCAAAAACCTTTTGTTTGTTAAGTCACGCTGCACCGTTACCTAGCAACTCTACCCTGTCACCTAGCAACCCAAGTTGAGCTCTGGCATGTCTCATCAACTAGTTTTATCGCTGTCTGCATTGTACAATGGCTGCTGGAAAAGACAAGTGTTTTGTTGTTGACTTACCATCCAAAAACCACTTCCTGCCCTCCTGTTGATTGTGCAGGAGGCTCTACTTTTGCTTTTCAGAGATGTACAGTTATATAATTGTGCATTAGTTTTCAGCCTTTTGTGTAAACAACTTATTTGGTTTTAAAGTGACAGAGAACCTAAAACATCTTATTCTGAAATGAACTCAAACTGGTCAGACTAAAATCTCATTATCTAAGAATGATTTTGTGCAAAGAATGTAATGAAATATTCCATATACATATCCTAACCCGTACAAGGAAGTAATAAGTAATCATTAAGTATTAAGTTAACCTTATTGGGAAAAATTTCTTAATCGCTTGGGATTAAAGTTTGGGATTTTATCTTGTGATGCATTTACTCTTTACTTGAGTTCACTTTTGTGTCGTACTAGTTTTAGATTTTTTTGAATGTTGTAATTCGAGTAAGGGCAGGAATCTTAGATTTCCAAGCAAATACATAAAAACAGTTAAAATTAAAGGAGGCAGCATGAAGGCATTGGATTCAAATCCTGGCCTGGAGTCTCTCTGCATGGAGCTTGCAGGTTCTCCAGATTGTGCCAAAGAGAGAGAAAAATATTTAATATGCCTTCAAGGTTTCGCTGTCATGTGGTTACATATTATATAGATGAAATACCAAATTGTTTGGTTATCACATTGACAGAGTATTTATGAGTGGAGATCAGTTTTAGAGAACGTTTGGTGTTTTTTTACATGACGAATTCATGTCCCTAATATAATCTTACTATGCTGTAATAGGGGGTGAATGAAATAATGAAACTGTTTTTTAGGGAGCTAATGTTGGATTTTTAATGCTAAAAGTGACGAGTCAAACTTTGTTGTGGGCCACATTAAGATCATGAATGTCCGGAAGGGGCCAGTTGTGGTACAATGTATTAATAAAACTACCAATTAATTATCAATCTGCTAAAATTTCAATTAGTACTTCTTAAAAAAGCATTTTTTCACACCAATGTAGTTTGATCCTATACAAATGAAAATTTTATTTGACTGATACAATAATATTTAAGTATACAAATGTTAGATTAAAGTTTACTTTATTTGCCATCTTAGTATCTAGAAGGCCACATAAACTGTTATGGCTGTCCAGATTTGGCCCACGAGCCTTGAGTTTGACACCAGTGGTGTACAGGCAACAAAAACACAGATTGGATATAATTTTTCTTAAAAAAAAAATAAAAAAGTCAAAACTACTTATTTGAGTTTACTCATAGCTGTTGAAAATAAATTTAGTTTGACCTGTAAGAATGAAAATACTTTTCCACAGAACTGTACATAAAGCACAGAAGTAATTATGTTACTGAAATGAAAACTAATTTCATGCTGGAAGGATCAGAGAGGCAGATTGTACCGGTTTCTTTGCCTGAGGCCTTCCGCCTGCTGCTCCCTCTGCTGTCGACGTCTCTGTCGCGCGGTTGGCGTTCTCGTCAGGCTCGAAGGTCGCGAGGTCAAGTCACAAGTCACCGAAAGCTGATTTGTCCCGTCAAAAAGATGCTGCTCCACTGCTGAGCGGATGGTCTGATCCAGAAAACTCCTGGGAAGAAAAAAGAGACGGTTAAAAATGATTACATTTACAGCAATATGTTGGATGTTTTCATTGAATTTATGTGCAAAAGACAACTTACTTCACCACATCTGGTCTGCAGTGGACAGGAGAGAGGTGGTTACTGCAAAGAAAGCAAGTGGGGAGAGTTAATGCTGCAAAAACAAATGGTCACAACAGGTCAGTGAGCAACACTGAACCCTCCCGGAGGCCCGAGTTCGAGCCCTGCGTGATCCAGTGTTAACTTCAGCTCAGCTTAAGGAGGTCCTGTGAGAGCAAGTTTCTATACTCAGGAAAACAAAAACAACCCTGGCACCAGCTTCAGAAAATAGTTACACAACACAAACATTAATTAACAGGATTTGTTCTGCTCAGAGGAAAATAAATAATACATTTAACTACGTTCACATCCATCCAAAACCGCTTGATGCATCCTGGCGTTGAGGCAGCGTTACATTAGTTTTAGGCTTTTCTTTAAAGTTTAGTTTTATTTCGTTATGATTTTTTGCTCGTCTAGTTCATTTGGTTTTAATTAGGTTTTAAAATGTGCTTGCTAAATTTTATTAGTTATTATTACTTAAATATTGTTTAGTTGTTATTAGTTATAGTGGTAGTTTTTGTTTCTTCGTACTTAATTTTTAGGTGCAGAATTAAAATTCACAAAAGTAAAACGATTGCATTGTGATTATCTATGCACCGATTGGGTCATGAATACTCAGCACAAGATATAATTTTCAAGAAATTTATTAAATTATTGTTGAATAACCAACTGACTCTAGCGTTTTCTCCCAACTTTTGCGGTTGCCATTTTGCTGCCAGCAGGAGTATGGAGCGACGTAATTTGACGTAAACTGTTTGTGTAAAATTATTTTACATCAGTTCAGAAGGCTAAAAAATAGATTCAAAAACATAAAAACAAAGATTATTACATCTATAATTTCAGTATGTTTTAGTTAGTTTCACAACACATGATAGTAATAGTTTTTCCCCATTAAAAGCAGTTTTTATTTATTTCAGCTAACAAAAATATTTTCTCAATTTCTGCTTGTTATTTCATTTTGGTATCTCTATCAAACAGTGACTCCGCTATTCTACATTATTAGTCAAGCTAACTGCTAGAAGTGAGAAAATTATTTAAAAATATCAATACTGATTATCGCAACGACACGAGTGTAAAAATATCAATACTTCCGTTTCAGATTCCCTCTCTAAATTTTATTTTATTTTCAACTCAGTAAAACAATCTTGCTTTGATTTGCTCTGAAAGTATAATTTTTTGCACTTTTTAAATTTAGAATCAATACACGAAAATTTGTTTTGTTTTTCAATTGTTTCAGTTTATTATCTAAAGATATTATTAAAATATTTTGTAGATTCCTGTAAACTTTATATAAATTCTGTCTTAAGTTTTAACAAAAATAATTTAAAGGAAAAACCACCAAAAAACCTTAAGGTAGGAAGTTTGATTACATGTCATACTTACATAGTAACTATTGGTTTTGGTATTGATATTGGTGATACCAAGTATTGTATTTACTTGGTATTGGATCAATAACAAAAATATAAGAATTGCAAACTCTGAAGAGTTTCTTTCCAACTTTCCAAAGTAGACAGAAAACTACTTTTTGATTTTATCTGATCTCCACTAAACTCAAACATTAGAATTATGTTTATTTTTTGAGTTTATTGTTAGATTTTTTTTAGCTCATATATGAAAATGTCAAATATTAATTATATAAAATTATTAGAAATGGTCCTTAACTTCCTCACTGCCTTAATGTCTGCCTGTCCTGGAGTACATGTCCCTCAACATACAGAGATATGGACAAAAAGCCTCCATAAACAGCGGTGTTGACAGTGATAGCACGGCTTGGCAGGCGGCCATGTCTGCAGCGCCGATAACAGAACAGATAATAATGGAGACAGCGAACAATTGAAGGTTAGTCAGGTGAAGCTCTGCAAAATGACTTCTGGCATATTGAAATCTGCAAACAAAGACAGTGAAGAAGATCTAAAGAAACCCGGTGGTCTCATAACCAGATAAGGAGCTTCTGAGGCTGTTATCTATGTGCAAATTCAAATGATGAAATACAGTCAATAAAGGTCGGATTCAGACGTAAAAGTTAAAAAAGTTCCTCCAGAGTTAGCGGATTTTACTGATTATGTCAGAGCCAGAACCTTTCCAGGGCAACAACCTTAAAATAGCCGCGACTCAAACTGTAGCAGGTTAAAACAACAGAAAGTGGTTTAATGGATCACCAGTGTTGACTGAAGCCTTGATGTTAACGCCAAGAGATCTGCCAGGCAGAAACGTTTCAGTAATGTGGTCAATCATCTGTAAATCTGACCTCCTCACGTTTTAAAAGTGATGAGATGATTAATAATAAGATCTACTTAAAACAGGAGGCAACAGGCGACAAGTGTTAAACCTTAGAGGACATTTGTAGCACCCAGACTGAGCTTGGTGCCAAGATTTAACTCTGACATTATGATCTTTTTTGGCTTCTGAACATTTACAATAAACACATGAGTATTTTTGACTCATCAACCTGCTTATACCTGTAATGTACTGTACTCTCAAATGGAAACATAGTAATATATTCACACTGTATGCAATGGAAGCACTGTAAAAACACAAAATCTTAAGTATTTATAGTCTAAACCAGCTTACCAGTAACTTTTCAAGAAGATTTAGGAAATAATTCCTTAATATTGATGAAAATGTACAAGTTATATTGGATTATTTCACTTATAACAAGACAATTTTCATGTTTTAACTAAAAATAATTCAGCTTCTATGCTCCACAAATCTGGAACAAACTTCCAGAAAACTGCAAAACAGCCGAAACACAGAGTTCCTTTAAATCAAGACGAAACACCCACCTGGTTAGTTGCTTCGGAACCATAATAACTGGAACATTGAACAACATTTTGATGTGTATTTATGATTTTAATGGTAGCATTTGACAGAATCCAATGCTTGTCATCCGTTTTCACAATTGTTGACTTTATGGTGTGTATATGACGTTTTATTATTTTTATGATGTAAAGAAAGAACTATCCTGCAAAAACACAAAATCTTATCAAGTAATTTTGGTCCAGTTTCTAGTGAAAATATTTTAGTGCGTTTGAAATAACACAAAACTAACTTAGCTTGTTTTGAGTCAATAATTCCTTGATATTGATGAAAAGTATATCCCATATTGGCAGATTATTTCACTTATAACAAGACATTTTCCCCATGTTATAAGTGAAATAATCTGCCAATAGAACTAGAACTTTTTCATCAATATTAAGAAATAATTGACTCAAAACAAGCAGCTATTTCTTGCTGAAAAGTTTCTTCTAAGTTAGTTTTGTTATTGATTCAATACCAAGTGTAATAAGATATTTGCACCAGAAACTAGACCAAAATTACTTGGTAAGGTTTTATGTTTTTTGCAGAGTTTGAGCTGCTTTGTTCCTGAAATGTGCTAAATAAACCTGACTTATATTCTTAATTTGTAAATATCCTGATGCCAGAAACTGTGGTATATAAATAGTCATGGTGAGAATCTCATACTGGAATTGAATTTGAACAACTGTTCGTGCTTAACATGATAGCAGCCAGTAAATCTATGCTTTTTTTATGTGTCTGCTTGTATGGCAGCCAATCTGTTAATGACATTAAAAGCTGAGAGAGACTGCCAGTAAATGTCTGTCCAGTAATTAAATATCATGTTGCAGATATTCTTAAACAGCCCTCAGATTTATGCAGGACACCTGCTGGAGTTTTGGCAAAGCGGCCGTGCCGACAGCACGGACAAACGTTTCCAGCTGACTTAGCTTTGAGCTAACAGAGGGGGAAAGTTTCCTGGTGAGTTAGAAACAGCTGAGTCAGAACCTGCAGGCAGGAGAGGGTGAGTCAGTGCAGCAGAAACGTCACCAAGAGGAAAGATGTGACCCGAGTCACGGACTCTCTTTACAAAAAGGTCAGTTTACTACCTAATTACGTAACTATGACAAAATATTAGAGAAAAAAATTCTCCTTTTTCCTTAAGATATAAATAAAAATGTGAGTATGCAAAGCTTTAAATCTCTTTCCTTGTTTTCTTAAAATAAAATAATAGAATATTAATAGAAAAATGACAAATTACTAAACGCTGATTAAATAAATTTTTATTAGTATTAGTAATAAATATAAATATTAAAACTTAAATAATATAAAATCTTAATAATAAAAAATAGATTAGTAAAACAATGATAAATTAATCAGCCATGATTTTCTTAAAGTCCCCTACAAAAATATTCAAGAAAATTAAACAGAATTATAAAATTTATATAAAGAAAAATAATAATATAACTTTCATATAGTGATAATAAAATGTGTTAAAATAAAAACGAATTATTGTATAATAAGTTAGGTATTAATATAGATCAAATTAATATTGGAATTGATTAAATAATTTTAAATTAATGACAAGAACATAATAAAAATACTGGTGATTAAATCAGTATAAATAAAGTAAAACTAGTAATTTCAGCATCATAACAATGAATGTTAAGCTAAATATGTAACAATTTGACCTGATCATTGCATCATCACCAAATGACCGTTTGAATTTTATCTTTTCTGATATAAAGCAAAAGAAAATATAGAAAATATAGATATAGATCTTATTTGTTGTTGAGAAGTTAAAACCAGTTAAACTCAATAAAAAGTAAAAAATCCCGACATGAAGTACTTTTTTTATTAAGTTAATTTATCAAAAACACTTAACTAGCAAGATAAATAAATTGATATGAAACAGTAAATGTAACAATAGTTTGATCGTAATACAGTGAAATTAACCTGGAGCTAAAATGACGTTTGGCTTTTTAAACTGAAAACACAAATTTCCAGCCTAATTATAAACTAAAATCGTTCTGAATGGTCGTCTCAGTTTAATTGTGTCTGAGAGATTAGGCTGTAATTCGTCCATGTCTGGGACTTTAATTATCAGGTTGTGCTATTCCTGCAGAGTTAAAAAAAAACGTTGACAATGCAGCTCTTTGTTAAAAGAAAGCTTAGAGATCGCCTCATTTATTTGCTCAACTTCAGACCCTCTAACTAACTGGATTAATTTGAAAACAAAAGTACGAGCGAAACAACATATTAGCTGCTCTGTTGTTGTTTTTAAAAGTTACTCGCCTTAATGTCATTAAGACTCCACAGCTTCCAGCCGAAACCAGTTAAATCCCCCAGCAGCGTTTACCAGAACACATCCGTTCAGGTAATCTGGTGTTACGCCACAGCCAGGTACGAGTTAGATAAACAACATCACAAAAAAAAAAAAAGTTGCTCTATGATTCACGCTGTCGGGGTCAGAGGTTAAACCTTAACTGGAATGTTTTCTACCGGAACCTTAAAATAAGCGTTTACCTTTCGTCTGTTTTGTATTAAATTGTAAAAAGATATACACATTGTATTTTTTTTATTATGATTTTATTTTGCTTAGGGAAATCAATCAATAAATAAATTAAGTGTATAAGCTGCTTAGTTTGTTATTATTGGTTTATTTAAGACAAGGACAATATGCAAACATCGTTAATAAAAATGCTTTGCACTAGATTTAGTGCAAAGATCTACTGCAAATGAAAGATGGAAATAAGCTATTTCCATCTGTAAATAAAAACACTAATATAAAACATACATTGAAAGTTTTATATGAAAGTCATATAAAATCACAGTACAGACTAATGAAACTATAACAATATAAACTGTACCAAATACCAAACCTCTGCTCGGTAATTACCAATGCTAAGATTAGAAATTACTTTTGTTTTGTTCTTTTACTCCCACTGATCAAATCTCCTCTAGTTGGATTCTTCGATATTTTTGGTGAAATATTATGACATAATAATTTAATAATAATAATAATAATAATAATAAATATTATTATTTTTTAATTTTTAAATTATGTTATGATATTATTGTATATTTTTTACTGTAACTATTGTACTTGTGGAAATCAATTAATTCATTTAAAAAACGGTTTTAGATGTGGTCTTATTCTCGACATTTTAAATTAATGACTAAATTGAAAATGTTATTTTTATGTTTTTTTGTTGTATTTTTTGTTTGTTTGTTTTATTGATTTTAATTCAACGAGTAAAGTGAAAAATAAAGTGTCAATGATATTTTATGAGGTGATGTGTCTAAACATGTGGTAGTTGTGCTGCCAGAACCAGAACCAGAACCAACCAGAACTGCCCTGGTTTCTCATTTCCTCGTGCTTCCATGGTTTCTGATGATGAAACTCCAAACCAACACACTGCTCAGTTTATTAAACACGGTAAGGCCTCCCTTACCTCATGTAGAATGGAGATGCTGGCCTCTCTTCATCCTGTGAGCTGAAATATAATAAAAAAGAGACACATTTAATTTACCTGGCAGCAGAATGATTTTATACAGAGAAATGGCGTAAACCTCAGAGTACACTGAGGCTTAAAATAGGCAGATGGAGCTGCCTTTTGTCTGCAGAATAATAGCGGTGCAGAGCTACAGATTTCTGCCTTCGTGGAAACCTGTCTGGTTTCTATAATAAACCAGCAGAGAAAGTGTTGCTTCTCCAAAATACAGGCTGCATTACTCCAGAACTTACATCAAGCTGTGCAAAATCCAAATACGTTTTATTTACAAAGCATTTAAAAAACACATTTAACTGACGTGCTGTACAGCCTGCAAACAAATCAAACCAAAACACAAAATATGAAAATGTAATGAAACAGTTAAAGCAGAATTAAACATACTGCAAAGTCTGTAGTCACATAAAAACAGAAATAAAAATAAATAAACTTATACCGTGTCAAAAGTCAGTGGAAAGGCCTGATCATCAGTCAAAAGCCTTTTGAAAAAACTGAAGGCGATGAAAAGAGAACCGACAGATCCCAGCATGAAATGTGTTGCATTAATCTAGTCGAGTTGTGACGAAACCATGGATGATCAATTCAGGTCATGTTTTAACAAGACTTGTTTTGGTTTAGCAACCTGGTGGAACTGGAATAAACTTTTCTGCAAAACTCTGCTGCCCTGTTTGTTGAACTTGAAACCTGATCCCAGGTTTACACCAGCATTTGTAACCTGTTGCTAAACGTGTGTTTCCAGATCACCAACGTTTGGAGGAGGAGTGTGTGAATTTCTGCTTGACTAAATGAACCCCTCCTCTGTTTTCTTCTTACTGAAGCTTAGAAAATTCATGGTTATGCTTTAATGTTGTCGGTGGTGGACACACTTCAGCTAATCAGGTAAGATGCTAGCGGGGCTTTAGCATTTCCGCTAACTTTGAAAATGTTCAGCACACGTAGCTTCCTCTAATTAATGGTTCCAGAAGAATCGGAAAGCGATTATTTACCTGCCTGTTTTGTAAACTTTCAATTGAACGTCTGCGCCTTGAATTCTTCAAGTAGTTAGACTTTTATTTTCATGCTCTTATTTTGAAATGGGTGAAAAATGTTTACAGAGCAGTTCTATTTCCTCTCCTCATGTTCTCCACCCAAGTTGTACCCTGAATAAACTATTTAAAATCTGCTGCTTTCCTGTGGTTAGTTAGGCAAATTCAGCAGCACAATTAGCAAAACTCAGCAACTATAAAAGTGAAACCATGAATCACTTCCTAAAGCGCAACATGTGTAATGACTAATTTGATTCTGTTGAAGGTTATATGCTATTTCCTAACACTTGTTATTTTATTGACACATGGTGGTGGCTGAAATTAGTGCTTTAGCATTAACTTCATCTAGTGCAGTGCTTCTCAATTCCGGTCCTCAGGCCCCCCTGCCCTGCATGTTTTAGGTGTTTCCCTGCTGCCACACACCTGGATTGAATCTATGAGTGATTAACGGGCTTCTGCAGTACTTGATGGCTGCAGAACAGGTAATGTGATCATTTGGATCAGCTATTCTGAAATAGGGGTACAGCTAAAACATGCAGAGCAGGGGGGCCTGAGGACTGGAATTGAGAAGCATTGATCTAGTGGAACTAATGGGTAGCAAAGCTAACTTTCTAGTTAACTTTCTAGTCAATGTTTAACTCATCAACGTTTGATGAGTTAAACATTGATGTGTTTAACTCATCAATAAACACAGATGAGTTAGTTTTGCTAAACTCATCTGTGTTTATTGTAAAGACATTGCCTTTATAGTATATTTATTTTGTTCCTATTTCCTTAGTTTGACACACCAGTTGTTTAGAAATGAGATTGATAAAGACTTGTGTCAGCAACACATGATGACATTATGCAACAGTGAGAGGAACTTGATGTTGGCACTAAATGTTGAAGTTGCTTAACATTCTGAAAAATCCTGGCACTCATACTGAAAATTTCATAACAGCCCGGCTCCTGTTAGGTCAGGGGGAGAATCTTTAAAGTGAAATGTTATATATTAAAGATTTAACAAACTGAAAAATAGAAGGACCGCAGTCAGACTGATTGAGGCCTGTTTGAATAAATAATTACTCAGAATTAAAGAAAAACAATGATCAGTTATCCTTTTTCCTATTTACCTTGTTTCAGTAAACTGTAAAATGTTTTAGCTCATTTCAAAAGGTGGCATATAAATACGTTTGACACAGATCTGGATAAATCTTGACTCTCATATTTTTGTTAGTAAACAGCAATCTTTGCATTAAATGTACAACTAACTGTAATTTTGTCTTTTGTGGTTGCGTTTAAGAGAGATCTGGTCATAAGGATGGGTCCTATTTATATTTGGAAGTCAGAATTTCTTAGTTTCAAGTCAGAAGAATCATTTCAAACACCTGTGAAGTCCAAGTCGTGGACTTGAAGAGCGAGACCGAAGACTCCTTCATGGTGGCTACATGTGTAAAAAATTGGAACAACAAACTTTGTTCCGACTCGGGTAAACGACTTCCACCTTTTCTGGCTGATTTCACTACAAATGTGCACAAAAAACACATTCTCAATTGAAGTGTTTCAATTACCGTGAATAAGAAATTAAATTAAAATCACATGTCAATAAATTTGTTCACATGATAAGTCATAACAAATCATGTCAGTAAACAGTTTTGTGAGATTATATTCATATTTCCGCTACGGCAACAACATAGTACGAGTTAGCCGTACTACGTTGTAACAACCAGTTAAAACCAGTAGTAACATCCGGCTGTTGGTCATGTGACTCATGATGCAAAAAAAAAAATTTCCATTGCAGTTTTGCGAAATACATCGATTACCATACGGCCAAATACCACTTCATTCTTGCTCAAATTTTATTAGACTTTTTTTTAGAATTTTTTCGAAATCCCCATTAAGCAACTTTATTTTTGTAATTTTTATTTGATCAATTCAATGATTAATGGAAACTCAGGTAGTGTGTTTCAGGAGTAGTCTGTGATTCACCCTATCACGAGTTTAAAAACTGACATCATCGTCTGGGTTTGGCCAAATTGTTTCTTAGGCATGAAAATTTGACAGCATGTAAATTATATCTGTCATGATTGTGACTTTTAACAGGTGGAAATAATGTTGTTAAACCTGCCTGACCTAAAACGGGCAAACTTTGCTCTGATTTGATGTCAGACAGTGAGAAACAGAGAGAACAGAAAAATAGCTTGTTATTGAGAGCCATAACTGGATGTTTTGGTCCTGCAGTGTGTTTTTCTACATGCTGTACCTCCAGGAGGCTTACGGGAAGAGGCAGGTACGCCGAGGGAACCACCAGCACCTCAACAAGCTCACAACAGAGGAATTAGGTTTCAAGTCAGGTGCAGATTGAAATGGGCCAGAGTTCAGTCAGCCTCCGAAGGTTTCCCCTTGAAATGACACAACGTCCAGAACATGTGCATGTTTTCCTCCGCTGCTGCTTTGGATCTCAGCAGTTCAGCTCCTTCCACATTTCTCCGAGCTTCAGTGCCCTCTGCCCTCCATACACATACCCACGTTATTAACCGGTGTTACACAGGCTGGCAAGCTCATTAAAATAATGGGGCTGTCACTGTGCTGCCATGAATTGCAAAAGCGGAAATCCTGCTTACCCACTACCTCTGTGAAGGGATAAGGAGAAGCTTTGGGAGACATGCTCGGAAAAGGACCGATCCCTACAGGAAGGCGAGAAAAAAAAAAGACCAAGAAGCCGGTCACCAGGGTCAAGCTTCCAGTTTTTCAACATTCTCAAAAGTGTTGGAAGTTATCGTAAACCTAAACCACTCCCAAATTCCTCTGCTTGACTTTCTTGTGGTCATTAAAGTTCTGTAGGTTTTTTTTTCTAAAGGTTTTTGTTGGACTTTGGATGATTTTTTGAGCCCAGTTCTTGTACTGGACCAGCACATTGAGAAGAACTTAAAGGGGTGGTATCATCTGCTTTCCAGCCACATAGTACCGTTTCATAGCACAATCTATGTTACCTTCAGTTTTTATTTAAAAAATGCTGTATATATCAAATATATCAAACATGAATAAAAAAAAAATTATTTGTAATTTAGCGCCTTGAAATTGGGCTTCTGTCTCTTTAAGGAGCTCCTGGTCTTTCTGAAACTCCTCCTTCAGAAAGTCATCGTCACATGGCTCCTCTATTAACCCCTTAAAAATATTTTTACCAGTGTAACACTGAGAAGTACAGTAGCTGGCATAATGAGCTCAGCTGAAGCTCAGTGCCACCAGGTGTTTGCTAACTGCTGGTGGCTAGTCTGAAGGAGCTGAGTGGGGGAAGCCTGAAAGCTTAGACACTGCAGCTCAATGGAAATCGAAGGTGATCCGTTCAAAATTAGTTTAGTTTATAATTTTTTAAATAGCACAATTGTGGTCAATGCAATAATTTGACTCCTGTGAATGCTGCTGTGAAACGTGAGCATATTTCTGATCATCAGTACCGGAAGAAAGTACAACTTAACTTTTTCTTCGCTCTGCTGCTGCCTTAAGTCAAGTCAAGTTTATTTGTACAGCACATCTCAGCAACAAGGCAGTTCACAGTGCTTTATATCATAAAAACATCCCAGAGTCACCAATTGTCAGGCGATAAACATCACATTTTGCCATCAGAATCACACCACAAAAACATAATTTAGTCACTTAGAAAACTGAAATAATGTTATAGTTTTTGCTCCTTTTTATTCTGTGTAACACACTTCTATCCAAGCTATCTTTTATCAATGTTTCCAATAAATATAGCTAATAAAGCCTCTGTGAAATCTCCTACATTTTTAGTCAACGTCAAATTGACTTTTCTCATGTCGACCTTGACTTTAAAACATGAAGCAGTGAAGGAGGGCGCCTATTGGACACAAAAGAGTTTCAGACGAGTTAAACTTGTTTATAAGTAATCAGACTGATTGGTTTATGGATATTAAGGTCAATTAAAGTGGCTGATATTTGCAACAATGTTGTTCAAGACTTTAGCATAGTGCAGTGGATCCCATTAACTGAATGACCTGCAGTTACTTGGATTCAAAGCATTTAGAAATCACCAGAAACTTTTATTCTGGTGAAAACACAAGATTAAAGGTGGAAAAATAAAGAGATTCACAAAATACCTAGCGGTCTCATTATCTCTGATAATAAGCGACTTTTAAATCCAAAGCCACTGGAAACCATCGCAATACATGGCTTTGATACTTGCAGGAAAGCCGCTTTTATCCAGTCGGCAGGCTGTTGCTGTAAACACTGCTTTTGTCGTCGGACGCCGAGGCTTCCTGACTAATGGCCAACAAGGCAGTAATATCAACAGGGTACCTGCATTCGCACCGCAGCGCTGCGTTCCTCGCTCCCAGCAATCTCTAAAGGGATTCTGAGAAATCCACTGGTTACATCACAAAATTCAGCGAAGCACAGCGACTCCACACAAACGCCACTATGCATCTCCTTATGAGAAACTCTGCAGCTCTGCGGGCGAAACAAGATCTCTTTACATAGTCAGGTTTCTGCAGGCTGTTTGCTGGATAAGGAATGAATGGAACTTTTTTGGTACAATTCTGGAGAAAAGTTTACATACGCCAACCATTTTGTTCAAACTCTTCAATGAGTTTAAATTTACACCTACGGGACCAAATGTCTGCATACATTCAGCTATATCTTGGATGAAATCTTTAATTAAGGCCTGGTGACGTCTACTTGGTGATTATGACTGACTTAAGCAGGTAGATCTTGTTTTCTGGGTTAATCTAATAGTGAGAACAATCAGACATTCCAAGGAAATGTGTGACGTTCTGAGAAGAAGTCTTTCTAAAACAGCTGCAGATTCAGAAATCATCAATTCAAGTTATTCTAAAGCCTAGTTCACACAGCAAAACTTTTATACTGACCTTTGTCCAAAATTTCCACTTCCGACAATCTTAAGACATAGTCCACCGTGCGTGGTGTGTTAAGAGTGATCTTGTCCCCCAATTCAATTGTACACTCACGCATGAAAATGGCTGCAATCAGGTGCACAATTATACCATCGTACATCTTTGAAAAGCAGAAGCGGAGCCTCCTATACAACCAACAATAATGCAAAAGACCATTTCTGAATAGTAAGTCAAAAATAAAACCCTTGCCTTTTCCAGCAACCATTGTACAGAGCTTAAATGTGCTTGAGCTCTGTTTGGGTTGCTAGGAAGCAGTTGGAACTGTACCGGGGTTGCTAGGTAACCGGCTTGGGTTCGCTGGGGTTGCTAGGTGAGGGACAGTACCTGCTTATTTTCCAGACACCAAAAAACACAAACTAGAGTGTAGACATTATTTTGAATCTGGATATTAGAGAAAATCCCAAATAAATTCCAACTTGTGCATCTGATTCTTATTTTTAAAAATTGTTGAAGTTTTATTTTGCATAACTATGCAACCCTGGAAAAAGAACAACTAAAATAAGAGCCCAAAATTAACATAACCGCAATGCATATTGCATACTGGACTGGAAACCTCTGAGAAGAACTGGTTATTGGTGGCCATTGTGTTCACTTTCTGTCAAAAAAGATGCTTTACAAATCAAGGAAAATCCCACCGTCAATTTGATTTCCACAGAGTGAGTTAAACCTGATCCAAGAGGCCGCAGCGGATCGGGATGGGGGAGTTCCTGGAATGTAAGGAGCCTGTGTCAAATCTAACTCAATAACAAAGCTGATAAAATAAGAATGAAATAAGCAACATTGAATTATGCTTTGAATATCATGTAAAATTCATAAAACTTCTAACAGTAAAATAAAAGTGACAAAAAAAACCTTGCATACCTGCTTTTTGCGCTGTGTCTGACACTTAGCTATGAAAAGTCAGAGCAAGCTGTTATATAGCGATGAGAGCAGCTACAGGTATGAAAGGATTTCCACTGGTGGAAAATCACCAGGTATATTTCAAAACCGCAGCTGCATAAAGCTGATTTTAATGCAGATTTATGGAAGCCTTACTTGTTAACGAAATCAAACAAAAATCTCTGAGCAAAAACAGCCACTAAGGATTAGAATCAAAAGCTTTTTCTGTATAAAAACATGTTTTTCTTCCTCTCTTTATATTGTTTTACTCTGCTGTAACATATTGGTTGGGGTTGCTGACGCACATCTCTGAGATGCTCCCGTCATCCCAGGTTGGGATCGGCGACCCAATCCGACTTGGCAGGTAAAGTTTTAGCCTGTGAGGGAAGCCGCCTGAAGATTTACTGGCCTACTGACACGGAGAAGATAACTTGGAAGTATCAGATTCGCTCCATCCATGTGCGGCGTGAAAGGCAGCCATTGTACCAAATCTCCGGCAGAGATTAAAACCTGATATGTTCTCCAACTCAACTTGTCTGATGACACAGAAGGAAAATTAGTAGGAACTAAAAATCATTGTACAGTGTTAATGAAATTGCACTCCAGGAATTTGCAATGCAATTAAAAATATGTTTATAGATTGCTTTTTACAACTTTACACACACGTAACCTTTCTGCAGAGCGTTAATGGATCCGGTGTTGATGCGGCTCTAATCTTTGATTTACTTTCTTCTAAAGGTCGCTCATGTTTCCTGCAGAGACCAAAACTGCAACTGATCATAATTTAAATGTTTCAGCAAGAGACATGGTAAAACGTCTTTGTGTCTCTCTCGCTTTGAGTTTTTCTCTCTGTTTTTGCTTTTATTTTGTCTTCAGGTGTTGACCCAATTTTCTTTATTAACAGATGCAGAGGTCAGTCCTCCCTGAGTCGGGTTGTGCACTGCAAAAACACAAAATCTTATCAAATAATTTTGGTCTCTTGTGCAAATATCTTAGTACACTTGAAATAAGACAAAACTAAATTATAGGCAACTTTTCAGCAAGAACTAGAAGCTTGTTTTATTAGTGAAAAAATCTGCCAACTACTACTTTTTCATCATTATTAAGGAATTATTGACTTAAAATGCAACCAGTCTTGCCATACGTTTTACCAGTGTCATAATTTTCCCTCATCAAATTACCATTTTTAAACTGTGTTGCAGAATTTTTTAAATTGTTTTTAAGTTCCTAGAATTTCTGTGAAACAAAATAAGCATATTTGAACTATTTTAACCTTTCTTTAAAAACATTTATGCACATAATTAGTCTTGTTTATATCTCCTCTAAGGTTTAGATTTTATATTTTAATGAGCATTCGGCAAAATTCATTTGTGCCCACAAGTTTGGCCAATAAATTCTGATTTTGACGAATTTTAATTGGACATGTTTCCTGTAAAATGGTATAAAATCCTTAAACTTGAAGTGAACTCCATCTTTTATAATCATATTCAATACCTGAACGCTGAAAGTCATTTTTGAAAACTTATAAGTTTTTCCAGACCTGTAAAGAAACCTCGGAAGTTCTCGAAGAAATAATTATTATTATGCAAAATTAAATATTATGCATCTGTTTGCAGCCATTTTGGGGCGAGTTGGGGAAAAGCAGCAGCTTATTTGAATTTACTAGACTAAAAAGTCATTATCTAAGAATGATTTTCAGAAAAAGATGAAATGAATATGTTTTGTATAGGCCATAGACCTGTCCTATCCTAACCTATTCAAGGAAGCAGAATAGGTGACATTTAAATCACATTTTCTCTGGGATTTTTAGGTTTAGATTTACATCAGAATAAAATCAGTTTGCCTGTAGAAAACTGCAGTGACTATCCTTGGACCTAAAGAGGAACATTCTGGAGTCAGCTTCAGTTATTACAGATAGAAACTAGAGATCAGGCCTGAAATCTGGATGTAGTGATGAACTCTGACCTGAACCTTCAGTCACATAAAGACAGTTACAAAGTCGGCCTCCTATCACCTGAGGAACATTTCCACGATTAAAGGACTAATGTCCCAGCAAGATCCGGAGAAACTCATCCATGTGTTTATTTTTAGTTGCATTGTTTACTGCAACATTATCTTCACAGGTCGGCCTAAACAATTAGATCCAAACTGCTGGTGTTGGTGTTTTCAGTAAAACCAGGAAGATGGAGAACATCAGCCCAGAACCACAGTCCCTACACAGATAATAGACTTTAAAATACTGATGTTAGTTCATAAATCACTGAACGGCTTAACAATGTGCTGTTGTCATAGCAACCTTACAGCCCTCTGAGGTCTTCTGGTTCTGGGGATGCAGAGCAGAACCAGAACCAGAACCAAACATGGAGAAACAGCATTCAGCTTCTATGAACAATCAACATTTTGATTTGCAACGACGGAACTTGACAATCATTTACTTTGTATTTTTTGTGTTTTTATGATGTAAAGCACTTTGAACTGCCTGGCTGCTGAAATGTGCAATACAAATAAACTTGATTGATTGATAGCAGCAGTGCAGGTGTATTGGCTGAGCCACCTTGATGCCCACTGCCAGCAGTGAGGAGCCCAACAACAGGCGCAGCTGCAGCGCTGCTATTCCAGGACTGGGGAAACTGGAAACCACTCGGCTCTGGTTTCAGCTTTCTATAAAAGGCCCTTTTGCATGCCGAATGCACGCCGACACCGGATTCAGGATACGGGTCCATAATTGCTGTCAGACATCTGAGATTCTTCACCTTTACCCTCGGCTGACGAGACGGTCACAACCCATTTTACCAGAGATGGATCCGATTTAAGAGAGATGCTCTGCTGAAGCAAACACAGAAATGATGCAGCTTGCTGACCGAATTTCACAGAAGCTCTGATGTTCATGAGAAAGTGTGGAAGTTTTTTTTTTTTTTGTCTGGTAAGTTTCCCAGCAGCAGGCGACTTTCTGCTGGAGTAAGAGGATAAACATTTTTGTTCCGACGAGTCGAGAACGGAGGACGAGACATTTGTTTCTATGGAAACTAAAACGCAGATTTCTACAGGATGTGAAGATGCTCACCTGAGTAAATATTCAGACTTTCTCCTACATGTTAAAAGGCATGCAGAAAAAAAAACATTCTAGTAATTCACAATTCCTGGAAATTGTGAATCAGATCAAAAGGCTAAAAAATGTTTTATTTTAAAATAAAATTAAGTTGTACATCTTTGTTTTTCCTTCTTGTGAGTATACTGCATATCACATTGCACATCAACTTGTTTTAAATACTTCTTTGATATTCTTTTATTTAAGAACAACACTACTGGTAGCTAAGCTAACATTAGCCTCCTAGCAAATACCGGTATTTATTTATTTTCTTAATTTGGTTAGCTTTATATAATATTTTCATTTCATCCAATTAGTGCATATAAAACAAATATTACAAACTACCAACACTTATTTTTGTTTAAATCTAAACTGTTGGAGTTTGATGGAATCTTACAGAATTGTTTAAAATAAACGTTTTATTTCTTTACACTGTATTTTTCTGTTGTTAGTCACATATTTTAAACAGAATCTCTAGATTGTTTGAACAGAAAAATTGGTTTCTGAATGAAAAGATCTGCAGATATTTGCATCTATTTCTTTTCCAAAATTTACAATGCATGTGTGCAAAAAAGCTGCCATTTCTTCCACTTTTTTTTAAATCATTGTTTTCAATGTTTTATCATTGTTTTAACATGCATGAAGGTCTAAAAATGTAAAACAGTCCCTGAATATCTTGAGCACAGACCTGTAAATCCCACGCACTGACCTGCTGAGGCCCTCCGTGCTGCTAGAGAGGCTGAAATCGACATGTGGGGAAGCGGTTCTGGAAGAGTCCGGTTCTGGCAGAGGCGACGTGTCCGTAACCTCTGGGCTTGGACTCGTCAGCTCTGAGGTCAGCGGTAAAACTATTGGTATGGAGAAGGACCTTGTGCTGGGCGACCCTTGAGGCTGTCTTTGCTGACGAGCGACTTGAGGCATGCCGTCGTTCCTCTCCTTCCGAACCTGATTGACACCGAAAAGTAACATTTTTAATGCATTGCAAGGTATATCTCACAAAAAAACCCCACATAATTTCTTGGTATTTGCATATAAAGTTTGCACATGAGAAGCTCCAGAGAAAGAGAGTTAGAAAAAGAGGAGAGAAGAGAAGTAAATGTCAAAGGTTAGTCAGGTTTCTGTCTTACCGTTCTGACCCTGAGTGGGTACATATTGCGTGAATTTCCAACTCTCGTGTAGGAAAAGAACCGTAATCTGATCACAGCAACATTTTGAAAGTTTCCTTTCTGCATTTTTTGGGATCACAACCAAAAGAGACTTAAAATACACCCTCTTAGGATGATAAAGAGCTTTCTCCCCCGTTATCGTGTCTGCAGAGCTCTGATATTGTTGCACATTAAGCCCAACCAGCGGCTACAGAGGACGAAATGGGTTCGACACCAGCGGCTTAACCATCGATAATGCTCTCCGACATCCAATGCTAAAAGGCTCGTCTACAGATAAACAGCTCGTTGCTGAATTAAAAGGCTTACGTTTTTGTTTTCCTCGCACCAATTATCAGAAAAGCGTTTCCATTTGGGTTGTAATTTAATGGCTTGCCTGAAAAAAGAAAAGAAAATCCATCAACGTAGCGTTCATTCAGACATCCAGGCACCTAATGGGGGGCTTTTTCCAGCATAATTAGTAGCACAAACTTCTTTAGCTGGACCTGGTATGGATTTTGGCCCCTGGAGCTTTTGATTGATTTGGCTCCATTAAGAGAAAACCAAACAGGAAAAAAAGCAGAAAAGATTTTGGACATCAGCTTGTTTTTGGGAGGGATAGGAGTCTGTGTCATCACGGGAAAGAGGCGTCATGGAGGAAAAACAGGCGATGGAAAAGATAACAAATATAAGGAACTGCTGTTATAGCAGATTTTTATTTTAGATCATGTAAAAATGCACAATGCATCATATTATTAAATGATTTAATGGCTTGTTTTCCAGGTATTGGATATACAGTAGGTGTGGATATTCAGCTGAAAAGCAAACTACGTTTTGTCTGAATAGCAATGACTCGTCTTTTCTTCTCATTTCCAGTTTCTGGCTCCTCACTGTGATTGGCTCAGTCAAAGAAACAACAAACAGGAGGTCAAAGGCCAGATGGAGAAGAAATCTGACACACCAGGATGAAAAATGTGACCTGGTTTCTAAGTCATGTCACTTTAAGGCGTATTTTGAAGAAAGAATTAAAAATCTGTAGTTCAAAACACAAAGACTTAAGATAATTCAACAAGGTAACAGAGCGACAGATTGATAAAGAAACTGTGTGACTTTGGTCAGCTTTCGTTGTTTTTAAAGTGCTCTATCAATACATTTTGACTTGACTTGACCTGACCAATGACCCTGTGACCTCTGGTGTCACCCAGGAGGTCAGCAGGATGATGAACATGGTCATTACGTTTTGCGCACAAAATCATCCTTAAATGAGATTTTAACCTGCTCAGTTCTGCCTATTTTCCACTCGCACATGAAAATGGCTGCAAGTAGATGCGCAATTATACAACTGAACATCTTTGAAAAGCATAAGTGGAGCCTCCTGCACAAGAATGCAGCAAGTGGTTTCTGAATTGTAAGTCAACAACAAAACTCTTGTCTTTTCCAGCAGCCATTATACAGCAAATACAGCAGTAAAACCAGCTGACCAAACATGTTGGGCCTCTGTTTGGGTTGCTAGGTAACGGGGCAGTGTGACATAACAAACAGGAGGCTTTTTCCAGACACCAAAAAATAACTTATTGCCAAAAAACTACAGGGTCTTTTTTATGGAGTTTGGGCTGTTTTTAGAAGCAGTAGAAACAAAATGTGAATTTTGCATAACAGATCCCCTTTAAGAACTGATTTTACCAAACATGTTTGCACTATGTGACTGGAAAACACATAACACTGCTCCTTTCATAGATATTAAGGTGTATTTGGTGTTTAAACTATTAAAATAGGCAGTTATAAGCATTTTTCAAGGGGGTTGTAAATATTATATTAAAATATTATTATTTAGTTGTTACACTGCACTGTTGAATCGCCTGATTGCAAACTTTTGTATTTTTAGGGATTGCCAGCTGAAGGAGCTGATCATCTCCCCTCAGCAGATATTTTAAGCATGTCGTCATACATGAGACAGCATTGTTTTCATCTCTATAGTGACAGTTTTCATCTCTATAGTGACAGTTTTCATCTAGTGACACCTTCCATGACTTGTTTTGACACACAAATCTGCAGTAAAAGCTACCATAGAAAGATAATTTCAGTCTAAAAAAGGGAAGACGTGCTTAAGAAGTCAACAGGATTTTACACACCTTAAAAAATTGCACTACTGACCTCCTGGAGCCCAGAGCTCAGTTTCTAAAGCATCAACAGGAAGTTTTCAGTGAGTTTTCGTCTACAGCAGCTGGAAGCTTTTGTAAGGCAAACTGAAGTCTGTGTTTTTCTCTTTCTGCAGATAATTGAGCTCTTGTTTCCTTTATTGAATCACGTCATGTGACCGAGGCCACGAGCATCGCAAGCCGTCTGACAGACGACCTCAAGGCTAATCAGCAGCGAGGAGCCCCAGCAGATAAGAAAGAAGAAAGCATTCAGAGGAAAACCGCCTGATAAACATAAAGCTAATCAAAACTGACAGATTTATTTTACACACCTTTGTCTTCTTTGTCTTTGAGGTTTTGATGCAGCTTTTGTTGAGATGTTTCATGTCTTCAAGTGAATTTAGAAGCTCAGTCTTTAGAAATTAAGAAAGAAAACAAATGTGTCATTTGTAGTGCTTAAAAAATATGTATTTTTAATATTCATCATAAAAGTATCAAAAATTTATTGCATTTTAGGGTGCAAAAAAGGATAATTGTGCATGTTGGGACTATGAATAAGGTCAACATGTTCTCCAGGGTAAAGGAATGGCATGAAGTAGATTTAAATCCGCCGACTGTTATAACATCTATAGGCTTATAGAAACTGAACTTGACTCCTTACAGAGGAAATTTTCCAAAACATGTTCAGGACACATTAATCACGTCACACAGATCACATGGCTGGGTTGTTATGGACTACAACCCAGCCACGTAGGATGTTTTTGAAGTTTCTTAAAGTAAAAACATCAACACTGTGTTACACGTCATACACAACGCGATAAAATAATCAGAAACAAACATAGTGGATAGGAAAAAAATCTACACATTACTGTAAAAATGGGAAGTTTGTTATTCGAAAAAGTAAGACCATGATACACATTTAAAGTCATATTCCATCATAGACACAGAAAAAAAGTCAAGTTTTATTAATCAGCTTTCATTATTTAGTTACGTTTAGCAAATATGGACATTAATTATAATGAATCTGAATCAAATAACTGACAATAAGAATCAACTGGAATGTAAAACACAAAATCTTACCAAGTATTTTTGATATAGTTTCTAGTGCAAATATTTTAGTACACTTGAAATAAAACAAAACTAAATTACAAGAAACGTTTCAGCTAGACATACCGGCATGTTTTAAGTCAATAATATTGATAATATTAATATTGATTAAAAGAAAGTACAAGTTCCACTGGCAGATTATTTCACTTATAACAAAAATATTTTCCCCAAGTGAAAACTAAACTAAAATTGCTTGATAAGATTTTGTGTTTTTTCAGTGCATTTGTTGTGAATTGATGCTATATAAACAAACTGAGTTGAGTTGAAGCCAAATTCAGACATTCTGGTGGGATTTTCCTTAGAAGTGCTTTAATTAAAACTATAATTTTAAGCGTTTTTTCTAAGATGTTAATTTGTTTGGTGAAGTATTCATTCATTCGGGACATGTAAAAGTGTTTCACGTGTTGCTAATTTGTTTTCTAAGACATAAATCTGTTTTCTGGAATGTAAATTTAAAGTTTTGAAAGTTGTAGAAGTGTTTCAGATTTTGTAATGTTGGCTTACTCTGTACTCTGGCCACTGTAATTTACTTACACCAAAGCAAAAAGCAAAGACACTTAGCAGAAATTACAAAATTAGATGATCTTCTTTAATTGTGGTTAAAAGCAAATAAAACCTAGTTGTAAATTTGCACACTTTTGCATCTAGATTACTGCAGCTTGTTTATTTCTTTTATTTTTGGTTTCAGTTGAACTGTACATGGAATATGTCACATAAAAGCTAAAACAGATTTGAGATGCGTTATCTGCTCATTAACAGAGTCAGAGAACTTACTTCTATGTGTGGAACTGGACTGAGATGACTGGATGATTTCTTCGTGTCTTCCTCTTCTGACTTAGCCTAGAAAGAGCAAAAATAGCATTTATAGAGTAATTTGAGATGCAATCATAGAAAAGTGTAAAATCTACCCTCTTTTCTTTGGACTTTATGTAATTTTTTAATCACTTCTCCTTGGCACCTGATAGAAAATTTGTGAAAAGTAGCTCAAATGTGACGAAAGACTTCAAAGTTTTGCTTTGCAGATTTATTAATGATGCAGGAGTCTAATACAAAAACACATGTATTGTATTTCCTCCCAGAAAGCCCTAGCAACAGTTAAAAATAGATGTGACGGTCCGCAGCCTTAAACACAGACGTAAACATGAAAACTGTCAGGCACAGCATGGATTCTCCAGCGTTTAAGTTATTGCTAAGGCTAAAAGGTGAACTGGTGAGAGCGTGCTGCGTTCAAAGACACCGCAAGGCTGTCAGTCATCTGCGTGTTCAGGTGGCAGTGTGTGGGTGTAAGATGATCTTTGTCGGCGGAGGGGATTCCCAGGGTCAGCGGGGTCGCTTACTGGTATTCACAGCATTGCTGCCGTATCAGACGCTGGTGATGCTGTAACTTTAATACTGATGGGTTTTTTCTTACTACTAGGAAGGTAAAAAATCCCAAACATTTTGAGGTTTAATGAAGATAAACAGCTAAAGACAAAAAGGATTTGCAGGTGATGCTGAGGCATACTTAGAGCACAGAGGGTCAGGTCAAAGGTTAACTCAGACCTCGAGGTTAGAGCCTGATGGTCATGTGACGGATGCTTCTACAACCGACGCATTGTTCACTCCCAGTCACTGAGCTGAAAACGTTCCAACCAAAGTAGGAATGTTTGGTTCTGACATAATCTTTAAAAATAAAAACGCAGCAGATGATTGAATGTCTGTTATTTTGTTTCATAATAACAGAAACAGGAAGGAGACTCAGAACTGAACCCTGAGGAATTCGCAAATCTACCTTCAACACATCCAACACACCTCACCACCGTCTCACTAACAGAGAAGGAAATGTGAGGCTTACAGAAATGATACGATGTGATGATGATATTGACTTTAGATACAATTTATTTCCGATGGATGGATGGATGGATGGATAGATGGATGGATGGATGGATGGATGGATGGATGGATGGATGGATGGATGGATGGATGGATGGATGGATGGATGGATGGATGGATGGATGGATGGATGGATGGATGGATGGATGGATGGATGGATGGATGGATGGATGGATCATGGTGTTGGATCCTGAGGCCTGTTTGTTCTGGTTCCTGCGAATCGCCTCCAGCTGTTTTTGATTAAATCTCCTCTGGAATCACCAATCAGAAAAACTTCAGACTGGAAACTGGAATGAAGCCGTCGGAGCAGCAAATGTAAATCAATAGGAGGAGACAGAAAACTGCTGTCCATTAGAGCTGCTCCTGCAAAGCTCTAATGGATAATCAATACTCTGATTAATTCAGCCTGGCGGTATTTAACTCATGATTCATGGAGAGGAACCGAGAAAAAGATCCTGATTAAACCACATGAGGCGCCCAGCCGCCGATCTGATCCATATAAACACCAACAGCTGCTGCTGCTAACAACACCTGGACGGGTCTGAGAGTCGAGCGCTCCTCCGTCTCGTCCTCTTTGTCCGGACTCTCGTCCTCAAAGATGCAGCTGTAGTTCTGGATGAACTGGACCATGATCTTATTGCAAATATTTTGATCCTTCACGGCTTCAGGACTGGGAGCAACTCTGAAAAAACAAACAAATGAAACAAGTTTCAGTTCAGAGAGTTTAAACTAGGGACGCATGGTTTGTTAGATTAAAATCAGTTCCAGTCGGTCTAACGGACTAATAATGTCCGTTAGACCTTCCTCTGTGTTGTAGTTTAACCTCCATCCACAAGGGGGCGCCACTGGCCATCTTTTAAGTAGAGCCAATTGGCACATGAATAAAGATGGAGGACAGAGGTTCCACACAGTCTATCCAGTGTGAACAATCGCAAATTAGGGCCATTGAAGATAGAAAAGCCAAAAGAGGAGTACATTTTTCCTAAAAAAAAACTCAGCAAACTTTAGATTAATCTGAGAAATTTTATATTAAAAAGTGGACATTTTTGAGTTTGAAAAGTAAAAAAAAATTCCTTGAAAAAATCTTAGAAACTTTCAGATTAATGTCAGAAATTTTCTAGGAAAAGAAATATGGGCATTTCTGAGTTTGAAAAGTTAAAAAAATTGCTAAAAAAAAAAAAAAAAAAGAAATCTTGAGGTTAATCTAAAAAAATTTTTTTGAAAAAACTTATTTGTCTCAAAAGTAAAAAATGTTTAAAAGTCCAAAACTTTCTGAGATTAATCTAAAAAAATAAAATCTGAATTTTTTTCTAGCAAGTTTCTGACTTTTCATACGTAATTTCCATGTTTTTCCAGAAATTTATTGCATTTTTCTATCAGAGTTTCTTTATGTTATGGAAATACTGTTGTCCCTCTCTATACAAGAGAAAATTGAGGTTTTTAAGAAATCAGCTAATTGTTAGTCGATTGATAAGATCAACTTTAGCTTAACTCTTTAATCGATAACTTTCATCCCTGGTTTAAACAGATCATGTGTGGAAATAAGTTTGAGAATCTGTTCCTGAATAAATGCTGCTCGGTCGGCGTCTTGGTGTTTAGATGAAATTGGTTCGTGTTTCATCTGAGCTGCCTTCCTGGTGAGCTAACAGCTGTGCTGGATGGCGGCTTGGCTGCAGGCCGAACTGTAAGTCTAATTATAAAACCTGGGCCTGCAGAGAGTCAGTGGAGAGGAGAACAGGTTGTACAGTGTGAAGCGCTTGGCACACTGAGAGCTGATTGTGTTTCATTTCTCGATTCACAGTCTGAACAAACCGATTCATAACCAGTGATGACGACCTGAAAGCATTTTGCTCTGCCTTGTTTCTTCTTGCTTTCAAAAGAACGTTTTCTAATCTTCTGACGAGGTTTTATCAAGAACTTATCAGGAAGCCCATCGAAGGTTATTTTTGGTCTTTGGATGCTTTTTCATACATTTTTTCAAACAATGACAGCGTTTTATTGAGTGTTTGGTTAGAAAATTAGATACTTGAACAGTTAAGAGGACTAAAAATGGTTTTAATCATGTAAAACAATTCCTGAAGGTCATGTTATTAGAAAATTTGTTTATTTGTTTATAAAAACACATCAAGTTGGACCAAAATGTTTATCCATCAACTATCTTCTTCCTCTTAATCGGGTCGCTGAGGCTTATTGACTTCCAGATCACTCAGGTTTTCTTGAATATTCATATTTGGTTGCAGCCGTCTTCCTGTCCATCTGACGCTGCCTGATGCTGCCACTACCGTACTTCACAGTAAGAAAGTTGATGTCCAGCTGATTATCTATGCCGTTTCTCTCCAGACATGCCAAATTTGGTTTGATTAGATCAGAGAATTTAGATTCCCATAATTTCACACTCTGTAAAGTTGACTGCATGTTAGTTTGTTTTAATTACGGTTGGTCTTCTTGTTCAGATGCAATGAATCTCCATTCTGAGTGTAAATGTTGTGAATTTTTATGCAGCTATTACATCTAAATGTTTTTTGATTCATTTTGTAATTATTAATTTTGCAGTTATGAGTTATTTTGTGTTGATTTTATACTTGTTTAGGGTATAAAAGCTTAAACTCCTCTAAAGATTCCTGCAGTGTGAATATTTTGGCTGTTATTCCCCTTGCGGCGCTGCCAGGTAACAGGCCTTTAATGCATCCTGCAGGAAAGATGCCAAATATGCAGCAGGATGTCGATAAATGTCTTCATCCAACACCAGACTGATGAGACTGATTTTGTGCTGCCTTCAGCAGGAAATGTAAACACAAGTTGATTCATTTATATAATATTTTTGCATTATTTAAGTCTGAATTTTAAGATTTTATTTCGTTTTCACAATACTGGCAGTTTAATTCACCTTTCTGTGCAAACAGCGCCATCTGCTGGCCAAGTAGAGTCCCAGATGGAGGACTGTGTTAACCCTTCTAACAACTTTAATGTGAATAAATATTTAAAGTAATGAACAAAAAGCATATATCTGGTCTGCGATATGTTTCAGTTTTACTGTCAATCAAATGTTAAGTGTGTTTCTTCCAACCTTGATCTTCTGCCAGTTTGTGCCAATGAACTCAGTTTGGATTATTTTCAACAGAATCGAGTTTGATCATGAAGCACAGCAAATTCCCTCAGGGAAAATACAATCACATTTTTTTCCTGTAACACGTCGTAAAAACGAAGCGTTCGAAGTCGCATCCGTGTTTGGCTGATGGCTCTCTGCGGATCTGATGACTGATGGCCGTGTTGGCGGCAGTCCTCTAATTAGTTTGCAGCACGTGTTTTGGCACGGCTGTTTATGGAGGTTGTAATGCTGTGTGGTGTGTTTGATGTTCCTGCAGGGTGTGTTTTTTTATTTTATTTAATGAGACACTGTATTTTCACCTTTGCTCTGACGGTTTCATCAGTTTGTTTCCTAGAAAAGAAATCTTTGATTGGTTTATCATCGCTTCCAAGGAGCCTGATTTAATCATTTAATTTGGAGTTAGTGAGCAGTTCCCCAGGTTTTCTTTGCACTTCACTTGCAGTCCATATTGCTCCTCCCTGCAACTCTTTCCAGCTCATATTTTTAATTCATTCTGAGGCCAGATAGGAGATAAAATCCCTACATAAAGTTCTGAAATCGGCCCAAAATCTCTTTTCAGTAGGGAGTTGTTGGGAAAACTCCAGGAGTTTTAGCCATCTGAGGCAACTCATTTTTATATGGAGTTTAGCTGTTTTGCACAATATGTAGTATATATAGAATATAGTAAATAGTCACTGTATCTATATCTACCTATCCTCTCTTAATTTTTCAGTTTAATGCCTTTGACTTTGCTTCAAATGTAAGACTGTTAACTTCCAAATTAAGAGATTAAACTTTTTTTTGCCCCCACCCCAGTTTTATTGCTTACAGCAGAGAGAAACTGAGAGAATACAGCTGCAAGACATTTTCAAATGTTCTCTAAGGCCATCAAAGATGTAAATATAGTCAAAATAAAAGCACAGATGTTAGCTTTAATTTACACAATTGAAGATCTTGTCAGCAAATCTGCTTAAATACAATCAGAAATTTATTAAAAGAGGAACCTGAGCATCGGAGTATTTTAATCTTTTTTGATCAAAATTATAAATGGCCCACTTGGATTCATTTAAATTTTATAGCAAAGGATGCATGACAAAGATCATTTTACCAAGAATTTTATTCTAGTTTCTAGTGCAAATCTCTTAGTACTCTTGAAGTAAGAATAAGCTCATTTACAAATAACTTTTCAGCAAGATATGGCTTGTTGCAAGTCAATAAGGAATTAGTGAGCTACAACAAACTCCTGCCTTGATGAAGAGCTACTTGTAAGTTAGTTTTGTCTTATTTCAAGTGTTTCAAGATACTTGCACTAGATTTTGGTCTGCTAAATGATATCTCTAGTAGTTTTGACTGATTCAGCTTAAGAAATGGGAACAAATGCTGTCTTTTTGACAGGCTGCTAATAAGTAAGTGTCAAAAAAAGTAATTTAAAAATCTGCTGAATTTGAAATGAGGAAATTTTGAATTTCCAATGATTCATTGGAAAGATTTATGTGTCTTTACGCATAAAAGTGAACAAGGATAGAACTTAAAAAGCTCCAACCTTCAGAAAGACGAGTATTGTTTACTGAAGTAAATTTTTCTACTCACTGAAAGACGCTGGGTCCAAACACGGTGGCGAGGTTCTGGGCCGTCATGCGGTTTTCTTCGTGGTTTTTGTCCACCAGAGTCAGGAAGTTGCAGAGGTAGCGCAGGAGGTTGTGGTGAACATCTGGCAGCTGCTGCAGGAAGTCTCTAATCACCAACCAGGAAACATCACCTCCTCTGTCTGGAAAACAAAAAAACATCATCAGAAAGACTAGCTGTTCCTCAACCAAACACATAAATTGATGTTTGCTGATTTACTATTTATTTATGATTTATTTAATTTAAAACAGGGACAATATACAGTATACATTAACCACAAGTGGAGAGATGCACTGTATGAGCTCTAAGTGCTAATTTCCACATGTAGTCACCGCTGATCAGCTTCTGAAAATTTTAACCATCTAGATGTTGATTTGACATGAAGTGGGATATGTTTTTCTATTCAGTTTGTGCAATTGGAGAGTACCCCACAACATCATACTACCACCACCATGCTTGATAACTTGTGAACTGTTGTTGAGTCTGGAAACGTGACTTTAGATTAAACATATTTCTTGTCTTTGTGACCAAATATATCAGCCTTTTTCTTCTTCGGCAGATGCAGATTTCAGTCAAAGGTTCAGGTCCAGATCCAACCAGTTCTTGCCAGCCAGCATATTTCAGTTTGATCCCAAACACCCATAAAAACTGACGTTTAATCTCCAGTTATGGTGACTTGGACAAGCCTTACAGCAAAGAGCCTGAAAATATGTTGAGACTCTTACTCAGGATAATTAATTAGGTCAGAGTTGGATAAACGGATATGACTGACGCAAATGTTGTGAATGGCTCTCTGCTTGTGTTCATGCATGCGTACCAATATGGGTACATCTGTGTCAGTGTGCAGAGGGCCAGAGGGGAACAATGGCCTACAGTTGTAACTCTACAGATGAGTGAAGTTCAGATTCAGTGCAGGTTTGAGTGAATACTGTTTATTTTGCGTTTCAAATTAAGATGCTGAGGAGAAAAATGCACAGATTGTATCTAAAAACATCTTTTACATGAGTCTAAGTTTAATTAAGAAATTAAAATAATTTAGATACATTAAATATGTGGGTAACTTATGATGCTGCAGTGTTTAGTTCATCAAAGCATACTGCTCTCTAGTGGCCAAGTTGACCACTACAAGCACTCAACATGCTAAGTCGAGTAAATCTCAGTCAGTCAGTTAAAATTCATGGAAATATTTACAAACTTTTGGGTGATATTCATCATTACACTTTCTTTGAAGTGCAATTTTTACAAATATAAAAATCTAACCTTGTTGTTCCTATTAAAGTCCGAGCTAGCTTTAAGCTACTAGCAGCAGAGCAGCTAGCCTTTAGCTATTTCATCAACATCTGTTTTAACTGTTGCCAGGTTGTACTTCCATGGTACCAGTGCGAAGCAGTGATTTATAAAATTTAATTTATGTTTTAGCTGTTTCCTCAAAAGTCAGGATTTCTGAGTTCTAAGTAAAAACATTTTAAAAAGGAAGTGAAGCGACCGCTGAAGTTGGAGCACTAGCTTAGAAAAGTCCCAGAGTTCAAAATAGGTTATGTATTTTTGCCTTTTGGTAATTCATTAGAGAAATAATTAATGGTGAGTGTTTTCAGTCATTCCAAGATCTAAGTTCTGATTTCTGAAGTAAATTGAACATGGGTACTATTAGCAAAAATCAGCACTAATAAAGGCTAAAGCCACTCGCTTAAACTTGAAAAATATCACTTTTAAGTTTAAAGAAAAATATGTCAGCATTAATATGATAAATAGTAGAAATAATAGAAGTGCAACTAAGTCTCCACTTGTTCTACCCAGGCTTTAATTTAGCATTAGCACAGTTAGCTCCTTGATATATTTTGGTTAATTATAGAAAAAACTTGACAGTCCTGATTCTCACCCTGCATGGAAAAGTGGATATAAAAGGATTTAATTAAATTTAATAAGTAAATGAAGTAGTTTTGAATTGAATTGAATTTGTTTGGGAAGTGGGGACCTCTAATCGAATTCTTCCTTTTGACCCACTAACCTTGGGCTGGCTCTCATGCCACCAGATTTTTAAAAACATGTCTGCAATATGTGTGGCAGACTGGAGATGATGTCTTGTTCATTTCAAAGCACTAGAATATAATTTTCTGTCTGTCAATAGCAGAAAAAAACAAAAACAAAGAGAATTTATCAAAATCAACAACAAAAAAGCAGCCAGAGTTTAAAAAAGGGAACTATAATAGAAGCAAGAAATAGCAACAAAGAGGCCAAAACAGTTTCACAAAGTCCAACAGAGTACCAATACGGTTCTCTGATAAACAAAGCAGATATTTATGGCGGCCATAAAAGCAAAACAAACACTTCAGCCAAACTGTTCTCTCCTCTGCCATCATTCGCATAAAATATAACCTCCTGGATCTGGAGCTGGACGGGAGCAAACACTTTCTCTGCCAAAAAAAACTCACTTTAAATGTTTAGGACTGCCAAGATTATCGCCCTGAGATCCATGACTGCTGGGATCAATAACTCAGATTTAACTCAGCGATGACCTGGTTGGCTCTGTTTGATGGAGAAGCTGCTTTCATCCATCTATGACCCAGATATTCATAATATTTATTTATTACACTTCTGCAAAGTGTAATAAATCTGCAAATACTGGCTGTAAAATCCTAAAGCTCCATCTACTTCTGCTAGTTGGATCACCCTGAGCGGATAAGATAAAGGTGGGAGTGGGAGTTAATGTTTTACCCTCATAGTGCTGTATGAGTTTCTGCTGCACCGCGGAGCCGACCAGGCCTTCAGGCAGATCTCTGAGGTAGCGTTTGAGCAGGCTGGACACGGTGCACAGATCCGACTCTGAGAGCAGCTCCGCCTCGTCGCCGCCGCTCTCCAGTCGCAGCTTCAGGGTCTCCACAGCCCGAACGTTCCCGTTTACTCTGAACAAACCTTCCTGATGCAGCGCTGCAGAAAGGCGAAGGAAAACACTATTTAGTTACAGTTAGACACCTAATCATGGAATCGGAGCTGTGCAATCAATTATTCAGTAAAACCAGTTACTGGTAGAAAACAGAATCCTCGAGAGGATTTTTAAAAATCATTTGTGAGATCAGTACAGCGGATGTAAGACTTTAACAAATCAATCAAGTAAAATCAAATTTTATTTGTATAGCACATTTCAGCGGCAAGGCATTTCAAAGTGCTTTACATCATATCAAACACAGAAACACAATGCAACATAGAACCAACAATCAAAACACGACATTAAGTCAAGTTCCATCAATAAATTTGTAATTGATTACTTTTCAAATACAATCCTAAACAGGTGGGTTTTTAGTCGAGTTTGCATCCATTGAAGGTTTACCTGTTACAGTCCTACTGTGTTATATGGAACAAAATACCTGTTGCTCTTTTTATTCCCACTCACGCTCACAATCACACAGTTTAAAACGATTTAGTCAGCATTTTAATGGGCTTCCGGCACCAGGCTCCCTACACCTCTTTCACGGAATTTCGCTCTGGGACTCCGCCGTCCCTCACGGATTTTTGTGCAATTTCAACATAGAATCAACAATCAGACAACGACATTAAGTCAAGTTCCATCAATAAATTTGTAATTGATTATGTTTCAAATACAATTCTAAACAGGTGGATTTTTAGTCGAGATTTAAAGGAAGTCAGTGTTTCAGCTGTTTTACAGTTTTCTGGAAGTTTGTTCCAAATTTGTGGTGAATAGATCCTGAAAGCTGCTTCTCCTCATTTGGTTCTGGTTCTGGGGATGCAGAGCAGAACCAGAACCAGAAGACCTGAGAGGTCTGGAAGGTTGATACAACAGCAGCAGATCTTTAATGTATTGTGGTGCTAAGCCGTTCAGTGATTTATAAACTAACAACAGTATTTTAAAGTCTATTCTTTGAGCTACAGGGATCCAGTGGAGGGACTTTAAAACTGGTGTTATGTGCTCTATCTTCCTGGTTTTAGTGAGAACGCCAGCAGCAGCATTCTGGATCAGCTGCAGCTGTTTGATTGATTTGTTGGACAGACCTGTGAAGACGCTGTTGCAATAATCAATACGACTGAAGATGAAGGCATGGATGAGTTTCTCTAGATCTGGCTGAGACATTAGTCCTTTAATCCTGGAAATGTTCTTCAGGTGATAGAAGGCCGACTTTGTAACTGTCTTTATGTGGCTCTGGAGGTTCAGGTCAGAGTCCATCACTACTCCCAGGTTTCGGGCTGATCGCTGGTTTTCAGTTGTAATAACTGAAGCTGTGCATTGACTCTAGATCGTTATGTTTTCTGTTCAGCTGGAGAAAGTTTTGGCACATCCACACATTTATGTTCTAAGCATCTGTTCAGTGATTGGATGGGGTCAAAGGTCACCTGGTGACCTCGTAATGTAGAGCTGTGTGTCATCTGCATAGTTATGGTAGCTAATATTATTTCCTGTTATAACCTGAGCTAGTGGGAGCATATAAATATTGAATAAAAGGGGTCCTAGGATTGAACCTTGGGGTACCCCACATGTGACCTTTGACCTCTTTGATGAGAAGTTTCCAACTAAAGCAAAGAAATTCCTGTTCTTTATGTAGGATTCAAACCAGTTAAGCACTGGACCGGAGAGTCCGACCCAACTCTCCAGTCGACTCAGTAATATGTCATGGTCAACAGTGTCAAAAGCTGCACTGAGGTCCAACAGAACCAGCACTGTGGTTCTGCCACAGTCCGTATTTATATGGATGTCATTGAACACTTTGACTAGGCCAGTCTCTGTGCTGTGGTGAGCACGAAAACCAGACTGGAAGGAGTCAAAGCGGTTGGTTATAGTTAGGAAGCTAGTTAATTGTTTACACACAGCTTTTTCAATAACTTTGCTGATGAATGGGAGGTCAGAGGTCAGAGGTTGGAGATCGGCCTGTAATTCTGCATTAGTGATTTGTCCAGATTGTTCTTTTTTATAAGTGGTTTGATTACTGCTGTTTTCAGAGCCTGGGGGAAAACGCCTGATGAGAGCAATGAGTTACTATTTGGATCAGATCAGCAGCAATAACAGGCAGGACTTTCTTAAAGAAATGTTCTAGAGTTATAGATCTAGGACATCCAGACAGCAGGAACTGGAGCTTAGTTGACTTATAATTTCCTGTAGGGTTTTATAATTAAGTAGTTGAAATTGGGTCATTTTTCCTGTATTTGTTTTGTTTGGGCACAGCATTGGTACTGACTTTATAGTGGATGTACAGATTAATCCTCTGATTTTTTGAATTTTCTCTGAAAAGAAGCTGGAAAACTGGTTGCAGGCGGCAATACATTGGAATTCAGGCGGTAACGTCACAGGAGGGTTTGTGATTCTGTCAACTGTTGCAAATAAAGCTGGAGCATTGTTAATGTTTTTGTTTATGACATCTGCAAAGAAAGCCTCTCTTGCATGTTTTAGTGTTAAATGATAGTTACGTAGTCTTTCCTTATAGATGTCACAATGAACGTGGAGTTGAGTTTTACGCCATTTTCGTTCTGCCCTACAGCAGAGTTGTCTTGTCTGTTTGTGTATTTCTCCATGGAGATTTCTTCCTACCAGACACAACCTTCATTTTAATTGGGGCAATGGAATCGATGATACCTGAAACTTTAGACTGAAAATCATTTACCAACTTATCTACATCATTACAGCTTAAGGGTGAGGAAGAAGAGTAGATCTGATTAAATGTTTCTGGTGTGTTTTCAGTGAGAGAACGTTTTGTGATGGTTGCTGTTTGTCCAAGTGGGTTAAAAGATAAAGAACTTTCAAAGATAACAGGAAGTGATCCGACAATGAGACATCAGTTACAGAGACACTGGAAATATTCACACCCTTACTGATAACCTTTAAAGGGTCAGTGTGTCCAAATGGGAAACCTCCATATGGTTTAAACCAGATATTTACATACTGTAGAAAAGAAATTTTTTTTTCCTCATACGACATAAAATTTGATCCAATTTTTTCCAGAAACACCTGCTAAATGCCAGAAAAATCAGAAAAAGGTCTTCTTCAAGATTTTTTTTAAACAAACCTTTTTTAAAAACGTAATGCGGCATTTTATGATACTTTTGGAGTAATGGATTCTTCCTCTTTAATTGGCCTTTCAGTTCACATCAATGTAAAAACTGATTCACTGTGGAAAACAAAATCTCTCACTTCAGACTTTGTTGATTTGGTTTTTGGATTCATCCACAGATTTGTGTCCAGATGACTCAGCTGTTGTGAATTAACCAATCAGAAGCCTCCAAAGCCATGACATCATCATCTGGGCTTTCCAAAGTATTTAAGATCTAGCAGACATTGTGTTTGCATAAACTTTGAAATATAAAATAAAACTAACAAAAAAAAGTATGTCTAAAAAATCTTTTTGTAAATCATCTGGACTTTTAAAAAATTTATTTGTTTTTCATAACCTTTCCCAAGATGATCGCAGATCATAAATTACTTTCTTCCAGTTGTTTTTGAGATTTAAGTGATTCATTTTGATACAAACTTTATGAACCTTAATATAATTTAATAACCATGACACACAAACCAGCAGGTTTTTCCGCCGTAAAACAATGTTATCTTTACAACACTATTTTATGCTTGTCATGTTTTTTTAGATCTAATTTTGTGGGTTTATTTGAATCTTTATCATTACCCAGATGATGATGATCACAGCAAGGTGATGACCTGAATGTTTTTTTATGACTCATTCATGCCTCTGCCGATATCATATTTTGATTTTAGTCAATGTTTAACTTAAATTGTTTTAACGTCAGCTAAAATTAAACTTGTGATAAAATAAACGAGTATGTGTGAGATTTTACCACATCAACAAAGATCCTAGAGGTTTTTCTCTCTCAAAGAATCTCACATAATCTTTACTCTCAGCAGCTTTAGCCTTCAAAATAACATTTAACCATTGCTTTGCAGCAAAATGGAGCTGGATTCAAAAGTATATTTCATTCAGAAACTGCTGTGAGTAAATATTTCTTTGCTATAGTCTTAACTTGGTTGGTAACAATTTACTAAATAAGTTAAAATTTAATTGCTGCAGCTGGAGACAAAATATTGCATTGTGGAGGACAGTCGTCCATATCTCTTTGATAAACGCTACTGTTTATAATTTAAAATGAATAAATATTATGTCTTCCAGAAGTAGCTTGTAAAAAGTTCTGTACTCCTGTAGTGACATCTAGTGGTTAAATTGATGCACTGCAGTATGTGAGAATTAAAAGAGTCGAGGTTTACAACGTGTTCCAAATTATTATGCAAGTGATATTTTCTCACATCTTTTAAAAATGGTCAATGCAAATGATGGTCAGTATAATTTTCAAGTCATGAACTATTACAGTATAAATCAAATTTTACTGAACAAAGCTCCACGTGATAACAGTATTTCTTTCAAAAATAAAAAACTCAAAATGCAAAATGTTCCAAATTATTATGCACAGCAGATTTTCTAAACATTTTATGGATTATAAAGAACTGCAAAAGGTCATTCTTTGAATGTGCAGCATTAAGTGGTCACATGTACTAAAATCAAAAGCTATTTCAGTTAAAAACATCTTAACAGACCCAGTTGCATGTTAACATTGGACCTTCTTTAATATCACAGCACAATTCTTGCATCCATTGAACTTGTGAGTTTGTGGAGTTTCTGCTTGAATTTCTTTGCAGGATGTCAGAAAACCTTCCCAGAGCTGCTGGTTGATATGAACTGGATTCAGATCTTCTGTTTGAGGAAACTCCAAAGGTTCTCAGTAGGGTTGAGGTCAGAGGTCAGAGGAGGATGGTGACCACACCATGAGTTTCTCTCCTTTTATGCCCATAGCAGCCAATGACACAGTGCAGCATTCATTGTCATACATGAAGATAATTTTGCTACTGAAGGTTCGGCTCTTCTTTTTGAACCATGACAGAAAGTGATCCGTCAGAAAGTCCATATACTTTGCTGAGGTCATTTTCACACCTTCAGGGACTCTGAAGGGGCCGACCAATGATTCTCTCTCCATGATTTCAGCCCACAGCATGACTCCACCACCTCCTTGCTGATATCATAGCCGTGTTGGGACATGGTGGCCGTCCACCACCAATCCACTACTGCGTCCATCTGGACCATCCAGGGTTGCACATCAGTCATCAGTGAACAAGTCTGTTTGAAAATTAATCTTCATGTATGGCTGGGCCCACTGAGACCGGTTCTGCTTGTGAGTTCTGGTTAGGGGCCCAATAGTAGGTTCATGCACCACAAGCCTCTGGAGGATCCTCCACCTTGAGGCTCCAGAGGCTCCAGCAGCTTCAAATAACTGTTTGCTGCTTTGTGAGGACATTTTAACAGCTGCTCTCTTAATCCGATGAATTTGTCTAACAGAAACTTTCCTCATTCTGCCTTTATCTGTACAAACCATCTTTGTTCTGAATCAGCCACAAATCTCTTCACAGTACGATGATAACGCTTCAGTTTTTGTTAAATATCTAATGTTTTATACCTTCTCATACGGCACTACACTATCTGATGATTTCCATCAGCAGAGATCCTTTCTCTTTCCCATATTGATTGAAACCTGTGGCCTGCTTAATAATGTGGAACATCCTTCTGAAGTAGATTTTCTTTAATTGAGCTCACCAGACAAACTAATCAACCAGATCTCTGAAATTAATTATAGTGATTCAAAGAGCCCTGACACACAATACCATCTATAAATTTAATAGCACAACAAAAAATTTAATCTTTATGACACTTTAATCCAATTTGCATAATAATTTGAAACACGGTATATAGATATGGTAAATTTACATTACAATGATCAAATGTTAGCCACTCAAATGTAGCTGGAATGCATCTAATATACATTTATCCAATAGAGCTGGTAGTTTTCTGTTGATGCGCATTATTTATGTCAATAATGTCTGTTGGGGTGTACTTCTATATATATATACATATTATGTATATATATATTCATATGTGTGTGTATATATTTATTCATTTGTATTTTTTGAAATACAGACATATTTCAGCAATATGTTGAAAACATATAGATGTTTTTGTATTTATGTGCTGTTTTTCTACACTCTACTGTTTTCTATTCAGTTGTTTTTCCATTTCTGTTACTCTTATTTTTTCTGTCCTTTTTCTGATGTAGTAGCTTAAATTTCCCACTTGTGGGAAATAACAAAGGATTATCTTACTTTATCTTATTAAAGTATTCTGCTGGAAGGAAACATATTTTCTATTACAGGTTTTCTTTCTTCCATAATTTGTTACTCTTTAGTTTGACCTTTTTAGAAAGAAAATGTCTTTTCATGTATGTCTCATTGTAGAAACATTGAGAAGAAAAAAATACTGTACATTCATTTATAAATCTGAGCTTTCTTTAAAGTAAATAAAGCACAGAAATATTTTTTAAAAAGCCATGGAAACCACAGCACCAAGTCTGTCGCAATAACAAATTTAACAAGTTATTGCAATAAATGATAATATTGTTGCTTTCAGAAGATTTTCCATCATAATAATGCAAGGATGCATCCTAAAAGATCAATAAACTTCTAATGAACTCGGAACCTGGAAGACATTATAAATATCCAAAATAAATAAACAAAAACAATAAATAAAATGAATTATGAAGTCTCTGTAAACACAATTATCCTTCAAAAAAAGGGCTAGTTGAGATCAAAACCCCAGACTGAAGACTTTAGTCATCCAGTTTTTGGATGAAAACGAGAAAAGAGGAAACGATAAATCAGGCAAATGGAAATTATTGATCTAATTTTATCGTGCAATTATTGTTTCTTGCAACAGGCCTGTACACACACTAATGTTTTTTTTTGTAATGAATTGTTAATGATTGTTGTAATGAATTTCAAACCAAAACATTAATATTGTTGAATATGTTCCTGTTACCATGCTTGCTGAGATGCTCCACCATCCTCCGCACCAGCAGAGGCACTCCGTCCTCCACCAGGCCGCGCTCCCTCAGCTCCAGCAGGGACGCGCCAAACACCCTGGTGCTTTGGGCTGCCACAGCTCTGGATCTCAGCATGGGTATCTGGACCATCCTCTTCATGTCTTCTCTGACCAGAACAGCAGTCTGGTTGTGCTGCAGGGAGAGAGAAGAGCAGAAATCAGCCATCATGAGGCAGGCGTCAGCTCAGAGCTGCAGGATCATTGCAGGAAATGCAGCTCCTGTATTTAGAGCGTCATGCTATGGGAGGTGAGGGGAAGCGTTGCAGGTTACCAGGTTACACCTTTGTTAAAGAGAGAGAGACACTCAAACACAAGGTTGCAGAAATTAGCATTTAAGGTCATAGATTCATAACATAACAAAAGTCTTACCTGGTTACCTGTGGAGGCACACATTGTTACACTCGCATGGTAAAACTCTGAGTTAAACTGTCACCTGCTTCCATTAAATCTCTGCCACCTGCGTCACTTTTACTGCTGCATCGTTTTATCCGTCTTTGTTTATTCAGTTCTGCTTTCAGCTAAGACTTCCTGCCGTTCTGGATCCTGCAGAGTGGAAGGAAGTCTCAGTGCGGTTGTCATGGCTACAACTCCACCATATTGTAGGTCCATGGTTCAGCCATTCACACTGCAAAAACACAAAATCCTACCAACTAGTACTGCTCCACTTTCTACTGAAAATATCTTAGCACACCTGAAATAAGACTAAATTAACTTACAAATAACTTTACAGCAAGAAATAGCTTGTTTTAAGTCAATAATTCATTGATGTTGATGAAAAATAACTAGTTAAATTGGCATATTACTTAACTTACAAGATATTTTCCTATGCTTTTTGTGAAATAATCTGACAATGGAGCTAGTACTTTTTCATCAATATTAGGGAATGATTTACTTTAGACAAACTACTAATTCTTGCTGAGAACTTACTTGTAAGTAAATTTCTCTTATTTCAAGTGAACTAAGATATTTTCATTAGAAACTGGACTAAAAATACTTGGTAAGATTTTGTTTTTGCAGTGCAAACAGGTGGACTGACACACTGAGAAATGTCTGAACTGAGATACGTTTGAGTTCTTAGTGGCTGATGAAAACATATTTCATCAGACGGAACATTTTATTTGTTTATTTCATTAACTTACAGTTAAAACAAACCTATCACATGTTGACATAAAGAAAAGCTTAAATGTAGTTTAAAGAAAGAAAAATCTTGCATCGTCTACCACAATGTGTTTTTTTTCTTCCCAATTAAAATGCAAACAAATACAATTATTGTAAATTCTTTGTCCTTTACCTGCACAGCAATAAATTAATAAGTAATATTTTAATTAAAACAGACATTAATGCAACTTTTACTTTAATGTTTAACTTTTTGAGCCAATTATTTTCTATTTTGTTGATCGATAAAATGTTTTTATTTCACTTTCAGGAACAAAAATAATATTTCTCTTCTAAAATATTTGCTGTGTTTAACCAATTACAGTGGATGGGTGTGACCAGTTGTGTTTCTGAGTAAATGTTGCTGGATTTGTTTTGGTTTGTGGCATGACTTCCTGTGAAATAAAATAAAAACAACAAGTAAAGGTTAAATTCTTTGTGTTGTTCTAAACATTTTCAGGTGAAGAATTTCAAAAGGTTTGCATCTGAAGCAGATTTTCACCGTCTTTAAACTGCAGTCGAGAGCCACACAAAATTATTCAATATGCAGAAAAAGTAGCTACTCTAACTTAATAAATTAACAAATTGAAGTAATTCATTTAAGTTGGATCAACTATTCATTTTTTTCAGTGTTTTGTATTATTGCAATACATGTCAGGTGAGCACTGTCCGATATTTTTGTGAAATATGAGATAATGAAAAGTGCACAGTTGCTGGTATAAATCTAAAGATATGGACAGAAAAAAAAACATAAAGACATCAAGAGATTCAAATACATCAAGCTGATTAAATACAAATTATTCCCAAAATCCTATCTAATTATAAAGATAATTTCAGGTTTAAGTTTTTTCTGAAACATTAGGGTTTTATGGAACTTTTTTATTGCTTTCTATTCTTTTTATTTCCTGTGTGGAGTAAAATAAAGTTCATCCCCCCACGGATTTCCAGTTAAGCTGATCTGAGACGAGGACATAATGACCAGATGCTCTAAGTCCATCTTTACTGCCATGACTACATGTGGTGACCTCATACAGTGTTGATAAAATACCAGAGGTAAATGCAATCACTGCCTGCACATGTGCAAACAGAGGAAGTCAAAAGCAGCCAGATGCATAAGTATGTATCATTAAGTATTCAATTATTCTATTGATTAATCTGATGATTAATTGATTTGTCAGATGAAAAAATGGTCACATTCTGCAGATTTTTCATTAACCGCTAAAGCTTATTTTATACAACAATAAATTATATAAAAATGCAAATAAACAAATAATTCAGTTCCTTTTTAAAATAAACATTTTATTGCCTAAAATGCAATAATACAGCATTCTCTTCGTGTTCGTCTCATTATTTGTAGCAAAGGATTAATCTGCAGCTAAAAAATACATTAATACAGTCTAGAGTTGATGTTTTGAATATTCTTTTGACCAACCGATTAATAATTGCATAGCAAAAGGTGCTGGACAGGAGATTTTTCTTTTCTGGAATTTAAACCAGGTGAAGCTAAAACTTTGGCACTCCAGGGGGTCTGGGTAGAGCTTATTGTGTGTTATTCTTTCAGTAATTGGCCTTCTTTGTAGTGCTCCAGTTAATAATTAAATTGTTTGTTATTAAATTACTTTGGCGATCATGTCACCATTCGATTAATCACGACCAATCCGATTAATCGTTCCATGTTCAGTCTACAGGCAGTCTAAGGTGATCTAGAACCAGAATCCAGATCACTCTGTCACTCTGTGGGACTGAAAGTGAAAGTGAACAGAGAATCATAAAGCTCTCCTGATCCCAAGATCTTGTCACAGGATCATTCTGTGGACAGAAAAAAACTCTCCGCTCAAAAAGATTGTGCTGTCACTTAGCAATTCAACTTTCTGCCAGGCCTTTGGGAAGAAGCTGGCTAAGAACAAAAGACTTCAGGAAGCCATTTTCCTCTATTGTTTACAGAGACAGTCAGCTGCGACGCATCCTCCGTAATCCTCCCCGCGTTTTGACAATGCTTTCACACTTCATGCACACAAAGACACGCAGTTCTGTGAAAAAATGTTTTAAACCGCATCTCCAATTGGCTTACATATAGCAGAAAACGTTGAGAAATACAGTATGTGTTTAGTTGATTGTTTTCCTGTATTGTACCAACGCCTCTTGGAGATAAATCTTATACTGTTGAAAATTCAGTTTATTTGCCTTTAAATGGTAAAAAGAAAGCAGATTTAAGTATGTTTATTGCAGCCGTAAATAACTTGACAAATTCTCTCTGCCAAAGCTGAACAGGTTTTGGTGGAGGCAGTGTCATGGTATGGGCCGCCGTCTCCCTTAAAGCTGCAGTATGCAACTTGTAGAAAAATATTTTTTTTGTATATTTGTTGAAACAGATTATTTGCCTTCTTCCAGCGCTGTCTAGAAACAACCAATCAGAGCCAGGAGGCGGTTCTTATTGCTGTTGATCACTACTCCATGTGGCGATGCTCATTCTTTCTCTTCCTCCACCTCTTGCTCTCTGCTACACTGCAGATAGCACAGCCTATCATGAATGCTAATGTTAGTTAGCACAGCTACATACATTTCACATTTTTCTCAAATCTAAAGAGCTCTAATGTCAGGAACACTTTGAAAATACTCTTTTAAGGAAGGTTTCTTAAATCGCTAATGTGCTTTAAATAATCTCTGTTGAGTGGAGGGTAATCCAGTTTAAATTATCAGATTTTAACTGAATTATTTCAATTATTATTATTTTAATTGATTATTATTATTATTATTTTTATCAAATTGACCATTAGTTTAAATATGTAGAACGGGAGTTCCCAACTAATTTTCATTTTGGGCCATGTAATGATTATGAATGTCCTAAAAGAGCCGGTTAAATATATTGATGCCTATTACAGTTTTTATTGATTGCTTTGAGAAAGTTTTTATGAAAACTACTAATTCCACTAGATTTTTTCACTTATATCTTGGGAGAATGTCTTCGGAGTGAAATTATCTGCTTATGGAACTAGAACTTTTTCATCCACACTAAGGAATTATTTACTTTAAACAAGCTCTACTATCTTGCTGAAAGGTTTCTGGACCAAAGCTACTTGGTAAGATTTAGTATTCTTGCAGTAAAGAATTGAAACATCTTGTTGGGAATCCTTCATTCCCTTTAAACCACAGATTTCAGGAATGAGTTCGTGGACCGAACGCCTCGGCCGGATCATCTCGTCCTGTTTTCTGCTCTCTGATTCATGAAGCGGACGACAGGCCCCGGCATGCGCCGCGCTCTTTGCCCTCCTCCTCCCCCTGCAGCTCCTTTTTTCCAGGCTCCCTCCAGTATGTGGGTGGCCACTGGGCCAACTGGCAGCAAAAGCTCCACAGACGTCAAAAACAGCTCGGAAAAAAACTTACAGTTGGGAAGAAAAACAAGGAGGAAACGGGACATTTTAAGCAAGTGACGTAATCAAGTGATGAAATAACAGAGATGAAAAGTCAGGAGTTTGTGAAAAGTGTATTTCTTTGTGTTTTACATGCACTGATATTTAAGAAAATAAGTGCATCTGATCACCTGGTTCCCCTTTAAAAGATAAAGTTGCTTTTACTTCATGAAGAAAAGCAGGATTCAGAGCAGGAAGCAAACATTTTTGGCATTTTTTCCTCCCCAACACAGCCACTCAGAGGAATACCGACTCGTTATTTTTATCCTTAAACTCTCGTTCACAAGTTGCTTTACTCACACAGATGGTCATAGCTCCTGCCCCCATTCTTCCACCAAAAAAACTCCAGCAGAGGCTTAAAGATGAGGGGCAAAACTGCAGCTGTCCTCCTCTTCCTCCTCCTCTGTCAGAGGAAAAACCCCAGAGCTCTGCCCAGAGGTCCGCCTTTATTCCTCAACATTTGAATCCTCCAAAAGCAGAAAGAAGATCCAGTTATGAAGAGTTTGTTGTTCAGTCAGTGCCGGTAGATCCAGCGGCGTTCAGCCCCATGAGGCACAGATTAGTCCCTCTTCCTCCCTCTTTATTCCCCTCTGCTCTCCCATGCTGAAACCCGAGCCGAGCTCTCCCATTGGCTCACCGAGACGCTCATGTGACTCGGGATAAAATCCCAAACATGAACAAGTCCTGCAGACTCTCTGCAAGGAAATGAGGCTGGGAAGATAGAGGATGATAACACGGAGGAGAGGAAGACTGAGTGCTGGGATAAAATCTATTTTAGGTAAAAGAAGAAACTAAATTCAGTTTTTTTAGTAACTGGCAGCTGTAAATATTGATGTTTATGATTTTTCAAAAGTTTTTAAACAAGGTGTGTAGATTTATAATTTGGAAATCGAGTAAAAATCCCAACTTTTCACATTTTTTAAAATGGTGACCATTTGTTACTGTTCAGCACAACCTTTTTCTTTAGTTTATGTCATAATTTTAGACAGCGATGAAGAAGCAAAATCTGTGTATTGGTTAGAAAAATGTGTGTATTCTCACACTTGACAGATAAATAATTTACCTGACAGAGTTAAAATAATTTAAGTCAACCAAGAATTGTATTATAGAGAAGATAACAGCAGGCAAAATAATACAAAAGTTAAAAGAAGTGACAGTTTTGAAAAAAAAAAAAGGCTCTGGGATACAAACAAAATGATTTGAATTGAATCACCATAGTAACTAGTGGCTCATCATATTTAGGTTAATTGATTAATCATTTTCTGATTAATCCATCATCAGATAAGTTTCCATCTTTTTAAAAGCAATAATTGCACCCAGATGACAAAAATTTGACTTTGCCCTCAAAGGATAACAAAAATATTGCAACATTTTAAAACTTGAGTGGCACAACTAAACATCCATCCATCCATTTTCTCACACCTGTCCTGGTGGGGTCGGGAGGTGCTGGTGCTTATCTCCAGCTAACGTTCCGGGCGAGAGGCGGGTCACCCTGGACAAGTCGCCAGTCTGTCGCAGGTCAACACAGAGACAGACAGGACACACAACCATACACACACACACTCACACCTAGGGAGAATTTAGAGAGACAAATTAACCTGACAGCCATGTTTTTGGACTGTGGGAGGAAGCCGGAGTACCCAGAAAGAACCCACACATGCACAGGGAGAACATGCAAACACCATTCAGAAAGACCCCGGGCCGGGAATCGAACCCAGGACCTTCTTGCTGCAAGGCAACAGCTCTACCAACTGCGCCACTGTGCAACAACTAAACAGGAAATTGAAATATAAACTCAAATTTGCAAATGTATGAAATTTTATTTGAACATAAATGTGATTGTAAACAAATACTTACATGATTAAATACTCTCTACTCTCACTTTTATGTAGTTAAGACAATAAAACACAACTCTGAACTCTGAAAGCATTTCATCCTGATCTGTGCAGATCTCATATCGTTTTGTTATTTTCATAAATGAACTTCCGGATGCTGTTCTCGATCCAGTGGCTGAAGGCCGACACTCGGGTGAACACCGATGGTTTCTTGTCTTTGATGCAGCCCTGCGGTCCGAAGCTGACCACACCGTGCACCTCCCAGGTCCCAGCGGTGGAGCAGGCAAACGGACCGCCCGAGTCGCCCTGCAGGGCAGCAGAATAAACTTTTGATGCATGAAGACGTTCAGACGAGACGACGACTCATTTCTGTGTCCTTGAATTTGGGGCGAACGGTTTATTAATAACCTGGGGGAGCGAAACCTGACTGAGGTTTTATTGACCTGTTCGGTGCTTTCTGTAGCTCTGAGACTCTAAACCAGGGGTGGGCAACTCCAGGCCTCGAGGGTCAGTGTCCTGCAACTCTTAGATGTCTCCCTGGTCCAACACACTTGACTCCAACAGCTGAATCACCTCCTAAGTGCCGTCAAGTTCTCCAGAGTCCTGCTAATGACCTCATTATTTTACTCAGGTGTGTTGAAGTAGAGATACATCTAAAAGTTGCAGGAGACCGGCCCCCGAGGCCTGGAGTTGCCCACCCCTCTAAACCATGCTCCTGCTCGCATGGCTGGTCATTACGGCAAACAAATAATGCCCGAATGTGCTTTTTGTCCAATTATAGCTGCAATCTCGGCAGCGGCGATTTCTAATCAAGGTTGAGCGACCGCAAACAAAACAGCCGGCTGATTGTGGAATAAAGAGACGACCCAGCTACGTGACAACAACACACTTATGTAACATTCGAAGGCTGTTAAAAAGGAAATCATTTAGTTTTTCAAAGAGGGCTTCCTGGGTGGCCACAAGGGGGCGCTACTAAGGCCTCAGAAAGTTGTATGGAAAATGATTTGAAAAAAGTAAAAATAAAGAATGTTATATAATGCCATTTTATTCAATAGCGCATTAGGGTCATTGCAGATAGAAAAAAGACAGAGGAGTAAATTTCCGCCAAAAAATCTCTTAGTTTTGAGATTAGGCTTAGTAATTTTTTTAAGAAAAAAAACGTGGAAATTTCAGAGTTTGAAAAGTTGAAAATTAGTTATAAAAAAACCTCTGAATTTGTGATAATAATCTGTTATTTTATAAATAATTTGGAAATTTTAAACTTTGTCAAAAATTTGCTAAAAAGCTCAGATATTGTGAAAATTATTTCAAGAATTTTCTAGAAAAATACATGAAATTTCTGTAGGATCAAAAATCTGAAGAATTAAACTTTTGACATTGGAAATTTCTGAAAGTAAAAAAGAATTTAACTTCTGAAACTAAGAAATTTCAAAGTGGTTTTTGTGCATAAAATTCCTGAGATTAATCTAAAATTTTTTTAGATTTTCTAACAATTTTTTTACTTTTCAAAGTCACAAATTTCCTTGTTTTTTTCTAACAAGTTTCTTGGTAAAAACTTAATCTTAAAAGAAACTGTCCAGCAGCTCTGCTGCATAAAAGACCTAAAAACTCATGACTGACTAAGTCAGAAGTTATGAGGCAGCATTGAATAATTATTAAATAGCGGATAAAAGGAAAAAAAAACACAACTAAAAGTTTCTTTACATGCTTTGTAGCATGTAAAGCATGCTACATTGTTTGTGGGTTTGCAAAGGGATTTACCAGCAAGAAACTGATGCTGCTTTGGGAACCAAGGCATGGAAAAGTTTGTGAACCCCTGGTCTAAACTGTACTGGGTTTATTTTCAGAGTGTGTGGCTGTGTGCGAACCTGGCAGGCAGATTTCAGCTCGTCGGGGGATTTGTAGCCGGCGCAGATCATGGAGGGCCGAACCGTGTCCCACCAGTACGAAGGTTTGCTGCAGGTCTGGAAGTCAACAACTGGAAGAGCTGCTTGGTTCAACGACTTAGCCACAACAGGGAACAAATTACCTGAGAAAAGCAAAATGTTTCAGATGTTACAAGTTGCAAAATCTATCACCAAGGCTTGTTACTAATGTCTGTTCCAATATTTTGTACTGAACTCGGAAAAACAACGTTATAGGCTGCTGCTGCTCCCCCTGCATGGATAAAACTACAAGACTCTTAAAACCTTCACACTGGAAAATAATAAAGTCTTACCAAGTATTTTTGGTCCAGTTTCTAGTGCAAATGTCTTAGTACACTTGAAACAAAACAAAACTAGCATACAAGTAATTTTTCAACAAGACATAGGAGCTTGTTTTAAGTCAAGTCCTTAATATTGAATGTGCTAGTTCCACTGGCCGATTATTTCACTTATAACTAGTAGCGGCGGGCGATATTGGCAAACATTTTTATTAGAATATATTTTCTTAAATATCTCGACAACAATATCACAGATGATATTCCACATTTCTGCTGTTTCGTTTTTGTGGGGTGAGTGGATTCTTTAATTTATTCATTTTACTTTTTTTTTATAAACAGTCGCTAGAGTAAAAACTATTTATATATCAATTACACAATACCTTTAGTGCATCAAAGAAACTACAAAATACATAAATATAATTTGGCTAACAAAAAAGTCTGAAATAAGCCATCAAATATAAATAAAAATACTTAAAACACAAATGAAATTGTTGCGGTTCAACAGAATATTTTAATGTGCAAAACCAAGAATCTTGTTTTAATATAAAAGGAAATCTTTCTATTAAAAATACTCAACACCAAAATATGTCTACCTTTCTCGTCTCCCCATCCTGTGACGAAGCACGGCGTCCCCGCCGGCATCACGGCTCCGGGCTTCGGCAGACAAACGGGGCTGATTTCCCTCGTCATGTTGACGGGCTCGCTCAGGTGCACCAGGGCGATGTCGTCCGTGATGTCAGAGGGATCCTGCTCATACACGAAGCCCTCGTGTCGGATTATCTCGTCCACCTGGAAGCACTTCTCCGCCGAGGGAATGTCCATGGAGGAGTTCATGTGGTGTTTTCCCAAACACATGCGGTGCAAGGAAGGTTTGTTCAGAGGGCTGAAGAGCACATGGAACATAAATATGCTTCAGTACTCCAACAGTAATCGATGAAACACGATTTAATAGAGAGTGGAGCGGGGAAATAGATTTTCAGAGTGCTTAGTGTCAAAAACAACTGCTTGAATGTCAAAGATGGAGCTGAGACAACTAAACAACCAACTTAAGCTAAAATGTGTTGAGAATACAATAAAAAAAGTTTATTTATTGTGTAAGATACTGACAACATAAAACAGTGAGCAGCAGTAAGGACCCATTCCTCATGAATCAAAGAGCCTCCGCAGTTGTGCAGGTAAGGTATGGGAGGCAAGAGTGTCGCCTTCAGAAACAAGAAAACAAAACAAAACATTATTTTTAAATGAGAAAATGTATTAATTTAATAATAAGAGGACACGCCTACGTCAAAGTATTAGGGGAAGGCTAAAAGATTCTTTTTAATTATAATAAGTCATAAGCAGAAGGTTGTTGCACCTGCATTGAGACCTGCCAAGGCCAGGAGTGCGGGATGGCCTCCTCCCCATTGACGACGTGCTGAGTCGTCGTTTTAGGTTTCACTGCTGGATTTCCACAATCTTCTGGCCAATCTGAGAGCAGAAAGTTTGAAACGTAAACTTTATGCTGTAATCCAAGACTAAGATGTGTTTATATGTCACCAACAAACTCAGTCTAAGAGTTTACACTGCAAAAACACAAAATCTTACCAAGAATTTGAATCTAAATTATATCTCTGCACTATCTTACTTAGAAGGTCTTCGGAAAACAGAGTGTCTTCAGTCAGAGGCTTCTTCAAATGTGCTGTAATACAGACTGCTACAGCCAACAGCCATCACTGTCTACAATAACTCCTCGAAAATTTGAATTAACAACATATAATTTCCTACCGAGATCAATAAAGTATTTTTGAATTTGAACTGTACATTTAAAATAAGATAACAGGAAAAAAAGTTAAAAAAAATGCTGACATAGTGCTACTCTTACATGAGTAAATTTTTGGGTACTCTTCCCACCTCTGAAGATCAGGATTATAGAACATGTCATCTATTTGTCCCAGCATTAAGAAACCTCAGAGGAGAGTTAGCAGCAGCTAGTTTAGCTGGTTCCACTCACTGATAATGACGTTGTCCCAGGGGTTTGGAGGAGGAGGAGGTAAAGTCGGAACAACACTAGCGTCAGTGGTCCAGTAACCTCGAAAACCTTTCTGCTGATCTGCGCCATTACTCAAAAAGCGGATGACCGCCGTGTTGCTGGGGATGGTGAAGGTGGGAGGTGGGGCGAAGCCGCAGAACCGACCTGGATGACAGAAAAAGAAAACAAGGTTACTAAAGAATTAACTGAACAAAGATTGAGTCTGTGTGATGGCAACAAACCAAGTGATGCCATGGTTTCTCCATTAAAGATCTCCACGTAGTCAACACAGTTTCCAAACAGGTTAACGGCTTGCAGCTCGAAGTCAGTGAACGCCACGTGAATGCTTTCTGCCGAGGGAACATTGATGAGCCATGTGCAGACGCTCTGCGCGTTGTAGTCACTGGGCCAGTTTGGAGAGGTGATTTCCCCCTGGTTGCTGCTGAAACGTCCTCCGCATGGAGCTGCAGCAGAATGAAACAACACGTCATGTAACAGCTGCATATGTTGTGTCTCATTCCACCAGGTTTAGACCCCGTCTCACCCTCTGTAGGGTCCACTGCCTTCCAGGTCACAGTGAAGCCAGAGTCCACCACCTTGTCGTTAGTGGAGAAGCTGATTTGAAGTTTATTTCCATCACTCACCAAATCTGCAGGGGGAACATGACTGCAGTAGGTCCCTGTTGGAAAGAAGAAGAAATTCTTCAGATAGCAGTTATGTGCTTAAATATTATTTTATCAATCAAATCAAAGCAGTTTTTATCTGTATGCTATCAAATTACACCAATCAGTCCCTTCACTTTTTCGCAAAAACTCGATCATTGATATTCACTCAAAATCAACAGATCCTCACACTTCTTTGTGCTAATGCATAATTGTGGGTTTACTGCAAATTTTCCTCACAAATGGCAAAAACGATGGGGATTCAAAATGTGACATTTACTGTCATGCATAAGCACAAATATTGCAAATATTGCTATTATTTAGCAAATATTTCTAAAGTAGCTCCACAAAATCAGTGATTGCAAAAAATCTGAAAAACAATCACATAATCTTGGAGGGACAACATTATTTAATTTAAAAAGTACGTATCAAACGCAGATACAGCTATTTATTAATATTTTAACAGTTTGTTAATGGGTTTTCTGAAAATATTCTAGCACAACCATTCATGATCCTGATATGGCCTAAAATGAAAGTGAGTTTGACACCATTTTAAGACATAAAACAGGAAAACAAACTAGAAAGATTCAGGATTACTTTTCAAATCTTCATATAAACAGCTAAATGGTTAAAACACAGACTTTACTGGATGAACCAACAACACAAAAGTCTGAAAACTTCAGACTTTTGAAGTCTGAAGTTCTTCCATGTTATTTAGTTAAATAAATGGTAGTTTTTATTTTAAACATGGAAGTTGGTAAGAATGGCTTTAAAAGATGATTTTGTGCTGTGAAGTATTGATTTAATGTCTGGATCTGCAGGTGTAAGTCAGATCTAAGACCTTCGACATTTCAGGTCAAGACGCTTTTTTTTTTCCACGTTATTTTTATCATGTGCAAGAAGCTTCGTATGGTCCCTTAATAGATAAAATAATGTATTTCATTTGTTTAGATCCTTATTTGTAACTCTAGTTTTACAATTCTAGACGTCTTTATAAGAAATCATAAGTATTTGTTGTTTATCTTGTGGATTCATTCCTTTGCAGATTTAAATATTTTGCTCTTGCTTTGTTCTTTATGGACGGGTTTTGTTTTGCAAGTCAGGAAACATTCGAGCAAGAAGAAGGACGTCAAAAATGTCAATCTTTCGCCGGAGCAACACTTTGTCACCTGACTGACATGTTTTTGCTGAAAATAACAGGCTGCAGCAGACTTTCACACACCCAAACTTCCCACATTGTCTGTGAGGCTGACTTTGTCGTTCATGCACAGCTGACTCTCCTCCAGGGAGAAACCGGCGAAGTGGAGGTGCACCAGTTTCCCTGCAGGCGCCTCGATGTTCCACTGGCAGCGGGCGTTGTTGCTGTAGGCGGCGGGGTAACTCATCGACGACACTGTGCCGCCTTCGCCGGACAACTCCTTCGGCCCTCCACAACCCGATGCTGCACAGAAAAACCAGAAGGAGAATAATGGGCGCACACATGCTCTGATTTTCTAGACAAAGTGGGTAATTTCAGGCAAATAGATTCATACTGTGCTCATTGTAGAGCTCCCTGCGGATGACATTTGAGATCCAAGGAAGGTAGGCTGAGGAGCGGGTGAACACGGAGGGCTTTTTGTTCATTATGCATCCAATAGGACCAAAGCTGGTGATACCATGAACCTCCCAGGGACCACCAGGTGTGTCCTGGCAAACCAGTGGACCCCCAGAGTCTTCCTGTCAAAGTTACAAACCCAAAATGAAGCACATTCTTCACAGAATGTCATTTTATTTCAGCTTCTGTGGCTTGTTTTACCTGACAGACAGACTTTAGCTCGTCAGGCAGTGTGTATCCGCAGCAGATCATGGAGGTCTTCACCTGGAACCACCAGTAATCCATTCGTTTACAGGTGTCATACGGGACAACAGGAAGGGCCACCTGGTTGAGCGTCTCTGAAGCTTTAGGATTCATCGAATCACCTGCTTAAACACATAAAAGCAATTTATTCAGCATTTTGATCATCAGGAGGAGTATTTCCTTTTCTGTCCAGCAGGTGGCATGAAAACTTTGAGACGCAGACTGTTTTGGAGGATCAGTGTTGCCAGATTGGGTTGGTTTCCACTTGATTGGGCTTGTTGGGTTGAAATAAACAACTAAACTGGGGTATTAATATTTGGGCTGCTTTTCAAAACATTTGGCTGTTTTTTTAGGGAAAATATTTCTTATTGTGTGACAGGAAAGCAAAAAAACTTGTACAATTTAAAAAAAAAGACTATTCTTGCGCTCATTTTATTAGTTTCTTTATTCTGAAATATCATATGAAGTATTTTTGGTGTAGATTCTACTGCAAATATCTTAATACACTTGAAATAAGATAAATCTAACTTGAAAACAAAAAATCAGCAAGAAAAAGGAGTTTGTTTTAAGTCAATAATTCCTAAATATTGATGAAAAAGCATTAGTTCCACTGCCAGATTGTTTTTCTTCCTGGGACTTTTTAAAAATCAAAATTAAGTAATTATTGACTTACACAAGATCCTCTTTTTTCTGAAAAGTTACTTGTTACTTATGTTTTATTTCAAATGTACTGAGATATTTGCACAGGAAACTAGACCAAAAATACTAAAGATTTTGTGTTTTTGCAGTATAGAACCTGTCAAATGTGACACCAACAATGATTAATTGTCATTGGTTAATTAAATGTCGTAGTAGCAGGGTATCATAGAAATCCCAGTGATAAAACAACTAAAAGTCTCAAGGCATCTGGTTCTGGTCAGCCAACCAAAACAACGTGAATTTAGTTTAGAGGCTGAGATTTGGGCTGAGTTTTTTTGTGTGTTTTGTGTTTTTTGATCTGGCAACCCAGAGGATCAAGCGGCAGTTTAATACTGTAAACTGGTTTGAAAATGAAAAAGTGACCGACTAGCTTTGCTGAACATGAAGAAACAGCACCTGTCTCGTCCCCCCAGCCTGTGGCGTAGCACTTCTTTCCTTCAGGAAGGATTTCCTCCTCAGAGGGAAGGCAAGCGAAGGAAATCTGATCTGTGGGAGCGGCGTCCTCAACCAGCCTCACCAGCGCAATGTCAAACTCCACAGTGGGAACTGTGGGATACTGGAAGCCCTCGTGGCGATAGATGCCAGAGATGCTGATGCAGCGTTCACTTGGCTCTGCGGTGGTCAGGTTGTGTTTGCCGAGGCACATACGCCAGCGCTGCAGCTCATCTGCATATCTGGGGGATAAATTAATTGAGGGTTAGACTTTATTTTATTAAGCTACAGAGCCTTGCAAAAGTTTTCACAGCTCTTGAACTTTTTTACAGGTTATTGAAAAAGCTGTATTTCAAGAATTAAATAACTTCTTAACAATGACCAGTCAGTGTGGTTTCTGTGCTCACTACAGTAGCTCTAGTCAAAGTGTTCAATGTGTACACTGCAAAAACACAAAATCTTACCAAGTTCTTTTGGTCTAGTTTCTACTGCAAATATCTTAATGCACTTGAAATAAGACAATAATAGCTCATAAGTAACTTTTCAGCAAGATATAGGAGCTTGTTTTAAGGCAATAATTCATAAATATTGATGAAAAGTATTAGTTCCACTGGCACATTATTTCACTGATAACACAGGAAAAATGTTTTGTTATAAGTGAAATAATTTGCCAAGTCATTTTTCATCAATATTAAGGATTTATTGACTTAAAACAAGCTCCTATATCTTCTGAAGTATGAAAAGTTACTTCTCAGTTAGTTTTTGTCTTATTTCAAGTGTACTAAAAACTAAACCACAAATACTTGGTTGGATTTTGTGTTTTTGAAGTGTATGAACTGGAGCACAACCACAGCGTTTGTACAGTTTGTGCACAGTGCAGCATGTGACAGTGTTGATTATGACATATTAATGAAGCGACTACAGAGTTGGGTTGGACTTTCTGGTACAGTTCTTGATGGTTGTGGAAAATTAATGCAATTATTTCATGAAGAAGAAATTTTCAGGGTGATAAAATGGCTTTCACTGTATAATAAGACAAGTTCACTTTGCATTTAGGAGATTATTTTTTCTTGCATTTACCTTATGAAGCAGTGGGCTGCTGTTAGCACCCAGTTTTTATGAATCAAAGTCCCACCACAGGTGTGAAAAAACTTGGGCTCAGGCTGACTGGAAGGCCAGACCTGAAAGAAACGCACCAAAAAAACAAGCAGAGAGATAAATACTGCATCAGTCCAGAAACCGTAGCTGCTCCTGTAAACTCTGATGCATTTTTTGTGAACATTCCCACCTGCATGGACACCTGCCAGGGCCAGGAGTGCGCTACAGCTTCCTCTCCATTCACTATGCGTGACACGACAGAAGGAGGAACGGCCGGTTTCCCGCACGTTTCGGGCCAATCTACAAGAAATGTTTGTGTTTGAGTACAGGCAGAATAACGAGCAGAAATCTGCTGCTGACAGATAAACCTCTGTTTTGCACTGATACATGTTTTCCAAAATTATTTTTGCAGACAGACACGGCTGACATTGCCGCTTCAAAAAACACGCCTCCACTACAACTTGCTGGGGAAAGATAATTTCTGTCAAAATGCAAATTAAAATTGTACATTCGTTTTGTTCGCCCAGACAGCAAATTATTTTTTCTGCTCCCTTCTGTAACCTTGCTAATATGGAAACTCTGTCTGAGCTTGGCAGGAAAATGAAATCCTATAAAAACAGCGCTGTCCATCTATCAAACTCTGTTTAAGAAATTGCTTTGTCAGTGGCTGCAGCCACCTGGGGCTCATCCCTGGATGAAGAATGGAAATAAGGTGACAACCAGCAAAGGAAGGGAAGTAAAGCAGCAGGTCACCTCACACTGTGTTCTCAGCATCCAAAATAACCGTGTTTGTTCGTTCATCTAGGAGGTGAGGCACTCGGCGTATGCCCAAACACATTTCTGTTGTACTAAACTGGACCTCATGTTGAGTATAGAAACTTGTAACTGGACATCTGAGATACCAATACTAAGCAAACATTAGTAGAAGGAATGATTAACGCTAATATTAAATCCTATAAATTGATTCCTCTTTTGGAGGTTTTTTTGGTTAGAAAAAAAGCCTGTTCATTCTTACAGTCTGAAGTAATTCTTTCCTAAACTGGACCTAAATTATATGTCACTTTATATAACTTATAAACTACTGTTACAGAAAACGTAAAGGTTATGCTTCACGACATACTGGGTACTTTTCCAGACTAAGAAGTTATTTTTCACTTTCACTTATAGGTTACTTTCCCCCAAGCCACAAGTTACAGTCCTGATCATCCATCCATTTTCTAACACCCTGGTCCCTACTGGGGTTTGGGAGGGGTGCTGGTGCCTATCTCCAGCGAACGGTTCGGGCGAGAGGCAGGGTCACCCTGGACAGGTCGCCAGTCTGTCGCAGGGCAGACAGACTCTGTCACAGAGACAGACAGGACAAACAACCATACACACACACACCTAGGATGAATTTAGAGAGACCAATTAACCTAACAGTCATGTTTTTGGACTGTGGGAGGAAGCCAGAGTACCCGGAGAGAACCCACGCATGAATATGAAACTCCGTGCAGAAAGACCCCGGGCCGGGAATCTAACCCAGGACCTTCTGGGTTCTTGCTGCAAGGCAACAGTGCTACCAACTGCGCCACTGTGAAGCCCAGTACTGATCAGTGTAGCTTTAAGTTTTCCTCTTTAATGTAGTTAATGGCTTTATGCTGACACAGATAGTCTACCTATGGGGATGCCGTCCCAGGGGTTTTGTTCAGCAGGTGGCTCAGTGGGAGCAGGGACACTGGGATCTGTAGTCCAGTAGGCTCTGAAACCTTTAGCCTCAGTAAACATGTCTGCGTGAAAACGGATCAGCAGCCTGTTGCCTTTGCTTTGGATGCTGTTGGGCAGGTTTGTTCCACATAAAGGTCCTAAATGAAACCGAAAATAGTTAGTCTGCAGTAAGTAAAAACATAGAGGCTGTGCAATTGAATTATTAGTGATTACGATAGGGGGAAAAATGACCCTAACTTACCATGTTTTTGATTTAGTGCGCTAGTCAAGCCATTGATGTCAAACAGCATCACATTGTCGTAGCACTTAGATATGATAAAGTCTTTGGCTTCCAGGTCAAAATGAGTGAATGTCAAAGTGATTTTCTTCCCTAAAGGCACAGCAATGTTCCACATGCACTCCATGTTGGCCTTGTAGTTCATCGGCCAGTTCTGGGACTTGATAACACCAGTTTCCTCTTCAGAGGAAAAGCCACATCCTTGGATGTCTAAAAAGCAGAAACAAATAACATGGAGATGGATGGTATGATACATAAAGGAAAGATTAAGTATTTAAACAAGGAATTGAGTACATACACTTATCTACAAGTCTACTGCAGGAAATACATCTTTCAAGCAAACCGAATGAGAACAAAATGTCTCACTCTGCAAAAACAGCTGCAATGCTACAGAAGCTGAGAGGAGTCATGCACAGAAATAGATCTTTATCTGTAATTGAGGGTAAGGTATTTAACAAAACTGCTTTTCTCAAGATAAAGACTGCTACAATCAGTTATCACTTGATCAAAATCAGGAGACAACAGATGCACTGTTGTCTCCTGATTTCTTAGACAGCATAACTAAGCAAATATAATCTGGGAACTGAAAAATCCTACAGTAAACCAATTTCAAAACACATTCCTTAAATAAAAACAACATAAAAAAACATACAATGTTATTTAGTTCCATTTTGTTTAGATAATGATTTCATGACTTGTTTTCCTACTTTTTCACAGTTCTGTTGCTTTTTTTTCACCAACACCATTTCTTTCAGAAGTGGTGATATAAATTCCCTGGTATTGCTGTTTGTATTGTTCAATGCTGAACTTATTGTTTTACATCAGGCATCTTGTTGGGCAGCTAAGGGGGTCTTTAGCAAAACAGAGCCGTTGATGGCAATTATTTCTGATAAAGGTGGAATATAATGATCCTTTAACAATCGCTAATTATTGCATTTATATGCAAATGATATGTATGTTGCTATTTTAAGCTAATGTTTTTAATATAACATTGTCGTAGCATTTATCTTTAGCTGACGTTACTTTAACTTATTTAATGTTTTTGATTTCTGCTCATATGAGCAAGGGTTACCTTGGTAACAGCGTTAGTGTTAGCCTTCTAACTGTTATTTTTCAGTGGAGCTAACATTAGTTTATAAACCCAGTGCTACGGCCGGTGGCGGAATGGACTTAGAACTTTGTCAGGATATCTTGTGGTACTATTGTGACAACAATAAAAATGATGATAAAAAATATTCGATCTTTTTAGGATTTTTAGTAGTCATAGGGCCACAAACACAAATACTGTTCTTGAAAAACATTTTTATTTTAATCTGGCTTCTTCAGGATGCCACTAAATTGCACGCAGTAACTTTAATCATATTTTTAAATTTAATGATATTTGTGGAACAGTGGAGAAAAAAGTAAAAATAACATTTCCAATAATGTCAGTTTTGTTTTTTAATATAAATTCAAATTTATGAAGACAACAATAAATCACAGATTTTTATCATATGAATTTTTATAATTGATCAAAAAGTGCGATAAACCCCAACTTGGTGGACCTTCTAATTCATTTGTTTGTTTATTTAAGCTACCAGGCAGAATCAGTCAGAAAACAGAAATTAATGCTCAGTAGTGTAAAGAATGTGGACTGTGCTTGAGTATTAAAGTCAAGGTAGCTCTCCTGTGTCTGTGTGGATGAGGTGTTCCAGAGCAACATACAGTTCTACCTCTCTGCAATAAGTGGGGCTTTCTATCCTTTTAGGATGATAATCATTATGATAAAAGATTAAAAGGTTTTATCTGGCTCTTGATTCCTTTTCTGTATTTTGACCCATGTTTCCACAGAGCTCAGACAGCTGCAGCAGCCGAGTATCTGGCACAGTGATGTGTTTATGACTGGTTAACGAGACATTGAGGTGCTTCAACAACTTCCTCCCTGAGCTGTGAAGGTGTTTCTGCCATGCTACCTGCGATATCTTCAGGATACACTGCCTCAAACTCTGCAGAGAATCCTCGATCCGTGAGGCGACTGTCCGACTGGAAGTTGACAGAGATTGAGTTACTGGCGCTGACCACCAGTGGGGGCAGGATGTAGCCGCAGTGTGTACCTGAGAATGAAGCAAAGGAGCAGGGATAAAACAGGTTCATGTGGTGGATCGAAGGTCCTTTGAGCAGATAAGATTTGGAACTGTAAACAGGATAAGTGAACAGTGTGTAGATAACAGATGATCTGGGTGCAGAATCTCCGCTGATTAAGATAATGCACTTTATTGCACGTATTGTGCTGCGTGTGCATGTTGTTGATGGAGTATGCACTATATTTTGTGCATGACTGAAATTCTAACCTATTCAAACTTTTTATATTGAACAATGAAACAATAGACTTGATTCTATATTATGTAGAATTAAAAAATAATTTAAAGAGAACCTGTCTGACAACATGAAGTAGAAAAAAAATATATCAAAAAACATCATATCATGCATAAACCAAAGGAGGTTAAAGAATAAGCAAGAAAAAGGCAGCAGCTGCATTTCCACTGACCATATAATTGTGCAAGCTTGTTGGTCAGATGAGATTGTTGTAAATATGCTATATAAATAATCTTTGAAGTAAAAGTATTTATTTTTTTGTCATTTGAAAACTTTATTTTGTATTTACTCATCAGATGATGATCCAAAAATGACAATAGAGCAAAAACAGAAAAAATCTGTAAGGTGGCATGGGCTTCTCCACAGCACATGCACGGCTTTGCCGTCTGGACAGAAAAATGTTAACTACCATCCAGCTGGCTCACCCAACAGCATTCAAACCCTTTGAGCCCGTCATTACAAAAACACAGGAATCTCTTATTTCTATCTGTACTCTCAGCTCTAAAAAATCCGGATATCCAAAAGAGGAAGACTTGCAAGAAAACTTGAGGTAGGTTTTTTTTGTGTGTGCAGATCAGGAAACAGGTCTGCAACAAGAAACATAGCTAGTAAACATAGCTTTTCTGAAGCTACAGAAGCCTTTAACAACACCATTATCAAGCTAAAGATCAAACATACTGCCTGGTCAAAAAAGAGTTGGCATTTGAATTTAACTGAGCAAAGATATATGAGCTTCCTATTGGATCGTTACTGCATGGACAACTGTCTTCCAGCTGGCAACAAGTTATTTAACTGCAATTTATACAATAAGTAGCTCTGCATTAATTGCAACACTGGATGGTAATAAATCTGATAACATTGCAGAAGCTTATCGAAACAATGTTACAGTGTGTAATGATCAAATAGGCAGTCCAACAAAATATTAGTGTGTGATAGGTTTTTTGTTGTTGTATGCCTAACATTGACAGCCTGAAATAAAAATATGCACGTAATTGTGGTTTTTGCAAGAATGGTGCCTTGAGCGAGCCCCTCCTTTTGACAAACACCAACCAATTAAAATGGTTTTTTTTTGTTTTTGTTTTTTGCAGCAGGAAGCAGGTAATGTAGTCTCCCTTTCGCAACAGCAACTAAGGGAAATTGACAGATAAGATATGTTTTATTTCTTGGGTTCCCCACTCCTTTGTGATGCCGCCCTGGGCAACTGCCTATACACCCTACGTCAAAAACCGCCTCTCTATGCGCATTTTCAGAAAATGTTTTATTGTCTCAAACCAAACATGTCTGAAAATTGTTAGTTTTCCAGGCTTTTATACTCAAGAAGGTTAAAAGCAAGCCATTTTATAGAAATATTGCTCTCCATTAATTTCCTTTGAGACTTGTAAAATGAGGTGACGGCCAGCCAAGTGACTGGTACAATTTGTGCATGTAAAATTTTGAGTTTGTACAAGCTGACTAGCGACGCAACACAACAAAGTTGAAAATTTTCAAACTATAGTTGCTCTCTGCTGTGGCAGAAAACTTTCACTTTTTGTTGTTGTTTGTTGCTCCCCGTGTGTCGAGTTCATCACGCACCGCTGTGAGAGAGGCTTCTACCGTAGGTCAAAATAGGTAGTTTGACAAATCTGAATTTAAATTTTCAGATTAACATTGACACCCCTAATTTAAACATAAAATATAACAATTTCCAAACTGTGAAGACAAAAGAAGAATGAGATAAATCACTACCTCAATGTAAAACAACATGTGTTTTTATTTCTTTCATTTGGAGTTTTGCAGAAACAGGTGTTGTTTTGTTTTATTTTCGCTTCGACACATAAGCACATGCTCCCTCGGCTAAAAAAACACTCATCGCCTAACTCAGAGAAATGCACAGTGAGAGTGTGCCTGGGCCTCGGTGCTTCAGTCCTCCAGTACTCAGCAAGAGATAAAGCTGTATCAGCCTCACTGCAGCCAATGAAGTGAATAATGAGAGGTAATTTATAACGGTGCGGCTCTTTGCAAGGAAGATCTTAATCAACAGTTTTACAGCAGGAAAAGCAGCAATTTAGCAATATAGTGGTAACAGAAAGGTTGGAAGAAGATGTGCCAGACACACACTTAGGGTGTATATTAACAGATGCACATCAGCGTCTTTCATGTGACAGGAGTCTAACGTCTGCCAGCAAACTAATAGGTAGGTGCAAAATGTTCTTTAAAAGTTCACCCTGCAAAAACACAAAATGTTGCCAAGTATTTTTCTTCTAGTTTCTAATGCAAATATCTTAGTACACTTGAAGCACAACAAAACTAACTTACAAGTAACTTTTTCAGCAAAATATATATAGGAGCGTATTTTAAGTCAATAATTCCTTAGTATTCACGAATATGTACACGAATATGTATAGGTGACATTGTTTCACAGTGTGAAACAATGTGACCTATTGCCAAAATTAATAAATAATAACATGGGTAAAATGTCTCGTTCCACTGGATTTTCTTGTCTTGTTCTGCAAAAACACAAAATCTTACCAAGCATACCAAGGGGAGAGAAAATGGTACAGTGGGCGAGGGAAAGTACACAAGAGACTAGGGAATTAATCCAACACTATAGAATAACTAGACCTAAGAAACATAATTAAACTAGAGTATCAAGGAATAGCTAGAAACAAGAAATAAGCATAACTAGAAACACTTAGTAGGACTGAACTAAAAAATAAACCAGTCTGAACTATTCAAAGAAAGAGACTAAGGAGCACAGAATAATAAAAAGACCAAACAACCCAACAATCCTAACACTCACCCAGGATGCTGTAGTTGTCTGAGATGATCAGCTTGTCGTCTTTGCACTGTCCGGTCTCCCCAGTGATCGCGAAGTCGGTGATCTGCAGTTTAACCAGGAACCCTTTGGACACTGATATCTTCCAGGAGTTATTGGAATGAGCCGGGTATGAATTTGGGAAACCTGCAGACTGGATAACTCCTTTCCGTCCTTCAATGATTACTGGCCCTCCACTGCCTGCAGTGCACACACACAACACATGAACCTCGTTAAGTACGATGTTGTTTTTTTCACTTTAATTTCTATTAATTAGGATTTTTTCTTTTCTTTGGTTCACAGCTGAGGAGGACTGGCTTGCTTCGATACAGCTGCAGCATGAAGTGACTCCCTGTACTGTACTTTAATTGGCCCCTGGAGAAAACCGATCTGTCTGCCAACAGTAAGATGTGGAAACGAACAGATAGAGCTCAGGAGTGATCTCCGTTCCACCATCATTATGTGGTCGCTACGACATGATTCAAGCTGGGTTTTACTTGGAAAGGAAGCAACGCAGTCACGTATGGTGCAGCAACACATTATCTAGTTGGGAAACAGAGCAGATTATGATTAATCATATTAATCATGATAATAATAGTAGCAGTAGAAGCCATTACCACTTGGTGTGGTCAGAATTAGTTCTTGCTTCTTTCCCCCATAAATAAGAATCCAGTTTTAATGCCTCTTTGATCAGCTTTACTATTTTTCTGAATTAAGTTATTGATGAAGCAATTGCTTCCTTTAACCTTAAATATACTTGTTAGTTTTTTTCTCATGGTAAGTCCTCTTGGCTCAGTGTATATTTGTGTTTTTTTACTTTCTGAAATCATATTGTTGCCATTACCTGCATTGGTAGGTTGATCCTCTGTTTCTCAGAAAAATTACTCCTGGTTCAGTGTTTTTCCTGTTTCACTGAGTTTCTATTCTGGGAAAAAGCACCTCTGGAACTATTGCTTTAGCTTCCTATGTAAGGTATTCCTTCTTCAATGCCTTTGTGTTTGGCAGTGTTTCTTTAATGGAAGAAACCATTGATTTAGCTATTTTTGCCATTATTCATACATGCACTTTGTTTTTTCCTGCTTAACTGTGTGTCTACTCTCAGCAACTATTGCTTTGAGCAGATTTTGGCAACTTTTTCAGTCTTTTCCCATAGAAAGTATTCCCTTTTCAGGTCCTCTATGTTTGGCAGTGTTTTTTTAATGGAAGAAAATCTTTGAGCTATTTTTGCCATTATCCATGTAAACACACTGTTTTCTTTCCTATTGAAAGTACTCTTGGTGCAGTGTTTTTTCTGTTTAGCTGTGTCTCCATTCTGGGTAAAATCCCTGAACTATTCCTGTTATCAACTTTCGGCAATTTTTTGTCTTTTGCCATAGAAAGTATTTCTTTTTTCAGTTCCTCTATGTTCAGCAGTGCAGCAGTGTTTCTTTTGTGGAAGAAAGTCTTTGATGGAGTTATTTTTGTCCTAATTCATACATGCTCTTTGTTTTCTTTCCTATAGAAAGTACTCTTGGCGCAGTGTTTTTTCTGTTTAGCTGTGTCTCCATTCTGGGTACAATCCCTGAACTATTGCTGCTATCAACTTTTTTATGGGGTTTTTTGTATCTTGCTGTTGAAAATATTTCTTTTTTATGTTTGGCAGTGTTTCTATTTTGAGCTATTTTGTTATGTGTTGTACACATTGTTTTACTCATAGCTTAGAGGTTCTATGTGATTTCTCAAATGCTTACATTTTTATGAAATTTTGCAAATAGGATATTAAAATGAATTGAGTTTAACTTTTTTACTTTATGTTTATTCAACTCAGCTCATTCAGAAAAGTACTTATTTTTTTCTTCCCCAAAAGAAACACCTCCAAACATTGAAGCAGGACTACCTTCTACTGGAAAAGCCAAAAAAGTTGCTGAAAAAAAAAAACAAGGTGCCTACAAAGTTAACGCAAATATTGTGATACAACTAAAAATAAAAAAAAGCACAAACAAAACATAAGCACGTACGTAGGAGTACTTTCCATGGGAATAGAAACAGTTATTTGTCTATAAAGTGCATGTAAAATTCACATTAAGAAACCAAACGTCAAACTATCTCGAGCTATTAAAGCTTTTAGATCACTGGATTCATATTCTGCCTTCTGTAATTATTCCTGCTTCAAGCATAAAAAGCGATGCATGATTCTCAGCTGTTATTCTAAGATAGTCTCAGCCGGTTTAACTTCGAAACCTCATCATCTTTTATGAAGCGTGCCGCAGCATCTGTTAAGAGTAAAACTATTTCTAGCAACAACAAAAAAAAATGCACCACTGAGAAACGGCACATCAGAAACGTATCAGAAGAGAGAATGTCAAAAAGAGAAAATGGAAATATAAAAGTTAGACTGACAGTGACATCTGCAAAGAGAAACCTTGTCAATGCAACTCAGAGTTATGCAGATCCCAGCCATCCCAGCTCTGTGCAGGTTTCCCCTGCTTCTCCTGTCATTTAAAATGTAATAAGTCTTCAAATTTCCTTCACCAAAAAGATGAAAACTAAAGTTTTTACTTCATACTAGACCTGCAGGGATGAAAAAAGCTCCTCTTCCTGCTCATTAGCTAGTTGCCAAACTTTAGAGATTCCAGACCAGAAAACTACCAGAAACCCATGACACTGACTACCGATGGAGATTTTCTCTAATTCACACACAGATCTGCAGATAAATTCATCATTTGATAATAAGCAGTGCTGGAGAAAATTAAACCCCTTTAGCTCATATTTGATGATCATAATCGACTACAGCTGGTTATCTCTCTTTGCCGGGTCAAAAATGTTTTACCTTATATTCTTATAACAGCACAATTTAAGCAATAATTAGACCAGAGATCTCAGTGAAAATCTAATGAGGATTGTAGATTTATACCAGTTGGGAAAATCTTTTCACCACATAATCACAAATTATTCAAACCACTTTGAATAATTCACAAAGTTATGGTAGAAAATCAGGATTCTCCCTCTCAGATGAAATGAACCTGCTGGAGAAGCGAACCAGAAACCACCAAAAGTTCAAGAGACTCCCAGAAGCTTGATGGTAGCAGCATTAACCTGTGGGACTGTGCCACTGCCAGTGATGCTAACGCATTGCAGATCATGGATTAAATAACAAAAAAATTAGCAGTAAATCAAAATATTTTAACCTCACCTAAAACTGACATCTTGATGGTTTGAGTGGTTAAATATTATCGGAGGAATCAGCTTTTACTGGCCAAGTTTGTTCCCACAAACAAGAAATTTGACTTTAGTTTCACACACTCACAGCATAAAGACGTTAAATATTAATATAACTATATAACTGTAGGTATAATTTTGATCCAGTTTGTAAGAAAATCCACATTGACTTTAAAGCTCGAACCTAATTCTTGATTTTAAATTTCATTTGAACTTTCCTGTAATGAGTTTACATCTATATTCAGCCGTGAGTCGACAGGACTCCAATGAGACAACGTTTTTATCAAAAACAGGAGGAACGGGAATGAAAGGTGTGACCCAGATTTGAAGAGAAAACTCACCGGACGTTGTGGGAGGTGGAGCAGTTTTTGTGGTGGACGGAGCCTTGGTTGTGGTGGGAGTGATAACTGGCGGACGACTGGACTTTGTGTACGTTGCCTGGAATCCCTTAGAAGTCAAGCTGTTGTCAGATTTAAAGCGGACAACCATTGTGTTGTGACTGGACTCCACTAGCTTCGGCACAGACCCACCACAAAATTTACCTGAGGGTAAAACTTTGTGTTAAATTCACAGAAATGTATAATTTCATTGGGTTTAAAGTTGACTCTCAGTTCTACCACATTAAACTTTAAAAACAGTTTTGAATGAATAAGATTGGTGTATTCTACAGGTATTTTATCATCGCTGTTCCTGTTTCTTCCAAGGGATGAACTGATCCACTTTTTTCGCTTTCGATACCAATAACAATATCTAAGGTTTAATTTACTTTCCCTTTGAGATCAATAAAGTATTTTTTAATTTTAATTGAATTTTTAGTATCAGCTAATAACCACTGGATACAGAAAAACGGCACTGAATTGACTCAAAACATTTATTTTTTTAAACAGACATAAATGTTCTGAATTTGATAACTGCACCAAAGCAACACACTAAAATACACCACTAGCTTCACAAGCTTGGTCAAACATGTAAAAACAACCTTAATTTGTTCATGCAGTGCAGTTTGGAGTGTAACAGCCAATGTAAAATAAATATTAAAGAAACTGATAAATACGTAGGTTGACTATCTTGGTCAAACATGTAAAACAAACCGCAACAAACCTTTCAAATGGTTCAGAAAGTCCAATTAGGAATTTTAAATACAATGTAAAATAAATAATAACGCATGATGTCACTCAGACCACAAAGCATAGAATTAGACTGAATAGATCTGCCCTTATAGATAGGGCTCATCGTCACTGATCTAGAATTTTTTTCAATATCCGAACCGATACGGATATTAATATCAGATCAGTGCCTCTCTATTTGCTCACTGACTTACCAACCAAAGCAGATCCGGCCTTGTGGCCATCATAAATCTGAACAAAGTCTCCACAGACATCTGGGACGAGGTCAAAGGTGGTAAACGTCAGTAGGACCCTCTCGCCCTCAGGCACTGTAATTCTCCACTGATCCAAACAAAAAAACAAGCAAACACACATATTCATCGATAATAATAAGCTGGGAAATAAAAGTGTGAGCTGAAACTGCAGAGTTAAAAATGGGTTTAAAAATTCTGCTAGATGATTAATTTAGAAAATGGATATGGGCATCATGTTCTTTTTTGATGGCATGGCAACAACATGAGCAGCGTTTTCGACATACTGTAGCTCATACATAATTCCTTTAGAGATTCCACGTCTGCTCGGACAGACGGTGATCCGTCAAGCTGCTGCAACGCCGCACGACTTGGATCCCGACTGGCTCTGATTTACTTTAATTAGATTCACACATTCATTCTAAAAGAACTAGACATACGGACGTTTGAGGATGTGGAGCATGCTCTCATGATAAGGGTGTATTTATTTAATTTGCAGGACCTTTATATCGTTTAGCTGACCTACTGATTGAAAAACTCTGGATTTAAAGGGGACCTATTAAGCATTTTGCACGTCTATGAACTTCCATTTGAGTCTCAACTGCTTCTAAAAAGAGAGCTTGAAAAAAAATCAATCCAGCTGATTTTTGGTAACAAGTTAATGTTTTTGTGGTGTCTGGAAAATGAGCCGTTACAAAACCTCAGGAATGTAACATCATAAATTAGCAGACACTGCCCATTATTCGCTACACCTAGCAACCCAAGCAGAGCTCCAGTAGTCTGGTCAGCTGGTTCTACCTCTGTATGCACTGTGCAATGGCTGCTGGAAAGGACAAGTGTTTTGTTGTTGGCTTACTATTCAGAAACCACTTGCTGCGTTCTTGTTGGTTCTGCTGGAGGCTCTGCTTCTGCTTTACAAAGATGCACGGTTGTATAATTGCACCTCTGTTTGTAGCCATTTTAATGTGCAAGTGTAAACGTTGAGTTGGGGGGCGTGACCAACAGCAACTTATTTGGTTTTAAAGTGAGAAGACATCCTACAGCAGCTCAGTCTGACGGGTTTAAAATATCATGATCTAAGAAGGATTGTGTGCAGAAAAAAAATGCAATGTACATGTTTTGTAAACCCCATAGACCAACCCTTCCCTGTTCAAGAAAACCTAATAGGTCAACTTTAAATATTTGTTGTTTTTCAGTGTCACATTACATACATACTATAAATGTACATCATCAAATGACGTCCTGGAGAGCTTCATAAAAAAGCATGTTTGTGTCCAGAGAGAGCCGTGGCTGTGCGCTTAGTGTGTTTGTACCTGGTACAGCGCTCCGTTTGGATAGTTTTGTCCCGGGAAGCCCGGAGTCATCAGATTCCCCTGATCACCTTGGAGGAAACCGCCGGCTCCGGCTATTTCTGGCAACAGGAATGAAGGACGCTTGAGCTGCGCTGACAACTCAAGGACACCCTCAGTACGAACTCCTAATGCAGTTCCCCACCCTTTTACTCATTTGGCCGTAATGACCCCAGTTTTCACCCCACACTTTGTCACACAGCAGCCTCCAGACCGTTAGAGCCTCTGGTGAAGGTGCGCTAAAGACCTTAAAATAGATTAATCTTTTATTGCAGCAATATAATCCCACAAGAAAAAAATGTATAATGCCAGTACATTAATTGGTTAGGGAAAAGATTTTATATTAGGAAATGATAGCACTCTACTAAATTAGCAGTGAGACCATTCCTATTAGGTAACGGTATAAAAGTATTTTTGTGAGCCAAGTAACTTTTTATTAAGACTTCTTGTTTTCCTGGGGAAAATGACATGACAGAGGCCATTTTCTGTAAGCCACTCATCTAAATTGGAAAGACAATAGAGCATGCAGTCAAGTTACTGAAATTGATTAAAATGGAGATTTGTCACCTTTAAAATTGCCTATGTGGAATATTCCAGCAAAAGACAAAGACTAATCTAAATAAATATCAATCATTGCACACAATTCAGAAAGAGTCAAAATGTAGAGAATATTATTCCAGGAACTTTGACCACACAGTGTTTTTTTATGCAATGGACCCATACCTATTTTTTATTTTTTTTGTGGAATGTAATTCCAAAATTTTGGAATGGTCAGATATTTACTGACCATATCTAAAATATTCAAAAGAAAATGTGGATAGGCGACTGAAATACTTAGCTGCAATGCTACTTGACAAGCTAATGGCTAGCAATGCCATTAGTTTTCCTTGCCGCTGATTGCCTGAATCCCCAAGAGCAGAAATAAGGAAGACTGCAGATGTTAGCTTCTGGAGTATCCCAAGGTGCTTTCCACTGTGTTCATTAACACGTATTAAAGTATTTTTGGTGTTTAAACTGAATAAAATATGCAGTTACAAGCATTTTTAGTAGAGGTTTTAAGTACTAGCGTATTTTAGCAATCCATAAAGATCTTCACTGGGTTATAGATTAGTACTGTAATGCACAGCTTCCCATCTAATGGTTTGTTTCCTCTACAGCTCCAGCTATGTATAGCACAGTCTTCTCTGCAGGCACACTCTTTCTATAATATGCAGTCTCTAGCTTTGAGGGTGTATAAGCACGGTTAGATAGCCATACTTTTACATTTTGGTCTCTTTCAGTGAAAAGCTGTTATGGAAACGTGCTACAAGCATAAATTGAGGCCTTGAGATCTAATGTGTTATCAGATGCTACATTAGGCAGATGTTTTTTGATCATAATAAGTCAGAAAAGAAGGTCCCTACTCACCTAAACTCACCCATCTACAGTTATAGCAACAAAATGTTTCAAACAATGAGAGCTGCGTCAAACAAGGGTAGATGAAACAAGGTTTATTTAGCGTCCATGTCAGAAACAGGGAAAGAAAAATACGTACATCTAAAGCTTATTAGAAAATTGCAGTAAGGCGTGGCATTTGGACTTGCCACAAAAATTACATGATAATTATATGTAACCTAGTTGGTTTGGAAGCATAATGAGAAAATATCTTTTCTGTCCTACCGTCATAATAAATGCCACTGACCTAAACTAGAAACACATGCTTTTGTCAGATGAGATAAATATTTAGCGTTTGGCAACAGACACTCCAGATGTGCCTGGTGAAAACAAAGAGTGAAAATATGGAAGAGCATTTCACTGTAAAGTATGGTGGAGGATATGTCATGCTGTGGACCTCTTTTTAAACATTTTTAATAAATATCTGGTGGATTTAATGAGAAATTTGATATAATAAAAGAAATGGTTCACCAAATGCAAAATCAACCTTTTTCTATGACCATCACTCAGATATAACTCCACCATCTTCACGTGTGAGTTTTTTTTTTATATTGACCAAATAAATACAGCGGCAATAAAACTTGACTTACCCGACGCAAACTCTGGAGTCACAGCTTTGTAGTGAGCTTTAAATCCTTGGTCTGTTTTCCTATCATTAGTGTCAAAGAAGACAGTCAGGTGGTTTGAAAGAGTCACCAAAGGCTTGGGTTTGGTGTAGCCACAGTATTTACCTGCAGAAAAGACACAACACATTCAGCAGATGGAGAAAGTGTGTGTCTTTTTATTTGAACTTCTCAATATAGTTTTTACATTGATTTATAACAGATACGGTTCAACTTATCATTTATCACAGAAATGATTAATAATATTTGAGATGTTTGGTGACCTTATGATTTCAGTCATTAGAAATTGTTCTTCAATATTATGTGATTGCTATGTGATGCCGTTTTTAAATTAAATTAACAGCAATATTTTGTGTTATTTAGGTTTTTCAAAGTTATGTGTTTACCACGTAATTCATTAATTTATAAATGTCACTGTTTCAAGCTAAATATTTAATTAGCAAGCTAAATATTTAGGTGACAAACTAAACATTTAGATCGCAAGCTAAACAATTAGCTTCAAACTTACTATTTAGTTTGTAAGCTAATATTTTGTTTGAACCTAAACAATTAGCTGAGGCTACTTAGTTTGCTAAAAATATTTTTGTTTTAAATAAATACTTAGCAAGGGAGCTAATATTTTAAGTTACAGTTTTAGTTTGTGAGCTAAATTAGAAAATAAATATTTAGCTAAAAGCTTCTTTGCCATATTTCAAACTAAATGTTCAGCTAGGAAGCTAACAATTAGTTTAAAGCTAAATATTTAGTTGAGGCTATCTATTTAGCTTGCTAGCTAAATATTTAACTCCAAACTACAGAGTTAGTAATCAACCCATTTGAGGCTAAATATTTAGCTTGCTAACTAAACATTTAGTCTCAAAATAAATATTCAGTTTGAAAGCTAATATTTAGATTGAAGTTACATTTCTGAGCTAAATGTTCAGTTTACAAACTAAATATTTAATTCCAATGTAATCATTTAGTTTGAAGCTAGATATGCAATTTGTGAACTGTATATTTAGCTATGTAGAGCCTTTATCCTTGCTTTTAATAGACTGGATTAACAATAAGAATGTAAGCTCCAATTTATTTAAAAAAGAATTTCCTTGTAACCCTATGATATATATTTACCGATGCTTCCCAGTGTGTCTTGCAGTGTGACCAAATCTCCTGTGCAGAGCTGAGTCTCCTCCAAAGCAAACTCCTCAAACCACAGATGAATCACCTGCAGCATAAACAAGCAAAGTGTTTCCTCCCCCTTATTTCTCTGCATCTGATAAACCTGTTTACTGACAGAACGCGCCAGAATGAGCAGGCAGTGGGAAATGTGAGGAAGAAAATATGCCTCTGAGAGTAACATTTATGTTTAACAGTGAAAATATAGAGAAATACAGAGACACAGGGACGAGCCACCACAGTGAACGGGAAGCAGTGATGGTGAAGAGCGGGGAATGAAGGATTTTATTTTGTCCAGCGGGTCTGCAGAGGATTGCTGCGGAATATGAACCGGACCAGGCAGCCATCTGTTGATGATGCTGTCATTGCATTTGGACCAGCTGTCCTCTGCTGCTTGGCTCCACACTACACAGTTTTCATAACACCAAGTTATGAAAACATTGTTGATCAGAAACCAGACACATGGAAGTCTGGTTAAACAGAGATTACAGCCAGTCTGAAGTTTGAACAAGTTTTTATCATTTCGAGTTTGAACGATTTGTTTAAGCCATGCAGGGATTTTACAGCACAGAACTGCAATGATTGCTAAAATCAAGAAACGTTAACAAATTTTGTTGGATGACAAACTGTCCCAGAAGTTGTTGCGATAATAATAATAACAATAATGTTATTGTTTTGAGACCATTTTCAAGTAAAATAATGGTACCGCAATGCGAGGACACATTCTGAAATATCAATCAAATTTAAATTCTAATGAACATTTAACAGTGGAACTGGAAGACATTTCAAATATCCAAAACAACAGAAACATTAAATAAATTGTATTATGAAGTCTCTGTAAAGACAATTATCCTTCAAGAAAAGGCTTCATTGAGACCAAAGCCTGAAGACTTTTGTCATCCAGTTTTGGTAGAAAGAGAAAGAGAAAAGAAAAAAGCGATAAATCATAGAAATTATTGAGCTTGTTTTCATTTATCATTAATTGACTTATTGCTTACTGCGTTAGGTCTAGAAATTAGTATACAAAGTGCAGATTTTTTGTATTTAACAGAGGGTCAAAATTATACATACAGCCACTCATAATGAGAAGAAAGGATGGATGACTGAAGGCTTTTACTGTAACTCCATGTCATATTTTCTTTGGCTGTAACAGTTTTTCTTTTGGATTTTCTTGGACGAGTGGCTCTGACCTTATCAGGGTCCACAGTGATGCTCCATGTGCAGCTTACGCCGTTGTCGTAGCTGCTGGGGTAGTTCCAGCTGGTGAAGGTGCCCGACTCACCAGTCATCTCCTGCGGACCTCCACACCCTGAATGTGGCCATGGACATCAAAGACAGATGTTGAATTTTGGCAGTGCAGAGAGCAGCTTTAGGAAGTAATATGGCTCCAGCTTCATTGATTTGTAAGCTTTAGAATATTCATTATGTTACATTAAGAGGATTATTTTTACTCTAAACTACAAACATGTTTATTGATTTCCGTAGTTGAAATATTAGCAGCCATGTTAAAAATAGAATGCAGATTTTCTGCACAAATAACTTTGCAGCTGAGGAAAAATTATGTTACAAATGGATAAAATGTATTCCATTGTACTAAGATTAACTAAAGAAAAAGTGAGATTCCCCAGGTGATAATAAACTGTGATCTACTTCTGTCATGGAGTCTGGATGACATCTGTGTTTAGCAATAACTACACTGGGAGGTGGCTTGTTGCTGTAAGATTGCCCATGGCTTTTGTCACATAAAAATAAGTACCTAATTAATTTGTCTGTTTTATTTGGACATTAGTCTACATCCAAAAAGTTTGTAACAAACTGATTCAACAAATTACAGTGCCTAGTACCAGGTAAACCTGTGACCAGTGGTGATAATATGCTAATGTGCTAATTTTTCATTTAGCACATTTACCTTACCCTGAAAACATTGTCCAAATAAATGCTAAAGCATTCACTTACCTGGCTGTTTCTTAAACTTTCAGTTGAGGAAATATCAACATTTGTATTGAAGTTTTGGTTATCGGCTCTTAAGAAGTTAGACGCTTATATTCATGCTCTTATTTTGAAGTAGATTAAGAATGTCTACGCAACAGTTCCGTTTCCTCTCATGTTCTTCACCCCTGATGTGGTGAAACAAATGACACTTTGGCTATGTTCACACTGCAGCCAGAAATGGCCCAAATACTTTTTTTTTTTTTTTTTTTTTTTTTGCCTTAATACGACCTTTATCTGATCTTTTTATGACAGTCTGAACAACACAAATGTTTTAATGCGACCCAGGCTACTTGGATATATGGTCCTAAATCCGATACGAATCTGATCTTTTCAAACGGGACTCCGGTCTGTATGGCCTGGTCGCGTTCATCCGAACTGAACGTCATTGATACGCGACAAACGTCACTATTCTGCGCCCTGATATGCGCAAGCACCATGGCGGACGATAACGAGGATTAAGGTGTTAATATGATGCTCCGGTCGGACAACAACTTCAAAATCGTAAGATATGCTCCACCATTTGCATCCACGTTTACTTCTGCAAACACTGCGCACTACTTTTTTATGACGGTTGGGAAAACACTGAGCGTGCTCTATAATATGTGACGTTGTTTATTGCGCCATCTATTGCGCATGCGGTACATTTTTAGTTTGTTTGCAGTTCACACAGGAAATCGCATACAAGTCGCATATATTTGGAAGTGTGAATAAAAAAAAAAAAATAAATGAAAAATCTGATTTCACAAAAAAAAAAAAAAAAAAAAAAAATCAGAATTGAGCAACTGGGCAAACAGAACCACTATTGTTCTGACCCAAAACTTATGCACTTTCTAGTCCTGTTGTGATGTTCTGCTATGAGAAGCAGACGTGTTCAAGTGGGTTGATTCTTTCAATTCTTTACTTTGGTTTTGTCTTATCTAACTTTTCCCTTCAAATTACAGTTAAGTATAAGAACTCTAAATTAAAGCATGAAGGCCTTTCTTAAACTCACAAGAGCAGGAAAATTTGGCTAGCATTTAAACCTTTACATCACATTTAAATATTAATGAGTCATAATGTTTTTATTCAGAAATGAATCAATCTTTTAGAACTTATTTGGACAAATATGTTCATATAATGTTTTCTCTTTGTTCCTTTTTCTGCATTTGATTCAAGTGTAGATTAATGCATTCTGCTTTTGTTTTAAGCTATCATTTTCATTGCTTTGTTGCAGTATTACCTACAAATTAGTTTTAAACTTTTGCATAGAAATGCATGTTTTACTTGGCTTTTGCCTCCCAAGCAGTAAAGTATATTAGCCGTTTTACTGCAGCTGCTAATGTAACACTGAGCTCCCTGGTTGTGATAATATTGCTTTTCTTGCAATCAGCAGAATTTGTCTAATTGTCCCAAAGTCAAATCATCATGTTCTTGGCTTTTTCAGTTCTGAATGCTTCACCACAACTTTTTGTTCCTTCTCTACTGTCTTGCATCTAAATGAGCATATTTTCAGATGATAAAATACTCACCTTGTGATTGAGCAGGGGGATCAGACTTTTCTGTAAAGTAGAGGGTAATGAGGCCGATGCAAACACACGTCATTGTTATGAAGAGAAACATCAACATTTTCTCCAGGTTGCTCAGTGCCCTGGACTGACGTTTCCCCGTCTCCACATCCATTTTCCTCACAGTGACGGAGATGCACCAGACTGAGCCTTCTTCACAAATTCACCGGCTTAACAACAATCCAAGGAGAAACATACCTGAACTTTGACCACAGCCGTGAACCTTGAGCCTGCTCAGATGGGGTATTAGAGCCTCTCAGCTGGGGAGTGTACAGATTGGGATCAAGCCATAAATCAAACAGTATCAGAAGTGAAGTGTAATAAGTGTTGATGGCCTAAGTGGTCCAATCAGTGGATTATTTCAACACCTTCAAGAGAGCTGGCTGACGGAACAGATTAGAGTCAACACTTTCACCTACATAACATTGAGCTACTGTTTACAGCCGATGCATCAAATTCTCAGTTATTTGAAGAAAATACAATAAATTGCACATCCATTTTTTACTGTTGTGGAAACAATTAAAACAGTAGTTGATCAAAGAACATTTGTCTAAAAGAGTCCAATTAAATGGTCATTTAAAGCGTTTCTGAAGCTAAATTTGAAACTTTTGACTATCAACCAGGAAAATGTGAAACAATTATACTGTTTTCTGACCAATTTCTCTTTTACAGCGTTCACATCAACAGGGCTAACATCCCTACAATTATATGTGCAATATTTACAATAATTTTCTCAAGCAGATTTTATTAGTACAGCACTATTCATACAAGATCTAAGTAATTTTGAGACAGAAATCAAACAAAAGAAAGATTAATACTGAATACAAGCATGAAATAAAACCAAGTAGTTTAAACCTCTATGGCATGACTTTTTATTTTTGTGGGGAAGAAATATTTTCCTGCATTCTTTGGGAGCTTGGTGATCCCTAATTACATGTCAATCATAAAATCGGACTCTGACACCTCCTGGAACCAGATTTGGGTTTGTTGCCTCAGGGTAACATTGGTCTAGAACACCAAGATTGTCTACACTGATTATGAGAAATGAAATACAAATCAAACAAAAACTATATTCATAAAAGAACTATTTTTTGGACAAAAATATGTCAAAAATCATGCCCCCCAAAAAATAAAATAAAGGAGCAATGTGAGGTACAGCTATGTGGTTTGTTGCCTGAGGGCAACGCCATGCCATAGAGGGTTAAAACAGAAATTATTGTAACATCATTATTATCAATGGAAGGGACCAAAATAAGACATTTCTCAGCAGGATCTATAACTCTCAGCTCCCTGTTCTTCACTTCTTTGTATCTTCACTATGTGTGCAGTCTCATTGTTCCAACCCTTTAGTGGGTAAAAAGAGGACTTGCCACAGGTGTCCAAAGGCATAGCTGTACATGCCTTTGGATTTTTAAAAGTATCACTTCCATGATTTCTATTTCCATGACCACCATTTGCATAGTCTAGCAGCACAGAATGAATAGAGTTGAATATGTCTTTATTGTAATGTGGACTCCCTTGAGTATCCTCCATTTCAGAGATTTCACAGAGACGCACAGGCTTTAGTTTGACAAAAGTGCAGGGGTGAGAGCAGAGACCTTCATACTTAATTGATTGTCCATTCAAAAACACTTGACTGTTTTTTTCCCATAATAATAATTGGACTCTCTTCTGCTGAGAAAGGATCTGAAGCAGCAATCTGTCTCTAATTAATGCATTTTCTCCGTGATTTGGACTACATTGTTGAAGTTCTGAAAAGAGCACTGATGTGACAAAAGCTGCTTATCAAGCAGCTGAAGTCAGTGAAAAAGATGATTCTTTGAACAGAAAGATATCTCCAGAACTCATTATTACAGGGATTAAATGTTGATAGGCTACATTCGTGTGCTTCTGTCTGTCTTGGTTCCCTTTCCTTTCTGTTTCTCCTCTATCGTGTTTGTTTTGGATCTTCTTGCTTCACCTAGGACGGTACATGGTACAGGTTCATCTGTTCAGCATAATGAAGCTATGAAGTCATCAAACTGTGAAGGTGACCCTTTTCTGTGCACAAACTGTTCTGGATGCTTTTTTTCACAACTGCACACACATGGCGTGTTAGAAAGGTTAAATATTCGGATCTTAGTTAAAAGTCAATATTGATTTGCAATATGGATTTACATCTGAGGATGGAGGCAGAGCAAGCCAACTAAAACTATGTTAGCACGTTGGAGGGGAGACAAAGGGGTTTGCAGCAGCAAACTGGAAGTGTTTGATACGTGTACACAGTCGCACAGGCCAAGACTGCACCGCAAACAAATGTAGGCCACATAATCCTGTGGGAACAGTGCGGCCATCAGAAGGACGTACCGCAATACCAGCTATCGGGTTGATACAATATGGGGATGAGAAAGGACGAGGATCATTTCAGAAGAAAAAACACATTCTGCAGGAGAGAAGCTTTAATTACAGACTCAGGGTGCTTTGTTGTGCTTTAATTGTTGAAGAGAGAAAATTAGGTGTCTGAGACAAAGAGAAATGGGGATTTCAAGTTCGTAGAGGAGGTGGTGGGAGAAAGAAAGGCTTAGGGATGAAAGCAAAATGAATGCAGATGGTGGGAAACACAATGGAGTCAAATGAAGATATTCAAAGACAATTTAACATAAATTCCTTCCACCAGAAATCCTCAGAGCAGCTCTGGATTGTGAACAGAAATGACATCACTTTCCTCACCAGCTTCCCCTAACTAGCTTCTATATTATATGTGATCTGTAATTATTATGAATCATCCCAATGACAAATGTCCATGTAATGCCATAAATGTTCTATGTGTGAGTGGATGTGTTTTATTCAGGTGATGATCTTGATAATCGTAATGGCTTCCCTGTGAGAGCTGTAGAGTCTGCAGGGATTCCTGTGAGGTTCTGCATGCACTGAGGAAGCCTGTGGGTTTGAGAAGCTAACTGGGTCACTGAAGCCAGACTTCAAATCCCAGCACCACAAAAGCTTCCACTGCCGTGAAGAAGTATTTGTGCTATTCCCTGCAGTTTTTCATCTACTTTTGCTTTCTTGTGTCACTTAGATGTTTCAAATAAATGCAGAGATATGATGTAATATGATGCAGAGATAACCTGAGTAGACACAAATTATTTTCTATTTAGTCACATTAAATGGTTTTGAGCTTGAACAGCATCTTGTAAGGTCATTCCATTCAGTCAACCCATTTCAGTTGGGTTTAAATCTGGACTTTAACTAGATCATTTCAAAGTATTCATAAAAATATCCGTCCAACGTTTTCTGCTTACTCCACCTTTAACAATAGATTTCTATAAGATCAATGAACTTTAGATTAACTCGTTAATCGAAAGCTTGCATCCCTGCTGTACAATCAACAAATCACTTTTAACAGATCTTGTCTGACAACATGAAGTAGGCAAAAAATCTCAAGAATTACACATTATACATTGATCTAAAGATATTTAAGAGCAGATGGAAAACAAAGCCATTGGGAAAGGGTTATAAATCCACCTCATGCTCAGTCACACGTTTTGGTGTGAGTTATGTAGCAGGCCAATGACCCAAAAAATAAAGCCAATCCACTTCTGTAAGGACCAAACAAGCAAAAAATTAAATATTTTGTTTTGATGGCTGAGACATCTGATGAGTTTTCTCTTGTATCAAGATGGCCAACCACCTTTACATAACATGAAGGGTTAAATTTTTCATAATATGATAAAAAAACTAAAAAAACAAAACAAACATTAAATATAAAAAAATGTGTCAGCTGTATTAGACGCTGACTGAAAATTGTGGTTAAGTGAAACACTTAATCCCCCATGAACAGAAAGATGTTCATACAAAAGTCTGTGGTTGCTCTTGAAGGAATGTCAAAACTTTGTTCTTTAAAGTTCATTAATTCACAACAGCCCTCAAAATAAACCATCCTGAGGAACTTGTGTTTATATTTAAAGAGAGAACTGCATAATGTACATTTTACATTCCACACAGGACTCATTTTAGACAATTTATCTTCTTGTATGACCCTGCCATCTTTATTTCTGTAACAACTGGCGCTGCTTAAGAATAACTAGTGGTGCCATCTGCTGGATGGCACCCAAACTACAACACTAAAAGGAAATCTAAGTGGAAATTATTAGTTTATTGATTAGAAATAATTTTAATTTTATCAGGCATTAATTGAAATTTAATTGTAATTATTTATTTGCATCCCTATTGTACAGGTCTGGCAGTGACCTGACCTGCCTGTCGCTGGATGAAGTCAACTTTCCAAAAAAACTGGGAAATCAGGGCTAAGTCATGGTTTAACAAAGGAGACAATTTCCATTAATAAGTGAAATCAATAACATTAACTAAGGTTATTTTTGTCGAATATTAAAATATTGGATGATCTGACACTTTTAAGGGTGACAAAAAAGCAGGAGGCAAATACTTTTCGACAGCACTGTATGAGGGTTCCTACATGCGCAGATGAAACCTGTGTGTTTATGAAGCTAACTGGGTCACTGCAAGCACATTTCAAATCCCAGAACAACTCCAACTTATCTGTTGGACTTCAGTTCCAGCTTTAAAGTAATGCTGCTGCTGTCAATTTCGTCCTAAACCCATGGATGAATATTGAGGATTGAGTCAAAGCAAAACAGAACAGCTCAGAAATTGGGTTCATATTTTCTATGCAGGTAATTTAGACAAGCAGCATGCAGAAGAAGAATGGGAGTGATTTCTCATTTACGTCTAATAAACTCCAATAAATATGCAGCCCAGCTTCTCCTACAGCAGACAGTGAGAGCGCAGCTGTCATCGGTTTCTGCGTCTCAGCGTGAGTCAGGAGAGGCCCTCGGGCTGAAACAAGTGGCTCCTTCTCATGGTCCATCAGTCTTTAACTGGACAGCGCCAGAGAGTTTCCTTGTAAAGAGGAAACTCTCCAGAGATTGTTATTTATTGCTCTTGCTGGTTGTTAGAGCAGCTAATGCCAGTTGCATGTATTTAATCATCTGTTTTTCTTATGTTCTCCATTTTTGAATGTTTTCTTATGATCAGAATCACACACGACTCTCCTATGTCTCCATTCTCCCTTAGTTCATGATTCCTTACAGCTTTTTCGTGTTTAGTTAATAAGACACACCTGTTCATTGCTCCACTAACCATCCTCCTCTGTTCATATTCTCCACAATTTTTTTCCAGCCATTGTCAGATCTTCCTGTTTCCTGCAGTTATTGTTTGCCTTCAATAACTTTTTAAAACAAACATTTAATGAGGCATTCACATGGCAGCAATTCTCTTTAGTGCAGAATTGAAAAGCAGAATTGGAGCCTCCTGCACAACCAACAAGAATGCAGCAAGTGGTTTCTGGATGGTAAGTCAACAACAAAACACTTGTCTTTTCCAGCAGTCACTGTACAGCGGTGAAACCAGCTGACCAAACATGCTGGAGCTCAGCCTGGGTTGCTAGGTAACAGCACAGTGTGACTTAACAATTGGGAGATTTTTGAAACGGCTCACTGTCCAGGCACCAAAAAACATTAACCTATTGCCATAAAACAGCTGGGCATTTTTTTAGACACACAAATTCACATTTTGCTCATTTTGTACAAAAATGTACAAAATGTGAATTTTGCATAATAGGTTTCCTTTAATACACCTCAGAAGACTATAGCAAAAGCTGCAAAGGCCTTTCACGCTCCAGATGATTCTTTATGTGTGTCGGCTTCATCGAGTGTGACAGTACTCAAACATTGCTTTTTCTACTCAAAGGCACACAGCTAAAGTTTCAGTCCTCTTGTCACTGAAGCAGTTTTTCCTCTCTGCTGTCCTCATACCAAATAAGATGGAGTTGTGAAAAACTGACAGACGGCTAATTAAGGCAAGAGTGAAAGACACAGGCTCAAGGCTGGTGCCTGCCACGACAGGAAAGGGTGAAGCTGATGTGTGAAGTAGAAAGTGACCTCTGCAGGAGGAGGAATTGATTTAAATATGAGGCTGGTATTCATATTTAAGGACTCAACAGTTCGCTGTCCTTCTCGCAGTCTTCACTGAGCATTATGAAAAGAGAAAGAGTTCAATGCTTACAACTTGAGGAGACAGGTATAAGAGCGTCTTTAGAGCTTGACTGTGTCCTCTGATCCCGAAGAATCAAAGACAAACAGGACCTGGGATTAGACACTTCAGACTTACACATTGTGACATTTCACAGCACCACTGCAGATACAGAGGACTTTTTTTGGACCTGTTTTCACGTCCAGACGTTAACATGAAGTGACATGCTTGTTAAGACAGCAGCAGAAGTCGCCCAGAATCAGTGTTAAACACCAACCAGGATAGTACATTTACAATGAAAGCCGTTATCTATGTGAACCCAAACAAAGTTTGTCACAAAAATAGCAAAAACTACCATAAGAGCCATCAGGAAATTTCATTAAACTGTTCATGTTTGGTCTTAAAGCTGCACTGATGAAGGCATTTTCAAAAAAAAAATTAAACATCTGACTCCCTGATCACCTTTAGCAGCAACGTTAGCTGCTAAATTTTAGAAAGTTTGGGGAAAAAAACAATGCCACTACAGTCTTTACTGGACCGAAACAGATAAAATTCAGTTAACAACAGCAATGAAACCTTCATAAAAGCACATTGCTCAAGGCATTTTTAAATGGCTACAAGAAAATTAGGCTGTTTGGAAATAACACAGGTCCATGCAAGCATGCAGTATCTTAACAAATACTTTTCTTTTATCAGTGTTGACATTTATTTCTGCAGCTCCATCAAATCTGAAACTTCTCTCTCATGTCTTCTATGGACGGCTTTTATCATTCCTGCTGCTCCTTAATTCTCAGGGAACTTTACTTGGATCAGACTCAGAAGCACCAGAGGTTTCTGAAATACTGGCCAAATTTCATGTTCTACTGATACTCCAACATCCACGCCTGCCTTTGCCACTTACACCTTATTGAATGCCAGACAGAGTAGAGGTTGGAAGAGGATACCTCCAGAAAGAAATGGCATACATGTACTATCTGTCATGTAAATGACAAGCAGAAGCAGAGATTTGAATGCTTTTATTTTTTATGTTCTTATAGAAGAACGACTGAGCTTTCCAACACATTGAACTACTTTTTGTCCTAGCAGTGTTGAGAATATTTCCACAGATTTCCAGCTAATTTTTAGTTTAGTGCTTTAAGTAGTTAGACACCCATAACCAGCTAAAAACCAAGCTTTGATATGTATAATTAGAGAATTGAGATGGTTTATTTGACTTTTTCCACACGATTGTATAATTTGTTTGGACTTTTCTTTTTAAGAACTAAGTTTGACTACAAGACACATTTTTTCAAAATAACAAAAACGTTATACAAGAATAAATAAAATATCAACTATACAGTTTTAGTGAAAGCTGATTACATCAATTTCTTAAAAATTGTAGGATTAATTTGTTTGCTGCCCATTGATTGAACTAATAAAAATGTTGCTACTCTTGCATGCTTGGGTCATTTAAAGATAAGAACCAGAAATGTCTTTGATAAGAAAAGTAAACCAAATTGAATTTAAAGGTTTTTGTTAAGCCAAGTTTTTCCTAGTTTAATAAATCCTTTCCCCATAAGAATAGACATTTTAATCACAACAGCATTGGTTCTATAGGAGACCAAAGTTTATATCAGAAAGAAAAATTTGTTAAAGTCATCTTAGTTTTAGATTATTTTAATAGAAATCCAAGGAACAACAGAGATTAAACATAACGTTTATGTGTGTATACATTGCTTTCCTTTTTTGCCACCAGAGGTGAAAAATACATGAATGCATGTCACAAAATCTCCCACACACCTTGAAAACATTTACCAAATCCAACAAAGGAGATATCAGCTCAATATATTTGCACAAATGTTTTCTGATGATACTTTATGATTGGAGTGAACTTTAAGACATAAAGCATTTGAAGCTAAGATACATGCTTTTAACTATACCTTTTAAAAAGTGTTTTCTTTCTTTTTCTTACATTCTATTTCTAGAAAATAGGTGTTTATTTTATTCTTCTATATCCTACGTTGTTTGTTCACAAACGTCACAAATATTCGGACTCTTTATGCTACAACATTCCAGTATACTCACATATAAGGATCGGCGACCCGTTACTGTTTCACTTGGCATCGCAGTTCTGACAAATGGAGGTCAAACACCGTGACCTCCAGAAAAAGAAAGGAGTCTCACACCGGCCACCATGGGGGGTGCAGGGCTAGTCGAGGACAGCGGAGGGAGGGGGACGCACGCAGCAGTTGGGCCGCCTGACATTTTGCAGCATTGACCTGAAAATGTTCTGCTGCCTCCTTTTGTTCTTTTTCCCACGCTGCGGCGAATCAACGCCAGAGATGGATTTTCGGAAGGAAGTCTGAGCAATCAGCTTCCTCTCCTGCTCCCTGATTTTGCACTGCAGGTGGCTCTGAATGGCAAAACCAAGCGACTCCGGGTCCACAGACGCCCCATAGACCTCCCACGTCATCCCCTGTTCGTCCCAGACGACGTCGTGGACGCTCTTATCCTTCTGCATCTCTGACTGATCGTCCTCCTCCTCATTCTTCTCTGGCTTTATCCCCTGCTCAGCTGAATTTGTTCTCAACTTTGATGCTGTGTTAGCTGTTGTTATGGTTGCTGGTGGACCTTGAGAAAACGCAGAATTGTTTCTGTCAGCAGAAGCGCCGGCCGTCTCTGGGGAGGGAGCTTTAGCGGTGGAGGATAGTTCAACTCCACTTGCCACTGTGTCCTTCTTGTTGCTGTGCTCAATGTTGATTTGATAAACTGGCTGAATGCTGCTCAGAGCTGATCCAGGTTCCTTGGGCTTGGCTCCTAATCTGGAGTCAAGCTGCTGGGCCATGGTTGTTGAGCACAAATCTGCAGCTTGATTGGGGCACATCTCTGCCTCTACGGTGAGTTTCTCTGAGGTGGAGAGGGAAGTTGTGTAGATCTGATAGGAACCCACAGCTTCATTAACTGGAAAAACAACAGCTAGACTCTGCGCCTCTTCCCTGGGGACTCCACTGCCAGCGAAGGGCAGCAGACTTGGACTTGTACCCACAGCTTTACTGGTAGTTTCTGCTACAGCCTGGACCTCCATATCATGACACTGCTTGGCGGGCGAAGCGAATGAGGTCATAGTGGAGGCCTCCTTGTACTGCATGCTGAGCTGCTCTCCTGTGCAGACAGCTGTGTCAGTTTGGCTCATTTCCTCAGACACCTGCCCACATGTTGGCTTGCTTTTTGCAGCCTGGGGCACACCAGATGAATCCTTCTGTGAAGATTCAGGGTGATGTTTATTGGAGGAGACCTGTGTTGCCTTTACTACTGGGAAATCCCTCTCTGAATGTGATGAACATATATTTGTAACTGTAGTGTGGATTTCTGCTCCTTTACCTGCTGGTGGAGGTTTAGTAGAGGTAACAGTTTCCATCCTGTGTTCAGGTTTTCGTGAGTTATCTGGTTCTTGGATTTTCTGTAATGATGCGGTAGATTTGTTTTGTGGAGCCTTGACATCCTGTTGAGATGAAGGCGCTGCTTTTTGTGACTGACTGGTGCTGCAGATATTTTTATTTGTATTTTTATCGCTGGTCTCTTGTGCTGTGGGTTTGGTTGAAGATGCCATCTGGACAGGCGCTGCCTCTGAAGGACTCGTCTCTTTTGCAATGCGTGCGTCGATCTTTGATGCTGCAGTTGCAGTCAGTAAACCAGCGGCGCACGTATCCTTTCCATGAGACGTTTTTATGTTAGCATTCGAGTCTCTGTGGTCAGTTTTTGTCTCGCTACCAGCTTGACCTGTTAGCGACAGGTTAGCGGAGTGCTGCTCACCAGCTGTCCCAGGTTCAGATTGTGTCTGCTTCCCATTGCTGCCTGCAGGCATGTCTGCCACCACACTGCTAACTGCTTCACCGCCCTTACATGAGGATTTATGGATGTGTGGGACAGGGTTGGCAGCGGCACCTGACATAGGTGGGTTATCCTGCTGGTTGGAAGATGTGAGGGCGGTGTTTGGACAAACCTGAGAGAGTTTGAGGTGCGACTCGTCACCCCAGTTGGCGTTAGACTCCTTGTTGGCCAGTGGGTCCGCCACAGCCAGCTGAGGTACCATCTGGACTGTTACTGTCCTTTTAGGATTAGTTCCCATCCCGAATTCACAGTTTGGATCTTCAGATATTGTTATACTCCAAAAATGTGAGCAGACAGAACCTTTACGCAGCTCCCTAAGAGAAGAGGGTAGAAGAATAAAAGTAGTTTACTTAAAATGTACACTGATCAATGCATCACCAAGATTTTTTCGGATTAGACCTGCATAACACACTTTGTGAAATTGATTTTTCACTTTTTGTAAATTGCAAAAATAGCTTGTTAAAGTGAAAGCATGTGAGAAATCTATAAAACGTTTTTACACCTGTTTTGAACTCAAACGAACAAAAAAGATGCATAATTAGACTTTTACTTTATAAATGAAATGTACAATGCATTAGACTTTTCAAACTGTAAAGCCACGGTTTTCTTAGACCTTCATTTAGATTTAGATAAATAGCAGTGGGAAACTTTTATTTTAAATATCTTTTGTACATATTTGTTAAAACTATCACCTTGTTGTGATAATATAATAAGAGATAGCTAATCTGTGAAAAAAGTCAAGCTACTCTGACTTCTCCCTATTGACCTGCTGTCATCTGAGAAAGTACACAACCAATCAGAAACAACCAATCAGAGCCAGGAGGAGAGCTGTCAATCATTCTTGTGTATGTGCTGCACAGACACTCCCCCTTTCTCTCTGCTATGCTATAACTGGTTCACCACAATGGAGCCTGCTATGAATAATAATAATAATAATAATAATAATAATAATAATAATAATAATAATAATAATAATAATAATAATAATAATAATAATAATAGCCACTGGCCATTAGCACATTTAACAGCTCATACTTGATTTAGACCCTCCTCCTGGTTCTGATTGGTTGTGTTTGACTGGGAGTTGCTCATTTCTTCAGACAACAATAGTAACTCATGGGAGGAGGAGAAACTTTATCTTTTCACAGATTATATTGTCACAATATAGTGACAGTTTTAACAAATGTGTTAAAAAGACTTACTTATTTGAACACAAATAATTGGTGCATCACTAGAAACAAATCTGATTATTCAGATCAAATACATTTTGATTTATAGACTGCAGTTACAAACCGCCACTCTACGTTAAGCTTCAGCTGCTCTGTCTTTTGTATTTGTTTTTGCTACTGTCTCCACACCATGCATCACAGCAGGTCTTACTAGCATCTTGTAAACCTTCACTTCTCTCTTGCAGCTATCCAGTCACAAATCACTCCTGACACTCGTCTCCTTCCACTCCATCTTGCCTGCACTCCCTTCTTCACCTCCCTTGTGCAATACCTGTTGCTTTGATCGGTTGACCTCAGGTACTTACTAAAGTACCTCTCTCGTTGTTGCTTCACTGTTCCACCTGTCTGCTTCTCATTCTCGCATGCCTTCTGTCTTGCTTCTGCTAACTTACATTCCTCCACCCTACATACAGTACATTGTTCTCACCAGGCTCTTTACTTTCAATGCAGATCGCAACATTGTCTGCAAACGTGGTATCCTTTGGGACTTCACTATTTCCCTCCTTCGATTTAATAACACCTTTCCCCTGTCTTACTGTCTTTGTATGGGTCATACTTCATCTTCACATACTTCTTTGCCTCTGCTCTTCTCTTGGCTTCCTATCTATTCTCTGGATCCTCAAAGACACAATATAACACTTTCTGACAACACTTTCAAAGTGAATGTTATAAATATGTTGGTATTTCCCTGCAAGAAATGATTCTCACTTCAACAACAATTCTTTCCCAAATCTCAACTTAGTCTCGATCAAGAGATACTAAGACATATAAATGTTGAAAAGAGGCTGCTATATATAAGTTCAGTTTGATTTAATGTTTATTACTGAGGTTTTAGACTTTTTTGATTATTTAACAATTACAAAAATCATAAATCTTTATATTTACAAATTATGTAATGCGAAGTAGTATTTATTAGGTATGATATTCCTGAAGAACTCTCTCCGAGAGATAACAGGGGTGTGATGATTCAATCAGCTCACAAAATGAGACAATGCAAGGTACAGCGCTCACAACACAAGGTTAGATCTCAGCAATATTATGAGGAAAAGAAAGAAGCTGTGTTTTTTATTTATATATACAGCAAATAATTCACAAATCAAAAACTGTATTAAAATGTTTACCTATTTTAGGATACTTTGATTCTAAGGTGCTCCTCATGCATCTTAGAAAAACAGACAATAAAAAACAAATGAAATAAAAGCATACAGAAAATGCTATCTGTGTTTTCACAAGTAAAAAAAAATGTTTCATCAATCTCAACAATCTCTGACCAGAGTATAATTTTCCAGCCCAGGTAATTTGTCCAGTTAGATTTTTGAACAACAAACGATCAAAGAAATTCCAGACAAAAGAGAAAAGAAGCTAACTTTAGCATCTGAATTCTCAGTGTTTACAAATGAACTGTCTGTTATTCTGTCAACTTCTCTTTCTGTCAGCTGAATACTCAAAATGCTGCCTGATTTAAAAGCGCTGTCAGCTTCGTTGATGCTTTTGTTACCAAGTGTTGTCAGATAGCAGTTTACGAGGAGACTCCAGGCAACTCAAGAGCTATTTTCTTTTTTTTCCTTCAAATTAAAGCCACCACCACAAAGTTATCACAACATCACTTCTCTATTAACCCTTTAACAATATTTTTTACCAGCGTTGCACTGAGAAGTATATCTCGTATAATGAGCTCAAAAGTTGCACAGTTCCACCAGGTGTTTGCTAGTTGCTGCAGGCTAGTCTGTAGGATCTGAGCTGGGGAGTAAAGAGAGAGGGATGCTGTCTGAGGTGGAAGTTCAGAAGCTTGGAAACTTCAGCTCAGAGGAGGAGTTGCGTCTTGAAGGCGGGGCTAGGTTCACCCAGGCGTTTTGCACAGCTGAACGGTTGCCATGGAGATGAAAGGATTTATCAAACATGCATGGAAGAGTCAAGGCAACACTCCATGTATATTTTTGATGAGGGAACAACATCATAACATGATGCAAAGCTAAAAACAATACATACTACCCCTGTAAAGCACACACCTTCCTACAGTATGTCAACCCACGTCAACAAACAAAGTTACATTCTGAAACAACTACATAGAAATGAATGAGACAGACTTGAACTTGCCAACCCACACTGTGGGATATGTGCCTCGACATGTCTTTGCACTCCTAATGGATGGTGTGTAGATCTCTGCGGACCTGACCTTGTGGAAGAACAGCACTAGGATCAGGAAACAGGCCCGGCAAACACTGCTCTCTCCTAGTAGCATCCTCGTAGCATACGACAGAGCTGTGGCTCTGATACTGCAGATGGTGGCACGAACAATCAAAGGAGCTTTAGGCTCTCCATTTGGGTGCATTTTTTTGTGAGTTACGTAAACATACAGTTATCCACACCAGTATGCAGGCAGATCTATTGAGGATACTCCTCTTTGACAGCAGTTCTGCCTTCAACATCATCATTCCAGATATACTGGTTATTAGCCTTCTCCTGGATAAGACTAGCTAGCAAATTCCCCTCAGACAGTGAAAGTGAGGTTCCACCCGTTGTCACCATATATGTTTAACAGCATAGATGTAGAAGTAGTGTTAGGTTAGTTCTGATTTGTTCTTTTTGTTAAATTTTGATTTATGGGTTTTAAAGATTTAAAGAGGAGCAGCAAAAACAAATGAAGTGGATTAGCAGTTCTTGTTAGTAACTGATACTACCATACAAGATATATTACTCTGGTGTAGATCATCAGATACAGTCTTCAGGCAGAGGCCTCTTCAGATTTACTGTAAGACTGACTGCTACTGGAGATCTTTACTGCCCACAGGATCACTGTTCACACAACTCTGAAAATATTTTTACAAAATGAGATCTGACAATATTTAATTTCCCTCAGAGATAAAGTATTTATCTCTGAGGGAGATAAATACCTCAGAGGTATTCCAGAATAACACTGGATCTATTATTCTGATTATGTAAAACTGTGCTACAGTTCAAATATTTTATATATATTTTACAAAAAATTATGTATAAAAATGACAAAATCATACTTTGTTAATGTAAATTTGGAGTTTATTTGAAATAGTATTTGTCACAGCTTTGTGTATTTTATGTTAACTCTTAATGTTATATAAGCTTTAGGTTCAGCCCAAATCTCTCTGGTTTTCTATTTCTTTGGTTTCTTTTGGCCTTCAGTTTGTATGTTCCTAAACTGAAAAAACACATGTACAATTTCTTGGTAAATTTTGGCGCCTTTGTATAAACAACAAATTACATCTCTTTAGGCCCACAGTGTACTTATCTTCTGATGATTTCCAGCAGGATAAACCACCATGCCATGGTGAAGGTTAAATAATTTGCTGAAATAATGCAGTCAGAGCAGTAATTAAACCAAAAATGTATAAATATATATATACATTTTGTACTTAAGATAAAAAATATCCAGCGCAGTATTAATAAGTTGAGCAAAAAGAGCTGAGGTTTTCACATGTTGAAATACTTTATTAGCTGCAAATGATGAAGAGTTCACTAAGAACAACATTTTATTGCATTGTAGGCAATTAAATGTTCATTTTATTATTTAAAAAAAGAAATTGAACTGTTTGTTTATTTTTTACCTTTTTGTGTATTTCTAATATTAATAATATAAGTTTAAGTGGTCAATTGAAAAATCTGCAGAAAGTGACATTTTTATCCAGTTAATCAATTAATGATCAGAATGATTAGTAGAATAATCGATTCCTAAAATAATCAGCTGTAGACCTAATCTGCAGTAATAATGTGATGTATCATGCTAATATGGAAATCTCTGAGGAAGGTTTACGATACCCTGGAAGCTGTTATGTGTCATAAAAGAGCGACCTGCAGAGGATAGTGAAGGGAGCTGGGAAAATCATGCAAAGATCCTTTAAGTTCCTCTCTGTTCCAGGTTCTGTTTCTAAGGTTTTAATATTTCTTTTTCCAACGTGAATCTGTTAAAGATCCCAGATGATCTGTGACCTGTTGCATGCTACTGGTTGTACAACAAAATGACAATAAATGTATTTTTTTAGAGGGCATTTGTTCATTCTGACCCATTTGCTTTCACAGTGCTTTGCAAGGACATCTAGTCAGCAGTAAGCTGTGTTTACATCCTCTTTTGTTCAGTAAAGGGATTCATGTAAATTGACTGCCTTGACCTGTGGTACCTCATAATTCTCCAAGTGGTGATGAAGGACTTTCATCGTTCTGCTCAACATGTGAAAGCACCATTCTGCAAACAGAGTGCCATCAGAAACAGAGAAAATCATATGTGTTGTCTTTGCATTGAGTGAAGATGCATGCTTTAGTAGGTATTACAGTAAGTTTTTTTTAATTATAATGTTAACCTCAGCTTTTGACTATATCCATCGTTTTATATGTGTGTTGTAATGATTATATGCCATACAGCCTGTCTATGAGCACTCTGCTATCAGCACAATTAAAACAAACAGTTGGTTGGTGGTTTGGGTCATGGACAGGTTTGGCCCATCTGTGTGTGTTTGCTCTGCCACAATGAATCCGTCTGTCAGTCCTCAAAGCGCAAATGTTTATAGAGACCATATCCTGGCTGGGATCCTTGCTGGTTTCGAGGTTTTAAAAAAAAATCTAATATGGAGCAGTTTGCAAATGACACGAAACAAAAACTGGAGTGCATGAACAGCGAGAATTGATTCAAAGCAGTCTGCATTCAAGTGATGCACTCGACCTATTCAGGCCAATTAAGATCTGTGTCATGCACCGGAGCTCCTTGTCTCTGTGAGATTTGCAGCTCTGATCTGACCTTGCAGACATCTGCGAATAATTAACATTCTGATCATAAAGAAAAGACGAGGTCGCTTTACCTTGATGTCCCGTGCGATCGGCTGCCGTTTGCGCGCCGCTGTTCGTGAGATGAAGCAAAATCCCGGGAATGAATATGGAAAATTCACCCCAGTGTCGGTGACACCAAGCCACGCCTTCCTCCAATCTCAGAGGTATTGATCTTCCGCGGCCGAGCAGCGCCAAATCGGAGCCCGAAGTCGACCAACTGACCGTGCGGAATGAGTCACCGCCGGCTGACCGACGGACGCCGCTTCCCAGCTCTTTGTTACAAACTGAGGAGCGTTCATGAAGCTGCCCGCTTTGCAGCAGCATCCCAGCCAGACTGAGCCGTGCCAGGCAGCATGATGACGGGATGAATGGGAGATGGGATGCAGCGTCCTATCTGTGGCCGCCGCAGACGATCACAGGAGGAGGGTCACTTATTGCGCTGCAAATTTATTACTTTAAGGTCCTGCCGCTGCTGCTGCCTCCTGAGGAAGGCGATCATTTTCCAGGAGCAGAGGAAGGTTATTTCATCAGGGCCGTTTCTGTCCTGCACAGATGGGTTCGTGAATGAACATTCAATCTGAAGCGGTGCTTTTGACTCAGTTGAAATGTTTTTAAAATTAGATTGTTTGCTGGTTTTTCATTTTCTGCGGCCGGTGTGGACGTTGAAATAAACGACTTTATAAGGGGGCAGGGCCGCTCCCAGAAAGTTCTGGAGATGAGGGCAAATAATTCAGCAGCGGTAAACCAAAACCAAAGAGTCTGGAGTTTTATTTATGCATGCTGGTGTGTCCAAAAGTGATATTTAGGTCTTATTTAAAATAAATCCCGATTTTCTTTAGGAATTTTTGAACAAACAAATATTTTGTAAGTTCAGGTTTTCACATATAACAAAAAAACGCTAACAAATCTGCTTTAATATGTTAGAAAATGCTTTCTTATATAACATTTTTATTCTAGTTCACTTTATCTCTGTTAAGTGAACTGAGCATGAGTCCTGGAATAATCTGAGAAAGGGTTGACGTATAAAAAAGAGTTGTGGAAAAACAATCTGTTAAATTAAACAGAAATGTAAATCATTAAAACTTCTAATTCATCCTACTTTTATTAATAAAAAAGTAAAAGACTGACTGGCTAGTTGCTGGAAGCAAGGTAACTGGTACTGATGGAGAATAAAGCTTTTGTGTTATTAGATATAGAGTTGGTCTTTAAAATTTACAAAAGTAAGTAAAAAGAAAAGTATTTAATAAGTAAAGCACTAAAGAAATGCTTCATCATTATTTTTTTTTTGTGTTCTGCACCTAATTGCCAAAAGACATCATGAACCCTTCTAGAACTTAGCAGGTTTGTGTTAGCAATACCTAATTGGCTGGACAATGCAAACCAATGTGGTATGCCCCACATTGCCTGCCAGAAATTAACAAAATAAACACAAATGCAGGCAAGAGAGAGGCAGAGGTGGAGACAAAATATTTCATGTCAAACAGAAACTTGCAAATGGATGAAATGAAGTACATGAAACTTAAAAAAACAACAACCCAAAAACAAAGCAGGAACATGGAGGGAAGCTGACTGAGCTGCACATAATTGAGCAGACAAACCTGCAGAACACAGTTCAAAACCGAAGAAGACAGGAAAAACTCAGAAACATGAAGCTAACAGGAAGTAAAGAGAACACAAAATAGAAACTGGCAGACCACCCAAAAGAAAAAAGAAACTCAGAAGCATATCTACTCAACAGATTAAGCAAAGTCCAACACATGACAATCGTAATTTTGTGTACTTCTATAAATTTATTTGAACTTTGTTAATGGGGGTAGTGGTGCTTGATTATACAGCATATAAGTACTGTAAATTTTAATTACAGTAAACAATTACTGGTGCAGAAGTTAGCAGTTGTTTGGGCTTTTCTTGGATTCAAACAGGATCAAACGGTTACATTCACCCACAATCATATGTGGATCTCTTTCTTTGCAAGTTGCATCTTCCGCTGTCAGATTTTTGGAGCCATCAAGTAGCTTCTGGCAAAACTTGGATATTTGACCTCTGCTAACAGAATGGGTAGAGATCCGTGACACATTTTACTGTCACTGAAGCTTTTTCTCCATAAATAAAGATGTAAAATCTATTAGTTTAATGTTTACTTTATCTATTGCACTTTTCTTAGGTCTAAAACCTTCTCCTTGACACTCCCAAGGAAAAAAACATTTTTTTTTTACTTTGTTGCTGAAATAACTAATTAATGTGTTTTTCTTGCACAATCTAATTAATTTAATTTCAACTGTCAAATTTCAACAAAAGAAATCTGACATTTATACAGAAAATTGTTTTAGTGCAAAGCAATGAAAGGTGTTTAAAGACATGCAAACCATCTGTTTATGTTTTCAAACACTTGCTGCTTTCACACCTGCAGTGAACGGAGCTGTACACTGCCCACTTATTATGCAGTAGTAAAATGGGACCGTTTATGAATCCTCTGTGACATTTGCTAATGCGCTGCAGTTGACCTGCTCTTCTCCGCCTCTCACTACTTGATTCATTCTCCGCAGGGCTGCAGTTGGTTGAGTTCAGACATTAATTTCAGACCCTCTGATATGGAGAAAATACACATGCAAATTGCAGTGTAGATGTTTGGATCATTTAAATATCTCTCTCTGATCCCTCTCTAGCTAAAGTTTCTTATTATGTCTTTGGATAGTAGGACTTATTCTTCTGCAATATTTCACAACTTTGGAACATAAAAGAGGGAAATCTTTGATCACTAATTCTGTAGATTCTCCAGATTTCTGGGTTTCCTGTAAGATTTAGATCTAGAGACTATGAAGAAAGTTGAAATTTAGGTTATACGTTTTGGTTCATTATCCCACTCAAAGATTTAATTACCAAAGATTTCCAGGTTACTAACAGATCCATCAGATTTTGACTTCAAATTCTCTGGTAGTTCAAAGAATTCATGAAGTCATACACTGTGACAAGGTTCCCTGGGCTTTTAAATGAGAAACAAGCCCACAGCATCACAGATCCATCCCCATACTTAACATTAGAAACAAAGTACACTCTCACATGTGTTTGCAAAAAGCTCAGTCTTTGTCTTATCTAGCCAAAACATAAAAACCCCACCACAGTTCTAGATGGAGGAAAATATGACTTATAAGGACAGGTAACATTTTTTAAAATTCTTTTAAATTCACAAATTTTACAAATAAAGTCTTAAAATTACAATATATGCTTGGTACAACATACGTTTTGTGTATTCTTTGTCCAGGTTTTTGCTTCTATTGCAGTTTTTTTTTAAGGATTATAAGAGCACAAACTTACAGCAAAACAATCAACCCCTGCTAATTATTTTTTAGAAAATGTATGTCTATATTTGTATGTATGAATATTTCAAATATTGATTTGTTGGAATTGTAAATTTGTTTTGTTGTATACAAACACTAGGGCATAGTTTTGAATTAGAGTTGATATTTTTAGTAGTGAACATTATTTGTAGTTGATACGTTACGGTTGTAAGAGCTTGTTTTTGTAGCTTACACTGTCTTTTTGTGTGTGGGTTTACCCTTTGCAGGGTTTACTTTCAATAAACCTCACTGTTCATCAGTAAAGCCACAATCCTTCATTTGGGGGAGGGGAGTATGCTACACTGATGTTTATTTCATTTTTTATTTTTTATTACTGCATCCTCCTCAAACTTACCACGGTCTCCTTGGAAGCAAAACATTAAGAAATGAGGGCTAATTAGAGGCTTTTGCACAGTACTGCTACTGAGTGTGCCATTAAGTAAATAAAAGATCAAATTTCTGTCATTTTTAAATTCATGATGTTTTAAAATAGCCCAGTCTTAATTTCAGCATTATAGTCTGTATTCTAACTCATCCTCCTCTAATCTTCAGACTATTGCTAGAAACTAAGTGCTTACTTTGGGGATTTGCCTTTCAAATATAGCCTGCCTCAGACAGGAGCTCTTCTTCTAATGCAGTAATTGTATGGGATACAGCTCCAGCCTGTGAAAACCCAGAGGGACTGATTAGGTGAGAGACTGTGACTTAATTAAAGTCAAGTGCACCAACGGTGACAATCTGAAGATCGGCAGCATTGTTGATAAACCAGATTGCTGCTCAAGCATGAGGGGAAAACGGTCTGTGGTTTTGTGCTGGATCTTGCTGTTGTTTTTAACAGTGTAACCTCTAGTCTAATAGCAGCAGAATTACTCATCTGCAAATAAATACTCATTATAAACACCTCATATACATTAATAAAACTATTCCCTCAGTGAATCTTGCACCATTTTTATTTGTAAATTGTGCAGCTTACCTGGAATGACTGGTTTTAAACATATTTTAAGGACAATGGAGAATGTTTTGCATTATTTGCTGTTACTTCAGCTTTGAACTTTATCTCTGTTTTTTGTACATTCTTGTAGATGCTGCATCTGGCCTGTAGTTCTTTTTAGCTGAGATACTGCAGCTAACAACTTAATGTTCTAAGTTCATAGATGATACCGTTGCCCTGTCTTTCAGTGCTTAACCATCCTTGACAAAGCCATAGGCTGAACTTTTACAGCAAATTTATTTTTATGTTCTCTTTCGTTTCCTTTAAAAAGGTTACAGGGTTTCACCATATAAAAATCTGTCAGGAAGCAGCAGTCAGCATGTTCTTATACATTGTCGGTTTTTCTGTTTCGCACTAAAACGCAAACTGAATATATGAATGTTTTTCTGCTTGAGTTTGTTTTCTGGGAAAAGCCCAGAAAACTGGAAATCGATGCTCCAGGTCGTGTGTATTTTTGTTCACCAGATGGCGCCGCAACAGCACTGGTGCCAGATTTGAGTTGGTGAGTTCAAAGACATTATTCATTCAGTTCCGTAATGTAATTCCAACTTGATTTTTAAATATCTTACATCGTTTTTTCTAGTTATTCTTTTAGAAAAGTTCTAAAGAGACTCAGTGCAACGACTATTTGCTCTTATATGTCATAAGCGTTTTGTTTTGTTAGTACATGTAGTTGAGTAGCTGTGTGTCGGATTTGAACATGAACGCACCAGAATCATAGCGCCGTTGTCAAGAGATACGTTGCTAACCTTTTACCTCGAACACACGGGTTAGCTTCGAAGTAGAAGGAAATACTTGAGTTCTGTAACATTTTCCAACAAAAATAATAAGGTAAGCAACAGCACAACTGGTTTGTAATCCTCTGTGCTGCCACCCGGTGTGTTTGCGACGTAACCAAGTCCTGGTGATGCAGGAAGCTAACAGACAAATCAGTGGACAACCTGTTGTTCTGAGCTGTCACTTGTGAATTGTAATGCTAGCTAGGTTAGTTTGTGAACGAAACTATGGATTATAAGCTAACAACTGGGTAATGCCAACATGCTTTGGTTACGAAATGGCGACTAAACTCGCGGAACATTTGTAAATTAACGGAATAATCATGGTCATTTGAAGTTAGCATCGAGGCTAACACAATTCTGCTATTGTTTTGTCTGTTTCAGCCTCAGGGATGATGTCATTCTGAGATTTTAGGCTGAATATTTATGCCTACACTGACTTAGAATCACCCGACCTTCTCAGACACTGACTGGGGACGATTTTAATGTCGTAGGGACTTTGTTGCTGTGAAACAAACAGATGAGTTTAACTTGTGTCCTACTAACATCGACGGAGTGGTCGGTGTGCAAAAGAAAGTATATTTACTATTAATTCGTGGACCACGAGTCTGTTGAAATAAAGAAATCAATCAATCAATTCTATAAGTTTGTATTTTTATCTGAAAATATAAAAATAGGGAAAACTTTTATCTGTAGCTTTTGATTTAATCAGATTAAATCAATCAGGAAAATATCATATTTGCTAAATAAATGACAAGTCAGAATATTATGACTTGTCTGTTATATAGATCATTGTACTTCCAGTAAAGTTTTATTTAAAAAAGCTGGAAAGCACAAAGGAATAACATTGTGTGCAGTCAGAATTTTTATTACTAAAGTATCAGGTGTTTATTCTAAATCTAAATCTTTCCTTATGTTTATGGTCAGTGTATTATATAATTTTTAGAGCAGAAAGAATATGTTATTTTCATATTCACTTTTATTTGAATTTTTCCATTAATTTTGTGAAACTGATATCTTTTACTCAAAAGTTCAAAGAATCTCATGACCCATGTCTTCCCACGTTGACACTGGCTCTTTACTTCACTTTTGTTAAACATGTTATTTGTACTTCATAATTGTGGATTAATTTATTTTCCTTTGTAGCTGGGTTCTTTGTTAAATTATGGAGATACATAATCAAAAATGCTCAAAGTGGTTCAGTATTTATTTTAGTTGTCTTATTATTTTGTGGTTTTAGTCTACACTTTGTTTTCATTGATGATGAACTGTATTTGGGCCTGTCAGCTCTTTACAGAATGTTTTGTTGCGCTCGGATAAAACAAAAATGACTCTGAATGACCTCGTGTTGTTTGACAATATTTATCTGAATCGCATAACCCACATTTCTGGAAAGTCTAATTAGATTTGAAGAAATTTGCTTCAAATTTGCATCCAAGCAAAAAAGCAATATAAGTGGCAGACAGCTTCCTTTCCTAACCTAAAATGTCTGAAATTGACCAAAAAATGAACAAAACCCCATTAACTCTTTGTTCTCTCTAAAGATACAAATGAAAATGGATTTAGAAAAATGCAAAACTTTGTTCAAGTAACTCCTGCATGTTTCTTTGCATATATTGCAGAAATGATTCGGCGTATCTGGCAGTATATTTACACATCGTTGCTGAGAAGTTGGTTAAAGTGGCTCCTCAGGAAGTCTACAGGGACTTGTGAGCTGCAGAGGATTTGCTCTGGAAGCAAACCAGGAGCCACAATGACAAAAAAAGCAGGTAAAATACTCCTCCTCCAGTACTCCTCTTGTTGCCGGGCAGTATCCCCCTTTCACTAATCTGCTCCCTGTTTCCTTGTCTTCCAGAATACTCTCTTCAGTCATCTAAAAATAAAGTAAGATATGCAAGCTAAAATATTGTACATTTCAGATTCAGTTGAACCGCTTCTTTTTTGTTGTCATCATTTATTCACGATATTTACAAATAAAAATGATTTTATCTAACTGGTGAAAAAACAACTTTTAATACAGTTAAAAACCAGAAGTTGATATACTTAATAAAAAGACGCATTAAATTTTTTTTCTCACTGTCTGAAGTTAAGTCAGAACAAACTTCACTTGTTTTAGTTAGAATTATCTAAACTACTTCTATTAGCTAAAAGCTACAACAATGAGAGAAAGAATATGTCAGAAATTTATTTCATTGTCTTTTAAAATATGCAGCTGCATCATAAAAGAGGATAAAAGCTGACTGCATCGACTGTCTGACCTTTTTATCTTCAGACTGGTGGATTTTGTGAACTTTAAAATCAGCAGATCTTCTTATTTTAATCTGTCCTTATCTTTGGCAAACCTTGCCAAGTGTAGAAAGAACAGATCTAAATGTAATGTATTTCTAAAGCCATTTTCCAAGCCAACAGTCTGAGAATACTGGTACTTTTTCTTTCTCAAGTGAATTTAAAAATCTCTCAGGCTGATTGTTGTTTATTGAACTTTTTTTTGTGTGTGTCTGATGCACTTCTCTGTTGTTTTTTTGATTGCTTTTCCTTTCTCAGGTTTTGAGAGAAGCTTTGGAAACAAGCAAGGAAAATGTAGAGAAACATGTGGATCAGATTCTGAAAGAGAAGGAAATCAAGCCCCATTCAGATCAGCTGTACGTTTACTTTTACATTTTTATCCATGTGCTGATCTTCGACTTAGTTGTTTTGTTGTAGTTTTGAGTGACTCATTGCTCCTTTCTCTGTTCGTCTTGCAGATTTAAGGCAAACCTGCACATCTGCCTGCTGCAGATAACAGGATACAACCAATTGTATGTTTGTGTGGAAGACTTGAGGAAGGAAGTCTTCAACTCGGATAATCCAAAACACGAGGCCATGCTGTTAAAGGTGTGGGTTTTATAGTTTTGTGCAGGGATGCACGACATGTCAGGTGATGTTAGTCAATTTTTAACACATCAGTATCGGTCCGATAAGTAAAACTGGGCTGGTATTAATAATTAATGTTTATTTCCATCACGGCTGCAACTAAAAGCTTTTCAATAATCATTTATTCTGATAATGAATCGGATGAAAAAATTGGCGCATTCTGCAGATTTTCTTTGCTTAACCACTTAAGCTTTTTTTTTTACACAATATTAAAAATACATTAGAATATGCAGGAAAGGAAATGATTCAATTACTTTCTTTAAATAAGAAAGTAAAAATGGTATTGCCTAAAATACAGTAACAGTATTCCTTTTCTGTACGCTTGACCATTTGTAGCAAAGGCTGCATCTGCAGCTAAAATATGAAGCAAAAGGTGCATAACATGAGATTTATTTTACAGAATTGGAACCAAGTGAAGCTAAAATTGCCATGTTTATATTCTTTGTACAGTTTTGACTCAATTACTGCTCTGAGAATGTTGTTCTTTCAGCAAAGGGCCACTTTTAAAGTCTGTATACTCCAGTTTGCGATTAATCAGTTGCTAAATTACTTGGTGATTATTTCAATAAGTGATTAATCATCATTGATTTGATTAATCGTTTCAGCCCTAATTTCCATCTTGTTGCCGATTGTACTGCTGGGTAAGTGGGAGGGGCTTAGTCAATGTAATATTAGTGAATATTTTTTAATTTGCTGAAATAGCAATATTAATATCGGTATTGGTCCAACTTTTCAAATCGGTGCATCCCTTAATTTGTGTAAAGAAGTCACTATGAATTAATTTATCTTCTGTGTATGTTTCTGCTACGTTTATCCAATCCTTTGTAGTTTTGAAATACTAGTTTTATTAAGTGAATCACTTCTTTTGTTTCTTTTCAATCAAGCCGCTGCTGCTGTAGATGATAGCGGACATCTTTGTTCCTGTGGTCCATTCCAGATGCCGTTTGGATGTTTGACTGTAGAACTTTGTGTTTTTAGCTTTGGGACTTGTTGATGCCAACAGTGAAACTGGAGTCCAGGGTAACGAAGCAGTGGGGAGACATCGGCTTCCAAGGAGAAGATCCAAAGACGGATTTCAGAGGAATGGGCCTGCTGGGTCTCCTCAACCTGCTGTGAGTAATTATCACATCCCTTCATAGAAACTTACACGTTTTAACACAGATTAAGTACAAATACAATTCTCTAACTCAGTAATAGAGGATTTAGAAAAATATAACATATTGTAGCTCTATGCAGTGCCTCCCAAAAGTATTTACACTCCTGTCTCACATTTTGGCCCATTATACCCAAAGCCTTTGCTGTAGTTTAATGGGATTTTATCCTATAAACCAGGAGTATGCAACCTGTGACCTTCTACAATAGCTCTTTTAACTTAAAAATGATAAAGATCAAACAAATGTTTTTAAACATAGATATCATAACAAATGCATATTTTTTAGCAGTTTTCTCATAGAATAACTGCAACGAATTTGCATAAAAGTACTAGAAGTTTCTTGAAATCTTTTTTCTGGTTTCTAGATCGGGGGATTATAGATGTAAATTGTATTTCTTTAAAAATACTGGCAAATTTCTTAGATATTATGATTAAAGTTATCTTTCTTTTGAGACATTTCTTTTTCTAAAAAAGCTTTAATTTGGTGGATTTAGGGCAAAAATGTCTGTTTGGGTTGCAGAACTCTGCTGTAGAGCAACACAACGTAAACAAATATGAAGTGAAAGGAACTTTATGCATGGGTTTAAGAAACGTTTTACTAATAAAAATCTGAAAAGTGTGGCATGCCTTCTTTATATAGCCAAGCTAATTTCTATAGAACATTTCAGCAACAGGGCAGCTTAGATTGCTTTACAACATGAAAACATAATAAAATAACCAATTATGAAACATCGATACATATTGTCAAATGCTATAATCAAAATAATCAAATATATTGATCAGTGTTCCAGTTATTATTAATTAAAGGCAACCCTAAGCATGTGGGTTTAAGGCTTGATTTAAAGGGTTTTCTGGACGTTTGTTCCAGATTAGTTCATAAAAATTGTAGGGTTGTTCTTCCTCTTTCTTCACTTCTTACAGGGACTCCATGTTTTACTGGATGAAATTGTTTATTCAGAGAATTAACCCCTGAGTTGAGCTGAAATTAATCCTGATGTTTTTTGTTTTGCAGCTTTTTCAGTGAAAACTACACAGCAGAGTCTCGCCAGGTGCTGTCTCGTGCAAACCACCCCAAACTGGGGTAAGAGGCAGTTATTTCAGCATCATTTCTGTTTGTTTGTGGAAACCTGCTTGTGTAATAGACGTGAAATGTGTTTCAGGTATTCATATGCTATAGTTGGGATCAACCTGACAGAAATGGCCTACAGCCTGCTGAAGAGCGGCGCTCTGAAACCACATTTCTACAATTCAGTCCCAGGTCCTCCAGAGCTCAAGGACTTCCACCAGTTTTACTGTAACTATAATGCTTCATAAATCCATTCAGACATATTTAAGTTCCATATTTGGTCACAATGCAGCCACAAACCTCAATGTGTTTTTTCTTTTGATTTTATGTGATTGACCAACACAAAGTAGAGCATAAATTTGAGAGGAAGAAAAATGATACATGGCATAAAAATTGGAGAATGCACTAATGTTGTCAATACTTTCCGGATGGCGATTGTGGCTCAGTGGGTGGAGAAGTCGTCTTGCAAACGGAGGGTTGTGGGTTTGATTCCAGCTTCCTCCTTAACCTCAAGCTACCTGCCACTTGGTGTGTGAATGGGTGAATGTGCCCATTCACTCACTAATGGGCCTAGTCAAACACTTGACGCCCGCCCCATGACGTCATGCTGCACTATGTCTATACTGAGGTTTGTGGTTGTGTTACAAAATGTGAAAGACTTTTTCAAGCCACTGTGTCTGTTCCACATTTCTCCTTCTCAGTGTGGACGTTTTTCTTCAGCCTCTGTTTTACTTTCCAGGTTATCTTGCGTATGAGTTTAATAAATTCTGGGTTGCCGAGGAGCCAGAGAGCATCATGCACTTCAATCAGTACAGAGAAAAATTTCACAACATAGTGAAGACTCATCTGCAGGACCCTGACGTGTCTCTCACACTGAATGCCGCTTGCAATTAATGTGATTCGACGCATTTCTGCCTGTTTACGTCCCAGTTGGATCTGATTGAAGGAGGCGGGATTATCAAAGAAGACCCACAACCAACAGCAAGCAAACTACAAATCTAACTTTTTCAGTTTCTTTAGTGGTGCCCAGTCAACCTTCGTCCAGAACAACGACTATTTTCCACATGCAGCACAAACCCGAATCCCTGTACCTCCGAAAAGTGACCATTCCAGAGACTGTAAAGAGAAATGAGAACTGCTGCAGAAGACTAAGGTGGAGATCATGACTCATGAGGCTTTAAGCACCTTGGTGATCAAATTTTCACATAAAAAATGTAATTACCATGTTTCCTTGTGTTTAAGGTCTCTGTGTTGTGACAGATTTACCCTCAGGTTATTCATGTTTGTGTCCTGAGCTCATGACTTAAACATAAAACATGGCGCTCCATCATTGTGCTCCATTATTGTGCGTGGTTTAATATCTCCCCACTCGTGTCACGCTTGCACCCTGTTTTCAGTCTTTTTATTTCCCAAGACTGAGGTTTTTATTGCTCATTACATTTTATGCTACAGTTTGCAGTTTCGAGAAACTTTCTGCTTGAAGTCAATAAATTTCACATTTGAGTTAAAAATTGTTGGTGTTAAAGTGAAATATACGCAGCATAAAATCTGTAGGACACATAAAAATGTATTTAAGATGAACAAAAACATGTTCTACACGTTTTAATAACAAACCATTTTATTAAGATGTAAATAAGTGCTGGTTTAGGCTACCTGAGCAAGTTCTGACATGCGTTACATAAAGTGCAAACTTGTGTCAACGGCTTTCGCTCCCGCAGTGACTGCATCGGTTCCAGAGTATAAAAAAAGTTACGGTAAATACAACACTCTGTCTTCAGGGAAAATAAAGCTTCAACAGAAGCTGGTTTTCCCTGTATTAGAGGTAAAACGTCCAGGTTGTTTTAAAGTTTACGTTCAGGCTTTTGAGTCTGGAATCTCAGTTTGGTGCTTCGATTCTTCTGGACATCATCATGGCTCTCTTGATTTGCTCGAACGAGACGAACATGACGACGTTCCAGGATCCCAGTCTCAGAAACGAAGGCATAAACCTGGAAAACAAGGAAATGATCGATACCAATGTAGAGCTATCGTAAAAGTATTCATACCTCCTAAACTATTTTGTTGGGATTTTGTGTAGCAAACCAAAACAAATTGTGCATCGTTGAGAAAAGGAAGGAAACTGTTTGTGGTTTTCAATCTTTTACAATAAAAATCAGTTAAAAAAATTGTATTCAGTCCCACTGGTGTCAAAACTAAGGAGGATAGAAAGAGTATAAGATCAGATTTCAGTTGCCAGTGAATATCAATTGCATTTTATTCTGGACTTTGACTAGGCCATTCTAATATGAATGTCTTGATGTAAACCATCCCACTGTAGCTCTGGTTGTGTGTTTTTGTTTCTGTTCAGTGACCTTTGCCCCAGATGACTGTGTTACACAGAGTCTAACAGGTTTTCTTCTAGGATTGCTTGTAATTATTTCCACCCATCGGTGGCGCCCCCAAGTGGTGGCCAGGGGGTGCTGTGGCCACCCAGAGAAGATGACCACAATTGTAATAATTCATGTTCAGTTCATACAAACACATACAGACATCTTCAAACAAGACACAAATGTAAAACACAATAAATGAATACATGAAAGTCTGTGTGCCTATATTTACTTCCATTTTTGCTTCTTTCTTTGAAATTATTTTTTCTTTACTTCTTTCTTCACTTTTTTGTAATTCTTTTTCTTTAATGCCTTTGCTTTCTTTAGTTCATTCCTTACTTCTTTCTTTTTTTTACTTCTTTCTTAATCTTTACTTTTGTTTAATTTCTCTACAACTTTCTTTCTACTTTCTTTCTTTACTTCTCTTTCCTTGCTTTACTTTTTTCTTCTTTACAACTTTATTTCTTTCTTTGCTTTTTCCTTAACTTCTTTTTTCTTTACTTTCCTCTTTACTACTTTCTCTCCTTATTTGTTTCTTTACTACTTTCTTTCCATGTCCCACCTCACAACCTCTATGAACATTTTCTACGGTCACCACTGCCATCCATTGTTCCATCTTTCAGCTTCCCTTTCTCTAGTATTGAACAGTATTCCCACAGCATGATGCAACCACCACCACGTTTTATGATGTGGATATGGCTTTACCAGATTAGTTGTGTTTTCACCAACAGTCCTCTAATTCAGTAATCAGGTGGCTGATTGTGAAGACCCTCGGTTTTTATTTACCCTTTGTAAAACGCAGTTGGTCCCTCTTTAGTCATCATGGTCCAGGCGCAGTTGATGGCGCTGCGGTACTGGCCTGGCGGAGAGTTCATGTATCTTGTTTTCACTACATCCACTGGGGAGGCAATCACCGTAGTGACAAAGCCTGCTCCGAACGCAGACACGAAGTGGCACGGAAGATTATCTGTAGGGAGATAAAAAAGGATCCCATCAACTGTGAGGTGATTGTTCTGGGTCTGTGTCAGCAGTCTGAATAATCTGAATGGAGCGGAGAGGATGGTTGTGATAAATCTCACATTAACTACAGTATTTACAGCTTTCTGTGACGGGACATTACAACATGTTCTGTACTGGGCTGGTTATCAGCTGCAGGGGAGGTGAGTGGGTGTGGGAGTCTGGTCCAATTGGTAAACTCCTCTCAAACAGAGGAGTGTTAGAGCATATTATGGAAGGTTGTTGAAAACACACTCCTATCTCATGACTATGTATTTTTAAGTAACTTTAGAACTTGATGTAAAGCTAAAAAAAAGTCGATTTTACATAATCCTGTTTCATTATTATATAATAAGTTGGCTTGCCATAGAGTCCCAGACTGACGAACTCTTACCTGACAACAGTTTGTGTTTGAGAATGGCCTCTTTGATCAGGTCATAGGTAACCAGTTCTGTGCAGTTCACCAGTGCATTTCTTGTGATGTTGGGTAATGTTCCTGAAGAACACACACACACACACACACACACACACACACACACACACACACACACACACACACACACACACACACACACACACACACACACACACACACACACACACACACACACACACACACACTTAAAGCATTACTCAGCAACATTGTTTGTGGATTTTGTCCCCTGATGTGGGAACCTCTCCTCTCACCTTTCCACAGGCCTCGTAAGCCCTCATTGAGGTAGATTTGTCTGTAGGCTTGCATTGTGCCGTTGTAGCGCCGCGCCACGCCGTTCAGGTTCATCTGGGCCTGGAATCGAACCTTGACCACGTCGGTGGGTTGTGCAAACGACACGGCCATGGCACCTGTTGTGCAGCCGGCCAGTATCCGCATCAGCACGCCTGGATCTGGAGAGACGTGGAAGAGGAGGATGTTCTTAGCTTGTTGGGTTTTTTTGTTTTTTTTTTATAATTTTACATGTAGAATCTCATTGTAAATGGTGCAGTAAGAATGTCGCAATAGACGGACTGTATGATTTTGCTCATCCACCAAGCATGAAGAACCATGCTACATGCTAACCTGTCCTAAAACATCCTACCAAATATTTTGGGAGTAGTTTCTAAACATAGTTTATTTGAGTTAAGACAAAACTCACTTACAAATAACCTTTTAGCAATATAGGAACTTGTATTACATAAATATTTTCTTACTTTTGATGAAGATAGGAAATTATTTCACTTATAACATGGGAAAATGTCTAGTTTTTAGTAAAATCATCTCCCAGCATACCTAGTACTTCTTCATCAATATTAAGGATTTATTGACCTAGGACAAGTCCATGAATTGTGCCAAAAAAGTTACTTGTAAGTTAGTTTTGTTTTATTTTAAGTGTACTTAGAGATTTCCACTAGAAACTATATAAAAAGATTTTGTGTTTTTGCAGTGTGCAAGTGAAATCCTACTTTCTTTGCCTCCAGTGTAGAAGTTTTTCACGTTGTCATAGAGACCGATTCTGATGGAAGCGAAACACAGCTGCCTCTGCAGTCCGGCCACCAGCCCGTTATACAAGGACCTGGGCCCCTCGGTCCGGACCATGGTGCTGATGGTACCAAACACCCCTCTGTAGCGGATGCCACCCACCGCTTGCTTCTCCCCTTGAATCTAAGGAAGAGGTGCCATTTAGATTTTTCCAGAAAATCAGAAGATAAATCCATTCTGGTGCAAACATCCTAATGTGTACTCATTTGGTAAAATAATATTTTTTACAGACAAAGAAGTTTTATTTAATATTAATTGCAAAATGTTTATATTTTGTGTACATAGACTTTTAGAGTCTATGTTTTCCATTTATTGATTACTAAATTAGCTGATGATTATTCCAGTAATCAATTAATCATGATTGATTCGATTAACCGTTACAGCCCTAGTTTTTTGTTGCCATTTCTGTTCCTGTTGAAAGGGAGAGAGGGTTAATCAATCTAATATTAGTGAATATTGTCAATCGGCCGATATTGTGATAATAATATTGGTTGTCTACATTGGTCAATATGAATATTTCCATTCATAGTGGCTTCTTCTAAGACTATTTATGCATCCCTAAATTTGTATGAAGTCACTATGAATTAGTCAGTTTATCTTTTTTGTATATTTCTGCTAAATTCATCCAAGCATAGGCTTTATAGAAATACCATTGTATATTTTTAAAATATAATTTTTTAAGTGAGTAATTTTTTTCTCTTTCTTTCAGCAAATGGCCATTTTTAATGTCTGCAAACTCCAGCTGAGGATTAATAGATTACTAATCATCAGTAGATTAATAAATCAATTAATTAATCATGATTGAATCGATTAATCGTTTCAGCCCTAATTTCCATCTTGTTGCCGTTTGTGTTTCTGGAGAAAGGGGGAGAGGATTATATTAGTGAATATTGTTGATTGGCTGAAATTACATTACTAATATTGGTTATCAATATTGATCCAACTTTTCAAATCAGTGCATACCTAAATTTGGGTGAAGAAGTAACTATAAATTATTTACGCATCGAAATGGTCTTTCAGGAATATCTTCATATATTTTTTAAATACTAGTTTTATTAAGTGAATCGTTTCTTTTTTAAAAACAAGTAGTTGTTTGTAGAGCCTGTATTCTCCACTTAACAATTAATCGATTATTATTTCAACAATCAATTAATCATGATTAATTTGATTAATCATTTCAGCCATAATAACTGATGATTATTATCATAACTTGCTGGTACCTGCAGTCGGACTTTGGCTGTGTCCAGAGGAAATGTGACCATGTCCGCTATGCAGGCTGCTGCTCCGGCACTCGCCATCTTCACCCCAAGAGGAGGAGGCACGTCTGAGGGCTTGAGTCCCACCATGTTCCCTGCCTCTGCCAACAATAAACATAAACATCTTTGATTTCACATTAAATCAGGGAACACTGACGTCTCAGTTAGAGCTGCAAAGACACTTACATTGTTTAGGTCTAATTAAAGGTTCTTGTTTTGATCCTGAGATGTTACCAGGCAGGGTTTGAAGGACCAGATGGTAATCCTTGAAGGGCCCTTCTAGCACAGAAAGGGAAGAGGCGACTTTCGCTCTGCAATTATATACTTACTGTCCGGTTTTTTATGGCATCCGCAGAGAGGCGTCACTGTGCACTTTTGTATGCCCGGGTTCAATCAAAGTCCACTCCCTGCGAGATAATCAATGTTCAATTCACCTCACGGGACCTTTCACTAAAAACAAGAACAACACATTCTGTTGAGAGTGAAAAAATTTATATCTCAAAGTCCTTAGACATAATTTAACATCTTTATTTTATTGGTTTATTGGGATGCCCACATCTGGTGCATTGAGTACAAATATGTGTCAGCAGATTTCCCACATAAACATTCAATAATATTAGGTAATTATTTACACAGCAGGAACATCGCTGATATCTGATGAGGTTTTTGGGGGCTTGTCCGGGCTTTCAGCCAATAACAGCACAAACATGCAAACAGCAGAATCACAAACCCAATCCTCAGTCACTTCTGCAGACTTTACAGTATTCACAAATTCATGCTGGGTTTTGTTTACTGTCTTAGTCTGAAGATATGTCTGTCCGTTTTTTCATGCTTTCTGGCTGTTTTTTCAGTTGTTTTTGTCAAATCAAATGTGAGGAGTCATAGATCTGAGCAGTGACGTTCATACATGACTGAAGTTCAATCCACAGAAGATAAGAGCCTTGAAATCACATCGCGTTATGGCAGAAGCTGAGTCTGTTATATAAGAATAAATGTACATATGCAGTGACTGGCAAAAGTATTCACACTCCTTAGACATTTTTAGGTGTTCATGTTTTCATCCGCAAACTTTAATTTATTTTTGAATGAGATTTTAATTGTGAAGTGGAAGGAAAATGGTTCCGTCCGTCCGTCCGTCCGTCCATCCATCCATCCATCCATCCATCCATCCATCCATCCATCCATCCATCCATCCATCCATCCATCCATCCATCCATCCATCCATCCATCCATCCATCCATCCATTAATTCGGTTGTAATAGTGAAAAGTAGCAAACTACATCAGAAAGTAAATTAGAACAAATGCAGTTTAGTTCTGATTTACAGTAACTCCTTTCTTCATCTACAGGTTTAATAGAACTGTTGATTTTTTTCATCTTTAATCAGCTATTCAGGAAATGGTTTGTCAGACTGATCATTTTTATTATGTTGTTTATGTTGCCAATTTCTGACCGACGTGTTTTATTACCAAAATCAACTCGTAAAATGGGAGACAACATCCTTTAAAAGCAGCTATGAAAAAACTAATTTATTTGCAGACATCGAACCATTTAAAAATGATATGCAATGTACTGTAAATTAAAATATTCTATGATCTAAGGTCTTTAGTTGAGCCTACCCAACTATAATGGTAAAATTGTAGAAGGAACATTTATAGGAGATTCAAAGCTATAATAACTTTCAGCCTTTTTAACTGTTTGGGACCTGAAACATTTTGAATAATTTCACTTAATAAAATTTCCCTTTTAATGAAATGTCATACGAACTTGGACTCTTTCAACTGTTCCCTTCAGACAAACATAATGTTCAATGGATTAATAATTTATTGCTCCCTCAGGAGTCCAAAAAAGGCTTGTTCCCACCAACCAGTGGCATTCTGAGCTGTGATTGGACGACTGCGACCACAACCCCCATAAGCTCGGACATTAGAGACGGATGAGCGGAAAGAACCGAGGCTTGTTTTTCTCGCTGTCTGACATACACACATGCTGTGAGAGAATTAAGACTGAAACTTAACAGATTTTAACTGTAATAACTCTTTTGGTCAGATGTTTCCATCAGAATCACAACTTCTATTTGCTTAAAGATGATTTTGAACTTTTGAAACGGAATACTTTAGTATTCATTAAACTTATTCTGTAAACTGAGTACTGTTCTTAGAAATGTTAGTTTCTTTTTTAAATGTATTGATTTTGCTTAAAAAAATCTGTGGACTTTGCTGTGTTAACTCAGTGTGTGCCAGATTAAACTAGTGTGTATCCACGGGTTCTCTCCACAAAGTGAAGGAACACAAAGCCGGCCTCTAGCTGGACGTGTTTGGTATCTTCAAGGGTCATTAGGTCAGAGGTGGAGTGGCAAGCAATATAAATTCATGCATCCAGTTGAAGAGTTGCAACAAAAATGACTGTTACATCCACAACCCCAATTTCTAATAAGTGGAAGAAAATAGATGGATGAAAAATAATCCACATCAGGGGTGTCCAAACTTTTTGGCTTGGGGACCAAAAATATCAAGTTGAAAGAACCCAGAGGGTCACAAATAAACAATATTTTAATGTAATGAGAAAAGCAATCGGATTTCTGTATGAGAAATATGTAAATTGTAGATTTTAAACAAAAAAAAAAAAGGTTTGCCAGATTAAAAGAAACAAAAATACAGCAAACCATATAGTATATTTTTCATCTTATTCTGGATTTTTTGTGTCTTTTTAGTAATAACAGAATATGGCTCTGCGAGTCTAGCTTCATTTTGACAAGCTTGTTAATCTAAACTGCCTTTTGTCTCCTCTTACTCTAAAAAGAAATTATATTCAAAGTAAAAACCTGAATGAACACTTTGTGTGTCAACTGCATGTGCTGTGATCAAGGGCCATTCAAAATTGTTCCGAGGGCCGTAAATGGCCCCCAGGCCGCACTTTGGACACCACCGATATGTTTGGCTCAAATAAAGGAAATATGCGAGTTCTGCCACTAGATGGCAGTCACGCACCATTACGTGAAGGTGAATAAAGCTCTGGAGGCAGCAATCTGAATTATTGACACTGATTTTAATTAGACGAGTGATACACAACGCACCAGAACCCAGAGCAGCAACATGTGGTCAAATAAATTCAACATATTTACAGTAGAAAAAAAAAAATATGTAAAAATGCACAAAATAAAAAAAAATTAAAAAACGCATGTCTGGAAGGACAAAAATGTAATAAAAAAATAAAAGGCAAGCAGATGCAGTAGTGAGCTTTGACACATTGTAAACAAAGAAGCTCTTCATTTTAGTGTGATAATACTGAAAGAAATGAAAATATTTTCTCTGTAGCTTAAATAGAATGTTTTAGGAGTTGAATAGAATCTGTCTATGCATTTGTTGTACAGGTTGGTTTCATTTTTTGTCAACTGAAGAAAATAAATAATCTGCTAAAGTGACGAACAGCATTAAAGTGAACTGGAGTGTTTTCACAACAATGGATCTCTATCGCTCTGTCTTCTGGCTCCTTATAAGGACATAGCAGCAATCAGAATTGCAACTAAAGGAAGCAACAGTTTGACCAGATGTGATAAGTGACGATACACACTGTAGAATATTCATATCCTAGTTGGAACCATACTGTACAGAACTGTGCAAAAGTTCTTTAAACTTTTATATTTCCTGCTGCTAAATTTTCAGTAACGGGTTCAAAGGTTACGAGAAGATCTAACAGCTCTGAAGCAAAGTATAGAAGTGGTTTCAAACACTATATGTGTGAACATCTACACAGCCTAGTTGTACAGAGATATCAGATTAATACCACATATGCATATTGTCTTATAAAGGTACAGCCACTACTTACACACACTTGATTTTATCTGAGCAAACCGTGAGCGAGTCTCTACACTGCAAAAAGTCAAAATCTTGCTAAGTACGTTTGGTCCATTTTCTTAGAACTCTTGAAACTAACTTACAAGTAACTTTTCAGAAAGATACGAGAGCTTTTTTAAAGCCAATAATTCCTTAATATTGATAAAAACGTTCTAGTTCCACTGGCAGATTATTTCATTTATAACTATGGGTGCACCGATTGCATTTTTCCAGCCAATTATAAGCTTTAAAAAGCCTGACCTGCAGGTTCTGATTTTGGCCGATGCTGATTTTTTTTTGTCTGAAATGTTGCTAAATATAGCAAGACATTCGCTGAGTCGGCAACAGTGGGTTGACTATTGTTAACTGCCAACGAGCAGAAAGTCAAGCCTCTCTCACTGCAGAGCAGAAGAGGACAGAGGTTGATTTTTAAACCGCCAAGTAAGATCGGTGGATAAGATCAGCTTCACATGTATGTGTCAGCTGATCGATGATCTGATTAAGGAAATCAAGACTGATTTATCAGTGCATCCGTATTTACAACATGGGGAAAATATCTTGATTTAAGTGAATAATCCTCCAGAAGAACTAGAACTTTCTCATCAATATTAAGTGATTATTTACTTAAACCAAGCTCATGCATTTTCCTGAAAAGTTACTTGTAAGTTAGTATACCTGAAATAAAACAAAACTGATATATTTGCACTAGGAATTGGACCTAAAATACTTGGTAAGAGTTTGTATTTTTGCAGTGCAGTCTTCTCTTCAGACGACAAGATCTATTGATTTACATAGTAGGTTTTAAATTTCTGGTAAAATACGTCATTAGAAGCAGTTTTGGTCACATTCTTTCACATATACACTTGTACAATTTCCTCCATAATCCTAGAAAATGTTACAGAAACTCTTCAGAACCACTTTAGTCCTTCAGCCAGAGAGAGAGATCTCATAGTCACTTGTGGACAGCAGGGGGCGCCCGACTTTCCGCACGTTCTTGGCGTTGGTGATGCGTGCCGCCACGTCCACCGGCTTCTCGAAGTACCGCACCAGAGCCTGCTCGGTGAGGACGGAGGCCAGGAACTGCTCGAAGGTGATGGCCCAGTCTTTGTCGATGCTGGTGCTGTGCGGCAGGCCGCCGCCGTTGGGAATCCCCCTCCGTTCGCGCTCCGAGGGCCGCTCGTCGCTGCGCACCAGCACCGTGTCGTCGGCGATATCTTCGCACTGCAGCTTCTCGTCCAGCTCGTGGGAGCCGGCGCTCAGCACCGAGTACGACGACATGGACGTGTCGTCTTTTGTTTCGTCGTCGGAGATGAGCATGGCGGACGACGTCCCCGTCTCCTTAGGGGACGAGTCTTCCAGCTTGATGTCCTGCATGGGCGCCAGCTCCTCGCTCACATCCTGCCGCTTGTCGTCCTCGCTGGGGCTCGGCTTGTCCTCCAGCTCCGCCGGGATGAAAACATCTCCCAGATCCGGAGGGTCTTGGGTGAATTTGAGATCCACCAAGTCTCTCCTGCACAAACTCGACTCTGAATCCGTCTCCTGGCTGGGGTCCTTCCGGCCGCTGGAAGTGAAGAGCTTCCCCACTTCTCCCATTTCCAGCAGCAGACTGGTGACGGTTGCAGTGGCGTGATAAAGCTCCTGCTCAGCTACATCCTCACTGAACATGCTGTAGAGCGTCTTACAAAGCTCAATGAACTGACTCTGAAAGACAGAAACAACAGATCACAATTTATATCATTATAAGAAATTACCACAATAAATGATAAACATTATGATAAATGCCCACATCTAAACAAGGGTTGCTGGTGCCTAGAGATTTACTCTACACTGAGTAAATCTGAGTGTAGAGATCCATGTAAGATCCATGGATCCACTTTTTCACTTCCGATATGTGAGGTTTAGTATCGGTCAGTACCAGTCCGATACAAAAAACATTGCTGAATTAACTTAAAAAACGTATTTGTCTAAACACACAGACATAAATGTACTTAATTATGATCTCTAAGCACAAAGCCATTTCTAGATCAAATCCTACCTGGTTCAGCTTTGGAAGGTCCTTTGTGCTTTCTCGTTTGGGCTTCGTCTCCTCGTTCCACAGTTTCAGGTAATGACGGTAATCAGGAGTGTTCAGTTTCTTCACTGTCAAATAAATATGAAGAATCTCTTCAAGGTTTTCACATTTAAATTAGACGCTTGGGTTCCATATTACAGTTAAGACATTCTATAAACAGCCACACATTTTCTTGCCAAGTGCCAGAAACATAGCAGTAGCATTTAGTAAAATTGCCTTTTGAACTTATAACTCGGGTCAAGCATTTAGGCTTCCACAAACGTCTCACAATAATTTACTAGAATTTTAGTCCATTGCTCCTGACAGAACCTTATTCAAATGAAGGAAATTACTTGAGTGCTTTAGCAAACTCTAAAGCTTTAGCTTTCTATGTTGCTTTTTGAGTCATGGCTTCTTCCTCTGCGAGCGGCCTTTCAGGCAGGGTTAATAGAGGACTAACTTCACTGTAGATAATGACACATAATTAGCTTCAGCCTGCATTCGCCCATTCCACATGGGACACATTCATCTCAGACACAGAACCTTCTTCTTCCCTGATGAGTTTTTTTATTAAGCATCTTTGCTTGTGTAGTATGATTTCTCTCACCTTTTTCAGTCTTGAACGTAACTCTGACGAAGCCATCATCCTTCTCGCCTCGACCCTTTGGGTCCCGACCTGAGAAGATCAGTAGTAAATAAGGAACCTGAGCTACAATCAAAGCATACTCGTGTTTAAAAATGGTCTAGTCAAAGTCCAGATTTAATACCCAAAGAAAATCTGTGGCAAGACACAACATGTTTTTTTTTAATTTATTCACTTGATTTTAATTGTGCATCTTATTTGATGGAAACATATTTATATATATCTAAATCTACAGACAAAGTGCGTTCACACAATATTGGCATTGTGTTTGTTTTTCATACATGATTTCAACAATTAACACTGAATTTTGTCATATTAATTTGCAAAATTGTGGAAATGTTTGATGGGTTTGAATGAAGAAACAGAAAAGTGGTTGAAAAAGCAGCTAAACTATTCAAACTTTTGAAAGATCTTATGGATAAAAAAAATGGAAAGTCTGTTTGAAAGGTAGAAGCATGGACTTTCTTTAAATAAAGGCAAAAAATCTGGTTATTGTTGCCTTTGACTAGTAGTAAATGAGACATTTATCAACATATTTTATGTGTACTGATGATTTTGATTATGGAAAATTGTTAAGATGTAACAATTAACTGATGTAACTGATGTTTTTATAGTTTATAACACTTGTTGCTGAAATGTGCTTTACAAACAAACTTAAATGTATCCACTGAAAAGCTTCTGCAATGCCATCTAGTTCAATCGGCATTGCTTCAATCAGACAGTGGGATTTGTGGTTGCATGGTTTACTCGATTGCATCCTTCACATGCAAATCACATCGCCACAAAATCTGATTGTACTCGCAAACTGCATGATAAAAATCTCCAGTCTGCTTTCTGACTAAACCTGAAAAATAAAATATGTGCGCCACAATGAAGTGATCTGTTAGGAGTTTTAAACTTACTGATGGATGTTTCTGGGGTGATGTCTTCGAAGAAGTACTGAGTGGCTTCGAAGGCCGAGTCGGGCTCTTCTTGCTCATGAGTGATCTCTGGGGAAAAACAGTTTCTTTACAGAATTAGGCTAAAATGCAAAGTCCAAGGAGGCTCAAAATTTTTTTATCCTGTTGAAAAACAGCATAATCACTACAGCAGTGCAAACAACTAAACTTTACTTTGTGTTTTCTGTCTAGATGCTAGTGCAAATATTTTAGTACATTAAAATAAGATACGTAGCTCTATTCCACTGGCCATATAATACCACAATGTAATATTTTGAAAATAAATTTACTTCATAGAAACACACTAATTTAAAAAAAACTCTTGTTTTTTGATAAAAAATTTTGGTCTTAAGATGAGGTGTTTCTTTTGGCCGTATCAAAATAGTTTTATTTAGCAAAACCGCAATCACAGAAGTCACATGAACAACAACCAGATGTCACTAATGGCGGAAAGACGAATTAGAAGACAGGAAGTAGTTGGAGGATGATGGCACAGCATGTTTTTTAAATTTGTTTATGTGATTTTAATTGCATTTCTTATTTAATAGAAACACTTTGTACTTTGACATTTGTAATGGAGTGCAGCTACTGTTCAGTAGTATCAAATATTTGTTGCTGCCTGTCTGTCACTCACCAGGTAAGATGTGCATCTTGTAGAGGAGCTTCAGCTTCTCCGTTAGATCCCCATGACACAAAACACCTGCAGCACACAACAGCGAGTTGAGAGCTGAGACAGAACCAGCTACATCCAGAACGGATGTGTTCGTAACCCATCCCTGCTAACCCAGGCCGTTGATGAAGTCTCGGAAGTTGAGGAGGGCGTCTCCGTTTTCGTCCAGCAGACGGAAGAAACGCACCGCCAGCGGGTCGGAGTGGGCTCCGTTGGCCCAGGGGAACAGCAGGGCGAACAGGCCCTTGAACAGCTCCACGTCGATGCGGTACTGCTCCAGGTACGGCAGGCTGGGGTCGTGGTGCTCGGTGGGGTTACTGCTGCTGCCCCAGTAACAGCTGCTCAGGTGCTCTGCCTGAAGAAGACAACAGAAGAGACGGGTACAAACTTTAAGAAATGCAGCTGGAACTAAAGTGCTGTTTGTTTTGGCAAATGGACAGAATTTTGGCTGACTGACCTAAAACAAGAGAAGTTTGATCTGATTTAACTTCAGACAGTGAGAAATAATAGCAAAGCTTCAAACTGCCAATAATGATTTTAGTAGTCTTTGGTTTCTGTTCAACAACTATGATATAAGATAAAAGATCAGCATTTATTGTTTTTATTACTGTGAACTTTCAGTTATTTTATTTAGTGCTGTACCGGTCACTTGTTTTAAAATGGTTTTGTAATTTTACGAAGACTACAATCATTGCAAAGTTGAAATTTTAGCGTCTTTTGTGAGTGATTAGCATATTTAGTGCTGCTGTAACCACAGTTGTTACTGTGTGTGTGTGTTTGGGGGGGGGGGGCTGTGTGTGTGTGTGTGTGTGTGTGTGAAAAACAAGTGCAATTCTGCAGCGATATGGTCAACTTTCCCATTATCTGCTGAAAGCTTTTCTCTCTGACTCTCTGAAAGAGGATTCTCTTTCCTCAATAACAACATTCACACTGAAGAGTGTTGCTGCACAACCTAATAGCGTTCAGTATGGTGATGTTGACTAAAAATTAAACCTTTTTTGATTAATCTGTTCAGCGTCAATCAAGCTCAAATTGTGGCAACCTTCTTTCTATAATGATCAAGATTATATCTTGTGTTTTCTTACAATTAAAACGTTGCGACTCACCTTGAAGAGCACATAAAGCTCCTCCAACTCATCAATACTGAAAGCCGTCTCTGTCACAATAGTTCGAACCTGGAATAAAAGAGGACAAACAGTGAGAATCTCATCTCTAAAACGACATCAAAGCTTCTTTCATTCTCATCCAGTTACTTTTCTGCAGTTAGATTTAACGAGCAGCATGGAATAAACCATGCGTGAAAATGAAACTCTTAATGATTGCAAAAGTTTCTCACCACGTTGCGTTTGGTTGTGTCCTCAATGGTCTGAATGACCCTCAGTCTCTGTTTGAAGCGCATCTGTTCAATCACGTCTGCGCGGATCGAGCCGAATTTCTACCGAAAAGGAAAAAACACAGACATGAAGGCTGGATCTCTCTCAGTACACTGAAAAAAATAACACAACATCTTCAAGTTATTGTGTTAAAAACCGGCCTTGCTAATCAGTCAGACAGATACAAGATGTTTTACCTCATAGGAGCTGCGGACCAGTTTGAAGATGTCCACCTCTGGATGTGGTTCTCCGTTATCAGTGAGCAGAGAGTGAAGGTGAGGGATGGGAGGGAGGGTGCTGTCCTTATTGGTCACACTGTCCAGGTACCTGCACACAGACAAAATGAGACCGCATTAAAACAGACAATGATTGGGTCAGCAGCATAACAACACAAAACATAACAGAAACAAATTAGTTTTAAGATGTTGCTGTTCAGCTTCTAATTAAAGCTGCATGTACAGAAATGTGTCCAGATATCCACAATAACCAAAACACAGTCCCAAAATATAATTTACAATAACCACATCTGCTGTTTCTGTACAGCAGCTACCAAAGTGAGATGTTTCTGCCTAATTACACCTTTTTATTTTATCAAAGGCTGAAGGAATGAGACTGTTTTCATTAGACCAGTAAATGTTATTTGGAAAACATAAAAGGTTATTTTCTATTAAATTAAAAACAGATTTTAATGCTAAAATGCCAGAATCTGTAAGTTGTTGAAAGAAGTTTTGTGCTCCAAGGATGAACTGACTGAAATTTGAAAGCTAAAGTGTTAACTTTACTGCTGTTCTTGCAAAAATATGTGCACCGATTTATCAGCTTGCCGATTTATTGGTGCCGATTTCCTTAATTTTGGGAGATTGGTGATCAGCAGATACTTGCATGGGAAGCCAATCCTATTTACTGATCTTATCTACCTCAGCAAAGGTCTAAAAATCAACCACTGTCCTCTTCTGCTGTCCCGTGGCTCTTTAAAGATCACTAATCGGCTTTCAGCCAGAAAACTGTAATCAATGCACCCCTAGTTGCATCTCTAGAATCTCCTCCTCCATACCTGCCCAGGACTGTCATGGCCTCTCCGTCGTCCTTGCAGCCCAGTAGCTGGTGGATGCTGGCGTGCAGAACGGAGAGCGCCAGCTGAAAGATGACCTTGATGCCGTCGTAGAAGAAACAGTCGACCACCACCACGGCGCTCTCGAACGGCATGACAGACAGGAAGAGGGTGAGGAACCAGGAGAGAGAGATGGTGGATATGACGCCCAGGTCCTGCATGCAGTCGTAAAGCTGTGGCACGTACTCGCGGGCGAGCTCCTCGAACACTCCCTGATCAACCAGGGCTCCTAAACGTGAGGGTACGATGCCGTTACATCTTCACACACACAAATCACTAAATCAAACATCTAGCTGCATGTGTTCAGACTGACCCACTACTCTTGTGTTGTAGTAGTCAGGCAGCATCCTCTCGCAGAGAGCCACGAGGAGCCAGAAAGCTTCTTCTTCTTTAGCGTAAAGCAGCAACACGGACGTGACGATGTTCATGGCCTGTTGAGACAAGAAAGATTCAGAAACAGAACAGGAAGGCAGCAGCAGCTGGGGACGTCCAAGTCAGACGTTTTGAGTCCCGACCTGATGCTTCCAAAAATACATTTAAAAAATTAAGAGTGAAGAAACAGATCCAGGATAGAACTGGACGATAAATCAATTTAATATGTTGCGATAGACACATGATCAGTATCAAAAGATAATACGTCTGATAGAATATTCTGATCCAGTGTTCAGTTCTGGATCACTGAACTGCACAGCATTCTGGGAGATGTAGGCAGAGGAAAAGCTTTAGCTGCTCAACCTCTCTCATCTACCTTAGCTAGGTTGGTGGAATCAACTAACTTACTCACTCTTTGGTTACCTAGCAACTCACTCACTCTTTGGTTACCTAGCAACAACCTGTCGAATAACTTGCGCAGCAGCAGTTTAGAGTTTCACCAATGTTCCTCATAACTGCTTAAAAATAAAAAATAACTTTGTGGAGTGAAAACTGCGGATGAAACTGGAAAGGTCCCATTTACCAGTTTGGCAGTAGTTCAGATATTTAAAACAGAAAACTAATCAATAATTATCGATATTGACTGATACAAAATGATAATATCATTTTTGTCTCATCATACAGCCCAATCCGGAATGTCCCTTATTTTCTTATTCGCCTTATTTATCAATATTTGATTCTGATCCAGTTTGATACCACTTGATCGGGCCCGATTTCCAATCTTGTGATCGGATAGCGACACCCCTCGCTGCTGTTGCCGGGTCATGTTGGGATAATCAGAATCACGTCTTCACCTGACAGTATCCGATGTTAGGGTTCCTGAAAGCGTAGGCGGTCAGGACCCTGCGCAGTGCGGCGATGCCCATCTCGTTCTGGAAGGCCGGGTGCTCCGGCAGTGAGCGGTGCAGGTCCCTCTCGATCTCCTCGGTGGCCAGGTTGTACTTCCCCATCGATTTCTCCACCAGGTCTTCGTAGTAACCGGGGTGAGTCGTCATCTCGTTGATCGCCCCTGTCCAGAAAAACACAGAATTTAAAAACTGAACGCAGCAGCATGCATGACATCTGAAATTATTTTTCAGTAAACTAAATATTATATATATATATTAACTTATATATTTTACATATAAGATATAATATGTTATAGTGCAGATAAAAAGTAAATAAAACTACTATTCTGTTTTTGCTGCATTGTCAGATTTAAATGATTCTGATAAAAGTTAAATAATGTGTAGAAATCTCAATAACTAAATATATCCTATGTAAATCAATATAATTTGTGTTTTAGAAATTTCCACCCAAATTGGAAGTTAATTTAAGTTTGCTGCACAAAATCAGTTTTGTTCTCCTTTTCATCTTTTCTCAGTTTAAATTAAAGACCAGAAGCTACACATTTAACGCCAGATATAGTCTATAAATGTAGTTTATATGAACAAAATGGCTTCATTTAACCTGTTAATTTAAACCTGCAGCTGATCGTGCTCCACCTTCAAGGACGGTTTTTATTCATATGACACATATCTGCAACAAGGCAGTACAAAGTTCTTTACACCATAAAAACATAAAGCATCAACCATTTATGAAACATGCAATAAACATTACATTGTCAAATATGATTACTAAAATCATCAAGCAAATACAAACGAAATATGTTGATTAATGTTCCAGTTGTTATGAATCAAAGGTCACGCTGAGCTGGTGGGTTTCTAGCCCTGACTTAAACGAACTCAGTGTTTCAGCATCTTTGCAGTTTTTTGGAATTGCGTTCCAGATTTGTGGTGCGTGTAGACTGAATGTTGCTTCTCCATGTTTGGTTTGGTATAATTATGCTTCTTGCCAAGCTGGTTTTCATACCATGTGGTGTAAAATGACGCAACAGCTGCATGTTTCAGAGTTCAGGGAAGATCAATGTGATTAAAACTGAACAGTGAACTCTGCCTTCTGCACTGAGGATGTGTTTACTCACTAACAACTGGGTCAGGCCGTCTGTGACCTACCTTCACTCAGGTGATGATCTGCAGCTGCAGGCATGTGACACATGACTGTGGTTGTAAACTGAAACCTCTGGATTGTGTTCTTGCTTGCGGCGTGCTCTGAGTGGTGAAAGATTTCGCTACACGAGCCGAAGCTTGAAAAATGACACACTGCTGCTGTTCCCTCTGATTCAAGTAAATCCAGTTGTGTTGGATTAGTTCCCGTCAGTTCAATAATTTGCAACTCTGTTTTTGCACGTCTCCTTTTTCTATATTAACCCTTTACAGGCTGAAATTGACCTGATAATTGCCTTTCAAACTTTGAGACGTTTCTGGAAATATTTTGCAAAAACGTGCAGTTCAAGCATTATGTAATAGCAAAGGCCGACACCTGAGTTTTTCTTTTATATCTATCGTCTTTCTCAAACAGTTCAAGTCTTTTTGATCAATTTGTACAATTTTGTTCCAGATTTTTTTAATGCAAAGTGACCTAGCAATACACTTAATAACAAAGCTAATATTTTTAAACAAAAAACTATGACCGTGCCCATTTTTTTATATTGGACAGGCATCCAAAAGTATTCACACCTCTTGACCTTTTCCACATTAAATCCACAAATTTTGATGCATTTTACTGGAATTTAGTGATTTAGATAAAGCAGCACACATTATTCCAATTTAAAAAAATTAAAAAAAAATTTCTTTTAGGTATTTTGAACATTGTGTAAAATAGACCTAAGTGGTTAAATGAAAAACCTGCAGAATGTGCCAAGTTTCAAATCAGATTACTCGACTTGAACGTCAGAATACTTGATTATTAAAGTAATCGTTGGCTGCAGCTCTGGACAAGAGCATTAATGTTCAGTTGTAGCTGTTTTACACAGAAAAATGGGTGAAGAACATTTCAGTGTCTATGTTTGCAAAGCTGGGCGAGAAAACCTGCAGCCGTAAATGCAGCAAAAAGGTGGTTCAGTAAAGTATTAAACTTAATGAGGCTGAGCACAGAGTAGAGGCATTTTCCGTCCACCTCATTATGCACTATTTTGTAATGGTCTAAAAAATGTTATTCTAATTAAGAACATTGACGTTTGTGGTTGTAATGTGACAGAATATAAGAGGGTTGAAGGAGTATTAATGCTTTTTGAACAAACTGCAGTTTAAACTAACTGAAAATGAATCAAGCTGCAGACGTTTCAGAGAAACTTCTCCCAGCAGATGTTAAACTGTTGTTCTCTAATCAGTAAACAGGAAGTCTTCGTTTCATAAAACGCGCCTGAAATACTCTTCGGGTTTCCTTTTCGGCTCGGTGTGTGGTTTCCAGCATGGGTTTCTGCAGGTAATGCATTTGAATTGCTTGCCCACCTGAAAACAGCAGCCACAGCTCTCCCCTCATGCTCTCGGGGATGCCTTTGAGGACAAGCTCCTTCGTCTTCTCCGTGCGGTACATGCACACCCCCTCGCCGAACTCCGTGAAGTGGTTCTTCCACGCCTGCTCCTTCAGGAACTCCTTTGCCTGAGAGGAAGTGAATCGGCAGGGATCAAAGGTCGGGCAGACGAGACGAGAGGATTCCTACCTGCAAATCGTAATGGGACTCACCAGTTTGGGGTTAAACTCCTCAGGTGAGCGGCGGCGGTACATGGTCATGAGGGCCTCTGAGGTTGTCGGCACGCTGTTGTCGTTCAGGTTGAAGGTGCGCTCGACGTCTGAGGCCAGACTTTGCTGCGGACTGCAGGACAGCAGGGAGCCGGGATGGGAGTAAACCTGCAGAAGAGCAACATTTAAATGTATGTTAGACAGGCGAGGCAAGTCCCAAAATGGGCTTTTAGCTTTGATGCAAACAAAACTCCTCCGCATTTTAGCAGTTTTTCTGGAAGCTTGTTCTGAATTTGTGGTGCATAGAAGTTGAATACTGTTTCTCCATGTTTGGTTCTGGTTCTGGGGATGCAGAGCAGAACCAGAACCAGGAGACTTGAGAGGTTTGGAAGGTTGATACAACAGCAGCAGATCTTTAATGTATTGTGGTGCTAAACTGTTCAATGATTTATAAACTAGCAACAGTATCTTAAAGTCTGTTCTCTGAGCTGCAGGGAGGGAGCCAGTGGAAGGATGTTAGAACTGGTGTGATCAGTTCCATCTCCCTGGGTTTAGTGAAAACGCCAGCAGCAGCGTTCTGGATTTGATCTTTAGGCAGACCTGTAGAGACACTGCTGCAGTAATTAATGTTAGGCTCTGCTAGTTCCTACTTTTAACTGAAAACTAAAGTATTTAATTTAGAAATTCCACATTTATTAATTTCCTTGTATAGACTCTTATTTATTTATGCATGATCTAGAGCAATATCCTCCTAAAACAGCAACTCCCTACTTTTTGTCAGAGGCAAGAAAGATCTGAATGAACCCTGACTCTGTACCTCGTCATCTGAGCTGTTCAGGCTGCTGTTCAGCTCCTTTTCCAGGTAAATCTTGGAGGTGGTTTGCTGCAGAAAGTCGGAGATCCTCTGTACCAGGAAGTCTCTGTCTTTCAAGTTGGCAAACAGAAAAGTCATGCGATTCTTGGTGCTGATGGAGAGCGGGCTAGGCAGAACGTTGGAGCTGTCTGCCTTCTCCACGATGGTCACCTGCAGGGCATCGAGAGACATTAGGAGTGAAATCAAAGAAAAACAGATTAAATTTATGTCTCAACAATCTTCAAAAAAAACAAAAAAACTAAATCATTTAGATTTTCCTAAAGAAGACTCTCCTCAAATCACAAGTTGTATTTTTACAACCTGCCTTCCCAAAGCAGACAGGTAGTGACACGCCACGACATGCAAACTATTACAACATGACCAAACTGTATTTCCTTCCTCACCTCACGCAGGGGGATGATGAGGCTGCACAGCGTCTCCTCCTTGCTGGTGAAGCAGATGTAGTTGGTGGACACAAACATCTGGCCCAGGATGTGCATCTTGTTAAACGGCGTCCACAGCGTGCAGTCTGTGTGTCCATCCAGTTTTTCGTCTTTGGGCAGACGGAAGAGCGCCCGGTAACGCTCGCTCTTTGCTCTCGCGTCCAGATCTCTAAAAGGTGCAAAACGCTTGTATTATATGATGTTTAACAGAGGAACTTTGAAAAAGATTAAATGTTTTAGTGACGTTTTACAACGTATGTGAATGAATAGACCAACAGACAGTGCAGTGCACAGCAGCCAGGTCAAATATTTGTCTAGATAAAACATAGCCACCAAACACAGGCTCAGGCTCGGTTTATGTCACCACACCCTTTTGTATCCTGCACTGCAGAAACACACAATCTTACCAAGTAGTTTTTGGTCCAGTTTCTTGCACAAATATCTTAGTTCATTTGAAATAAAACTAAAAGTAACTTAAAAGTCCTACAACTTTTCAGCAAGATGTAGGAGCTTATTTTAAATCAATGATTTCTTAACAATGATTTTAAAAAGTGTTTGTTCCATTGGAGATGATTTTACTTATAAGACATTTTCCCATGTTATAAGTGGAAAAAATTATAACAGTGGTATTAGTACTTTTTCATCTTGCTGAAAGTTTACTTATAAGTTAGCTTTGTATTATTCCAAGATATTTGCACTAGAAACTAGATCATAATTACTTGGTAAGGTTTTGTGTTTCTGCAGTGTAAGAGTCACTTCCACTGACACTTCATCTAACGTTAGCGTGGTTACGTTAGCTTTCTCGTACCTCTTCAGTGCCGACACCTTCTTGGGCGACTTCTTCTTCAGCTTGGGCAGCGAGCGGTCCAGTTCGAAGCCTTTGTTGTCCAGCAGCCGCCGCATGGCGATGTTGGCCAGCTGCTCCGCCAGTTTGAAGGTCTCGTTGATGTTTAGGAAGACAGAGAAGAGGTGCTCGTTGCTGCGAGTGCTCACCTTGATGACATCGGGCAGGAGAAGGGTGGCGCTCTTCTCCAGCTGGGTGATGTCAGCCCAGCGGACCACCAGTTTGGCTGAGAGTGACAGAGAGAGGAAATGATACGGTTCAATTTTAGACATGATTAAGCTATCCTTAATGAAGGCTAGCTGTAATTGAACCTTGACTTAAAATCAATGGGCAGTGCTAATCAGTGCTAATCAATGAACCAATGGTTGAACCAACCAGAATTTATCCATCTCTGATAAATATCCTCCAATATGCTGATGATCCTCAGCTATATTTCCAATCCAATGAGCCAAATCGACTACAAGCATCTCAACTTTTTAACTTTTAACCGGTGATGGGATGTATTTTAATACACAGATAATACACACCTTCTTTTCCCAGTAAATATGAGTAGAAGCAGAGGTGGTTGATGCTGAGGTAAAGCCATCCCTGCCGGGGAACCTTCCCCTTCCAGTAGCTGCAGGAGTAATAGTTGACCAGCTTCTCTTCATCTGGCATCCCGAACAGTTTTCGAAACTTCAAACTCGCCTCCTTAAATTTGTCCGTGTCGTCGTCCTCTTTGACGTCATGATTCTTGTTGAACTCTGCGATTATCCCCTGGAAAAGAAACAGAAAATTGACAATTACAGAGACAACAAGATGCTGAAAATGAGAAACTCAGTGGCATTACTGTTTTTTTAAGAGTCAACAGCCTGAAAAAGTTTTTTTGACAATATTTTATGTATAAAAAGAATAATCTGTGATTTTTACAATGATGCACATTCAATTTAAAGAGATGATTTTGGATCTGGTTTTACTAAAATAAAAAAAATGCTTTGAAAGAGTCCATGTAGTGTGAATAAATACTATGCAGATTGATTGAATGTCAATCAAATACTTTTCACCCAAAAAACAAACAAAAAAAAGCCAAGAAAATGTAATGTTTTTGAAAACAAGACATAAAGGGGCTTTTCTGCATGAGGCTGAGGACTTGCCTGCACTTTTCCTTTCACAAAGGTGGTAATGTCGTTCTCGTTCTCGAAGATGGACAGAGTCTGCAGCAGGTTGTGTTCGAGCCACTCCCAGTGCTCCGTGATCTCTTTCCGAGACGTTCCTGCAGGACGAGGAGGACAAATAAAGGAGGACTGAGGAAATGCACTGCGCCTATGGTGCTATCACGCTGCATGGACAGTTAATTTATGAAATCCACTCCTTTGTAAATCATTTGAAAACTTTCTCCATCTTTAAAATAACATTTTTCAAAAATTACTGTAAGTGAAAAAATATTAAGGCTTTAAAAAGCTGCAATAACCTGGATGGATTTCTCTGCAAATCATTAAACAAACAACTTTGAATAATTTTCAGCATTCAGTCTACTCCTACCATCAATTAGAGTAAATCCTATTAAGTCAAACTAATTCGGCCGTCTTTTCCTAAGGTTCGGGACATTAGAATACGTCAGCTAAGGCCATAATTTGCAGATAAGTTGAAAAAAATCAAAAGAATCTATAAAAATAGTCAGGAGAACAATACAATACAAGACGGCTTAAGGCACTTTACAAAAAAACAAAATCATTTCAATTCAGTCAGGCATACATTTTAGTTGATCCTTGTTAACAAACAGTACAGTATGCTCAATTAATTATTCAAAGTAGTTTAAAAAGTTTCCATCTAAGGAAACCCAATAGATTGAGTCATCTGAGAAATATGGACCAACAGGGATACTAATAAAACTGAATATTTCCCTGACATTTCAGAAAGAAAAAAGAAAAGCAGGACAGATGTCTTTCCTTCCAAAGATTCTGGATAACAAAATTAAAGACGTTTGTAGGAGAATGAGTTATTATCTAATTAAAACCAATCCGGGAGCAAAATTAATTCAGTATTTGTTAGTTTTCTACAATAATTGTAGGAGATGGTGTCACAATCTGTATGAAAAATTTACAATAGTATGTCAGGGTGTAATTTTTGCAACCTAAAATCTAGGAGTTTGACCACATCAGACATCTTTATACGGGACTTTATGAAATAAAGAGAAATGTCAATATGTGGGAAAAACCCCAAGAAAACCAGCAGTATGTTTATATTCCGGTACCATGTTTTTATTTTTTCTTAAAACAATGAACAAAGAGTCTTTCATAGTAAATTCAATATTTGGCTTTTAAGCGGTACAGCCAAGAAAACAAGACCATGAGAGCGAACCCCTGGGGCTCCGAGAAACTGTTTCAGCACAACAGAAGAGCCAAACAGTCAGCAGGGAGTTTATTCAGCAGAGGAAATGAAGATAAAACCCTGCAAGTCAACAACACACACTTTAAACTTTCATTTCTGATCATTCTGTTCTGGCTTTTTTTTTATTATTTCAGATTAAATTAGTTGATGCTTAGATGTGACAGCAAAACAGATTATTTAGGTAGAAACTGATCCCAGAACAGCGATGGTTGCCACACGCTGCAGCCAGCAGCCCTTTATTTAATGGACTCTGACCACATTAGACATCAGATTACTGGGAGGAGGAACAAGGAACTGGGAGGAGACGAAAAAAGAGCCAGATCTATTTTAGAGTCAAGCTGTTGTGTTAAAATGTCTATTTCAGACAAATGACTCCGTTTAATTACAAATTGGTTGTTCACCTGTATAAATAAACTCAACTGTAACCTTCATTTAATTAAAAAGAAACAAAAAATTCCTGCCAAACGACGCAGAAAGCCAATCGGGGAAACATGCAACATGATGCGGATAAATGTGGCGAAGACGATATATCTTGTGATATGTAAACAAATAAACAGTGTTCATCTCAGCGTCCTTTTAAAACAACAACAAGCATCGCCACATATTACTATTGTATCATGCAGGAAGGCATGGCTAATATTTGCCGTCCAAGCAGTTCTTTGCAACATTAATATTGCATAAAGTGATACTGCAATGTTGATAAATTTGCAACATTTTATGCAACCCATGTCATTCAGCCTTTATCTGACTCCATACAGCTAAAAATAAACTTACAATTTAAGGTGTGGCAGCTCAGTATATTAATCTCTTTTCGTTCTCGAAGATGAACATGAGGTGTGGGAGTGAAAGATGTTCTCATACCGTGAGCGATGATCCAGTAGACTAAAGAGTCTGGGGTCTGGTAGAGGATCCGATAAGGAGCCATCCGAGCACTCGAGTCCAGAACGACATCCAAAGTCCCAACAAGCAAACCTGCAACCGCACAAAATAAATTATTAAGCAAAAAAACTGAAATCTTAAACTTCAGATTGTTTTCTAGCAAACAGGAGGGGAAAAAACATTTGATGCAGATTTTGATACCATAAATTTGTTGTAGACAAAAACAAAATTATCTAAAAACATGTCAGTATTTTTTCCATTTCAACAGGGAGAGCGCCACAATTTAAGTTTCCTGAGGCTTCAACTTATGTTTACTTACTAAGCAGTCATCCTCTGCAACACCGTTACTGCCCAGCATTTTTCAAACAAGTCCTACTTAAATTATAGATGAGTTATAACCAATGGCCTTATTAATAGTTAATAAGCCCTTTAATAATGTATCCATTAGTTGTAACCAATTAGCATGAATCCATTTGAAGTAACTGACTATTCGTCCAGGTTTGTGTGTTGATATGCCAGCGCTTCTCAAACTCAAATCTTACAACTTAGCATGTTAAAACCGATAATTTAACATCAAGTTAACGCTGTTTGGGCTTTTTAACCAGTCTTGCCCAGGAACATTTAAAATGTGGGCCACACTGCAAAGAAAGGAGAAATCGTAACATCTGACCTGCAGAAATAAAATGTTAAGTAAATGCTTTTAAACAAGAAAATGCCGACTCTGTTCAGGCTCCGGCAGATCCAGAAACACGTAGATAACTTTAAATCAGAACCTGATTTAAAGTTAAAGGCATTACAATTTCAAACTAGTGAAGACGTTTTTGTGTAATTTCAATATTCAGTTTGTTTCAGCTCAAAGTTTAAACTCTAGTAGAAGTTTCTGAATTTCTGCTCATTTGAATCCTTTAGCTCAAGTCACAGGCCCAAGACAACTTAGAAAGCATCAAAAGTTCTTATTTTATGAAGGTATCAGTCAGGAGAAGTGTACAAAACCACCGATAGGAAAATAGTGACATAACAGACTTTACAATTGCAAGGAGGTTGACAGCAACACCCAAGAAGCTTCATGTGAGAACAACTTAAAATGTTTAGTACTCTAAGCTTTTTCTAGATAAACACTAAAGAGCTCATTTATTTAATTATTCTGTAAACATTCAGCTGAATAAAGTCTGACACCTGCGAAATTTGAAATTTTGGTTACTGACTTGAAAATTCTTCAAATAGTTAAAATGTTTATTTTGAAACGAAGACTTTATGCAGCAATTCCATTACTTTTCCTCCCACTCTCTTGCTTTTTTCCCTTGTAATCATAAATACAAAATCTAAGGGTATTACACAACATATAAAGTATGTCAAAATTAAATTGGTGCTTTCACAGGCAGATCTACCTTGAACTGAAGTGAGCATTTAGCATTAGCTTCTACTAAGTTTGTGTAGTACTTTCGCATCAACTACCTTTTAGTCAGTGGTGCCAACCACCCACAGTCTCCTTTAAAATTCAAACGTCAGAACCAAGTAGGTTTGCAAGACAAGATCCTTTCCAAGTTATTTTTGTTTTAAAGCTCCTTTGTGACAAAATGTATGAGTCATATATAAAATGAGTAGGTGGGGGAGGATAGAGGAGACAAAGGAGGGAAAAGAAAGCTTCCTTATTAACAAAGGGAGCAGCTGGTGTGCAGAAAGAAAGCTCAGATTTCTCCTTAATATTCCTTCTCATCTTACTTTCAGCTTTCAGCACCTATTTAGCCATGTAAAACAAAGCTGACACTCAACATTCTGCTAAAGAGGAAGCTGCTTTTGCATTCATGACATGTTTGACTACAGAAATACAGCACGTTAACGCCAAGTCACTGCTGACGCTTGCATGCCGACCTGAAAAAAAAAAAACAAAAAAAGGCTTGAAGGTGTTAGTGTAAACCAACGTGTGAGGAGCTGCCGCTCCCTTCAGAAATCTTGTGGTGAAACTTTGTGAAAACCTGCAGCTCTGGACTCTAGTTGCCCTGCATGACACAACAGGCTCAATCAAGGTGTGAGTTGAGGTTTACTTCAGAAAAACCAAATGAGAATAACGGTGCCAAGACTGCGGTGGAAACAAATAAAGTCTCTGGGTGATTTCAGTAGAAACTATTAGCTAAATCTGTCATTTTTTTAGTCCAGCACTGGATGAATCTGTGTTTTCCTCTTCTCTGTTTGATGCCAAACATGAAGTCTGCAGGATTAACTCATGAAAACACAACGTGTTCACCCCACACAACCTAAAAACCAAACAAACAACAAAGCAGCTCTAATAGTCCAGTTATCCTTTCTGACTGGAAAACTCATGCTGATCAAAAATAAACTCTTAAAAAAAAGAAAAAAAAAAGTCATATGATACCCTGGTTTCTCTAAGAAAGAGACAATCAGATGTTCCTGCTGTTCGAGCGAAACGAATCACATTCTGAGCGTGTTTTTCCATGTGGTGTTGGAACAGGAAACCAGGCTCACAGCATGTAAACAGTTACCTGATTTTCGGTCCTCCCCCGCAACTTGAAAAGAAAACAGAGAACCTGTGGTGGGTAACCACAAATGTCAACAATAAGCCCACTGACCTGAAACTGATACAGAAACCGACCAAATTAGGCTACCTTCAGCAGGGTAAATATACGTTCCCATCATCTCCAGCCATCAACATTCACTTACAATAAGTGTTTCACTGCAAGCTGAGGCCTGCAGAAGGGGAAGCATGATCCTCTCCAAACAAAAATAATCTGTATTATGAAATGCGGTGCAAAACGAGAATAGTTTTATGCTACGAGCACCCTCGTGTTCAATTATGAAACAAATGACTCAACAGTCTGTGACTTAAAGCATTTACAGTGAGATCAAATGGGGTTTTGTTGTGTATTTTCCTATTTTGCTAAAAAAAAAATTCCCCTCCTGCAGCTTTTTTCATCAACATGACGCCTGGAATATGAGATACAACAATAACATACCAATCAGGACTTTCTGACAGCCCACATGCAGATATGATCCCTGCATTTCCAATACAAATGCGTGAAAATCTTTGTTGATATTCTGCTGATGTTGAAACAATTTTTCAAACAATTGAAGTGTTTCTATTAAATAAGAAATTAAAATCACACATAAATAAGCTTGTTCACTCGATAAGTTATTAAAAATCATGTCAGCGACGAATGTGAACAGCTACATGAGATATAGTCATAATTCAGCCATGATGCCAACACTAAACACTCATCAACCAATCAGAGGAGACGTTGGAGTCTTGTTCAAGTCCCGCCTATTTGGGAGTGGCTACTTATAACCCCTCCATTTCGGCATTTTGGGGAAACTGTGTACAATTTTACAGAACAGTTGTGGATTCAACACATTTAAATGACAATTTTTTATGAACTGTGATGCTGTGAGACTTTTGGTCGAGCCAACTGAGATGTTCGAAAAACAAAAACAAACCATCATCTTCCTGCCACTTCTTGTCTTTGTCGTTTGCCCCAGTAGTAACATCCAGCTGTTGACTTGTGTAATGTGAAAAAAAAAGTGCCAAAAGAAAAACCACCACATTTTAGTGCAAAAACTATGAAAAAAACTTGCGTATTTTCTAAATTAGCTTGTTTCCATTTCGCAAATTTATTTTTATAACTTCATGCAAAGCTTCAATTAACTTTCCACATTGGTGTCTCTATAAAAGGTCTTCTGTCTGTTGACCTTTTACTCACTGCTCTGACTGACAGGCAGATTTTCAGGCCTTAAATGCAAATCTGCATACCTTCTCATGCCGATCTTGGCATAAACCTCAGGTGGAATCTTCTGGGGAAGGAATTAAACATGGAGCCGTGCACATTCAGAGAAAGGGCCACCTGCTCTAAATGTCAGCCTGGAAAGCATCCAGAGACGATTACCATTTTACTATTTCTCAGAGGCCACAGTGTCATAATGCTGCATCATGCAACCTTCTTCACACTTGATCGGTTTCACTGTATTCTGCACAAACTGCCCATTCAGACTACATCCTGTCGCGTTTTACGCCCGCGCTGAGCTTCTGGTTTACATGCTCTGCTCTGGTGCTGATGGTGGCTGCTCAGCATCCTGGAGGAAAAGCCAGAGGGCCGTGCCAGTGTTGCCGGGCGCTGCTCAGTAGCAACTGGCACGCACAGCAAGTCAGCAAGCACAGCTTTTATATAACCATGACATCATCCCCTGACACTACTTGGCACATTTAATATTGCCAAAGCAGAGACTGGGTTGGTGTCTTTGATGAGAGTTCAGCAGATGTGGCGCAAATAAAATGATCTAGTTTTATTAATGCAGGTCTAAAATAATACTGGTGCTATACTGGTTTCCATTCAGGATAACAGACGACTCTACAGCTGTAATTCAGTATACAAATCAAACAATCAACTGGGGATCAGGTAATTGGCAAAGGAATGGGAAGACTAAAAAAAGTTCTAAACAATTAAGTGTCTGAACAAGTATGAACAGGTATAATGAGCTTTGACACCTCGAATATAAAACAATAAACTGGAGCTGAAATGTGTGCAGTTTCTTCAGATGTCTAAATAAAGCAGGGGAAACGCGCAGCAAGGAAATTTACTCTCCTTGCTAAATAAGCAAGACTTTATTTAACAGCTTCTCGGATTCAGAGGCTTTGACAAAAACTATTAATACCAAAAAATATTTCCACCCAGGAACTTCTCTGAATCTTGTTTCTAATTTTTCTATAAAGTTTTTGTTTAATCTAACTGTGTTTAAAGCTGTTATGCGGCAATAAAGTCATTGTTATTTAACCTTTGGAATGACTGAATAAAAATGAATTGCTGGTTGAGGCTTAGGATCCGAACTGAAATCTATTCCACCGTCTGGAAAGCAGAATGAAGCCTGTAGTGACTTTACTTAACAGTAACGTTACTCAATCTGCAGCCGAATCTTTTCTTTTCTGACAAATATGATGATCTGCATCATTGTGAATAAAGATCTGAAACTAAGGCCCTGTTTTGGGGGCTGTTTCTTTTTTTTTTTAAATGGTAACTTTTTCACACAAAAAGTGTTTTAGAGGACCCTAAATGGGTTTTTTTTTTTGCATTATAATATATTAATTTTGATGAATTAATAACAGATTTTAATATGTTTAGCACATTTCATTGTGTTTTGCTTTTTTAACATACAAAAAGTCCCTGAGCTGGAACTTTTGTTGCCTGTTTCTGGTACGCCCGTAAATTTGACGTACAAATAGCAGCGATGATCAAAGAAGCCACTTCTCTTGTACAAGATAATGTTAGCAAAGCTAGCATCAACAGGAATCTAGATAAATAGTGTCTAAAAGGCTCCATTTGAAACATTTCCTTCAAATGTTTAGACAGGTTTTTGTCATCTATTCATAGACTTTGGCCATGTGACAACCAGTCAGGACGCACGTTGATAAGAATTTGGTGTAAGGGCCAAGAACTTGTGCAATCCATTTGGCACCTAATATCCTCAGTGAAAACAAAATACGTTCATCATTATTGGTGTCTATTTCTAGAGATTTTTACCCCAAAATAGGATTTAAATGTCATTTATCAGGTCAATTAGAGGGTAACTGGTGTGAAATATTGCAGATATTGACTAGCTATCATCCACACCAACATGTTTTAGGTCAATTCTTTAAGCTGCGATCGGTATTTTACTTTTTTAGTATAAAGGATCTGTGTCCAAATAGTTTGGACTTGATAGCTGTTGCTGGTCACTAAGCTGCATCTGATTGAAGGTTTGCCATTAATCTGACAGCAAAGAGACTGCAGCCCTCTGTGGTCTGCTTGTAGCCGTCTGAAAAGATAACATCACTAAAATCACGACTTTTCTCCAGCACTAAACAGGGCTGGTATGAACGCATCCTTAGGATGTTTAAGCCCTGTTTTGGGCTTAATTAATCAAACTAGCTTGATTAATTGATTGAATCAAACTAGTTTGAATTTAGGCACGATTTGAATGCATGATGTGAATGCCAAGAGGACCGGAGACTGCTCCAAAAGAAGGAAGTGGACTAAAGTGTAGGGCATTCTGGGTAAATACAACAAAAACAAACTCGATATTGTAGAGCTAGCAAGAGAAATGGCTTGAAAAATCCTATAACCGTTAAAATCTGATGCCACTCTGTTTCTGTTTACATTTTGTGAAGAAGGAAGTGTCTTCTTCAGAGGTTATCGTGTCATTTCCTTCAGTAGGTTTTGGTGCAGCGCCACCACTGGCGAGGATGGGAACAGGTTGCTCAAAGGGTTTGGTTTGTTTGCCACAATGCAGTATGACAATGACCTGCAGCGGCTGAAAATGTAACCAATGTTGCAACTTTGGTCCCCGACGGTGCAAAAACACCCAGTAATTGCTGGCAGAGGAAGACTAGTCTGAAAACAGTAAAAGTCTTCCTCTGTGCACCGATACTCCAAAAACTGCAGTCTGACTTTTAAAGCCCCAAAATCACCACAGTCAGCTGATTCCAGGCCAGAAAATGTCCTGCGTTTCGCAACTCGGAGAACATCAATATCTCAATTTATGAGAACTTTGGCCAGTTATTTCAATAACCTCCTCATCCTCCTGCTGCCGTTTGACCCATTTTAGATGGAGTATGCCAATGAGGAAGAGGAGGATGAGTGAGGAAGAGAAGGAGAAGAATGATTCAGCATGAACAAGCAAACAGACTCACTCTCAGGCTGTTTGGCAAACAGATCCCCTGTTATTCAGCCTCCGAAGCTGTTAGCAGCAGCAGAAAGCCTCATTGTTTGGGTAGGAATCTAATTTCTTCTGCAGTCAATATCCTTACAAAATCCCCAGATAAGACAAAAATAAGTTATTTTCTGTGGAGGCTAAGATTCAGCTTTTTTTTTTACGTCTTGAGTTGATTAATTTCCAAATCAATCAGCAGCTGATTGATTTGTTACTGAAGGTGAGAGGTCGCCTCACAGCTGATTGATCATGTGACCATCACCTGGCCACCCGACATCTTTAATTAAAGGTAAATGATCATATTTATCTCTGTGGTGTTGCACAGTCATGGCAGCTCAAGGCTGGGACTCACCGGCCAGTCCGCCGCCTCCATCCCCGTGGCCTTTCCGTCTCTGGAGGATGAAGTACGGATTCGCTCTCTCGGTGATCCACAGCGCTCCCGCCAGCAACACATCTTCGGGAATGACCCACATATTTCTATTTATTTGTATTTTATTTTATAACAGAACCATTGAATTCACTATCCCGTCAAACTGGTCCTAGTAAGCAATGTTCATTAAAAAAAAAAAAAAACACAACTACGGAGGCCTTGTTATTCACCTGGGCTAATATCTATCATTTATAACCATTTAAGATTTAATGATTGAGGAGAAAAAAAACAAGCAAGCGCTACTATAAATAAACCGAGAGGTTCGGGCTCGGCTCGGCCTATAAACAAGGGCTGTTAACCAGCAGATTCTGCTACCGAGTTTTAAGGAAAACTGTATTTCTTTAAGGGGCCGGAGGCAGCCCGGCTCGGTTCTCCGCAGCCCGGCTCGGTTCTGCGCAGCCCGGCTCGGTTCTCCGCAGCCCGGGGAGCAGCGCTGGCTTCAGTCTTTGTTGTCCATGCCTCCGCGGCAGGTGCGAATCAGTCCGCCGATAGCGCTTGTTTACAGGCGTTGTTATATTAACTAGCGGTCGATTTATCCACAGGAATAAGCGGAAATGTCTTCCTGCTGTCGTGTCCGTCCGTATGCAGAGGAATAGCCGCGACTTTAACCCCGAGAACGCGATAAATACCGCTGCGCCTCTGCGCTCCTCCTCCTGCTCTTCGGCCGAAGCGCCGCCGCTGCTGCTGCACATAAAGCGCAATGTATGGAAAGCCGTCTGAGGATTTATTCGATGCAATAGAATAGATAAAGATTTTCCTACGTTGGTGTCGGGAAATCAACTGATAATTCAGGGGCTGTAAACCAAACGAAAACCATCGTAAGAGAGGAACATGCGGTATCTTTGGGAAAGGGTGTCTTTTACACAGAAAATGCTTCCCAAATAAAAAATTATCACCTTCCTAAAATAATAGCCTGTCATAATTTGCCAAAATTGATTTATTTTTGTGCCTACATCATCTTTTTTTTTTTTTTTTAAAAAGTGACCCAGGGAAATATACTTAGGAAGGTGATGAGATGTTGTTTGGGCAAAATAAAATCTGATTACTTTCATATCAAATCCAATTTCCAATTTTAATTGAGTTTTTTTTTCTCTTTGATCCTTTGAAAAAAATCACCAAAAACAGAAAACATTTTGAAAGTCTGTTTTTTATTTCAATCATCCCATCCGTGAGTCAGCATGAGTTTAAAGTTCAAATAAATTGAAGCTGTAAAACATGTAAAACAACATGATATGGCGTTGGCAAGGTGACGTTACTCTGACTGTGGAAACCCATTGGTGACAAAAAATAAATAAATCTTGAATTCTTTTTTCAAAAATTATATCTTCAAATACAGAAAATACAATTAATCAATAAAATCAATCGATTGTTATGTCACCCAGGCTGCTTCTTCGGTTCTGAAACTGGGTTTGGAAGCATTTTAGTTGATGAACAGCTCAGGGTTTATAACACTAATTAACAACCTTATATATCCAGATGACCTGGGGGTTTTGAGTCCAAGTTGTGCTGCTCTCCAAATAGCCAAAGCAATATAGGGACGGCCTTCTTTAAGTCGAATAAATGCTCAAACGGCTTTCCATACAGCGCTCGCATGTCGTCAGCGCGCAGGAGGCAGAGCAGCGTGAGCCGATTTCGTCCCCTTAAAACTTAAGCAGTTTAGTTTTGGTGGGTTCCATTAACTCGTATGTGAAAAGGAACAAAAATGTAATTTGTTTGTTCTTTTAGTGATGCAAAAACAACCGGAGATCACACTGATAGGCGACTCTCATGATGTTTCTGAGCGTCAATGGGCCTTTCACTGTTCCAAGTTACATATTCATCAACTCCCTGCAGGCCAAGCAGAAAGACTACCTCTGTAACCATGGTAACATGCATGAGAAAATGCATTTTCCGGACTTACACGCTCATTTTGCAAGTCACAAGAAAACCTCTTGTGTTAACTAGAAGCCGTGTGTGTAGATTTATGTTACGAAACGAACCTTTTGCGAGAAATCTGCGTCATTGTGTTTATGATTGTTAGAAGTGGCTTTGTTGGTGAAAATACACACTTTTTGTGAAATGTCATTTGACGGGTTGGGTTTGATTAGATTACGCGTAACTTGTTTTAATTACTCAATAAAAATGTATTTGTTATGTGCATTGGTTGGTGCCACACTGCAAAAACAAGTATTTATTGTGTCATTTCTACTGCAAATATCTCAAAACCTGAAATAAGACAAATCTAACAAATAATTCTTTGACCAAGACATCCTTAATTTCTTAATTATTTTTTTTAACAAAGTCCTACTTCCTAGCCCTAATTTTTGTCAAAAAAGACATTTTAACCATGTTTTAAGTGGAAAAAATCTGCCAGTGGAACTATCACTTTTTTTATCAATAGTAAGGAATTATTGACTTAACCTAGATCCTATGTTACTGAAAAGTTATTTTTAAGTTAGTTTTGCCTTATTTGAAGTGTATTAAAATACTTGCACTGGAAATTAGACAAAAGTTAATTTTTTTCAAAGTGCAGATGCATATAATTTGGTTGTGTGACTGAGGGAGGCTGAATATACAAAACAGCACTTCCACTTTAATATAAAATCCTGAATTTGTGGTTCAAAAGATGAAGAAATGTGAAAAAGCTCCTTTTGCAAGGCAGCTAAATCTAAATTGTGGATGACCTGGAGCTCCGAGTTCAGGTTTGACTCTGCAGAGATTTTCACCAGAGACCTCACTATGAGGTGACACTGCTAACCACCAACCACTGTGTGCCCCAGAATCACATATGCCTCTACAAAAGTTCAGCTTGAGCAGACGAATAAAGTCAGAGTTTGGGAGCGAAGACCGTTGAGCGCCCAACATGCACACAGCCTGAGAGCAGCTTTGCTTTGCTTCCTGTTCTGTGTGGCCTCAAAAACAGGATACAGAAAGATGGGGGAGCAGCTGCTCACTTGTCGGTTGACTCAGCTCTGGCTTCAGGTGGTTGTTTACGAACTTTCCCCTTCAATGAACCACTCCGAGTCTCCAGGCCGCAGACTCTCAGGGCTGACAGGGTTACAGATGATGGTTCTGCTGAGGCAGAGGAAGAAATGAGTAATTCTCCATACTGTACCTGTGCTTTGGTTTCCCCCCTCTGTGTGTTTATATAAGAGAGGTCTGAACTGCAGGCTGGTGGGAATGACAATAGTATCAGTTCCTGACCTTTTGATACCAACAACAACTTGGCCACATTTAAATTTTTCGAAATGAATTGCTTTGAGGTATGGAAGGAAATCTTTTGTTGAGGTAACAAAAGCCCCTCAGAGGGACTGTCAGTGAATATTGGGGGATTTACCCTTCATTTTATTCACTGTAACATCAAATTAAACGTATTATACCCATAAGAAAAGGATGACAGCATTCACCGTCAGATGAGAACGGATTGTCTAGGACTATTTGTTCCACTTCTTGGTTCCTAACTCACATCCCCATTCTTTGCAAACACTGGCTCACTTCTTTTAAAACACAGGAAGGAAATCCATTCCTGTTTGTTTTGCTTTTTGGTTCAGGAATCCACAGAGTTTAAAAGAATTGCTGATTCAAACCTGCATTTATTATTTTTACCTTTTGGTGAAAAGAAAACTAGAGATGAAGCTGCTGCATATAGTTCCCTCCACACTTTTGTTTTTGTTGCTATTCATGGTAAAGAAAAATGTGTGTAAATCCTTAAATAAAATCGATTTTTTAAATTCTTTGTGTATAATCTGGTCAAATTCTGGAAGATTCAACTTTTAATTTGAGCACATTTATTCAGTAGGGAAATAAATACCACATTAAAAATCAGTCTAGAAAAAGATCAACCTGGATTCTGTCCAGCGCCCCCTACAGGAACATCTGAGGATGCAAAAACACAAAATCTTACCAAGTATTTTTGGTCCAGTTTCTAGTGCAAATATTTTAGTACACTTGAAATAAAACAAAACTAACTCACAGGTAGCTTTCCCAGAAGATATAGGAGATAGTTTTAAGTCAATAATGCCTTAATATTGATGAAAAACTACTAGTTCCACTGGCAGATAATTGCACTTACAACAATACATTTTCCCAATTATAAGCGCAGTAATATTTTTCCTTAGGTCCTCTCTGATTAGCAGTATAAATATGGTGGCTTTTAGATGGCCTGATCTCCAACCCATGACACTTACACCTCTGAACATAAATAAAGAATAAAGAACATTTATTGAAACAGATCTAGAACTGATACCATATTTATACTGAAAGCTTTAATAGATTCATTTTGCTGTTGAAAGAAAGCAAAACTGTTAAAAAAAATTCCCCCTCTCTTTCAAAGGGAATTTGCTCTGCTGGATTTTACGTCAATTCCCTGGAAATGACCTTTTATATTCCAGTGAATAAAGCAAAAGATTCTCTGATAGGTCATTGATTTTGAAAGTGCATCTCATCCTATCTTGAACTAATCAGCGAAGTGAACTTTACTATATACTCTAACGCCCCCTCTTTAGGATGAAAGAACTATCGAAGAGATTATTAACAAGTTTATATAATTTATCTGTCTCTCTTGGTGTTGGTCTACATCATGTATCAAACTCAAGGCGTGGCCCGCTATAATGTTTTATTTGGCTACAGAACCTTCAAAAATAACAGTTGTGTGATGAAATATTGCTTTATCAATCAAATAAAATACTTTATCTGTATTCTGCCAAATTACATCAATGTGAAAAGCTTGTCAGTATTATTTAACTATTTATTGATATTTTAACAGTTTATGAGAAAATGAGTTTAACAGCCCATATCTTCTCTATGCATTTGTTTTCTCCACCTCCTTTCCTCTTCAAACAGCCTTTTTAACCAAAGTTTTTTGATACAATGTCTGTCTGGAGCTAAAATTATTTTTTTACCCTAGTTTCAATGAGGAGTACTCTATAATCAACATGTAATATCTTCTACCATTGTCTATTACTCCTTGTAATAATCAGTTTCACATGTAGATGTATAATTTCTGATTTAGTGATGTTGGACTTGCTACTTGAACAAAACTGTTGAATGTAATCTTGTTCTCTGTAAATCTTTCCAAAAAAGGAAAACAGAGAAAAATTGAAATAAAATAAAACAGATTAGGATTTATTTCAAAATGCATTCAAACACATGCATCGAGTGGGGCACAAGAAACCAACACCATGTCGTTACACTGCAAAACTGAGTTACTTATGTTTGGTCTTATATTCTGAACCACACAAAACAGAGAAAATCTCAGAATATTTTCATGTGCATCAAATCACTCACATTGAGCAATATACCCCTTGTAGCTACCACATGTGCTTTTATAGTTTAAGTTACGTTTTTCCTACCATCAGAATGGTTAAAGTGCAACACGACTGAGAGTAAATACATCCATAAGGACAGTGACGGCTCATCCTTTAATGTTGCCCTGGGCGGATCCCCTTTTTCTCCATCCCAACAACAGTTTAAGATTAAAATGTCCTTTGCTCCATTTGTAATTTCACAAACAGAATAAAGGTTTCATAAATGAGCCATAGATGATTAAATACAGCCACAATTCATTAAAAAGACAGTGGAAAATACACAAGAGGCTGCAAATGTTGTAGATGTATTTTCCTACAATGATTACCTCGTATTGAAGGGACATGTGTGGAAGCAAAATTAAACCTGTTTGGGGCACAACTAGCAGAAAACAAACAAAAAAAAATAGTCAAGTGCTTACGTGTCCCCAATTATGTGCTGCCCTGGGCAGTGTGCCATACAAACTACAAAAAAAAACAAACATACAAAAAAAAAATGTATACAGAAAGTTTTAAAAAATCCAACCAAGACTGGCTGCCTATGATCTAAATAAAACAAAGATTTAAGGCTGAAGTTTGCAGATCTACAAATGAAGCAACATTTTTAAATCATTTTCTAACAATTCCTTGAAATTAAAAACATAAATAGCTTCTAGTATTTGGAGAGGGTTTTTGGAGTTTTTTAAATTAATATCTATACAATCCTTTATGTTAACAGTTAATCACACAAATCTGGAGACAAACAGTTTAATTGTTATCAGGCGGTTCCCAGGACGCCTGACAGTCAGTCAAAACCCTGTAAACAGTTAATGGACGCCATTTTCTGCTCAGCAAATCTAATTTTACTGGACTTAAATGAGCCTCTTAGCATCTTTTACTGCAATGAACGAATTGCTGCTGTTAGCACCCCCACATTTACATATTTGGAATAAATAAATATGCATAAAAACACTTGATGGCTCTATGACACAATTTGTTTTGCAAACAGGGAACTGGAACCTTTAGTTCTTTAGGGACTTCACTTAATAAGTTTGGGCAGATATAACTAAGCAGTGTTTCAGCAGTTTGTTTTTATGTAATTTAAAGGGGCAGTATTATGAATTTTCATGGACATAGTGCCATTTTTTTGCTCAATTAAGTAACTGTTACCTTTAATTATTATAAAAATGCTATACATATTTAATATGACTTTAAGGAAATTAGACTTTGTAATTTAGTGCCTTGAAATTGGGTCCCTGTCTCTTTAAAAACTCCTGTTCTCTGCCTTCAGAAAGTCATCACAACATGGCTCCTCTATTAACTCTTTAGCAACATATTTACCAGCATTACTCTGAGAGGTATCTTGTAAATTGGCTCACCAAATGCTCAGGTGTTTGCTAATTGCTGCTGGCTAGTCTGAAGGAGCTGAATGGGGGAGGGCTGCTCTGTGAGGTTAATGCCTGGAAGTTTGGAAACTGCACCCTCTAGGTGGAAGAGCTAAGTCCACCAAGCTGAATGGTTGCCATGGAGATTATAGGATTTCTCAGACATGCATGAAAGAATCAAGGCAGCACTCCAGGTTTGTTTTTGATGAGAAAATAACATTATAACATGATGTATAGCTCAAAAAAGTCGATTTTACATAATACTGCCCCTTTAAGAACCAAACTGCAGTAATAATAATATATTATTATCCCTAAGATTACGAAATCCTTTTTTAACTTCTATTAAAATATGAAATAAAAAAACAACAACATGCTTTTATGGATCTTATAAAACGATTACAGAACCTTTCTTATCATTTTTGAAAGTTCTTGTAGTTTCGCAGCACAAAATAAATTGAATGAAGGAGGAAAAAGTGCAAAATTGATTTGTTGAATTTTAAAGGGTGCCGACCCCTGACCTGAAACATTTCTATAGAGTTTGACCTTTGTATTTTGAGCTTTTATTATTGCTACTTAGCATTAGTCACACTTTATCCTCCCTTAGTAGAAGAAAGGCTTAAGCTAAATTAGTATCTACTTGCAGTAACTTTATTCCACTTTCAGAAGTAGCCAACCCTTAATTTAAGATAATTGAGTTAGTGAGGAAAAAAAAGATTCCCATTCATTATTGGTCGTTTGTAAGAAAATTCCCAATGTCACAAATTACTTTTACCCTGAACAATTCCTCTGAAATACACGCAACTGAATAATGTTTTTGTCTATGTTTTTTTTCATGGGGAATAAATAGGTTACACAGAGACCCATGTCTCTTAACCAATCTTAAATATTACAAAGTGATGAGAACATGCCGTTTAAGTGACGTATCCATCTGGAATTGGCTTGTCTAAGCTTGTTTACGCTCACAGCCTAAGCAGTAATGGAAAAGATTAATTTAACTGGAACTGCACAAACCACAATGTTTCCTGAAATTCTGCTACTTCAGTGAAAGATTTTCTATCTTTACCAAGAATAAGAATAAATGTGGAGGGTGGTAGCAACAGGTTAAACGGTTTATACCAATCAAACTGATACGTAAAGTTCTTCCTCTTACAGATGACACACCATCACTCTGGGCATTTGTCCCATGTTTGCAGTTTGATCAAATCTAATAACATAAATTATTTTCACCCAAACTTAGCTCATGAACATGTTTCTGTAAAAAACACATAAGCATTGATTCATTCACTAGGATAGCTGGTACATTGTTCTCTTAAAGGATAAGGAAAAGGATTTTAGTGAGAAACTTGGCATATTTGGCTGGTTTATGAAACAAAAAGTTTTAGTTTAGCTGATACTCAGACATTTACGATCTCTTTTCATCCTGAAACTGTCTGCTACATGTACATGTGCTGGTGTACCAATAAAAAACGATCTCCAGTTTCTTACGCAGTAAGTTAGAAAAGTTTTCCAAGCAGAACATTTCGATTCCCGAATCTTCAGCTGTTAAAAAGCCAAAAGTAAATCTCCTCTAGAAACAACAAGGGCTTTTTCAATGGGGGCAAAGGTTTCTGAAACAGGGAAACGTGCAATAACATGAACCAATTGACCCAAACAGCTGTTTCAACAGAACCTGCAAGACTGCCAAAACAAAGAGAAAAGTCTGAGTTGCTAGAACTTCTGATCAAACTCCATGAAGAATACCTGCTTGCTTGGAGAGCCAAAACATTAAATTAAACAAAATATGTCTAACTAAAATCTAACTTGAATGTAGTTTTTCATATTGTAAAGTAAATAATTATAAAATTGGAGCTGGCATTATTCTATTGTCACACAGTTTTGATCTGCTGAAACAAGTAAACCTAAAAAATATACTCTTTCAGAAATGTTTTTGGTTTCTTTCAGTTTCTGAGAGGAATTTGTGTCTCTAGTGGGTAAAAGCAGCAGAGTGTGTCTTTGTGTTGCTTGATCCTCAAAGGTAAAATGTAAAAGGTTTTCACTACTGTGAAAGATTTAGGGCCAGTCCTTTTTAACAACCAGACATTTCAGATTTAAAGAGTAAAAGCAAGTGAGGTGGATTAGCAGTACTTAACAACGGATGATGTCATCCAGGACTTTTCTGTGGAGCTGCCCAGATACTGAGTTATTAGCGTATTATGTCAGTCATAAGACACAGCAACAGTCTTCAGTCAGAGGCTGTTTCGGATTTGTTGGAAACACATCACCGACTACAATGACTCTTTGAGTAATTTGCTGATTATTGTTGGTCACTTTTTTTGTTGTTGAAATGCTGGAAACAGGGACATTTTGAGCTCTACCTGCCCCATAAACCTGTGCTTTCATTCAAAAACATAAACAATGCAAAAACGTAGCAACAATTAAACAGTGATGTTGAACTCTTAGATGTCACGACTCTGGGATTATTAACTTCTGGTATCGGAATATTCAGCAGCAGTTTCAGAAGGGCAACCAGGACATCACTTCAAAAATCTAAAGGCTGACACAGAGATCTAGTTGTGCTTGGTTATTTCCATAAGAGGCATTTACAGAAAGTTAAAAAATGAAAAACATTTACTTTTATAAAATTAGAAGAATGTGTGCTTGAATTTTCTGACTTCTTGTTTGGAACCTTTTAAAAAAATTGTCAAGTTTTCAGGTGACGTATTAAATTTGGTGAGGGAATTAATAGCAGCTGTTTTGGACTGAAAACTGCTGGTATATGAGCTACAGAACTGTGCAAAAGCCTTCAGTCACTGCTGATTTCGTTCTTTCCGGTTCTTGCAACCTTTAAATGTGGTTCAGATCAGTTTTTCTCCAGAGTTTCTAAAGGTCTTACTAAATATTTCATGTGCTCAGAAATGAGGGGAAAAAGGCAAATAAATGAATGATTTACAGGACTAAAAACGCATCTACAGCACATGAACAGTATGTGAACGGCGTGTAATTAAGGAATAGAAAAAATTTAAGCAAAGAGACGAAAGAGATGTCAGAAACTCTGGAGAAGTGCTGATCCAGATCACATAGAGATGGAAGGAAATCATGAGGGATGACTCAACACTTTTGCACAGTGCTAAGTGTGCACTGTATGTTTTTGGCAGTGATCCTTGATGTCATGCTGACTGAAGCTGCACACATGCATTATGGAGGCCATGTTGTGTCCAGTCTCCATCATCATCATCGTCAGTTTGTCTTTGAAGCTCGTGAAACCGCTCTGAGGTTTTACAATGCGAGAGATATTCCTCAAGGTCTGGTTCTCCATGGAGCACAACAAGCAACATGACAAATCTGTTTATAGTCAGTGAAACAGAACCAAGTGTTTTTGGATCTTCTTTACGACCAGACGTGAATAATCTCTCAATCCCTCATGTGTGGCTTTTGTGCATCTTTTCTGAAAAATGTCTCCTCAACATGTATTGTCCCGGGACTTTGCGTCATCGCGCTCCTGCTCCAAAGGAAAGTCTGCTTCTGACACGCTGGCATCAACACTCAGGATAGCAGACGTGTCTGAATCGCTGCTCATCGGAGGCTGGTTCTCACCTGAAGGGTCAAACAAAGGTGAGTCAACGTCGCAAAACACAGAGTCTTACAAAGTATGTGTGGTCTAATTTCTAATGCACACTTGAAATAAGACTAAATAAACTTTAACATAACTTAGAAAAGTCTGTGTTTGTATTCTGTTGATTTACTGCCCCCTTGTGGTGGGATTTGAGTTAGATTTTATGGCGTCCTATATTATGGCCAAAAAGTCAAGCATGGTCATCCACAGCATGTTATCATCATTGTTAAGTCTTGGAGTATCTTTATCCGTAAATTAACAATTTTTATGGTATCAGAAAGTTGTTTTGATTAGTAGTAATTAAGTTTAATAAGTCTAATCTGCCTAATACTTCTGTGTTAGCTGTAGCTTAGCTAAATGTATTGTTAGCTAATATAAATATGCATTTAAGGTGTGCAAAATGTTGATGCAGTCTGTCTAGCATAGCGTGCTGCCTATGAAAGGACAGAATAGTGATGCTATGTGAATGATAGAAAATACCAAGTCAACTCAAACATTCACATCAAAAACTGATTAAAATTATTTAGTATAAAATTTATGCCTCCGATGATAACATTCAAACTGCATAATCAAGAAGCAAGTCCTCTGCACAGCTTGCAATTAACCTTTTAAGCCACTTGGTGGCAGAAAATTTTTATTTTTACCTCCCTTATGTTTTCAGTTATAAAGCCAATCACAATGAGTTCAGGTCCATATTTCAGGCTAAAACCTTTCCACGCTGACATGTTGGTAATGCGATGAAGCATGTGTAACCTGTGGACGTACAGCTTGCAATAATGTGGCTCTGTCCTGCCTGCGACATCGTTTCTTGGTAATGATGGAGTTGATGCAGATCTATCACCCTTCCCACAGGATCCAGCACCACTGAACTTTCATTGACTGTGATTTCACTCGCAGCACTGATGGGATTGGTCAGAGGACCCCCAACACTTGTCTCGTAATCTGGGGGAGTCTCATTGGTGCAGTCAGCACTGAACTGGAACAGATTAAACATGTGTTTAGCATCTTACCAGCTTTTAAATAGGAAATAACATTAGTTTAATGATGCAGTAAATAAATAAACCAAAAATGTAGCTTACAGGAATTCCCAGAGCTTTCAGGATGTTTATTTTGCACATCGGACACGTTCTGTGGTCTTGCAGCCACGGATCTACACAGTGTTTATGGAAGACGTGTCTGACCAGACGAGATGATACATACAAATCGTAAACATGGTGAACAGTGGGATGTCTAAACACTGGTGGCTCTGGTGTGTGTGATCAAATCGATGTTAAGACATTAGGCGAACAGAAACCTCACCTGCAGGGTAATATCCTCACAACGTCATTAGGTTTGTAGCATTCAATGCAAACTGCACAGTTGTCAAAGTCTGGCTCAGTTTCCTTCAACACAAATAAGACAACAAGAGGCTAAATTCCAGTGTTTTCGAGAAAAACACTGAAATTTTTCTTGAAAAAAAAATCAAGAAAATTCTTGAATTGTCAAGAATTTTAAAATTCTTGACAATTCAGTAAGCAGTAAGCAGTAAGTACACTCCTGCTAAAATGCCATGATCTGGTAATATTTTAAGTGAAAAAAAGGACCAGGATAAACAATTTCAAAACTTGTTCCTACTTAAGTTGAGGTTTACCCTGTAAATCTCACATAGAACAGTTTGAAGGAAAAATTTCAATTTCACATTTTGAATCGCTGGTAATTTGTCTGCCTTACAAAATTTCACAGTCAATAAACATTACAATCAAAACAAAACCAGGACAGACTGCTATATGTTTTAAATCATTAGCTTTTTGTTGTTTTTTATTTTAATTACAAAGTGTGCAGAATCTGCTTTACCTTGTCTCCTTTCTTTAAAGTGCGCACTTGAAGCTTACTTATGGCCTTTTTAGCAGCATCTCCCAAACGCCTCTGCAGGCAGAAAAACACACAAAAACACTGAAATGGTCAGAGGCATCTTTCTGTTTCAAATATGCTTGAAAAGCCATCATAAACAAATTAAGCTGCGAACAAAACTAGCATCTCACTGATTTGCTTAATTTAGAAAATTTGCAACAGACATTAACAGATTTTAATGGTTTTTATCTCCATCTTGGGTTTTGCCTGTTATGCAGCAAATAGTAGAAAGGCTAAATGTATTACAGTTATGCTTTATCTATATAAGCTTTTAAGCTCTGCTATTAAACATTGCATTCTTTTAGAAATTTTAGAGTGAATGTAACTGTCATGATTGTTGAAGGCATTTTCCAAATATAAGCTTCAAAAATCAATTGGGAATCAAAAAAAAGAAAAAAAGTCCTGAAAGGTTTGAACTGCATTTGAGCTACTTAAAAGATTTTCTCCAAATCAATTACTGACAGAAACCCACAGACAGTTTGGTTTGGGTGCAACTGAAAGACACAAAATGCTTATTGAAAACTGTGAGATTCAGACCATTTGCCCATAAATTTAACTTGCATAAATGAATCTCTTACAAAAATTGAGATAATATCAATATACTCTGAACGGTCGCGGTCGGTCATACCTGGTTGCGGTCTCGTGCGTTAGCGTAGCGGAACCTCTGGATGTAGTAGAACACGAGCCAGGCGAGTGAGATGATCATGAGGACGATGAAGGAGATGGAGACAAACACCACAGACGTTCTGCTCACATATTTCTGCAGGTTGCGGGTTCCCACACTGATGTGCATCACCACCACAAAGCGCTGCTCCAGTAAATTCACAATCTCCCGACCTTTAGGTTCAGGGATCATGATAGCCACGATGTCGCCTGTATCTGTGCAACACATGAAGCACAACAAAGACCAAAGTTGAACAAGACTTCACAACATTAGCAAAAATGTTCATTTCTCCTGGAAGGAGTTCCAAGTGAATGTAAATGAATGTTATGTTTTAAGACCCAGCCAAAGCACTGTGAGAAATCTTGGGCTGATTGCTGGGAGCTTAGATGAAGAAGCTCAACCAAATCCTCTCTTAAAGGCTTCCTGCCAGCAACCATCTGTTGATTAATGCACAACTAGGATTTTCTATCACAGTTGTGCTTCTGTCCATCTCTACACCAAAAAAAGTTTAGAGTTATGAATACAGTTAGAATGTACTGGTATAAAATGAACTAAATGTTTTCAGTGGAACTGATTCTATTCAGACCCATTGATGGTAGAAGTCAAACACAGTGTATTATTTAAACATTCTTAAAATTGTGAAATTTACATACATTTCCTTAATACTTTGTTGACTCTAAAACACTGACGTCATTGACTGTGTTGCAGCTACTTTGGTGGAATGCTTATTGTCCATTTGAGAGCAAATCATTAACTTCCTGAAGGAGATCGTGAGTTTCTTAAATATTTCAACGTTATGTTCTTTCAACATGATGCCATGTTTTTGTGAACTTCAAAGAGCGGATGGTGTTCTCAGGCTTGCAAACCTTCATTTTTTCCCTCCAAATGTTGTGATGATCATTTTAGTCTCAGTAGACCGTAAGACATTGCTCCAAAATGAATTTTTTTAATTTACTGATTTAATTTAATGAAACACCTTGAACTACAACTTCAAAGACTTCCTCAAACTGAGAGATTAGATTTAAAAATCTGTGGAGCAATGCTGGACATGTCATAGGAAGATGACAAGAGAGAAACATCCTGAGTGACTACCGAAGCTCTCCTCCTTCTTCTGCAACTCAGATAATGATTCCAAGAACTGTTTAGCAATCGGAGCACAGTTACATCACACTCCCTCTGTTGCCTGTTTGTGACAGAGAATCAGACAGTCAGGGAGGCTCCCTGCGGTTTTTCATCCATTTGTCACTCCCCATAAATGGCGCCTCATTACCAAACAAAACTTGGGTTCAAACAGATAATGATCCTGCAGAGGGAAAACACACTTCCTGAAGCGTTCGAGGCTTTGAATCCCACACATTAGCAACATTTGCAGGACTTTGGTGACTTTTGTCTGTCACACTGATTATTCCCTTTATGTAACGAGTCTCTTGTAAAAATGTTCACAGTTGCTGCTCATGTGGTATTCTGGTAAAAATCCCACTAATGTCATTTTTTTTATTAAACACTAAAGCAGACTTAGTTGAAAAGTTTTACTGTTCCTTTTCTGAGGTATAACAAGTATATGAGATACAACTTTAGCACCAAGAGTTGACCCTGGCACGAACTGGAAAGTGGTAGCTGTCAACATGGACAAGACAGGTGACTTTGTTTAGCCATATGCATATTACATATAGAATTGTGTGGTACTGTGCCTAACTGAATCAGATCTTATGTTTCAGACTGTGACTACTTTGTGTCACTTGGTAATTATAAATAGGTGAACATAAATCTAGTTTGAGGTTCCTCAAGGGTTTATCCCTGGGCCACTTTTATTTAAAAATGTATATAGTCCCCTTAGCTCTGATTATACAAGACTAAATCATCATTCACCATATCCATGCTTATGACAGCTTTACTCTCATGTGAATCAGTGCATCAGCTTATGGGTCAGAATTTTCTCCAGCTTAATGCAGATAAGACAGAAGTCATACCAGAAATTTAGCGAGGCTAAATATCAGCACTCACTTAGACTCAATGGGGCAAAAGACCAGAGAGCAGACAAGAAACCTGCGTGTTGTTTCGGACTTCCAATCATGTAAAGTCTGTTACTAAATTAGCCTAAATATTCTATTATCTTAAAAAATATTGCCAAAATAACAGCTTACATGTGAAAACAGCATGAAGAAAAATTGGTGCAGGCTTTTATTTAATGCAGATTAGACTGTAGTTGTGTTTTTACTTGGTTTCTATAAAATAAAAACAAAAAAATCAATTAGGCAGACACAACTTAGCCAGAATGCTGCTGACAGAGTCATCAGGCTCCCCTGAAAAATGGGTTTCATAAAACCTCTTTCTATTTATGATGTAGGTTTTAAAGATGTGTTATTGGTCTATGAAGCACTAAGGTCTTGGGTCAAAATACATTTCAGAGTTGCTTGTCAACCATGTTGCCGCCTTCCATCATCAGAGATCCTGTGTTCCCAGGAGCAAAACTAAACAAGGCTACATTTAGTTTTTTATGCTCCACACATCTGGAGCAAAATCCTTGAAACCCTGAACTGTTCAGAAACTTTTGGTTGCTTTAAATCAGGACTGAAAAACATTTTTGCTTTTGGTCAAAGAATCTGACTAACAAACTGTTGCCGGATCACTGATGAGAGATCAAAGAATAAATTCAAAGACAAAATTGCATTTTAAATCTCAGTTTTAACATTTGTTTCTTCTCATGCAACAGAGGGAGTGTGATGTGACTGTGCTCCGATTAAACTTCAATGACGCTTAAAGCTTTTTGTTGCTTTTGCTTGTCTCTCCCTTGATATTCTGTGAAGAACTTTGAATTGCCCCAAGTATAAATTTCTGTGACCCACAAGGACTTTCAATGATAAGTATTAGGGCCATCTTAAGAAAAAAAAACAAAAAACAATAAAATTACAACAACATAGACATAATATTATAAGAATGAAGTCAGTTTTACGAGAATAAAGTTGTAAAATTACTTTATTCTCGTATTTTGACTTTATTTTTGACATTTATTTTAAAAATGTTCTTAGCATGGTCCTAATTCTTTGGTAAAACGTTTGGAAACCACTGCTGTGATCTGGTGAACACCTACATCTAGTCAGAGGTCACATTAGTAGCAGATTCAACATCCTTTGTTTTTGTCTAAACAAACAAAATATCTAATTGTGACTGTCTGGGCACTAAGACTCCCTGACAGTGTTTGAGTAGTTATTGTTTTGCAAATTAATGTTTCACCTTTATAACTTTAAACATCTCCACATGCACATTTATGGTTTTATTGGCCATGGCCATATGGAGCTGGTGGGAATGAATGCATCTCTGCAGCTCAACAGAGTAATTTAAAGGACAAACTCTGTAAAATACAATAATCTATGCACCAACTTTGAGCTTTATGTCAACAGAAATAATTGTAGAGTTGCTTAGTGATGTCCGATTTATCTTTTCGTCCTCCTCAAAGAAACTGACAGTGAATCATAAGAAACCATTTGAAAGAGACACAAAACTAATGAGAAAAAGGTTTCAGATTCTTTCAGCAGAAATATGAACTCAAAGGGAAAATGTGTAAATGCGGTTAATAATAGCAGTCACCAATTCATATATAGTATTTTACGAATACTTAGCCACATTTAAAATAATGTTTCGTACTGTATGGTATAAATTGCCAAATGATTGTTTGATTGAATGTTTTGTGCGGTGTCCTACACAGACCCAAATGAACTTTGTTTAATTACAAAAATATTAAGGTTCCATATGAACAATTGCTATGAAAAGCAGCTGGTTGTTGAACATGTTCTTAACAAAAAATAAGAAAGATTGCTATGCAGGGAACACCTACCTATTTGTGTTTCAGTATTTGCAAATTTGCTCGCAGAGCATATCTAAAATTTTCAAAGAAAATGAAGACTAAGAAGCTGAAATCCTTTGGCACAATGCTGCTTGACATTATGACATTTGCAAAGCAGCCAGTCTGGGAGCGGTTTTTATTTTCTTTGGTGCCGTTTGGCTGCAGGAACGGAAGCAAGAAAGACTGTAGTAGCGCCAAGATTGTTTTCACTGTGCGTATTAATGCATATTAAATTGTTATTGAACTATTGAAGCTTTTTCCTCCCAACATCTGCTAGAACTCTACGGATCCTTTGCTCCAACACTCTTAAAGCACCAAGTTTCTGTTGAATCTTAACGATGGGCACACCTTTATGAAAAGTAGCAACAGGCTGATAACACACTTCTATTCAACAGGAAGAGAAAGCTCTGACAAAGCTCTGACAGCAACTCCGGGTTTTGGAGTTGCACTTGTTGACGCCGAGGATGGTACTACCAGTTAGTAGATTTAAAGGGGCAGTATTATGTAAAATCAACCTTTTAGTTATAATGTTAATCAAAAACATATCTGGAGTCTTGCTTTGATTCTGTCATGCATGCCTGAGAAGTTTTTTCATCTCCCATGGCAACTGTTTGGGATAAAAAATGTTTGGTGTTACACTCTCCAGATCAAGCTTCCACCTCACACAACACCCCTGCCCAGCACTCCCCACTCAGCCCCTTCAGACTAGCGGCAGCAGCAATTAGCAGACACCTGGTGGAACTGAGCACCTGCTGAGCTCATTATATGAGCTACTTCTCAGTGCAACACCCATAAGAACGTAGTAAACAGCTTAATGTAGAAAGGTTGTGATGACATGCTGAAGGTGAAGCGTCAGAAAAAGCAGAAGTTTCTTAAAGAGACAGAGGTGCAATTTCAAGTTAAATTGCCAAGTCAAAGTTACATTTGATGTAACATAGTTATATAATACTGCCCATTTAAGAGGTGATTATTTTTTCACTATGAACCAGGCTGGATTTTAAACCTCTTTTTTTTTTTTTTTTAAATAACATGATTACTTTAACTCTGTAATTGAGTTTACTCTTGTTCTCTATTTCTTGGAATGGAAATGAGGTTCACCATCTGAAACTTGACTCCTGCAGCTCCAGTCAGCATCTGAACTAAGAGGAAACTTGTCCTTGGGGATCCGGGTCATTGATTCGGTTCTTCAGCCAGATCATTCATTCATAATATATCAGATGCCACTGATTCAGGAGACCTCAGAGGCCCCAGCTCCAGGATCTATTAATCACCCTCTAACTTTCACGCAGTGATTAGTGAGAGGCCCTCTGAGGCCTCGCTTAACCAGCCGGACACCTGTAGGAAGATCCGTCTTCTCTGACATCACCGCATCAACCGCAAACTGTGAAAATCTCGGCGTTTCTGGTCCGATTCGGACGGGTTTCCTCTTACCTGAGTGGGGCATCGTGATGGTGTCGTTGGCACTGTTGTATATAACAACCGCAGACGCGTTGCTGTTTGCGGCGTTGCGGATTTTCTCTCTAAATGTGCAGTTTCCCTCAGCCACCAGCGCCACCCAGGCCGTGTTCTGGGGAACCGGGGGAAAGCGGACGTTCGGGTCGCAGCCCTGTCTGTCCTGCGGGAGGCCGGGAATCAGAACCCGACCTCTGGCTTCTCTCTTGGGCGAGTGCTCCCCGTACCGGCCGCACTCGGTCTTCTCCGTCCGGACCTCCGAGGAAACGGGGTCCAGGTAGGTGATGTTGACGAAGGCCGTGTACCACTCCTCCTTCTCTGCAGCCGTGAAGTCCAGGCAGAGCAGCTGGACGAAGCAGAAGGACAGCAGCCAGGTCCACACAGCCAGACTGCGGCAGGCTCGGAGGAGGGACGGAGCCATGGTTCGGCTGATGGATGGACGGATAGATGGCGAGTTCAGCGCTAAACTCGCATCGCATCTGCTTCAGAGGATCGTGACTTTAAACAGACACGAAAACCTCCATGATGTCCGAGCTGCAGCTCCAACAGGCGGACAGAGTGGCAGTTTGTGCGTGGAAGCGGCCACGGAGCATCTCAGAGAGGGGTGTGCATTGTGTTGTTGTTCAGCGTCAGTTGGTGGGCGTGGCTCTCAGAGGAGGGACTCTGTTGACTGAGCCGATCCAGTGTGCAGGATCTTTTAAATGAACCGGACAGTAATATATATATATATTTTTCCGATAATGTCTAATGTATGGAATGGTTTAATAGCGAAAGCTAGAAAATTAATACATGAGCATTATCTTCTTGAAATGAGAATGTCTCTCACTAAAACTGATTATGACAAGATTTGCATTTTCATTTAAACAAAACAAATTCCCATTTAAATGCAGGTTTGAATGTTGTCTTGAAGAAAATCAGATAGAAGATGGAGCCCTTTTATGCCCGTTAAGAAGTCATAATCTGTCAGATGAACGCATTAAAGCAATAATTCTGATTTATTAATTATATTGATTTTAACGCATTAAAAATGTAACCCAACTAATTGCATCTTCTTTTTCTCTATGAAAAGTCCCAAGCTTGAACTTTTGTATTGTGTTGGTGGTACGCCCAATACAGACTATAAAGCTGCTTCTAAATTCCTGTATAAAAAAAACAACAATAAACAATAAATGATTTAATGAGACACTGCTGGAGAAAATTGTTATTGTATTCAAGTTGTGCTAAAACTAATAAGCCTATCACCGAAGCTACTATAACCTCAAATAGCATCTCAATGCTGAACATGTTGCAGTAGCTCAGACGTCCCCCAAGCTAATGTCAACACAATTCTCATCTCTAAGGAAGGATTTTTTCCCCCTGAAACACTTAAAATCTGTTTTTGAATAACCAAAATAATTTATTAAAAAACAAGAAGTATTTTTGATATTGAGCTTGTGCTTTATTTATGCAATAAGATAGCAGCAAGAATGTCTTTTGAATTGAAAATATGCTTATTTTATTTATTTATCTATTTATTTTTATCCCATGTGCACCTTTTGGTTCCGCCCCTGTATATGTGTGAATACTACATACATATCAAAACTTGACCTGATAATAAAAAAGATTTAAGCATATCTGAGCCAAATGATCCGGCTCCTGAATATGAGCCGGAATTCCCGTCACTAACCGGCTGGCTGATCATCAGCACGTGACCTAACCTACACAAGGCTCACCCGACTCTCAAAATCACATGGAAGTAATAAAGATGTACAGTTGCCATAAACCTCTAATCAAACTAGACACTGAAGCTTCAAAATGTAAATATTAGCTTTTCTCTATAAAACCTGATTGAAAAATAAAATATATTTTAAAAACAAAAGGTATAAATAAACAAATTCTTTATTTTTAATTATGTTCGAAGTATGTTTAATAACAGACTTGTGATAAAGTAATGTAGGGCCTTCTCTTATATTGTTAGAAAATATTGGTATTACGTGTAAGGAATTTTTTTTATTTCTCTTTATATAACAAATATAACAATATTTTTATTAATTCCCTTAATCTAAAAGTAAACGTAAAAGAAATGTGACGTTTAACCCAGTATGATGACTTTTCCTAAACGCTACAGTTTTCTTTCAATATTATAATACTGACGAGCATTGATTTCCCATCCCATTACCTTGCCATTTCTTTTTGACATACAGCTTAACTATACTTTTAACATCACGTTTGCTCATTTTTACATTCTTTCTTTTACAATATTTTGGCAAATTTGTCAGCTAGTTTGTTCCTTTCTATTCCGATATGTGCAGGAGCCACAATAATTGAACCTCCTGACCAAATTATTTCTGGTCTTGAGTATAAATCTAAACATATTAAAATATTCTTATATTTCCTGTACCCAATCCAATGGCATCAACATTGCTGTCAATTATTTTATTTGTCATAAAATTTTAACGATTTAAGTGATGTAAGATTCAGTCCACACTCCATTCCAGCTGATGGTGGTAATGCGCCAAGAGAAACGGAGAAATGACTGTTGTTCCACTTGCGGAACCCAAATCACTGCATTATGTTTCACCGGACACCTTTTTCAGACGGACCTAACGCTAGCTTCGCTGGGTGAGGTAAGGAAAATTTAAAGTTACCTCTTATATCTGAAATGGCATTTTTTATTATTATTCAGGAGTCAGTTAGTGTTTGTATGCTAGCATTAATTAAAATAAAACCTAAAAATAAATTAGTGGACGCCATTAGTTTTCTACTTCTGCTTTTAAAAGCTAAGATCACCATGAACTTTTCTCTTTCCTGTTACAGTTATTATTGATTCCAGAGATGCCCAAAAAGAAAACCGGAGCCAGGAAAAAGGCGGAGAACCGCAAAGAGAGAGAGAAACAGATCCGAGCCAACAGGGAGCATGTGGAAGTGGCCAAACACCCCTGCAACGTGAACATGGTCTGTAGCCGCTACCGCTGCTACTGCTTTGGCTAACAGTGCAAACACTGCAGCGTGCTAATCCTCACTGTTTATTGTGTTTTTACAGGAATGTGACAAATGTCAGCGGTAAGTCTATATTTAAAGCAGATGAAACGGATTCAGAAGAACTTTGATTTGAAGAGAAATAAACGTATTCCTGCTTATTTTTCGTAGGAAGCAGAAGAACAGGGCATTCTGCTACTTCTGTAACTCTGTGCAGAAGCTGCCTGTCTGCGCTCAGTGTGGTGAGTTTTTCTTTTTTTTTTTTTTTACTTTTCTTTAAATTAAACATCAAGCTACAGACCGATTCCACCTAATTGTTCACTATCTCAAGCATTTTTAATTCATTTAAGAAAGTTACTCATGTAAGTATCTTCAAAAACTTGTGGACAAGAAAGATTTCTAGTTGCAGGCAATCTTGCAACGAATCTGAGTAAGCCTGTGACTGAAGAGTGGTGTTGTATGACTGTCCTATGTCTTATTAAATTACACACAAATGGACTGTTTCAATTTTATTTAGAATTATTGGAGTAAAATAATGTTACTGTTATAATAAATGTTTATTTATTTGTGTTTTTTAGGTAAAACTAAGTGCATGAAGGCTTCAGATTGTGTTATCAAGCATCCAGGGATCCACAGCACAGGAATGGCCATGGTGGTGAGTTTATATCAAACAATAATTAAATCTTGTTCTGATCTGGACCTGTTTTAGAAACTAGATGGTAACCGTTACATTCTCTGGTTTGATATACAGTTCTAGATTTTTTCTGTGGTTAAATAAAATTAGGCACTTTATTAAAGTATATGCTTATATGAAACTACCTACTATTTTATCTAATGCAAGGCATTCTTCTCTTTAGAAATCTTGTAATTCATAATTGGTCTATTAGTTTCAGTGTTTATAAAAAGGCAGATTAAGTGCAGAACATAACTATGTCATATTTTAATTGCAGGATTTTATTTATTAGGGAATAAAGTTGAACTAGTCGGGAACAGAGTGAAGAAAAAATTAGAATGAGCTTCAAGTGTGCAAAAGCCAAGAACATATTTCCACTAGTGGGCACCGATTTTTCTTTAAAATGCTTAATATGCTGATTCCAATTTTGACCAATACTGTTTTTTTTTTTTTAATTGACTGCAAAGATTAAAATAAAATATTTTCATGTCTTCCCAAAGAGACCAAATTGTTTGCGTGTACTCTAAAGAAGATAGGAGCAGTGATGAGGAAAAAAATAAATCACATTTTTTCCTCAGAATTCTGTGATTAAACATTTGTTGTTTTATTCTAAATTGTCTCAGAAATCTGACTTTAATAGTGTGAGATCAATAGTCAGAATTTTTTTATTTATTATTTTCAGGGGTCCTGATCTTCCATAAGAACAGCTGCTGATTTAATTTTGGTAAAATTTTTGTCAGGCTGCTGGTTAAGAGGCTGAAAGGGACTTTTTATTTTTACCTCCTATTTTAATTTTTTTTATATTGAGCTTCTTTTTTATGTTGGCATTCAGCTTGAAAGTTTTCTTTTCGGCTCTTTAAGAATTGTATCCAAGTATCCCTGGTAGTTTTTCCACAAAGAGCTTTTTGTTTTTGCCTCAGTCCTTCTTGAACTAATAATACTCATGTGGAATATGCTGCCAGTTTTTCTCCAATTGTGGTTCAGTTAACCATGGTTCAGTTTTTTTATTCTGTCCAGATATGTAAAACCTGTTTTTATCCACAAGGGGGCAGTGTGTGACTTCTGTGAAGCCTGGGTCTGCCACGGTAGGAAATGTCTGAGCACCCACGCCTGCTCGTGTCCTCTGGCCGACGCCGACTGCATCGAGTGCGAGCGTGGAGTCTGGGATCACGGTGAGATACTCCCTCCTGCTTGTAAACCAATCCCATCGGCTCGAACACTGAAAATCAACGGGATGCTCCATTTCCTTTGCAGGAGGTCGGATTTTCCGCTGTTCCTTCTGTCGGAATTTTTTATGTGAGGATGATCAATTTGAGCACCAGGCCAGCTGTCAAATCCTACAGGCAGAAACCTTTAAATGTGAGTCATGTGGTTTTACTCGCCCATTCATGTGGTTAAAAAGAGAATAAATTATTTGTTCTGCAGAGTAATATCTGGAAGAGATTTGTGCATTGGAGAGAAAGTGAATGCATTTTTATCTTTTCCTGCGTTTTGTTTCAGGTGTTTCCTGTAACAGACTGGGACAACACTCGTGCCTGCGCTGTAAGGTGAGAATGTTCAGCTGGAAATTTTATCCATCCCATCAGCATGCATCACACGAGAAAAGACCGGCCCTCAAAATTCCTTTAACATATTCTGTGAAGTAAAATTAGACTAACGCAAGTACGTTTTGTTTTCGTTTGCACCGTTTAAGGAAATCTTGCAGGTATACTGAGCTTGAACAAATGAAACTAAAGATTAAGGCTTTCCTGTCTGAGCAGCTGCGAGGAAACGCTCCGATCAGATAAAACTTGACTTGCCAGAAACTCGTTTGACCTCCTGCGGATGGGTTAGACTTTAAACAGAGCGGCTAAAAATAAGCACGTGTTGTTGTTATGCAAGCGCTACCTCAGGGTCAAGTTATCATGGTGTTTAAAATGAAAATATTTTCAATACCCAGTACATTAAATGGAATTATTTGAAAGCAAAACACTTAAAAGGAGTGGGGGGGTCAGAGAACATGATCAAAAAAATGAAATGCCACTTGCAGCAGTCACTGTTGCAAAAGGTGTTTCTACATGGTATTACCATCCAGTGTGGTATGCATTAATATAATGATGAGCATTAATAAATGCATATTATATTAAAATGCATTATATTAATATAATGCATACCATTAGTATAATGCATATTCTCAACTATGCACCACTTTCTGCTGGCTTGTTGCACAAAATCACAAAAAACACATTGAAATGTTTTTTTTTAAAAAGGGACAAAATGAGGAAAAGCTTATAAAAACTCTGCATCGTGATCCCAGTTGGTTATAGTTATTTAAAGCAATTTCTGTGTTAATATTTTTTAGTTTCAAACAGGATATAGCATTTCTACAGTTAGATTAGAAAAGAATTATAACCAAGGTTAAGCTGACTTAGCATTTTTTAAGGCGTAAGAGGTTTACATAAACGCTTCTGTTGTGGAAGGGTTGCACAACAGCAGCATGAAAGGAAAACGTTAAGTTCAAAGGTTGCAAATTAAAGGGTAATTCAACTTTTATAACAAAAAGAGTTGGAACAAGACCATTCTGTACTCCGGGGAACAGGAAATTGGTGTGTCCTCTGCCACTGGGTTCAACATAAGATGTCGCTTCTGAAGCCATTTCACAATTTGAAAAGGTTAAGCAATTAGATCTGGCAACTTCTCACAGTTAAAGGAGAAGAAATGATGAGACTGTGTGATGAACTGTGTTTTGAGGCTCTGGATCTTTGATTTATTATTTACACTGCAAAACACAAAATCTTACCAAGCATTTTTGGCTAGTTTCTTGAACGACTATCTTAGTATACTTGAAATAAATGTAACTGGTACTTTTTAATCACCATCATGGAATTATTGGGCGCCTATATCCTGCTGAAAAGTTACTCTTCTGTTAGTTTTGTCTTATTTTAAATCTACTACGATATTAGCACTAGAAACTAAACCAAAAATACTTTGTAGAATTTTGTGTTTTTGCAATGTAGAAGTTTTGATCAGTGGAAATTTCCAGCATGTTGACTCTTGACATTTTGATGTGCTGTCGCCATGACAGAGTAGGACAAGAAATCTGGTCCTGGAGGCTTCAGATCTGAACAAACTGTCAATTGTAGTGGTATGGGGCCTTGGCGGAGGCGGAACAGATCGTCCATCATGGATAGCAGAGTCCTCACTGACTTTAGTGTTCTGTTCTGGGAGTTTTCCAGCTCTTTTCAGAGTCCTCACTGACCCTGGTGCCGGGTTTTGTGCTGTTGAATAATGAGCAGAGTGGTTGGTCCTCTATTCCCAGCTTCTTCTCCATCCTTCATCATCCATCCATCTTTTTGTCCATCCCCTGTTGATCTTGTGCATACCCTCTTATTTATGTTGGCCATTGTTGGGGCGCTGGTTCCTGCCTCAGGTGGACATTGGCCGCTAAGCGGGGTCCACTTGGAACTCACTGTTTCAGCTGTTTTTCAGTTTTCCGGAAGTTTGTTTCATTGTGGTGCAAAGAAGCATCTCCATGTTTGTGTACTGGCAAAAATGTCTTCATATTTGCCAATAAGCAAAAAAATCTGCTGCAGCCTTTGTGTCGCTTCCTGCCATATTTTGCACCACTGACCCTAACACATTGAATTGGTTGGTTGGTTTCATGTCTGCATAAATGGCTGTTTCAGCCTTTGATCATTCATTCAGTCTCCAGGCTGCATTCTCGGGCAACTTTTACTCTAGCTGCATTCTCTCCTAGCTCAAACTGTGAAGTATTACAACTTCTGTAAACAACTCACTTAAAAGCACATAAACTGCTTTCTCTTTTAAATGGGATTTTATAAGGGCCATTATTTTTTCATGGTGTTTAAATTTGTGTATAAACAACTGGAAGTAAATTCTGTATTGATTTTTGACTTCTTTCACTTCCTTGTTTACTCAGCATGACTGGTTTTTCTATTCAAAGGGGTAAAAACAGAAATGACTTGACTCAACTTGTTTATTATTTTAGTTCTGTCCTTGCAGTGTCGGTTTCCTTTGTCGGTCTGTCGCTTGAACATTTCTGGAACACTTTTCTGTTTTTAATACATAGTTGAAAGGACAGTGAGTATTAAAAGTTTTTTTTCTTCACATCTGCAGGCCTGTTACTGTGACGACCATGCCAAGAGTAAAGTGTTCAAACAGGAGAAAGGCAAGGCTCCACCTTGTCCGAAGTGCGGCCATGAGACCCAGGAGACTAAAGACCTCAGCATGTCCAGTGAGTTTCACACAACCGGAGCTCGTCTTGCCTTTCCTGTAAATTTGACAGTTCAAGCAAGCTGCAGCAACCTCTTTTTCCTGCTTGAATGCTTTTGGAAAGTGAAACAGAAAATGCACTGATTACTTCTTGGCACAGGGGCTTATTTCCCATAAATGTTTATAGAGAGGGCTTTATACAAGCAACTTACCCTGGATGCCTTTTTTCTCTTTCTTTACTCTTTTTATTATTATTTTAAGCTCCATCTTGTTGAGGTTTATACATAAAATTCTATAAAGTCTCTTTCTTACTGCAGTGTAAGGGGAGAGAATGGAAAATGTCCCTGTTGTTTAACACAGCAGTGGGCAGCTGCGGTAGTTGTTGAAAGCCAGATCCTTGAGTGAACACAACTTTTCTCCATATTTGATAGTAAACTGTAGCAGTTTTATTGTTGTCTGGCAACATTAATATAAAATCTGACCTCTGCTGTAGTACTATGGGAACCCTGGGAGGTCCACCAGTGTAACATGGAAATAAAATGCTCTTCTAAAGATCACCCTTATTTACTTTACTTCTCAGCTCACACAAGTAATTAAAAAAAACATTCACACATTTTAACTCCTTAAAGGGTCAGTATTATGTAAAATTGACTATTTTTTTAGCTTCTTTTATAGCTTTTTTAGCTTATAATGTTATTACCTCAACAAAAACAGACCAGGACTGGTATGTTTCACTCGTGTTTAAGAAATCCTATAATCTCCATGGCAACCATTCAGCGGTGCACAACTTCGAGACGCAGCTCCTCCTCTGAGCTGCAGTTTCCAAGCTTTCAACTTCTGCCTCACAGAGCAGCCTTCCGCAACTCAGCTCCTTCAAACTAGCCAGCAGCAATTAGCAAATATCTGGTGGAACTACAGTAAGCTTCTGTCGAGCTCATTATAGGAGCTACTTCTCAGTGAATCGCTGGTAAAAACCTCGTTAAAGGGTTAATAGAGGAGCCATGTTGTGATGACAGGAGTTCTTAATGAGACAGAGGCCCAATTTCAAGGCATCAAATTTTAAATTTAAAATTTTTTTAAGTCATATACTATATATATAGTGTTTGAAGGTAACATAGTTACTTCATTGTGCTATAAAATTGCACCATGTGCTTCAGAAATACATAATACTGCCCCTTTAAAAGGTTTATGGGTATTGTTGGAGCCTCAGTGCCAAATAAGGCTTCAAAATACCTTTATTTTGGTGCCAAGTCATCAAGAACAATTTTAATTTGTTTAGATTTTTTATATGCAAATATTATTTTGTGAAAAACATGACATTTTGAATGGATTTCAATACAAAAATTGCTGAAGGGTCACAGATTGCTCTATTTAGATTGGGGGAAAAATCTGACTTAAATGAATGAAAAAATGTTACCAATGTTACCAATGTATCAGTGCTGCCACATGTTGGCAGAAATACCCTCTAAGACTGCATAAAAGGATCCTACATATCCTTTATACAAACAGCTGCCAATTGTTGTTTTGTTCCCTGCTTTTTATCTCCTGCATGTAATTTTTATTGTTTAAATTCCAGATGTGATTCCAAGGAGCAGGTCTGTTTTCCACAAACTGAGCCCCACACCTTTTATATGTAAACACTTGTCTTGTTAAAACTCCACATTTCCTCTTTTAGCCTCTTTACTTTTATTGCAAGGCATAAAAATAAATGTTCCAGGATGCCTGCTTTAAAATGAACACAGTGACATGAGAACTCTTGAGTAATAAACTGATGATGTTGCCTTCAAACTAAATGCAGCCTTTTGAAAATTATTCGGATTCATGCACAGAATTAATTTGTGCATCCTGATTTTCATGCAAACATGCACGTCTGCAGCGGAGGCCGTGTAGAGAACGAGATCTGCTCTAAATCTGATTGGTCCGTTTGTTCCCCGCAGCTCGCACCTTGAAGTTCGGTCGGCAGGCCGGCGGCGATGACGACGACGACTACGAGGGCGCGTCCGGGTACGACGCCTACTGGAAGAACCTGGCAGCTGGAGGAAGCCGACAAGACGACTATGGCGATGATGATGACGACGACGATGAGGAAGAGGAGGATGACGGGTATGAGGAGGATGACGAAGAGGAAGAAGATGAAGGTGAAGAGGAGGATGAAACTGCTTCGGAGTCTCTGGCTGAGCTGAAGATAGATGGCACTGCAGCCTAAAGTAAGACTGAGGAGTTGATGGTCAGAGTGGATTTTAACTGAGTGAAAGTCACAGTTTGGCATAAATACAGAGCATTTTGCATTCAAGCAGCCTAATGTTCTTGTAATCTTTGGAAGTAGTTTATATGTGTGTGGTTTTTTTTTTTTAGCTTTACACATTTTGTTTTGTCCAGTCCTGGTACCAATGTAGTATGATGAGGAAGTGGAGGACAAACGGAGAAAAACCATGAACTGTACCAGAAAGCCAAAGTTTTTACCCAGGAGTGAGGAAATAAATATCAAAAGGCCAAACTGACTATTAAAAGCTGCATTCTGCAGTTTGTTGACTAAGAACTATGAGATCCTCACAGTTAGGTAGGGTTTAATAAAAGAACCATCTATTAAAGGATATTTACAAATTAACACCTATATAAATAAATATAACATAATCTTTCCTTAAAAATATAGAAAAGCAAAAATAATTTTTACTGTGCTAAAATAATCTACATTTAACTTGCTGCTGTTTTGCCCATCTAGCATAACAGGAGTATATTATTAAATGATCAAGTTTGTCTGCAAAATGTAATAACATTTCAATCAAAGGATAGGCAGTATTTAGCATCATGTGGGGGAGGGGCACTAGTAGATTATTGTAAACTCCTGTACACAATGGATTTCTTTTGCATTGCATAAAAAGGACTTTACAAAAGTATTTCATTGAAATTCAGGAGCAGAATTTAGTTTTGTAGAGTTTCTCTGTAAAACAAGACGAGTTTTAGATCTCATAAAAAGGCGCAAAGCGGCTTCCTCTGCTTTACTTGTTTCTTCTAGGCGACACTCAACCATCACACAAGGTGTTGCCGTTTTACTGTTATGACTTTTCTCGTTAAAACAAGAACATGTTTTGGTTTTAACAAAATATAAAACTTTACTTTTTTTTTATCTCGTTAAAACGTAAAACTTTCTCGTTTCAGCAAGAAACTGTTCCTGAAACGAACACTTCCGTACTTTCATGTGTAAAAATGGTACGATGGGAAATCTTTTGTAGTTCTTAATCTGTGCCAGATCTCTGAAAGTTATCCAGACTGAATGGTTACGTAGTTGTGGATTTTCTTTAACGCTTGAGTATTAGCAAACAAAAACATAACTGCCATTATGTAGAAATGACAATGGTTCCTCCCATGAGATTTTTCTTGTCAAAAAGAGTTGTGGGTCATGTATACTGGATTGAAATCAGGTGAAAAGCAGTCGAAGTGTAAGGAAAATCTTTTAAGGGCCCTCATAAAGCCTGATTGAACTGTTGATCAAAACCACTGTTAAGGTTGAGAAAGTCTAACTGTTAGAAAGCATAAAACAACATAAGAAATGACTCTAAACTGGTTCTCTATTTTAAGCTCCTTATTCATTCCAGCACTCTCTGGTGACTTTTAGGAATGTTGTGAACTATTTTAAACTTCATCCTTCTGCACAGAATTGAAGGAATAAAGTTTAATATGAATCTAAATCAATAAAATTGTGACTGAACATTCTTTATTTTAATTCATTCTCTGAAATGCTTGGTTTCTAACAGGGTTGGGACTTTAATTTTAATGACTAAATTATATAAATTTAACTAATTTAATTGGATATTTTTTAACATACAAAGCTCCTGGGTGGAACCTTTGCATTTGCGTGTTTCTGGTACACCTGTACATCTGACGCACAAGTGATAGCTAAAAATCGTGATGGACGACAAAACCGCCGGTTTGGTCCACTGGGAAAAATTTTTTGCTAAAAAACATTCTGATGGGAATAAACTATTGAGCTAAAAGGTGTTGGACTATCAGCGAAGCTTTTCAAGCCTAAAACAGACATCCCTAATGCTAATGTCATTTTTTCCAAAGCAGGGGTTCCAGAAACACTTAAAAGCTAAATGGTTGTATACAATGGTTGTTGTTAAGCTTGTATGCATAAATATTCAATATTGGCAGCAAATAGGTTTATGAATTGAATATTTTGCTTAAGTTGCTTTTTATTTAAAATGTGATTAATTGTAATTAATTACAGGCCCTGCAATTCACTGGCAAAATTTTTTATTTGAGTCCCACCTCTATTTTTTAATAGTCGGAGCTCCACTAGTAAAATTATATGAATATATGAATTCAAAATCTCTTGCTGTACTGAGAACCTTGTAGAGAGACCAGTGGGAAGATCTCATGAAGAATGTTTCCACTATTGTGTGTCCAAGGTTTTTGGTATGGCATGTGTGGGAGTTTGATTTCATCCTGCCTGTTTGTTATTTTTGTTCATTAGTGAAATCCCATAACAAGAGTTCACATGTTTTTCCGTCATTTTATAGCTAGCTGGATTGTCCCTACTACAAGGCCAGATGAATGTGTCACCCTTCATGTCTACTGTAACAGAGAACGCAACATGAGCCTGACGTGCAGCAGGGCTACTCCAGTTCTTTCAGTTCTTTTTGAAACAGCTTAAGGAACTCATACAGTTGAGCTTGCAATTTTTTTCCCCCACTTAATTACTTTAAGATGTGTTTTTATGATCTGACTGGCCAGAAGATTGTGAACTATTTTTATATGGTTTTGTGGCTTTTCTCATAAGGATGGAATTTTTCCTTCAACGTCTCCATTGACCTTTTCCAATTTAAACAGGATACACATGCAGGATGATAGTAATCAGCGGTGACTACTGTAAGGGATGGAGAAGGGCAATGTTTTTCTTGAATTAATTAAGATTACCTGAATAAACAAAATAAAAAAACACATTTTCTTCTCCCTGTCTGAGAAACTTCTTTTGTTCAGTTAAACTACCAAAATAATTTTTTGTCGTAAATGCTACAATAATTATAGGATATCTCAGATTAAACCAGAAGATTACTTATATTTTCTCAGTATTTAGCAAAGTTATTATAGTTTAAGTTAAACGAATGGAATAACAAAATCTGAAATTGAGAGAACATTTTTAATTGAAATAAATAAAAGCAGTTAAAGACCTCTGGTCTGGTTCATCATTGGGTGAAATTTGCCTTAAGATGCCAAAAGATATCAGCGTAAACATCTTGGGAATGTCCAGTAATTTTACCTTCTGCGAAGGAGGTGGAGTAATTTAAAACAAAGAAAAAAGTCTGGTAATCCTACTACCGATCTAATAGAAGAATAATTCCATCAGATTCAATCAAAGAAATTGAGAAAAAAAAAGTGGTTTTTAAATACAGCAAACACAACATCTGGTTTCAACTAATCATAGGAATTACTGATTCTACGTTCCAACTCCTAATCTCCAGTCAAAGGAACCACTTAGTAATTTAAGCATTTGACAGGCTGCAACAAAAGGCAGCAGTTTGTGTAATGACCACAAAACAGCCTGAAAAGTTGTAAATTATGATGCAGATGACACGCTGTGTAGGCGCTAAATCAACACAATAAAACAAACAAACCAAAAAAATGTTAACATGTTGAGTCTGAACGCTTCTGGGAAACCATCTGATCTCTCCGGCAGGGTGAAGCTGCAGAGGTGTTCCCGTAATAAAAGTGACATGTCAGCTGAAAAACTTTTACAATAATTCCTAAAAACAACTCCTTTGCAGAGATGAAGGAGGAGTGCGCGCTCGACGTGACGAGAGAGACGCACAGGGAGGGCGTGTGTGAGTCTCTGTGTGTGTGCGTGTATATATGTGTATGTGTGTGTTGGGAGAGAGAGTGGAACTGCGGAACCGCTCGGCTCAAGTGTAACCAACAGTGGATTTCGGACCAATGAGACAAAGCGGAGTTACTGTCGCAGATCCAATGCGAAGATGTGATAGAGTCGTGCTGGTGCTGTGCTGGGTAGAAGAACCCCCGCGGCAGCTGCGCTGACGATAGAAGAATTCATGACGGCTCTCCAGGTCATCCTTCTCCAGCTCACATTGCCCCGGGACCAGCGAGCGGTAAGCGGTTTTACCTCCCCACTCTGACCCGACAGCAGGGCCCAGGTTCGGATATATTATAAGAAGCATTTTTTTTTCTTATGATTATTATTTGTAGTAAAATAACTGTGCGCAAGTTTAATCCGGGGCGGTCTCACTGCGCATGTGTCTACCTTTCAGCACCTTTTTTCGATCACCTTCAGGCAACGCTCTTATTTGGTTTAGAAAACTTGAAAAGCCACTTTTTCAGATTCACTTTCACTTTCATTTTCCAAGCGCTTTTGGCTCCACCTGCTGTTTGGAGGTTGTAGGTGCCGGACTCACCAGATACTGAACTAGGTAATTGTGCAAAGCAATTGCTTGTTTATCCATAAGCAAAATGCAATTTATACAAAACTGCATTTTTATAATTTTTCTATCATCTTGCGAAAAAAGATGATTTCATTTGATGTATTTTATGTTCCCATAAGGCAACTTATTTGCAGGAGAGTCTAAAGCCACTTCACAACAATACACTCCCAGGAGAAAAACAAAACAAAAAACCTAAACACACATTACAAATTTATATCAGGAACCCAACAGCATGATTCATCTGAAACCATTTCGAAACCCTGCAGCTAAAGCAATAAATTATCTCCAGTATCTGTTTGATATTTGCCTTTTGGGCATAAGTAAACCACCTTCTTGATGGTAGTAGTCTGAACTCAGAGTGCAAAGAGTGCTCTTGCCCTCTTAGTAACCCTAGTTTTCATGATTTGATTCATGTTTCTTAAAACACAATCTATCATTAATATCTATACCGCTCAATCTCTCTATTTGTCAAGCTGAGGTTTCCGAAGCAGTACACCATGCCAAGAGTTCAAATGGATTCAGAAGACAAATAAAACACTCAAGATTAAAAACAAATATTTATACTGACTGACAATCTGACTGACCACATTAATAACTGTTTGTACGATCGTAGAGAGACTTCTTTGAAAATCAATCAGCGTCTCTTTTGTTTTCAAAACATTTCACTGCAAGCATGACTTATTGCACCAGTGGATAAATTGTTCTAAAATAAAACAGGACTAAAAAGCCTAAGTAGAAGAAATCTTTAAAGGGCAAAGACGTTTTTACAGCACTGAAGCTGTGGGTTAGGTCAGATGTGAGGATTTATAGGCATCAGTACAGTTTTACACTGAGAACGAACAATACAGATGCAAGTTTTTCTTCAAGGACGCAGAGAGAGAAGGAAAGCGAAAGCCAGAAGGAGCTGCATTGCAGATTTGTAGATTTAAAGTACAACAAGGTGTTGAACGATGAGCTGTGGTATTACATGATTAGGTCTGCATTGCCAGAGAAGTATGCTAAGGGCCCTGCATGGTTAGAACAAAGTCAAACTGTTGACACGCGTAGTTTCAGGACATTTGGACACACCCTTCAAGGTCCACAAGACACATCGAACCGGTGCCTTGTCATATTTGTGGTTTACAAGAGTTACAGTAAACACAGCGGCCATGACGGAGAGGAACATTTCTTACAAGTTCACAAATTTGGAGGAAATAATAATTGACGAGCTGCAACATCTTGTTTTATTTTCAATCTTAATGGGAAAACAAAAAACAGAATGCGATGGCAGGAAGCTAAGCCACCCAAAACTATCCGCGCTGCTGTCAATCTGAAGATCCTGCTTCTGGAAGTTGAGTAATTGAGGCTGGTTTCTGCATAAACATACACACTCAGGAAATTCTGACCAACCACACTAGTTTCACATGCAGAGGGAAGCAAAAGGTTTGCCACAGAGTGTGTGACAAGATGGCGCGGACAACAAATTGACACACAACTCCGACAACAAAAACAGTTTTTGGCAGTTTAGCCGCACCATGCAGAGTGGGGTAGGACATGCATGAAAGCTGCGAGAGAGTAGTGAGGTGTGCTGATGAGTTCAAGGTAAAGATCAATGGAGACCTCAACATGCAGAAGTTGAGGTTTTCTCTGGACGAGGATGGGTAGGATCAGGAATGAATACATCAATCCATCAATAAAGTTTATTTGTTTTGCACATTTCAGCAACCAGGCAGTTCAAAGTGCTTTACATCATGAAAACATAAAAACATCATAAACACACAGACACTCATCAGAGGGACAGGCCACGTCGAATGTTTTGGAGATAAAATCAGAGAGGATGAACTGAGTGTTTTTTAGACATGCATTGTGTTTTTAGAACACAATACATCAGTGTTCAGAGACACAGATGCAGAAGGATGGTGAGGTTGGAGCCACAGGGCATGAGACAAAAGGAGATTTATAGATGGGTTGAAGTGAAGTTAGTTGATGCTTCCATCAACTAACTTCACAAGGTGTGAAGTTAGTTGTTAGTGGACGATCCACCTTCTAAACGGAGAGAGATGATTCACTATGGTAATAAGGGAAAAGCTTAAGACTTTTTCACAGCACTGTAAATTACTTTAATCCTGGTTCTTGGTTCCAAAAGCTGTGGTCTGAATATCTCTGAAAATGCGAATCTACTGTGATTTTGGATGACAAAGAATGATGAGAGGAGAAGCTGGAGCCTTGTTTGAGATGTTGTATACTGTTGCTGACCATGTGCATTCCTATGTCACCACAGTGTCACATTGTTTGCACTGAGAAGCTGAATTACAATCACTTAAAAGTCAGAGGAAGTTTGTAACATTCACATATTTTAAATTCTTAGCCCGAGAAATGTGTCACATAGCAGCAAAACCACTTCTATCTATGGAAACCCAGTGATAGCATCTACTTGATGACTTTGCCTCCTTCTGACTGAGCATACAATGACAGGGAACATTACATTGTGAATGGTGGATCACATTCAACAGTTGTGAACCTTGTATTGAAATGTTTCTGGTTTAGCACGTGGACAACTTGCAGTATTTAATGGAACACTGAATTCTGCTCTCCACCAGGAATTTCAGGAGAATGTAGTACAGCTCTTACACTCTTGGGTTTTGTAGCCAGAAAAGCACAACAGCAAGTTTGAACCATAAGCAAGATTTTCCAGTGGCCACTTAAGAAATGTATGATCTTAATAGGCTGTTCATGCTCAAAAACCCTGTCCTGTGGCTAAATTAAAACAATTCTCCAAAGGAGACTGGGTCTAAATAAATCCCCCCACAGTGATGTAAAAGGCCTCTTGTTTTAATAACAAACGCTTGATGGTGTTATTTAATTTCACATGGAGCCATATTGTGGTAGATAACACTTTTCTATCTTTTGAAAACTGCATTTTATATCCAGTTACATCAATTTGGATATGAAATTTTACAAATAAAAGCAAAAACTGAAGAAATCTTTCAAAAGACACTTTAAACACTTTTAAGGGCATTTTGAGTGATTTTAAACGTTCAGTGGTTCTTGGTGCCAAATAGGCAAATCTGGGTGTCTTTAAAATGTTGACCTACTGGGATTTTCACACCATCTCTTGGTTGACAAAGATCAATCAGAGGAGAACGGGGAGTGTTTTTTAGTGAGCTAATTTTTGAAACCTCTGTTGACATGTAGACTCTAAGCAACGCATACACACTGTCTGACATTCCTCAGTTCCGCAGTTTTTTCCACATGCACTCTTTCCACCAGCTCTTGGTGGCAGCCCTCACTGGCTGATGTCCATGCCTGTCCTCATTTCACAAGTCCCAGTGCAAGACGTCTGTGTGATCAGCCACTACACCGGTAAAGGCATACAGCTTGTTTACAGAGAAAAGTGTATTATAGCATCTTAGAATAAGACATGTAGTTAGAAAAGCAATGCAGTGCTGTGCAAAAGCCTGCAGTCATTCCTTATTCATGCTTCCAGGAGGCCATAGTTTTAAATTTGAAATTGTAACTTTGCTTTAAACTTCTCCACAACCTTCTCATTGACCTGCTTGCTGATCATGAAGCTGATTGGTCACTAATGTTCTCTGAAAAAACCACTGACGCCTTCATGAAACAGATTTACTCACACTGACATTAAACTGTTTATAGGAGGTCTCTATTTATTAAGTTGGGAACTTTTCAAGCCCATTGGTTGCACTGGATTTATTTTTTATTTTTTATTTTATGTTAGTTCTGTCTTGTTTTTTTGGAGACTTTTGCTCATAATTGTTTTCGGTTGAAAATAATTTTCATGTTTAGAAAATAATTCCCTATGACTTTGGATACTGTGCAGATCGAAGAATTTGTGCTCTTACGTTTTTTTTATTTTCAGACAGTTGTTAAGATGCGTAGCCATGGCTACGAGGGGCAGTTCTTACCAACAGGTGCAGCTCGTTAGCATCTCAAAAGTTCTAATGATACCTCAACTTTGACCCCAAATCCCAGAACTGAGAGAGGAGAAAGTCCAAACCATCTCTTTCATCAGTTATAATGGTCTTCAGTCAGTGACCTGTTCAGATTTATTGTAACACTGACTGCTACTGGAGATCCTTCCTACTCACAGTATCACTACCACAACAACTCTTTGGTGATGCTTGGGTGATATGAATGACAACAACATTTCATTTCTCTTTGGAACGAATAAAGTATCTCCAAGTTCAGCTGAGGTGAATTGAGCCAGTGGGGGCTGAATACAAATGCACATCACTAATTTAAAGATTTTTATTTGTAACAGGTTTTTTTAAACCGAGTATCATTTTCCCTCCATTTTACAATTTTGCACCATTCTACTTTTTGTTGGCCTCTCGCACAAAATCCCAATAAAATAAATTGTTTCTGCTGCACTGCTTACACAGATTGAGAAGTTGTGAGGTGACATTCCTAACCTCTGATTAAATGCCACCCGTGTTTATTATTGGTTACAAGAAAGGTTGTTGAGGAATACGTTACTTCGAACATCTACAGTGCACAATATTATGAACAGAATCTGGGAATTTATCGTTAGCCATGCTTTGATGTTTTTCCCTTCACTTGATGTCTTTGGATTGGAAACTTTGGAGTTGTTCTTCATTTGTGTCAGAAGTCACACATACTCATGTGTTGGAAAACCAGCAGGATATGCTAGCTGTTCTACTCTGACCAGACTAGCATCTCTAAGCAAACATACATTGCACTCAAAGAGTAAAGAAACGTGTTTGGAGGTAGACGTTGGACAGGTTTGACAGAGTTAGCGACATTCAATTATCCAGAAGTCCATATAAACAGACTATTGATGCAGCTATTGTTAGCTTATTGTTGGGCTATAGAGCAGCCATTTTAACTTTTGACGTCACAAATCACAATTGGGAAGGGACTGTGCCCTCCTCAAGATGGAAGATAGAGGGGCATTGTAGCAGATTTTTTTCTATCCTGAAACTCATATATTACTGCACTGTTAAAATTCAAAGTTTAGCGAAGCCTGTTCTTTCTCAGTAAACATTATTCTCAACAATTTCTTGTGTTCAGAACAAATAAAAAATAAAATCTGTTTCAATTTCAGATGGATACTTGTGATGCTGAGAGGTGAAATGTTTTAATGTGACGAGTTTCCATAAAATATTGAGAGGATCACTGGTTCAACAAGTTAAAGATGGAAAAATAAAGGATTTTTTCTGCTGTTTACAAAATTATAAATCGAATATTTACACATTTTGAACAGGAGTTGTAAGCCAACATCAAAGGTGCATTTAAACACTGCAGATATTTTAGTAATTATGCAGTACATAATGCACACTCTAGCATTAATGGAGGAAGATTTCTGCAGCAAAATTAGTTGGTTGCTACTAAAATACTCCAATGACACTCCAGACGACAAACAAATTGAACCAAATGTCTACAAAATACTTTCCAAAGGTTTGATATAAGCAGACATATTAAAGCGTTCTCCTTTTATGGCTTTTAGAAAAGTGACCTGTTCCAGTCGACGTGGAAGCTGTGCTGCCGAGATAGCCACAAAACTCAGGTGTGGCTTTGTTTCTTTACTCTGAGGTAGGCATACAGTCTGTGACTTGATAGCAAATTAATACAGATAAATATACAACTGGAATACTTAATGGAAACTAATGAAACTGGAAAACATAAATTCAAAAACGTGCAAGTGCCATTTGAAATGTCCAATTGGTACTAAAAGTATACTTGCAGAGCTCGTAGCTATTTAGTAGCTAGTAGTAGATAGTAGCTATCTGATCAGACAAAAAAAAGTTTATCCAGTATGACGGAATGTTTTAGTGCTTTTGAAACCATGAATTATATATATACATCTGTATACCCTGACAGCGGTAACCGTCCTATGGCTAACTCATACCTTTGTATGACCCAAGACTTGTTTACTTACTTGCATGGTAGGAAAAAAGTGCAAAAGTGAAGGATAATATTAAAACAAAACAGGAAATAAAGATATCTGCTCTGTTTGTCTAGGACGTTTGTTTTGTAGAAAATACAGGGTAAGGAAATCCCTTAGCAGAAGCTTGTGTCGGCACTCGAGGCAAACAGCAGGAAGTAATAGTTCCTTCATATCCTTGAGAGATGACCACAGAAAATCTGTCCTAATCTTTATCTGTCTTTATTTAACTAAGAGCTGAAGTCCAAATAAGACCAGATCCTCAAATGAAATACTTCAGCTTATTTAAGGTTGTGCAAACTTCTGCAATCTGTGTTGTATCCAGGCATTTTTAAAGTGTTAGGAACTTTGTGAAACATGATAGGAAGCAAACAGCTTTGACTTACAGAGTTGCAAACATATTTTTATAAGAAAAGACAGAAGAACTGCAGTTCTCAAGACAAGCTTCTCCAGGTGCAGAGACAAAAAAAAAGACATCTGTTGATCTAAAGCTTGCAGCTGCAGACAGCAGAAAAGCCTCAACTACACCCAGAGCTAATAAGTGAATTAAAGACAAAACATAAATCATAACTTTAGGCAGGCATGAGTTTGAGAAATTCAAGTTTTTTTCCTGTTGTTTTTTTCAGTTGAATTGTGAAGCATAAATGCCACATAAAGGTGGAAGAAGCTCTAAAATTATTAATCTTGGTCTATTTTGTCTTTACCCATAAAATAGGTGATTGTGTAAAAGATTTGGCCCCCACTTTAAATAATTTTTTTTAACTTTAGAAAAATAATAGTAAAAGAGGAAATTGAAAATGTTTTACTAAATAAAAAATAATTATTTTATTTTATTATTTCACTGCAGCTCAGCGAAGGACACACCTGGCACCTTTAGCATAAAAAAAAACAACTTTTATCCATTAGCCTCCTTTAGACCTGTCTTCTGTATATATTTACTGAATTCTTTGACTAAACTGCAGTGTAATTATGGTGTCTCCTTTGTCTTACAGCTTGCTGACTTCATGCGTTAATGCTACTCCTGTCAAAGTACAGGATCTGCAGACCTGTCTCCAGAAAGATCTGAAAGGCGCCATTGAGGTGAGAGAAGGTATCAAATACACTAAGATTTTGTTTATTATTTTCCTTTAAAACTCAACCGTCCATCCAAGATTGCTCTTATGTTACTCTCATGATTGTGTTGTTGGCAAAAAGACCAATAACGGGACAATTCAGGCTGTTTAAATTGAGGTTATGTGGTGTTGTATGGAGGAGTCAGTGTCTTATCTGGTGTAGATGGTAGTAAAAGGGATCTTACTTTCCAGAGGCAGGGAGAAAATGGCTTGAGGTGCAGATCTAACAGCTGCTCAAAGAGTTCATAGTTTTCAGCCTTATTTGAATAGCAGATCAAGGAAATGCTTTGATTTAAAATTCTGAACTGGCAAAGAACTTCCACCAATTCGTCACTGTTTCCTACACACTTTCATTATTGTGCTTCAAATAAAGTCGTTCTTCCTTACCTCAGCACCTGTTATTTTCTTCATGGAATCAGAGTCAGAATAGATTTATTGGCTAAGTTTGTGTGCTCATGCGAGGAATTTGTCTTGGATTTAAAAGTGCTCACAGTTTATAGACATATATACATATATATATATATATATGTATATATGGTGTTCCTCAGAGAAACAGTCTGGAGCGTATCACTTTGACATGTATTCCTTCCCTAGTTTATAAAACATTGTCACATCTGTCTCAAAGTCACTGTTTTTTAAAAAAAATCTTGTTCTGATGCTGAAGTTGGCTGTTTGGGATGTGTCTGAAAAACGAAGGAAAGTTGAGTGGAAGGAAAAAAAGTTTGCAACTGTATCCTTCAGGAGTTGGAAGCAAAGTCAATTGAAAATTTCAGGTGTGAGTCACAATCAAACAGAGAAGTATTCATTTAATTAATCTCCAGTTTCTGGGGACGAGGTCGCCGTGGTGGTTAAAAAGCTCCTCGAGAGCTGAGCCAAAAAGCGAAGCTCTTGATTTACCGGTCGATCTACGTTCCCACCCTCATCAAAGGTCATGAGCTTTGGGTCATGACCGAAAGAACGAGATCACGGATACAAGCGGCCGAAATGGGTTTTCTTTGTAGGGTGTCTGGGCTCTCGGATAGAGCGGAAGAAAATGGATGGATGGATAATCTACAAAACAAGAATTTGATTTATGGAGCTGTCTCATCACATTTTTCAGTTCCCATGTTTCTATCTTAATTTTTAGTCTGAAATAGTATAAAAATATTCTGAGAAATGTGTTTTTATTACCTGCAAACCATATGCATTATTCTCTGTCTTATCACCTTCACTTTCTCAATTGAATAAATTAAACTGAACTTTTTGATTTTTTTTAATCATGTGGTTTTATTTGCACCAATTAAATGTAAAGAACAAGGGCCTTAAATGCAGGAAATAGGTAATTGAGCCTAATCATAATTACATCATAATTATTGAAAGTTCAAGGAAAAACCCACTGCATTAAAATAATTTTGTCATTTAATTATTTTTCTGCTCAAATTTCACAATAAACCCCAGTGAGAGTTAATCTTTGCCAAAGTTCACATCCTTTGTGAACAGAGTATCTTGGTGCAACCGATTATAATTTAGTGGAGGAGTTAAATTATTTCTGAAAATGGAGCAGGAGATCAGTAGGTAAGTGTCAGGCGCCAGTGCTGTACCAATCTGCCATGTTGAAAAGATTTACCAGGATTCTTTAAAAATATACTTGTACAGGGCTCTCACTACCAGTAACTGTGGTCAAATTCACCCAATGTAATGACCGGAGAAACATTCTTAATCACCCAGTGAAAATTTTAATATGCAAAACTTGTTGCCTCAGAACACAATCCTGGAGGGACTGTTTTAATCTGCAGAAAAGATTCTTTTTATTTTCTGCTCTCTTATTCTTAAGTAAATATTTTGCAGTGTATGTTTTGTTTTTGAAAGTAATTGTGTATTAGGAAATAGTTTTATTAAAAGCCCTTATGTTGTGTCATTTTTTCCCCCTTCCTTTCAGACATCTGATGCCAAGCTGTACGCCCCAACGGCTGAAAACGTGACAGTAAGTTGTAAATGCTCCAATGCAGATTCCTTTTCACCTTTTCACTCAGGGAAGAGTAAAAATGTCAAAAAAAAAAAGTGTTTAAAGAGTTAACTCAGACCAAAGCACACTTAAAACAGCTGATGGCCAAAGGGTTGCACATAAAACCTTAAAATAAAATAATCATAAAATAATCACAAAGCAAAACAAACATGGGCAAAACCAATGAATAAGAAAAAGCTGAAAAAGAAATAAATAAGAAGCTGCGTGGGGATTAAAACAGGATTTAAAAGATATGAGCAGTCTGTTTTCATAGTTTTGGAGCTTTCTCTGTGCTTCTGAGGGGAATGGGTGGCTCTTGCTTCGATTAGATTGCTCTCATGTTGATAATCGACAAGTAATGGCACATAAAAAGCATGCAATATGAATATTTTATCATTCCTGCTGTTTTATCCGATTAAAGGCTTTCACTGTTCACCACACCTACCAGTGAAGACATACACCATGAAATTCCTGCTTCAACGAAGTAATCCGGGTGTGAATACTTTCTCTTTCACACAGAGGGATTGAATTGCACTGAGCGAGGGAGAGAGACCAGTTGCATCCCTCTTGGATTTGAGTTTTGGCTCTGTCAAAGGCGAACCATTCACTTAGCTTCTGTAACTACAACGTTATGCTCCCCGCCCTAGAAAACAAGCCAGTTCTGAAGAGGGAGAAAGTAAGAAGAAAAGCCAAGTCTGGGATGAGGAATGCATTCCCCATGTATGCATTCACAGATATACATGGGATGTATCAATCTGCAATGAGTTTGGTGAACCAATTCCCACAGTTCGCAGTTATACAGTTTTTTTTGTAAGGATGCATTAGTTAAAAAGTTCATCCCAAATAATAAACTTTGGGAATCGGGGGCTGGGAGAAAGGCACATAGCTTTTCATAGAGGAGATGAAGGTAAGATGGAGGAAACATGCAGAGACAGAAGTAAAAACTCAGATACAAAAAAGGTTGGAGGAACAAATGAGCAGATCAGAACATTTTGTTATGATCCAGTCGCCTGTTGATACGATACCGGTGACCGGAGTCTCTCACACCAACACTTTTTGAAACCAGGTCTCAGAGTGAAACTTTTCTGTAACACATTCGCAGAACGTACAGCGGTAGGATTAATTACACACATGCAGACAGAAAACAGTAATAACAATGGCGGATAGCATTGTGCTGTGCTGTGCTACGTTACCTGTTCAGTTTAGCAACGTTTCTGATAAGGACTGCATGTGTTACATGAACACTTCGTTCATGGAAGAGGGAGACGGCTTACTGCCTACGATTAGGGAGAAAGCTAGGGGTCAAAAGACCATGCATGTTCGATGACATGCTAAAATTATAGTGCCAACTAGGGGCTTGGCATGACAAGTACAGCTGAGTCTGGGTGTCTTGGCATTGCCGTCTAACTGTGAAACTTTTTTCCAATCAACATCCAGAAACCGTCAATTTCCAGGCTCATAAGCATATCACAAGTAGCATAAGTCTGAGGTACAAGATGCCATGTCTGTTTTGTAAAAGAAAGAAATAAAAACCCAGGGCCTGATGGCATTACAGGCAGATTGATAAAACCAGTGCAGCACAACTTGGTGTGTTTTAACATGTTTAGAAAGTTCTTGGAACAGATAAAAAACCCTAAACTGTGGAAGTAGTCATAAATCATTCCTTTGGCCAAATGCATTTCTCCCAGAAAAAGACCTGGAGCCTTAACTTCACTGGTGATGAAGTCCTTTAAGGAACATTTATATTGAAAGTTAATCTTATAAATCAGGTACAGACCTGCTGAGAGCCCATGCAGTTTGCCTATAGACCATGAAGAGGAGCAGCGGATGCTTGCATTACATCCTTACATATACAGATGATACAGTTATTGTTCTTCAAAAGAATGGCAACGAGGACAAGCATGGGCCTGTGGCGGAGCCATGAAGCCCACCTAAACCGGAACTCTGTGAAAACAAATGAAAAGCAAGAGCTTAGGAAACCCAAAGTACCGTTTGCACCTTAAATTCAAACCGTTTCCCATAGTTACAGAGGCACACGGGTCAGGAGTTAAAGGATAAAGAAAATATTTTCTTACTATGTAATACAGTTTTTAATTAAATACATATCGTCTTATTCAATCCCAGTGATTTCATTTTTATTTGCTTTTAATTGCTATTGCATTGGTTGTTGGATGTGAATTATTGTTTTAATGCTGTTTCTGGATGACTTGTTCCAAACTGAGATTTCCTGTTATTCACACTTAGAAGATCAGAGCGGTATAAGAGTTTTACAGCATGGTGGTGGAGGGCTGGTGATCTGGGCTTGTATCACAGCAGGAGCATCTGAGCATCTTGAGTTAAAAAAAACATGCAAATCTGAACAAACGTTTTTCAGAAAGGGGCAATGCACAGCTTTACAATTAAAGTCATTCAGATTTCAGATTTATTCGTATCCCAAATTGGGCAATTGATGTTGCAGCAAGTATAAAAACTAAAAAACAAATGATCAAAGATTAAAAAATAAGGAACAACAAAGAATACCAAAAGGACATGAAGTACAAATCAATACATAAAGGAAAGAATACAGCAGTCTGTTTCATTATTGACCGACAGTTGCTACACTAGATCAGGTGCAAGTCCCCCTATCTTGTCCTGCATTACAAAGATATTGCTGAAGGGACAAAGTGCTTGTACCTGTTACAAGAACTCCTTGGCTATATCAGAGTACATGACTGATCTAGCTAACAGGTGATCCTTTGCAGACAATGTCGGTTGTTAATTTAGTAAATATGTTTTTATTGTTTTAGCATGTACATATATCACAGTATCATCAGCATACATCTGCAAATTCAGATCAACACACTGCTCAGAAAGATAATATACAAGCTAAATAGTAAATGCAACACTTGACATGTTGCATGGTCTTTGCTACTTTGCAAAACAAAGTGTTCTGGAGTGAAATGTGTGACATCATCTGTCTATTATCTGAAACTGGATCAGGAAGACAATGGTCCCAGACATGATGGCTGAAAACTGAAGGAATATACAGTAGGTGTCGTAATGTCCTAGTAAAAGTCCAGCGCTCAACCGGATTGAAATGCTGTGCAGAACCTATTTTCTCCAAACCGCAGCATACTTAGCAATGTTTTGAAAGAAGATTTGACCTAAATTCCTGAGCAGGGTTATGAGAAATTGATGCGATCAGATGGAAAACAACATGACTCACCTGAGGCACCATGAAAGGTGGATTTACAAACTGTTGAATCACAGTGTGCTTTTGTCTTGTTCTTACAAGAGTAAACCTAATACTGACCTAAATATGAATCTGTGCTTTCTCATAATGAAGGATGTTCTTCTCTTGCAGGATAGCTGTCAGCATAAGGTGCTCTCTTGCTGCATGTTAGAACTGATGATGGTCTTTGAAGAGGAAGACACGGACCCGAGCAAAACACAATGCATCTTTAACTTCAACAGTACACTGACACCTGAGGTGAGTGTTTGTAGCTCCTGTTTGTATTTTTTAGCCCTTTGAAAAATATTTAGAAAAAAAACAACGTTTTCAAGAAATCTTTGTCTCTTCTTTGAAATTTCAGATAAATTGTCCAGCATGTGAAATCTACTCCCTGGAAAACAGTACAGTTTTCTACGACAGACTTTTGATCATTTTGCAAAAAATAAATGCAAATAATGCAAAGTAAAACATGTATAGACTTGTATATAAAAATATTTTATTCTGTGAATATTGCAATGTAAGCATCAAAACAGATGACTGCCGTCCTCCTATATGAATGAATGAATGAATGAATGAATGTATTTTCATTGTTCATACTCCAGGCAAATGTATTTAAGAACAGTCTGAATGTATAGTATGACACTGTTTCACCATATGCTTTTTGTTGTACAGTTGTACTTTGTAGCCATATTGTATATTGAAGACACTTCTTAACACTACTGAATGTAACACTTGTACAATTTGTGTAAGAATTAACTCTGCAGTCTTCAGCATATCTACCTTTGCTGTAAATACAGATTACTTTAAATGTGTTTGATTGCTTTGCATTTTATTTAAAAATTTGGTATAAATTTCCAGAGGCTGTTGCGTTGTAAACAAGGAGAGGTGAATTTGAGTGTTAGCAGGCACTCGAAAAAAAATCTGCAATGTTTCACAAAACCAAACAAAACAAAATAAAACACGCATGAGGCCTGTTAATGCTCTACAAGTACATCTCAATATATCAGAGTCTCATTAAAAAGTTTATTAAATGCTGTGGTTATTTCACTTTTTCACCTTTTTTTCTACCACACGTTTTCCCTCCACTCAACCTTCCATCAATATGTTTGGATACAACACTCAGCGAACATCCAGCTTCTTTAGCTTCGGTCTTTTGTGGTTTACAGTGGACCCATTGTATTTTTAGGGTTTAGTTGCCCACAAATATCTGATACATACAACAAATACTTGACATCCTCTCTGAAAACGCTTTTATCTGCCTATTGCAACATTTCAAATACCAAATATACCTACATATCCATTAATACGCACAGTGGAAACCATCTTAGCACTACCACAGAAGTTAATGTCTACAGTCCTCCATATTTTATTAATATCTTCAAAATGATAGCGGCACAAACAAAACATTTTGCTGCATAAACGTAGCACAAACGTTTGACACCAACTTTGTTGACTTTGAAGAAGGTGTGGGGACCGACTTCACTCAGGTCTTAAACAAGTCTTAAAAAACAACAGCAAGATTTTGAGCTTCACTTTCACCAGCGTGTGCTCAACGCTGTCATGGTCGCTAGGCGACAGAACATATGCCGAGGTAATGGCGGGAAAAAAATCTGAAGTCCCTGAATTTGGACACATCCAAGGATCAAATCTAGCTGTTGTGATAATTCCACAATATTTATAGTGCAGTGACACAGAATTAAAGTTAAAAGTTGAGTTGGCAAATAATCATCATTTTGGAAGATGAGTCAAAGTCTGACTTTGACTCCTGAGAAGGAGGCAGTTTTACAGAATCTGTTCCTTTTAGAGTCTCTAAGGCTCTAGTTGGTGTCAAACTCCAGTCCTCGAGGGCCGCTGTCCTGCAGGTTTTAGATGTGCCACAGGTACGAAACACTGGACTGAAATGGCTTAATGACCTCCTTCTTGTGTAGATCAGGTCTCTAGAGTCTTACTGACCTAATTGTTCTGGTCAGGTGGTGCAGCAGAGGCACATCTAAAAGTTGCAGGACAGCGGTACTTGAGGACTGGAGTTCAACACTCCTGCACTAAGGTGTGTTTCTGCAATATTCAAGCAGGTTGCTTCATGTGTGTGTTTTGGCTGATCAGCAGTGGCAGTAATGGGTCACCTCTCTGACCAAGGCTCTTCTCCTTTTTAACAGTTGTGTTTCTGTTTCTGTTTTCTTTTTGAACTTGCCTGTGCCACACCCTAATCTTATTCATCTTTGTCTCATTGTCTTCATGTCTTTGTCTATTTATACATCACCATGTGAAGCTTCAGTCAGTTGTTTTCATCTCTTGTGTCAAACATTTCAGGCTTTGTTATATTTATTGGACTTGCATTTGTTCTCTTGTACTTGTGTTTGAATTGGACAACGGATTGTACTAACGGACTGCTAAATTTATGCCACTATGATGTTGATTCTTGCATTTGAGCGCTCCATTCCTGTGCCTTACAACACTTATTATAGTTTAGTTGGGCAGTCAGAAGCTCAGAGGGTTCATAGCACCTTTTCACTGCACTATATAAGCATGTGTTGTTTAACTGGGTTACGTTTTTAGGAAGTTGTTGAGTTAAACTGTTCTTGAAAAAACTGTTCTATTATTTCTCTCCCTCGTTCTGTAAAGGGAAACACATTTATGTTCCTGTTTGAACAAGATGGCGTTTCGTTTAGTTCAGCTGAAGGTTGGAGCCTGACATGTTCAGAACAAGCAAATGTATTTGTTCGTATCATCTTACACATTGCATAATCTCTGTTCCCACAAGTTGAACTGACGTTCTAATATAAAGAACTTGTTTAAAGCTGAATTTAAAGCAAAAACAACCAAACTCTGCGCATGACCTCGTTTGCTTTTAACTGTATCAGTTGTGGATGATAAAATCTGAAAAACAGACCATGCATTGAAACTTAAGAAATACCTGGCAAGACTTGATAAAGATGATTGCACAATTATTTGGCAGATGACACCTGGATGCTGAGAAACATAAGTTAAAATGTAAGAGATAAGAAGCAGATGCCTGAAAAATAAACCCATAACATCCTGCTCACTAATCAGATGCATTTGAAGACTGTCGTCTTTCCTGGATCATAGTTCCGCATGTTCAAAATGCACCACAAATACTTTCTGTTTCTGCAGCTCACCGCCAGGGATGTTTACTTACACACATTTTATAAGAACACACAATCTTTTCTTCTTCTAACATTAAATGAAACATTGTGCATGTTTTATGTTTTACTGCTGCTTGTTTGTGCACAAATGAGCATGATAGGAAATCCTTCCTCCCAACACATTCAATGTTTACATTCCTGCTGCTATTTGAAGTTTTTTCATTTCTTTAAAATAGTCTCTTCTTGTTTTTATGCTAAAGTATATAGTACATTTTTAAAATAATCCTACTCAGTGGCCTATTTCTTCGAAGTATTCTATTTTTAATAACGGTACAGTATTATTTTCTCATGTTGAAATTTTGTCCTTTAGTGTAAAGTCTGTTCTTCTGTTTCTATATATTCTTTTATCTGTGTGTGAATCTACATGCTTCAACGTACCTGTCACTTTGCTGCTGGTACACAAAAAGAAGGTAATTGCTATTCTTTTCAATTCCGTGAAATTGTATTTCTGTAATGATTTTTATTTTCTAAATCTGAGATCAATGTGATTTTTTAAAAACTGGGAACATGAGGACTGAAAGCGCCGGTGTATGGGCGGCCCGCTCTGTCGCTACGCCATGCTCTGCTGACTTCTGCTGATTTATTTTAAGGTACTACTCAAGCACACAGCTTCCTCGTGTGACATTGTGGGAAAACAGAAAGAAGCTCACCTAGATATCAGGAAGAGAAATGTTGACCTCCACATCCTTGGTAAAAATTTGCAGCTGCCTGAAGGTTCCATGTTCGTCTGTGCAAACTGAAACACCGTACAGCGAGGAAGAAGCCATTATAATGCAATATAAAAGGACAGATTTCTGTCAGTAATTACATGCAAAGATATGGAAACACTGTAAGTGTAACATTGTGTTTTTTTGTCATTAGTGGAGTATCGAAAAAAGTTTAGTGCACATTTGTAATGCAGACACAGGTACTGGATCTTCCGAATGAAAAATGAGCTCAAGCACACCAAAAGTGATTTAAAGAAAAGAAAGTCAATGTTCTGGAGTAGGCCTCCACTGCTAATTTCAAGCTACAATAATAAGCAAATTACGATTCTCAAACAGTGCAGAAACTCCTCCGTCTGTGCAATGATTGGACGGAAATCAAGCTCAATGGGACAAATCCCAGACGAAGCACCGAAGGACGATGAGAATCATGCAGAATTGTGCAGAAAATTAATGGTCAGGCTGGATCTTCTTGGAATTGAAGTTTGATATGTTTTGCTGATTTAATGTCAGACATTAAGAAAAAAAGGTTGGAGTCTTTTTTTATGATGTTTGTAAAAGACTAGTTTCAACAGTTTGGTGAGTATTAGAAGCCTGAGTAGAGGAATGATCTGAGCTGAAATTTTTGACAGTTGAAACCCAAATATAATCCTGGTATTAATAACACCCAAGCTAGCAACAAACCCACTGCTGTCCATCAGAAGAAAGAGCAAGATTATGTCAGGCCACAGAAACAACAGAGATAATGTTCCAGCAGACATCGAGGAACCTGAGGCTCACGAGAGCAACAACAGAAACAGGATTTTAGGATGCAGTAAAGTTCTGTTCATACAGGACAAGAACAAAAAACAACAACAAAAGTTTAGCTGAGTAAATAAATTGCTGCCTGCAAAAATATTCTAAAGCATGGAAGCAAAAATATTTCAGCTTCCCAATCTCCCAGTTGGATGTTTCTTTTGGCATATTTATCCGATGACTGAACAGCAACAAAAGCAACTTTCTGTTGCTGACAAAACAAAAGGAAACTCTACATCCTAAGACGTCTGTTGGTGGAAATGTGTCTTTTCTGTAGCTTTATATCCTCATTGTTCATGTCTGCTGTCTTTGCTGCCATATCAATTCTCTGCAAATCAAAAGGACAGGGAAATTGTAGAAAGTCTAGAGACGGTCCTCTTGGATTATTTAGGCAACAACCTGTTGAATTAATGTCTCGTTTGTCTAAAATCTTTCATTTCACTATGAAAGGTCAATTCTACATGAAGCAGCCTGTGTTGTGTAACAAAAAAAATCTATGTAATCAAAAAAGTTAGAATACTTCAAAGAAATGTGAAAACGTGTAATAAACTTCATGATGTTATATCCCAGTGGTCCCCAAACTACGGCCCGTGGGTCAGATGCGGCCCGCCTCCACATTTGGTCCGGCCCCCTGAACAATACCAGAGTATTTTCATATATGTGCATTTTTATTTGATAAGTTGGACTTTTGCAATAAAATAAATGTTCCTTAGTAATGAACTTTATTTATTATTAACTACTAGTTAGTAACTATTTTATACATGCATATAATTGACCCTAACCCTTTTTTTTATGTGGAGAACCCAGTGTTATTTGGTTATTACTTATTTCATAAATAGTGTTATTTCCTGACTTTTGTTCTCCGAAGAATCCAGAAAAGGTTATTTGATTGTGCTTTCTGAAAAACAATACATTTTTATGTTTAGCACTCTTCGTCACACTTTTTCTGTTACAAACTGACCCCGGCCCCCCATCAGAGAAGGGACAAGTTATGTGGCCCTCACAGGAGAAAGTTTGGAGACCCCTGTTATATCCTGTCCAACTAACCACTGAGGCTGGCATCTGGTGCGTTGAGCGCTAATATTATCAGAATGTATTATTAGCCTTTGTAAATAAACAGTCGGTTACCGTTTATTTAGAAGTGTTCATGTAGTAGAAAAATTAGATTTCTACTATATACACTATTACCAAACTGTTGTGACGCACTGTAAAACAAACTTCAGTAAGTGCATCATAAACACTTCATCTTATTTGTTGCCAGCATTTTTTTTTTTATTAGAAAGCAAAACTTGTATTCCCTTATTTATATTATTTGGAGTCAATAACATAAAATTATGACAAATTTGTATTTGTAAAAACGAACAGTAAGCCAGTTACAACACATATGCAGTTTACAGTCAACTTAATAAAAAAAAGAAGCAATTTTAAATAGACATCTTAAAAGTATATAAATATACAAGTGACATGAATAATGAATCATCTATCCATCTATTTGTCTATAACATATAAATGTGCTAAAGGTTACAGAAAACGTTTATTTAATCAGCACATAAATTAAAAAATAGGATATATATATATATGTGTGTGTGTGGGGGTGTGTGTGTGCAGGTTTAAATGCAAAGTACTTTTATGTAGAAGTCACCTGTCCAACAACATTCACCTTTCTGATGCTCAAACTGATTTTTTAGCTGTTACAATGGCCACACACAGACCCACCCACCCACACACACACACCCCTGTACTCCCCCACCCCCTCACACACGCCCACCCCCTCACACACACCCACCCCCACCCTCACACACACACCCCTGCACACGCCCGCCCCCTCACACACACCCACCCCTCACACACAGGATAAGGTTATGCATTGCCACCAGGGCCATGATAAAAATAAGCATTTGAGTAAAAAGTGCTCTTGCTTTCAAAGCAACATGTTTGACAAATCCAGATTCCTTTCTGGACGTCAATAACTGTACCCTGCTTACATAAATACAAGTTCAACAATAAAACAGTTTACATATTCATTCCTGTTCATAAGCGTTCATATTTCTTTCCTGGATATCACAAGATGAGGTTTTATTTACAGTACACTCCGCGCCAAGAGTCCTTAGGAGTTAACTTTGCCGTACGTCCCGTCTGGAGGTCGGTAGCATTTGGGGAAGGCCATCAGCTGCAACATGTTGAAGGCGTATTTCCTGCATCTAATATTCTTTTGAACGTTCTCAATCCGACATCCTTCTCTGATGACGAAATGATAAAGAAAAGTGGAAATGAGAGAAAGAAAAGAAAAAGGACAAAAAAAGAAAACATGAACGATGGTTTTAATTATGACACAGAGCTTGATAGGAATAATGTTAAATAAAATTCAAATATTTCTATTGTCTTTTTAGGATAGCATTTATTATTATTATTTTTTTTTTACAAGCAAAGTTATTTTATTTGAAGAGTTTTACGTGGTGAAATAATTCAAAAGTTTTTCTAGATAAAAATGTGAAAATTGTGACTTTTGCCTTTAGAAATCATTTAATTCATAAAGCGTTTGTCTGTGTAAGTTGATCGCAGTATCTGATGAGCCTGACAGACATTTTAAGGCCTAAGTGTAATTAAGTTGCTTATCGGTTGCTACAGTTAATGATCCACAGTTTATGATTCATTAGCATCCACTACATACATGATTCATGTACGTGGCGGAGCTCCATGCTCAGTAAATTTCATTTCTTCATGTTTAGACCCATAAAAAATATGTGATTTGCTAAGGCGTCACGATCAGGGCTAATAGGAGATGAGAGGGAAATAAAAACACTTTCCAAGCAAATTGGATGAGCATGAACGCAGTATTTTAAATAAAAGCACTATTTGTGCAACATAAGTGTTTTTATGTTTCTACCAAGACAAGCCACATAAAATACCAGCAATTCTGAACATTTCTGTTCAAAAAGAAAAGAGTTAAAACTTAAAATTATTTGTACTTCCGGCAGGTTTTTCCGTTTAACCAAAAGTTGACTAACGTTTTTACAACTTTTTTTTGATGTAAAGGTAAAAGGTTTTTCTTTTTAACAGCACTTTTCTTTGTATTGTGAATTTTTTTTACTTTCATATTAAGTACGTTTCTGATAGCAAATGAGACAGTAACTTTTAAAAAAGATAAAATGACACAAAAGGCGTATGAATCTGAAAAACAACATTTTGATCTGTTCTTATTTATCTTTAGTGACATTACAGTAATTGTGAAACGTCTTTCTTGCTTCCTCAGATATCAGAACAAACTTCCAGAAAACTGCAAAACAGCCGAAACACTGAGATCCTTTAAATTGAGACTAAAAACCCGGATGAACATTGATCAAGATATTTGATGTGTATTGATGATCCTGATGATGACGTTTGACAGCATCTAAGGTTTATGGCTTCTTTCATAATTGGTGGCTGATATTTTTATGATGTAATGCACTTTGAACTGCTTTGTTGCTGAAATGTGAAACGCAAACTTGACTTGACTTCAGGCATTTTGACAATTATATTTTGCTTTCTGTATTTGGATTGTGCAGGAAGACAACGCATCAGCAAACTGGTGTTTGTGAGCTCTGAATGGCTAAAAAAACAAAACAAAAACATAAACGACAAATTATGTTACGGAGCGGCTTAGTGAAAGTCCAGACTTTCAGTTATTACAGAGGATATCTGAACAGGTTCAAGTGAAAAATCTTAAAAAATGCAAAGATTTGTCCTTAAAAAGGAAAACCAAAGTGTAGACATTTATCCAAAGGCATTTGTGATTAAAGCAAACCTTGGAGACACGCAGTCATGGTAAAGAATAGGCTGATGTGTTGAACAGCATCATGTCTGCATTTGAGCTTTGGCTTGATTCTGCAGAATGAGCCGTCAGTGTTTCCTTTCCAATTTCCATAAAATTATTATTATCCATTATTAAACAGAAAAATCCAGCTGCTAAGAAACGGTGAAAGTGAAAAACGTTTTTAGCTCAAATAAGACATTGTGTAAGTATATTTCTTACAGTCATTGTTTTTGTTGTGTAAAGCTTGGTGCAGAGAGGATTGTGGTGTGGAATTGTCTTTCGGGAGTTGGACTTGGGCCCCATAATTCCAGTAAACGTTTCAGTTTACTGGAATTATGTAAATTCCCCAAATGTTCCAAGACATTTTACACTTCCATATTTGTGGGAAAGGTTTGAGGACTGCTTCTGTTCTGAGAGGAAATGTCCATAAAGACAAAGATGAGGAGCTTAACGAGACCCGACTGTCCTGAACTCAACCCATGAAAACAGAAACGTCCTTCCTGTCACAGTGAACATCTGGAAGAGTGATCACCATAAACTCACTCCTAAACCTTAAGGGAAAACTTGAGCTCTTGGATGAAATTCATGTGCTCAAAGGCAGAAAAGCAAATCATTTAGCCAGTTTAGTGTTTTCACCATCATTATCACAATATGAATGAAAATAACTCATACTAATGAGTCCTAGAGTTGGGTGTAGATTTTGCCTGTGGTTGGATTTATGTGCAGTTTGAAATAATTTGTTGGTGTTAAATTTATTTTGACTTATTAATGATGATAAATATTTTATTCATTATACTTTGAAAGCACTTTGAACTGGCTTGTTGCTGAAAATGTGATATACAAGTAAAAAAAACTTCTTCTTCTACCAGCAGGGGAATTTGATTTGTGGTAGAAAACATCGTCACCAAAGCTGTGTACTTATCACATATTTAGGGATTAAATAATAAAATAAAAATGTGGATGAGTTCTCAGTAAAAGGAGGCAGACGGTATCGTTCGAAGCAGTTAACAATGGCCGGTTTTGTCAACTGTATTTTTTTTACCTGGTTGTCCATAAGTTCTTGGTAAATATTCTCTATATTTGGTAACGCTATTCTTAATTAACTTGTCACGTTTTTTATAAGCATTTCCAAACCATCAGATGATACAGAAGGATAAATCACTTTCAATTAAAACCCAATCTTTAGCTTTAAAGATTACTTCACTCATTAAGTCTTTGTGTTGGTGAGGTTTGTTCATAAGTCACATTTCAATTTCCTGGTTCATCTGGACCTTTTCCTTAAATCATTGTGACGTGTTAAAATCAAACTTTTACTATTTTCCATTTTAGGTTTTGTTCTGTTTAATAAATGATGTTTATTATACATCCTACCTGAATACTTGCATCATTCACAGTTATATATTTATTAAAGGATTTATTATTTAGCATTTTCTGAGGGTGAAAACCCCAAAACTATTATTTTATTTATACTGTATTTAAAAATGTCATGTAGAAAAGTGTATATACTATTTTAATGATCGATAGAAAAATCTTTATTGGCACACCGATAATCAAATGGTTTGATGATATTTTGATGATTTATCTTTAGTGATGAACTCTACAATTAATTTGAAACTATAACAAGAAAGTCTTGCTGTTGTTAATGGTTTCAAAGTTTAGCACCTAGTCTATTGTTTTCAGGAGGAAAGATTAAGCTGGAGAAAAGTAGGAAAAGTTAGAAAACTGTAACCTAATCAGTGTTGACAGAAAAAGCGAGAAATAAAAGAATGGAACCGCTGTGGATGCTTTGCTTTTTTTTTTTGTTCTAACTAAATGAAAATACAAAGTAATTTATCTTTTGTTAACAAAAGTTGTCAAGTTAAATTTGGCTTCCCCCGTCCAATCCTGCACCCACTTGTGCTAATTAGCCGTTCACAACGGTTCTTTTAACAAAACCACAAAATCTCAGGAAATAAGCAGCAGAAAACAGAGGGACAGGCGCTCACAGAAATGATGTTGTTAGGATTTTATTGATATTTTGCAAGCAGAAAAACAAGACTTAAAATGAGCCACACAACCAGTAAGTGGGAGCTAACAAGCAGCAGGGCAATGGGATAAAAGTGTCGCGACGCTGGTTTGTTTTCCGTCACGGCACCGGCCTCGGGGTCCTCCCAGTGCCCAACGTCTCCCTGGGAAAGCCGACTGCAGAGACGCCCATCAGAGGGGAAACAGAACGGACAGACAGATCAAAACGCTGCAGGCCTGGTGCTGTCTGAGTGGATGTTCTGGCCCTAATTGATTGGTGGAGAGGCTTGGCGCGCGGGCGCCAGAACACCCACTCAGACAGACAGCTATTAGCGCAGACTGATGGTTAGAAAAGCAGCAAGAGAGAAGCATTCTGTGACAGATGGAGCGGATGTGAGAATCATGCTCAACAAGACCTGAGCTGTGACCACACTGCAAAAACACAAAGTCTCACCAAGTATTTCTGGTCTAGTTTCTACTGCAGATATCTTGGCACACTTGAAATAAGACAATCTAACTCAAAAGTAACTTTTCAGCAAGACATAGGATATTGTTCTAAGTAAATAATTCCTTAATATTGATGAAAAAGGACTATTTCTACAGGCAGATTAATTCCGTAATGGAAAATATGTCTTGTTATGAGGGCAGTCATCTGCCAGTATTTGATTGACTTAAAATACCCTTCTATGTGCTGCTGAAAAGTTACTTGTAGGTTAGTTTTGTCTTATTTTAAATGTACTAAGATATTTGCACTAGAAACCTCACCAAAAATACTTGGTAAGATTTTGTCTATTGCAGTTGATGTGATGATTGGACGGGGGGATGGATGAAGGAGGCATGCAGATTAAAATGTAGGAAAAAAATATCAACCTGAAACTCAAACCTGCTAATAAACTCTTGGACTGTCTGTATAATGAAGACCCATTTCTTTTTTTAATTTTTAACTACATACATAAAATAAACATATACTGCCGTTAAATTTTACTGAGCTGCAAAACACTGTGGTTGCTTAAACTCGACTTTGACCTGTAGCACAGAATCTGTTCGTTCACATAAACATTAATTTGTTCCACTGCCAGCAGAGCTAAAAGTTTGTTTTGGGTTTTTTTTTAATTATCACAGAGCAAAACAACTTCCTATTCAGATAATCAGCACCTTTGAACCAGCTGATTGTTTTCTCAAAGCTTAAGATGAGAAACTATAATTTTTAACAAAGAATAAAGACATTATCCATCATGATTTTACCAGCAAATCCTTGTTTTTGGGGTTTTTAACTGAGAAAAAAAGAATGGGAGTCTGATCATCAGTCCTCCACTGCTGTGCTTGAATGGGATGTCTAACCCCGCCCACATGGCTCCAACATGCTTATCTGTCCTAACTTGTAGTAAATCTGATCTATAACACATTATGGTGTAAGAGTGAGCTAAAACTGTCTGTTATTTACATTTTATTACGTTGCAACCACAAAGTTCAATCTATTTTTTTCTCAGACTTTATGTCGTAAACAAACACAAAGTAGTGAATAATTGTAAAGTAAAAGACAACTTAAGATCAAATAGAGGTTGCTACCAATATTCGATGACTCAGAAACAATTTTCCAAATTTTTTTCTTGAAAAATGTAAATCATTTGGATGTAGATCTATCCACTCTAAGGCATGAATATCCTTTGACCTTTTTAAATCGTATCTCTCTGTATTTTTATGGTTGTCGTCCGGCTGGAGTTAGACCCTTTGTCCTAATTTCAAGTCTTTTACAACTCTAATAGGTTTCCTTCCAGGACTGTCGTGTATTTAACTCCATCAACCTTCCTATCAAGTCAGACCATCTGCTCTGTCCCAGCTAAAGACAAGCATCTCTACAGAATGATGCTGCCATGATGCTTCATGGCAGGAGTGGTGCATTCAGGGAGATGTCCAGAGTTCATTTTGTGCATTTTGTCCACACTTTGTGCGCGTACGCCAAAAAATTCAGTTTTGGTCATATTTTACAGGAGAACGTTTCTCCACATGGTTGCATATTCCCACTGCATGGTTTGTGGAAAACTATAAATTCGATTTCCTCTAGCGTTCTGTCAAAACGGAGTCACTACGAGCTTCCTGGTTGCTTTTCTGATTAGTGCTGCATGGTGGGTTTGCATGTTGCCGTATTTTTCCCAATATTTGGACAAGTTCTCTCTTATGTTTCAGATGATTTTAGAACCTGAACCTGCTTTAATGGTCTCCACAGCTTTCTCTTTAAATGCAATGAAAGCCTTAAAAAAACGGCTGGATTTTTTTTTACTGAGATTACTGAAGGTAAGTTGGGTTAATTTTATTTTGTGGTATCAGAGTAAAGGGGGCTGTTCACAATTGCACACACACCTTTTCAGATTTCTGTTTGCACAAAATGTGACAAATATGCATTACTCTCATTTCACAATAATCCAAACAGTTTGCTGATTAATTATAAAATTCCTGCCTTGATGTGACGAAAAGTGAAAAGGTTCAAAGGGTGTGGAGCCTTTTAGAAGACACTGTGTATTGTTTCATGCCAGATGTAATTAACTGTTATGACGCAAAGCTTTATTTCCTGTGAGCTGTTATAAGTCACCGGTGAAGAAACACACCTACAGCTCACAGTGAACCAGTCCGTCCAGTCTGAAAGCAGATGAAAATACCAATTAAACTAATCCTGTCAGAAAAATTAAGAAATTAATTACACTTTTATTTATTTATTTTTTTCTAAATGAGTAGCTGCATGGGCTGCAAACTAAAGCTTTAAAGTTTATTTTCTTTTCTAATGAAAAGTCCTTGTTTGACGTCACTGGGTGCTATATTATCTTTGCTAGCCTACAGAGAGTATAAATGATTTACAGACGTATTAATGATTGGCATGCCAGCCTCATATGGTGTGTCCGCACACAATAAACATAACACGTCTTTAATAATAATTGATGTTTTGGTTCCATTGATTCTTTCTTGCTTTCCTCTCTTAGGTTCTGGAAAGTTGTGACTTCTTGGTCATGCAGGAGGTAGCAATGCTAAGTGGTTTGTTTCTCTCGCCTCTCCTTTTACCTCTCATCCAAAAGTTTTTTTCAGTTCTAATCCAGTTCTGGGCCCAGTTCTGGGCTAGGTCAGAACAATTACAGCTCTAATTGTAACAGTACAATTAGATGTACTGTAAATGTAACTGTACAATTAGAGCTGTTAAGGTCAATGACAGGGTGGATAAGGTCCTATTCATTTGTTTAGTTGTCAACTGTGAAAAGCAAACATGTGAGTTGTGTTAGTCATATGCCTCTCGGGGTGAATGGTTGAAGATCCACCTTGAAAGGTGAGTCAGGCAGCTCTGTAGGTGTTAGAAAGTTGCAACCTGAGGCCACCTGCTTTGCTTAATGTTGGTTTTTCAAGCTGAATGTGGATTAGTTTATTTCACTCCTTTCTCTTACAACCTGTCTTCTCTGTGCAAAAAGTTCACTTGACTGTCTTCCTTATCGTTCACTGTTTTTCAGACACCCAATTATGCAATAGTTCTGTTTCTCATTTATCATTTCTTAGGCACAGAGTGTCTTTTTAAGTCTGTAGATGCCTTAATGCAAGCCCAGTCATGGTATGCACCTGTGTACTTTATCCTCCCTTCTGTCCTGATAAAGAGCTGCTTAGCTTGACGCTGCAGAATGCTAATCACTGACAGTTCATGTTCCAGTGGGCAGTGAGACTCAAAGTGCTGGTCTGTGTATGCTTCAGTGTTGAGGCTTCAGTTCCTCTCAGTGTGTATTAGACAGTCCAAAAAATGTAACTTGTTGTTTTCGGTATCACACCAGCCCAGTTCAGTCTGCTTTAATTGAACTTAAATTTGTTTCCCTAAAAGTCTGGTTTGTATGGGGAGGTATGAATGTTCATACGACCCCAAAAAAAACTAAACAAAAAAAAAAAAAAACACTGATCCACCTAGAAACCTTAGTTTCGGTTCGGTTGAATGAACTCCTGCAAATACATACTGTATGTGAACGCCAAGCAGACCAGAGACTGGTCCGAAAGCAGACAGTAGAGCAGGGCATTCTGGGTAAATACAACCAAACCAAGCACACAAATCTAGCGTTAGAGATCTACCGGACTATCAGGTGAGAAAAGCTGGGTGTTGCCCTCTTGGTTGAGGAGTTCAAAGATCATTCTTTGGCTTTGGTGTGGAACCAGATATCTACATGTCTAAAACTGTGACTACATGTTGTAGTCATGTGGTCACCTGCTTTCCTCTATGTAGAGACCATCTACAATGGGTGAACTGGGAAGACATATCCATGCTTGTTTTTCAGTGTAATATCTCTTTCCATGTCTACACTGACAGTACCCAACTGACAAGTGACCTTAATCCCAAGTCCAGACTAGGTAATATTATTTAACGCCTTGTGGAAATTAGGAACCAGTTGGCGTAGATATAACAAATATTATTGTTTTTGTTTTTTCCAACTTAATCTGAAGGTTTCCAGTTCAGTTTGTCAGTGTGTCCTCCTATATCAAACTCTGCGCTAAAAATCTCGGTACTTGTCTGCACCTAAGCAAATTATTTCTCTAGTTAAAACCAGTTATTTTCATTTCCTTATTATAAATAAGGCATATTCTTTATTGAGGCCTTAAGACTGTCCTCATTTACACCCTGCTAGATAATTGCTGCTGGGTCTAAATAGGTCTGGTCGGTCCTCTTCAAGGCTCTTCACAGGCATCCGAAGGAGAGATCATATTACACCAGAACACTTGATTGTTTTAAACCAGTAATACTCTAAACATTGAACAAATAATTAGTTCAAGCAGTTAAAAAGCTTAATTGATTCAAACATAATTAGTACTTTGGAGTGCTCGGGAAGCTCACTTATCTAAATTATCCATCTGCTCTGTTGTAATTCACCGTGACCTGAAAGTTAAAACGTACATTTCCTACCCAAACATTACTGAACACAAACAAATTAAAATTCAAAGGGCAAGCTTTTTGCTTGTTAGTTCAGCCACTTGTTTATTGTCTGATTGCTGCAGAGTGCGCTCAATGAACTACAAAATCCCCGCTTTGCTAATTACATTACATTGCTCCCCAACATTATGTTTCATTATCCGAGGGCAAGAAAATGGTCAGTTTTAAACGGTTGTTTTCAGAATCGCTTTTTGTAGGCAAGAAGTTCAAAAGCAATTTGACCTTCATGTTTAACTTTGCACCGAGTGTTAAGAATGATTACTGTTTGGTCTTCACACACAGGATTTGCGTCTGGTTTGAAAGTCCTCCTAAAATCACACATTCATGGGCAGAAGAGGACTGAGCCACTTTGGAGTTAATTTGTTGAAGAAAATCATCAGCAGGAATTTTCTAAAAATAAGCTGCAGTTGTTAGTGCTGGACCGCAGTTCCAGAAAAGGGAAAGGAGGATTAATTCATTTCCTTCAGTGTACAAGTTCTGCATACAACTAATCCTGCACCGTATAACTGCCCTCATCCAAACTATAAAACGTTTGTGGCCACATTCTTAACAGTTCAGAATGTAAACAAATCCTTTTCCATCAGATATAATGCACACTTGCAAAAACTATTTCACTTCATGCACACTTAGCTGGGAAGCAAATCAGAAAATAACAGACAATTTGGAGGAATGACATTCTGATGCTTACACTCGCTAGACTGGGAGTGAAAACATGAGGCTTTAGCTGTTGGCAAGTGTGGACGAACTCAGGGAATTATTAATCCATGTAAGGGAAACATGTTGTTCCAGATCTTTGCAAAGTTGTAACATTCCCTGCAAATTATGGAGTTAAATTGGGGGCATAAAGTTTGTTTCACATTTGTTTTTCAGTTTCAAATCGTTTTTTCTTTTGAACAAACTGTAGCTCCACAGCACTTAATCATTTAGAGGACAGACTGATAAGTCCCAAAACGGGAGTAAAATGGCTACAGACCCAGATTCCTCCTTGATTCCTTCCTCCAATCGCTACAATCCTAACACTTTTCTCAACTGAGCAGTAAATATCAGCCAATTAGAAACAGGGACTGGACTTTATGGACTGTGCTAAATGGAAAACAACAAGTTTAACCATTAAATGGATCATCAATGATCAGGAATTATCTCTGTAGCATTTAATAGAAAATATATATATAGAATAAAGTTTTCTTTCGTAACTGTGGACACAAAATTATATTTTAAGCTCTCCTTTTGAGTTTTTTATTTATTTGACAATTTTAGGCTGAGATCAGTAAAAAAAAAAAACAACAAAAAAACATTTTATTAACGTGTTGCACTGAATGTGTTTACGGGTCTAAGCCAAACTTTTGGTCTCCACTGATTGGATTTTGTGCTTTTTTAACTGTTGAAATCTCTTGTCATGCCGCCAGCCTGCAATCAGCAGGCTTGACCAAGTGTTTATCACAGGTACTAGATATGTGCACTTCCCAGATTTTTCTCAAACGGATTTACAGTTGAATCTTATCAGATCTGAGCAGACGTGGATGTTTACCCTGCTGGCGTACACAGATGGGAAAGGGAGCAGAGTCCCTGCAGGAGCTAACAGGAAGAAGCACGGCTGACTTTGAATGTGTGAAGGACGGAGCAGATGGTGGAGGAAAAACATCTGATGGTGATAAGTTCTTAGGAGGAGGTGCAGAGGAGATGTTTTTGATGGATGGTGTGGGTGCAGGGTATTACTTTAAATACAGATGCTGGCAATAACATTTCGACTTCAGGTTTATTGGATTATTCCTCCAACCGGCCAAGCTTCAAATCAAACCAGGTGATTATTTTGACGTTTAGACTTTTAGAAACACCATGGAAGTAATTTAAAAAGTTGCAGATCTTCTCCTGCATCTTTTAGCTGTTACAGTACTGTGCAAAAGTTTTAAATCATAGCTTATTTCCAGATATTTTAGTCTTTTAAATAATTTTGATGAATTGGTTAATAATCTTTGACTACTTTTTCTCTAACTTACTTTGCAGTTCTAGTACTTCTTAAGTATTTACAACGTACACGTTTCTCCTTTTTTTGCTTATCTGCCACAATTAAATGTTTCAGGCACTAAAACAATTATTACTATCATAAAAATACAACCTGAGGAAATACAAAAAGCCATTTTTATATATCAATTTATTATTATATAAGGTGAAAAACAATTTATACCACAGCGACCCTCTGAAACTTAACAACTGGTTGTACAACATTGGTGGTAGAAACTGCCGTCAAGCAGCAATGAGTCTTTTACTGACCATAATGCTGCCACCACCACATTTGACTGTCAACATGTTTTTCTTTTTTCCAAAAATACTCTGCTAGTTTTAAGACAGATGTAACAGCACACACACACCTTCATGTTTTTTGGTCAACCTCCAAAGGAATTTAAAAGATACAGCTCAGTGTGGTGTGGTGATATGGAAAGCTCCTATTTATGCCTGAAATGTTTCATGTAAGGTAGTTCTGTTTTATTTCAAGCGTACTAAGATATTTGCACTAGAAACTGGACCAAAACTTTTTGGTAAAAAATTATGTTTTTGCAAAGAAATTGATGAGGACCAAAGTTGACAAGAAAGTCTGATTCACAAAAATGAAATCTTTAGCGCTTTTCCACAGCACTGCACATTAAATACTGATGGTTTGTTGCCAGGAATGTTTAGGAAACCTGAAACTGAAACTTGTTCTCTTGAAGTTCTGAAGGTTGGAGAGATTTTATCCAGTTTCACAAAGCCAACCCAACCTGCATGAGTGCCGTCCTGTACCTTGCTTGGAACCAGCTCTGGTAATACCTTGCACTTGGTGAGGTGAGAAAACCTGTATTGACTTGAAACTCACCTCCGCATGCAGTCCAGAGCTCGGACGAAGAAGTCCTTGCTGAGCTGGTGTTCGTCCCTCAGTAGGGCGCACTGCTCTAATGTGACAGACATGGATGTTCGGTCTTTGGCACTTTTACAGCTGGTAAATCGGATTCCGTTCAGCCTTCGGCAAATCTGGCAAAAGGTGGAGATGAAATTACATGGATCATTACAGAAGAAAATTATATTTTCTTGTGTAACAGTAATTTCTCTTGGATGGATAAGTCCTGTTCCTGTGTTCATTTTTTGTCGATGTTGCAACAAGTCCAGCAGTGGTAGAGTAACAGGTCTGCTGTTCATTTCTTACGTCAATGTCATGAAGTTGTGTGGACTTGTTTCTCTCAGCACAGACTAAAACATTTCTGTTATGTCAAGCCTTAGGTTTGAACCCATTTAAATAAAATACCAGGTTGAATGATGTTTAGTTTGTTCCCGGCCTCTCGGCTGACTGAAAGAAGGGCGCTGCACTTTTATCTTGGCTAAAATATCTAATTACATTTTTGGACATATTGTGGTCATTAAAAATAAAGACACAGACAGTGGAAATTAAAGAAGCGCCACCAATCACTCGTAAGGCCTTTGTCCATAAGCTTAAGTTCAAACGGTTTTGGTGCAATCTGCTCTAGACAGATTTGTGATTTTATGGCATTCCATATTTTTAGCAACCCTGCAAGCATCACATCTCTTGGAAGAACGGGGATCCAATGAAGAAGCAAGAAACTGTGTAGTTCTAGTAAACGTCCTCTCAGAGTTTACCAGAACTACATAGCAGTTTGTCGTGATGTTTACATTATTCTTTGTTTGGGTTTTTCTGTTCAATAAAGTTCATGTGTGGATACTGCTGTACATCTTTTGACTGCATAAATCCAAAGGTTGCACATGTTTAAAAAAAAGTGCTGCAATATAGGTAGATTTGTACCAGGGGAGAAACTGCAGGTTTTTGGCCGATCTTCGATTACCGATCTTTAAAAAGCTTGACCTGCCGATTCCGATTTTGGTCAATACCAATTTTCTTGTCTGAAATATCGCTTAATATAGCAAGAAAGTCATTGAATCTGAAACAGTGGAGTGACTATTGTTAACTGTAAATGGGCCAGCACAAGAGAACAGTGGTTGATTTTTAGATCTTTGCCAAGGTAGACAAGATGGGCTTCACATGTAAGTATCGGCCGATCACCGATCTCTAACACAGCTGGCTGATAAATCGGTGCACCCCTAATTTGTATGTTTAGCAAACTAATCAGCAGATCGGAATTATCTTCAGTATGTTTGGGTCACAAGTTAATTTCTATTAATAAAATATGTGGGTTTATTTCAGTCAACCATAATAACAACCAAATGAAGGATGAATGTGGCAACATTTCAGGCCTTAATCTTAACTGCTTGATACTTTTGGCCGTTTGTTTTTAAGGCTAAAAGAAATATCTATGGTTATTTGAGTCCATCAAAATCAGAACCCAAAGTTCTCAATCACCAAGAGTCGATTCAATAATCAACTCTTGGCGATGCTTCTGGCTATGAAGAAGCATCTTTATTAAGGTTTCACTGTTTTAAAACTAAAGCTGGTAAAGCAGCTAACTGCATGCTAGCAGCCTGAGCAGATAGCCCAAATAAAAGTACCAGTTGTACCAGTTTGAAATAGTTGTTACTCTATAAAAAGCAGGACTTCAAACAGAAAACATCAAGTGCTAACAGGTACAACACACTTTGACCAAAATGTATTTGCTATTTATTTCTTTTAAGAGGCTGTTTTTAGGGATGACTTAGAATTCATATGAAAAATTATCGGACTTTGTGAAAATACATTTTAGTTATTGTAAGTGTTATCTTAATAAAAATTAACTTGGGCAGCAGCAGTTTTCTCCCTAATGCCACTGCTGATATCTTTCCATCATGGCATTGAGTTAACCTTCACCATGAAGCTCCAGACCAGCAAATTGTCATAAATCGTTATTTTATAAGACGGTCACACTTGAGGATGATCAGTTAACCAAGTGAACATAACTAGCACCATCTGGCTGCTACTTTCACCCCTTTACTTTGATGGAAACAACAAGATTTTCTTTACATACTGCAGAAACACAAAATCTCACCAAGCACCTCTGTGAACTTTCTAGTGCAAAGACACTTGAAATAAGACAAAACTAACTCAGAACAAACTTTTTAGCAAGATATAGGAGCTTGTTTTATGTAAATAATCCTTAAAATTCAGTTTCATTGTCAGATTAGTTTAATTATATTATGGGATAAAATATCATGTTCTAAGTGCAATAATCTGCAAGTGGAAATACTATTTTTTAGACCAGCATTAATGAATTACTGACTGAAAACAAGCTCCTATATCTCTCAAATAAGTTTCCTGCAAGTTAATTTGGTCTTATTTCAAGTGTGTGAAGAAATCTGAACTAGAAATTAGATCAAAAATACTTGGTAAGATTTTGCAGCAAATCTTATACAATCAATAGTACAATAAAAAAAGTAGAGTGCATGCTGTTTTTGTGCCCCAACACTTAGAAGACTGAACCTGATCAGTCTTTAAATTGAGAGGACAAAGCCAACCCATGATCAACAAGTCAAAGGAGGATTGTGGAAACAGTGACAGCATGAGATTGATGTGAGATTAAGAGATAACGCTGCCAATGAAGCATTCACTGCAGGCTGCGGCCTGCGCTTCTCACTCACTTCTCACACAACATAACTTCAATTACTTTAATGTAGGTGTCATAAGGACACACTTAACAGTCCACAAGCACAAGCTAAATATTGCTATATAATGAAGGTCAGGATCCATACCGTGTTCTCTTCCAAAGTCAATCAATCTTGGTCGGATTGTTGATTGTCTTTGGCTCTGTGCCCTTTTAAGAAGGGAATAAATCAAGTGTAGCATAAGATTTGTATTTTTGCCAAAAAAAGCCTCCTAAATCTGTCATACGCTTGAGAGAAAACTTCCTTGACAGCAAGAGAAAGTTTGAATAATAACCAAACTCACAGTTCCAGCAATCCACAGTATTTCAACGTTCTTCCTCTTCTTTGTGATTACATTCTGGCCCAGTGTTTCAAGTAATTCCTTTATGTCAGTCTGTGTCTGAAAACATGGTAGACCTGTTTGTAGCAAAACAAAACACAGTGTTAGAGTTAAGAAAGCTCAGAACGAGAGGATGCATGCTGATAAAACGGCTAAATCCAATTCAAGTCATGTTTTAGTCTCTTTAGAGAAGTTTCTGATCCATTAAACAGTTACAGACTTTGACCAAATTATTGCTCGTTAAAGTGTACAAACTTTGTAAGTAAACTAAAGAAGGGATTAATAACACTGCAAAAACATGAAGTCTCAGTATTTCTGTCGTGTTTCTAGTGAAAATATCTTAGTATACTTGAAATAAGACAAAACTAACTTACAAGTAGCTTTTTATCAAAATATAGGAGCTTGTTTTAAGTCACTGACTCCTTTATATTGACAAAAAATGTACTAGTTTCATTGGCAGATTGTTTAACTAAAAATACATTTTCCTGTGTTATAAGTGAAATAATCAGCCAGTGGAACTAGCACTTCTTCATCAATATTAGCAATTATTGACTCAAAACAAGCTCCTTTATCTGGATGGAAAATTATTTGTAAGTCGGTTTTGTCATATTTCAAATGTACTAAGGTATTTGGTAAAATTGTGTGTTTTGCAGTGTGTAAAGCACTCTAAACATGCATGCCTGCTGTTTCCAGTTCCTTGTAATAAATATTAATTCCATGCAGTCAGAAAAGGTTTTAGATCTTTGACAACAGCTGTTTTACTGCTGGATATTGACTTGAAACATACAGTGAATATGAATATCTTTAAATTTGTGGTGCAGTTGCTTTTAGCTTGAAAAATGTGACAAAACATACGAGTTGTCCCTTACATTCTAGTGGCACCTTTTCTCTTAACGTCTTATAATAAGCTTCTAAAATCTCAAAGTTCTTCTGGTTTATTCTTTCTTGTAGAGAGATATCGCCGAACCTGTGGGAACCAGAAGGAAAAAATATTGACAGAATTCAAGTTCTTTGACTTAAAAAGATATTTCAGATTTTTTTTAAAAACATGGTTGTGTGGAGACACTAAGAGGAGACAATATCTATCTTGTGGCAGATGAAAATGTCTTTTCTATAAAACTATTATTTCCCAGAGGATGGAGCTACATGCCAGGTAAAGTGGGGATTTTTCCGACCTCAAAATAAATTCAGTCTGGAAATGCATAGCGGTAATGCAACAAGTTTTAGGAAGTTAAATGCGACTAGACATCAACTTATTTTGAAAACAAGCCACTAGTTAGTGTGAGTGTAGTTTAGAAGTTTATAAAGCTGTATTCACATTAACTGTTTTTCAGACAGTAGACGTCTCTCGGTCATAGCCACGCTGTGACAAGCTGTCAAAGGAAAACCGTTCTGCTGGTACTAGACACTACCTGCGCTTCCACTCCCCATAAAATTACGCAAATTAGAATTACAAAAATAAATTCACTCAATGGAAACATGACAATTCAGAAAAAAATCATGCTTTTCGAAAAAAGATTTTTATTGAGAAACGTGATTGATTTTTAATGTCATCACGGGAACAAGCTTATTCACATGTGATTTTAATTACATTGCTTATTTAATGGAAACACCACAATTGCAAAATTGTGTTTTATCGACATTAGCAGAATATCAAAAAGGTTTTTAATAGAAACACAGATAGTGACTGCTTGTAACCTCTCCAAGGAACCCCACTTCAAAAACATTCAAGGCTTTAAATATTAGTGATTTAAACCTGTAAGATATGCACTGAAGAAAACAATGACACCAATCTACATAACGATATCTAGGTAGTTTTATTTTTCAAGGGAATCGAAGATAAATTATAAGCAGCTATGAATATAAATGTAAGATTCTCTGAATAAAAACACGACAATCACTATGAATCACTTGTAAAACGTCTGATATAGACTGCATTAGTTTGCATATTGATTAAAGACGTGTGTGTGTGTGTGTATGTTTAAGGGAAAAAGAGTAGCTGCAGTACCTCTCGGCTATAGTTTGTTGCTCATTGATGCCAACGTTAAACAGAACGGGGAAAACTCGCAGAGGCCTGCCCTCCTTGATCTCTTCTGGCAAGGTCTGAAAAATCACTTGTGGTAATGGCACTTCGACAGTGAAGTGGTCTCTAAATACAGAGAGAGAAAAGATAATTTAGGAGAAATTCAATATGTTCTGCAGTTCTGATGGACATAATGCCTTCAGGAAGTTGTAAATGTGACACCTGAGTAAGGTGTAGGCAAGCGCTGGAATAGAAACGGATGGTGTTCGTGCTTCAGAGGCAGACATGAGTGTAATTGTGTGAAACCGCCGTCAGCACTCTGAATATTCAGCCAAGCCGCTGCAGCATTATAAAGCTACTTCTCTCCTATGTGGATTAAAGTTCACATAGTTCAGAAGTGAAAATGACTTCCTCATTACTGCCAGTAGCCGACTGCTGAGTGACTTTCTTCCTTTTCCAGCTCTCATGCAGATTTTCTTGCCCTAAACATCTCATCAGTTAAGCTGCTGTAAGTCGCTACTATGCAGTTTTTTTTCTTCCATTTTTACTGATTATCCTTTGAGCTCTCTAGTTATATGAACAAAATAACCTCTTATATGTAAAATACGCAGTAGGGGTTTTACCTTCATACACATTTTTATATTAAATATTGTTCCTGTTGGAATCCTTTGTTGCTTTGGATTTTTCTTTGTTTTTTAGTTTTTCTTTATTTGTTTGCCTTATGTCTGTTTTGCTTAGTTCAGTCTGCTCTCAGTCCAGTTCAGTTCAGTTAATTATTAATTCCTTATGATTAGTCATTATTTGTTACAGTCAGACTTGCTTTCCTGGTATTAAACCGCCTCTATTTCACTCGCTCCTTGCTGGTTCTTTCTGTTATTCTCCGGTTCTTCTCTGCTTTCCCTGTCTCCCTTTAGATTTTGTATTTTGTTGGATTTCTTTGATTAAATCTTTATTTCATAATAGGCCCCTAGAATCTGCTTGCATTTTGGTCCAACCTTGTTCCCATGCCATGACGGGTCCAATATTTCTGTTTTTTCTCACATTTGCTTTTTTTTCTCCCAAGGAGATAAAAACAGCAACATTTATTTATTAAGGTAAAACATGACTTAAAATGGTGAGGTAAAATATATGAATATATACATTTTTAATATTTCAACATAATCTTGTAAAATGAAAAAGTGAAAAAGTCTAACTACAAAAAGATAATTTACACATAAAGTGCAGCTACGTTTTGTGAAACTAAAGGGGTGAGAAGGATGAATTTATCCACATTAAACAAAAACAGGCTCAGGAAAGTATACATAACACAGTTTGTAACAATCGTTGATTGCAGTTGTTGTTTGTGAGCATAAAGTTGACCAGATAAGAAAGTGCTTATGCATTCACCGTCAGTAGACATACACATACTATAATTAGTTCCAAATGTTTTTTACTTCCACTGCACAGAAAAGTGAAGGGAAGAACATTTGACTGCATAAGTGTTTTTTAAATTCCATCCGCAGCACACAGCATTAGCCTGAAGAGAGGTTTTAGTGCTAAACAACGTGCTCTTGTGAGGGTAAAAAACACGATATTTATGTGAAGAAAAGTGAAACTTGCACCACTGCATGGCTTGATGTATAACAGGTTAATGTGAGGGAAAAGTTGCTGGAACATTTTCATACATCCCTGTACCTATCTAAGTAACAATGCTGGTCAGAAAAGGAGCAGCGATTTGAAACTACCTGAATGCTATTGTTTTCAAATTACAGTTTTGTTGTAAAATAACAATCAGACTTGGAAATAGTTGCCTTCAACTTTTCTTCTCTTTTTCTCTCCTCACTGGATACATAACCAAATATATAGAATATATAGTGAATGCTCATGCTAGTTACCAAGGCCACCCATCAATGGCTTTCCTGTAGCAATAAGTTGTTTCTCTGCCAGTAGGTACATGAGGGTGAATGACAGTGCTAAGACCCGCCTCCTGGTTCTGATTGGTTGTTTTGGTTGGGGGCAGTGACAGCAGCTCAGCGAGGAAGCAGAGGAGATGGATGTTTTCCCAGATTTTCTGTCTCATAAACTGTCACAACATGGTGACCGTTTTAACAAATATACAGAAAAAACATTCTTCATAAAAGTTACAGAATGTCGTTTTAAGATGTAAATGTGAGCAAAGAGGTTAGAAAATAACCAAACAGACATAAAGGAGTGGCAGGACACAGAGTGCAAGCAAAACATCACAATGGATCAGATTTAATATGTCTTTAAGAAAGATTGATAAAGGAATGTGAACGGTTCATGCCGTTACTGTAAATTTAAGTCATAGTTTTCAAATAATAAATTCTCAGCGTGACCTAATCAGCTCTTGAGAAGCGATCATTGATATATTTCTCGTAAAAACTGAGTCATGCCATTGTCACACGAAGTGGCTGAACCTGGCAGGGTGCGAGGAATCTCACCGTCGGCCACAAACTGAAGGCTGCAGGTCACTGAGGTCATCCGCTTTGGCCTCTGTGATCTTGAACGTGACTCTCTGCAGGTCAGAGATTCCAATCTCCATGTCCTCAAGCATCCCGATCTCTTCGCCTGAAACAAAACATCGCCCAGGATTTCATCTCTGCTCCTTACGTCGTTTCCGACATTCAGTAAAATTAAAGAAAACAACAGGAATAAAGAATGGAGTTTGAAAAATAAATCTGTATTTGTTTCTCTTTCTAAACTAATCTTCTTGGAGTTGTTTATCCTTCACCAGGAAGGCACTGTATGAAACTGAATGAAGCCTTTGTTATAAGAACATTACGCCAAAACCAACAACCCACTCAGTCATCACCTTGTTTTCAAACATGGTGCAACTTGCCACAGCACTTTTCACTCGTCAACATAGTGAACAGTTTTCAAACTAAATGTTCTTCTGCAAAGTGTAGAATAATGAACTGTACTGAGTGGAGGTTTTGTGCTGCTGTGATGTACTCACTGTAAGTGCTCAGCAGGCTCTCGAACTGAGCCACCAGGCCGACGAGGTGGAGCTGCCTCAGGAAGTCTTTGTCCTGCAAGCCTGCGTACAGCCTCATCACAAAGCCACATGCCAGCGCCGCCAGCTGTCGACGTGCAACAACAACAACTTCAAACGCTGCTTTCACGCTTCCCAGCTCAGACAATACGAAAGGCGTTGCTGATTTGAACAGATAGAACTGGGGATGCAGACAAACTGCTCAGATATTTATTAAATTATAACTAAAAGTTCATGAAACAAAAGCCAACATGTGGGGTCAGGTGGAGGCAATAAATAGCATTTTACTGGTAATGTACTGGATGAGTGCAGCCAGCCACCTACTGCCTGACTGAAGACTACGTCTCTCCTCTGCTGCAGGTGGAGGCCTTGAGGTATGCTGCACACTGCCTCCTGCAGGAGGACGAAGGTCATTGCTCTCTTTGCTTTCTCCACCACCTCCAACACGCACTCCTTTAGTCTGGTCACCAGAGGACTCAGCTGCTCTCGCCAGTCACCTGCAGAGAAATAAAAGAACAGAAACATTGAGGAGAGGGTCAGAAAGAGTTTAAAACTGAATCTATTAGGATGTGATGTTTTAAATGTGTGCTGAATGTTGGGGAAATCTGGAATACTTCTTTAAGTTTAAAGGGAATATTCACATCAGTTTGTTCAATGCAGTAAACCAATCACAATGCTGCAGTTATGCTGCTGTTGGATGTCTGAGTAAAATCTGATCAGTATCTTTATAAATATGTATGGAAGTGTTTAACTGCCAGAACTTGGAAGCAAATTTAGGAGCACTATCATGTCCTAACAAGAATGTTTCTCGTTACAAGATGCAAAACTTGTTAAAAGATAAAAGCTTCTCGTAACGAGACAAGCTATATATCATGTTACAAGAAACGTTTTCATTTCAAGGAGATAAACATACGCTCCTCTGACAGATTATGACTTGTAAAAAATAAAGGGGCTTGCTTTGACTCCTCCTCCTCCAGTTTTCTATAGACAACATCTAAAAATCCCAAGCAACAGGTGTTGCCGTTTTACTGTAATCACCTTTTTTGTTTAAAAGAGAAGATATTCTGGTTTTATTAAGATATAAATCTTGTTATGATTTTTCTTGTTTAATGAGAAATGTTCTCATTTTAATGATAGAAAAATATGCTCCTTTTATTACGACTTATATAAAAAAAGGCTTGCTATGACTCCTGTTCATTTTGTTTATTCTAGACAATATCTAAAATTTCAGAGGTGTTGGTGTTTAGTTACGATGTTTTCTATTTAAGAGATAAACTGTTCCTTTTAAAATGCTGTTTATACAAGATGAGTTTTCCATCTCGTTGTGCAAAGAAAGTTTCTCATTTTACTGAGATATAAAAATTAATTCCTCTCACAGATGACAACTTGTTAAAAAGGCCTTGAGAGCCTCACTATGAATCTTCTTCCTCTCATTCTTTTTCCTCTGCTACTGCATTACAGTTATGATCTTTTATATTTAAAAGAGAAGATATTTTGTTTTTAATGACATACATTAAAACCAAACCATAACTTTTTTTTTAAACTCGTTATATCGAGAAAGTTTTCTCCTTCATACGAGATTTTGATTCCTGAATATATTCCCAAACTCTGGCAGCTTCTGTACATATAAGAGGTTTCTGCACCTCTGCAAGCAGTTTCAGCCTTGCTGTGAAAGAAGTATCTACAATCAGTGCCTTCATAAATTTATTAACACAATGAAAAGATGTAAATGAGGAAGTGCAAAGCTAGTAGAGGTTGCCTAGATCAGTCTTTTTAGACTCAGTACTGAACTATGAGGTCCTGAAATAAATGACTTCTGTAGCTTTCCCAGGCTTGCATATGAAATCTTTCACTGCCATTTAATTACGTCAGGGGTGTCACACTAGTTTGAATTTAGTGTGACACCCCTAATAGGAACCACAGGTTAAACTGTGATTCCAGTTTAACCTGTCAGAGTGCTGGTTTAGCCCGTTGAAGCGAAATGCTAAATTTTTAAGACATACAAAGTCCTATTTGCAGAACTTTGTATGTAAATATTAGGATTTACATTAAAAGTAGGTCAATATTTTGGCTGTTTAATAAAACAAAATACAAATGTGAACATTAAAATTTTGGCACAAGATAACATTTACATCATCCACCCCACGTTGCTGTCTTGAGGAGGGTGTGTTTCCTAATCCTGGGCCTAAGGGCACACACCTGCATGTTTCCTATTTCAACACACGTGATTTAAAGTAAAGAGTGTTTTAAATCAGACTTCTGTGGAAACTGATGACTAATTAGTAAAGTATCTTTGAGACAATTTGTTCCTTTGAAGTACCACTCTCGTGCTCTGTTCTCGATTGTTGACAGATTGACAAATCCACCTTCTTCTGTTAACCGTGAATTTTTCTCCTCTGAGGCCTGTGACAAATTTGCCACCTTTTTTATAAATAAAACTGTGAAAATAAGGGAAACAATAAACTCCTCTGTGTCTGCTGTTGGGAAACAATTAACTATGTTTTCCCCTAAACAGAACTTACCTATGATGACCCACTTTAACCTGATCACTCAAAAAGATTTGAGTTACACTTTACATCATATGAAATCATCCACCTACGAGTTTATTCTTAAAGGTGTCAGAGGTTTTGGCTCCGGACCTTTTACAAATAATTAACAAGTCACTCTCCTCTGGAGTCTTTCCTCAGGCTCTAAAGACTGTGGTAGTTAAACCACTTCGCAAAAAGCATAATCTAGAGTCATCAATTTTAAGCGATTATCAACCAATATCAAACTTACCTTTTTTGTCTAAAATACTAGAAAAAATTTGTTTTTCAGCAGATAAATGGCTTTCTGGCCCTGAACAACTGTTTTGATGTCCATCAGTCAGGCTTCCGTCAACATCACAGCACTGAAACGGCTCTTGTCAAAATATTCAATGACCTCCGTCTAAACATTGACCGTAATAAAATGTCAATATTAGTTTTGCTTGACTTGAGTGCTGCATTCGACACAGTCGATCATGATATTTTATTATCTCGATTAGAAAATTGGGTTGGCATTTCTGGTATAGTACTCAGCTGGCTTAAATCTTACCTGTTCATCGGAACCTTTTGTGTGTCCATAGGCAACTTTAAATCCAAACTGAATGAAATTACATTATGGAGTTCCCCAAGGTTCCATCCTGGGGCCGCTTCTTTTTAATATCTATATGCTTCCATTAATTCAAATTATACAAAATAATAAAACAGAATACCACAATTATGCCGATGACACACTTTCACCAGGAGATTACAGTCAGGTTCAAATACTCACTAAATGTATTAAGCAGATTAATGTCTGGATGGGCCAAAATTTTCTCCAACTAAATAAAAACAAAACTGAAATATTAGTGTTTGGACCAAAAGAGCATAGATTAAATATAATCACCCACCTTCAGTCTGTTGGATTAAAATGCTCTGATGAAGCTAAGAATCTGGGGGTGATCATGGATCCTGATCTGAACTTTAATAACCACATCAAATCTATCATAAAAACATACTACCATCTAAAAAATATTGCTAAAATTACGAGACTCATGTCCCCACAAGACTCTGAAAAATTAGCTCATGCCTTTGTTTTTAGTAGACTCGATTACTGCAATGGAATTTTTACTGGATTATCAAAAAAAGCAATAAGACAGCTCCAGCTTCTCCAGAATGCTGCTGCAAGAGTCCTAACTAAAACAAAAAGAGATCAGCATATCAGTCCAGTTCTAAGTTCTCTGCACAGGCTGCCTGTTGCTCAAAGAATAGGATTTAAAATCTCCTTAATGGTTTACAAAGCACTTCATAATAGAAACCCAGACTACATTTCTGATCTTCAACCATATATACCCCTCAGACCTTTAACATCATCAGAATCAAACCTTCTAACTATTCCGAGAGTCAGAACTAAACACGGTGAAGCAGACCAGAACCAAAAGACCTGAGAGGGTTGATACAACAACAGCAGACCTTAATGTATTGTGGTGCTAAGCCGTTCAGTGATTTATAAACTAACAACAGCATTTAAAGTTTATTCTCTGAGGTGACGTGCTCCATCTTCCTGGTTTTAGTGAGAACGCCAGCAGCAGCATTCTGGATCAGCTGCAGCTGGAGGAGTCATTGTTGACAGGTAGTATATTAGTACAGACTCATTTATAGGTTTCCAAAACTGTCCACATAAAAACAAACAAACAAACAAAACAGTCAAGATAATCATTAATTTACCAGCAATGTAGCCTCTAGCTTCAGCTGTCTAATGGTGAAAGTATTCCAACCAAACATCAACAAGAGAAACTATAGCCTTTTGTAATAAGAGTTGACCAACACATTACATTTTTAAACTCTTCTGCAGAAAAACTCTGCAGAAGATGAACACTTAAAAATAGTGAAATCTTAAATATGGGAAACATGTACCTCTGTTTGGGAGTAAGAATAGAGATTAATCTGAGGTTGTAATTCACTAATCTGAAATTTCATAAGGATTTGCATTCCATTATTAAAGAGAACTGGGTATAAACTTCAAATATCAATTGAATATAAAGTCTTTTATATTCCAAAATCCTCCCAATCTGAGTTCAAGCACAATGCATTCCATGTTCTTAGCCATCCCTAAAGAGCTCTATTGAGCGGCCAGCAGGGGGCAGTGTTGGATAGACATCGCCCAGCATGCTGTAATCTCTTCAGTCTTCACATTCTAAAAAGTTTATGGACAAACACAGATGCAGAGTAGGACTCCCAGCTTGTGAATCACATCAGATTGGGCTGAGCCTCGTATGAGAAATCTCGTTTCATCTCAAACGCCGCCATCAGACCGAGGGGAGAAAAGGAAGAGGAGGAGAGACGAGTCCCACTCACCTGCTCTCAAACACATCTGTATAAACATCCACCCCTTCCGGCAGCAATTTTTCATCAAAAGTCCAGACATTACCCATGACAACCAGAAGTTAAAGCCGTTCTCATGATTCTACCCACGTTTAGAGTTTGGTAAGCAGACGGCCGCCTGCTCTGAGGCAGCTTAGCATCTTACTAAAGGAGCTCTGGGGGCTGCCGGAGAACCAGGTGCTCTGGCCTTGTTCCTTGCACACATGCACCAAATAATAAAAATACACCAGCATTTCTACAGAAGCAGTGGAGCGACCTAAATGGAGAGATTCTCCAAAAGTGATGCTGCTGCCCTGGGTGCCAGCTGGCAGCTGCATCGGGGTGTCTCCCTCTGAACAGAAGCTTCAGAAAGGATTTGATAGCAACAGGGAACGCGTCTGCATAAACTGAGCAGGGTTGATTCACATTTTTATGTCAACATTTAGCAGACTTCATTTAAATTTCTGTAATCCTTTCTCATTTATCAACATTATTAATACTAGTTCACAATGAATCTATGACAGATATTTCTATTTCTGGTCAGATTTTGAATAAAAAACCTGAATATCGATGGTTTAATGACAGAGAGACGGACAGATGAGTGTTGTCCAAACTCTATGTTTTGGTTCTTTAGCTGGATAAGAAAACTTGAATTGACTGATTAGGTCTCATGTGAAAACATGCAATTCAACAAACTGTATCAGCTAAAGTAGCTAAAGTGTTTCCAGAACAAGCAGGGCTAATAAAAAGCTCAAACAGTGGTGATATGGGTAGAAAACATTACTAAAGAGAGAGTGAATAGTTTGAACTCTAGCTGCACTTTGACAAATTGTTGGAAAAATTCAAGACCAGTGCTCCTATCTCCAGGAAGTGGAAACCAAAAATAGCCGACTTCAAGAGCGAAGTGTAATAATTCGTCAGAGAAACCCAGGGCAACTTCTGAGCAACTGGAAGCTTAGAAGTTCGGTTCTATCGCAGACACATTGAAATACAGCAGTGTGCATGGCAGGACTGCAAGAAGAAAGCAACAGCTCTTCAGAAGAAGTATTATAAGGTTCCCATGAAACAGACAAAGAGCTGCTGAAAAAAACACAACTCTCTGGATGAATGAGACTAAAATAAAACTTTGTAGATTAAAGAAGAATTGCTATGTTTGGACCAGGAGAATACGGTTTCATCTCTGGGAGTCTTTGCTGCTGGATTTGAAGTTAAGCCACACTGTCACCACTCTGAGTTACCAGGGAAGTTAGTCCTTGAGCTGGCTGTGGCTCGCTGGGAAATGTAGTCCCAAGGTGGAACAGGAAAATGTTCTACATGTCAAGGTGTCTTTGGATCAGATAAGATAAGATAAGATTTATTGTCATTGTCATCAACAGATTACAATGAGATTGAGATTTGCTCGACTCGAGTTAAGATGCAGGTTATGTGTATATACATAATATACAAAGATCCAGACAGGAATCCTGAAGTTAAAACAAAACTGCTTACAGGGGAGTGAATGTGAGTGTTTGTGAGTGTGCATAGGTGAATTGTGTAAAAGTGCTTTAACTGGATCTATAAAATAGCAGGCTTAGCATAAGTAGGTAGGTAGGGGAATCCAGCAAGTGCTGCTGAATTAAAACCACAGGCTCTCGCTGGGTTTGTGAGAGCGCAGCAATGCTGAACATTGTTGCTAGAAAGTGCAGCTTTGCATCCATAACACAATTGTCTTATAAAAAGACCTCAGTATTTGTTTTTCTAATTAAAAAAGGCCAGAATACATCATATTTTGACACTCAGAAACCTAAAATTCTTCAAGGTACGATAGTTAACATTAAATAGTTTTTATGGCAGGTGAGTAATATTCATAGCACAACTGTCTTATAGAAAAGGCTATTGTGTTATTTTTATTTTAAAAAGCCAGAATTGATTATATTGTGGAGCTCAAAAACCCCAAATCTTGAAAGTATAAAGCAAACAACAGTCAGCTTTAAATAGTTTTTCATGGCATATAAGTAATATTCAAACTAGTGCTGCCATTTAGTTAAAAAATCTAATCAGACTAATCAGCCTCCAGCACTGTGATAAATCACAATTAATCACCATGCTTAACTTTGTCAGACTGAGATGTGAAAATGTGCATTTTCAATAAATATTTAAGAAAATGTTTTATCGTCTCAAAACAATTTTCTGGGATTTTCTATTCACAAAGGCTTGGAAGAAGTCGTTTTGTTTAAAAATTTAGAAATGTTAACTATAAATTGGTTGTGCTTCAGTGGAAGATTAATGCATTAACGTTGACAGCTGACATTCATACACAATACTTTGAAATAAAAACAACCCATGGAGTCAGACCCTCTCAAACCTACAATATCTGCAACTTTTAATGAATAATTACTTCCTTGTCTGGAGTGGAAATTTGGTAAATGGATGTGTGTTGCAGCAGACGAAGACAACACTCTTATTTTCCTAAATGATCCTGCAGGAAATGTGGAAGAACTTTATCTAAGTAAACAGGTAGACAAATTTCTCCTCAACTACCTATAGCAGCCTCACAGTTTGTGACATTTGTTACCTGAGGATTATGAAATCATTGGAATCTGGGAGCAACAACCCACATCTGAAGGGCAAGGGGAAAAAGCACAGTTCATGCCACGGCAAGAACAGATTGCTCATACATGGAGTCAGAAGCTGCAAGCAAGATATTTTCCATTCAAGAAAAATTCAACCTTGATTTTTCTATTCATATTTACTAATACAAAAAGTTTGAAGTCCACAAATCATATAATTTGAGTCAATAACTGCTCAACATAATCTTCCTTTTGTTTACCCATTAACTGCAACACCAACTCTTTTTTTCCCAGTGCCTGAGCCAAATGAATGAGAGTGATTGCACATCATTATTTTAACTTCTTTTCCAACCACCACATGTGTTGGATTATCTTGAAGTCACGTTTCAGGGCCAGACAACACACTGCTGTGAAAATACTAAAATACTGCAGACAGGCTCAGAGTGAATTGTCAGAACATTTTGACAGCTGTTCTTGTTAAAACCTCACATGTAAAACAAGGACTGTTTGTGCAGAAAACTGAGCCTTGCACAATCTTTACAAAAACGTTATGACATCTGATGAGAAAAACAGGAACAGGAATTCTGCCAGTATTTGAGTTTTTCAAATTACAATTTTTGTCTTATCCATCGATGCCCCAGAGAATATTTCAAATGTATCATCATCATCGATCACTTTCAACTCCCTTCTTCACTGCTCTGAGATAACTTTTTTGTTTTATGTCCCTTCTCAACTTTTGCACATGAACAAAATTACAACAAGATACAAACCAGAACCCAACTGAAAGGGAAAACCTGTACTCAGTTTAACCTTTTCAATTCCAAACTGTAAGCCTTGCAGGTAAAACGGCGTAAACAGCGTTTCACCTGGGTTGTGTGAGGTGATGACATCAGCAAGCTGTTGCTCCGGCGCTGGCTCTGGTTTGCTGTTGTCACCTTCGAGGAGTTTATCCACCATGGCGATCACACAGTTGAGACATTTGGCGACGTTGGCCCAAACCCTGTCCTGAGGAAGAGATCACACAACCACCAATCAGGCCAGATCAGCTTCACTGATTCTGCTTGTCTGAGGCAGCAAGATGGAAAGAAAGCCAAAGAAACAAAAACAAAGAAAACGAAACACAGCAAAAACTCTCTTTGTGTTCAACAGATCAAAAGGAAAAGGCTGTATGGATTATGCTCAAAGCATTTCCTTTGTTTCTTCCATTTCTTCTCTTTATTCTGGGTTTCAGTGATGAACTGAGGCTCATTTTTCTTTGTGTGTGTGTGTGTGTTTGCATATGAGACCAGTGTATTTCTTTTTTATTTATTGGTTAAAAAAACGATTCAAGTGGTTTAAATGCAAAGAAATAATTTAATCAGTGTCTCTGCTGTCAGTGTGACAGCAGCTGTTTTCACAAAACAAAGTAGCCTGAACGCTCACTTGAGAAACTGGCTTAGTTTCAATGATAAGATTATTACACAATAATCCTGCACACTCAGTTTGTCACAGTGAAATATTCTAATTCCTGGGAAATTAATTTCCACTAAAATGAAGGAAGATGTCCAGCGTGTAACTAAATTTTCCCGGTAATTGACATGATTGGCCAAAACATTGACGTCTGTTTAAAACAGTAAAATTTCCTTCGTTTGCTGAGAGTTTTATGATTATGCTTATAATTAGTTTTCTGATTAATATACAAGAAATAAACTGAAATCTACATAACATTTACTGTAAAATATCTGTGTGGCAGTTTTACCAAAACAATCTTTTATTAGATTATGTAGTTGTGCAAAGGTATTAAACCAGCTGCAGATTAGGTTCTTATAAAAAGGCTACTTTAACCTTTTAAAGCAGCCTGGATATATAAAGATCATTAAAACGTTTCCCTAAAACTGATTTTTGAATGTTTTATTGTCCAATCCTTATTCAAAATGTCGTCTGCTAGACGTTTGGAAGCAAAATGTAGACTTTTAAGACACGTAATCTACTTTTAAGAAGAAGCCTAATTTTTTTCTTGCCTTGGTTATTCTGAGCTATTTCTGTAATTGTGGTGCTGTAGACCATTTTTCTTTAATACAATATTTTCTCTTACTACTCTCCATTTGCACATTATTTGCAGTTCCTGCTGCCATTCACTTTGATTTCTGTTTTATTTTAATTGAAGAAACACCTGATGTTCTGTTTGGCTGCATCTTGCCTGGATGTACTTGTTGACTGAACTGTAATTGGCTTAGATTCCTAAGATTCCTCTCATTTCTTTCTATGAGAAAGATTCTGTTAATCTTTCTCATAGAAAGTGTTTCTGTCTCAGTGATTCTGAGTTTAGATTTGTCACTTTTCTGGACAAAGCCATTAATAGAGCTACATCTGGCACTATTAGTGTGAACTTACGGTTTTTTTCTTTCATCATCCTAGTACTTCTGGTCCAGTTCTTCCTTGTGTAGCTTTTTTCCCCTGAATCAAGCTATTGACAGATCTATTGCTGATTTCATTGCTCCTCAACCCCAGAGTCCGTTGGAGGTGATCAGGGTTTCCCCCACTCTCACCCTCTGCTCAGGAGGAAGGCTTGCTGCCAAGTCAGTGGCTCCATCCACTCTGCAGGACTTTGTAGATATTTTTTTATTTACCCTTTTGCATTAAATTTGACTCCGTGTGTCATAATTTGAGCTGAATCTGACTGTGTTTTCAGATTCTACTGGAATTAATTGGATTTGAACTGAATGCTGGACTGAGTTTGACTCCATTTAGTTAGATTCAAACTATTTGCTTTCAAAAGGGCGTTGAAATTAGATCTAATGTTAATTGGGCATGTATAAATAACCTGAACTAAATTTAATTGGATTAAATCACTTTTAATTCACTGTGTTTGTCATTTTCAATCTTTTTGTCTATAATATGTGTCAAACTCAAGACCCGGGGACTAAAACCACAAAGTGTTTTTATGTGGCCGTCTGGAATATTAAAGGCACATAAATAGTATCATCAAGATGGCGGTTGTGTGCTTGAATATTATTTTATCAATCAACTCAAAGCAGTTTATATCTGTGTGTTGCTAAAATTTATCAATCAGTCCCTCTAGTTTTTGAAGTTATTTTTAGCCAGTTATGAGGCACAGTGGTGAAAGTTACTCAATGGGTTGTTGCTAGGTAACCAAAGAGTGAGTGAGTTAGTTGATGCCACCAATCTTGCTTAGCTGGCCATGAGAGGTTGACCAGCTAGAGCCTTTCCTCTGCCTACATTTCCCAGAATGCTGCGCGGTTCTGGATCCAAGTTCAGTGAATATTCTCTATATTGAATATTGAATCAAATGTATTATAAATTGATGTTGATAACGTCTCCATTGTGATATATATTGTTATTGATTTATTGTCCAGCCCTACCCCTGACCTAGAATAACTCAATATTTTAATGATATATTTAACTGGTGCCAAGTCAGTGTTTTGTCCTTAGTAGAAAGGGAGTTGTGGTAAAAGTGTTGTAGAGGGTAATAAGTTGAAGAAGTATCCGGATACCAACCCATTCCTCCTCGTCATACTCTTTGTGATGTGGTATGGAGTCTTGGTGCTTCAGCGACCCGCCGTCTCCTCCTTTCACATTATTACACGCCACCGGGCTTTCTGTGTCAGGCGTGGCCGGACTGTGGCCCGGTAGTCCTTGGACCGGACTGTGATTCAGGTCCCCACCCTGGCTTTGCTGGTGACACAGCACTGGAGTTTGCTTCTGGCTCTTGGAGACGTACCCGGGCCGGGCCGCGTGCAGCGCTAGCAGGGCGCTCTTGACCAATTCGTCCTTAAGCGTGTGGACAAACTGCTCCGTCTGCAGCAAACGAAGAAGGAAAGAGATTGGAAAAAAAAAACAGACAGTGGAAACTACACAACAAATAATAATGGAAGTGCTGAAGAAACAAAGCAGACAGGGTGTGTGAGACAGGAAGGGCCGTCACGTCGGTGAGGCGGAGTGGGTTTGAAGAAAATACTGAGAAGTATTTACAGAGGAAGAGAAAAGAAACAAGGAAAATGAACACAGTCCTTCAGTATAAGGAAGACGCTCTCCATTACCTCACCTCAATGGAAGAGGAGAATAACAGCAACAAACAACAAACAATTCAATTACTCCTCCTCCAGCCTTCCTCTCCAAGGAGCCCTCCCCTTCTGATGTCAAATTCACCAGCTACTGTTTGCTGCTGATCATCCTGGAAGCTGCTGTGACTCCCAGGAGCAACTCAGTTACCAAAGCTGTTTTATCACCACAAAAATGCATCTAAACAAAACACAACAGCCAGAATGCCAAAAGGAGACCTATGGGGTCTTTGCATACATGGACACAGTTCATATTTTTATGCTTCGACCCCTCCGATGTGGACCGAGTGCAGAGAGAAACTGCAGGGAGTTCTCCGCCAGCCCTAAAGAAAAGCACTGCAGTGTCAAATCTCCAGCCAGCTCTGGGCTGCTTCCTGCACAGCTTTACAGGCTAGTCCAAACTTCAGCTGGCTTTGCCCCCATGAAGAACTCTGCTTTTTAAGAGACTGGGTGTAAAAGTAACCCAGTGGTTTTTAAGCAAATCGTGGTAACACTTTATTTGAAGGGGTGTGCATAAGACTGACATGATGCTATCATAAACATAACACAACCAGTCATAAAGATGAAGGAGTCTTCATAAATGTCATTCAGTAAATAATGACACTTTTAATGGAAAGTTGCATTGAAAGTCCATTAAAACGTGTCAATTTTTCATTATTTGGTAAATATTGAAACTTCTAATGCAAAGTTCCATTAAAACTTGCATTAAAAGACCATTAAAAGTGTTAACTTTGCATTTGGTTATGTCATGTCATGTTTATGACAGTGTCATGTCAGTCTTATGCACATCCCTTCAAATAAAGTGTTACTCAAATTGTCATTTCTAAAAATGGGGCTTCTTCCCTGGGTGACAAACTTTTTGGAAATGTCATCATCACATCAATTTTATTAAAACAAAAAACAAAATAAAAAAACTTTTCTATTGAAACCTCAGGAAAAATTGACAAATTTTCTCACAAACTGATAGTTTCAATGTAGAATTTCCATGGTTTTTCTCAAAATTTTTTACATTTACTTCTCCATGGCAAACATTTTTTTTTCTGCAATGGCTCTACAACTCCAATAGTCTATTTCAAAGAGCATATATCTTATGATGCAGTTTGCCATGAATAAAAATACATTTACTTACACAGGAAAGCTGCTGCACATAAACGAGTGAATGATGAAATATCCAAACAGCCAAAAGAAGAAAACAGATGCAAAAACTACAACTTTTGGCAAATATTTGAGATTCAAATCAGGCTGAATTAAACTTTGCTTATCTGACCTTAAAATGAATTTGCAACCTGAGTTCAAGTATTAGTCACTTCTCTAAAGTGAGTTCACAAAGTAAAATATTGTATTTAAAATTTAAGCTTGATCAGAAGGTCAAAGCACTGGTGATTCATTGAAAATTAACAAGAAAAAACCATGATCAAAAAAGAGTGGTCCAAATTGTCATGGTTTATTGCAGGAAGTGTAGATAATGTGTTTAAAATGTTAAAAAGAAAATTAAAGATATGTTTTAAGGCCAAAGATAAATGGTGCGCATCTCTGCAAAAAATACTTCTTTGTGTAATTTATCAACATCCATCTTTGAAAAGGCTGAAACGCTGAGCATCCCTGAAGATAAAGAGTTGGTTGTCTTTCTGTAGGTTGCAGAATCTGCTGATCTGATCTGGAATGAGGAGCATCTCAGTCTGAAAGCGCCTCAGCGCGATCCGACTGCGAAGAAAAAATGTTATCTTTGATCTGGGAAAAAGAAGAAACATAGAAATCCATTCACCCTCAATGATTTCCCCCTGAAGGATGAGCACATTTGGGTTCTTAAAAATAGAACTTGCTCAGTTCTCTTCTAGTTACTTTGTTTTAGAAACAGGAATGAAACTGGCCAGATCTCAGCTACTACTTAAGATGGTATATTTCCACATATGTAGATGGATACAGATCAAATCCCACAGTTTCTCATTTTTCTTTTTAACGTAGCAAACTGGGAACATGGTAACATTCCAAGGACACAGCTGAAGGCAGGGAAGATTAGTCCGTTCACTGTGATTATCATCAGCGTGACATTATTATCATCATCAACAGAATCATTATTATAGAAAGACAAGAAACTTTTTTATACCCAGAGCTAATCAAGAAGTAGAAAGGCGCTGACTTACTGGAAACAGTGAATAAGGATAGTCGAGGCAGACCTTGGAAAGATCTTGGAAAGAAATTTTTTTACTCTACATGCTGCGCTCCTTATTTAGACAAATCTGTATGTTGCTGCTCTGTAAGACAAGCCCTTAATTAAAAAAATTATTAGAACAGTTAACGGTCTTAGTGCAAAACAACACTAAAATACAAGTAGTTGCTTGTTCTGAAATGAGACGAAACGATTAGAAGCTGAGACGAGGCAAGCAGCGGTGAATACCAACTCACAGCAATAAAAACAATCAAACACCTTACAGCTACTAAAGGTATAAAATGCAAATAACTATACAAACACTAACAGAAAAAACATAATCTGTTCCAGTAAAATAAACAGTCTGATCTCTAGAGGAATAAAATTACTTAGGTAAAAGCAATAATGATTTCTTAAACTAATGAATTAAAAACACAGATGGTCACATAATGGAAGGACACCTCACCACAGGGCAAACTGTACCCACAGGTGAAATATGACAGTGGCAGAATCATGACCTGGGGTTACTTTGCTTCAGATGGAGCTAGACTTGAACAATTTCAAGTTAGAACAATATTCAAGTCCAGATGTGGGATACTGACAAACTCCTACCAAAGAAGACTGAGTCTAAAGGTGCTTTCATAGTGTTTTTAAGTCATATTTAGGAGAATTTTATACACAAACTATGAATGTTGCAGGAATTTCTGAATAAAGGTTTGTACTGCCAATATTGTGAAAATGACTTAACATTTTTTGCTTGCATTCAGTCAGTCTAAGGGCACTGTATTGGGTTTGTACTGTTCCAGAAATAGACAGGTTTATCTGAGAAAATGTGGGAATTTCATGAGGAATCACAAGGTTTTAATTTTTTTGGAATATCTGTTTTGATGCCATCCATTTTCAAAATGCGTCGTAATGGCCAAACCTTTCAGGAGTCTGGGCTGGACTTGGAACCCGTTGATAACTGCTTGCAGTTCTAGTTGTTTCAGGGTTTGCACAATACAGATGTTTAGTCTCAACAGGTGTTTTCGCAGGACAGCCTCAAAATGCTACCAAACTAGCTTAATGTTTTAGGTAGAATCTCAGACGACTCCGCCTAACATCATCGTTTGTATGTAAAGATATGTCAGACTCAACACACAGATACCTTCTTAAAAAACTAATGGCTGATGGTAGCTTCATACTAAGCAGTTTGCTGAAGAGCCAGGCTAATGTTAGCGTGTTAAATCCTTTAATCTCCATGGCAACCATTCAGCTGTGCAAAACGCCCGCAGCGTTTTGCCCAAGCTGTGCCTCACAGGAGCTGTGCCTTCGAGGCACAGATCCTCCTCAGAGCTGCAGTTTTCAAGCTTCTGCCTCACAGAGCAGCTCTCCCCCGCGACTCTCCTACTCAGCTCCTTCAGACTAGCAGCAGTAATTAGGAAACACCTGGTGGAACTGTGCTTATGCTGAGCTCATTATAGGAGCTACTTCTCATTGTAACGCTGGTAAAAACGTTGCTAAAGAGCTAATAAATGTTGAGATGACTTCCTCAAAGTGGAGTTTCAGAAGGAGCAGGAGTTTTTAAAGGGACAGAGGCCCAATTTCAAGGAGGTATATTATGAAGTCAAATTCCTTTTAAGTTATATTTGATATGCAGAGCAACTGAAGGTAACACTGATTATTGATTATGCTATAAAAGGATGCAGAAAAACACCGCCCCTTTAAGCAAAGTACATAATTACGTTCAAAGCAATTTTCGTTTTCATACCATTTTCATCAACATAAATAGAAACATTTGACATTTATGAGACTCCTTTCAGTCTAACTGATTTAAATGAAGGCAAACACATGGTGGAACCTTTATACTTGTTGTTTATTCATGGACTTTACAAGAAACACAAGTAAGAACTTTAAGCTTTGAATTTCTCTCCATCAACTCTCAGTAAAAGATTTAATTCAATAAATCGGTTATATATTTGACCACCTAACAGGAAACAAAAACCCGTATTTGTGGTACATTAAAACATTCCAGGCTTTACATGTTTACAAGGCTGCACCACTCAAAGTCTCTGCACACTGTTTCAGGCATGTGTCTGCATAAAAATGTTTGTGTGCTGCTCCTTCATCATGGACTTTGGGATTTGAGGAGAGAGAGAGAGAGAGATGTCATCATCAGCTTTCTGACAAACACACAAACCCGTTCACACTTCCACCTCCTGCTGCTTCACACACAAACACAGACAAACCCAGCTTGAGATTTTAATCAGCGCGCGGCCCTCCTTGTGCTGACCAGGCCAGGGGCTTGCTCGGCCAGCGTGTGCGTGTCTAATCAAGGATGAGAGGAAGCGGTGACGGAGCGAATGTACCAATTAAGGAGGCTGATTGGGCTCTGTTCCACAGTGGCACAAACAATCTCTCCCACAACAGATTGCAATCTGACAGCACCAGATGTAATTCATTAATTATACTGATAAAAAATGCTCCAGCTCCATAAACCACCATACCGCACTTGTTTGCATTTGTTTAGTTTTTTTTTGTGGGAGATTGTCTATTAAGCTGAAAGATTAAAAATCGTTTGTGGAAACTTTTACATTTTTGGGTATATTATTTTCAACACAAACCTGTTGGCAGAAAAGTGCAGCTTGTGTGAAATCCCCATTAAAATAAATGTTTACAGATTTGCATATCATTGTGTTTTTTGGTCACATTTTGGGGATTTTATCCATAAATTATGAATTTCATAGAAATTTCTCAATTCAGTTTTGTTCTTCCAAGACTGGAAATGGCATTTATTAATTTTTTGGTTGCATTCAGTCTAAGGGCTTTGGATTGGGTTTGTATTACTACAGATATAAACAAGGTTATCTGAGAAAATTTGGAAAGTTTAATGAGAAATTATAGATTAAAAAAAATTCATTTCAGTATCATCCATTGGCAAAATACATTGTAGTGGCCAAACCTTTCAGGAGTCAGCGCTGTCATGCAAATTTCCAACTTGTTCTTTTACCTAAGATTTCTATTAAACAGGAACTAAAATAATTATTCATGGACACTTTAACGGTTTTGAGTGTCTTCTTTTCAACACAAACTGTTGGTAGAAAATATGTAGAAAATCCCTTTGTGGGCCTCCAGTGAAACAGTTTACACCAACATAATCCACAGTCGACATTTAAACACCATCATTAAAATGAATTTGAAAATTAGGTATGAATGCAAATGAATTCTGACAAACTTTATCTTAAGAGTTTGTCTGTTGCTGTGGCTTGAGATGGAGAGCAATGAAGAGGTAGCTGAGATGCAGGCGAAGGAAGATAGGAGATTTAGTTGCTGGCTCACCTTGTCGGAAAGACTCTTTAGTGCATCCTTGAGTCCGGAGGAGGAGTGTTCAAGGGCGGCCTGGAGGAGCTGGTCAGCCAAGCTTGTGATGAGGGGCTGGAGGAGACTCACGGTGCTGAGTACCTCCTGAGCTTTGGCTGTGTGCTGAGGGGAGTAGTAGATACACTGGTAGGCAGTGCTAAAGCTGTGATACAAGAAGAGAAAAAGAAGCACAAAAAATTAATATTTGAAGAGTCAAACTACAGCTGCATGGCTGTGAACTGAAAAAAGCGTCATCTTTGGAAAGATGTATGAGATTGGCCCAATTTTTAAATTAAGTCTGCTGTGAAGTAAGATTTAAAGTCATGAGAAATTAGGACGTCCCATTAAATATGGATTTTTTTATTAGGAAGAGTTCATATGTTGATGTATAATGATTTAATATCACTTAAAGAACAAACGTTAGCCTTGTGTCACTTAATAAGTAAACGCTATCAACTTTTTCCTCAGTCTTCTAGCTGAGGAAAAAATAAAGCCTTGCTTCCGCTAACAGGCTTAAATAACCTTCTAATAATTTTCTTTGGTAATAGTGTTCTATAGTTAGTTTTTATTTGATATTGTGAGATATTGCGCTTCTTTGCAATGAGTGGGAAGCTAGGTATTATCTGCATATTCAAAATAAATAATAATAATAACAAGCTTAAGTAAGGCACTTTATTTTGCCCTCTGCCAGTCTGATATTTTTCTGACCAAAGTTTCTCACACTCCACACTCTTTAGCTGTGACAGGTTTTTTCTTTTTATTATTATTATTTCCAGCCTGTTTCAAGTTACCCAGCAGCATCACAATGAGATCAATATCTGGGCTTTGACTCCATTTCCCAATGCTCAGCCAGTGTTTGATGGAGTAACTGGTATGTTTTGGATAGCTGTCATATTGCAGTGTTCAGTTAAGTTCAGCTTTACTTATTTATTTTTATTTATCGTCCTTCAGCTCCTTCTGATTCACGGTATATTCACAGTGGATTCTATGGTGGTAAGTTAGGCAGATCCTGCAGCAAAATATCCCAAACCATGACACTTCCACCTGGAGTTCGATTCTTTTAATGGAGCAACCAGAATTTAACTGTATTCGATTTGTGCACAAAACATTACATTTCATCTGTCCATTAGTTTTTTGTCTACTTTCTGCCTGGCAGCCTATAGTCAGGTCAAATGTTTTTCTTAGAGAACAATACTTTGTTCTCTTAAACTTGGGCAGTCTTTTTCTGATTTCATCCACTTTCATACTAAAATTAGCAAGAGCCTGCTGAAGGTTCTGTGATCACAATTTCGGGTTTGTGGAGACCAGGAATGTTGGTAGTTGTTTTGAATGTTTCCATTTGCTAGACTGTTTTCCAGACAGTGGAAAGAATGATTTAAAATAGCTTTGAGTTCTCCCTTAATCCCTTTTGTCTCTTGGAAAAACACAATTGCAGTGTCGTAATTATTTCACTTTCCATTCCTTGCTCCTATGTTGGTTTGAAACACACAGCGAGAACTCAAAACTTGTAAAAAACATTTAAATGTTTCTGCCATTCCAAGTGAGACAAAAGAAGGAACGGAATAATTTGTCATGCAAGAGATTTTCTTTTTTCAACAATTATTCAGGCAGACTTTTCTCTGAGTTTTTCCATTTCTCTTCCAGGCATGACTGTGGTTAAAAGATGTCTGTAGGTGAAAGAAATGCATAGTAGAGCTGTGAAATTACACACTGAATTGCTTTGAGTTTCACATTTGGTTGTGTTGCAGTTCAAAGCAGCTCAAAACAAAACAGTAGAACAATTTATTACTCCAAACACTGATTTTAACATTATTTAACACTAGCAATACTATTTGCATACCAGTTCTATATATATATATATATATATATATATATATATATATATATATATATATATATATATATATATATATATATATATATATATATATACACTTATTGCGTTTAAGTGCTAGAATTGCCACTTATAAACTCATCTACTGAGAAATAGGAATATTTGTTCAATTAAAAATGTGGGTTTTTGAGCAGAAGGACCAGGGTTGAATTAGGAACAGTAGATATTTGTGTGGGAGGAACTAAATCAGAAAGAACTGGAAAATGTTTTTCAGGATGAGCAGAGGACATCTGCAACCAAGCAGGTATGAATAAGAATTTGGAGTCAAAGGTCAGCATCTGAGAATGACAATGTAGAATTTTACTTTTAAATTGATATTTAAGGTTTCTAATACCTAAAAAAACAATTTACCCATATTGATCTATTTGAGTTCTCCCATCCAATAGGTAGCAGATTTAGCTTAAATCAAATATCCTACACTGCAATTCAATACAATAATAATGAAACTCAAAATGTCATTACCAATAACATAAACATCTTCACTTAAATGTTAAAGCCATAATTTAATTCTGCATCTAAAAAAATGTTTTTATTTCACAAACCAAACTGTTATATGTGTGGTTTGTAGTCAGCCATTTGTCCAGAAACAGTAAGTATTCTGCATGACAGGAGTCAGTGTTTATCCATATAACAGAAAGTAATCCAGTCATAAGATTCAAAACATAAACAAATGATAGCAGAAGCTGCTCAGTGTGTTGGAGTCATGTAAACATCACAGCAAAGGTTTTTTTTGGGATGCATTTTATCATCAGTTGGGAGGAACAGTTTCACAGCCTAAACTGTCAAAGTTGGACCTGCAGTCCAATGCCAACTCATTTGCATTCAATAAATAATTAATCCCTTTCCAGTCTAATCAAACATCCTCCTCTGCTCACGTTCCTGTGACTTTCAATGAGTTTCCTCTTACTTCTTTTTGTCTGATGTGATGTAGAGCGGTGCAGTCATTTGTAACCTCCCCCCCAGGCTCGGTTGAAGTCAACTCCTCCAGGCTTTATGTAGGTCAGAACCCAGAGTCAGATGTAAACCTGGCTCCTAACGTTGTAGTTAAACATTTTGCATGTGAATCTGCCTTTTGAGGAACAGCCTTACCATATGCATTGACATGCATCAAAATTTTCAAGGTCAAAGTGAATGTTGGCCATGAAAAACTTCTTCGGTAAGCTAATTTTAAAATTCTGGCCTTGTTTTTTTGCCTAATGAGGCCCCTGGAGGACGACCACCCAGAAAGTGGAAGATAATCAAAGCAATTATTGAGTGAAAGTAAAACATGGTGCGGTCACTAACGCAGAAGGCCATCTTTTCTACAAGACTACTTCTAATTTACCCATACCTTAAAGCGATTGATTTCTACCAAAGACACCTTCAAAAATGCAAAGAACAGTAAAATCCATTTTACCGCTTCATCCCTTGTGTGTTTACACTGATAAAAGACCATAAACGATCTTCCACAGGAGAAAAAAAGCTTCAAAAAGAAGCAAAGGAGAAAGCAGTTGCTTTACTCTGATTCAATAACAGCACTGTTGACTCATAAGTACAAATCCAATCCCATTAGGAAACATATGCAGACGGTAATGAATGCGAGAACCTGCCACCTGATGCTGAAAGGACAGAATTGATCCCTTCCATGGCTGGCTTTGGCATGGAAATTTAATTGCCTCATCAGGGTTGTTGTAAGTCCAAACAGGTCAACAAAGATTGCAAAGTGAGTGAAGGCAAAACAGCATAAATCTGTGAATGCAAATTTGATAAGAGGCCAAGGGGGTTGCACATTTCATTTCAGGCCTTGGGTATGTTTCCATCTCCAGCATATTTAAGGGCTTGTGTTCTGTGTGTCACGTTTTTAAACACCGTGCCAAGACAGAAAGCTGCAATATAATCCAGATACAATAACCCTGCAGTAATTATTGCTTATGTAAGAGGTAAATATTTATGTTTTATTGAAGATGTGACAGAGAGGCGATTGGACTGCTGAGAAATATTAGATCCTAGTGCCACCGAGCTAAGAGGGCGGACAATTTTCCCAGAAAACAATATTTATGCTTGCCTGACTCGTCTTAATGTTAAATGATCGCCTTTACTTGTTAGTTGTTATAAAAATGAAAATTACATTGAAATTATTCAAAGATTAGAAAAAGAAGAGATCTTTTTATTTACTCTGTTCACAATGACTTTATACGTGGTGGAAACGTTAACATAATTAGACTTTGTAACATGAATACAAGTCATTTATCTAGTTATCTAGTCTAGTTGCTACATGAACGAGAGCTCAAAGAGCTATTAGTTTACATTTTTAATGAAAACCTCTAAAGAGACTCAAATTTGTGACTGATCTGTCATGATTTGTAGTGAGAGGAACCAAACAGAAGCAGGAGGCAGGAACAACCATGTAGAGAACATATTCTGGTAGAGAGTCCAACATCAGTGGCATTGAAGGATGTGCTACCTCACACAAACTCAAGGCCCGGGGGCCAAATCCAGCCCGCGATAGCTTCTTATGTGGCCCTCCGGACTCCAGAGGAACGCAGAACAGCGGTTTGCTTAAATATTATTTTAGCAAACAAATTAAACCAGTTTTTATCTCTTTACTGCTAAATTACATCAATCAGTACCTACAGTTTTTCAAGGAAATTCATGCAAAATCAACAGTTCATGTTATTTTATAATTGTGAGTTTATAAAAAAATTCTTCTTCTAAACTGAGACCAACATAGGGTTTAAGTGAAGCTAACTCCCACCTGGAGGGGGCAGCATTTGTTACTTCTACTACACAGCTGCCTCAACCTGACTTGGTATCAAATTATCGTCCGATTGATGTGAAGAGTGAGAAAAAGTCACAGTTATTGTCATACATAAGTGCAAATATTTTTGAAGTAGCGTCACAAAATCTGTAATTTCAATTACAGAGAAAAAAAAATCACAAACAATCATGGAGGATGTAATCACTGTGAAAATATGTCAAATATTTTTTCATTTTAAGAAGTAATTGTCAAATGCAGACGGCTATTTCTTAATATTTTTACAGTTTTTTAGTGGGTTTTATCAATATATTCTTGCACAATTGACCCTTTTAGAACATCCTGATGTGAATGTAATCCCAGTATCTTGATTATATTATCCGAAAAATATGTGCTTATTTTTCTCAATGTAGTTAGGGAGACCATGTCTAGGAATCCATCACTCCTTTTCATTTTTGATGACGTCTTCTGGCTTTCCAAAGGCTTTTACAGTTTCCTGTTTGTTCATTTAAAAAAGCTCAAACATTCTTTACAACCTCAAAGACAACATTAGAAAAATAAACGAGTGTAGAACAACACTTCATCAGTTTAACTTCAATGCAGGAGGCAATTGGTACAGATTAAACTGGGGAAACTGGCCTCTTCGAAGTGAATTTCCTCCTCAGTTTAAACACACTGATCAGTAGGTTTGTCTAGAAATAGTACTGAGAGAGAGCAAAGCGCTGGGCCCAGTGGCCTAATTAAGCAAGTATACATGGCACATGGTTAATTAATAGTGGAGAGGAAATTAATGAAAAGCCAGAGGCCTCCTGCTGATAGCTAACAGGAATTAAAATGCAGCTACGTCAGCAGAATTCCCTGCAACCTTTTACATGACGGTCAAAGACTTCTCTTCCATTTTTTTTTTTTTTATAGCTCACTTTAATCAGGGTTTATATATACTGTATATACCAGCCCACTTCCACAAGGTAAAAACACACGGCTACCTTCAGATGCAACCCCAAGGATCTGATCTCTGTCCAAATCATTTTAACTGTCAACCCTCGTTAGTTCCTGAATCTCTGATCTCATCGCCATCCGTTAGAAAAAAAAGTCAAAGCTGTCCTCAATGATGCAGAGAAAGACAAACCATGATCTGTGACCAGAGAAGCCTCAGGGCTTCTGCCAGCCACCTTCTCCTTCAGTCGCTGGTTCCTGGATGTGGTTGACTCAAGAGCTGGCGATGAACTACAAGCTGCTGTCCATCAACATGGGGTCCCAGCCACTGCCAACGGCCTGGCCCTTTTTTCCTCACACAGACGAAGAATCCTGGGAGAAAGTTATTTTGTTGGACAACATGCTGCTCGTCACACTAAATCTGAAATCAGCCCCAGGAGACTTAAGTTAGGGCTGTGTGGTTTCAACCACTCTCTTTGCCCAAGAAATGTGACATCTGGCTTTGCTGCTTGACACAGATGCCTGGCGAACCAACAGAGCCTCCTCCCTCTCTCTCTGTAAAGGAGGACACATTTCAAACAGAAAGTGTCCTACTGATGACCTACTGCACATCTTAAGCTTATCTACTAAGTCCAGGTCAAAAAACAAACAATAATTTTCCTAAAGTACATCTATAAGAAAATCTGTTCAATAATAGGTAGGAACGCAAAACAATAATCAATTAATGGTTAATTGTCAATTAATGGTTTGTAAGATTCAAATTAGTTCCAATTGATAAACTAATAACGTCTGCTTAGAACAGTCTTTCTCAAATTGTGGCCCTGGACTACTGCTCTGCAAGGCACTGAATGCAAACGGCCATTTATTTGCTGTGACATGAACTTGTTCATGGAGGATTTAGTGTTTCACATATTTTATTTTCATCTCTTATTTTTTTAATTCAGCAACATAATAGGTTCCTGTTTTGTTATATTTTCTAAATATGTCTAAGTACAGCAATGTGAGAAAACCACAATCAGTAAGTATTTAACACAGGTGACACAAAATATTATTTAAATAATAATATTGTGCTATTTTTCTAAAACAAAAATCAACATATTATGAAAGATTTAGCCTTTAATGAGTCTTGGATATGAAGATTAGGGCTTTACATTTCAACCTGCAACAATGTTTGATATTTTTATTTTGAAATAAGATAGGAAGTATCATTTGCTGTAATTTGAGATGGCCAGTTGCCTAGTGACAGTCGAAGGATTTTTCATTTGGTTTACATGCAACACACTTACCTGCCCCAGTATTAAGGTAAAAATTGTTTGCACAGTTGAATTTTGAGTAAAACTGTCTTAATTGTCAGCCTGCACCAACCCAAGGAGAGCACTGTTACACAGCTAATAGATTATTATTTATTATTCTGTAGAAAAGACTTTACTGGAAAACTGAGACCATCTCTGAGAATCCAAAAGTTGATAGTTAGAGAAGAAAAAGATAAAAAAAAAAACCTCTAGCATTTCATACAAGCATTTAGGGAGTAATGCATGCACTGAAGAAAGATAAAAAGGAAAATGTGCAGTTTTTCTTTTTAAAATTGAGGAATACAGTGGTCAGAGATGGAACATATTGCACTCTTGTTCTATTGCCAAGTTTGGCCGGCGCAGGTTGTTAATGGCTCCAGAAAGATCCCATTGTCCCCTCTTCTACTGTCCACAGAACAAAGATGAATGGCTCTTTTATTACCATCCTGCTAACACATCTGTGCTCAGGTTTTCCTTTTTTTCCAGTCCCTTCCCATTTTCCATGTCATGATTTAATATCATATTGAACGGCTAAGTCTCACATCTCACCAATTGTTCATTTTTTAATCAAACATAATTAGGAAAGAGTGCATCTTCAAGACGAATGGGTAGGCTGGGTGAAGTTTAATTATCCTGGAAATGTATATTTTTGGTAAAACAGACTCAACTTGTGCTGAATTTTCAGGGAATCTCAGCTGGAAATATCCAGACCGCTCTGCTCTGACACACAGAGTGGCTCATTTAGTAGTTTCTTTAAAATGTAGAGCCTGGGTCCACTCCTGTTTCTGACCACATTCCAGGTCAAACATGAACTGCACATTGCAGGTCGCAGCCCGTTAGCCAAGTGGAAAATTGGAAAATTTGAGCTACAGTGAGTCATTAGCTAAATCAAATACGAAACAAAAAGCTCCATCTCCCTGGGGAGTTACCTCTGAAGCCTAATCTCTTACGCAAAGTAAATGATTTCACTTCAGTGGTTTCTCAGAAATATGCTAACCTTATCACTGTTCATGCAGGCAGACAGAACTGGCCATCTTCAGCAAATTCACTTCTTTATTTTTTAATCTGCAAAAGCTCCAAACTATTTTCCCATCAGTTTTTTTTTCCCATTTCATGCCCACACTTCACCCCTCTTCATCTTTTCTTTCCCACTCGTTCTGGTGCTGCAAACTCTGTAACTAATTAGATCTGGCATGGTCTGTAATGACTTTGCACTCTATGGGGAGCAATGATGGAGAGAAAAAAAAATCACCTTTTGCTTCTTTAGGCATCAGTCAAGTGGCCACATACTGACATACAGCTCCAACCTCCAACCTCTGAACAAATAAAGCAAAAATCTGCAGCATCTCGCTGATCTGAGGTTTTGCAATGCAGGCTAGGCTACACAAGAGTGCAATTTCACTCATAACACTGTTACAACAAAAATGGCCTCGTTACAGTCTTTGTGAAGCTGTCAGTGTTGCTCTCAAAGGGAATAAGAAAAATACAAAGCATTCAGCTCTCAGTCGTTTGCTGACAGTAATGATCTTTTGGTCAGTGAACAAATCATTAAGTAGCCGTTTTCTATACGGCATCATCCACATTTTATTGACAGATCTGGTAAAGATGTGTTTATATCTTTAAAATAAATTCAGCTTTTACTGCAGTAGCAAAATATCATAGAAGAAAATGGAGAAAAACAAGATTAATAAAAAAAAAAATCAACAAAGACACTGGTGCCGTAGTTATCGGGTATGACAGACTGTTAGGATCATTGTAGATTAAAGGCAAAAAGAATGTTGCCAATTTCACCAAAAAAAAAACTACAAAAAACTGTATTTACAAGAAAAAATAGGACAAAAAAAAGTTCATGCAAGATTCACTGGACCCTCCTGGGATTGCGGCAAAGTTACATTTGTCAGAAAAAACACAAAGTTTGGCAGCTCTAGGGTTTAAGTGACACCTTTAAGAGATGAGTATCTGGATGTTTCCCTCAGTGAGTCTGGACTCTTTTTCCAATATCATTACAGCTTCTACCAGGTTCAGGCAAAGATGTTGAAATTTAGCCCATCTTCACAGCCATCCAAACTTTTTCACCAAATTCAGACAGAAGTATAAATGCCGACAGCTTTTGACTTTTCAATCAAGTAAAATACAAATCATAGCAGAAAGCTATTTTACTGCAGAGCTCAAACACAGAAAGCTGTGGTGTAATGTAAGCTCAGTTCTTATCATGGCTCATTAATAATCTGACAGAAAGTAGTTAGAATAAAATGAATTAATGATTTAACAATCCAACTGTCAATGGATTTATTAGTCACAAATATTGGGTTTGACATTTGAAGCGCATAATGTGGAAAAAAAAATAGTGATACCTCATGCTTTTATGTTTTTATCAGTACTTATTTTTACTTTCGGTGCCTAAAGTCAGAATTGTACTTTGAAAGGAATCTTTAGTTTTCTTCTTGGAACCAGTTGAAGAAATACATGACTCTAACGGTGTCTCTAAATGTTTTTAAAGTTCTTATTGATTTTGAGACGGAATCATCTGTGCGTAAATGTTTTAACTGGGGAATCTTTTATTTAATTTATTTATGACAGAGTTAATTTTTTCTGTTTTGTTGCAAACAACCTCTGTGTGCCACCTCCAGTTCTGGCCAGGATTCTTTTACAAAAGAGATTTTTAATCTTAAAAGGGAAGAAATGCGAAACAAAGGTTAACAAAGGTTAAATAAGAAATAAAAAACAAGTAAAGTGTATTATAGCTAGATATACTGTAATTCCGTTTTCAGTTTTTCCTCATGTAAAGGTATTTTTTGTCCAGCTAATTGAAAGGTGTAGCAATTAGCTGTTACACTGTTTAATTAGCGGTGCAACAGCTAATTTAACACATTGTCACATAATGACAATGTGATTAATGATCACCTTTTTAAGAGGTGTCGATTCCCTCATATCATATAAACTATATGATATGATAAAGGCTATATGATACTGTCTTCCTTGGTAAAATACTTAAAAGAATGTTTTTTATGGATTGCTTGAAGAAAAAGTGTCGAAATCTGTCTTCCTGAATACAGTAGCTGTTACTGTGAATTTCTGTCATGGCTCTCCAATAAAAACAACACAATTTCTCTTCATAAACTGAATTTTTTTCTGGCAACCAGCCCGAATCCAGCAGCGACTCCATGTTGTCCGCTGACCTTCATGATCTGTGGCTCTTCGATGAGAAGCTAACACGCTTGATAAAGCTGAAAAATGCTTGCCTGGGAAAAGAACAGGTGGAGGGGACATTCTAACTCTCCAAACCTTTTCCATCAAGCCTGTTGCCTCCGGTCAAATTAACCTGTCAAATCCTGCAAAGCTCAAGTCTAATTTCAGCATGAATTGGAGTTAAGTAACTGGCTCAGACCTCACAAATCAAGTCCATGGGGCAGAAACAAATTTCCTGTCAGTTTTAATTAAGAAGTTAAAATCTAGTTCTTAATAAAAGCCTTTTTCATCAGAATGCTGCTTCAATTAATTCACCCACACTTTCCTTAAATACATCCCTCCTTAAGGGAAATCTTTGGGTTTTTTTACCTCTTCTTCTCTGCTTCGTATCTGCTCAGGAGACGCTGCAGGCCGCCACACTTAAAGCCCTGGAAGTGGGCTGCTGGAGCACCGACAGTGATAATGTCATACAAAGCATCTGGAAAGAGGGGAAAAACATATTTTAGTTTGCTGAATTTAAAATATGGAGACAGATAACTAAAATGCAGGAGGCTCCTCAGGGGCTTGAAAGAAAAAAAACCCCCATGAATATAGCAGACAAAATTTTAAATCTAAACTCAAATTGAATTAAAGTCATGAAGAAGCACAATTTTAGCAGTTGATAACACATCACAAACATATTTTATTATAACACAATGCATTCAGCGCAAGTGGGAAAAATATGACTGAATATGAATCAGTTTTTCACAGCAAATATATTTCTAATGAGGCGGTTCAGATGGCTTTTACAGCAAATATAGATTAGAGTCAAAATGATTCCCATATTCAAAGAAATCAACACAAACTACTAAATTAACTAAAGTCCTGTGTAATAAAACAGACTGGAGCAGGAAACATCTATTAAAATTCTTATTAAATTTTATTAAGCAAAAAAGCCTAAGATGGCTTTTTAATGCAGTCGAATACGTTGCTCAGGTGTGAGACACAAGTCTTCAAAACTTGAGGCTTATTTGCACTTTGACCTTCATTGCTTTACATTTTAGTAGAGTGATTAATTCAGCTCTTTTAGAGGACTTTATTTTCTTTATCTGAAACAAACGTTGGGTCGTGCTGAAAACTCCGCCCTCGTTTTATCCTCTTCTTCTTATCAACGTTACATTCCTCAAACCTCACAGGGTTTTTCTTCATCAGTGGAGTCTTGTGCTGTGAGTATTCAGAAAGGCCATTGCAGAGGAGTGGATTGCTCCCGTCAGGTCCAGACTAATTTCATGGACTATCATGACAAGGTGAACTAATGTTTCGAGTTGCACCTGCTCATGGCTGGATTATAATGAAATTATATACACACATACATCTCAACTGGGACCAAATCAACTTGTTTCAGCTAAACTTGACATCCTTTCATATATCACTTTTCTATTTTCCAAATTGAAGTCAAAAGTCAAAAAAGGTATGAAACAACATGAATATAACCTTTCGAATAGCATATAACTTCACTCTCTCAGAAAGAGAACAAAGGTACTTTCAAAGAAAGATAAAGGTCTGGCATTATTTCAGGACTGAACCTGTATTTCATATATTACCCCCTCTCTCCTACATATTCACAGCTTGGTTTTGAGGTCGATTGGTCCCATGTTAGACCAGAAGGACAGCCAATGTCACAGTGCTTCACTCCAATTTGCACATCAGCCTCAAAATTAAATAAACACTTCACAGACAGCCAGGCAGGAACAAAGGTGCTTAGAGCAGGTCTTGTTTTGAATGACTAATGACTGAAGCTGACAATTAAAAACAGAAAAAACCCACGGTGTGTGTGTATGTGTGTGTGTCTATTTGTGTTTTGGCCATGAATGCAATTTAAAAGGACCTCCATTAAGGTTAAAGCAAACTTAAAAAAAGAGATTAACAGTGAGAGGCAGGAAAATGCTTTGCTTCAATTGAGTCCTGCTGGGATTTTCTGTCATATACTTGGTAGTACATGACTGATATATAGTTGTTATGCAACACTGTGTGGAAGTTTTAATCCCCTCCATTCCCTGTCTTATTGTTCTTTATATTTTAATCCAAAGAGACACCATCTCTCCTAATCTTTGGACTTTGTTGGGTTTATAAACTCATTTTCTGCCTGGTGCCTGACCATACATGTATTTTGCTCATTGTGCATCTAAGATGTATGAAAATGAACAAATGGTGGACAAAAGATACAGCATGGGAACCATTCAATATTATATAGCAACAGATGAATAGTTTCTGTTATGTATGGGGAAAATATACAGCAATGAAGCTGATCATCTACTCTATGCCAAGTTTTCAGCAAATGGCTCTTTGGTGGTAAAATCCTATTTTCTATGTGTCAAACTGTTATGTTCAGCATTTTAACAGATTCAAGCATAAAATGGGATTGAATCATGTTTTTGTGACAAGCTGATAAAGTCCCAAAGATAGTTACTGACTATGCCTAAAAGACTGAGATCTGGAAGTGGTAATGTGATGGACTAGTAAAAGTAAAACACCTGTATCTGAGACTGGAGCTATGTGGGAGCTTTACTGGTTTGGGATTGCTGCTCTTGAATCAATCCAGTGATGGTTTAAAGTTAGGAACTGAAATGATAAAAACCAAAATCTTAAAGTATTCTTGGTGTGGTTTCTAGTGCAACACATTAGTACACTAAGAGAAAACTACGAGTAACTTCAGCAAGATATGGAAGCTTGTTTTAAGTAAAAAACTCCTTTCACATGATGGAAAAGCATTGAAAGCTTGTAGAGGCTGGCCCAGTTTATTTCACCAATAAACTTGGTGAAATTCTTTGGCAATCAGATTGGCGTATTTAAGAAAAGTACACTAGCTAAGACAGAAAACCTTTTGTGAGACTTTGAAACAGGGTGGGCGACATAGACTTTGTAGTAGCATTTTTATGACTGTTGTCATGATTTGGTAAATGACACTTTTAATTGACTTTTAATGCAGGTTTTAATGCAACTTTGCATTAAAATGTCATTATTTACCAAATAATGCAAAGTTAACACTTTCAATGAAACTTTTAGTGCAGCTTCACGTTAAAAGAATGACACTTTATTACAGTCATAGACATTCATGAAGACTCCTTCATGTTCATGGCAGGTGTTATGTCATATTTATGACAGTCATGTCAGTCTAATGCATTCCCCTTCAAATAAAGTGTTACCCAAAATTCTTATCACAAGAATTTTTTTATGATAATAAATAAACAATATAATAAATGTCCAATCCTACTTTAAACTGTTGCCACAGATGAAAATAAATAAGAAAACCACAGCAGACCAACTGAGGACTGATGCATTTGCCATTTTACTCACTTTTTCCTATACCACTGTAACAGAGTTTTCCTAACTCTTTTCCAGCAGCAGCAGTGAACCAGCAGGAAGAGGTAACAGAACATCAGGTACAATGACCAATCTGAGACTGATTTTCAGTTTTTCTTTTCACTTTTGTTATCCCTTTCTCAGTTAATCAACAGCAGAATGAGGCGTTAAAAAAGCGAAAAGACAGAGGAGCTTTTGTAAAGAGGAAACTGATTGTGGCAGTCAAAATGAGTGGTTATAATTCACACACAGCAATCTGTGCTGACAACAAAACATCTTCCTGAACAATGCTTTCAGCTCAGCTTTCCCAGACTAATGGTTTTCAGAAATATTTTACAGCTGTGAAAATCCATTCAGAGTAAAACAAATGAATTCTCTTCAGAGTCCCCAATGTTGTTATTTTTTCTGATTTCCCTTTTCTCGGGATGATCAATAGACAAAGTGAAAATAAATGGCTTTGCAACACTGAGTAGATTATACATCACATCTCAAGGAATTTTCTTTCTTACAAAAGAAAATGAGTAAATGGCATTAGTTAAACAAGAAAACTGAGCAACATTTAAGACCTGGGGCCTGAACTCAACAGTTTCATTTCTTACCTGGTTGTAAGGCTCAGGTAACAACATGAAAAGTAAAGCTGTGCCAACCAATCTGGTTCTTTAGTGAAAAAAATAATTGCCTCCTAAACCTAACAATCAGCCGTAAATAAGTTAACAGCAACAACTGCCAATAAGAATTTGCAAAACAGTTTTAACATCACAGTGGAAACATTTTGTCTCTCTTTTCATTAAAAAAGTCTTAATTCAGACATATTTGGAGGGTTTGAGCATGAACTTTGTGCTTAGAGTCATGTCATTTCGTCTCAGTCAGACTTAAGTCTGGACTTAAAGTAGGTCGCACTGAAACCTACATTTCTTGTTTTGATATATTTTGGTAAATCGACATATAATCAACTGTGAAAATGATTTTAAATTTGCCAAATTTCATCCTTAACTTACAAAAAACATTCTCTAACGACGCTTTCTATAAATATGTGCTTCCTTTCTATTGCTGCAGTAATTTCTAAAGCTCTGTAATTGGTCCACTTACTTTTTACTAGAATTATTTATTTACCATGCTTGCAGCAACATCAAGCCATTTTTGGATGTTTGCAAAACAAATGAAGAGAAATGTGACAAAATGACTTACTCTGTACAAAACGGTAAATTTTTAAAAAGTTCACTTTGTAGTTTCACATTACACTGGTAATAAATTATCCAACATTCCCCTTTTTTCCTAAGTGCCGTTGTAAGGTTAGCAAAGCCAGCGATGCTGTAGTAAGAGTGGAGAGATCTCAAACCACACATTAGCCGAGCACCTGAGCCGAACAGTGAGTTACCTAGAAAATTGGGCCCAAAGAGGTTAATTATCAGCGTGTCCACCAATCAATGAGCCAACTCCTTCAAGGTCAGTTTTGATATGGTTTTACCATTTTCTTCCCCCTCCTTGACAGAGAAACAAAGTCTTAGACCGATATGATGATTTGATCTGGCTTAACTCATCTTTCATCCCTCAGGTCCTCACTAGAAGAATGACAGTTAATCCCCGTGTTTGTCTTCCCGTCTTCCCATCAATCATCCTGTGTTTAGTTGAAATGGAGCCCGCTCACCGATAGAAGGGAAGCAGTTAATACACAGAGACAGTTCCAGGCCAAGAGCGGCCTGCTGCCGAGCATCCGCAAAACAGACAACCTATTATTTCACTCCGCTAAAACGCAAAGGGCTTAATTAGTATTTTGTCTGGGTTTTTTTTCAGGCCAAAGTAATTCTCACCTTTCAACCTGAGTTATGGCCTAGAAACAGCCAGCCTGAGTCCTCTGAGTATTTCTGACAGATGGAAAATCGAGCACAGAGAGACAAGAGTGTGACTAGAACCACAGAAGCTTTTCCAACATACACCTGCTAAGATGGAAAAGGCGAGCGATCAAATGCCTCAGCTTTTTTCTCGCTGAATTGTCCTTGAAGTATCTTTTAATCACATTCTGAATTTAACACACCCAGTCCTAATTAAACAGTACCTGTTCTTTGGGGGCATGTCACTCTCATCCTCTGTGTGTGCAGGTTTATTGGGATGAACTCCAGAGACTTCTGGGCTTTGCAGCAACTCGGCTTGAATGAACCTGAACGAAGAAAAAAGACAAAGTCAAAATCCAGTTGTCCGTTTCAAATGAAAACCAGACATTTAAAGACATTCTGAATGAGGGAAGTATGATTTGATTTGTAATCACAGCGTACACGTCTGCACATCATGAAGTCGGCCAAACAATCGGAAAAGTAACACATCAGACTTCAACATAAAGATATTTTTAGCACAGATGTGAAACATTTATCAATACAGAAAGGGTTAAAAATATTTCTAAGGTTCTGGGACTTCAGGGAACTGCATTTTTCACAAATAGACAAACATGGGGCAGTGATGAAACTTCACAGGCCTAACAAAATTACTCCAACAACGAACCTCTTTCAGAGGGTTGCAGTAAAATCCAAAACAGCATCTAAAGTTTTCAGAGTTCAAGTCAGAGTTCCCAAGTCAACAATTAGAAACACAGACTGGAAAAAAGTTGTTTATGCTGGAAAACCACTCATTTGGGAAGAATTAAAATGATTCTGAAAAAGAGTGGGTCAAAATATTCATTATGACTTATTGGTAGCAGATGTTGCTGACAAGAGTGACACGGCAAGTTATTAAATGTAGGGACCTGATACTTTTCTCATCGGACATAGGTTGATATTATAGTATTTTTCCCATTATTGATCAAAACACCTAAATTAAAAAATGCTTTTTATTATTTTTTTTACTGAAACATTTAACATAATTGCAAAAACAGAAAAATGCTGCAATGAGACAAACACTAATAGTACTGTACAAGTTCAAGTCTATAGAAATATGGCTTGAACTTCTCAAACACCTTCTAGAGTTTATTTAAAACAGAATAAGTCACCAGATCATCACAGGGCAACACAAACACTCACAAGACATATAGTCATGCACACGCCTACAGGTAAGAAAAGACCAATAATCTAAGAGTCATGTTTTTGGAGAGAGAGAGAACCCATACACACACACAGGGAGAACATGCTAACTATGCAATGAGATGCCAGGCTGGGATTAGAACCTTATAAACTGCAAAGCAACAATCTGTGCCCAACTGTGTCGATGTGTATCCCACCCAGCTTGTCAAACCAGTACAAAAAAATAGGCATTTTTAGATTCCCTAAAATACTGTTCAAATTTTGACTTGTCCTGCTCCTGTGAACCAAATATTGTGTATTATCCCACTTTGTGAACTGCATTGTACTGTTACACGTGTAACAGTTTTCACCCAACACCTCTGAATTCATGACAAGCAGCTTCACACACAATTAACAAATCAAATGCAACATCATCTCTGGTGACCAACCCCCTAAGATAAATTTAAACAGATATTTTGCAAGGTCTTTTTAGATTAACCTCTTGAGTTTGGAGTCTATTTATGCCCGAATGATTCATATGTCAGATTTAAGTGCTTGACAAACAGGAATAAAAATAATCTTTCCTCTCAAAATGGTCAGCGGCTGAACTAAGAGGGAGAGAAAAAGCCACCAAAGACAACAGTTTTATCCAACAAAAACATAAATACCTCCAGACTCTTGCACAGTTTTGCACATTCAGAGAATCTTCAACTCAATTCAGAGATGAAGCTGCTGCACAGATTCAGATGTACGTTAATCAGCTTCATGGATGTCAGATAGTGAGATGAGCATTGCAACATAGATAAAAAACAAAAAGAGGTTAAACTTCTAAATCAGGTTTTATCTTTATGTTATTGACAAAAATAATTATTCTAACGTAAATATTCAGGCAAGGCCAAGCAGACAGGAAATAAAAATGTTCATGTCAGAGTTTTAATCCAGGTTTGATTCAAAGTTTTAATGAAACACACTCGTGTAAATCATGTAACAAAAGAAAAATATTTTTAAAAACTGTTGGGATGGAGGAAATAAATTACCTAAAGATTTCTGGTCATGTAGCACAATCGTGTGAGACAACAACTCCCGCTTTAACTTATGAGATAAAAAAAGGACATATTTACAGAGAAGCACATCTTGGTCCTAAAAGTTTTTTTTTTTTTTATTAAAGTCTGAAGTAATTACAGCCTTGGATGAACAGCAACACACGGCACATTGCATTGTGTCATTATTTCTTTAAGCAAAGTAACCCAAACCGCAGAAGCAAAAGGTGATATTAGTTGTACTTGTGCACAACAAGCCAATCTTGTCAGAGTCATTTTCTATGTGATATACAAAGCTTTCAGTGCAGCTCTTGATAACACTGTAATGTTTTGGTCAGCACAGTTTCTAGTAGCATATTGCTGTGGTACGTAGTTCTGTAATGACTTTCTCTTCAGTTTGCATGTTAGTGAAGATTAAACTTCTGTTGACAAAGACTTTTAATCATCTTTCTGAGAGCAAAAGATGTAGTTCACCATTGCAGCAAAGCTTCCTCTCCCTCATTGTGCTGATAAAGCTCTTCAAAGCTGCCAAGATTATTCCATGAAACAGCTGTATGTTATTTTTTAAGCAGCTATGGATATGTATGTTAAGCAATTGATTCGATTAAAATTGCCACACTTCAAAAATTTCCAAACTAATTTATCCTTCAATGCAGTGGCAGTTTCTCATACAAAAATAATTACTAAATATTTGAGTACATGTAGTTAGGGTTTTAAGATTGTCACCTGATTATTTAGAATGTTCTGGTATTTTAATTAATTTAGGATATTTATATATGTTTAGGTTAGTCACATTTGCTAAACTCTGCACACTTATGGTGAAGATGGTGTAAAAAGCATATTATTGTTGCTACGGAGACCTGCAGCTGTCTAACAGCAAGCTTAGCTCTCACTGCGCATGTGTGCAGGATAAACTTGATTATTGCTCTGATTGAAGTTGTGGACAAATGTAATTACTGTTTCCTTGTAACCATTTCCTGACTCATTAAGATCGGCAAATATCTGCCTTGAATACTTAAGAAAAGGACGCCGTCGTTATGATTACCATTATAACAAGTGTGCATGTATAGCAACACTAAGCAAATTAGAATGAAATTAAATTAGAATATAATGTGCTTCACAAAGTGAGACACTTTATATAGGTTAATTACACACACTGATGTTTTCAAGCCTTTATTTCTGTTAGTTTATGGTAATTTTCTGTTTACAGATAATGAAAAAAAAAGATCATTAAATTATGTCATACCCATAGAAAATAAACATTTTTAGTATTTGGTTTTATACCTAAAAAGGTACTTTTTTCCCCAACATTATCTTTATTGGTTTTTCAACAATGTTTCCAATAATATACAGGACATAAATGTGCTCTCACATCAAAGGAAAAGTCCAGGGTAGTTAAATTATTGTCCAACATTCAACTTGTGTTTCCTTGCATTCCAGGTCGTTATGGGATCTTTTAGAGCAGCACTTATTACATACAGAGTATATGAGAAAAGAAAAACAATGCCCCAAACCCCCCTGAGAGGAAACAACAATTCCAACAATAACGGTTTCTCTATTTTCCAGGAATTAGCCCAAATTAGTTCAGTATTGTTCGTAGTTCAGAAAATACAAACTCAAATGTATAATTCAAAGTAAAGTAGTCAAGTATACAAATAAAGAAGATTATTTTAGGACACTGCAGGGGACCAACTGCAACTATAACTCATCCCCGACACCCCTCATATCCATGTTTTCTATATATTCCATAAAAGGACCCCAAATAATTTGAAAAAGCGATAGTTTCCCTTTTATAATGAAAGTAATCTTTTCCATTGGTAAGGTTGTTTATATTTCATTAATCCAGTTAATGAATTTTGGTTTACTGGTACTCTTCCAAGAGAGTGCTATGACTCTTTTTGCAAGTAGTAAATATAAATCCATGGCAGTAATAATCTTTCTGGAAGTTTGACGTCTGTCAGGATATAAACCTAGAATGAACAATTTGGGGTCAAGAACTAGTTTTATACCTAGTATAGTCTCTAGAGCTTGTTTAATCTCCCTCTAAAACTGTGTAACTTTCTTGCATTTCCAGCTACAATGGAAGAATGTTCTCTTCTCTTCTCCACATCTAATACACAGGTCTGGGATGGCACCATTGTACTTATTAAGCTTTTCTGGCGTCACACATGTTCTCATTAACCAATTATATAAAAAGGTACTTTTAATATGACAAATGGGCCTCATTGAAACATATATTCTAATTTATTTATATTGTATTTTAGAGCGAGTGAGAAATGTTCAGCGTTGTAATGTAAGACAGTCCATGTGTGTCTAAGTGGTTGTACTTCCAAATGTAATCCTGGCTGTCATTTTTCTCTTTTTTTTTTGTAAAGTATGTTAATGCTGGTCTAACGATTAAAATAACACTTTACAGTTCTTCTACTTGATATAGGCCATAACTCTCCTTTATGGAAGCTCAACCCATCTTGTTGTATCCGTTCTGCTCTTAAATCACTCTTGAGGCAACACATCACCATCTGTCAATCAGAGCAGGAACAGCGCAGAAACTGTTGTCATACAGTCTTAATGAGTGGATCCGTCACCCGTCTGAGATTTTCACATTGTTTGCCAGGTGGAAAGCAAATTTATTTCAATCTGTTTCTGCACAGAATCCACAGACTCACTAAAGCAGAGATGAGATGTCTGAAAAAACAGACCAACATCTGTTTTTTAAGGTGACAGTCATTGTCATTAATTGGTGAAAACCGTTTGTTTGCTTCTGCTAATAAAAGAATAATAGATGTAATGAATGTGGTGTGAATGTTTTACATTGTAAACACAGTTGACTAACAGATTCAACCAGCCTCTAAGTGACAGAATACCCAGAGCATGTGTTTATTTGGCTCTGTGTTGGACATAATTATAATTAACTAAAACTTTCAGACATTTTCAACAAAAATCCAAAAGTCAGCTCCACAAGTAAAGGATTTGTGAAGAAGAAAAGCAAAGAATCTTTTCAATATTGTACTGTAATAGGTAAAACAGCAGGTCTACAGCCAACATAAAAATATTTCATCACTGGGGTAAATAACTAGTCTTTTTATTTTCTTCAGTCTCAGTGTTCCTGTGGATTGTGCATTTGTTTCTGATTTCAGCTGAAAAATCAATTGTTAATATGGATTTTTTTTCTCTTATCTCTCATCTCTTCAATTCAGGATGTGAAGAGGTTTGGATGTACAGCTAGATATAGAAATATACAGTAGATCATCATAAATATAGAAGAGATCTCCTTTGTCTCCTCCTTTGTCAAAATTTCAGCACAAAAAACATGGCATAAACAGCAGTTAATGAAAAACTAAATAAAATGAAGACATGCTAGAAAAAGTTAAAACAATGGCTTTTATGATTTTTTAAGCTTTTCAAGAACCTTGATTTTGAATTTTGCTCAACATGCAACTTCTCTTGCTGCTGAAAAACTCCTACAAACATGCTGCTGCCTTCACAACAAGAAGGAAACTGATGGTGGAGGTGCAGAAACCAAACCAAGAAGAGGGAGTAAATAAATTTGTCCTCTTCCCACTTCTTTCTCCAGCTAAATGCATTCTTGTTTGTCTAAATATAGAATTATTATATAAACCACAAATTTGCTGACTCAGATAATGTTCTTACTGTGTGTATATTACTGTACATATTTTTGTATAAGTGGTTGGATAGACAAATGCAACATGACATCACAAGCACAAGACCCCTTCCCAGAGGCTAAATTGATTTTAGCTGTCAAACATAACATAACATAACATGTTAAATCTTAAATGTACAATTGATATATACAGTATATAAAAAAGGGATGTAATGTTTTATGGCAACTAGATGACAAGGTCAGGAAAAAGAAAAATAGCAAAGGAGAGGGAAGTAGAGCAGTTATGCTAGCTTGACTATGACAACCTTAACATGTAGATTTGCTGTGGAATTCAGTGTTTGAACTGCATTTAGTTAAAAAAAACAAAAAAAAAACAACCCACACACAAACTCTCTCGGGTGTTTAAGTTAGCTAATCTACCATTACTGTGGTCAAACAATTACTTCTCAATACTCGCAAAATAAACATAAAGCTTGAACCCATAATACCGTAATGGACTGAATGTTCTGTTCTTGTGGGAAATGTTTTTTTTTTTTTTTTGGTGTTGAATCCTGATACACTAATGGAGATGTTGCCAGTCGGTCGCTATGGCAACAAAACTGTGTGTAGCGTAACACACACAGAGAGCGTTCTTCAACAATTTTTGTCCATTATGTTTTTCCTTTGCACTAAGTTAATACCTACATCTCCAGATTTTATTTTGGTAACTGAATTGGTCCAATGCAGCAGCTATGATGGCATGTAAGAAAATGTCCCTCTTGCCCTCCAGCTCTCTGTGCATGGGCAAAATTTCTGGATGTAAACAATAACATGCAGTGTGTCTATATATTTTTCTTTATTCCTGTTTTTCCCTACTAAGGGATATAATGTTTTTATTTCTTTTATACGGCCCAAAAATAAAGCAATAACTAAGAATATTTAAGATTAGATTCTCATCGGGTGGCAAAGATGTTCTCTTTATCAAGAGGAGAGGCTGGACATCTGCAGAACTGACCATCTATTAGCATCTCTCTCATCCTTTAATCTTTCCCTGCCATTTATCTGCTCTCAGTCTCTTATTTGTACTTATTAAAATACTTAATAAAACAAGCTACAGCTGCATTTAAGAAACCCTCTGAGTGCCTAAGCTTAAAAAATAAAAAACAAGAAGAAACTCCGTAACAATCAGTCCTTAAAAAAAACAAAAACAAACAAACAAAAAAAAACAGCTGCTCACACTTGTGGTCTATCGGGTCAGTGTGCGTCTGTTTAAGCTTGTTAGGGGTTTCATCATCATCGGGGTCTTTGTGGTGCTTGGAGCACAGCAGGCTTCCCTATCCGACCCGCAGTTTCCAACATGCTGCAGACACCGAGGAGGATTGGACTCACGCTGCGTGAGCAGAGGAATCACTCTGAAAGGAGCATGAATTGGACAAGTGAGTCATGTCTGACAGCACAGCATTTTTTTTTCTTTTAACCAATTTATGTCTTCCAAGATTTGGTCAGCTTTCAGCCTGTAAAACAGGGAATGTCAGAGCAGCAGTCGAAACCCTCCAGGCAACAGACTGCACACCTATTCACTTAAAGTGCACAATTTCTAATACGTCTCACAGCTTTTCCAACAGAAAATATGCCTTACTGTCAGCTCCAGTCCTTAAATGCATACTATTGGTCTAATTTACCAGCAATTCTGTAAAAGATGTGAAAAAAGTCTTAGAATAAACTAATCAGTTGTTGCAGTGGCCTAATCTCTCATCTCTCCCAGAAATAATAACTGCTAACAAAATGCCAGTACTACAGCTATTGGTACACCTAACAATCAACCTAAAATAAATGTAACTGAGACATTTAACTTATGGATTTTAACACCTAATTATTCCTGGATAATTTGACTAGACTCAGATTTTTTTTTCTAAATATTCAAAAGAAAATGTAGCTTTGGAAGCTAAAATACCTCAGATTTGACATGCTACTGGCTGGCGTTAGCAAAGCAGCCAATCCAGGATTCCTTTTCTTGCCACTGATTAGCTGTACTCCAAAAGCAAAAATAAGGAAGACAGTGGATGTTAGCATCTGCTGTAGTGCCAAGACAGTTTCCACTGTGTGCATTAATACATATAAAGATATATTTGGTGTTTGAGCAATTAAAGCAGGCAGTTCTAAGCATTTTTGAGGACTTCAGTTATTGTCCCAATTGTGGTCCATAACTTCTGCCAATACCGGGGATTCACAGTACTTTTTTATGTTCATCAAAGTTTCAAGAAACTTGAGTTAAGAATAGAATGTGACACAGTAGCTATTTATTCTAGCTACTGTCCAACAGGATGTATGAGGAGCCATATTTATCTTGTCACCTCACAAAGTGAGGTATGAGTTGATGCTAAGGGAGGTAAAAACATCTCCAGCGCTCAGTGTTGATGGCATCCTGCTCTCACCAAATCTCCAAAACACAGCTATCTACACAACAGCATGCCAGCGCCAGGAACTTTCTGTCTTACCATCACAGTGTAAACATGTTGATCTTTATAACTTTACTGGAATTGGTCAGATGAGACTAAAACTGAGATTTTTGTCAGTTATAATTTTAAAGGTCCTTGGAACTTTGTCAGAGTGCACGGGATTATATTAAAACAAACATGCCTACTTTTCTCAAAAGGTCTTCAGGTTGTAGAACTTTGTTTACTTATAATTTTTTTAGCTAATATTTTTCTGTTTTAGGAATAAAAAACTGCAGAAATCAAATGACTTAAACTGTCCAGCGAAATGTAGCGACCTCTGATTCATTTCATCAAATGACAATCCCCATGGATAGGTCTGACCTTCAGTTACATGTGGATAAGAGCTCATCAATTTAATATAAATGCATAAATAATCCTACTTAAGGACAGCAAATCTCAGAGCACAGAGTCATGCCTGAAAAACCCAATTACATTAATTAAAAAGGTGGAATATGTTCTGTCCTGTGGGAGCATTTTACATTTCACATCCATTTATCAGCTTTCTTCTGGACAATTCTGGGAATTGTATGAAAATGTGGGAAAAAATGTATAAGGTTCAATTTGTCTTAATTAAATGAAGTACTTTATTAGAAAAATCTCCACAGAAATTAAAATGAATGACTGGATTAATTAACAAATTTGAAAAACGATAAAACAGACATATATTTGATGAATGACATTATTTTCCTTATTTTTGCAAACATTTATTTATTCTAATAGAAACTCCCGCACAGTCTGACCCTTCTGAGTGATTTTCAGTGATCAATAATTCATCTGCAGCAGCTTGCACTCACAACTTGTTTGGCAACGACTGTCATCCAGTTATTTCAGCGCCAGACTGGTTAAAGACGGAAAATCAGGCCAGGATTCAGCAGAATCCAGGCCAGACGAGGATCCCGTCAGGAACCATAATGACCAAAACCACAGAGTCTAACACCCACCTCCTCAGAGTCCTTCACCTTCACGTCTTATCAGGAGGGAAAAGCAAAACCCGGCAGAGACAAACATCTCATTAATGGGATAGAAGAGGATCAGTGGGAAATTAATAAGCCATAATATTCTTAAAGCTCACATCGTGCTAAAATATGCACGGCTTGAAGGTTCGGCTGAGTGGGGACATAAATGCAGCCTGATTGGTCAGTACATGAAGCTCGTATTCATAATAACACTTTAATTAGTGATAATTTAATGAGTTTAGTGGAGCAGCAGGGCAGCTGATGTAAACCTAATATGCCTTTATTCCAGAAGCAAACAGGGGATTGAGAGCTTGAATAAGGGCAACCGCTCTTATATTCACAGCACAGCGAACTTTACTGCTGTTCAGACGCATAAGTTAATCAGCCAGTGATATTCAGAGAAGCTAAAAACATGCTTAGTGCTTCTCCACTAAATGTTGAAGCAAATCAGACAAAGATTAATTATTTGCATTTTAAATTAGAATTAATTGGACAAATTAAAATCAACATGCAAAATGTTTGGAGGAAGCACTTAACTAATGCATGCATGTTGAAAGTGTTTTGTTTTTTATTTGTTGGCTTGAACTTTTTATCTCCACTAACACTGAATTTAATCACTCTGAGTCAGCATGGGTTAGGTATACACTGAAACAGCTACTGCACTGTCTATTAATGCATAGACTGTAGTCAGGGAAGTTTAGATGAGTCCCAGAAGTCAAGAAAAGAAACAAACCCAAATATAACTTCTAACAGTTCCTTATCTTCTCATGTATGTTAGCGCGTCTATAAATGTGTTTCTGTGGATCTAGTAGTGAAAAATGAGGAGCATTTTGTTGATTAAGCTCTGTCACATTTATTAAGTCAAATTATTGCTTTTGATGCCTTTATTTTGCATAATGTGTGTTTTAGAATGAAGAGTAAAAATTCATAGTGTTTTATGACATCATGACAGCGTACGTTAGTTTTGCCTGGATGAAAGTCTTATTCCCCCGCCCCATACTTAATGATCGCCTGATGCCAGTTTAATGTTCTAAACTCAGCAAGAAGATGAAGATATCATCTTTCTGCACTCTTGATCTAGTTCCAACAATACTTCAAATCAAATACTTCAGCCATAAGCCCCAGATCACCTCTGTAATAAACCACTCCCTACAAGTTTGCTTGGCATTATCCTTTAATTTAAAGAAGTTGTATAATTAGGCCACTTCCTCAGAAGCCTGCTGTTGAAGCTCATGTCTCGGCCAACTTCAGGTTCATTTCAAATTTCTCTTTTCAAAGTAGTGGATGAAAGTCATTGCTCATATTCATCACCATTTGAAATGTTTTCAAGAACTAAAAAAATCTGATTTTCAATTTGCCCACAGACTAGATATAGGGCTGATGAGGAGGATGAATGATTTTTTGACGACAGCAGATGCTGACTGTCCTCTACTCGCTGTGCTTGACTTGGCTTCAGGATTTGACAAAGTTGATCAGGGCATTTTTTTAAACACCAAATTGTTCTAATTCTATCTTACTTACAAAACAAACAAACAAAAAGAAAAAACAGCATTTCTGTTGGCAATACAAAACCACTGCCTCACAGAAGGGCCAGCCCTTGGCCCCATTATTTTAAATAATATTTGCTCTTGCTTAGCAATGGAGCCTTGTTTTATTTCTATGCAGATGAAAATTCCAGTGTAATTAAAAACTACAGCAAGTTCTCAACTTTCATTTGCATTCCCACCATCACTCTGTTCATCAGCACTGAATACAAGACAGACACTCTCAGTTACTAGTGGATTCAATGTTAATGTTTCTCCCTTTCCAAATAACTTCTCACCTCAAGAACCTCAAACACACTTGAACCAAAACACGTTATGGAAGATCATACATTCTGTGAATCTCTTCATGACACACTACCTATTGATGGTTTTAAACCAAAGTTTAAAATATTTCTTCAACAGAAACAGTTTTATTAATTTATTGTAATTGTTGTAATGCTCAGTGTATTATACACAATCCATGTGTGCCTCCAAGTGGCAAAATAATTATGAGCTAAATTGTTCACAAAGAAAGTCACGTTGTCAGTTTGACTTTCAATTTCAAGCATCCAGCATGCTGATGTGAGCAACATGCATTTATAAAGTAGGGTACTGGGTAATTGCTTCAATATTTGTGTCACAGCTCCAGTGGTGTAGCTGATGTTTGCAAACTAAGTTGGTCATGAAAAGTCTATGGAAGCCTTGCTGGTCCGGTGATCGATTGATTGTGTTGGCATATATTTCCTGAGAAAATAGAACAATATTTGTATAGTAGCTTGTCTTCCTACAAATGTGAAATTAAAGCCAAATACTCAATAGTGTGGCGGATGTATAGATGTTCTGTTAAAATGTAAAGATATCAAACTGCCTTTCAGTTTAGTTTAGTATTTTCTTCCATACCAAAGCAAATCTCAGACTTCTGAGTTCTTTGTGTGTGAAAGCTATAAGGAATAAGTCTAAATTCATACAGAAATACAGAATAAGGTCTAAATTAGGGCTAACAGTGGACTTAATGTTGAGCCGTGTCCAAATGAGGTGTAAGTGTAGCCTTGATGTAAAATGGTGCCTCTTGCACAGCAGGAAAAGGGAAAATCACACAGTCGCATACAAATTTTTATTGCTCACAACAAAACAAGTTCCTATAAAGCTCTGCAAGAGCAACCTTTGATTTAGTTTTCCAGTGACGCAAATTAGTCTATATCTATCACTGTGCTTTCAGCATCTGTTCTTTTAGATGCTTTTTGGTCCTGGCGGAACATGCTTGAGGCTAATCTGAGCCGTTATTGCTTCACATCAGATTTACAGGATCAGCAGGGGGTGGGTTGGACCTTATTACCGCTGTTTCATACAGTACCTCTTCAGTTTCTCCTGCAACACTTCACAGCAGGAGGCTATTTTCTCCACAACAGAGTCTGATTATCGCAAAGAAACCAATCCTATTGTTTCTGAGGAATACGGTGGCTTTCAAAGTGATTTATACCCTTTGAACTTTTATGCGTTTTGTCATGTTGCAATTACAAAGTTTAAGGTATCTCTTGGAGATTTTACTTAATATACCAAAACAAACTGCCAAATAATTTTAAAGTGGATGGAAAAATAAAATAGTTGGGGATAAAAAGTGTCCTGTGTTTTAGAAATTATTCCTCTTTACTGTAATACCCCCAAATATAATTTATTACAACCAACTTTTTTCAGCATTCACTTAATTTGCGTCTACTTTGCCTTTGTGCAGCATGTTTGAAGTATCAAATAAGCATACCGAATGCTGTAGTGAAGACCTCTGAGGTTTATGAGAGATTATTAATGAGAAAACAGACCGAGGAACAGAGCAGACAGGACATTTACAAGAAGTCCTGTTTGCAGTTTGTTACATGACATGTAAGGGACACAGCTGACATGTGGAAGAAGTTGCTCTGATCAGATCTCTGCTTGTGAGGATATGTTTCTTCAGCAGGGTCACTGTGTTTTCTAGTGGAATGTTGAAAAAGTTTTATGCATATTTGTAATGGAAATGCAGGTACTGACTCGATGCAATCTACTTTTTAACCCGCTTCGAATAATTAGCTGAGCTTCCTGTACTGTTTGACAACTAAGATAAATTGGAACGTAATATGATTGAATTGAAATTATTTATTTCTGCCTCAAGACAATATTTGCTGTGAATTGGCACAAAATGAAGAAATTAAATTTAATTGAATTGAAAGTGTAGCAAAAATGCTTTTTGACGCTGTATTGAATCGCAGAGCCAGATATAAACGCACAACAGACTTTTTAATTTTTCAATAGCATGTGTATTTATTATTATGCACTACTTTGTGTTGGTCTGTCACATAAAAGCCCAGTAAAATTCACTGAAGATTGTGGTTGCAACGTGACAAGTAGAAAAGTTCACATGGTCTGAATATTGTTGCAATGCATGCTACACTGATTGAAAAGGTCTGCAGTGCAGTCTGCAAAACAAACAAAAAAAACATTTATTTGTGTCTTGATAAACTGCAGTGAGCATGTGTGAAAACAGGACTGGGTGTAAGATTAAAAAAGGTTATATTTTCATACCGCTTATCTTCTCCAGTTCAGCCAAAGTCTCCTGGTAAGAGCCGATGATTCCTCCGTATCGCATCACAACCTCCTTCCTCAGGTTGTCCCAGTGAGGAGAAAGCTCACCCAATTCCTCCAGATCCTGCAACCTATAAATAACCACGGCACACACAAGGGTTTTACTACATGTAAATGTAAAATCACTAATAAATTCAGCAAATGCTGGCATACTGATACAATGTGACCCAGTTTATGTGAGAAAACAACATGCATTACAATAATGTTTTAAACTTTCCAGTCAGCACTCATGAAAGGATTCAGAATCCAGGAACAACAACGATCCAAGCTGCTCTTTGAGGAATCCGACACTCATGAACACATCGTAGTTCAGAGCCAGCTCTGCAGACATACATTCCTAAAGCTTGGCTTGTGGTGCCCACTTATCCACTCTATCCATTTCAAAGCACCTTTCATCCTGTTTAATTCTCATCCCTTTACATACTGTATTAAACAAACGAGTCAACTATTGGCTGGATCTTGTTTGCCTTTCATCAGAGTTGTGCCAAAATCACCTCTGCTCCTGCTGCAGAAAATAATTGCAGCTGTGTGCGAGTCGAGTGCGTTTCTGTGGGTGCAGGGGCTGATTTCCAACAGAAAGGGCAGCCACTTTCATTGTTTCCTCATTTGCATATGAAAAGGGAATGAGATGGACAGATATCATTCAGTCCTCCTGCAGTAAATTACAATGACATAGAAAAAATAGAGGCTTAAAAAAGTATTACATACTATTCAGGAGTAATTATACCATCACCTGCCATGATTAGACGATAACGAGATCAGTGTTTACATATGGCTTTTTCTTTAACTTTATTGCCCACATGTGTAATTGCTTCTTCATGCATCTTGTTGTTACAATCAGGTATCTCTGCTTAAATGCATAATGCAGTGGATCAACCCTTGTTGTTGTGATTCAACCCCTGCAGCAATTCAGATTGCCTTTGTAGATTATCTCCACTTTTCTTTTATCCCGATGAATACGTTTGAGATTACTTTGAAGAACGAGTTAAGGTGTGATAACAACGAGGCCTGAAGCAAAAATTGAAAAATTGTCTAAAACAACACAATCAGGCCTCAGTTCCGGTCAAAAGTTTACATTAATCATCAGAGGCATAAATAACAAAAATGCTGAGCTTTTGATGTTTTATTTGAACTGTTATATTTCTAGGATTTAAAGATCATATAGCAGACAACAAGAACGAGTTAAAGTGATCCAAGTATCAAATGCAAAAGTTAGATTTTCTTGAGGCAATTTTTTTAATCTATAGGTTTAAAATTTTGCACACCGGATGAAACATATACATCTATTCAGATAAAGTTGCTAAACGTGACTAGAGCTTACTTATCTCTGGTTGGTGATCATGATAAAAACTTCCAAAGGCAGTTTGGACAGACATTAGAGGGGTGAATGTAAGAACATGAGCCTGGCTGCACATGTATATATATTGTACTTTCTACTGCAAAAACAACTGTCCAAAACACAAAATAAGTCAACATTAATGTCAACAATGAATACATACAAAACTATTATAGAGTCTGATCAAAAAGACAAAACAAATGTAAGATAATTCATCAATTTGTTTGTCATTTTATCAAAAACTCTAAATTAAAATGTTGCAAATTGGTAGGTACTAAAAGTACATCAACAAAGATGTAATTTTTTTCTATGAATCTGCTGAAAAAAATGGTATAAAAACAGGCATTGAGCTTGAAAGAAGCTGTAAGTAAGAGAGTGCCACATGCTGCGCGACTGTGCCAACGTTCTCTGCAGGTGGTTATGAGTGCGTTGTGCTCATTGCATTGGAAGACATAGAGCTATTTAGCAAAGTAAGAATATTCAAGATTACAAGAAAGAAAGGAGAGTAAACGCCACCAGGACATGCATATGATTATGAGTCATTTATAAGACATTTGTACAAAATGTACATGACTCAGTTTCACTATGCAGTAAATGGCACCTCTTAAGCTTTTACGAAGAAACCAGTGAGAGAAATATTAAAGTCAAATTAAATCACTGAGTAAGATCCAAACAGTGACTTAGTAAAACTAATTTGTAATGAAATTTATAAGAATATAAAATGATCTCACTACACCTTAAACATTAAATCTCTCTCTTATTCTTGGCCGACTGGAGCTCAGGAAGTCTTGTTTCACGATTTCAATCCAGCAAGTCTGTTTTTCTCCGCAAGTGAAGTTGCAGCTCAGCTATGCTACAATTCCCAGTGGTTTCAATCAAACATATTGTTTCCAGTGTATCCAATTACAGCTTGAAGTAGCCCTAAATACCAGAGGGCCACTTTAAACAATCACAGGGACAATGTGATCATGTTCTGTGATTTGAATAGCAAGTTTCAGGGCACTAGAGAATTACAATAGTTAAACCATTCAGACTATAAGTCCTGAACACTGATACTCCATTGTCAACTGAGAATGTTTTTTGTTTTTTTAATTTGAAGGATTATACAAGTACATATAAATTTTTAAAAACAAGATAATTATATAAAGCAATGGGATTGTGAATAAAGATGTATTGTCATTTTTCTAATCAGGGTACCGCTTTCCAAAAAGAGTATGATAGAGTAATAAAGTGTATGCTGCTTTATAGTAAGATGATTTTCTTCTAATCTTTCAAAGCAGTCTTGATTAATCAACTCTTCAAGCATTTTTGAAGAACTTTTTAAAAGTTTTCTTTACACTTTGGTTACTTTTTGTTGCATTTCAGTCCAGTTCCTGCCCATTTTCAGAAACGAGGCATAAAAGGCCCTATACGCTTACAAAGACAAGCAAGTTTATACATGAAAATCCTAAGTTCTTAAATAGATAAATAATAAATAATTTCTACCTGGAGGAAGTAGGAAGCAGAACTTCTTTGAGAGAAACAATTGCACAGGATGACACCGGGTCAAAATCCAAGCAGAAAAAAAAGTGGATAGCAATACACATTTCACAAGGGTGGAAAACCGAAGGCCAAAAGATGCTTTCTTTGGACTGTTTGGCGCACAAAGGGAGAGACAGAAGCCTCACCACTGAAGTCTGTAGAAAACTCACCTACACAGACCAGGACCCACTTTCAAATTTCACCCAAAATAAACTTTCTGTCAACAGAAAACTGCAGGTCCTCTCAAGGACGGAAGAGAAGGACAAGCAACACAAACATTCCCAACTGGGCTTATCTGAAGACATCTACAGTTTGAAGAAAACACTCAAATCAGACCAAGAAAGAATAAAAGCAACTTAGCAATGAATCAGTCTTCAAGTGGATCTGTAGCCTGTTTGAGTTTGTTTATCCTGAAACTACAATGGAGATATTTGTTGTGTTCATCTTGAATGCGGTGCTGCTCGTATAAATCAAATCCACTGATGTTTCTCCTCTGTACTTCCTGTAGCTGAGTTGCTGAGAGTTTCCAACAAAGAAAGGAAAAAAGTATGATTTTTAGAACTGATGATTTTGCTGCAGCATCTTTACGCCATGCCAAAGGTAAACTCAAACTTTGTGTAACTGGATAAAGTTTAAATGTAATTCATGAATGCATGAGTTTGCTGGTAATAAACCAGCAAAAACATCAGATATTTTCTGAGTTGTTACACTTTGAAACAAAAATAAATGTAATAGAATATTGACTAATTTCTTCCATACTTAACATATGTTATTGATCTAAATTCCTCTGGGTTGTGGTTTTTGTGTTGTAAACCATTCTAACATATAAGCCCTAAAACAATACTTTACCAGAGGATTTACTTCCCCTGCTTCCCCAGATGGCTGAACGTGGTATTTTAGTTCAAGAAGAGCTATTGGCTGCAAACCTGGCATACACTAGATCAGTGGTCCCCAACCTTTTTATTACTGCGGACCGGTCAAGACTTGGCGATTCTGCTGCAGGGGACAAGGGGAGAAACCGTCAGATAATGCTTCTGCATGTTGGTGTACCCACTAAAGCCTTTTTTTTTGTTTTGTTTTTTTTGCCCCGATTTTCTCTTTACGACAATCTTACAACGTCCTGCAGTGTGTGGTGTGTTACTTGGTGGTGTGTTGAATATGCCCGATCTAAAATCAGGCATATTGGTCCGATTATCGGACCAAGACTGTGGGGTTTTCCCTGACTGGGAGCGAGAACACAGCCTGTTGAATGTGACAGGTAGCCAATCAGAAAGCGCGGTGACGCAAGAATGGAGGGGAATCCCAAACAGTTGACATGGCAACTGAGAGTCCCGTGGACATCGGAGGTGATATGTGGAAATGTTTATTACTATGTGTAAAGGTCATTTTTATATATGTGGTTATGTTTATTCAGTTAAAAATGTTAACTACAAAGAAACATAACTCACCTCCAAATCAGTGCAGCAAATAGAGCGGCTGCTCCCACCGTCTTTTCTTTTTGTTACGTCTTTTATCGCTTAAAATGAGTCCACAAACTATCACTGCTGCTTCTACATAGTCATCCGTGTTTGATTATTCTACGTATGGTATGTTGGGGGTTTTACTAGATTTTCTTCAGGAATCGGGATGTTCGTGAGTGGAATCGGTTCTTGTGTGCTGCTCCTGCCGTGTGGCTGGACACATGAACCGATCAAACCTGTTGGACTTTTATCGGCTCTGTGGTCACAGAGGTTTGGAAAATTGGCCGACAATCCTTAAATCGTGCCGTGTGAACCAGACCTAAAACTCACAAGATCTACTCCTCTCGTCTTGACCACTGCCCTAACGCTCTCTGACTCTGGTCGCTATGGTAACATTTACATATCCCTTTAAAATAAGACACAGATGCGCCACGAAAACGAACATTTTACTTTCGTGAAAATTTTAACTCAGGATAACGACTAATGGGAGCCCTGAGCTTGTTTCTCTGCAACGAGACGGTTCCATCTGAGAGTGATGAGAGACCGCATGTCATGCAGAGCTTGGAATGTGGGAATCACCTACCGGGATAAATCCATTCTCCTGTCTCTTCTCTGGGCCTTTTCCCTTCGCAAAGAAACTTTCCAAAGAATCTGATCTGTTTCTAACTCATTTTGCTGCTTGTGGGCTCAATGTTGGCGCGCAAGACGTAACCGAGAGAATCCAGTTAAAGGATTTTCAAAATAAAAGACCATTCAGACTCAAATAATACATAAAACAGAAATATTTAATTACTTCTTGCGCGGCCCAGTACCAATCGGTCCATGGACCGGTACCGGTCCGCGGCCTGGGGATTGGGGACCACTGCATTAGATGGTCAGTTGAGGGATGATGATGGATATTTCAGCTCAAAACTGTGAATAAAGGCCACAAGCATCACAAAGAAAAACAAACTAACCAGAAAATCGAACACTGGTGAACCAAGGACGGATCATGGGTGACCAAGGTCCCTGCTGATGATGTTAATTCTGGTTCTGATTAAAAGGTCTCTGGATACACAGCATGAGCCCGTCCTCACTCCTGTTTACCATCGACAAAAGGACTGTGAGGATCAGAACCGGAGCACAGAGCAAAGGGTTAGCCCATCAGCGAAGCTTTTCAAGCCTAAAATAGCATCTCAATGTTAAACATGTTGCAGCGGTGCAGACGTCCCCAACGCTAATGTTAGCGTACACAGTCCACATTTCTGAAGAAGTTCCAGGAATGACCACGAGTTTCTGAAACTCCTGAAAGCTGAATGCGCATAACAGCACTTTGAACCAGTCTGAATGTTAAATAACTCTGTTTTTGGGCTCATGTTCATTCATTCAATAATTTAGCAGCAAAAAAGATTTCTGAGTTGCTTGTTTTGCTTTTTTATGGTTTTTGATTAAAATGCGAATCCACTAATACTTAACATTATCTTCAAAGATATTGTCAATAACATGTTGTGAAAATTAAGTACATTTCTTTTGTTTTTCAAAAATCACTGGAGTCAAATATTTTCATGTTCCTCCTGATTAACATTAAATATCTTCAAAACTAAACATTTTTCTTCAGCCTCTTCTGGATTTACCAACAAACGGTCAGAACCTCACACACAGAGGCCGAGAGGAAACAAATGTAAAGATCCCTCACTTCAACCCTGAACATGCTAATTGACATCAGATGGAGAGGAATGATCTCTTCCCCTGTTAATGACAAAACAGGCAGCTGTTAATAGATGAGGGTTAATCTACTGTACACCCACACACTTCAACGCAGCACGTATCCATTATCTTCACTCACACAGACAAAAACATGCGCACAGAGAGTCAAAGCAGCAGGATAAAGAAAACGTCTAAGTTTACACCCTCAGATTGGAACACAAGTTTAAGACATCAAAGTCAACAAACAGAAGAAGGAAAATCGAGATTATCTGGGAAAGTGACGATGCCACCCACCATCTGAAGCACAAACTGAATGATTAAAAACCCTGCACTGGCACCGCTGTGAACTCTGACAGAATGGAGGCTAAATGGAGAGGCACTGAGGAGAAAAAAAGACAACGTTAAAAGAGGATTACAGGAGCCGTGCCTAAACAACCAAGCTGGGGATGAAGCTAACACGCTTATAAATAAGCAAAGATCTTATAGGAAAGATTCCAACGTGCTTCCAGTTGCTTCACACAGATACTACACATAGGTTTCATAATTGTCAGCTATATGCCTTAAGTGATGCATTTTCATAGCAGATCAGTGTGGTCATGGCTGAGAGGCTGTTTGTTTGTGTTGAAGGAACTGACTTTTCCTGCAAATGTGTCCTTGAGCATGTGAGTAAACCTTTCACAATGATTACAGCTCAAAACCTCCTCCTGCCAAACTCCACTGGATCCCTGCGTCTCCTGTACCGACTGCTTGCATTAGAGCATAAAGAATTAATGTAAAAGATGTGTCTGTGTGTATACGTTCTCCGCTGTGTTATGTGGGGAAACGGGTTGCCAGGGACAACAGGCCCCGGTTGCAGAACGATCCGTCTCGACAAACACCGCTGAAGCCTCGGGGAAGTGGATCTTTGATGTGCTCTGTAACGCACACTTGGAGGCTTGTGAAGAGTGATCCGTTTGTCATTCAAACATAATTCTGACTCAGTTTAGCTGGACTGAAAATGCATTAAGCACGCATGGACTTGTCCTGTGCATTCAGCCCGGCTGTTGGTTGAGAGTTAAAACCCACAACCTAAAGGCAGGGAAGACGTTTCCCCATCAGGAGGCTGCTGCAGGTGCCGTGCCTGGGAATTAGTTTGGTGATCAGATGCCACAGTCAAAGAGGAACCAAGATATGAAGATAACAGCGGCACAGCGCTGTCATTCTCCATTCTGACCTACATTTGTCCCTTTTGCACTAATCTTCTCTCTTTATGTTTAAACCGATGAATTCTAATAAGTTCTGAGCACAGGTTTAGACATGCACTTATTGTTTCGCAGGTTTTTATACAGACTCCTGCTGCAGAAAAAAATGCTATTTTATGAGTCACATAAATGAAACAAGTCGAAAGCATCAAATAATCTTAGATAATGTTTTACAATCTGAATAAGACAATTATTCAGATTAGGTAAAGAGCAGCTCCTACAACAACTTAAAGTCAACATTTACTGGGAAGTGCTTAAAAAAAGAACGGCTTCCTATATTTTAGGAACAAGAAGGTTAGCCATGATCAAAACATGAATATTTGACCTCTTCAACTTCCCATTTTTCATCGTTCAGAGATCATTATATGTGCTAGACCAGGGGTCTGCAACCTTTACAACCCAAAACGCCTTTTTTCCCTCTTAGTTCAACTAAACCTTGTTTAGAGCTGCCAGTATTACCAGAACTCTTAAGAAAAGACCATTTTTAATAAGCATCTAAAATAGAAAATATGTTGTCATTTTTAAAGGGCCAGTATTTTATTTTTAGTTTTAAGCATTAACATAAAAAAAATACATATAAAGTTTTTATATGCTGTTTAACAGTTGTTGTTTTTTCATCCAGTAGGCTCAGTTTGATTAGGGACCAAAATGGCAACATTTGTTGAATTTTCAGTTCACTTTCACACTGCACCGTGTGAAACAATCCAAACTCTTTGAGCAACCTGTCCACCTCTTCGCCTGTGGTGGACCAAGAACCACCAAAAAAATGACATAAAAACCTCAGAAGAAGACACTGAGCACAACTTCTGTCTTTGCGAAATGTACACAAAAATGGAGTAGCATTAGCTATCAGCTGTGGTAGGTTTTCTCTTTTGTCTCTGGCAAAACACCACAAGCAATTTCTCCCACTAGCTCTATGCTCTCATGTTTGTTTAGGTTGCATTTACCCAGAAAACCCTCCAATATAGTCCACTTCCTGCTTTTGGAGTGCTCAGCATTCATACATGCATCTGAACTGCACCAGAGTTCACTTTGAAACCAAAGTTTGTAGGTGGACCAGAGTTTGCTTTTTCGGTCGTTTGAGTTTGATTTTGCATTCACATCTCTCCAAACAAACCAGACTTTAGTTAGACTACAGTTTAACTGATGCGGACTGATGTGAATGCATCCATAGTTGCACCCATGGGGGAAGACTTGTGAGCTGATTGTTAATCAAATGACACACCACACCATGCATTTTTGCCTTTGGTCCAGCAGCCTGCTGGCCTCATTGATCACCTGTCATTGCTACACCTTGTTAAGGTGCCTTACCCATTCAGGCGTTTGTCGCAACCCAACCTGGCAGCAAGGCTGACTTTGACTTCACTTTCGCGGCTCAATCTTTACAGAAATCACATAAAAAGGCCAGAACGTTTCCAATTTTCAGCTGCAAGTGTTTTCTAAAAGTGGCTATTGTGGTTCATTGGTTTCTCCGGTTCCTGAGCTAGATCACTCCCCATGACTTCTATCATTACCCGCCTTGCAGTGGACTCTGCTGAAGATCTTTTATTGACTCCATCTGGCTGCCTCTTTGTTGTGCAATTGAGGCAAACTGTAAAGCTTTGGCTCCATTCCACTTATATGTCCAGCAAAATTATAGGCTGCAAGTTATAAAAATAGCTTAAATATTGTTCAAAATGAAAGGAATAGAAGAGGATTCCTCAGACGAACAAACAGGTTTAACAGGAGATTTTGCCGTGGCATTTAAAGGCTCAACAATCGGTCGGCATACCTGCTCCTGTCCTCCTGGATGTAGAGCGACAGCAGCTGTTTGGGGATGGTGAACGACAGAGTGCACTCCTCCATTTGTTCCCGCACCAGCATCCACTTGCTGTCCACTGTCTGAAATCTGTACACCTTGCATACCGGGTTCCTGAACACTGTGAAGGAGCAGAGAGCAAATGAATAGAGATGCATCTGACACAGCACAAAATAAAACACATTCTTGCCAATGGAAATCCTTGGGATAATCCCTCGAAAATTTAGCAAAGTCGAATAGGAAATCTAAACCAACAACGGCAGCTGCCACCCTCAAGGACACAGCAGAGCGGGAAGACATCAGAAGTCTTTAAAAGTCACAGGAGGTATGAAGCACAAATTAAATTCTATAATCAATAGCTGTGTCTGCCAAAGATAAGACATTTCTCATCTTCCGAGCTCCACTTCCTCTCTCTCTTCTTCAATGTCAGCACAGAAAATACACAACCCTCGTGTTGTTAATCTTTGCCCCCGAATCGCCTCTGTTTCCATTTTAATTGCTTATTTATTGTATGACACCAAGTCACAGGCTGTACAATCATTTTGAAGTTTTGGATGCTAACCCTGCCACCTGATTCACATTCTGCACCATCTTCCTCCTTTCTGCAGAGTTTCTAATAGCAGCAATCGAGGGGCTGAAAACGAAAAACAGCCCTAATGCTCTTATCTGCATGCTTGCAGCAGAAGGCGAGAAAGCTGTCAGCCTTAAACAGTGTTTACTGCTCCTTCTTCCTTTATCTGAAAAAAAAAGTTGCTCAATAAGACGGAGCCGGAGCACCCGAGGTGAAACGTTGACAACTTTGTGTCACGATGGTCAAACATGCGTGGCAGGAAGATGTTTTTGCTTTCATTTAAAACTGGGATCCATACTTCTGGAGCAAATGACAACACAGAAAATGGTGCCGTACACAACAAACTCCTCATTCAGAAAATTGACAAAGTTCGACTCAAAACTGTGATTTATTTCCACAGCTGTGTGTCATGCAGCGCCTGTCCCATTAATCCTGCTACCTCTGCGTGATGTGCTGTTGAGTGTTAAGGTGGCTCTCGCTCCTGCTGTATAGTTGTTTCTAAGAATGCCTGTAAAAACATTTCTAAAGGTGCTAAACTTTTACAGCGCGCCTTCTAAATTATCATCAGCTAAATGGGTTAACTTTATTCACGCTCTCGGTGCCAATAGATCCAAGGAGATGCATCACAGTGTGAGTTCATTGAAAATTTTCATGGGGGTGGCCAGGCTCGAACCGTTGCTAACTCAGGGGAGGATAACGGCTGTAAATCTATCCAAACTATAAAATGATCCTCTCATTGAGACTTGGTCATAGCAGGATATGACATAAAGAAAGAGTCATGATCTAATGATGGTTGGACTTGAGTCTTATCTTTGTTTCCTGTTTTGATCTCTTCCTGTTTATTAACTTAGATGTGGTCTTCAGTCCTCTCTGTGTTTTTCTTATCAGTTTATCATTATTTGAGTATTAGATCTACGTTTCTTAGATTAGCGTTCCTTTCTGTTTACTGTTCCTGTTAGTTTCAGTTTTTTTTCCTTTAATCCCTGGTTTCCCAGAGTCTCAGCTTTGTTCATTTTTCTCTCTTCCTCAGCCTGCTAGTTTGCCTATCTTTCCATCTTTTTCACATCTCCTAATCTCACTTTGGTTGCTATCTTCACCCAGATCCCTCTACTTAATTGGTCCCTCTGGTTTTTATGCCACTCTTTTCTATTCCTCAGTGTATTCAAAGGTGACCCATTATGCATTCTTGTACAGGTTAGGATAGGTCTATAGACAACACAAATATGTTCATGACATTTTTACACAATGTCATTCTTAGATAATGAGATCTTAGTCTGTCTAAGTTGCTGGCAGCTGCGCCCTCCAACTCACCATTTACACACACACATGAAAATGGCTGCAAACAGATGCACAATTATACAACCATACATCTTTTAAAAGCAGAAGTGGAGCCTCCTGCACAACCAGCAAGAACGGGCTGGGTTTTGCTGAGGTTGCTAGGTGATGGGCAGTGCTTGCTGGCATTACATTTCAGAGGTTTTTGAAAGGGCTCATTTTCGAGACACCAAGGACCATTAACTTATTGCCAAAAACTGACTGTGTGTTAAGAATTACTGGTTTGTAGTGTTTTTCTGCCGGTTCCTCTCTCAGATTTTCCCTGAGTTTTGTTATATTGTTGCTTCCGTTATCTCTACCTGCCAAAAGTTTTCCTATTTAGCATTCTAATATGCACTTAATGTTCAAACATGTTCAAACATGTATAACTTTTCATTTCACATCACAATTATGAACTACTTTGTGCTGGTCTGTCGCATGAAATCCCAGTAAAATACACAGACATTTGTGGCTGTACCGTGACAGAAGGTGAAAAAGTTCAGGGGGTGTGAATATTTTACCCACTGCATGAGCCCAATAGATGAATCCAATTAAAAGTCAGACTTTTATCAGAAGGTTAGGAGGACACAAAAACTAGACGGTCTAGAGAATGTTGGTGTTATGAAAACCTGCACACACTTTAATTAGACGGCAGATTTTTTCACAGCAGCTGGTGACACAAACTGTTGCTTTAAAATACAAACAATCTTATGTCAGGTCAACCAATTATAAGCAACTTTGATCCTCTTTTTAGGAAGCCAGCCGCTCATTCTGGGAGTGTTTCTGGAGATAGAGAAGCTTGTTTCTCTCTCATAATCAGGCAAGACCTGCTCTAAAGTTTACAAAGTGCAGAACTGGGAAGATGTGGGTGAGAAGTGAAACTTTGCTAGTGACAGAGAAACCTATTCAGACAGAATGTGTGTATGTGTGTGTGCCTATGGTTTCTTATATAGACAGGGATGTAATGTAGTATATTCTATGGAAAATGTAAAGCATAAACAAAGAAACAAAGGGTTTTATTCCTTACTGCAGCGTTAGAAATCACTGACTGATATCGTTGATTCAGGCATGAAAGGACAGCAAAGGGTTTTTACAAAGTGAAATTCTGTGAAATTCAGATCAATTTTCAACCTGGAGAACACATCTTTACGAAGATCCTCAAATTAAAGAAATTCTCCAAAGAAAGTCAAGAATAAAGTTCTTAAGAGCTGTTCCACTTCCAAAAATAGATTTCTGTCATCTTTACATCTCTTTTATGTTAGATGATTATCTACACTGCTTTGCTGAAGCGTTAACAGGCCAAGATCTTTTCAGATGTTGGCAGATAACATCAGTGAAATGCATATATATTTTTTAGATATCCAGGCATAACAGTGCAGACATATTCAACTGTTTGTCCTTTTCATTGCAATTTCACAAATTCATCAGTTGCATTGCATGGAGAGAATCAACTTTGAAGTTTGACTAAAAATTCCCTGATTGATTAAGACCTCCTATAAAATTCAGATTTGTGGAGAATGTGACTAATTATTGTCCTGTTGATCTCTGCACCTTTTGTAGTGTCATGATCATCTTAGCTGTTTCTCTCTTGTGTGGCATGTCTGTTTAGGTGTTTTAGCAGGTTTGCAGAAGTTCCTGATTCATTTTGTTTCTGATTGATGAACAGTAGCTGTTCCCTGAGATGTTCAAAGCTTAAGATATTTTATAACATTTCTTTCAACCTGATTTGCTTGTTCCTTGTTATTTATGATGTTGTTTTTTCACTAACTCCATTTGCAACTATTTAAGTGGCAAATTTAGGCTTAAAATAATCTTTTAATTTCGCAAACTGAATATAATATTAGTTTTTTGGACTGGCCTGATTTGAATTTAATGCAGGGTAATATAAATACACTCATGTATATAAATGTACTTCCTCATAAAGTGAACCATGTTACAGGGAGGAGAAAACACAAACTGGGGAGCTGGAAAAACACAAATCTAACAGAAATAAAGAATAATTTAACAAAGAATGAACCAATGCAGTAAAAATCCGAGACATAAATAAAGAAATAAGGAAAGACTGATCAAAATATAAGCAAAAAAAACTAAGAATGAGAAAAAACTACAAACAGTCGCTAAAAAAAATTTCAGAAAACCGAAAACAACCCAAAAACCTGACCAAAGGTTTGAATGTATATGTGTGAATTAGCATTCTTTACATAACTTAACCTCTGCTGTACACCAAAATCACAATTGATTTTCATATAACTACAAATAAACTGTAAGCAGTGTTATTATTATTTGTATTTTTAAGGCTCTGTCTGAATGTAATGGTAGATTTATAATCAAAAAGACTGTTTTGATTTTCACTTATGAGTACCAGAAAATATCTTAGCGTGTGAAATAAAGGCATAAAAATGCTCTACAAAACAATAATTGCAGGGTAAATCGACCATAGAAAGGCTTATTATTTTTTCCTGTGCTGCTGAAGATGAAATTAATGAGGATTATAGTTAAGTCTAGCCTCAAATTGACCCCTGAAAAAGCTCATAATTATATTTAAATGAGATTTATTGTGGGCATGAGGATTATGGAAAGTCAACAGGATGACAAAACGCACAGGGTGAGGAAGGGGAATGGAGAGAAAGCAAAGAAAACTTTAAACCAGAGGAGTGATAGCTGCTGACTTCCACTATCTTCAGAGAAGCGGATTAACCTCTGAACCCAGCCCCCCTGCCTGCCCCTTTCCCCGTCCCACTAATCTGAGCACCAATCAGACGCCTCCGTTTCCCTTCCAGACACCTCTTAAGAAAATGACTCCCTGCGCCGCGCCGCGCAGAGGCCTGTTTCCTCACTGCTCTCTGCAGGCTCATTTGGAAAGCCAATAAAAGTGGAAGAGAAAATTGCATTACGCAGTCTGGTGGCATCTGCAGGGAAGGTATTGTTTCTGACAGGCTGCAGATGTGCACCTGCAAAAATTGCTGCCATTCACTAGTTATTCACAGCAGAAAATATAAGTGACAATGACACCATTACAACAGGAGCCGGGCTGCTGGGGAGCTGAGAGAAGTGATACGAATCTGCATAAAAGAGAGAGAATGGGTGCTGGAAGGAAAATATTTTCCGCAAAGTCTTCTTTAAACAACAACTGTGACGTTTTAGCACAGCAGGATCTGTAACCTTTTCAAGTTCTCTCCTTTTCTTGCGACACTGTCTTTAATTTTCTCTCCACACTTCTTGTTTTCGTCAGAGTCGGATCCAACTTTCTGTGCAGCCGGAGAATTATTCTCACGCAGCTGGATTCCTGTCGTCTCATCGTTCAGGGAGAACCGAGGGGTTCATTTGCTGACTGCATGCAGGAAATAAGACTTATTAGATCAAAACAGTGAAATCTAAAGTTTTTGTTCAAACAGGAGACGCTTCAAATCGTCTTCATTCAAAGTTTGCTCAAAGGATCAATTTTGTGGTTATTAGATGGAGAACATCAAAGGAATTTTACCAAAGATGTTTTGGGATTTTAACTACTGCAAAGATTAAGTGGATCAGAATAAAGTACAGAAAAATTACAGTAGTTTAACCTTTTCTTCCAGGCAAGCTTAAACGGCTTTGAGTTGAGAACCATAACTGCGGAGAAGACTTTGTGAAATTTTACGGAAGTAGGAGGAAAAAAGACAATATAGTCCTGAAAAACAGAAAGGAACAGCTGAGTTACAGGTGATGATTGTTGGAAAACGTACCTGGCCCAGTTAGAGCGTAATCTTCTCTGTCGATGCAGGACTGGTCCGCAGGCTCACACACCAAAGGACACTGATGTTGAAAGAAACACAAATATACATCAAAGTGTTTCTTCATCTTATAAACACAAACAGGTTTTGATTATTACCATGACAGGAACACTTAACCTCACAGTTACTAGGGCTTTAAGTTTAGCAAACGCAATAAGTCAGGAGAAATATGACAAAGTATGAAAAGTATTCATACCCCTAAGTGTCCGTACATCTATATGAAGTGGAAGGAAACGTATACATGGCATTGATAATATTCTTACAAAAGAAAACATTTAGAAGTGTGGTGTGCATTGCTCTTTAACCGCCTGAATTAATTTATTTTAACATATTTTTGAATCCATCTTCTCTGGAATTCAAGCCTCAAACCTTTCTGACCATTTCTCTACCAGCTTCTACATTTAGAGGATCAAACTTCTGTCCATTCTCCTTTGCAAAACACCTCAAGCTTAGTCAGACCGAACATCCCAAGCTGATTTTAAATTTGGACTTTGACTAGGCCGTTCGAACACATGAATCTGATCTGATTCTTTCTGTTGCGTTTTATAGTGTTTGCGTTGGAGGAATTTAATCAACTTAAATCAAATTTCACTAAAACAAACAAAAATCAGGGAAAAAGTGAACATTAGCAATTAAAGCATTTAAAGACACGCATCACATAAAACACACGACACAGTAAACGGCTGCTGATGTACTGACACTCGACAAATAATGCTGCACCTATACTGCAATTATTAAGCTCATAAAAGGAAAAATCTGGAGGGAAACAGTCACTCTGACTTCTCTGAAATGAGAGCAGATCTGAAATCCACCCCCCTTCAATCCTAAATGAGTTGTTATTGATTTTCCATATGAATATTTCCCTCTCGAAGAGCAAATATTAAATTATTACAAATATTGTGTCTTCTGTATGTCAATTTGCACACAACCTGCAGTATGGAAATACTAACTCCAATTACACCAAACAAAAGTGTTCAACTTCAGTTTTAAATCATCATTAATAGTGTTACTAAGCAACAAACTCATTATGTTCAGTGCTTTTTTGTTTTTCCGTGAAGCTGCCAGAAAAGGTACTTCTAAATTTCTGAAAATATTTAATAAAAACCTGAATTTCTAACCCTTATAATACATGAATGCCGATGAATTTGCAGATGCCGCTCTTTTCACTCATTGTGAGCTTTTGTTTCTTCTCGGTAAATCAGTAAGACTGGAATTGAAAACTATTTAAATTAAGTCTCAAAGTAGAGAAAAGCTATCATTATAAGAGCTCCTGCTCACGTTTCACGCACTGATTTAGAACAGGGAATATTAAATGAAGTGACACTGAAACGTCTGCCGCCTGCTCAATGCCAGGTTTGTGTAAAATAAAAAGTTGGATAAAGTTAAAATAAATACTTTGCAAACTTTTCCCACCTTTAATGTAACATGTAACATTTAGTATGTAAAACAAACCAATCCATAAGGTGAAAAATATAAAATTAGTTCAATAAACTGGATATAAACCACTAAATAATACTGGAAGAACATATCGGTTCAGTTTTACATTACATCTTTAGTGAAATTTTGCCCACTCCACCTTACAGACGACTTGTTCTCTCAATCTCTGGGTTTGGGAGAACATCTCTAGTTCGCAGCTCTTTCCACGTCAATCCACCGGTTTTCTGAGAGAAGAAGAATCACCACCGCCATGTTCTGCTGTTTGTGTTGCTGTTGAACATCCACCAGAATAAAGGGGAGCCTGAACTTTCATTTCCATTCAGTTGATTCCTCTTCTGACAGGCAATTTAACCTTAATTTTTCAACATCAGCTAATAGTGCATGTGTGAATCATGGCTTATAGCTTCCGCTAGCGGCCAGAGCTATTTTAGTTTTTTATGCCTTCCTGTTTGTGTTGACCCAGTAGGAGCCCAGATCAGAGCGCTCCTTCTGGATGCAATCTGTGGGGGTAAACCTTCGTGTCCTGCTAGCCAAGAAGAGGATAGCTCTGTTCTTTATTCTCAGGACCCACAATCAACATGTGGTGAACCGGAGGAGCCAGCTCACCGCAGAGATGAAGCAAGGAACCCGCATGGTTACTGAGGAAAGCCAGTCGCCGCTGGTTTTACAAACTGATGCCAAGTTAGAAATGTTAACGTGGTGAGGTCACGAAGGGAGAGAGGAGTTTCCTTCTGTCGATGGCTGTTGTTGTGGAGCAAAGACTGGATTAAACATGACTCATCAGTCTGGCATTAAAAACACTCCTCACTCTTTTGCTGGCACAGCAATGCACATGAAAACAGACTTTATTGACCTTTTGCACATATTTAGATCATTGACATGAATTGATTTTCTTGAAGGATACTGAACAGTGCCAATGCTGCAAGCTCTAAAATCTAATTTAGCTGATTATTTTATTTAGTGATCAGTTATAAACTAAGAATTTTTTTCACTTTTGTCTATTTCGTTCATTAGCACAATGCCATTTGGATCTTTTTCCAAGAAACATCCTGGTGCCAATTTTTGTCCGTCCATCTATCTGTGGTCAGAATTTCATTCAAAACCTCACTGATTAACAGCTTTCAGTCCTCAAATGAACTGATTAACACTGCAGTGTCTCCATCAGAGTCAAGATTTAAGTCAATTTGTAGTCATGCAAAGTCAAAATGTTTTGGTATTTTGAAAACTAAAGGGCGCATCAATTTAGAACCAGAAAACGTAAAAAGTTTGAAGGTAGGAAACATAAATTCTGATCATCTTTTCCATTTATTTTTTAAAACAGAAAGACAATTTTATGGGACTATGTTAAATTGATCTGTCTCAACATACTGGCAACACATAACAAGGATTTTGCAAGCCATTTGTCTGCAAAGATCACCTACAGGATCCTCAGGGGAAAAAAACACAGGATTATATTTTGTTTCCCGTAGGAATATGAATTAAATTCCTGGATTTAGAGGAAAAAAACTTTCCAAAGTTGAACACAACTCATACAACAGCCAGATCAGTGAGGGCAAAAAATTATGCTTTTTTTAAATGCATAATTATAAAGTTATGCTTTTAATTTCTATTAAAAGCATAACTTTTATGATTTTATAAGCCCAAAATTTATACTTATAATTTTTATGCTTATATGCATTATAAAATACTTTTATAAGCATGGAAATTATTAGAAAAATTGCTTCCTTTTGTCTGTAACTAACTGTAACAGCAGCATTTTTCTGTCTGAGCAAAATGAATGAAAAAATACTGAATTCAGATGCTGTTCTAGTATTTTAACCCTCCTTTCAACTAAAACATGTTGGAATGAAGCGAAGGTGTTTTTATGGGGCTAAACAAACGTTTTAAAAGAAAGCTAATTTGATATAGGCTCCTAGAGTTTCAGAAGTGTGACTGATAGTATCCTTGAAATAAACTTTTGACAACCAAATAACTCATAAGTGTCACTTCCAGAATCACTGCATGTCCCACGAGAAGAAAGCAGTTTGTTCTTACAATAGCTTGTAGAAATGGGAAGGCTGACTGACATCAGAATAATAATGCTGGTCAGAATTTGAGCAGAAACTGCAAATTTAATATAAATGCTGCCGAAATGTAAGTGTTAGTCTTTGTCGCAAGTAGTGGTTCAAACTGGAGATGGAGATTTTGCTTTTAATCTGTTTGTTCAACAATTTACTTTTTAAAACAACGTAATCGCTCTCAGCTGCATTCTTTGATTTTCCTGTTCTCCACATTTTCCTTTCAAACGTTTCAGCATATTTTTCCATCTTGATCATGAAAATTAAGAAAACTACTGAGAACTTGTAGCAAAAGAATTTTGACAAAAAAACCACCAAAACTTCCCTCTTAGACCACACTCTGCATCTCCAAATACAAATGTTAAATTCATGCCTCTGCTGGGCCGCCACTTGAAGCATTAAGTCTGGGTTTTCCTGATCAAAGCGGGGCTGACAGCTAACAATCGCTCTCGCTTGTTGCATGTCAGCTCTGCCTGGTCTGAGGAACCATTACACACAGCAAGACAGACAAATCTGTCCCCAGAAAAAAGCTTTTAATGGCTGCATGGAGCAAACTCTTCTAGTTAAGAAAGGGATCTAGAGCAAGGACAACACCAATCAACGCCTATGCTTTCACATGCACACAGACACAGGGTCCAAATGAAACCCTGCCCATTGATCAGAACAAGCAGAGGTGACGTTTGACATTTGAAAATCCCAGCGAGAAGTGCCGGAGACAGAGAAAAGCATTAACAAAAAGCCGAGGAGCGCAGCTGCCGAAGGTGTTTTATCGTAATTGTGGGCAGCGGTCAGTGTGAGGTCGACGCTTCTTTGATGGCTAAAATATGAGAGGAGATCAGATCAAAGGTGACTCAATTCTCTTTCTTGTTTTGGGTGAGTGTTTTCACAGGGGTAGTGGGATATTCATAAGAAGCAGCAGCCACTCCAACTAATCAAACAAGAGACCCCAATCCCAATAAGTCCCCTCCCAAAAAAAAAGCACAAAGTTTGTGCAGAAACTCCATCTGAAGCAAAGCTTCCTGATGTCATTTCCCTTCCCTTGTTCCTCTGCATATTCTCTACAACGGAAACAGCATGCACAGGCGGAAATCTGCTCTGACAACACACACACTCATACACACACATGCCAACACATTCATCAAGAAGACATGGGCAGATTGCCGGTGACACTCAAGAGCCTGGCAGGGACCCTCCCTGCACCAGCACCAGGGCTGGGCAAAGCTAAAGTCAGTCAACCGTGCAGAAGCCCTTGGTCAATTATATAAGACAGTGATTCATACACACACACACAAACACGGGTGCACACGCAAAGTGAGACAGCTCACTGACAGCAGGCATGAACTATAAATCTATATGTTGCAACATTGTAATGAAAGTACATCAGACACATCATGAAAGCTGCTTCTCTAATATTTAAAGCCTGTTGGCTCTAAAGCACACATGCGTTTGATATTAATGTGAAGAATGAAACTGAGTGAAATGAGGGAACATATCACTTCACTTCAGCTCTGATGGCATCCCATTTGCATAAACTTAAAGTAAAATTTTGAGGAAGCTCGCTCTTCCCGTTCTCCTCCCTGATTGAGTTAAACGTTGAGCGGCGAATAGGATTAGAGTGCGGATAACGAGGGCGTTGGCTGCAGCAAAACTGCCATCCAGGAAATGTTTACGGAAAAATAAACAAAGAAGTGGAACACAGATAAAATAAAAGTGGTTGGAAAGATTTCAGATCGTTTCTCCATCAGCATCTCCATCATGCTAATGCCGACGATAAACGTCCGCACGCCAGTTAAATCCTCATTAGGGTTCACTTAAATTTATTTAATCTCACTGGAGAGAATGAGCAGAGCTGGTCTAATCCCAGGATAAGCAGAAGGGATCTGATATGCAGACACTTGTGCTTTGCCAAATAACACGCTCTTCACATTTTATGTTTCTCTCATAACGTAGGGTAAAAAAGTCTGAAAATACCTTCAGTTTTTACAGTAGTAGCATAATCTCAAAAATACAAATGTTAGGAATCTAACCTTTAATTTGAGAAAGTGATATTACTCTGTCCTCTTTAGCCCAACTCACATGTTAATTATGGGGTTTAATAATGGAGACTGAAATAACCATGGAAGACAGTTGATTTTGTATTTGGTGAACAATTTCTGTGTTGATTTGGAACAATTACTTAGTGATGTTTTTTTTACGAGATTTCTATTTAAAATTTGTCGACTTTTCCTCATGCCAATTACTTTAACAAGGTTTCCAAGTCATTAGGAAGGGAAACAGCATCATCACCTTTCATTCTGCATTTGTTGAAAAATCAAAATCTTAGTCTCAACAAACCAGAACAAACATTTCCAGTTAAATCCCCGCTACCGTTTCAAAGTCTCCATTTACATTTGTCATGTTAGATAAAGATAAAGGTTTTTTTCTTGCATCTAGAGTCTGATGGTAGTTATTGAGTCTTGGCAACCTCAAAATGCCACTCTGTGCTGCAGTCGTCTGACAATTAGATTTGGAGAGATATTTCTTAAATCTCCCTTACCATCCTCCTCACTGTGCAAGAAGCAAGATAAAACTGGGTTCTCATCCAGCCTTATTTGTCACTGTTCCAGTTTGTAAAAACTTTTTATTTATTGCTCTCGCTGCAAATCTGGACAAATTTAAGCAGGTTGTGATTTTCTTGCCCCCATTTTCCTACTTTCAGAGAGCAACACACACTTCAGTCCAATGGCTGGATCTTTTTGAAGTCTGTATGGGAAACTGGCCTCTGTCTGCGTTGTTATATTTATACCTCAATGGCACAGAGAGCCATAAACAGGGGTGGGAATTAATTGTGTCATTTATATTTCATCGTTGTCATGATACATTTCAATTAATGATGTTTAAAAATCGTGTTGTTGGGATTGTTAGAATCAATAAATATCAATGAATTTGAAAAAAAATATTAAATACAGTTAATGGCTGTAGGGTAGTAATGTACACTCTAAAGATGTGTATTACAAATGGGAATGTTTGTCAGGAGCAGTATTTGTGTTTGTGGGGTTTTAATTGATGTGTCATGCAGTCACAGCCTTACAATTTCCTAAAAATTTAGTAAAAAGTAGTTATTTTCTTAACTTTTATTATTATCATTACAGTACCACAAAATGTCATGATAAAAATAAGTTCATGTTGCCCATCAGTCATTAATCACTAATTATAAGTTCCTTGACATGCTTATTACCTGAAAAAAGTGAAATGAAGACAAAATGTTCTGGTTACATTTATTTTCATACGGATTGTTTGAGGTTTAAATCCCTGTGCCACAGATTTGTTGACCAAGTTATTCACATAAAGTTTTATTTTTTTCTTTCTGTAAAGCACATCTATAATAATTTGAAAGAAAACCTTGACACACAATTGGCTGCAGTCAATCCAGGAGAGCCATTTATTTTGCTTTCCCCTGATTGGATGTAAGGATAATAGTAGATGCTAGCAGTAATGCAAATATAGTTTCCATCATGTATATTAGTGCATATTAAGATATATTTGATGTTTAAACTATTAAAATAAAATAATAATAAGAATTTTTAGAAGGCGGTCTCAAGGATTGGTTTACTGGGAGGAGGTTGTGGTAAATACTGTGGTAATGTAGTAAAAAGAAAAATTTTCTCTGTTGAACAATGCACAAAAAATATAATTTTCAGTGTGATTCCTTTAAGGAATGGATTTTCTTTAAGGTTTTCTCCACATCTTGAGTTTAGAGTGTGCCGTACCTTCTGTGAGGACGAGTCGGTGGCGATGTGGTCAGCCTCCTCCACCTCCCCCATCTTCAGACGACTCACTACCACTGTTCCTGCTGGGCACACACCATCCGCCGACCTGAAAAACACAAGCATTGAGCTTCTCATAAAAAAGATCCTTTTTCTGTTACTGCTTCACAATGATCAGACGTGGATGAAGTAACATTCTGGCTTACATTCAACTTTGAACAGGTTGCACAATTATGAAGCTTGTTGAATTAACATGCAGCAGCAAACACAGATGCTTTGCTCTGGGATTTCTTTACCTGACAGATTGTGCAGAAAAGTCTGCTTACTGAAAAACGCAGAGAAGTTTACAGGGAGTTGAGAGGGAGAACATCTTACTTTACTGTCCAAATGGAGGCCCAACAGAGATGACTAGACCTTTTCAGATACTGTAGAGCAGCATGGCCAATCACTTTTCCAATTGCAGAGCTTGTGATTAAGGAGATGATAGAAAATCTATAGTATTGGCAAGCAGACAGAGGGTTTAAAATGAAGAAAAATGGCCCCTCCACATGACGGCAGCAAGTCTGATCACTTTAAAAGACCCATCCTTAATGTGCTCGGTTCCACTCCAGCTGGAGAAAACGCTGGCTGCTGTGTGCCAGCCAGCGGTCTGAGGGGAGGTAGGAGGGATGACACACGACTGCCCGAGGAGGAAAAAAAATGTAGGGACGGTGATGGAAACAGAAGGGATCCTTTCAAGGCTAATCCATCTTGATGAGGTACAAGGAAGAAGTTTTTAAACACACACAGGAGAAAAGAGGAGAGAGGGAAGGAAGCCGTGTGAGCGAACGTAGGAGGAGGAGGACTGGGAGCCTGAGGAGGCAGCTGCAGGGAAAAAGCGTCTCTGCAGTGGGACACGGAGAGCTTCAGTTAGTGCTTAATGTCTTACAGCAGTCTCACAGCAGAGAAAATAACATTGGCTGCTTTCTAAATCTAATCTTTGTCCCTCGCCAGACACCTGTCTAGGTGTTTACTCCAGCGTTGCTCTCCTCATTTCCTCGTTTCCTTCCTCACTCCGATGAAGCCGAAGACGAACAAGAGAGAAAGTCACCCTGACTTTGATGGTATGTACCCACACATAATCAAGGAAATGGAGATTAACATGCATGGCACTCAGCGACAGTGCTCCAGAGGCAGAGCAGAGGGGTGATGGTGGTCCTCTACTCTTCAGATTACACTGCCACAATCCACTAATGAAATCCCCATCCGTCATTCAGACTGGCCACAAAGAATTCAAGATTAATTATTTTTTTATTTTATTTTTGGATTTTACCAAACTACTACTGCTATTTTTCTCCCAAATGCTTTGTGTGAGTAGAGCTCCTCATCTGCAGGAGTTATCTGCATGTGTGCAGCCACTGGAGCCATCAGTGATGGCCACCAACAGTTGATGCATCGCTTTATCTGACTGAAAGTTTCAAAACTAACAAAGCGTCTGACTCATCGTTATATGAACCAGGTTTGGGGTGTGGAGCTAAATTGGGGATGAATGTTTTGTTAATTTGAAAAACAAGATTGTAATTAACAACAAAAAAAATTAAAACCTGAAATTAAAAACTTAAGCTTTTGTCTAGAACTTGAAAAATACAACCATGTATTCAAACTGAAAATAAGTTTGTCATTTTTTTCCAGTTTAACTAAAATATTGAGTTTATTCTTAAAAGATTTTGAAGAAATTATTTTCGTTCTTCACTTCTCCATATTTTGATATTTATTTCTTCTCAGTTCCACATTTTAAGTTTTCAACTTAAATTTTTTATTTTATAGTTTTCTTCATTTTCAGTCTTTTGGCCCTGACTTTGCATGGGGGTGTGGCTTCAAGATGGACATAGAATCAGGAATGACAGAAAGAAAAGAAAAAGAAGGTTCTCGTCAGTCATGTTGCCTTTAACGAAACATCGGTACTATGAGAATTGTAGCTCAATACAATATGATTGGCATTAAACCAACTAATGCCAGTGACTAAGTTCACTTTAAAGAGCTTCTTTGGACAATAGGTGGCACTAATAACACTCTGATAGCATTAAACTGTACAGTGCACAATGTACAGTTTAAGAATGGATCTTATCTGACATTTTATCATGGGGACATATGAAGGGAAAACTGGTCATAGCTGGAAAGCCCTGCTATGGTTAGCATGAACTTAACTAATGAGCATCTGAACAAAGAACACTTAAAAGCTGCAGCTGATCTGTCTGAAGAAGGTTGGATGGAAACATTTGATTGACGAATGCTGTGAGTGTTTGTTAATGTGCAGACTTTGAGCAGCCAGCCAAATCAATTTTACTTCAATCTCATTTTAATCACATTTCATTGTGCATTTGATTTTAAATAAATCAGGCCCCATTATTTAGGCAAACTAAATAAATAATGAAAAAGATTATTAAATATGAGTCATTTCTATTATTTCTGATATTACTGAAATGAGTTAAAGACTACAATTGGGAAAAGATGACAACAAATGTGCTTGCAACTGTTTAAAGGAGAGTATTATGTATTTTCCAGGCACAAAGTGCCATTTTATAGCGCAGTGAAGTATCTATATTATCTTCAACTGTTATGAAAATGCTATATACTGTATATCTAAAATAACTTTGTATCATAGCCTTATCTGACACCTTAAAATTGTCCTCTGTCTCTTTAAGAAGTTCTTGCCCTTTCCGACACTCCCTTGACTGAAAGGTAGTTTGTATGGATAAATAGGCGGAGCTTTAGGTACCACAAATGGCTGCCAAGGGAGATTCAAGCTTGCATGAATGAATCAAAGCAGCACTTCAGGGAACATTTTGGATGAGGAATAAACATTATAACAAGACATAAAGCTAAAAAATTTAAAGTTTTTCATAATGAAGTTCCTTCATGTTGCATCATGAATCTGATTTTTTTTTTTATCTAAATACAGAAAATAGAGGTTTCATTTTTAAAATGTATTTATGTTTGTCATGTTGGAGGCGGTCTTCCATACATACATCCCATACTTTAAAGTTTAAGTAATTGTTTACAATTCAATAGCTTTTTTTGCAATTAGTCATTAAAAGTAACTGATCTGATCAACTAAAAAACAAAATTGAGTGGATTGATGCCTTTTTCAAATGGTTCACTTCCAACTTCCCTTTCAGAGACACAAACATAAACTAAACACCTGCTCAAATACAACCTATAAATATTATCTCTGCTGAGATAAAGAACACCTTGAAATGGGCTGAGATTGTTTGATGTAGCTCAGTCTCCATGCTGCAGGTTTGCCAAACAAACAGTGGTAAAAACAAGGACAGAAACATCCTGAAAACAATGAGAGCTCTGCAGCAATAACCCATCCGTTTAAATACAGTTTTGCCTCAGAAGAAACTTTAAAGGGCCCTGACGGTAGCGTTAGTTAAAATCGAAGACCATTCTCTCCTCCCAGCCTTCCGCTGCTCTTTCCATCTGTCGGAGCTGGCACGGAGACAAATCTGCAGATTGTTCTCTCCCTCTAAGTCCATCTTCCTCTTGAATCTAATTGGCCCGGGATCTTTTTTTATGACAACACTTAATCAGACAGCTTTGTTCAACTGACAAAATAATGTGTGTAAAATGTCTGCTACGAATTTGGCACAATTAAAAAATAATTAGCTTTCAGAGAAGTGCCTTACATTTAACAGTTATTTTCTTTTGAAAGCTTTACTTGCAACTATTAAGCAACCTAAGATGCAAAGTGATTTATTATGAAGAAAAAACCCTTTCTAAAGTTTGACATGGCTCATGCATTACCAATAGTGATTGAAGTATAGATTTTTCCAACACTTTAATTACAGAATTTAAAACATGTTCTTCACTGATGGGAATGAAACAATTTTAAAATATTCTTCTGCCTAAATATGTATTTGAATCCTTTCCAAATGCAAAAAGTGCTGTGTCTATGCAACAACGCACAAGCTGAATGAAAATTTCCCAGCGAACTCTGACTGCACACAGTCGTCAAAACATGATGGGAAGGGTAATGACAGCCGGCGCATTTCGCTGTAATCTCCATAAGAATGAATTTAACAAACAAATCTGACAAGCCCTACAAGACAGATGCGTTTATTCATTTGAAAGAGCAGCGGATAAGCAGCAGAGTGATGCTGCATTTGGCAGATGATTGAGAAAGAACTCCATGAGAAATTATACTGAATGTGGCTTATTCAAAGCAAATGTGGTTAAACTAAATGTCTTAACCGAAACAAGAGAGAGCAAATCTGGATTCAACTTTATTTCTTTCCATTTTGTTCTTAGGAAGCCAGAACCTTGTTCTTCTTTCTTAAACATGGTTTTGACAAGGTTTTTGATTTAAGTTTCAAATTTATCAGTGTCAACCTTGTGTTTAATTTAACAATTAAAGCAAGAAACGTCAAGGACAAAAATAGTGCAACAAGTTGTAAGATGGAGGTCATAATATAAAATGTATCAAAAATAGAATAATTACAAGTTGAAATCATCAGTTTGATTTACTATGATCATAAACGCATGAAGGATGATGCATCCCTCAGGTCTATGCCAGGTCTTTGTTATACTTTTTAGTTTTTCAGCTTGAACTCTTTTTTTAGGCCTATCTCTTCTTCGTCCCCCATTTATCTACTTTTTTTAAGCACATGCTGCACTTTATGCTGTGATGGTCAGGTACAAAGGCTACATTGAACAAGAGAACTATTGATCAAGAGCACTTTAAAAGATTAAAAGAAAGTTTTTTTTTCCTTCTTGGTAGAAAAAAATTAAGGAAAAGTTTTGCACAGCCCTGGACGTTCATGGTTTAATTAATTTGGACAAATACCCCCATCTATATCGTTAAGCTGTGACACTTAGGAAAGAACTCATTGCCACCGTGTGAAAAGTGTTCTCCATGATACCAGTTTTGCTGGTATCATCGTATTCCCTTGTATGCCAAAACTCTTGTCGATATTCCAGTGAAAATTTGCTTAGACTGATAAAATGGATGAAAACAGATGAAAGCAAAGGCTTTCTTTTTACTCTGAAGTAAATAAATATCAAATGTAATGCCAAGGTAAAGACACAAATACATTTCAAGGGTCCTAATTTAGCATCCCATGACTGCAGAAAAAAATAAATAAAAAATCAAAGCATGGATACTTCTGTGGTCGTCAGCTGGTTTCCCCTCGGGAAAAGTCTCACAAAGGAAAACACCTGACAACCACAGAAACGAATCCAAGCACCGCTGGCAGCTTTCCTCCCTTTTGCTAAAATGGTAAGACACTGAAAATATCCCGCAGAGACCGGAGAAAACTCTGCAGGTTTTTTTGTTGTTGTTGTGAGTTTTGGCATTAGAACAGTGATTCTATCGGAATACCTTAAAGCTCCACATTGCCTGTAGGATGGAAGCGGCGAGAGATAAGGGATAAAAACACTGCCAAGATTATACACGGCAGCAGGAGTACTACGAGTTGAAGTGTAACAGCGCAACTGTAGATGGGAATCTTGACCTATATAAAGCTGGACGGGTGAACTATATATAGCGCTGGCTGGTTTTCGCTGAAGACTGATGTTAGGACACAGGACAGGACTAATCCTGGTGATTCTTATAAAGCAGGATTGATGCTGTTACATGTTTCAGCAGCTAGTGCATGTTTAGCAAAAGAGGAATCCACTTTAATGTCATTACAAGCGATGCAGACAAAAAGAGACCAACTGTTTCCTGACTTGAAGTACTGTATATTCCCAAAGAAAAGGCTGGCCTGGTTTCCAGCTCATGAAAGAGCTGCAAATGTTCAATTTAAAATAAGTACAGCACAACACATGTATCATGTTTAAGTTTGTAAAATCTGTTCTGCTCCAAATCTATGCATATTTTCTCCTACAGATTTTTAAAATGTTTCCATGGTGAATCAAGCATCAGATTTTTAATAATAAGCTGATTTGACTGGAGCACACCAAGGTGATGAATATGATCATCATGCTAATGTATACAGTGCTAAAATTCAGTTTTTACTACTGAGAAACAACTGAAGTAAGCAGAACAGGAGCTAACGTATGTCAGCGAGTGACTCATATTTGCACACAATTTGTGAATTTAATGCATTTGTTTACTTCAGCTCCATTTCCTCATTTGTCTTGTTCTTTCTCTCTCTCCCACTCACACACAAACGCACGCACACTCCTGCATCCTTGGCAAAAGAGAACAGTCTTCACGCTACATTTACCATTATGTTGGTGCTTAAACACTGTCAGGAACTGTCTGGGATAAGCTGCTCACAGGAGAAGCAAGGTGGAAATAGTGTGCAGTATATAGACCGTTTCATCAACCAATCAAAATATTTAAAGACGCTTCTTGAGAGTACTGATTACTTTTGGATGGAAAACCAAAGGGAGTGCACAAGCAAGAAAGTCACCTCTGGGAATCGCTACATGATTATGAAAGAGAGGTTAAAATGACCGACGATGATGTTCAGCACAGGTTTCCTCCTGTAGGGTTTTCTGTGGCTAACCAGCACTCAGGACTTGGTATACTTTGATCTTAATCTGCAGTCATGCCAGGAGGAGGAGCAGAAAAGTTAAGAAATACAGGCTGGCAACGTCTGGCTCACCTTGAAAGAAATCGTTATCCCACTCAAGAAATTCAACTTCTTAACACGAGGTCCGAAAACCAGTAACTTCTCTACAGGGAGACGAGCACAGCTGTATACAATATGCAGCGTGAAACCTCTTTGTCCAAACAGATAACATCAGATGTTCAGATAAGAATAAAAAGCTGGTCAGTGACAAGAAAAAAAGAAACCTTTATTAAACCATTGTTTCTTTTGAATCCAGAGGTTAGACATACACATCCAAAGACAGACTGAGGACTGTGATGTACAATCTCTGCCTCTCCTTTGAAAAGAGAAGGCTCACCATTCTCAGACTGCCAACTGCACCAGCAGCCTTACAAAATCGATGCAGTATTGTACAACTAAGAATGCCAACACCATCCAGTGACTAGAGGATCTCAAAGTTGATCTCTTCCACTCCTGGAAAATGCTAATGAGTAACTCATTTCCCACCTAAATAGTGGTGATACTGCCCTGCAAGTTAAATAATTTTCCAAAGTTCATTTCAGCACGCATAATGAGTCATTAGGTTTGGAATCCAACAGCTGATAAAATGTGATGGGAACAATCAACATGTCTTGTTTCTCTGTACAGGTGGATTTTAATATAGACCTAAGAGGATTCAACAGTAGCTCAAGTATGGCCTTTTAAGGATTTGATTTCCTATTTGAGCTTTCACGGCTAGTTAATTTCTCGCTAAGCTGCAGCTGAGGAACAATGACACATGGAACGGGGTTTGGCTCAAGAACGCTGCTGGAAGATTTGCAGAAGACAAACTGTGGGTTTTTGTTCCCCATCATTTGCACTGAAATTGCTTCAGGAAGAGACCATGAAGCAACTAATAACTCCTTCAATGTGCACATGTGAATTTAAATACTGTTTGCAGAGTTCTCATGTGCCTAATAATTAAAGTTGGATTTAGGATCCAGATGAAGTGGTAAGAGCAAATAGTGAGTTAACCACCTCATTTAACAAACATACATGCTGGATGCCAAAGGAACCGTAAGTGATAAACACTTGACATCACAGCAACACTTATTACTGCCATTTTACAATTGAATGCAAAGCTGCTCTATATGGATTCAATCACAATGAAGATGCAAGACTTCTGGAGGATGTGTTTACGCTCCCAGCTGGTTCTGTTCGGCCGTGTGCATACATTCTGAGGATGAAGACGGATAACGTACATTCAGAGGATTAGCCAAGTGTAAATCAATGAAAATTGGATAAGTGCAGGTAGTGAAGACTGTTAGAGTGAGGAGGAAGGTGGAGCGGCGACATACGGCGTGAACTGTTAGCTCAGATGATGACCTTCTATACCACTCACTTAATAATGACTGTATAATCAATTCTATGATATGAAATCAGACCGCAGAGTTCAAGTGTATTTTTAAAGCAGCTGTTTCCACATGCATGAGTTTTGAACAATAATAAATACAATCTCCTAGTCTATTTCAGCATGAAAGTGAGAAAAAGCTACATTTAACCAAAGCTTTATAATTACTTTTTAACAAGCTGTGAAGAGCAAAGTAAACAAAAGCCCCTCATCTCTCCAGCAGCTCCTTTATGTCCTTTAATTGCTCTGGAAATCTGGGAAAACACATGCAGAAGTGCTTTGCAAAAGATATGCACAAGGTAAAAAAAAAAAAAAAGGATAATACGTGTTGTTTCTTTTCATGAACACACAAATCAACTGTTAAAATCCATGGTATAGGACAATTTAAATCCACAAAGGTGATGTTCAAAGCAAGAAACAATAAGCTTTCAATGAATATTCAGAATGTATTTAGGAACATAGAGGGAATTTAATGGCAGAGAGAAAATCAATTAAGACCTGCTGTGTTTTGGCAGCACTCTTAAAGGCATGTGTTTCAATTTTGTAGGACAGATAGATGAAGAAAAAATACTGTATAGTTGAAGAATATATATTGCTGTTTTGAACATTTCATATGTATTCTTCAGTGTTAGATTTTTTTCTTTTGGGATTTGGACATTACCTTTAAATCAAAATGTCCTTTCTTCATCTTAATTTTGTTAGCTCAACAAATGAATAAGTACTCACAGAAAACATCATTTAGACTGTTGGGAACAATTCATAACTTTTTAGCTACAAAACTAAAACTAACTAATCAAAAATGATTATTAGACTTAGACACAACAAAATGAATCCCACAGAGCTTTTAGCACAGAGACGATGTACGAAAAGAGGATACACATGTCAGGTCTTCTTTCTGTTTCTCATACACATTTTTGTTGAGTACAGTTCATTGCTCAAGATGATTTTAAAATCTTAAAACTTTTAAGATTCTGTAAAAAGAAACATAAATGAGTGTAAAATTGAAAGTTAAACCAAAAGAACTTTGGAAAGCCCGGGGTTTTATTTTGCAAACCAAGTCATGTTAAATTAATTAAAGTCATTTTTCTAACAAATTCAATCCAATTACACTTTAATTCAGTGCGGTGCAATTAATGATGCTAATTTAGAATGCTTACTCATCAGAAAACCACCAGATTGAAACAAATCTTTGCCTCAGCTCAACACTCAGTCCCGTTCTTCCTCAGTTTTACGTCAGTTGGGAATCAACAAGAGGAGAAATTCCCTTTAAGCAGAAAAAGACCTCCAGTGGAAAAAGACTGGGGGAGGACATCCATCTGCCTCAGCTGGTTGGGGGGCGAGATTCCCTGATGAATCTCTTCAGTCGAGTTGCCAGGCCTTTGAAAATCATTTGACAGTCTTCTGCTGTATTTCCTATCCATCAAAAGCCTGTCTGTCAGGGCATGCTTCCGCACTTCTGTGAAGTGACTAACATCCCTTCAAGCTTTCCTGATCTTGACATAAACACTAAAGACAGCAAACCTTGCTGCGTCCACAGGCAACAAATCTTTCACAAGTAAAGATAAAAACTTACTAATGAGGGTGTTAATTATACTTCATCTGAAATATTAACACGTTTTTTTTTCTGTCCAAATATCTTGAGCGTAATGTTGCTCCAGCATTATGAATGCTGGTTCTTTGGTTGCTAAATGAGGAATGATAATCAGTGTGAATATGGTATTGATTTTTAATTCTTTGGCACAAATGAGTAAATTTTCAATAATATAGATTTCATTCCTGAACTTTTTGAATTTTAATAGACCTGTTGGATTTTTTTTTATTCAGAAAGAAGAGTGCACTGCATACATAATTGAACTACTGAGTGTGTCAAATAACTTAAACATTGATGCATTAATGAAAGATCAAAACACTTTAAAAAAAATAAAAATGCATTAACGTACAATAAAGCTTGGCTTATATTTATTTTATATTTAAACAGAAAATGGGAAAAAAAATGTTGGGCATAAAACATACAAAAAATATTTAATTATGTTGGTTTGAGCTTTGTAGTTCACAAGAATGATGAAATGGTGCAGAGAGGTTACAGAAATTAAACTCTGGCCACAGTGGTAATGACTCAGCCTCGGTACACAATGAACCAATGTTACCAAATGAGACAAGATGAATAATTGATAGGGTTAGGGTTAACCCTAACCCTATCCCTATTCTCTCAGAATATGAGAATGTGGTGAATGTGTGTATGGTAGGACTAGGCGTACATAATTAGATGTTTTATAGTAAACAAAATCAAGACAAAAAGAATCTTACCTTGTCACAGCTTGATAAATCTATGAGTTTTATTTCTACCTATTTTTGAGTCCTGCAGCACCACTTACATGTGGAGTTCCTCAAGGCTCCATTCTAGGACTTGTTCTATTTTCCTCAAGCATGTTGCCTCATCTCCTGCTTTGCTGATAATAGAGTAACATGTGGCAGCTTACAAATTACTTACTGGATATTCATTGTCAATGTTTTGAATCAGCCAATAAATTTGACTGATAAATCAGTTCAGTTCAGTTTTGCCAGTTAAAACTTTAAAGAAAGCAAAGCCTTACTACTTTCCAAAACAAAAAAATTATTTTAGCATTTCATTCAATTTGATTTATTCTCATATTTTCTGTCCTATTTGTGCTATAGCACTAATTATTATAACTTTATTTATGTTGTGAAGATCCTGATCCTGGAGACGCTATGATGTGACTTGAATTGGACAGATCATGGAAGAAACCCCTCAGTGAGGAGTGTGACAAACTTTCCTCAGCCTGAGAGGTAAAATGCTCCAAGAAGCTTCACTGAGGTCATTTCAGCTGAAGAGGGGCTCACAAGCTGTCAGGAATATTGAGCCCTCGGTTTTTTTCCCTACATACAAAACACATTTTTGTTCATATTTGTTTTTAATGAGTTTAACTAGATTACCTTTAGTGCATTAAGTGCAGAACAATATTTCTTTTTTGGAGATAAAAAAATGAAGATTAGACATCAATAAGTGAACATTTCCTAACAGACAGATACATATTTAATACTGTTTCCACTTTTTTATATCACTGTATGCAATCTTAAATTGATTTAGAAATCTCTTTCTGTTATAGACTCATGTACATTTGTTCTCCTTGTTCACATAAAGTATCTGGCTGCGGAGGCTCACATGATGCACAAAACAACAGCTTGATTATTTATGGCTCATTTTTCAATGATTTGGCTTATTTTTGATGTTCAGGCTAAATTATCACTAAATCATACAGGGCTGGTTTATATGATGCAATGCATCTCATTTTCAAGTCACCTAATGCGTCTTTTACACAATTCATACCAATATATAATGTGCAGTACCCTCACTAATGGTTCAAATTAAATTCTGAAGTGAGAAACATTTTTGCTTGCTTGGTTATTGTGTCATTTATTTGCTATAGAACACAAAGAAATGATCTAGCTTTATTGCTTTTTAATTTAGATGTAATTTTCTTTCTATCTAATTTAGACTAATTCCTGACCATGTGCAGTTTATCTCGTGCCCACAATGTTTTCTTTTTTATTTCAATCCCAAACAAAGCGAGTGGGCCACAATCTGTGAAGACTCCATGTTATTGGCTATCCCAACAATAAATCAATAACAATATATATCACGGCAGACACATCATCAATAGATAATTTCTGATAGAATATTCAGTATTCAATAAAATATTCACTGAATTCTGATCCAGAACTGCAAAGCATTCTGGGGCTTGTAGGCAGAGGAAAGACTTCAGCTCTTCAACATCTCACAGCCAGCTAAGCAAGGTTGGTGGTATCAACTAACTCATTCACTCTTTGGTTACCTAGCAACTCATTCACGCTTTGGTTACCTAGCAACAACTTGTTGAATAACTTGAGCTGCAGGAGTTTCAGGTTTTGCCACTGTGCCACATAACTGCTTAAAAATAAAACCATAGTGTGGAGTGAAAACTGGATAAAAGAGAGAAATGTCACACCACCAGTTTGGAAGTATTTCAGATATTTAAAACAAAACATTAATCAATAATTATCAGTATCACCTGATATGAAATGCTTATATGCTTATATGTTTTACAGCCGTATCGTCCAGCCTGCTATGCAGGTACATACAAATGTCCCTTTGTATGTACCTGCTAGGTACATTACAAAGTACCTAGCAGGTGTACTGTACATAAACACACAGTATGTCTATCATTGCAAGGATGTTTCATTGACTTCCTTTCATTTTTAATTCATTTCTGTAGCACAACCCTGACCCTAAACCTAACCATTACATGCCTAACTCAAATAGTAACCTAAACTCAATTCACACCCTAGTCCTAAATTTAACCCTTAACCCTAGAAAAAAATGGGCCTTATTAGGTGTGATTTGGTGAAATACACACATACGCTCACATATACATAATTCAGAAAGCTGAAGGTCATACCAACATAGTTTAAACTTTTACTATGCAAATATTGATGTAAAACGTAATCATAAAAGTAGGATACCATCCCCAGATATCAACTATTGTTGAGCAAAACAATGCCCTGTCACATGTAGGCAACCAGTGTCTTCAGATGGCACATCTGGAAAGAAAACAGAATCAAAGACTCCCTGTTATTTCATCAAGAACCCAAATGCTATTTCCAAATTGAACCTCGCAGTTTGGTAAATAAGTTATGCAAGTTATTGAATCAATAGCTGCATGTCTACAGATGCATGCACACTAATTCTCAAGAAAGCAATGATTCATTCTATCAACATCATCCCCAGCAGCGATCCAAGACACTAAAACCAAACCCTGCTGACAATAAACAGTGAAAAAGCTTCACATGCTCTTCTCTAGATAGTTGATTGTTAAAATAGGGAGCAGGCTGCAAAAGATGCTTTGTTGTGGGAGGATAAGTGTGCAGGTGAGCTTGAGGAAAACAGATGGAGTGTAAAATTAGCTTTTGATAATGCAGATTGCAGTGGCTTTTTGACACAGGTAGGCAGCAAATAATAGGTGTTCTGTGCTTCACTGAATTTTGCTTGAAATGGAAACAAATGATGACAGACTGAGTGTTTTTAAGTGGTACAAAGCAGAATCATGGCATGTCAAACTTTCTTCTCACATAGAGACATGCACAAGGAGCAGATGCGCAGAAAATAAAGGTTAACCCACTCAGCAGAGAAGTATTGCTTCGGGTCATTCTAAAAATCAAGGAACAGAAATAAAAGGCAGAAAGTGTAGAGGCTAAATCTGTTTCAAAAGACCCAGTGGTAGGTCTTTTTTTGTTCAGTCTAGAGTATCACTTCATCTCTAAAGAAGCATTCTTAACACCCTGCTGGTTTTATCCTTTTTTCTTTAGCTACTCTTCAGTTTCAAGACTGATTTGAAAATGTCCCTTTAGTCAAATGATGCAATAGTTTCTCATCCCTAACAGCAGGAGAGCGAGCTGTAAAAAATCTCACCTAATACAGCAGAAACCAGATACAATGTAGAAGAAAAATACATATGTCCCTTTGTATTACTTTCATATTTTTGATTTTACTACACCATTCCTATTATAGGTAGGGGTCTCTAAAAAAGACCTTATGAAGATGCTGGCTAAAGCTGGTTATAGAGTATTTTCCAAATATAAACAAGTCAAAAATGAACATAGCTGCCACTCAGACAGGAAGAAGCCATTACTCCAAGTGTCCAAACCGCAGTCAACATTTTTGTATCTAAAGGGGACAATCTAGACTCAGCCCCCAGCTTCAGTTATTACAGCTATAAACTAAAGATCAGGCCTGGAATCTGGGTGTTGTGATGAACTCTGACCTGAAAATTCAGACACATAAAGCACGTCGCCCAAGTTCTGAAGTCCTTCCACTGGCTCCCTGTAGGTCAGAGTAAATACTTTTGCTAATTTATAAATCATTCAACTGTATAGCAACAAGATATTTTAAAGACTTGTTGTGCCGTATCAACCTTCCAGACCACTCAAGTCTTCTGGTTCTGGTTGACTTTGTATCTCCAGAATGAAAACTAAGCATTCAGGTTTTGTGCTGCTCTAACCTGGAAAAACTTCCAGTAAACTAACATACTGCTAAAACACTGAGTTCATGTATACATGTTTAAAGTTGCATTTGATTAATAATAATAAGCACTGAATAATGTCAATCACAAAACCTTCATGAATAAGCAGGTATAGAAGACAAATGGATCAATGGATGTGGCATCACTGAATAAAATCCTTCACAAAATCATTTTTTAAAAACAAACATTTAAGACGCACTTAAGACCTTTAATTAATGTCTTAATTAATTCAAATCTTCTCATTAAAAGTTTTTGAAAAACTTAATAAAGAAGCCAAGAAATGATGTTTATGCTTTTCACCAGCCAAGGGACAAGAAGTCCTCAGTGTCATCAGTGAAATCATAACAGCTACTGAACTGACTCCAACACATCCACCTTCAGGGAGACTAAGCAAACTTTAAACCCAACATCTGCCAGCTGCATACTGAATTTTGATTGACTTTTATCCAAGTTATTTTGAATATCTCAAAAGAGGTTATTCTGACCTGAATAAAGAGAGCTGCAATAAGGGAGGGTTAAGATAAGATCACTGTGACGTTGCTCAAGTAGCTCACAACAATTCAGCTGTTAAGCATGAAATAATGACCCAGTATTGAACATCTAACCAGTTTAATTATAGGTTTATCTCAATCTGGGATGTCAATTATCATTTAAAGCCCATTTTTAACAAATTACTCATTTAATTACCACAGCTAGAGTCCTGGTAAAAGAAAATTTAACAGTTGCTTTCATGGTGTATAAAAATAATTTTTTTAAAAACAGCTGGGGGTGTTTAGTCAAATGAACTTGGATAATTTGTCATCAGTGTGACCACCTTTATAAAAGCAGGAGTTTAGTCAGTAATTTTTCTGCAGCATTCAGGTGTGTTAAAGCACTGCCAAGGTAGAAATAAATCAGCATTGTCCTTAAAGGGGCAAGTGTTGCTGCCATCAGTCTGATAAGGGTTACAAAGACATCTGGTTGAACTAAATCATTCTACAGTTAGCTGTCTGCTCACAGGAGGAACCATTAAAGAGAATAGAACCCAGCAAAATTACTCCAAACTGGAACCAATCTATGCTTAGAGAAAATCCAAAACAGAATCATAAAGCTGAGATCCAACAGAACCAACACTGTGGTTGGGAACAATGTAACAGCTTCTCTAATGTTTGTAAAGTTGCATCTGAATGAACCAAGATTTCAGGTATAATGTATTTTGTATAAATGAGACCAAACTCGAGATGTTTGTTCATAATGTACAGCAACAGGTTTGGAAAAAAATAAAACAATCAAATCATACCACATGAAAGTATGTTGATGATATGGGTTTGTTTTTCAGCCAAGAGATGGTGTCCATCCAAGATAAATTGGATGGATACCAATCTATCCACCCAACAGCTGAAGCTCGGCCCAGACTGGTTCATCAACAGAATGATGGCCCGTAAAATCAGAGGAACTCCACAACAGAATGGCTATAAACAGACATTTCTAAGAATTTATAATAGGCTATAAAAGTAAAGACCTCAACCTAATTGAAATGCAGTGGGAGTTTGGGAGAGCTGGGCAGAATAACATGTCTGTAAACCTAAATTAATGAAAGCAATATTTTGAAGAGTGGGATAAAAGTTCTCCACAATGATGTAAGAGACTAATAAAATCAAACAGAAAACAAGTACTGAGAGTTATTGTTTTTAAAAAGGTTTCAAGAAGCAGTTAAATAATGGGGTTTACTTATATATACCTTCATTTTCCAATATCTGTAGATCATGAGTGTGAAACTCTGGTCCTCAAGGGCTGAAGACCAGAAACTTTTAGTAAATCTGAATCAAATGGCCTTAATGCCTCAACAGCACCCAACCAAATTCCACATTGTCCTCCTTACGACCTAATTATTTGAATAAGCTGTGCTGAAGAAGAGAGACATCTAAAGGTTGTGGAAATCTGCCCTTCAGGACACTCCCAGTGTAGATAACCATGGCTCAATCAAAGAACCCAGCATGTACAGTAGATATAATCCATCTCTCTTCATTAAATTGAACAGAACATTTTCCAGCTCAATGCCTGTGAAAGTAAAGTGTGAAAAATGCAATAAAAGCTAAATTTACTGTTTCACATTCACAGAAAATATGCTCAATTCACACACCGAGCTGATAATGACAAGGTAAGTCTTAGGCTAACGCTCCCTGAGGGACTTTGGGTCACTTTGAAAAAGAACAGCGATAAGAAAGGTCAGCCGTGGCTCTGCTATCAGTACCAGCCTTTCAGGTCAGGTCATCACAGGCAGCACTGAGCTCACTACCCATTTCCAGAAAATAAAAGGGATTTAAGAGCCGCTCTGACACGGGTCACTGGTAGACACAAGGCAGACACCGTTCTGCATATCGTCTCATTTTGAAGGTATTAAGGTACTGCGATCGCAATACAGTTGCAGAGCAATGTCAGGTTCAAGTTCATGCAAAGAAGACTGATGCAATCATAATACAAACTGGATTTTTTCCCCCTTTTATGAATATAAAGTACAAAGCAGCATACACAAAAACTATTTATCCCAGTTTCCTTAGTTCAAAATTATTTAGGCCATTAGAGTACAATTCCATTGTGGCAGGTGTATATGTGTGTGCGGGTATAAATGTGTTATATTTGTCTATCTGAAGGTAAATCTGTTCTCCACTGTCTAAAAATACGGCCCAAAGCCCTTTGAGAGTTTCCATTCCGCTCCGAGTTTCCTCAAATGAAAACAAAACCTAAAATAAATTAAACCATTACTTTGTTAATTAATGTAAATGCAATTGAAAATATAGTCTACAATAAATATGTAGGCTGTGTAAGGGTGCGGTTCCACTGCATCTGCCTTTTCCAGGACGCAGGGACATTATTTAGGGTCATTCTTTTGCCCATGTCAGTTTTGTGATGGAAAGGCACAGCGTTTTATTTTCAGTCATCCCTCAATTTAAAGTACTGCTTGACAGATCATATTTTATGCTAAAGGAAAAATAGATCAAATCTTAGGAGCCACAAGAGCTAAAAAAAAAAACAAAAAACAAATGAATTATTATCAACTAATGCATTGCTTTCCAGAGTGGATCAGAAATTAAAAAAATGCATTTCATGCCTCAAAACAAAATAGAACCATATATGAATCATGACATAGCATGTAGAAATCTCAGTCAGTGCAAAAAACCAACTGGTGTCTAGGGATAACCGTTTCAAATAACTCAATTATTATCCTAACACAATATTTAACATCCTTGTTTTTTTCTCAGAGCCTCAGCTGAGTGAGAAAATTTTACAGCAGATCTCTTCATGTTTTAAGATTTTAGGACCAAACACAATCTTGAGAGAAAACTGTAAATGGACATAGAGTTTGTCAGATAAATTTATTTAGTCTGTATATCAATGTTCCTTCAGGATTTATTATGCAAGGTTCAATAACTAAAAATCTATTATTTAAATTGAAAATTACTACAACTTTACAATAAGGCAAGTAATCAGGAAGTCTGTCAGATAAAGTTACTTTAAAGTTTGCCAAACATTTTTGTCGGGTTAGGAGGGATTTTACATGCTACTAAAATAATTGCTATTCACAAATAAATTTTACTGGTGAAAATCTCCGTTTCTTATTTTGGTGACAGGAGGCTCTCTCTGTGCCACACTCAGAGGCTGAAAGAAGTCGGTCATTTTTATTATGCTTTCCAAGTAGCAACTCCCTTCAGAAGGAGTGACGCTTTCAGCGACATGATTTACATTAACAGCCCAGAAAAAATGTGGTTCTGAGAGAAAAACATTCCAGTTTGAACACCTCTAGTCTCATGTTTTTAGACCCAAAACGCCTAAGTTTTGGGTCAACATGGACGCTTCTAAAAGAGAAAAATGTTTCATTCTCTACTTTTTACCATAGGATGACATTTAAAGGGCATATATCACCACTTTCTTTCAGTCTTGTAGCCCACAACAGCTATTTTCTTTCCCCAGACTGAAATTCACACACATGTAAGAAAGCATGACAGAAAAAAAGAAATCACAGGGCATGAAAAGAAAAGTTTCTGAAGGGTGATGACCTTTCATCTAGAATGCCAAACTCAGGCATCTGTGCATAACACAATGTTCACCTGAGACTTGATTTGATGGAGTTGGAGACTGTAAACCAAAATTAATGAAAGCAACATTTTGAAGAGTGGCGGACCAAACACCACGGACTAAACACCAGCCATGCTTAGTATGGTTTAATCAAATTGAAGTTAGTTAAAGTCTGTTTTGTTTGGGGAAGTTTGAATGCATAATCAAACTCCAGTTTATGTTTAACATTTTCTTACCTAATCAACTTTATTCACCTACATCATCATCTACTGCTCCAAAACCAGTTAACATATTCTCAACAAACGGTTTTCTTAAGGTTTAAGGTTTTTTCCATCTCCTTGTCCCAGTGGGAATCCAGTGGACTATGGATTGTTTGATTTTTCTTTCCCGTTTTTCATTAAAGCGTGGCTGAAGAGCCTCACTTTTTCATGTTTATGGGTTTTATGATACTTATTAGTTCATACACAGGATAATTTGGCAAGATGTTAAGAGATACTAGATTCTAAGAATGTTAACTATTTTTAAAAACCTGACCAGAACCAATAGAATAAGGTTTCTGCTTGAATACCTTTTCTTTCTAATTCAATGTCCTTTAGAAACACGTTGTTAGCATCCTTGGTTCAAACACAATGTTGGCTTTTGCCCAGAGTTCACCCAACATTTATAACAATCAGCATCAGCATTAAGAGCCTCCTCTAATGCCAGGGGATATGCTGAATAAATAAACTGCACATTTCAAGCATGGAAAGAAAATTGATAATAATTATTTTGACTAAATAGGACATTCACCCAAGGCTGCTTGCCAAATTTGACATCTCATTCCTTCATTTCTTAGCTTAAGCTGTGATTTGGAGCTAAACTGTGTGCCAAGGACAGTTTTTACCCCCTAAATATATTCAACATGTCTCAGGTGTGTTTTGTCAAGTGCCTCCAGGATCTTACTTTCAGATTTCATGTCCCAGCCATGTCATTGTAACACAGAAAAACTCTTTCATTCTGTGGCTATCCATTGGATTATTCTTTACAAGCTGTAAACACAACATGAAAACTTTCTGCTCTGTTCTTAGAACGATGGAGAGAGGCATACAGTTGGATTGCTGTGAGAGAAAAGCTTTGAGCCGGTAAGCTCTGAAGCACAAACCAAAGCTCTCACACCTCGACACAGCTCAGTCGGAAGAAGACACATTAGTCAGATTTTGAGTGAACGCAGCTCAAGGGCACTACTGTTTTTCCTGCTCCGCATGTGTGTGCCGAGGCCAACACTGCAGCAAACACAGCAGTTAGGAGAAATGTTAATTATTCACCCTTCAGCACACTAATCAGCCCTAATCTGTGGAGTGATGAATCTTTACCACCCACGCAATTCAGTTTGATTAGAATGTCACTGTTAACAATTCAGTGCTTCTGAATGTATAGCCTCCTCAGAATGCTGTAAAACTCAACAAAACAACAATTTAAACAACAATTTTCATTTATAGATAAGGGCACTATGCATTTTAACCTTGTGTCAGATGTTTTTATGATTTTACATTTCAAAATTTTTGTTTTTTGTCACATTTTTTGAAGACAATAAGAATAATAGTTATGTCCCATATAAAGAATTTGCAACAGAGAAGTAAAACTCACATGCCTTAAACGAACTGGCTTTACTCCCTCTGTCTTGAGTGTAGATCTTAGTTTGGCTGCAGAGTGCTCAGATAGCCGTAACATTACACCTTTTACCAACCTATTAAGATTTTATGAGCAGCTTTATATAGCCTGCTTCATAAAATCAGGCTATATAAACCTTAAACCTTAAGAAAAACTTTTGTTGAGAATATGTTAACTGGTTTTGTGATTTCCAGAAGTAAATTTATGAAATGTACTTGTTAATTTTTTTCCACTTTTCATCTCTTGTCTGGTTCTGCAACTACAACCTCAAACATTACGATGACCTTTGTCTAATTTTAGAGGCAAAGAATCAGTCTGTCTTTAGACCATTTTACAATTAGTCAGTGTTTAAGTGACTAAATATTTGTAATCATAAAGTTAGACATCAAACATTGATGTGCTGAAGTTCTCATCAAGATGCAACTTGAATTCGATATGTTTACACCTCTGCCACACTTTGCAGGGCTTGGGAACTTTAAAGGAAATGCCAAAAACAGCCCAATGAACATTTTAGTTTCTTTCAAATAAATCCTTTAGACTTTAATGGGACATTATTAAAACAGGTTAGGTGATTATAGGTAGTACTGCAATAGACAGTGACCAGATACCTCTTACTTAAAGAAACAGACAGTTCAAGGATTTCTGTCAATGAGCCAAGCAAACATTTGCTCAGAATTAGACATGGGCCAGTAAAAGAGTCTAGTGGTGTGATAACACCGAGTAAAACACCATGCTCTGATAGCACTGGGGTCTTTACACAATTTAAAATGAAGATAAAACAAGACCTTCTGTTTTCTTTGTAGAAACAAGTAATCCTGCTGCTGTTGAAACAATTTTAAATATTGATTCTTGTAAACATTTCTATATTGCTGTGTTGATTTTCAGAAAATTAAGTAAAAACGTTAGCGCATGCCAATCACAAGCTGATGTCACATTGCGTCCTATCTTGCTCTGTGTTCTGCTGTATTGAAAAGCGTGGATTACACGGGTCTGAAGCAGGCGTCTGGAACTCCAGCCCTCGAGTGCCTCACTATGCAGCCCTGCTCTAACCTGAATCAAACAGCTGAATTACCTCCTTAGTATGTTCAGAAAGTTTTGCAAAGGCCCGGTTGTCAACTATTCATTTGATTCACTTGATACATCAAAAAGTTGCAGGACATTTGTTGACACCTGATCTAAGCACGAGGAAACAAAGAGGATTTTGTAGAACATCCATTCAGATCTTGTTTCTAAAGTAAGCGTGTGGTTTTTCAAGAACTTCTGGTTTTAAACAGTGCATGTTCATCAGGATCAAAGGTGTGAAATTTAGTGCTTTCTTGTGTCAGGATTTTTGCCGTCACCATCTCACTTAATTAACTTACTTTTTTTCTTCATTTTTACAGATCAGTTAACAGTTAGTGAATGGAATTTCAGTGCTATATTGGCACTCCTCAGTGGTCAGATAGTGTAGCCTGTCACTTTAAGTTTCAAGCATGTTGAGGTAGGTAAACCTTCATCATTTTGTTCTTGATGGCTTGTTGCTGCAATATTTGAATTTGTCAGCTGACAAACTCAAACATTGAGTGTGCAGCAACATATAGAAGAAGGTGTAACACTGTCGAGGTATTTTATGAAACAGGGAAAAATCTGTTCATTTTCTCTGTGTTCCCATTCAAAGAATATTTAAGATATAGGGAAATGGTTAGGAATGTGAAAACATTATTTTTAATTGTGGCTTTTTAAAACCTTGTTGTACTTTGACAGCAATCCCAGTCCAATCCTTACTTAGATTGAAGACCTCGGAGCAAATTATCACAACCTAAAACAAACCTAAAAAAAAGAAAAAAAGAAAATCATTTAACAAAATCTCAATTTGGATTTTTCATCACAGATGTAATCTCACAAACTGATCTTTTACACACATCAGTTGAGTAATTGAGTCTTTCTTATACGATTGTCATTATTCTGTTTTGGTAATTCAAAGAGATGTTTCTGAGTCACTACACAGATCAAAACCCTCAGACGAAAACCAATCTTTATTAAAATGAGGGTTAAGACTGCTGCAAACTTACCAGTGAGGAAAAACAACCGCCTCAGAAAAATATTAGATAAACTGAAATGAAAGCAGTCAAGATTTTATGAGTTCTATATGAGTGGTTCATATCAATTGCCTTATTGAAGGTTGACACAAGCTAAGGAAAATCTACTTACTAAAACATGGAGCAACGTTTTCCTTAGAGAAAGGACCTTTGATTAATGAGTCCTTTTGCCTTTTTGTCAGCCATGAGAACTCGTCACACCTGCCCCACTGATCTGATGAGACGTTTTCAGACCTCAGCTCACCAGGTCCTCACTGTGCCATCCAATCCCACAGTGGCATTTACTGTTGAGCAATTGTTTGCAATATTTTCTTTTCAAACCATAAAGATGCATTACACTCCCCGAAAATCAGCTCAATTTGAAGCAACTCGGCTCCTGCAAAGCACCTGTACGAAAATAGAGCTCGACTTAAAGATGCCCATGCAGGGACAATGAGTGGCATTAAGGATGGCCTTCAGCTGCAAAGCAAAGAGATGAGAATGCATTGTTTCTCCTTGGCACAGACTTTTTTAACGGTGGGAAACAAAGAGAATGCTTTCTATCTCGTCTCTTCAAGTCGGGTGCTTGAATGATGGAACAGCACAGTATAATCTTCAAAGAAAGATGCAAAAATCACATATAGAAATTTATGAAGCAACAGCTCATTATCATATTCTCATCTCCAAGAAAATCACTTGTGCCTTCAGCATGCCTTAGCAACTCAGACATTTTTCATTATATCTCTTAACTCTTCACATTTCTACTTCTTTGTATTTTTGGCCAACATAGTACGTGTTTTGTGCAAAGAGATGAATGAAAGGATGAGGATGCAATGATTAGTCAACATAATTGACAGCATTGATGAAAGTTTTGTCAATGCAAATACTTTAGTCGTACATCTTCTGTAAAGCCAGAAACCCACAAGTAAAAGTTGTGTAGAAGCAAAATGTGAAACACTTTGAAGGAGGAAATGTGGTAAACATGTAAATTAATTTCACGCCAACCTCTTGTCTTTCTTCCTCTTTTATTTTAAACACCTTTTGTGGTTTGTGTGGTTGTGAGAAGAAAATATCAAGCATGCAGTATATACTCTAAGTGCAGTTATGTGTGTACTCATACTAATGTAATGTATGCATGAAGGCCTCATGTGTGCATTGGATGTGAGTAAACTCATTCCATATTCATTAAATGCATTTTACTGGAGGATTCCCCCGACATAAGCACACACTTTAAAACATGTAGAAAGGCAAACTGCTTGCTACGGCCCTCTCCATGTGCAGACCACAATAAGAACATTTCCAGCCATCTGTTCATGCTCGTCGATAAGGGTTCTTTATTCCCCACCAAGTGCTGCAGTACATATGTTTTTCTGTTTCCTGATAAAACGATAAGAAAAGAAAGTCATAAATAAAGATTAATACTGTAAATAGTCATTCTGATTATTAGTGTTTACGTAAAATATCTCAGAAATGTATTTTCATCACGATTTCAATATGCAAAGAACTGCTTGGTTTCTGTTACACTTTAGGTAAATACAGTGGTTAGGGAAGCAGACCAGCTGAAATAGTTGAGACATCCTCTAAAAATGCATATGAGTGACGATTGCTTCCTGGACACGTGGACTCTGTTGAAGTTTTAAACTTTATTCAATTCTTAGATTTCTGCAGCAAAAATTTTTTTAAATCACTGCAGAAAAATAATTATGGATGTATGGATTGACAGATAGCAGGTAAACATTGTAGATAAAGTAATGACGAAAATTATTTAGAAAAAACTAATTTTCCATGCTCTTTTTTCCACTTTCTGATTAAGCACTTCATAAACACTTCAATTTAACGTTAGACTTTTCCAGAATGGAAACCTGAATATTTTACTTGGATGGTCGGGTGAGTCTCACTGCTGTTTTGAAGCCTTTTTCAACATAAATTACTTCTATCACAGAAACTCCTGCGTAGTAATGGAGGAAACAAAAAGAGTTAAAATTAACTTGCTGCTGACATTTGTCTGAGTCATTTTAAGAAGTCATAAAGCCGAGTCAAAGACAAGGTGAGAAGTGGGAACATGTCACCGTCTGATTCAGTGATGATGTGTGAACAAACGTATTCATGTGTTATTTTAATTTCATTTCCTACTTAATGGAAACACCAAAATTGTGAAATTGTGTTTTTTAGACAAAGATTTGTGCTCATTTTGAACAAGTGGTTTAAAGTCTTGGTTTCAAACAAAAGTAAAATCTGCATTTCATTTCCAAATAAAGCTCCTAAAACCTGAAGAGAGACAGCAGGTGTGCAGAATCCAACCTGCTTGAGGTCCAGTGTGAACTTTCCTCTGTCAGTAATGATTTGGGGGTGTTGGCTACCAGAAAATTATTAGAGTCCATCATGGCTCCCTGTGTTTTATGGAAATGCTGACTTCATTTTCCAGCAGGACTTGGCACCTTCCCACTCCGCCAGAAGTGCCAGTACCTGCTTTAATGACCGAGGTATCACTTTGCTCGACTGGCCAGCATGCATGGCTGACCTAAAGCCCGTAGAGAATCAATGGTGGGTTACCAAGGCGAAGACAAGACGCCGCAGGTTGATCACCTCAATACTGCATCAATGCAGAAATTCATGCAAAAGGAATCTTCACCAAATATTGAGTGAATATACTGTATAATATTTCCATATTTCCACTTTTATGAATTAAAACTAATTTTAATTGCTCTGATGAATTTGAGGCATAATCAGAAAAACACCTGAAATGAATGTTTGACATATTTCATACTTTATGATTCATCCATGAAATATGACAATTGATTAACTTTATAATGATATTCTAATGTATTTAGATGCCCCTGTGTATGAATGGGAATATGCATCATGCATTAGAAATGACCAACAATCTGTCTTCTGGATTGTTCATTTTCAGCAGAAGCTGATAAATAATAGCTTCAATGTGGGCAAATCGAATTTTTTGCTGATATTAATGTCACTGCAGCACGAGAAATAATACCCACATACACACACATGCGCACAAAAAGCTACAGCTACATTCTTTTTCTCCATTTTAACCAGATCACATCGTTGATCTTTAGTCTTTTAGGTCAAGCTTAGATAGAATCGGTCACAGGGGATATTGTGTGTGAGGGAGAGTAGGATGTCTGTGGATAAGTGTGAGAATTGGAGCAGGGTGATCCTAAGAACTCTAAAAACGATATTATCACAATAGTGGCCTAAACTGTCGGTGATGGAACAGTAAAGGAAGGTGGGAGTGGATAAATAAGCCATGAAGCAAGGCAGCAGAGCCCTGGTCTGTGAAAATGAAGACTTACTGCAGTAAATCTCTAATGCGCACATGCATGCAGACACATACGCACACATAAAAACACCCTTAACACAAGCATACAAATTCATATCAAAATCAAATCTCACTCTGAGCTGCAGAACTGGGTCAGAGAGTGCTTCTGCTGTTGAGCATATAAAGTTTCGGAGATAACGAGAAGTGCAAAAGGGGAACTAGAGTCGAAGAGTTTGGGAAGGAAAAAATAATTAATGCAAGGGACCAAAAAAAGACTGAAAGTGATCAATTAAAGCTAGTGGAAAAGTCATAAGTATGTTTTCATGAATTGATATGCACATTTTCATATGAAGCACATCCCAGTAGAATAATACATGTAACACCTAAGAGGAGGAAAAGAAACTTCTTTACTTGTTTACTACAGCATATAGCCAGAGACCTTCAGCCCTAAAAGCAACTACACACACCGCAAAACAAAACCTTACCAAGTATTTTTGGTCTAGTTTCTAATGCAAATATCTTAATGCACTTGAAATAAGACAAAACTAACTCATAGATCACCTTTCAGGAAGTTATAGGAACTTGTTTTAAGTCAATAATTCTTTAATATTGATGAAAAAGTGATAGTTCCACTGGCATATTATAACATTTGAAAAATGTCTTGTTAGTGAATTTATCTACCAATAAAAAACATAATTTTTCATCAATTTTAACAAATTAATGACTTAAAACAATCTCCTAAGTTACTTGTATGTTAGCCTTGTCTTATTATTACTACTACAAAATTTGAACTGGGAACTAAACCAAAAATACTTGATAAGATATTGTGATTTTGCAGTGCATCTGTTTGGAGATATTCTAACCTTTAAGATGTTTTTACAACCCAAATGAACAAAAAATGTTAAGGAAAATGCTGCAAAATGCTTGGTTATTTATTTCTTGATTATAAAAAGTGGAGGAAAATCTCCAATTAACACATTTCACTGTTTCAGACTTAAATCCCCACTGTCAAACTAGTCAAGCCCGATGTTTAAAACCAGACGGCAGACTCCAGAAGTTACAGTCAGCTGCTTCACTCTGCGTGAGTAATGGTCACGAGGGAACCCAAGTTCATATATGACAACCAGAGGGATTTACGACAAGCTCTTTGCAAGCCTCAGGGCAACAACAGCATGGAGATAACTCTTGATAAGCCTCAGTAAGACTGCATATTTAATGTACTGTATGCGATATTTATTATATCTGCAGCTTCCATGACTGTACTGAACCATAAAAACACAACATAAGCTGATCATATGGCAGCAGCTCATTCAGAGAGGGATGTATTTTAGAAAACTGGTAATTTATTCAGTTTTTTTTGGACACAATTATCACTTTAGTTTACAGAGAATTATCAAAAAAGATGAAAATGACTGTGTAGAAGAATAGGACTTGTCAGAGGAGAAAAGACTGATAAATTTAAGATGGAAGATGGACAACAGTAGCTCATTAAAGCCAGGCTATGTGGAGCATCTCTGAAGGTAGGTGGGCTACAGCAGCTGAAGCCCACACTCTGCTGTCAAACACGAAACACAAAAAACAGGAAAATGTTGCCCCGTCTAATGAGTCTCGTTTTTAGCTCCATCTTGCAGAAAAGCTACTTGTAAGTTAGCTTTGTTTTATTTCAAGCTTACTGATATATTTCCACTAGAAACCGGACCAAGAATACTTGGTCAGATTTTGTATTTTTGCATTACATGTCTGCTCTTAAATCAATACACAAACAGACAAAAATGATTTTGGTTTGCCTTCTTCCTTTTATGTTCACGTCAACACTGCTTGACACACGCAGGGAAGGTAAAATCTTCACATTATCATCTCAATGGCCTCTGATGTCTACCATAGAGACGGACCATCATCCCACATTCTCACTCATTCATCATGACACTGTCAGGAACTGCTCAGAAAAGTGACCCAAATCAAACTGGTCGTGTCACACTGCAAACAAAAACAATCCGTGACAAACATCCTAACCAGTCTCGCATGAAAGTGAGCGTGAGACCTGAGAGAGCAGCTGAAATGCAGAAAATTCATGGGAATAAGGAATAAGCCCTGAGCCAGACAGCCCTGTAGCACAGCAAACTTCGCTGAAGGGACAAAGAAAGAGAAGGAAAATCACATATTCTCAGTGGTGCTAGTCAAATACCAATTTCTCTCCACATATGCTTGCAAGCAATGCAAATCCAAAGCTTATGAAAAGAAGTTGGCCAGAGCCATATTGGTTTGGAGATGCACTGAAGGGAATCAATCCTTGCTTTGTGGAGATAAAGCGGCCCCAAATTCTCTGTGCTGAGCGAAGCAGCTCAAATTAACCGACTTTCTGCAACAACTGGCTGAGTGGGGATTAGGACATTATATTTAAATGAAGCATCTGTTTGTGCACACTGAATTGCATTCTTGCCCATGTCAGTGCTGCAGCTCCTGCCCTGCTTGCCCAGCAGAACTAATTTGTAGTGTGAGTCATCAACTCTTCCACAGGTCAAACAGCCCAGAGTGAATCTTACAGTATAGATGCATGTAAAGCATCTATGTTTTCGCTATAAACAAATGTTTTCTCTCTGGATGAAGCAACAAGCAAACTGCATATCAAATGTGGGCCATTTGCTCTGTGGGTCTGTGTGTGTTTATGTATGTTTCACTCAGTCTAACACATTTATTCCAACAATGGCAACAGACAGGCAAACTGGATGCACAACATCAACTATTTTTTTTCTTGTAAGACTTTTCTACTTGTATAGTAAAACCCTGAGCTTTTCAGCTTATTGAAAATTGTTAAAACTGACTTGACTGACAGCTCCCACACTATTTCAGAACTTCCCTTCCCAAGATCCTGTTTACTTTAACTAAATATTTGAGAATTACCAAAAAAATAAGACAGTATGGCATGACTGGCTTGATAACATTCTTCAGTGTGTGAATGACAACTGTCTTTGGTTTCCCAGGAGCTAAGAGGACACAACGCGTTCCAGGCCAATGTGAGCCAACTGTATCTGTTTACGGGAGCTGAGTGAAGAGGCTAACGACAACCTCTTAGAAAGGTTAGCACAGAGGCTAATCATAGCTGGTTTCCCCACAAACGCAGCGAATGCTCTCCATCCACTGGATTCCATTTTTTTCTTGTCCTTGAGCCCAAAATGCCTCTCTGGAAGTAGGCACCAGCACTGTCTCAGGAGAACCGTTCAAGAAAGGCTTGGATCTGGGCAGAGATAAATTAGCAGTGTTTTGTTGTTTTCTGCAAGCAAAACTTCCTTCTAACTGCAGGTCATGGTGCCTGCAATTAACGGTGTTTTATGAGGTTATTGACTGATAGAGTCATTTTAATCATACAACACAAGTTAACTTCATATTACGGAAATTTTCTTTCCCTTTATTGTCACTAGGCTATATAAAAAAGTCATAAAAACAAGCTAAGTGTCCCATTTTCTCAAAAGCTAAATGCTAGCTAAACTACGGAAGCTGTTGTATATTTTTAATGTTTCTAGATATTTAACATTTTTATCATTCTGTTATATTTTTCTCATCAGTTTAGTTGAGCGTTACTGACTTAGTGAGTTTGTTTAATAAAGAATTTAACTGGACTGGTGAATTATTTTTAATAAACTCTTGTATATTGGAGACGAGTTGTTTGAAATGAAATAGTTTTGTGTCACATCTGTGATTTTTGCATAAAAACTAATATTTGTACATTTCTTTCCAGTGGTTGCAGAACCAATCCCAGTTTTGTTAACTCTCTGCTCTACATAAGACCTCTCAGAAATATACAAACACACATGAGGGAGTGAGGTGGTAATTTCTTTCCTGACTGCATCTCATATAGTCTTGCAAGATACAATTAAGCCTGGTGACTAGGGATCACCTACAGGAAATGGAAAACATGGCACAACAAATTAGAAAAAAAGGCACATAATGAGAGGAGATGGCTGATGGAACACATTTTCAGATATGACTAGAGTGTGAGGTGAAAAGGAAATAAGAGTCAGGATGAACAGAGACTGACAGCTTGAAGATGAAGGGAAAAAAGTGGCTGCGGAAATAGAGACTGTTTTATCAAGCAATAAAACATTATGTTCATTTTGTTCTACTCTTTGCATGCGTCTTATTTTGTGTCAGTCAAGTAAACACAAACAGAAAGATGAGAATCTACAAACGTCAATGACCAAATGAACATTTTATTTACGCTTAGGAATATCCAACACACCATCTGATCCAGTATATGGGATTTTGCTCCTGGTCCCCATGGTAACCCTGCTGACCTTCACCTCCATCCATGCAGCCAAGGCAATCCGGTTTATCACTCAAGACCACAATTTGTGATTACTTTGCTGTCACAGAACTGCCTCTGCTTCAAGAAGGCAACACATCTTCAATTTGTCTGAAAGATGACTTACAGGTTCAAGCAGAAACATTTTCCTTCTGGTCTGCCACTATGAACAATACTAACATTTTCTTTGTTCAAGATGAGAATTTGTAAAAAATCAATTTGGAAAATTTGGGAAAGTTTTTCAGCAAACCACGTGGCTGAATCTGATGGTCAGCAGATTGTCACCAATACTGGCAGCTGGAAATCAGCTGGAAGTCCATCAATCATTTTGTCACATTATACCATCATATTTATTGTGACTTAATGTGGTAGCCCAACAAAAAGTAGCATATAATTGGTTCCGATACGTTGTTATTCTGTTTTTTTATAAGTAAAAATCTGAACAGTGTGGAATGTATTTAAATTCTGCCCTGATGAATCCGTACATCCACAGACTGACATTTTGGCCAATTCTTCTTGCTTCAGAGCTCAAGTTCAACCAGATTAGATGGAGATTGTTTGTGAACATCAATTTTCAAGTTACGCCACAGATTGTCACTTGGATTTAGGGCCATCTCATGTCCAGAGATCTCCAACTTCATTCCTCGAGTTTTTAGAAAATGTCCAAAACATCTGAATCAAGTAACCGAATTACCCATCCTCTGCACTTATGGCAGAATCAAGAAGCATTTCGTGGATCATAAATGTCTGCAAACCTGATTTGTTTGTTCTTCTAATTGTAGAAGTAGAGACAAGGATCTGAACAACTCTACTGAGAAAACAGGATCTCTCTGCACTGATGCAGTTTGCCAACGTTTGAATGAGACATTATGTATGTATGTAGAGGAGAGCTCACACATATTTATTTCTATTTATGGAAATCTCTTTGCAAATGATATTGGCAAGCATATACACAGCCAACCCTTTCCATAAAAATAATAAAAAGTAATAATAATTTCAGCAAAAGTCAACAGCATTTCGTCACCAACTTTTAAAAGGTATGGCATTTTTTTATTTTATTTGTATAGACTAGAATATGATAATTTACAATATGATATATATTTTTAATTTAATCAATATTTTCTTTATCTGTGTATGAATCAGGGATGCATCATTCCATTGCCATACAATCTGCAGCATCACGCATGGTGTGGAAACAATGCTGCATTGTTATCCCTCCAAATAGGAGGAAAACGGATGCAAAAAGGTGAGCAGATTTCGCTGCTACGACAAATTTTTTTTGAAAAAGTTTAATTCATTTCAACAACGGCTTTCTATTTGTGAATTTCCCATAAAGGCAAGATTTGTGGAGAGCATAAACGATAGTTGCCCTATAAACAGATTCTCCCACCTGAGCCGTGGATCTGTGCAGCTTCTCAAGAGTTACCGACTCGACTGCTTCTCTGAGTAATGTTCTCCTTTTCTGATCAGTCTCAGTAAACTTCTTACATTTCTTGGTCTCCATGATGTTATTTATTCAATAATGTTCTCTCACAGAATAGCTTGATTTATATTTAGATGAAACTACGCACATGGAAAGTCTACTTTATAAGTAGACAACTTCTGAAGGCAAATGTTTGCACTGGATTTCATTTCAAGGTACCAATATAAAGGTGAATGAATATAGAAGCGTTTCAGATTTTTATCAGCAAAATGCTCTAAAAATGTCTTCTACTTCAAATTTATGCAATACTTTGTGTTGCTCCATTAATTAAAATCCCAGTAAATACATTAGTCAGATGCTGCTTTTGCAAATAAGTGTTTACATCCAAGGCAAACTTAAATAATATTAAATAATATAAAAAATCTAAAATAACATCTTCCCTGAGCCTCCTCAAAACACCTCAGTTATGTTTCTAACTTTTCTTTTTGCAAAATTATCACTATGAAGCATAATGTTTGCATAATGTCTGCTGAGAAACTGCAAATAAAAAAAAAATGAAAATTTTTTCACTGCCATCAACAGATCATTCAAAAAATGAGCAGTTGTCTTACTTTGCTAATAAATATTATAAGCAAAGAGCAAATTCTTGCTGTTGACAGCTCTTTAAAGACGTTAGTGCAAAACAAATCTTCAGAGAAACTTATCTCGTAGAAACCTGACCCTAAGCAATCATTTTTGGCCTCTTTTTAATTTCCTCTGGTATGTGCTTAAAACAGACAGCACAAATGAGAAACCTGCATTCCTTGATATTAATACAACATGTCTGAAGCAAACAACGGTGGCAGCTCACGCAACACCCCTGCTGTCACAACATCTGTGGAAAGCTCTCTCTTCCCGACTCGGTGTCATGTTCAGGCTGATCTGTCAGTTCTTAATCAGCAGACTCTAAGAAGCAAAACGGAAAAGCGAGAATGAAAGTAACATGCTCTCACCTCAGGCTCAAGGTCAGTCGTCCATCTTTAGCCCTCAGCAGATCCCCGATGGAAAAGGTAGTGCTACCGAGGAAGGAGCTCTGCAGAGATGAGACAGAACCTGGATCAATGAAGCTCTTCAGCAGGAAAAGTCACTGAATGATCGAAAGCGGCACCATACATATATAAAAAGACCATTTATCAGACAGTAATGACTTCACCACTTACTAAGTTACAAAGAGCCTCTGATTTGTTTACCTTTGGCTCAGAGAAACCAAACTTTATGTTGAATCTGGTCAACAGGCAACTTTGGACTTTAACTGCGATCTCGCTAATTATCTCCCCAGATTTTCTCCAGTATAGATCTGTCAGTCAACAATATAACCACTCACATATGACGTAAATAACACAGATAATCTATTGCATTATCTGTGCAAACAAAGGCAGCAAACAAACATTTCCTCATCGGAGTTGATGTGTTAGAAGCAGGAAAAATGGTAAATGGCCTGTGTTTGTACAGTGCTTTATCTAGCTCAGAGGACTCCAAAGCACCGCATTCAGGCATTCACACACTGATGGTGGCACTGGGCTCTTTGACTGGTTACAGGATGAACTCCTACCTGCTGAACTACCATCGCCCCAAAAATGGGCAGTGGAAGGTTTTCAGTGAGTCTGACAAGGCCAGACAATTGTGTGTTTGTAGTATTAGTGTGTTTCATATTGCAGTAACAAAGTATTGCTTGAATCCAATTTTTGGAAGTGTATGCATCATAGAGAAGAAGAAGAAAAACTCTGTTCCCCAATTATATACTTGCAACATGGCACCAGGATGCACCAGCATTGGAGGCAATCTGATCCTTGGAAGGATCTAGCCTTTCATGTTGACTCTACTTTGGTACATACCATCTTTCTAAGCATTATTACAAAGCTTGCCTTTCATGGAAGCTGCATTCCCTGATGGTTGGTGACTTTTTCAGTCTCTTTTGTCACACTATTAGACAAGTGGTCACAATATTATGCCTGATTGGATTGATATAGAGTGCTTAAGCAATCTAAGGAAAGTAGACAGGTAAAAGACAAAAGAAATGTCAGCCCTGAAAATCGACTTCCAACACAAGAGCTGTTTCTGAAAATCAATTCTGTAAGAAGCAGGAATCAATCCAACATAGACCCAACAAAAGATCTGAGAGACCAAGAATAGCTCTTTTGGAATCAAACTTTTGGTGCTAAAATACTATTTTTGCATACAAAGTGCAAAAGATTCAACTTCAAAGGGCTCTTTGCTCTCTTGTCTGTCTGTACAACACAGGTTCATCTCTCCAGTTCAGGAATTTATGCCTGGACGAGTCACAGGAATCAAAATATAAAGAAACAACTAAAGAGTTTTGAATAGGCAAAACCGTGTAATCTTTTTAATATAAAACACACCAGCATTCTTCTCTTTTTGGCTAATGCCACTCTTTTTTTCTTGCTGTTCTGGCAACATGAGTTTGCTGCAGGGAAGATATGAGCAAGGGGCGTCAGAGCACGAGAACTGGGTCACGGAGAGAAGAGTACGGGACAAGCCCATCAATAACGCAGATCTGCATCGGAAGAAAACCCACACCCTCATGGGCCCGAACAGATACATGCACGTGTGCTGACACACATACAGATGCAGCACGTCCTGCACCTGCAACAAACAAAGATGACATGCTAAACTGTGTCACAAGGAGAAAGGGACCACAGCAAATCATCTATGGTGACCAGCAAAGCTAATGAACATTAAGTGCTGAGATGAACATTTTTATAATGGGAAATATTTTTTTATAGACTGGGTAAATGGCTCTTTAGCATGGAATACTGCAGCCTAATTTCAAACTATTTTATCGGACAAAAACAGCAAAAGGTGTTTGTTTTTGTCTGTCTTTTCTGCACACCATATTGTTTGACGGCTCATTGAACACTAAAATGTTTATACAGAAAAGGTCCATTTCAGCTTTGCTTCTACTTTATTTTACAGGCGTATCAGAAGCTCTGACTCGCCTCTGAAGACAAACACAGAATTGTTTATTTTTTTATTTATGAATGTAAATGAGCTTCAGGTATTGTTAGTGAGCATGCAGTGCTTCTGGGCTTCCCTTCTTGCACAAGACAATGAAATAAAAAAAAAAGCTGTGAAAATGAGATAGACACGTTTAAGACAAGGCAAACGTAAAATAACAAATGCCAACCAGAACTAGTACCAGTCAGGATTATGTCTGTAGAGATTCATTTATTTATTATTCTATCCAATTCACATCTGACTTTAAAAGAACTACAAGAATAACGAAAACCCTGCTTGAATTTCCCCAAGATAAAAAGGCAGCTTGTATGTTATTCTTTTGAACTGTCTGTCAGACACAAAAAGCAGTAAATCATTTATCTGACAGAAGTAAATTATACTGATTTTTATCAAGGATCAAGGTAAACCAAAGTCTTATAAAACTACTTCAAAATTTTGTGTTTCTAGAGTTTAAATTTGTTATTCTCTTAATTATATTCTTAAATATGAGTAAGATGATGGGATGAGAATCTGCCGTGGTTCATGACAAGAAAAATGTTGACTTTAAGTATCTTGGTCTCTTTTCGGTCTCTATAAAAGCAAGACTAAAACATGTGAACAATAAAAAGATAATAATACTACTAATAATACATAAATCAATGTGCTTTAACACCTAAAAAAAAGTCTACCACGTTCCCCCAGCTGTCCTCTAGTTCAGTTCAGTCCCTTTATTGTCCCCCAAGGGGGAATTAGTTTTGCAGTCAGGCATTTCAAGCACACAGCACAACATAAAAGTCCATCAGCAATGTTGAAACAGACAACATTGCCGGTGTACTTTTATGTTGTGCTATATGTTTGAAAGAAAGATTTAAACAAGATGAAAGCTGTGAAAAAGTATACCAATTCCTTTTTTAAAATCACAATCAAATGTTAATATCAGACAAAAATTAGCACAAAAAGGGGAAAAAAATCTACCCAAGCCAACCTGGCTTACCATTAAAAAAGTGGTTGGAGTGTTTTGCGAGGAGAAAATGTTCCAGTTTTAGTCAGATTACCTCTTTTTTTTATTTCACCATAAATGTTATTATTCAAGCTTTTATTTTTTGAATCACCTCTACTTCTGATCTTCGTGCCTGCATTTGAGGCTCAAAACCAACTACCACTGACAGGCTCCTGAGAGAGTGCTGGTGTAACTATATGCAGATTAAAGTAATGCCACCCCACGTACTGGATGTAATACTCAGCTTGATGAAGGAAGCTTTTTCCTGCAGCAGGAGGGAAATTTGAGGGCTGGGGGAAAAAAAACTGGCAGCAGAAATTTGCATTGTTTTTGAGGAAATGCTGCTTGGAAAAAACAGCCAAACGCTGCACAAATTAGCAAGTAAAGCTATAAAAAACAACACTGAATAAATACCCCTCCAACACCTAGCTAGCACATAATAGAACTAACTAATTAACTATCAACATTTTTAGTTCTAAAGTTACATCCTAACGAGGAGAATAGCCAAAAACAGTGAATATATTGCACAAAAATATTCACTGTTTTTGGCTAATAAGAAATAATAAGATTTCCATTACCACTACCTTATGGGTCTGCAACTCAATCCAATGTCCTGAACTTTGAACTTTTAGATGTATCACTGCTCCAACACACCTGAATCAAATGATACCAATCATTCAGCCATTTGACTCAGGTGTGCTGCATCAGCGGTACATTCAAAAGTTGTTAGATCCTCTCTACACTAGCACAGAGACTTTCTGAACAAGACTTGGGGCCGCACCTCTTGTCAACATGCAAACTGGATTTTTGCTGAGAAAACTGAGATTCCTAAAAAAAAACCACTTTACACAGAAGAGGTCCTTGAAAATTAAAAATGATTAGAGAGAATGACATAGAGAGGTCAGCTTCACACAGAATTCACAGCTGTGTGGTGTAAATCAGTCACCACTTCTTTTATGAGAGGACACCAATAAAAATCTTTTAAAATGTTTTCCTTTGTTTAGATTTTTTTAATGGTGAATTTGGATGTTTTTTGTGTATTAAAAGTGTCTTTTCTGTGCCTTACGCTACAGAAATCCAACAAATCTATTGTTGTTTATCTTAAAATCAATGACATTTCACAAATTGGTGGACTATTGTATTCTGCCAGTTATGTTTAAAATACATCACAGTACATTACCAGCACATTTGCAAATAGATGTATGAAAAGAGATAGCATTTGATAATTTGAGAGGATCAGAACGTTGTATTTCTGTTTATGGAGCAAATCTGTAGTATAATCTGTCTAAAGAAAACAAAAAGAATAGATCAATATTTACTTTCAACAAAATAACAGCATATAATATTCAATTTATAAAGAGCATATTGATTCAGTAGTGTTGTGTCATTTCAAAAATTACATGTTTTTTCTTTGCTATTATTATATTAACATATGCACGTTGCCTGTTTTGTGTTTAAAGATGCATCCAAATGGTTGAATGTGTTTAGTTGTCGACATTTTGAACTGTAAATGAAACGAAATAAGTAAGTAAATAAGCCTTATTATAACTTTGACTATTTAGATGTTTCTGTTTAGCTAATTATATGCTGCACTTTTGATTGGTCACATTACATTCCTGGCATTTATATATTTGTAAGCTCATTAGCTGCCTGCATGCTGGTAAAGATGTAAAGTTAAAATGTGCTCAGCTTTGTTCAGGCGATTAGTCCAAACTGATTACACTAGTCAGACAATAATCATGATTTTTTTATTCTTTATTTTGGAGAAGCATGCTCAAACTATCTGTTGAAAAGAGTAATAATGTTCTAAATAATATTGTGAAACTTAAGATTATAATTAAGTTAAACTGTCATACGGACTTATAAAAAATTTAGACTTTTAGAAATTAGCATAACTGGCAGATTTCAATCAAAAATAAGCATGCCGCGGGTCAAAACTTGAAGATAAAATTGGATGAACGAAAAAGAAAAAGAAAAGAACCAACATGATAAATGTAACCTTGTCAGAAGTTTTGGGTCATAAAGCTGCTCTGATTAACTGAGCATGGCTGAGCAGAGCCGCAGTGACTCCCTGAAACACAGCAAAGCTGACAAGTTCAATTCAATTCTTGTCAGTTTTATTTATGTAGCACCAATCTGAAACAAAATGCCATCTCAAGAGACTCTGTATAATGTGATAGAATAGGCAGTAGATGTCTTTCACCCGGAATATACAATATTCATACTCTACGCTCCACAGTTCTAGATTTCTCATCAATAACCTGTTTTAGTAATGAAAAGAGTTAAAGTCGAGTTTTAACAGCAGTTTAAATTAGCTACAGTTACTGTAGCACATTTTGTCATTTTACAACCACAAACTTCAGTGTTCTATTTTTTTTTTATGTGGAGGCAGCATAATGGTGGGGGAATGCTTTTCTTTTACAGAGACATTGAAGATGGAGTGAACTAAATAGGGATCTTTAGATCTTTAGATCTAAGAATTTCCATCCATCCAACCATCCATTTTCTAACACCCTTGTCCCTAGTGGGGCTGGGAGGTGCTGGTGCCTCTCCAGCTAACGTTCTGGGCGAGAGGTGGGCCCCCCCCTGGACAGGTCGCCAGTCTGTTGCAGATCTCCATACATTAGAATGCCAATACTTTGTGTTTATAGAGCCAATAAAACTGTAATAAAATGTCAAAGTTTATAGCTTTAAAGTGAGAAACATGAAAAAAGTGAAAAAGTCTGAAACATGGTGGATTGTATTGTATGAATACTTTTTCAACACGCTGCAAACTCATGGAGAATTTCCTTTTTTCTGTAAAAACATGGACTTGTTTTTTTGTTTACTTTCATTACAGATCGGCTCGACTCCAGGTATTTGCGGTCACTCCGGTGCTTTTACCTCACAGAGACCCGCTACACAACCCGAGGCCTGCCGAGTTAAACTGACATGCTCTGTTTCTCCACCTTTCTTGCCTCCTCACTTTTACATCTCACCTCCTTTCTCTTCTGAAAGCAGTATAGCCTTTTCTCTCCCTCGCCTCTTTTTTCGGTTTCTCTCCACAGCACCGTGCATCAGATAAGAAAAAAGGGCATCCTGTTCACTGACCTTTCTCTAAATCATTTCCTCTTCCACATTTTCCTGCAGAAACACACACAGATACTCAAATATGTCAAGCAAAATGCTGCCCCACAACATATTCTCATGTTTATTACTATTATGCATTCAGAAGAGGGTAAACATGCGCACTAATCGAACATGCGGAGAAAAAGCATAACATTAATTAAAAAACAGAACAGCTTAGGTACAGCAGAAGATTAGTCATGAATTAAACAGTCAAGCATCTCTCGTTATGCATGTCGTTGATTCTTCATTGCTGAAGTACAGCAGCTCGTCTCGGTTTGGGCCGATAACCCAGAGAACAACGGCTCTTATGCACCATAAAAAAGCATCGTGTCCCCATGTAGTCATTACTTGTGAGTCGGGATAGAGCAGCTGGTAAATGGCTTCAAAAGTCGACAGTGCAGTGAAAAACTCATTTTCCACCTTTTGTATTTCTTCAGTTCTTCCCTTGTTGTCATAATTAAATGTTTGAAGTCATCAAAGCAGACTTAATATCAGAAAAAAAACATGAGTAAATGCAAATGGTAATTTTCTGATGATAGAAACTTGCTACTGATTGGCTTGTGTCACCCTCAGCTCTCTGCTTTTTTGTTTTATTTTGGCCCAAACTAATATAAAGCACTGCAGATATTCACCCATATTGGGGAGTTTTTAAACCTCTGTGGCCAGTTTGAGAACCAAAGGCATGATGCTAATCAGATTTAACTGACAACTTTGACTAGACCATTTTAAGACCTTGCTATAAAGCAGAACTCATGGCTCCAACCTCAGATCCTCACACTACCAGCACCATGTTCTATGAAATGATTTGATGATTTGTTATTGCTGAGAACAACAAAATTCTTAAAACTTTAAAAATGCCTTTGTAACTTTGTCCAAACTAAGATTTTGTTTGATCGACAACTTTGTTTCTCATCTGTTCTTGAATTTGTGTAGAACAGGTCAGGAGGTTTTGCTTTTGGAAATCTTTAAGCCTACTTCGTTCTGTCAGACAGGTTCTGTTTAACTCATTTCTTGATTCTACAGATCTTGCAGGAATCAGTCCAGGGTGTTGCTATTGAACCTGAACTCTGGTTTGCAAAAGTTTAATTCTGATTAAGCAAAGGTTAGTGTGGATAGTTTGGTTTTTTTTCTCTTAAAGTTCGCAAAATCTTTCTGATTTCTCAGGAGATTTTTGATCAGTGGTAAAGAAAGTTTAATGATATGAAACATGACAAAAGGAACATGTGACAAAAGGAAAAAAATCCTCTGAATTTCCAACAACAAAGATGTAAAATTATTGAAGCTCCTGAATGCATTTTCAATGTATGACCAAAGAAACGCGACCCAGAAAACTTGAGAAAAAGGAGGAGCAAAGTGAGAAAACATCTTCCAGGATTAAACATTTTGTTATCTTCTGTTCATTTTGCACATTCTTCACTTCTTTGACTGATTTTTCTTTCTGCTTCTGACAGTCCTGCAGTTTCAGACCTATTAAATAAACGTTTGATCTGCCCATTTTGTAGGAAAAAACTTTTGAATTTTCCAAGCTTCTCTTCACAATATTCTGAAAGTGATGGACACTTGTGCAGGCGATCCGAAACGCTCCTCTGTGGTCCCTTCAAGGCCACAGTGTGTGTTCATCACTTGGCAGAGCTAAACGGTCCACCTAAAGGCGCAGATCTATCGATCCTCCCCGATGCCCGAGGTGACAGAATGACACGAAGATGCACACCGACACGCTCTTTCAATCTTCCTCCTTTTTCCCTCCAAACTCAAGAGAATCCCTGATGCAGAGGATGCTCACTCTCACACTGCACCCGAAAAGCCTTTTTACATAAACAGCAGCCATGTGACTCTATAATTAACACGCATCCTAACAAACACAAACCGCACAGGTCAGTGGCGTCCGCTCGACAGCGTTCATCTTCCACTACAGAACCGGCTCTACAAATTGGCCTAATTAACTCATCAGAGGTGTCATGACATGCACTTGGGCACAAATTTGAGAGCCGAACGAGGAGCAGCAGCAAACACCCACAGATGGACGTGAGGAAGTCAACTTACAGTTAGGTGTTAGAGAATCCCAGCAGGTAAAACAATGAGAGGAGACTGAAGGAGGGGCTGACAGAAGACAGAAAGAGGAAAAAGTGATGTTATGTCTTCCTTCTTCTTCTTCTTCTTCTTCTTAATGAGCTCCAGGAAGGTCTTGTCACATATCTTTCCCCCAGTCCGCGGTTAGAGTAACTCCATATATACGTCTTGTTTGCTCTTTAAAGAGCCGCGGGAACGCTGTTTGATTTATGCATTGTAAATACAGAAACACATCAAACACACACCAACATGCACACTGCAGTCTGCGCTGTGACTGAGAAGAGCCTCGAGTGAGCCGGCGGCTCTACTGCTGCTGCTGCCGCCGCTGCTGCTGTGGCTGGCGTGACGGAAAGCGAGACCAGCGAGAAAGAGAGGAGGAGGAGGGTGAGGGAGGAGGGAGGAAGCCAACGAGTACAAGCAGCCGAGTCATGGGGTAGGTGGGTGAGGAGGAAGAGAAGGAGGTTACAACACAGAAGAGGAAGAAGTAGAAGGGAAGGAAGACAGACAATTAAAGGGCACAGAACCAAGATAGCAACAAAAAGAAGGAGTGAGATATAAAGAACACAGACTTGTGTGTCACACCTCAGCGGCTGCCTGTGACTCAGACAAAAAAAAAAAAAACACTTCTGACCACTTCTATTAATATGATTTCCAACCACACGCCACACTCTGCTCCTGTTCGCTCGCGTGTTTGCATACAGATAAATACTTCAAAAACACACAACGACATACTTGAGAATCACACAAGAGGCTTCGCCAGATTCTCTCACTCTGTGCTTTTCAAATCAGATGTTCGCCGACACGCTCCAGCCTCAAACTGAAAGAGGGGAAAAAACATATATTTATAGTCGCAGATGACAAAAAAAAAGCCACACAGCAACACCGGTGACAACAGGCTTAAGTTTCAACTATTTGGGCTTGAACCTTGGATTAGGCAGGGTTTAATTTACCCCTGCTGCCGCGAAGGGGATGACTAATTCTGGCAGAACAAAAGACCCGCTCTACTCTGGGCCTTATCACCCCGAACAGGTACACAACCAAACACAATGAGACGAGCAGCACACCCACCACAGCACTTAGCATTTATGAGAGCATGCAGCTCGATGCAAATACGCCGAGTATTGGAGGTCACGGTGATCATGAGTTAACCTTTCTGAATATGGGAGGTGGCGTCAGGAAGAGTGGGCGGAAAGTCTACTTTCTGCGTTTATTACATTGAGGATTGATGACCTGGATGTCAAAGACTGATTCATGAGCTCAGACCTGCCAAAAGTTCACCCAAGATGCCTTCTACCCTGCTAAAGTGTTTACTTCGGGTCTGCAGCTAAATTTATGTAATCTAGTGCTGATGCCAAATACATTTGTGCTTTTTTTCAGTTAGTTACTAATATTTCTTTTTTTTTGTCAGTGATTACTGATGTTTTTTGTGGATTTTCTTTTCTGCTTACCCACCCCGAACTTCAGCTTACAATAGGATTCAACTATCCAGAAGCAGAGATGTACTACATGCATAAAAAAAATCCCTAGATCAAAGCAAAATAAAAATCAAACCCGCAGCAATGAGGCATATTTAATGCAAGACTTTGAAGTTCAAAATGTTTGACATATTTTGGAATCTCGGTTCCTGAAAAGCACACTAAGGCTAATAGGGATTGGTCCTTAAATCACAGCAGAAAGCACAAGTTGAACGTCAAAGTGTGAGATCCTTCAGGCTGTCAAATGAGAAGCCTAAAGGTGCTGCTGCTTCAATGTCACTTCCCACTTTCAGCATTATTTAAACAGCTCTAACATCTTAACACCAACTCAGAGACTTGTGCAGCTCATCTATCTTTCATTACTCTTCCGTGCATGTGTTGGCAGATGTGACAGTCTGTGCAAAGATGACAGAAGTAAGACACTGGTGGCTAAAGCTACAAAGGATCTCACACAAACAGTCTTTCCAAACTGGGGTAAGTGCAGAGAAAAAAAGGAGTTGGTCGAGTTCCCAAGGTGAGCTCACATTCTCATTCCTAATCAACCACCAACAACAGTGTCCTTGAGTTTTTTCTACTTGAAACTCGTATGATGTGGATGTGTTAACAAATTGTGTCCTTAAAGAATTGAACCTAACAATGCTCCCTTTATATGACTCTGATAACAAGGGAAAAAAACACCTTCGTTTGCTTTAAAACTGTACTATGCAGGATATACAATGGACCCCCAGTGGGGGTTAGAGGTCACAGCCACCTACAAATTGTTAAAATCCACAAATACTTGGTTTTAAACACGCTTAAAGCTGCCTATTTTAAAGAAGCAGTGTGCATATTCTAGACACATAATGCCATTTTATAGCACATTTGAGTAATTATGTCACCTTCGGTTGTAATAAAAATGCTGTACATATCGAACATGACCTAAAAGAAACTTGACTTCGTAATTTAAGACCTTGAAATCGGGGTTCTATCTCTTTAAGAAGCTCCTGCTCTTTCAGACACTCCACCTTTAACGTGATTACAACAACGTTCCTCTATCAAGCCTTTAATGTTTTTATCTGTGTTTCTCTCAGCAGATGCACAGTTTCACCAGGTGTTTCCTAACTGTTGCTGCCGCTAATCTAGAGGAGCTGACTGCCAGCCAATAGCGTGTCAAATAGCAGTGCATCTAGGTATCTCAGCTTCCAAAGCAGCATATTCTTCAGAATATTTCCAAAAAAATGTGGGAATATGTGATTTTTTTTATAGTTTCTGCCAGGCAAGTTTGAGAATAAAATCTCAAGTTCACGATATCTAAGGCCACGTAAACTCTCAAATGTTTCTCCTCAACCAAAGGGGAAGTCTTACATGAAAATGTTCTCCTCGGTGCTGTAGGTTATGAAGTTAAAACCTGTTTTATTTACCCAACCATTTCTCACATAAACATTTAATAATTAAAATTCACTTCAGAGAAGTACACTCAACAATTTAAAAATACTTTTTGACTATTGTGTCATAAAAGTCCAACAGTTATATGATGATAAATTCTCACTATATATAATTACAGTATTTGGTGTGCATATATTGTATTAGAATATCAGCATGGGTTTATGTTCAAAGAAGAATGGTGGAAATATGTTAAAGCCTAGAATGAATCTAACAAGATCAGTAATATTATTTTTTGCAATGAAAAGAACTGGAAGTGTTTTTATATTGACAGGATTAAAGCTTGTTCGTCCATGAACCTGAAATATTTACTGAGAATCAGAAGATTTGCAAGGTTTTCAGGAAACCTATGTTCTAAACCATTATTGCCAACTTTAAAAAGAAAACATGTCACAACATATGTCACAAATTACCAAATAAAGAGAGAGGTGTTATGTGGCGAGTAAATTGAAATGTGATTTTTTTTAATATATGTGGAAATACGTGCTTTTATTAGGAAGAATATTTGTAAACAATATGAAAAGCATGTTTATTCTGTTTGTGCAGAGAGATATTCATGTGTTCATCATTATACAGCTCACATCCACAGATGCTGTAAACCATTACTAGCCAACGTCCCTGATAAACCAAATGCATCGTTTTGTTGGAGAATATGCTCACTGTTGTAGGAGCGCTGCTCTGTGCCTTATCATCTTACTTTCACTGCTGATTACACAACATTAAGATCATCCATGACACTTGAGATCCAGGGGACTGGGCTTGTGAGCTGTGATGAGTGAAGGGTTTGGGTGAAGGGTGGAGGAAAGCGTGTGATTTTGTGCAGCAGATTAATTTTAATATTGATACTTGTTTGCACTTGGAAAAACAAAAGTGTTGTTTTATTTTTCATATTGCCTTTACATGCAATTTTCTTCTTATTTATTTTATTTTTGCTATTTTTGACCTACATGAATATGTTTTAAACTTTATAAAAAAACCACCAAATGCATAATGTTTTATTAGGCAAAGTTTTTTGTGTGTGGGTCTGGGCTCTTAATTGACTTATCTTTTTGTGATTTTGCTTCTTTGCTCATGTAAAGCAATGACAGCTTTTATTAAACAGAGCAGTCAGATATGGGTAGGTGGTGGTGTTAAAAAGTCCAGTCTGAAATGAGCCTAGATCCAGCCATACGATAAAGAAGCAGCTCTTCATACCGCATGGACCATTAAAATGTTGAAATTAAAACTACAATGTTAGGGGTAATTGAGGATTGCAGGTACTTGTTAAATTAATAACCCACAATCTCAAGGAAGAAAGAAATATGAGGGATAGGGTGAATGTAATTACAATTAATAACTTGATTTTTGTTATTACATCTTTGATAGAAGGTGTAATAAAGCAAGAAGTTAAAAAATCTGCAAGTAAATGGATTAAAATTATATTTAAAGGTATTATAAAGACTTAAAATGCACTTTTTGCCTCTATGCTGTAAAAGACAGACAAATATAATGACATAAATTGGGATCAACATCTGAATAGGTCAATGTGAGTCATGTTTTAACATATTGGTATGATATGGCTGGTGATATGGTTTTAATATCTCCCTAGTTTGTTCATAATATGTTTGGAGCTGCTAGACTGGAAATGATTTATGTAATCTACAGGTGTAGTTAAAGGTTTTGGCTGCAACACATGTGTTAACAAACTCTGCAACTTCAGGTTTTGTGGTGACAATTTTCCTCGTCTTTAAAACAAAATTGATCAGAGTAATTACCAATTTTTAATAACTTTTGAGCTTAATCCAACTTGCTGCACTGCCTTCCTTCACTGTAGATATTTATGTCACAGCGTTGTTACAACTTTTATCAACTTCTATGTATTTACTGTGCTATTTTTTTGTCACATTACAAGACATTTTATATATATATATATATATATATATATATATATATATATATATATATATATATATATATATATATATATATATATTTGTAAATGTAGCTGAAACATTTCTGTGAAGAAAGGAGAAAATTATCAACAGATTTATTCATTTCTAAAATTGCATGGTCTTGTATGTCATGTGATTATTTTTGGAATATTTCTCTCAACATTTTTGAAGGTTACATTTAAAGAGATATCAAAAATAATCTGGAATGAACCATTTCGCTGTATGGAAAATAGTCTACAGGTGGAGGATATTCAAATCCACCGCCAGCATGTTCAGATCTTGTTATTCAAGAAGGTTCACCCTGAAAGCAGACCACAAGATGCTAAGTGAAGTATCCATAAAAACCTAAAATGTTGCTGATGTTGATATGAAAGTGTACGCCTGTACAGCCAAAAAGCACAACCTTAAAGGGGCAGTATGATGTGTTTTCCAGGCACATAGAGCCATATAGTATAATCCAGTAACTATGTTAACTTAAATTGTTTTGAATATGTATCAAATAAAACTTAAAATTGGGCCTCTGTGTCTTTAAAACACTCTGCTCTTCCTGAAACTCAGCTCTGAGGAGGAGCCGCGTCTTGAAGGCAGAGCTAGGTCCACTCAGGCATTTTGCACAGCTGAATGGTTGCCATAGAGACTAAAGGATTTCTCAAACATGCGTGAAAGAATCAAGGCAACACTCCAGATATGTTTTTGATGAGGAAATAACATTGTAACATGATGAAATGCTCAAAAAAGCTGATTTTACATAAAACTGGCCCTTTAACTCTCATAAAGCAGGTGGAGAAAAGAAAAACCCATAACTGTGATCTACTCCAGACATTAAGATCCTGTCTTAGTCCAGAAACAGATGACTCTGAAAATATTTATTTTTCACAGAAATTTGATGTTTTACCAACAGAATTATCTAAAAGGTCTTAAATGCATTTAAATAATTACCAGTATGCAAAAACACAACTTCTGTCCCACTATCAAAACATTTATTCAGCAACGTATTTCTATGTTTAGTAGTTTGGTCTTTGTTTTAGGACTTTATTTTAGGTCTTCCCCCTCAGTTGTCACTGAGAAATTTCATTATGCACAAAAATCGAGTAAATTGTTTTCTGGCATAAAACCATTTTTCAACTAAGATATGATGTCAAAATCAGCATGACTGCATCTCCACCCAATTCCTCCAAACTCTCAGCTGATAAATTGCTTTTTTAACTTTGTACCATTTCATTTGTGCTGTGCATGCTAAATTAAGTTTTATAAAACATCATATCCTTCCCCACACTGACGTTTTAACTAAAGCTATTTCAGATCTAAACTATTTGCTTTTTTTAAAAGCATTAACACCTGCCTCACTTTTTAACCACAGAAGCAAATGCTCACTGGCAGCTGGCTGCAGAAAGACTGCAGTCCTCCAAGAGACGCTCCTTTCACATTCTGTCTTCTGCAGATATTGGATGAGATCTACAGAGCCATAAACAACAGGCACCATGCTGCATTTCATATACATCTCACCTTTCCTCAGAAAACAATGTGCTGCCAGAGGATCAGTGATTCTGTCAAATAAGATCCAAGGAGTAGCAACACAGCCCCAATATTCAGACTTCCATTCAGGCATTCTTCAGTCTGTCAATGCATGTCCCTGAACATGAATCTTTCCCTACCACTCTATTAGTTTTCCACATTTCCCTGCCTTTACTGCTTAGTTCATCATGTTCAGGCTGTTCTCCTTGGTGACCTGCCAACACTGAGAAAACCCTGTTTTATTTTTTTTTCTGCAGAGGCATTCAGGAAGGTGCTACACAGGGCTCAAAGGATTTGTTTAAGTACCTTTAAAATAGAAGATCAGATTCCTACAGTCATGCATATTTGTCTAGCAGGCAAACGCTGCAGTCTGCTCTTAATGCATTGGAGCAACTACCAATGGCTCCCCCCACACTGTTCTCTGGTCTATAAACTTTAACTGCTTACCCCACTGCAGACTAGGTGATAAAACTCAAGGCTCCCTTCGCTCAGTCTGTAAACACGACTCGCTAGGAGTTCCAAAAGACTGTACCACCATAATCAAGAGCCCGTTAGCGACCGGAGCACCAGGATTTAAATTATAGGATAGCAACGTTGTGGTCATTTGACACCGATTCTGCCACAGAAGACCTTTAAAATAATACGCTTTGCAAGTGTTAATTTGGAGCAGCTTTTTGCAAGCTGCTATCTGCTTCGTTTGATGGAAGCTTGTGGCTTGGAACTTCCCTCTCTGTGACTCTGCACTTTAAGTCAAAGTGCTCCGTCTTTGTCCTTCTCCGTGCACAAAGACGGAGAAGGAAATAAGTTGTGCAAATGTTGGCTAAAGGATATTCTTTTAGAAGCCACAAAACAAGATGCCAAACTTAACTTTTTATATGCTGCTTTAACTTCATTTAAGACTTTAGGTGAATGCCATCAGATAAGTAGAAATCCACTAATGTTGTTAAGAATGCAGAAACGGCTCAAGAGGTTTTTGTATAATCGCTCTAACAAAACCTGCAGAAAATATTTCTCTGCAACATCGAGGAGCTCCTATCTCTCCCTGAGGCTAAACAGGCGAAAGTGTGCTGGGTCTCTTGCACTTTAGCACTCAGACACACAATAATGGTTCTATAATATGCTAACTCGTGCCTGAAGAGGCTGATAGCTCTCTTCTTTAGAGAGCAGAGCTATAGGGGCTGTAAAAGCAAACAGCTCGGATCAAACCAACTCTTAGCTCCCTTTGAAGAATGGGAGACAATTACAGAGATCAGTGGTGCAGCCCAGAGGTGGTTAACAGCCAAGACAGGCAGAAAGACAGAGATTGATGTCCCAGTAGATCTACAGAGCCTGATCCCTTTAGTGGCTTCGGTTAAATCTAGCGTTCATTGAACACACATGTTGGAAGCCGGTGAGTTGTAACTTGAGGCGGCAGGAAAACACTCAGGCATTTTTCCCTCAGTCCACAGGTATCAAAATGATGAAGTTTGACTCAAAAGACTTGCAAAAGAATTCACACCCTCAAACCCTTTTACCTTTGTCAGATGAAAACTGCAAACTAAAACATATTTTATAAAAAATTTTTGGATATTTTTTGTCATGGATAAATCCATGACAAATGCAAAACATTGTTGGCATTCCGCTAATGTAAAAAAAAAAAAAGAAGTTATTTTGCAGTTGCTGTGTTTCCATTAAATAAGAAACATAATTAAAATCACCCAGAAATAAGTTTGTTTATGCAATAAGTCATTTAAAAAAAGCCATGCCACCATCCTCCGGGTACTTCCTGTTGTCGTCTTCTTTGTGGTTTGTGCCAGTGGTAACATCCAGTTGTTGATCATGTGACTCGTGTGATACATAAAAGGTTTTGTCCTTTACATTTTTGCAAAATAAACCAATTTCAATATGGCCAAAAAACACACCTAATTTTTCTTCCTTTTGATATGTTTACTGTTCTATGTTCACATTTTCGGTTGTCAAGATGTGCGTATGCATAACAATGTCATTATGTGAAATTCAGGTGTACCAGCAGCAAAGGGAACAGCAAGTCAGAGCATATAGAGTTAAACAAAAAAACATATAAAAACAGAAATATGAATAACATCCCCTACACTAAGGGAAATTTTGCAGCATAAGAAAATACTGTGCAATTATTTAAAATGGCGTACTCATTCCAAAAACATGCAGCAACTGAGTAGGGCGATTAAAAAAAATTAAAATGTTTATGTACAGTATATTTCTGAAAACAAATAGACTATTTATGAGAAGTTAAAAAAAGACAACAGCAAACTAGAGCAAGAATGTTATTTCAAATAAGATAAACTGACCAAATAACAGCAGTGATCTGTGATGACGCTCTTTTATGTACCTAGGATGCAGCCGTCTGTCCCTGAAGGAGCTCTCCAGTTCAGCAACAACTTTATGCATGGTGTGGCAGACATATTGTAAGTACAAGTAAGCATATAAATACTTGTATAAAGTATTGTATTTTTCTAGGCTTGTTCCCCGGTCTTTTTTTTCAACTTTCTTGTCTATTTTATTTTCAGAAAATGTCTTTTTGTATTGATTGCTTTTTCTAAAATGTCAAAGTTTCTAGTTTTGTGGATTGTTTCGTTCAATGATTGTGATCCAAGGGCACTGTAAGTGGGTCTTTAATACAAAAAACATTTCTACTGAGAACGACAAATTGAGTCTACACAGAGACTCGCTCGTCACATTTTACCGGGTAAACAACGAGATGCAGGAAGGAGCGGGAGAGGTGCAACAGCCCCTAGATATTTTTGTTTCACAGCACACCACAGTCAAATTTCACGGCTAAATGACACAGTTACCGGTTCACATAGAAAACACAACAAAAGAGCCTTTTTTACTAAACATTCAGCTTATGTGAAAGAACTTGTCCTTGGTGACTTTAAGATAGCTCACTGACAGATCCAGAAAGAGCATATTGTAGTCACTGTTGTGCACTCTTGTGAATAACGATAAGATCACAACAAATATATACGGATTTCTGTGGAGGAAACAAAAAAATATCTCTCAATCCTCTTTAGGTCTGCAGAGAGGAAATAGTTTAGGTGGATTTATGATTATCATAACTCCATCTGAGCGGGAAGAGAACAAGACAGAGAGACAAAAAAACCTTTCTGTTTCTCTGAACTGATCTGATCTTTCAGTACTCTGAGTGACTGATGGTGGAAAAAGACAACATGCCATTTTATCTATTAATATACTTCAATCTGAACGCAGCTGGAAAAGAAAAAAGCATTGCTCTTAAAAGTACAAAAAACAAGCATATTTAAAATGCTGAATAACTAAATATAGAAATCAGCCAGTCAACCCCAACAATCGGATGCAACTCCTCCTGTCTTGTCCTGCATTAAAAAGACACTAAGAGTGATCGTACCTGTTGCTTCTCAAACAAAGAAATTGAACTTGAACCTAAAATTTGCCAGGGGTTTGAACTGTAGATAATAATTTTTGCTTGACACTTTGTTCTGTTTAAAGACTGCGCAGAACATGAAGAAAAAATCCAAAGTCCAAAGAAATATTTGAAAGACCTTCCTTGCAGAAGTCTTGATGAAGACAACTTTTAACCAGAAAACTGGGTTGGTATCTAACCTTGGTCGCAGTCGTCAATACCACAGTTACACAACAGAACTCGGGTTTTAAATGTTCCACATAGCATGACTTTAGAGAGAACCCAGGATTGCAAATGCATCTTGAGGTTTACTTACACAACGTCTCAGACTCTGACTTGACTCCACTATCATCAGGAGCTCAGTTAGCCATGGAAAATAGCTGCCCTTACACAAACACACATCTAGCCAACAAGTATCAGCACTTTCCACCAGTGTCTCTCCTAAAGGAAACCATTACACTGCAGAAAGGCACAGGAAGGGAGGCAGGGAGGGGATTTTCTCAAGTGGTTTCCCCTCTTACTCTCTCTCTCTCTTTCTCTCTCTCTCTCGGAAAGAGGAAAGAAATTTTGCGTGAGACAGTTTTTTTCAAGAAAGAGAGAGAGGGAAGATTAGTCAGCCAGGCATCTAATTCACTTGTGACCCAGTAATTTATTTAGCTAATAATCTGCTTTTCCAGGTGACACTAACAACCACCAATAAAATGATTAGAGAGTCGACGATGGGTTACAATAGGTCACGTTTAGGCCTGTCTGTTGAAGAAGATATGTGATTAAATTCTCGAACGAGAATCATCCAGACAAATCCCACCTTGAGGATATTGGAGTAAGATTACACAAGGAAAGGGTTTTGGAGGTTATTGCAAAGATGGAATTTCCTGGAAAGTCTGGAGGCATTTTCCTCAAGCATCAAATACTTGATGATATCTATAGGGGATCTGCATGACGATTTGGTGAGTTGCGTGAAGAGTTCACTTTATTTTCCATCAGAAGACCTTGAGATAAACTAAGGACAAGCAGTTTACCTCCTATTTATTATTGCTGAGGCACCGATCAATTGGCCAGTAATTAAATTCAATCAGAATTTCCAGGAATGGTCCAGACTACTGATATGCTGAAAAATTCAGCCTTTTGGTCTGTAAACTCACTAACAAACTCCTTTGATTTACCTTTTTATTATGAGTTTAGTACAAATCAATACATATTTTGAATAAAGATTCAAAACTAGCGGCATTCTTGATTTTGTAGCAGGTGCAAGTTTTCAGCTTTTTTGTTTGTTTTTTAATTTTAGTTGCAAAGGATTGTTGCTGTTCCTTTTTTATCTCTTTTGAACCCATCTTGTTTTATTTGTTCTTTAAAAAGTATCCTCTAGCTATTTAGCACTTTGTTAGAAAGTGGATTGTGATAATAAAATTATTATTAAGTTAACTTTTCATTTGTCATTATTATTAAAACAAAAAAAAAATCATTTCAATTTATCACAGTGATGATATATGAAGACAATTTCTAAATTGGGTAAATAAACCTGAAGATCTTCACTTTCTGAAAGTGACATTTGTAGAATAATGTAATTCAGGATATTCAATGCCAGGACCCTCTAGCAAACTGGTACTAACAAATACTATTAAACATTTCTAATAACTAGCTATAAAAATGTTTAGATCTCTGAGAAGGAACATCCACACAATCTTCTGTGCAGAATCGTTTTAATTAAGCCAAACTGGATGCAGTTTGACATAAACAGTCTATTTAAGGTCATGCTGCAGCATATTAACAAGAAAGAATTAGTCTGGGCGTGATATGTTGCTCTTAAATATCCCATTTTTTTCTACTGAAGCTGCGCTGTAGAAAAACCCTCATCCTGTACAGAACAGGACGAGGATGGGCGGACAAGAGAGAGTTTTAAATGAAAAAAGTTGGTACTATGTACTTTACAGGCCATTTTATTGGGCAGTCAAATGATTATGTTACCTTCAATTGTTATGAAAATGCTGTATATATTAAAAACAATCTAAAAGACATCTGACTTTGAATCATAGTCGTATCCGATTCCTTGAAATTGACCTCTGTCTCTTTAAGAACCTTCCGACACTCCCCCTTCAGGTCAACCGATATCAGTGCGGGATTTTTCAGGGTCCATTACTTTGGTTCTGTTGTGGAAATGTTAACAGGATTTTCTTGTTAATGACAAATGGTAAAACGCAAAGATACCCAACCAGTACTTAACTTCATGACAAAGAAAGGCTTCTATTCATTACTATGTCAAAGTTATACATTTTGTGAAAGGTCAATCTCATTGACACTTTGGAGGGGCGCCATTAGAAATATTATCTGAATCCATAAAGTTAAAAGCTGCCAAGATTTATTTTAGGATGAGGTCAACTTGTAGACTGTCCACAGGAAAGATGAATTTTACCACTTTTGTGCCAAAGTCAAAGTGTGGCCAAATATCATGCAGTAAAAGGCTAAATGGGTTGCCCAAGTCCTGCTGTCTGACACAGAGACTTCAAGTCAAAACAGTGTTAGTTAAGGAACAAGAACATTGCATCAGACCAGTGATGGCATGCCAATGTACAAACTGTCTGTAATGACTCCATTGTCCATTCAAAAGAGATTTTAAGGAACATTATTGAAAATAAAGAATGCATAAAGCAAAGACTGATGTTTGTGCAAAACAACCAACCAGAATCACTGAAAAATCAACCAAAGCTTCTTCAAGAAGACTGCAAGAAGCATTACCTTTTTAACTGCTCTCCATACTTTGACTAATCAAATCCTTTGACTCATCAAATTTCAACCATCACATTCCAGAAGGGCCTGACAGGTTTTACTACAAGGCAAAGCCATTTTTCTCCCACTGAGTTGTGTAATTAGTGGTAGCAAAGCTGCTTGTTGTCATTGCTTTATTGTCTTGCTGTTGTTACCCAGATGGTGTTGCCAACTGGATGCTAAATCACCTCAAGGAGGACATATGTCTTTTTTTATATGTTTAATTTGCCTGCATGTGAAGTCTTTGTAATTGGTATACAATTTATCTGATATATGTACTTACAAATCTTCTTCTGAACTTATCTCTTTCTCTAAAAAAGCAGATCTTATTTTGATGGAGACTCTTTGTTATTTTGTTATTACTTGTATCTATTCTTACAAACGTAGACAAAGGATGCCCATATCTGGGCATCTCAATCAATGTTAACGTATTCTTAGTTCACCATAAGAAGCAGTTCATCAGTGTTTCACCGGACAGACTTACGTTTGATGAGAAACAGGCATTTTCCAACAGAGAGCTCTTCTACCATCAGGACTCACTAAAACCGCACTTTTCATATTTGAGATGCCAGTAAATTACTTCTTGCTATCACTGTTTTATATTTCTTTCCCTAACCTTTAAGTTGATTCTTTAAAAGTTCCCATGCAGGTACACCTTTAGACTGAAGTAAACGTCTTGATCCCTGATCTCATCAGAATAAATCTCCCACACATTTAAATACCATCGCTGCTCATCTCCTCCATTTCCAGAACTGCCGTGCTGCTGGGAAAGTCTCTTAACCCCATCTGTGCCCGTGGAGCTCCTTAGAGTTACTTAGACTATCAGACAGTTGTGAGCTTATGTGGCAGATGATGCAGAGTAGTGAATCCATTAATCACACGGCGGGCGGTTCGTCCCAAACTAACGTTACTGTAGGTTTTTATCAACATCAGAGTGGGTGAATGAGAGCCCAACTGAAAGGTGTCCTGTCCATAACGGTAAAATGCAACATGAGCGTGGAGGATTGGTCCGAATGTGAAAGTGTTTTAGTGTAAGCAGAAGGAACAAGCTGAATAACTGTTCATCGGGTGAATTACATATCAACTGATGTTAAATACAAGTATGTTTTAATTAGGGTTGTCAAAGCAAATACATGCAATTAATTTTAAATTTTTAATATTAGATAATGCAGATTAATCGCATGACCTATTTTGACCTAAAAGCCTCTTTCCTGCGGAGGGTTATTTAGTTCACAGCAGCACGTTACACAGGCTACTGTGGTTAACAATGCCAAGTCGCAAACTCAAGAGTAAAGATGAGCAAGGAGAGTCAAAGTTGTGCGCTCAGCAGCAAATTGTGCATTAAAAGATACTGCAGTGGATGTTTGGATGAAACCCAGGTAGTAGGTAGCCTACATATTGCAATCCTTCCATTGAAACACAACCAGTGTATAGTTAAGATTTCTAAATTACGTTTGAAACAAAGTTACTTCCTATTGACCTCCATGAAAATGAAAACCTGGAAAACTAAGATGTTTGGTTTGAGATATTAATAAAAAACTTTTTAAAATGAAAATATGCATTTTTTACATTTCAAACTTACAAACATAAGCTATAGTGTGATTAATCTATTTTTTTAATCATTTGATTGGTTGATTGAACTCCTACTGTATCTCTTACTTACGGTAAGGATGAACAAAATGAAAGTTTTCCCAAAGGTTGAATACGATGTACATGTAAAAACACAACCTGGATGTTTTCTGTATTCTTCTTTACCACTAATAAATGTAACTTTGGTATCCAGAACCTCTATATGTCTCCAGTATTTATGCGGAACATCCTGCAGCTCTCGCCTGCTGTGTTTAAGCATTTTTAGGAAGTCTTTCATTTTAAGGCCTGAGCAGTGGTACTTTGCCTCACTTATGACTTTGGCTGACATTGCCACAATGATGGTGAAGGAAGCAAAGTGGCCATCAGACAAGAAACAGCCCTTATCTGGGGACTGTTACTCACATAGGTTATCACTGCAGAGCTGTCCACCCAATCACTACCAAAACTGTTCTTGGGTATCTCTGAGATTGCCTCTCATAAAAAAGACCATTTCTATGACTGCGTGTGTGCGTGTATGTGTGTGTGTGTTTCGCTTCGCTCTCTGCTTCCATTCCCCTCTCGCTCTTCTTTTATTGCAGTAAACTCTTACGCATACAGAAAATTCCCACCACATTGACACCCATCCAGCAAAAACCAAGTGGCTATGCCATAAATATGTCACCTCGGCGTCTTTTGCACATCATGATTATTGACAGGGCAGGATTAACCGAGGCTGGGATTCTCCATACTTCAGCAGTTCATAATTGGAGTGACAATTCACCGTGCAACAGTGGCTGTTCAGACCGCCTCCTGAGACGGAGCAAATACGCCGGTGAGCGCGTCCTCAAATCAGGTGGAAAGATAAAAACATTTGCAAAGGGTTTCGCAGAAACACAGTATGAAGTCACTGAAGTGTGGGAAGTCATTTTAGGAAACTTTGTGAGCTAGAATTATATAATAATGTTTAAAAATACTGATCATTATTTGATCTGAAGTTTTATTAATCATTCAGCATTCCAGGTCAAGACTGTAGATTCCCCAACCTGTGAGGAAGTAGACTTTTTGTGCAATTTGAGAAGAAAAAAATTAAAATAAAACAAAAAAATTGCAGTTATAAAAACATTAGCAAAAGTATTAATACTTTTTTAAGGTATTTACATATTCATATTACAACCACAAATGTTGTTTTATTTGGATTTTATGTGATAAATCTATGAAAAATGGAGGATGAATCTGAAGTGGGAGGAGAACGAGGAGAACTTTTCCAAAAACCTTTAAGATTTTTAGAAATCTAAAAAGTGCGGCATGCAACCCTCTACTTTTAGTCTCCTAAGCAATCTGCTACCTTCCACATTATTGGCTAATAAATTCAAAAAACATTTTGTGAGGTACTGTATATGAGTGAAAGTTATCAGTGAGTACCTGATAAACTGGGATTTTATGCCTTTTTATCACATTTATTTGGATAACTAGATAAAGGTGAAAAAATGTAAGCTGCACAAAATTGAATTAGTCACTTCCTAAAATGGTAATTTTACCAAATGTCAGCATGGAATATTTTATTAATTGATCTTTTCTTGTGTTGTAACTTGATAAGTTTATAAAAAAGCATTCCTTGTGAAATCCTTGTTTATTAAAACTGCATTTAATCATGTAGAAATCTACTGCTAATCTTTCAGTTGGTGAGATTTTTATTTTATTTTTTATTTTTGTTACTCATCAATAGTCGAGCTGTTATTCTAATGTGCAAGTAACAGATTTGGATTTATTGTCACTTAATTATGAGGCTCCAAGTTGATAAAACTATATACTATATACAATATACTATAATCCATAAGTTTGGTAAAAAAAAAAAAGTGGACATTTATAATGAGGAATGTTCAGTCAGTTCTACATCAGAGCAAAATATTAGATCAAAAAGAAGGTTTTGAGGACTTCAGGGTTTTTTTTCTAATGTTAAATTGTGTTCCACAAAACAATGAGAATAGCTGAACAAAAGGAATAAACTAAAATGGCAAGACATAAAACACAAAAAGAAATAATCAAAACAGAAAATAACAGAAGCTAAAAGTCCAAACACCTAACAAATGAAGCGTAAATTATTTTCAAAGCAGAGGTGGTACACATAACTAAATCTGGTAAAAAAATAAACAGACAATACCGCATTCAATCAGTTTTTGTTTTTGTCTTTTTGGGGGGGGATTTTACAAACACAATCTTGATCCAATTTTCGGAGTGTGTAGGCGTGTGTGTGATTGTGTGTACTCACAGGGCGTCGGTACAGCCGGAGGAAGAGACAACCATTACAGCAGAGTGGCGTTTTTACTTCATTCAATATATTTTTATGCTTCTTTATGGAAATGACCAGACATGCACCATTATCCCATTCACCTCAGATTAGGCTTTATGCTTGTCAGACTATACGGCGCACAAAGACGAATCAAAAATTCTCACCAAGCAAACCGGGATCCGAACTGTGCATTTATCCTGAACTGGAGCGAGAAAAGACAGGAAATGAGGCCATCATTAGGGACAAGAACTCGCCCAGGGGGGACTGTTTTATCTCTTTAAACAAGAACATACAGTAAAAGGTTCATGCTCACAGAGGAAAAAATGGCTATCATTAGCAGTCCATCTCTGAGACTCCTCTGAGGTTCAGTGAGTAACAATGTAATGCGCCAAGCATGCAAAAAATAATCTTATTTGTCTCTTTATGAGCTTTTATTGTAAGGACTTTTCATCCTTTCCTGTCCGAACAGCTTTGTTCAGAGTTCTCATGAATTTTAAAGACAATGACTGAATTTTAATGCAATATGAGAAACTAGCTCTTCATTCCTACTCTCATCTTTAGAGGAAAAAGCTATTAGATATTATAAACTTAATTATTAATAAAATAACATTACGCCCTACTTAAATGAATTTTATGAAAGGCATAATGGCTTAAAATGGCAATGACTTTTTTTTCTTCAAACAGACAAAATGCAGCTTATTAGTCACACTTGAATCATACCATGCTTAATATTTAGCTGAGTAAGTGCATGATACAATTGTTTTACATAAGTCGCTCTTGCTGAAGCATTCCCACAGAATAAGATCAGAATGCGAGTCAAACGAGGACTCTTTGCCCCAGGGGCCCCTTCAAAGACGAGCCGCAGTTAAGACATCAGTGACAAACTAAGGCAGGCCTGTCAGTCTCTGACAGCTATAGGCTGGAGGGTGGGATCACTTCCACCTGAGAGAAATCTGAGTTGGTCCTGTTCCTTCTCACACCTCCACTCTCCAACTTATCAGTTCCTCAGTTCTGTCTGTGCTCCTAAATATTCATGAGCATGGAGCAGGCGGTGTCATCTCAGGATATCTAAACGGAGGCCAGAGGCAGAGGGAAGCCACCCGGCGATAAAACTCTCCGGTCCACTGCAAACGTTGAGCCAATCATCTGTAACCCTGAAAATGTCAGAGTCCTTCTCTCATCGTTTTAACTTTGAGGCCTTTACTTTGTCGCCTATTATAGATTCAATTTACTGAAACATTCACACCTCCACTTATTGTTATGATTCAATGACAAAATATTTTAATGTGATTTCATGTGATATAACAGAAAGTAATGAAGTCATTTGAAAAATATCAATAAATGCTAAAAGGTTTTAATGGTTTGCAGAAAAAGATCTGAAAAGTGTGGAGTGCACTTGCACACTACTGGCTTTGTTCAGTTAGACAACTCAATTTTTGCCCATGCTTCTTTGTAAAATAGCTCGAGCACACTTAGAATGAAGGGAAATCATCTGTGAATGTCAATCTTAGAAAAAAATAAAACCTTTGCTAAAAGCGAATGGATTTTTTTGTTGTTGTTGTGATGTCGATTTTTGTTTAAAATGCAGATAGTTTTCAACCAAATGAGGAAAAAACACATCTAGAGTTTAATTTTTTTGTTGCTCTTCAATGAAATAATTTCAGAACAAAGCTGAAAAACTGCCAAAACTGTTATTTGCCATTACTTTACAGACAAACTGACAGTTATTCAAGCTGAGATAAGTCCAAAAAGCCACCTTTAGCTCCAGAGCCTCAGCTTTCAGACCACTGTTTTAGGATTCCCAGCATCATTATCCCTGCAGCATGACACTGCCACCATCTGTTGTCAGGCTGTTAATTTTGCACCCCAACATGTTTTGGATTTTAGACTTAAAAGTCCAAATTTGGTTTCATCTGACCAGAAAATCTCCTTCAAAGTATTTGCTTTAAAATTGGACTTCTTTCAAAGATGTCCTTCATGAAAGAAATATGTATTGTTTGTTTGTTGTTGTGTCTTGGTTTATTAGACATACAGTACAGACCAAAAGTTTGGACACACCTTTTAATTCAATGAGTTTCCTTTATTTTCATGACTATTGACATTGTAGATTCACACTGAAGGCATCAAAACTATGAATAACACATGTGGAAATTTGCACTAAACAAAAAAGGGTAAAACAACTGAAAATACCCCTTATATTCTAGTTTCTTCAAAGTAACAACCTTTTGCTGTGATTACTGCTTTGCACAGTAATATCAATAAATGCTAACACTCTGCATTTTCTTGATGAGCTTCAAGAGGTAGTCACCTGAAATGGTTTTCACTTCATAGGTGTGCCCTGTCAGGTTAATAAGTCATGAAAATAAAGAAAACCCATTGAATTAGAAGGTGTGTCCAAACTTTTGGTCTGTACTGTATATCAGGGCATTGCTGATTGTTTCGGTCTGAGTTGCACTGCACAGAGTAACTTCTAGGAACTTTCTGCAACAAGTGGCCTAGAAATGTGGAAGAAATATGCTCAGTTTTTGACAGCTGATTTGTACATACACAAATAGCTTGCAGGCTGAGGTTTGCAAGGGAAATGCAAAAAACAGAAGATTAAATGACTGGGTTTTGACTGGCTGATTTTTGATCTTCCACTTGAAGCCACTGGGGGCTGATGCATGGTACCAGCTCATGTTCAGGGTCATGCCTGTGTCACTATAAGAGTCTCTAATGAGACCCAGACAAGCACGCTGTGCCCAGCGGAGCGGAGCTGAAATCTAAAAGCTAACCACACCACACAAGAACCGGTCGCAGGACGAAAAAAAAAGAAAAAGGAAAACGAAAGGGGGAAGGAAGATTTTCAAGTGTTGCAGCGGCACCATACAGGGCAATTTTTTGAAACTACTATGAAAGGCTGTGTTTTCTGTCTTAGAATTCCAGGAGGCCATGAAACAGCCCATCATTCAAAAGTTATTTTTGAAGGCAGCAGGGAATGGGGAAATAAGAGAAAAGAGTGAAACTCTGCTCAACAGAACCTTGTCTGTAAAGATTTCTGCTTTAGTCTTGAGCCCTGATTTTGAGAGCAAAGCTGGGGTGAAATGTTCTGTTTTCTGTCAGCGCTGCTCTGAATAGACAGAAAAATGTTGAGCAGAAATTTTAAGTTCACAGAATGAGTGAAGGACAAAGAAAAGACGAAACGATAACTTAATCCATCAATCTTACTCAAGGTAAGGCAAGCTCCAAGGAGAATTTACTTATTAAACTCACCATGTTACATCATGCCATGATTATAATACATTAATTGACATCTGTTTTATATCACAATATTGCACTATATCTCTTGATGCTATATTTCATACCCTTTATTATCTATAACATCCTAAATCATATTTCATGTCAAATATCATGATGCAGCGTCAAGTAATATTGTACCTAGGAATGCACCGATCCACTTTTTGATACCGATGCCGATATCTGAGGTTTACAGAAAAACAGCACTGAATTGATTTAAAACGTAAAAAACAGACATAAATGTACTGAATTACAAACTTATTCGATAACTCTGCACCAGTACAGCACACCTAAATACACCAATGGCTTCACAAGCTTGGTCAAACATGTAAAAACAACACCGTTTTCATTTCTTCAGTGAGTGAGCAGCCCCCTCATATTACTGCATTGTATTCATATCAAATCATATATCTCATATACATTCTTGCCTTATCATTTTTCAGATAACAATCACAACATATAATGTGTGAATCTACATTTCTCATAAATTTTAGATGTCAAAAACAGAAACTTTTGGAACATATCTCCATGCTGAACAGATTGCTGTGCTACTTGTATTTCTAAATATGAGTTGCGTAACCATGCCAACTGGATGGTTGTTTTCTGCAGAAGCAGCCGGTTGACCTTTCAGCAGCCTGAATTATGCGGAGAACAAGTCCCAAGACAGGTTAAAGAGGAGATTGCCAGGATTTATAACAACAATTAATTCCTTCATGGGACTAATACAGTATTATCTCTTTTTTCCCCCCAGATACAGTATGTCTATTTTAGAAACAAAACAGGCCTGCAGTATCTCCTTCTAGAGGTGGAAAACTGGAGAGAAACTAGACATTACTCTGTTGGTTGTGGTCCTACATAAATACACATAAATTGACAAGAGTATCATATAAAAAACATCCAACTTTAAAATACTCAAATATCATTTCACAATGTTTCTTCCTGAACATGACACCTTATCAATCAATCCTTTGACTTCACTGTTGAACCGAATCTAATGACCTTCGAGAGATGATATCTTCCATTGGTATTCATGAATGTTAAACCTTTGTGACCATATAACCACAAACCTGAATGTATTTTAATTTTAAGTGATTGTGTCAGTGGAACATGGATATCTCTGTTTTCCCAAGCAGCTTTTCCTATTGTTGTGGTTCATACATTCAAGGCTGCATCAAAAACATACGTGGAGTGTTCTCTTGATTCTTTCACACATTTGAGAAATTCTTTAATCTCTATGGCAGCCATTTTGCTGTGCAAAATGCCAGGGTGGACCTTTAATCTCTATGGCAGCCATTTTGCTGTGCAAAATGCCAGGGTGGACCTTTAATCTCTATGGCAGCCATTTTGCTGTGCAAAATGCCAGAGTGGACCTAGCCCCGTGGATCGGCACCTTTGAGGCGCAGCTCCTCCTTGGAGCTGTAGTTTTCAAACTTCTGAGCTTCTGCCTCATGAACCATCCCTCCCCTGTGACTCCCTCGCTCAGGTCCTTCAGACTAGCCAACAGCAATTAGCAAACACCTGGTGGAACTGCTATACTCATTATGCAGGCTATTTCTCAGTGCAATGTTGGTAAAAAACGTTGTTATAAGGTTAAAAGATGAGCAATGATGTAATTGTCCTGACGAAGGTATTTCAGACATAGCAGTTTCTAAAGAGACAGAGGCCCAATTTCAAGGCATTAAATTAAAGTCAAAATTCTTTTAAATCAGATTTGATATTTACAGCATTTTTATGACAACTGAATTTAACATTTTTACTTTGTAGTGCTGTAAAATGGCACTATGTGCCTGGAAAATACTGCCTCTTTAAAATGTTATTGCACAATTCTGTGTTGTGCAATCCAATAAAAACACATAGAAGTTTGTTTGCTTCACACATGCCAAAGTGTGATAAAGTGGTGTATAAATATTTTGTGAGGCTGTGTATGTATTTGAGTAAATTATAATATTTTGGCTTTCTTTCTTGCAAAACTAACCTATAGTTATTAATCTACACTTGAATTTATTATTAGTACCCCATTAAATTTGCAAGTGGACTTTATGTGATCGTGGATGAAAATCTATGAGCAAAGGTAAAAAAAAAGTTCTCTTTAAAAATGAAAATTCTCCACATGAAAATTAGAGTTTCTACAAGTAATACAACTTTTTCCAGCTACCTTGGAAGTCAAAGTAACTGACTTACACTAAATATTACAAAAAAGGAATTACAATGTGGCCGTGCGTGCTGCCACTGCCGGCGTTTTGTCTTTCAGACACCAAGCGCCGCCATAATAAACTCTTTTAATTGTCAAAAAAACTCATGAATGTTTTATGGTAAGTTCAAGCAAATTAAGATGTTGGCATCTTGATTTGAATTTGTTACTTGATTAAGATGAAACCCACGCCCACACTAAATAGCTTGTTATAAATTCAGTTTTAAACGTCTAAATCACAGAGCCTGGCCTGTTCTGGATTCTGTGTCTGGGTCTCCTTTCAGTTCCCACGTATGTGACAGATGGTTTTCCCAAGGGAGGAGCCACAAAGCTCTGATGCTCACTGCAGGCTGAATAACCTTCTCTATCAAAGCCACAGGAAGAGGTTAGTGTCAGAACGGAATGATCACTAAGACATCCCTCAGTTCAGAAACCAACCTCTAGGATAGGTTAACACATACTGAGATTTTGAAGTTTAGTTGACTGCAAAACTCTTGAATCAGCCCTCATTTCTTCTTACTTTTAGTACCGAGCAGCAAGACTTTTCTTGTAACCTTTCAAGTGCTGTGTTCCCATATTTCTTCAGGCTTCCTGAAAGTCATTCAAAGCTTTTACTCAGACACTTGCATCTTAAAGCTTCTTTATATCCTTTAAAGTTTAAAGCATCCCCAAACCTAAAGCGAGACAGCTTCACAGCTCGTCTTAAATGCATTTCATCATCGCATCACTGTCTGGATGTTTAATTGTGTGCATGCATGTGGAGAACAACAAGTGTTTACTTACTGATTCTTGGCTCTTGTTTTTTGCATCATACACAGTTAGCTTGACCAGCGAGTCTTGGCTGTCAGGATACTCTGAAGGGAAGGTCACCCCCGTCAAAAACAGCGGGTCTTTGTTTGCCTGTTGGACAGAAAAACGTAGAGAAAGTGCGTGAGTGTGTTTATGTGGACATTTTCATTAACTATAAAATGTTTCTATTTGAAATTGCAAAAATAAATTTGCTTAATAGAAACATGGCAATCTCAAACTCATAAGTTTTAGCACTAGGATGAGATGGTTTTTCAGCCATATAGAAATAGATGTACTTCGCAAAACATTAATGGAAACACTCTTTCCATTACTGTTTTCGCATCACAAAAGTCTAGTGATAAACTACTGGTGAAAACAATGATGAAGACAACAGGAAGTGGTAGGAGGAAGATGGTATGGTTTTGATTTTCCGGACAATGTGTTGCTGGATCCATCAGAGCTCTCACAGCATCGCACAGTTCATAAAAAGTTGTGTGTCATTCGAATGTGTTAAATCCATAGCTCTTCTGTAAAATCACTAGAATTTCCCCCAAACACTACAAACGCAAGTATAAGAAGCTTCTCCATACAAGCAAATATTTATCAGTATATCTCACATTAATCACAACAAGCAGCCACCATTTTTTATTATTAATATTGTGATTATTTAGTATTAGTTCTGGAAGAAAATGGTTTAATTTCAAGGAAAGATATCAAGATAAATGGAGATTTGCTGCTATTTGCTTCAAATGTCAAATCTTTTTTCAGTCACAGAAGTGGCAGATTAAAGATTAATCTGCAGAGGAAACTGGACTGCTGCAAGAAACACAGAGGAGCACTGTTGATTATTATAGACAACAATTCAGATGACTGATATAATGTGACTTGCTTCAGCTTCATTTATTAAAAAAGGAACAATGCACAGGAGATGTAGCTCATGGATTAGAGAAATAGAAACTTTGGCTGGAATGAGCCTCTGAATTCAATGAGATCGCAGACAATAAACCTGCTTTGGCCCAAAAATGCCCTGGAATCCCCAACAATCAGCTGGAGAGCATCATTAGGTAGAGAACTGTCTGGATTTCTTTCCTGGTTGGGGCGATTGGCGGTTTGGATGGATGCATTGAACGAAGTTGGCTTAATTATATGATAGTTGGCTTTAATAAATTTGTTTTATCATATTTTATTTTTAGCCTAAATGTCTGAACTATGTTGGAGTTCATGTTTGCAAAAGATCAAGTGGGAATATTTATTTACCAAGTTTTTTTTAATCACCATAGGGATGTTTAAATTTTTTAATCTAACTGGAGCAGCTAAATCTTTGACTCAATTTATTTTTCCGAGGTTTTTCTCTCACTTATTCATTTACAAATTACTTTATAATTCACTTTTTTTTTAGATGTACATTAATAAACAGACTAAGAACGTTGTCCTTCTGCTGAAGGACGTATGATTTCATATCATACGATATGAAATCAAGCCTAGTTTTGAGATATGTACTCTAGATTCCAGAAGGGAAAACACAGAGATCTCTCTTGCTTCTTAAAGGGATTCTCAAGGCATTCCTAGGCCAGAAGGTTCTGGTTCTGCCTCGGGATCTCCTCCCACTGGGTCATTCCCAGAAGACCATCAAAGGAAGGCCCCCAAGAGGAGTCCTGACCAGATGCCTGATCTCACTCTAGTCCCTTGATGTGGAAAAGAGTAAAAGAACAGAATCATTTTCAGCGGAAGTTCTAATTGTGGCATCTTTGTTATATTTGCTTGTATCCAGAACTTTGCTCTTTATACACATCATGTAATGGTAGAAGGAAAATAGATTTACCTGTAAATTCAAAATGTTGTCTTTTAGCCCAGACCATGACATAAAGGAACAACATCCTCATTATGACAACCAGAGCTCTAATCCATCTTCAATCTGTAATTAACATACTTCAACTCCTCCATTCGTGCATAACCAAGTACTGAATATATATTATGGAAACCTGAGTGGATTTAAGGGTCAAAGAAAATCATGATTAGAGGGATAAATGAGGAGGACACAAACGTCTTCCTAAAGGTGATTTTTGCGTTGTCTCCATGTTATTTTGTTGACTGACCAGTGCATACACACAAAGAAGCTGATTTCCCTTTATGAATATAAAGAATGAGAAGTTGTTTGGCATTCAGAAGGTTGGGGTTCAATTTCACCACATTTCCAAGTGTTCTTGGCCAGAACTCTGGACATCTTGCCTACCAGAACTTCATGTTAGTAATTATGTCAGCGCAGATAGATGACTGTAAAAGTGCAGATGGGCGTAAAGTTAAATCTTTTGAGTGGTCTGGATGGTCTATACAATTGTGAAACAGCTTTAGTTTGTTTACCAGTTAGCTGGAATATAATAAAGTATATTTGTGAATTCCTTTTCAAAGAAGGGCTATCGCTTTTATGCAGTTCTTTTATTCTAATGTCTATGACTCTAGTAAACTTCAACACAGGCACATTAAGCAAATTTAGTGGGAGACATAGTATAATCATTTTAGGGCTCCATTTAGACAGATCCCTAAAAATGATCCTGGACAACAAACTCAACCCTTTATGGCTCTAAATGTAGGTGTAAATACACTAAAAGCAGATTGAACCCACAGATCTGGGTTTTTATAGCATTTATTTCTCTAATATCGCATCTGTTAGGTTAGAAAACTGTGCCTCACACTGCTGGGATTGGTCACAACTCACCGTGTGACATATCTGAGTTAGTTTGGCCAGATTGGAATGTGAGCATGCACGATGAATTTGAATTTTAGATGTGAATGACCATGTTTAATGCTGTCCACTTGTGTCTGCGTCAGCCTGGAGGCAATGCATGAAGTCGGACTAAAAAGACCAAAAATAAACAGACTTTTTTGTATACAGTCATAAAATATAAATTATTTATAGATAAAAATATGAAGCTATTCAGCAGTTAGATTGGAAAGAAAGCTTGTATCCAAACGATTAGAGAGTCTCTGTTCTTTTCAAGTATTTGAAGCGAACCATATATTGTATTACCCTTTAGACTTGTATCTACGTTGTGTGTACCGAGGCTTTTTACTTGCTGTTTTCTATAATCTAACCTGGGTTGGGATTAGGTCTAAAATGAAAAGTGGTTGAGAGGAAAACATAATTCTGGACATAAACAAAAACATTTATCTCTGAAATCCGTTCTTCCGCAAGTGATTTTCATTTTGCATCTACTCCATGGTGTACCATGAGACCAAGTCAGCTAGAACGACTGAAAGGTTTATAAAGTTTTACAAAGAGTTTTGTCTGTTTACTTTTTACAGTTTCTTTGAAATTAAGCTTGAAAAGGTAAAATGCATAACAAAACAAACTCCTAGAAACTATGAATTATTTTAAAGTTCATTTAGTCAGCAATATATTTTGACACTAATAAACTATTTTGCAGGCAAAGGCCTTCAAGAACTTATTATTCATTTGGTGTTGTGTTTGTACAAGTTCAAAACATTTTCTGTTTACACTGGGGGCGTTCTCTTCCTTTGCTCCGCTCTGATGGGCGTCTCCAGCATGTAGCCCTTTGGGACCATATGGGGACAGACTTGGGGAAGTAATGAGACCAACAGACTTACTGTCACGCTTGGATGTAAGGTCACACCCAGAAAAAAAAAGAGAAAAAAAACTCACTATTTTAGCAAAGCTTTGCAAAACAGCTGAAACAAATGAATAAATCCCCCTGATGAGGCAAATAATGCAAAATTGCATGCCTGATCTAATTAACTTACCAAATTATTTTACATTTATAAACAATGTTGACTTTGTGATAGAATTTTCTAACCCATGAGAGCGCAATAGTAAGATAATAATAACAAACATATGTTGAATACAAGTAAGAATTTACTTGGAGTATTTATTCTGACTAATGTATGCACCATGAAAGATGGCAGAAGATGAAAGTACATAAAGGAAAGGAAGTGGGACAGATGTCTGTGCTTTTACTTTGAAGCAACCTCAGCGGGCCACACTGCTAATATTAATTCTGACAGTGAATAAAGCTTTTCTTCCATGAGCACAAAGTTCAAACTAACACAACGGCTTATTGCTGGGAGGCCATTTTATTTATCAATACCTCATAACTGCATTCTCAGCCATCTTTAAACGTAAGCAGAAAACAAGACACCTTCCAACAATACATAAACAATGTTGTAAAAACTTAGAAGTACTTCAACCCTTAGATTTCTTCTGCTTTTTTTCCACAGGTAAACATTTCAGATCATCAAATCAATTTCATTAACAGACAAGGTAATGTGTGTAAATAAAAATAAATACATTTTTAAATGAGGATGACATCTTAGAAAAAGTCCACCCAAACTATTCTGGGCATTTTTGAAAAAATAATTAACCTCTAAACCTATTAACTGCCAATGCCACCCTTGGCAGCAGAAACTTGCTGCGGAGGAAATTTTTGCCAACTCTGTTTCACATTTGGAAGATTTTTGAGTGTTACAGCCCATTACTGCAAACGGAGAGTCTGACATTTTCCTTCAAAACGTTCTGTTAGAGATGGTTCCATTAATTACAGCAAATAGTCCAGGCCCTGAAGTAGCTATGCATTTTTCTGAAATAAAAATGCATTGAAGTTTAAGGTGGTGGTGTAAGAAAGGGCAAAAAAGTTAAATTTGAATTCTCTGTAAGGCTCCACGAAAGTATTCAATTTTACACATAAAGTTATCAGCAGACAGAGCAATCACAGCTTGAAGAACCAAGAACGATGCTTATTGGAAAGTGAGTTTAAAAATTACAATTAGTAGCAACTCCAGCAAATATAAAGCCCTGAAACACAAAACTTATAATGCAGTTTGAGCAGCTGATATATTACTTTTTCAAAAGCACAATGTTTACTTGGTCTAATTTAAAAAATGGAACTAAACATTGGTCTAAAGAATTACACTAATGTTGGTCTAATTTTTTTAACTTAGTCTAAAAAATCTGACCAAGTTTGTTAGTTGGTCTAATTAAAAAAACAGACAGTGAAACCAATGCATTGCTTTGAACTGAAATCAGGATATTATCGGTGCTACACATTGGAAGAAAGACAGACAGGACTATTATGCTGAAGGAAGTGCAGGTACACACACACACAGCCCTGATCGCTGCCCTCACTGGCAAGCTGAATAGGCCTCATTCAGACTTACCAGCATGCTTGGCAGCCTCGGCAGTGACTGAATCTTCTTAGTGCTGCTGATGGGCTGAGATGAGCTAAAGTGGTAAGCCTGTCTCCATTTACGCCAAGAAGCAAGCCAGTCTGTCATACAAGTGGTGAGCATATGCTATGGCAGACAGCTGCCTCTCTCTGGTCTTTTTGTCCATCCGGGCTGCGCTCCGCAGAGGGACCACCAATTTAAGGCCATTAACAGGGTGTGTGTGCTTGTGTGTGATTAGGCTGAGGAAGAAATAAGACTACTGAGTTTGCCTTCAGTGGGTTTCCCCCCCACTTCCCTTGACCGCTCATAGCTGTATATACAAACAGACAGACGACTCTTGTTGGTCGTGCTCTCAGAACATGGGTCTGTGCTTCACTAGGGTTACATCAAAGGCCTTTTCATTTGCTGGCTTTGCTTGACGTCAAATCCCCGTCAAGTTCCAGAACTCCTGGACACTGTAGGATTTTCCAGTGGAGACACATTAAGGTTTGGCAAAAGACATGCTGCAATTTCTTTCCAAATTTCTCATCTCTTGTGTCAGACTGAGTACACGTGAAACACAAACCCCTTCACATGCAACAAACTCAAAGGCTTGACATTAATCCTTTATTAATTAGTCACAGCAAAAACACGCCCAATGTCCACAATAAGACATATATGTTTAATTATCTCTAGGAATCAGGGTTTAATGTGGAAATAAGAAAATCTTTATATGAGCAGTGTCCAATACTAAGCCAGTGTCCTGCATATTTTACGTTTGTCTTGGCTTAATGGCTTAATTATGTCTGCATTGGCCTGTTAATGACCCATTGATTTACTCGAGGTGTGTTAAGCAGAAACACATCTAAGCTAGGAGACCACTCTCCAAAGGGAGAAAATAAACACCAATACTTTATACAATAATACTGGAATAATTATTGTCAGAGGTGTTTCGTTTTTAAGTAAAATGAGTATTATATTCACCTAATACGATATAATATGTTTAACCTTGTAAAGACAGCTATTAATTAATAATTTTCTCATTGGTAGAAGAAAAAAAGCCATTTTTACAGTTCATGCTTTGCAGCAGTAAATGTTAGATGTAATTCCACTGTTGTAAAATATTAATTTAAAGGTTTTACTTATTTCTCAAAGCTCTGAAAATTAACTTTATTAGTAAAAGCTTATCACCTTCCAATTGGCCGTACATATAATAATATACACCTCCTGCTACACACAGATAACATGTCAAACAATTTCTTGTCTAGATGAAATCTGTTTCTTAAAGCTCTCTCCAGTTGCAGCTAGCATCAGTGTTGCCAATCTAGCTTTTTACATCCTGAAAATTGCGATATACTGCAAAGTAGTGAGTTTAAAAAAATTGAATTGGCAGAATGGGACACAGGAGAGCGTCAACGCCAGAAATAAACATAAAATCGTCATCAGAGTCTTCAAATACTGCTTTTTTCCCCCCTCAAACCAACAAAAGTGTAAAAACAGTGCGGTAATTTTGTTGTTGGTTGATGTACCCTATTTGCTGCAATGGCCCTTTAAAAAAAACACCAAGTGCCTTTCATTCAGCCTATAAAGTGTTTTGCAAAAGGGACTTTTAAAGAACAAATATCTGAATTGCAAATGAAATTATCCGTTTTACCGTCAATCGTGTTTTTTCTCTTTGTTTGATCTATTTAAATTGTTAAAGTGGATTACAAACACAAAAGCAGTAACCGATTGCAGCTCGGAGGGACTACTGAATGAGGACTCGCCTCACTGTGAGTGCTTAAGAAAGTCCAACAGCAGAATCCCTGTTCGCTGAAAACGCTGTTCCCACTTTATACATGTAAGTTTTGGAGGCTGGAAATGTGACATTAAATCAAAATAAAACTGCAGCACTTAAAGGCAAGCCTGGGCTGAAAACTTATTTTGATTTGGAATTTTCTCCAAAATACTGTTAAAATGATGTGTTGTCTCAAACGTTGTATGCAAGATAAACCAGTGATATTACATAATGTTCTCATACATATGTTTTAGGACTTAATGTGAATTATGCTCTCAACACTGTGGACATTGATTTTTATGTCAAATTATGTAAAGAAAAACACAAAAAGTTGTCATCTTTAAACTAAAACTGATGGAAATTTCTGTTCACTTCCTTCCAACCTCCAGCTTGGCATTCATGAGTGAGATGAGAGAACGCTACGCAGCAGCTGGCATCTTCCATTATTTATCTTCTAAATGAAATCTTAATAAATCAGATAAAGTGGATTCCCAATAATATGCCAATCACATGATTGTGACTAACACTGAAGCTTTTCCAGCAGCCAAGCGCTCAAGTTTCCGGCAAAGTCGACAGCAGCTGCTGAGAGTCAGCATCCTGGGAATGTGACAACTGGAGGAACACAAGAGGCAGTGGGGTTGTCTTCAGGCACCGCAGCTAGACTGGATCTGCCCAGAAACACAAGCCCTCTCAGACCCGCACACACTTCTCTGACTGGTTAAAACAGTAAATAATATCTCATAGAAAACATATCTAAATGAAACTTGAAACTTTCCCCTGTCCTCTGAAATCTCCAGAATGTTTTTCAAAAGAGAATTTCAGGAGAGACAGAATATTTTTATTTTGTGATATTGAATCTGATCATCATCAGTTTTTTAGGGAGAACTTTCACACTGCAAAGTAAATTTCTAGGAATATCCTAGGTTCTCTTAATAGGTAGCAAAACCCTGATAAAATCAGACAGTAATCACATACCCTGTTTTTGTGAAGTCGAAGGCAGTCCATGTTCTCAAATCCTGCTCCACATCCAGAATATTACAGCCATAAAATGAGAACTCCAGTGGCATTCAGTGTCTGCGGAGCTGTCTGAGCCAGCATACAGTATCCCACCACATCCTGTGTTTCCACACACGCATGAACAGAAAAACACATTCGCCGCTGCTCCCTGAGCGCCAGGGAAAAGCAGCTGAAATCAGACTCTGAAGGAGATGGTTATGCTAATTAAGCTTTACTGAATTAGGAGGAAAATAGTGTCTCCCTTTCATGCGTCTGGAAACTTTGCGCTCATATGAGAGAGGAGGAACCAGAACGCATGTGTCTGCGTGTATGTGTGTGTTCTCCACAGTGAGACAGGGGGCAGCTGCATGCTGCATAAAAGAAAAAAAAAAACACGTGTGGCTTTTGCCTTAGCAGCAACAGTGTCATACCGAAGCACTGAAAGAGGCTAACAGGCATGAAATCTGTATGTAGCGGTGTCCCAGCCCAATCCACATGTGCAGTGCACAGTACTTTTCTCAAGTGGAACCATCCTGTCACACTACAGCCAAAGAAATTCAGTCCCTTTTATTAGTATTTTATGTGACAGAACTACATAAGACAGAACTTGACAGCAAAGTGGAAGGAAAATTATGCATGATTTTATAAGTATGCATGAGAAAAGATCCCAGATAGCTCATGATATTTCAGATTATGTTAGAATGTTTACTGAAATGGAAATATGTAACATAATTGAGTGAGATTTCCAGTTTGTTCTGACATACAAAGATACTGTTTCGTTGCTTTCCTGACAGATTGACGTCAATCTGGTAAGCGAGAAAGTTTATTCATTTCTTCTTTAATATCCCTTTGGGGCCTCTGTAGAAAAGTGTAGTGTGTAGTTTCATTTTCTCCTTCTGATGCCCCTAAAAAAATTCAAGGCAACCAGCCGGATTCAGAAGTCACTCAAATGTCTGCACGTTTAATGTTATGTCAGTAGAAATCCAGTAACTTCGTTCAGGACTCAGAAGTACTTTTAGAGAACATTAGTGAGCAAACAGCAACATGAACACCAAAGAACAAGTAGAGGAACAAACTTAGGTTCTGAAACTATAATCACAAGCTTTAAGCTTTGTCTACCTAAATCGATAAGGGTGGGTAAGGAGAGCATCAATCACACAAGCATACAAAAAGTCTATGGCAGCTCTGGAGGAGCTGCAGAGATCCACAACTCCAATGGAAGAATTGACTTATGAAGGAAGCTGTAATTAAATCCACAATGTTCGGACTGCAAGACCAAGACTTTAAGCACTGAACAACAGCTACACACAAATCAGGTTGGATACACTAGTGCAATTTGGTTGTGGCAGCACCATGCTGTGGGGTTGCTTTTCTTCAGCAGGGAAAGGAAAGTTGGTCACAAGTTATAGGAAGATAGATAGTTCTAATTCTACTGTGGTGGTGGTTCACTTTACATAGCAGGACGACAATGCTGAACATACAGCGACAGCCACACTGGAATGATTTAGATCAACGCATTTATGTATGAAAAAAAGTCTTAAAATAATGATTCCTTCCATCTCATAATTTTGACCTACTTTTTAAAATCCCAACCGAATACACTGAAGTTTGTTGCTACAATTTTTATGGCTCACACCATTAATCATATTAATTGTGAAGAATCAATTAGCCATTTGCTGAATGAATAAAACACTCAGAGCAGTAAATAATATGTATAAACATATACATTTTGCTTTTACGATGAAAAACAAAACACCTTCTTTGTCTGTAAATATGTCCTCAAGTGGAATAGTTTTCGTTTAACCCGCTTCAAATTACCGATTAATCAGTTAATCCCGAGAATAATTGATTGATTAATCAGTTACTAAAATGATCGTTAGTTGAGGCCCTAAAAATATTACATAAACTCAAAAGACGTGGCCAAAATGAGGAGCTGAACCGACAGGGATGGGGAGAAATGCAACTGACACCCAACGACTTCGCAAAACAACAAACATCAAAAGGCTACGGACAGGCAGAGAGGAGATGGTCAATGGGTATCTGTGTGTGTATGCGTGTGTGCGTGTGTTTGTGTGTCTCTATGGCTTACCTCCACTATCTCTGTGCAGGCGTGGAAGACGAGCTGCTGCTTCTGGGGATCTATGACAGCCACCTGGACCAAAGCATTGGGCTTCCTGTCTCTGCCCGAGGCCGCCAGATCATTACAGGCTTCGCAAAGGAATAGAGGGAGGAAAGGAGAGCCAAGAGGTAGAAGAGAGAGGAGATCAAGAAAAGAGGAAGAAGAAGAGAGTGACAGATGAGAAGATAATCCTTTATGATGCATGCATAAGAGAGAAGAATCACATAAAGTGTTGTCACAAATGACAAAAAATGACGGAATAACTGTAGATAAACACAATAAAAAAGAAGGCCAACAGTAGTTTATTATAATCTTCTGTCAGATTAAACATCAAATGACTAAGAGCTAGAAATCTGCTTCAACACAAAGGAGGAGGAAGACAGTCTGCACGTAGAGAGATTTCAACCCCAAAAACACAATAATGGTTTGGAGAAATGAGTAAAAATATGTGAACAGACAGATACACAAATGCTGCATCAGCACCTGATTAAAATGCAGCCAGACAACCAGAGCTCCTCCTGGCAATGAGATATCAGTTTTATTATGGCTTTCATTTCTGACATCAAAAGCAGCTTGTCTCTCAGATTTCAGAGACGACGAGGCCAGAACCTAAACTCCACCCTAATCTCTAAACCCTCAGACTTTACTGCCGTCACAGCCGCTGCGCCAGAGGATGTGAGTTCGCGAGGGCTCCTAACAGTTCACAAAAGAGGAAGAAGTCCCACCAAGAGATGCTGCATGCTTACAAAAAGCGCAAAAAAATACAAACTCATTGACTTAACAGCTGAAATGTGAGGGTAAAGCTATTTACCTATCTATTTTGCATCTATTAACTCCGTTTACAACAAACATTTCAGTAAACTCCCCAAATCCCATGTAAACTGACAGCATTATGAATAACATGCGCATATTTAACTATAAGTGCAATAAACCGCCAATGAAACCAGATACTTCAACTAACAACTTCTTATTCATCATCATTTCTGCAAAGAATTACATTCTAAGAAGGTTTGCAAATTTTCTTAAACTTTCTGTTCGGTCAGAAACAGAAAGTTTTATCTATGCGTTTCCAGTATTTACATTATGGAAACTCGTCATTCTCATGAGTGTCATATTATTCATAAGCTTCTAATGAGTCATTTAATCAGTTGTTGAATTCCTCTAACTCACACAGACTGATGAACTGTTGTCAACTTTATTTAGCTCTATTACTCTGTAATAGAAAGCTGACTTCCTGAAGTTCAAACGGTGCATCAGACTCAGGAACAAAGGAGCTATAAGAGACATAATGTTGCATGATTCTAGATAGGTTGAGTGCAGTGTCATAGAAACTACTGATCTACTGGGATTTTATCTGCAAACATCTCTCAAATTGACAAAGAACCATCCAAAAAAGAGAAAAATACCCAGACAGTGGCAGTGGGGCTGCAATAGCAGAAGACCAGAAGACTCCAGTTAGCTAAGAACAGGAGACTGATGTTACAATCAGACTAGAAAAGTTTGATAAGTTCTATGAGACTTGATTTGAGATCCAGAACTCTGTTGGCAAGGTCAAAGTTTGGCAATCACATCATTAAAACATGGATTCATCCCGTCTTGTTTCAACAAGGAACAACACAATATCTAAACACCAATGGTCACAAAGTCCATTACTTTACCACTACAGTGTACTCAATTTCTGATGGCCACTTCATTCAGAATAATGCAACATGTCACAAAGCTCCAAACATTTCAAATTGGTTTCTAGAGCATAATAATTAATTCACCATAATCCAAAGACTGGTGGAGTGGTCCATCCATAAGAGGAACTACATCCTTCTTTGGCCATTTCAAAATAAATTGCATATTTTCCATCATTGTCCCATTAGAGTACCCTGTTGTGTCTAATTCATAACCATCTGACCTGAACATGAGATAGCTAAGGATGTTTGGAAATAACCAGGTATTAATAAACTACAAACTGTTACTGTTGCTGTCCACAGTAAAGTCAGTTTGTGCCACCATGGTCTGACTAAGAAAGACGGCCATATTCAAAATTTAACACCTCCAGGCTTACAAAATGTTTCACCTGCCTGAATAGATGGCCCAAATGCCATTTGGAGAAAGGTTTCATGGCATGTTGGTACAAAGATGGAGGTATCCCCCCTCCCCCCTCCCATTGCAAGAAGTGTGGACCACTCAGCGTGAAGCTTTTAAATCCAGCAGGTATCAAATGTAACGCAGTGGTGGCGTTATCATGCTAAGGGGCTACTTTGCTGCCATTGGTGCTGATGCATTGTGTAAAGTGGGTGGAATAATAAGAAGGAAGGAAAAAAGAATCCTTAACTTGATCTCAAATTTGGAGCTGGATGCTTGAAACTTGGGCACTGTTCCAACAGAACAAACACACATAACTAAACTTGGAAAGGATAGAGCAGGCTAGCAATAAACCTGGAGAGTGGACTTAAGATTATCTCTTTAAAATGCTAAAATCACTTACAAGTGGTAGAAACCACTTTTAAAGTATTCTTACCATTTCTGGTGATAAGAGTGGTCAAATAATTGTCTACAATGTCTTCTAAAATCTGTTTGGTGTCCATGCAACTTGCCAGATGACAATGTTATGCTACTCTGTATAAATGTATTGTCTACTGTGGCATCCCAAAACGTTGTTGTTTCTGGCTTGGCAGGGGTCTTGGCTCTGTCTCCTGCTTTTTCTTCTGCCTCCAATTCCTCTGCCATGAATCTTGGCCATATTTCAGAGTAAGAGTGTAACAGCAAATTAAGGTAGCCCAGAGACTTAATTCACTTATCCTGCTTCAAAGTTTGTGTTTTAATCCTGAAGGTCATTACTGCAAAATGAACTTGGTATTAATTATTTACTAAAACTCCATTGAACAAAATAACCCCTACTGATCCCATCAAGACCAAGCATTGTAATCTCTTTGTTAAAGTCAGATTTAAATTACTTCACTGATCTTAAGAGTGAAAGAAACTTGAAGCCTTGAATAGGGAAAATGGTCATTTCTATGGTTACCGCTTTTTTCTTAACAAAAGCAGGAAGATGTGACTTCTGTATTTATATCTGGCTAACAAGAACAGCTAACACTGACATTCAGACAGATACATTTAATGTCCCTCATTCTTTTGTGTTAATTGGCATCTATGCAGCACACTAGTGTATAAAAGACATGTTCCCCAGTAATGTGCTTGGATTTTATCTGAAAACTGTATTTTATTTGTCCGGGCCTAAATTCTGGCATCTATCCAGTTATTGATCTGCACTCGGAGCCCATTCTATTTTACACTTTACTCTGGAAAAATAAAAAAAGGTGCTTGTATTTACTCGTCAACGTTTCAAATGAGTTAAATCAAGATGCAGTGTTTCTTTATGCAAATGTAATTCTTGTACATTGTACAAAGCAGCAAACAACCTAGTTTTAACGTTTACTCAATATTCAAACAACTTTGCAAACTGGCAAATCAATCTTCATCTACTGTGGAAACTACAAAATTTTCACATTATCCAACAGGAACAAAAAGTTGATTCTGCTACTGGGTTTCTTATGAGAACAGCAACACAAATAAAGCCAGAGTTTAATAAGCATTTCTTACAAGTTCACCGCAAAAAAGCAGAGCTATAAAAAAACAGCCACTTTTAACAGGCAAGTTTTACAGCCTCTTTGAATCTTTCACTTTTATAAAACTTATCTTTTATAAAAACTAAACTAAAAATAAACTCTCACATCTTAAATTGCTAATAAATTATTGCCAGTTGAGGCAAATGAAGGAAAGTTGAGTGAAAAGGTCTTTAAGTTTCTCTAGTTTAGTTTAATTCCTTCTTCTAGGTCTGTACCAGAAGAATCACAATTTCCTTTAGTTATTCACCACCACCCATGACATAGTTAAACACTAAAATACAATTCTGAATTTTAGAACTATTTTAGCATGGCTATATTCATGACAAAAATTACACACCAGCTGGAATCACTGAGAATAGAATCGTGAAAGTGCTTTTTCAATGCTCCTTTTTTTAAATGCATGAAGCATCATCAGTTTTCTTTTCTGGTCACGACTGAATAAGATTGTACATCCCGATAATGAAGTTCTGATAATGTGATACATAAAATATATTTGACATTTACCAAGATCATAACAAAATAAGAATTAAGATTAGAAGGTGAGGCTGGAGGAGCATCTTGTCCCGCACAAGAATCATCAGCATCTGCGCCCCCCAACGGTGTGTTCTCTCCATTTCATTGTGTCTTTATCTTTTAGCCTTTGAAGTAAATGGCAAAAATGCATAAACTTGTCCCTATGTAAGGTATGCCTTCTAGATGTTTTTCTTTAGATAATTTTTGGAACTTTTACTCATATGTTGCAGATCCCAAGAAACTGTCAAGATCTTTACTTATGAGGGAATAGATTCCTCTTTAGTTTCTTTAGCTACAACATAGGATCTTAGTAATTACCTTGTAAATACAAAAGTACTTTTTAAATTTTAGTAATGCGTTATGTACTTTGTCTTAAAACATAGTGTATAATCTAATAATTTTTTTCCCAAAGTAGCCAACTGTACCAAGTAACTCTGCTGAGTAAAAAAGGTAGTCCATGTTCTTCATTCAAATCCTGTGACATCAATTCCACAAGGGCTTTGGATTCTATTAAACTAAATCACATCTACTAATTCATTTAAATCTCCAGGGAATGTCTCATCATGAGACCTGTAGTTATTTAAATGCCACAACTCAATCTGTCACAATAATTTAAAGTCTTACTGACATTCATAAAAACTTTTTACTGTTGAGCCAACAGTAAATTTTACTCATAAAGTAGTAAAAGTCTGAGATATGGCCGATATCCCATGAGAGAATTATGGACAGAATGAAAAGAAGAATAACTTTAGAGAAAGGATATTCTGTACTATCAGATGTAGGAGAGTGCCGTGCCTGCATTTTCTTAGACACAGAAGAGAGGCAGAGCTTTAAATGTGCTGGCTCTGGTGATGGAAAGATCTGGTAAGGCACAATGAATGGTGAATGTGACCAGGGAAAAGCTGGTGGAGCTTTGATCCACCAGCTTTTCCCTGGTTTGCTACAACTCACATTTGAGAAAGTTTCTCTTTGGTTCTGTGGACTCAGATGTAAGTCTGAATGCTGAAAACCTCTGTTACAAATATAGTTTGTAGCAGATTTGGCCTGAAAGAGATTATTGAGGCAGAAACCTTCTGGTGGGAACCATTGTTGATGGAGGAACAGTTGTGATAGTGGCAGAAGTTCCTTCTGTAATCGTTGGGTTGCCAGTTTGAGCCTCCATTTCATCTGTCTCAGTAGTTGTGTCATTGGGCACAATGACATAACTCACCTGCCTTGCCTGCTGATGGTGGTGTAAGGCACTCGCTTCTGTCAGAGTGTGCCATGGAAGCTGTAGCTACACTGTATGTTCCTAACATCAGTGTGATAGTGAATGTGTGCGTAAATGGGGGAATGACTGACTGTGGGGTCCTCTGGACTTGATAAAGTGCCACACAAATAGAGGTTATTTAGTTTCTCAAAGGAGTGGCTTCCGAAACACGCTGTGATTGTTCTCGAGTCTCCAAGCCAGAGTCCAGACTTGAATCCAATTGAACACTCCGGAGAGATCTGAAAATGGTTGTGCACAGATGCTTGACAAGCTATACGAAGAAGAATGGGCCAAACTACCCAAAGAAAGGAGTGCTAAGCTTCTTGTTTCAGAACGGTTTGAGGCTGTAGTTGCTGCCAAAGGTGGATCAATGAAGTAGTTAGCAAAGGCTGTGAATATAATTTATTGGTTTTCTATTTCTTTTTAATAAACTTGCCTCATATTTTTTCCATATTGTCGTAATATTGTATTTGTGTTTAGAATTTTGAGGAATGAGATTAATTTAAAACAACTTGGCATTAGAGCGTAACATAAAACAAAATATGGAAAAAGTGAAGTGGTGTGAATACCTTCAATGTGCACTGTATGTCCTCTGGATTTGAGAAATACTTATGACTTTGACCCTCAAGGTAGTTTATAGGAAGTGCTGTCAAAGTATGGGGTGACATGGATGCTTGTTAGGGCTACTTAGTCTTTGTACTGTATAACCAAAGCTATATTTGTCTTCACATTCTTGGTACAATGTTGAGCTTGTTCCCAGGGTAGGTTGGACTCTGACCCACATTTCTTATAATTATCAACTTTGGATTGGAGAGTGTCTGGTTTGAAGCCTCCAAGGTACATCTTTAGTTGGTATGAATTATGTCATTCTGTTGCCATCTTTAGGCCATGACCTTCAGCATGCCCCAGGATGGTGCAAAGCAGTCATGATGACGGTCAGTCCTCTAAGCCTGAAGTCATAGTCCTAGTCCAGAAAAAGGTTGACTGTTCGCTTCAGGTTTGGGGGAAGTCTCGCCTTCAATGATAACTTCAAGTATGCAAGATACAGAGATGGATTGACAAGTGTTGGTTTTATCTGCTGTGGTAGAAAAATAGCAGTTCCACATAATTAGATTCCTTATTTACCTGTCCATCCGTGTCTCGACTCTTCTATGGTCTATGGTCTGCATAAGCTTAAAGGCTTTAGATAAAGGGCTCGCTTTTGACCTGATGTTTTATTTAACTGCTCCTCTGATCCCATTTACCTTTATAAGTTTAACCACAGAAAAGCTGTTTTGGGTGTTGTGTCTGCAACATGACGTTATCTTCAGAATATTTTAAGCTACTTAACACCTGATCTCTGTCGTTGTCTTTCGATTGACAATTTACTTTAGCTTTTTGCTCAGTGATTATTTGTTCATTACAACTAAGTAAATGAGACAAAGGAAAAGTCACCAGGAAATAAAACAAAAAACCATAATGGCAAACCCAGAGCTATTATAGCCCTGGTAGGCTGTGTTATGCTCAATTGGTACCACGGTGCCCGAAGTGTGTGAAGAAAATATCCCCCTGACCATTACACCACCAAAAGCAGCCTAACCTATTAATGCCAGGCGGAATGAATCCATGCTTTCATGTCTACGCCACTTTCTGATCCCAGCTGAAATTGAGACTCTACAGACCAGGTAATGCTTTTCCAATCTGCTGTTGTCCAATTCTGGAGAGCCTGCTTCAGTTTCCACCTTTTAGCTGACAAGAGTACCTTAAGCTTCAGTGTGTTGTGCATTCAAAAGATTTCATTCAAGATGCTAATTAGTATGCATTAGTATGTATGTTTTTAGTATGTACATAAAGTGGCCAATAGGTTGCTGTTATAAAGTTACATTTTAAGCTTATAGAATTCTTTGCTATACAAAAATAATCTCCCCCAAAAATATTTTTTACCTCATTCATTGCCAGAGCTGTAGCAGCAAAGTTTCTAAAGTATGAAATCTGTATAAGTACCAAAACGTTTGGCCATAACTGTAAACCCAGAATATAAGACAGTATCATTCAGTATCGGATTCTTTCAGTGGCTGGTGAAAAGGAAGCAGCAGGAGAGTCCTGTTAGGTATCCTGCAGCTCAAGTCCAGGCCTCATACATCATCTCTTAGGGGTCATTTTAATTTTATATTCCCCCTTCATTCCAGGCAGCAGGAATTTTAGACTTGCATTAAAGAAGTCTGGCATTTGCTTATGCAGAAGGAGATAAAAGGCATAAAACCATGTTCATATGAGCTGAAAGCAGCAGCATCTATCAGCCTGCGTTTCAGCTGCTGCTTGTCATTACTGCAGTGACAAAAAGAGTTTACATTAGACTTGGTTGCTCTGTGATAAAGCATGCAAAGAGATGCTTTATCACAGCTAAAAATAAAAACTGACAAAGGAGGGACACAGTAGACAAGTTGTTTACCAATTCTCACAGGAAACTCAGAGGAGATTTACAGTGCTAATCAAAAGTTTGCATACAATCATTAAAAGGCATGAATGATTCTAAATGCATTTCATGCTTTTATTGATGCATTTGAAGTCTTTTTATCAAAGGGTCTAAATGATTATATGACATACAAGCTTGATTTTAATGTGAATGATTCTTGATCCACACAGTGTTATAACACAGAAAAGTTCAAATATTTATACAGCGTCAATAATGTTGCGCTAAATGCCCACTAGCAGGTTGCACATTGATTACGTGCTTTTTGTAGCCATTAGCAAGCTTCTGGCAAAATTCTGCCTAAACAAGCTTCCTGGCAGAATTTGTAGAGTTTATTTAAATTGTTTTGTTCTTTGGCACAAACTCAGCTTTTATTCATAGTTTATGAATTTTAAGGTTAGAGAATTGGCCATTCCAGGTGATTAATATGTTCATTCCAAAACCAGTTTCTTTCAGGACTCCCAGTTCCATCCACCTGCTGATATTTAGATGAAGCTGGGTTCTCTGGAAGCTTTATTAAGCATATTTATTCTGATAATGAGCTTATCCCCCACTCCTCACCAGCACTGTGAGTCTCCTATGAGTTTCATAACAGCATTGGTATAATAAATTAAACATACAGTGATCAACACTGTGTGTTTTAGTATGGAGGGTGCTGATTTAAAGATTGAAACTGGAAGCGGTTCCCCTTTAAACGCCACAATAATGGGTTTCTCAAAGGAATGTGGCGTTTCGATGAAACCTCTGCACTAAGAACCTTTATTACTGTAGGTGGGGGAGGCAGGAAAAGGAAATGGAGAGAGTGACGAGACAGGACAAGAGAGTTCCCTAGAGAAACATTTAGAGATTTAGGAAGGAAGTCTAAATGGAGGGGGGAGAGCGGAGGTAATGAGGGAGAAACATGGATGGAGGGAGGAGGAATATGGCTCATTAAAATGTCACGGACTCAAATAATGGATTGGAGAGCAAGAAAAAAAAGGAGTGAACAAATTTGGAGTGGCTTCAAGAAAATTACATTTGCAGATCCTTCTGTTGATTACTACTGAATTGCCTTCCTTAGCTTAGGTGAAAATTAATTCAACAATGTCACGACTGGCAATTTCATTCAAGTTACTCAAACTGCCAAAGTAAATCGGAACTGATTCCCAAATTACCACAACAATTGTTCAATTTGAGTAATAATGTTTGCCCATCCTTGGAGACTTCAATTACTGCAGTGTATTTATTCAGACTGATTGGAATACGTTGACGTCTTTCAAGATGAATTTTTAAGCAATGGGTTTTAATGCAGGAGGCTTCTGTGACCTTCAGAAGAAATCTGAATCAGTGTAATGGCAGAGGGAAGCATGGGGGTTACCACATGAGACAAATACATGCTCATCTCCAGAATGATATATGTCTAATGATAAGCATTCATCACCTAAATCAATTCAACAACATTATCCTCTAATGTGCCATTGCTCTGATCTGCACACCATTTTGTCTAAGAGTCTGGGGAAAATGCCATTTATAACAGAGCTTAATAATATTTACATTTTTCTACATTTGTGTATCAGGACGGTACGGGAGAGACAAACAAAGAGTAATACATCATTTCTTAAGTGAAGCAAAAATTATTGTGTTCAAAATATTGAAAATGATATTCTTGAAATTTGAGAAACATTTTTATCTAGTCCCCTCAAATCTGATACTTCTTATAAATTACAGTGCAAGCTGCTGGATTCACCTAATTAGTCCACCTGTGATTGATTTAATCTCCCTATAAATCCAGGTGTTCTGTGAAGGACTCAGAAGTCTGTTGCAGAATATTAGTCATGAGCAACACTAACGGACAAAGGAGAAAGTTGTGGCGGAGATTACAATTAAAGCAGAATTAGGTTAAAAAGCAATATTAAAACCTTAGAATCTGAAACAGCATTTTTCCCAATTCATCATCTATAGATGGAAAGAGTTTGGCACAAATGCAAACCTAGAAAAACAAAACCTACCACCTAAATTCACAGAGCAAGGAGAGAATGAATCACAGACGCGGTCAAGTGATCCAAGGGAAGAAATCCAGAGATCCACGCATAAGGTAAGAAAAATTGTCAACAGGACATCTAGTCAATCAGCCAACAGATCTGACTTTTTTGGAAGCATGGTAAGAAGAGTGTCAGATGAAGTCACTGCAGTTTGAAACAAGCCATGCAGGAGAAACATCAAACATGAACTTCAATCAGATCACTATGTCGGTTTTCCACAAGAAAACCAAATCATATCAAAACTTGAAAGTAGAGGGCAAGTATTAGACTGGCCTAATCAAAGTACAGACCTTAATCTATTAACAATCTGTGGCAAGACTTGGGCCAAAAAAATCTGATTCTTCTGACTCTAATATTGAAAATATTGGACAAAGACGAAGGGATTTGAACACCATGTAAAGTAAAAGTTTGTATAAAGGCTTTGATTTCATTTTTTTTGTTTTGTTTTTTGCTTTCCAGAAATTAAAGCTATGTGAGTTTGATGCTTCTAACATTTAATAAAAAACGTGTATGTAATTTATCACAATAATTTATTAATGATTTGAATGAACTTTACCTTGTATAATTTCAAGGGTGGGTAATTTTAAATGACCTGGCTGGAAAAACGAAAACAACAACAGCAACAACAAAAAAATGTTTTGGTTACGGCTAAAAAGTACCAGGATCATTAATCGGAGCAGAACAAAGACTTTGCTGATGTAAATCTTTAGCTTTTGGTGAATTCTGAATTCTCTTTACTTTGATTAAAGTGAAGACGCTGAGAGAATTATCGACTGCAGTTAAGACCAGAATTTACTGGTCATAACATAAAAGAAATCTCACTCGGAAAAATCTGAGCTTCTTCCACAGCAGCTTGTCTTTGACATTTTCAGATGATGTAACTAAATGAAATGATATAAAATTCAATGAGTATCTCAACTCCTTTGACACCAGGAAGGTTGCGTTAGAAAACAACAAATTTATTTTTTTTAAAATGCAGCCATTCCTTGATTCAAATATATTCTGATCTTTATGCATTTCTCGCCTTAAAAATTCGGCAGTCATCCGACAGAAGTACTTTGGTACATAATTAAATCTTGCTCTGAAAAGTGGAAATACTGATGGCATAAATAAAAAAAAAAACTACTAGAAGTGTTTCAAATTGCAGTGATGTGCAAAATGATTTTTCACATCTTCGTATATTACAACCATTAACTTTTATTCATCTTTTTGGAACTTTCACAATTCAAAAGCACCTTTTGAACTTTTGAATTTTGAAAATCTTTGGGAACCACTGGTTCCTATAGAACCAGTCAACTTCTTTCAGTTTGTTTCCATTTAAACAGACAAGTTTTTTTATGACAAATAAGCTGAAATTTATATGCAAAAGTGGAACAGTTCCTTTTTAATCATCACCATCACAGCAAAGCATTGTTCCAGTAAAAAATGTGCTTTCCTACAGTTATCTCATTAAATGTTAATTGGCTGTGATGTTACGGAGGAGGTTTGCTGCCACTCCCACACCACACACACAAAGTGAAAACAGTTAAGACCCATTATACTAATTTTTCACCCCCGTGGAATATGGAGCAGCTGCAGCTCTTTCACAAATACGAGCCCAGAGTTTTAATAAGAGCTGAAAAAACTCAAACACATGCATACGATTCCCTCCTTAGATAGCAGGGACTTCGAAAACAAAATGCTCTGTAATGCATTTTATAGCTGTTCCAGAGAGACAAGCAGCTGAAGCTTTGAGATAAAGTTGATAAAACAAACAAGTCATTTTTAAAACGAATCACTCCAACTTGTGAGCACTATAGGACTTGTTGACACAAGTTCAGGGTTGCTTGACGTTCTTCAGGTCCCACTGGATCACAGCAAATTAAGAGTAACTCCTTTAGAGTGAGAACAATGGCAATGCTAAGATCTCAGGCCTCGCTAACATCCACTCTGAACCAATCTGTCTTTGTACAACAGGTTCCTGTGATGATTCTACCACACAAAGCCACAAAACCACCAAAGCAACTGCATACTAAAATTTTCATGCTGATGCTCCTGAATCAACATCTAAACTACAACTTCAGGCTGGTACATGCAAGAGACAGTTCATGAAAATGATACCATCATTCACCACATGCAGCAGTTGTATTTTATAGGAAACAGATCTGCAAATCGTTGTAAATTGAACACAAAGTGCCTCGTAAATGTACCTCATTAAATTGCATATTGCTTCCTAATTGCTTGTTGTCAACTGTTTTCCATTTTGTTGGTCAATAAACTGTTTTTTTGCAACAAGAATTGCATACAAGTGATTTTTTCTTTGCCAAGTTTCTTATGAGTTAAAGTCACAGTATATTTTTGGTCCTACATACTGTGACATCAGAAAAGCACAAACTGTGGTTTTTAAAAAACAGATACTTCTTGGTGTCGTACTACCAAACATTTTCAATTGTTATAAGAGTTTTATTTGTCAGTAAAAATCTTTCCTCAAAACAATCAGCATGTGCCGGCAGGCAACATAAAGCCGCACTTTAGACACCCCTGCTAGTATGTGTACACATAATCCATGTTATGTAGAGAACAACATTGTGCAAGATTAGAGACTTACCAATGCTGAACTCCAACTGTCGCAGCTTTGGAGTTACAGTCACAGCTGTTGGACAAAAAAGGAGAGAGAGAAAAAGAATAAGATCTCACTAATTAAGGTTCTCTTGATATCTTAATCTTTTTAAAAAAATTGAAAAACAACATGTTTTTGCTTAAAGAAGATCTTGGAAAAGATCAGTCTTTGTATCTTTATCCTTGTCCATACCCTCTTATTTGTGCAAGGTTGTCCATGTCCAGCAGCCATTGGCTAAGAGGGAGGGACACCCTGGACAGGTTACCAGTTGAACAGACAAGCTGCTTTTCTGTTCACCATACGATTGTGCAAATTGGAAACACAACTCACATTTTTGATAAAACTTTTTGCACTAGTCTGAAGTGGTTTTTTGACTGTATCGGAATTAGAGTATTTAAAAAAACTGAAATAAAAACACTTTTTTTTTTACATGAAACGAGTCCACAACCGGATGTTACTACTGACAGAACAACAAAGAAGATGAAAAGAAATGGTAGAAGGATGATGGTGCAGCATGTTTTTTTAATGACTTATCATGTCAACAATGGGATTTTGATTATGTTTCTTATTTAATGGAAATACAGAAATTGCAAAATTGTGGGGTTTTTTTACATTAGAGGAATAGACAAAGTTTTCTGCACATTTGTAATGGAAACTCAGGTACAGAGACACAATAATGCACACAAACTCATATACAGTATAAGGTCAACTTAGAGAAACCAATTGACCTGAATGTCGTATTTATGGGCTGTGGAAAAAAAGTAGATTACCCAGAGAGAACCCACACATACACATGGAGATCATACCAATGACATGCAGGACCTTCTTGATGCAAGGCAGCAGTTCTACCCTCTGCAGCCCAACCTGCTTTATGTGCCAAACAAATTTAGCCAGCAGTATTTCCCTGACATACTGTAAGTGTGAGTGGACCTATCCCAGGCGGCCCATGCCTTCATTTCCTTCTTCCTGCATGTCAGGTTGGTCTCTTGCTTATCCACCCCCATGTTTTCTGTGTGACAGTGTGTGAGTAAATAAGAGCCATAATGTTCTAGTGTCTCTATTTCTGCCCGCACACCTGGGAGCCTTCATTCATCAAGCCTCTGCAGTATAAATACCCACACACTGACGCCCGCTGCTCACCGGATTGTCAACTTCCCTACGTGTTGCCACAGTGTGACTGAGAAGCAAAGTTCTGTTCCCATTCCTCACATTTCCTGAAATCCTTCACTCTGTATACGATCAAGTCTGTACGCGTTTCGTCTCCTGGCAGCCTCGTTCGGTTGCATCGTCCCGACCGGTGCTCGTCGCGGTCTGTCTTTCCTGCTGTGTGCATTCTTCACATCCAGCCACACTGTGCAGCTCTGCTTTCATGTCGCTACCTGGATTCCTGCTCTGACAACCAGTCCACTCACCCCCTGACGACGTAACACTCCAATGTGACACCATTCTCTAGTAAGAAGTACTTGAGTCATTAACTTTTAAAAGCAACTAAATCATCTCTAGCCAATAATTTATCAGTAGCCAATAGGCCTAATGAGAGATGAGGACTGGAGCTCAGATTGTGGAAACTATTTTAATAAGAAAATAGCTCGATAGCAGAGAAATGGTATTCTAAAATTCTAAGCGTGACAATCTCCCAGAACTGTTCGTTTAGATTATGCAAAAAAGCCTACAAACTTTGTCGGGTGTTCAAACGAGAGTTTCTGGTATGGATTGTCCTTGAGGGCTCATGCCAAAAAAGATGAGCAGTGTACTGACTGCCTCTATCATCTGTCACCAGTGCTGTTTCTCATTCTTTGCTCTCCCAGTCCGACACCACCGCTCAAACACAAAGCAGATGAAAACGCCTGCAGGTTGGATCGACACACGACGGCCTTAGAGCACCGAGTGTGTTGCTCATATGCCCACAGACACAACTGGCCTCTCTAAGGCTCATCAACTCCACTAATGGACCACACATTCAGGGTGATTTCTGATTTATTGGAGCCACTAGAGTTTAGATAACAGACATTAAATGAAATGAGGATCATTTACAAAGGCTAGATAGATTTTGGTCATTTTGTTCTCTGGCAGCTGTAACTGTGCACCGATTAGATCAATTTGGTTCTGGAGTTTCTCACAGCAAAAGCATGCTACTGAAATGGCCCATTTCCACTCTGTCTGGGCAGTGGTGTACAGTACATATCTATGAATATACATGTGCATAAGAACACTGCTGTTGGCGTTCTCACCAACACCAGGAATGTAGAGTACATCACCCAGAGAACAGACTTTAAAATTCTTCTGTTAGTTTACAAATCACTGAACGGCTTAGCCCCAAAATACATTAAAGATGTTGTATCAACCTTCCAGATCTTTCAGGTCTTCTGGTTCTGGTCTGCTCTGCTGCATTCTGAGGACCAGAACCAAACATAGAAAAGCAGAACTCAGCTTCTATGCACAATAAATCTGAAACAAACTTCCAAAAAATTGGCAAAACAGCTGAAAACACCAAGTTCCTTTACATCAAGGCTAAAAACACACCTGTTTTGCAAAGATGGCATTCAGTGACAAGACGTTCATTTAGATGAGGTCAAATAGTGTTCTTAAAAGGACAGTATTATGTATTTTCCAGGCACACAGTGTCACTGTATAGCACAATCAAGTAAGTATGTTAGCTTCAGTTGTTATGAAAATGCCACATATATCAAATATGACTTAAAAAATTTACTTTACAATTTAATGCCTTGAAATTGGGCCTCTGTTTCTTTAAGAAAGTCCTCATCTTCCCTACACTCTGCCTTCAGGAAGTCATCAAAACAACCTTTTTACCATCGTTCTCTAAAAAGTAGCTCTTATAATGCAGAGTTCTCTGGGTGTTTGCAAATTGCTGCTGGCTAGTCTGAAGGACCTGAGTGGGGGAGTTGTGGGAGAGGGCAGCTCTGTGAGATGGAAGCTCGAAGCTTGGAAACTGCAGCTCTGAGGAGGAGCTGCATTTTGAGGGCGGAGCTAGGTTCACCCAGGCATTTTGCACAGCTGAATGTTGTCATGGGAGATTAAAGGATTTCTCAAATATGCGTGAAAAAATTGAGGAAACACTCCATGTATGTATAATAACATAACACGATGTAAAGCTAATAAAAGTTGATTTTTCATAATACTGCCTCTTTAGAGTGAATGTTCTTTTTCTGCTAACTTAGACCTCAGTAGACCTTGAGCTCAAACTGCTTCCACCCAGTAAAATAATATTTACTGTTCTGGAACTGTCCCCCCACTGAGACGGTTTTGGACAGTAGAGCCTGTTTTTCTTAATCATCATCTAATGTGATGCACAAATGCTTTCCAAGGCTTTTCGCTGCGGGGGTGACCAGCACCTGATGACATCATGATGTTGTGGCTCTCCTCTGCTAACTCAGAGGAGAGTCAGAGTGTGAATTTCTAAAGAGATATAGCAACACACAGAAGCATCAAAGAAGTTTTGCCTTCCCTGATTTGTATTCTGGATCTGATCGACCGGTAGATTTGGTGGCAAATCTTTATTTACCCTAACTCTTTGTTTTTGTTTCTCCTCTTGATGCTCCTTAATGTTTCAGCAGCTTCAGTTTATTTGCTGGAGGTGAAAGTTTGCCCCCCCCTTAACTGTTTGATTTAGATTCCAACAAAAGAAACCACCAAACATTCAAGGTCTGTGACAGATGCCTCCCTGTAGAGACGACCTTGAGGTCAGGTTGGACAGATGCTGTGCAGAGATTCCCCTGTCGAGAGGAACCAAAGATCCAGGAACCCAGTTGGGTTCACTGAGAGGTGACATAAAAAGACCCAGGCCAAAAGTAAGGCTTCTACTTTTTATCTCAACTCTGAATCTTCTCTCAAAAGACTTTTATTTTGAATTCTCCTTTTTCTTTCTTGCAAAGTTTTCCTTCAACTCAGGAATTTGGCACTGCAACATTTTTCTCAAAAATCAAGAATTAGTTTCATGTTATTTTTGTGTTTTACATTTGTTACTTGACCATTAAAATGGATCAGTGTGATTACTAACAGGAGATTCTTGAGTCTATCGGAAAAACAGTTTCAATTGAAATGTAAATATTGTGAAATACAATAAATAAATATATTTTTAATTGTCCATCTCTCTGTTGATTAAAAGGAGGAGCAAAAAAAGAAAGAAAATACTTATCAAGGTTATGTAATGGCTGTTTCTCTGCTGTTAGAGTGCGATTTTCACATGTGAATGCAAACATTGAGTTTAGGGGGCGTGGCCAGCAGCAGCGTATTGGGATTTAAAGAGACAAGAGGTACTAAAACAGCTTATCCTGAAAAGAGCTCAAAATATGTAGAACAGAGCAGACTAAAATCTCATTATCCAAGAATGATTTTGTTCAAAAAATGTATTTGTGTAGCCCATAGCCCTATCCTAACCTAACCTGTTCAAGAAAGCACAATAGACCATCTTTAAAATAAATCTCCCACATAAGTAATTATGTGGAAGATATATATATATATATATATAACTACATGGAACTGTATATGTATATATATATATATATATAACTACATAGACTTAAAGAAAATGTATTCACATACAGTTTTTAAAAGCAGCTGTATTTAAATAAACTTCCTGTCATGATCTGGTTTTCTCATAACTGTCAACTTCATGCTCCTCTCGGGTGGTGTCTGCTCATGTTGTTACCACTAAAGCTTCCTTGTAGGACCATATGAAACTTTAATAAGCCAGAATGTCATGCTGTATTGTTTAAAAAAAGGGGACCCTTTAGATATGTGGACCGAGACAGAGCCGGCTGTTCGGTCCTGCCTTTGCTGCCATGTTATCATAAGGGATTGTCATTGTAACAGCCTAATTTGTTTAGAGGACTCCATCTGTGCCATACATTAACTTTTCAGAGTTGTAGGAGGCAGTGACAAATCCCTGACATTGCAGTAATAATTAAAGATGAGGAATGAAGATAAGTTAGATGTGGGTTGGAAGGGATGCCAATCACAAAAAACCCAACGTGCTGAAAAGCAAGTGAATGTTGACAGAGCGGAAGGAGGATTACAATTCGCAGCTGTCTGCTTTTATATGCAGAGCTCTTAGGTAGACTGTCAAATATTAATGAAAGGATGGTGCCAGATGTTTTGTTTGTACACAGTCAACAGTTTATGTTGCACCTTCGAAGACAAAGACTCAGTGTGTTCCAGCATCGCTCTGGAAACTGTTGCATGCGTTGGGTTTTCAAGATCGGTGTTAAATTGCACCACTGCAGCCTGAGGACACAGCAGGTGTATGAGCGCCTGTCTCTCCCTCCAGGATCCTCCTCTCACAGGCAGGGCTGCTGCAACTGCTGGTGTCTAGCACAAGACAGATACGTCATCACATCTGACAGCAGTGCAGTCCAGATGAGAGCTTTCCATTTCTCAAGTCTATCATCTTGTATTATTCTTTTTTTTTTAAGTCTGCCTGCTTTGGCTTGTACTCCGTAAGACGTGTTCTGTATGCAGAATAGGAGACTAAATTCTGGTCTCATCTCACCAAAGCTCCTCCAGCAAAGTAAGTGCAGTGCAAAAACACAAAATCTTACCAATTATTATTGATGTAGTTTCTAGTGCAAATATTTTAGTACATTGAAATCAGACAAAACTCACAGGTAATTTTACAGCAAGATGTGGGAGTAGGAGCTTGTTTTAAGTAAATGATTCCTTAATATTGATTAAAAAGTACTAGTGGAAGTACCAGCAGATTATTTCACCTACAAATGGAATAATCTGCCAGTGGAACTAAAACTTTATCAATATTAAGTTAGCTTGGTTTAATTTCAAGTGTACTAAAATATTTGCTCTAAAAAGTAGATTTAAAAAATACTTGGTAAAATTCTGTATTTTTGCAGTGCAAAGTTTATTTATATAGCGTTTCTCACATTCATAAAAATAAAATTTAAATCAGCAAATTATATGGCAAAGAAGATCTCTTATAGCTTTCTTTTGACAATGGTTAACTTCTCACCACTCTTCCAGAATACTTGTTTACTAAGTTACTTCTGAAGGTGTTTGGTTGCACTGGATCTTACTTGTGGGTGTCAAAGTAGATAGGGCCAATTGCAGTTCCATGCAATCATTTTCAGATGTCAAAAGAGTTTGAAATTTATGTGAACAGGTCTCAGTATGAATACTTTCATATGGCTCTGCAATTCTACAACTGACATAGATGGATTCCTGATATGCCTCGGAACATCCCAGGACAAAACTTTTGGAAACATGCTAGAGGTCAGTTGTGTGTGAAATTAAATTATGGTCATAAATTTTCACTAGTCACAAAGAAAAAAAACAACTTTCTATTTGATTTGCATCAACTTCTTGCTTCTCTTAATATTTAAAAGGGATCCACGATTAGTTTAACATGTTGGCCTAAATATGTAGTAATTTTTCTGTTAACTAAAAAATTGCTGTTTGTAATACGTCAAAACTCATAACTTCAAAATAATTTATATTTTGTTATATATTTTTTCACCTGCGCAATGCATGCTGGGTTGATGACGTAGATGGCTACTGGAATCTACAGAGAAAACACAAGAAGGTTAACTTTTCCCTATTTGTTTTTTATCATATTGCGTTTGACTGGTGTAAATTTAGGCAGTTCCACACTGCGTCATTGTTGGCTATAATTAAAAGAAAATAGTGAGGTGAGTTTGGATCATTTACCACATAAAACAAAGCTTAACACTGCTGAAGGAAAGCGAGGGAGAAACCGTGGAAGCTCCTTTAAATGACAGCAGAGCAAAGACCGGACCCTAAACAGCTGTTAAGACCGGACCCTAAACTGAGCTACTTACAAAACTACTTACCAGATCACCCAGTCTGACCAGAGGTGCGTCATTCATTGTGTCTTTTATGAAGCCGAATGTGGCAGCAGCAGCAGCACAAGTACAGCTTCTTCGGCCAACTTTTTCCTCTTCCTCCGTTTCATCCTCCTCATCTTCATTGTGATTTTTACATTTCCATTATTGTCAATCCAGTTCAAATTGAAAAGTCTTAGCACATCACTGTTTTTTTCACCACCACCCATCCCCATTCTTCTTCGTCTTCTTCTTTTCTATTACGCCGGATCGCAAGCAACTTTAAGCTACATACCGCCACCTACTGTACATTAGTGAATAGCAACACTACCGTACCTTACATTCATTAAATTCTATTTTTTCATTTTCATAATTGCACGAACGGATTTTCATGCTAATCCGTCCGTGCATTAGCATGGACGGAGCTAATGCAATTGCACCAAGCATATGTAAATTACCCAGAATGCATTGCAGCGTAAACGACATGGCGACATCCGTGCAACAATATTTTATTTAAGTGTATTCATACATTTAAAGATATCTAATGTAATTTTTATACATTTACAAAATGCAAAAAATATTGTGATGTGTTTTTCTATAAACTTGTTTTTTATAAAAACCAAACAGTCTACAGTTTTACTGTATTGTAAAATAAATATTCTTAAAATAATATATTACTACAACTAATCATGGATCTCTAAAGGCAAAATGTAAAACTGTACTGAAGTTTAAAAATAGTCAAAATTTCCAATCAGAAGAAATTGTACATCATTTGAATGTAAATTAAGTGAACTTTCAAAATGTTGCAAAAAAGAAAAAAGCTATTGCAAAGTATGTGTTTTTCTATCAACTTGTTTTGAGTGAATCACCCAGACTACGCAGAGCCTCATTTCATCAGAAGTTGATGTTGTGCATGGCTGTGATAAAATGTAGAGGGTGCAAACTAGCATGGAAAACACATCTAATATAAATGGAGAGTCCTCTCTTCTCCATGGAGGTTTGGACTTAGACCCACCAGAGGATGGCAACTATGTCAGAACTTTTTTGGTAAATATCATCTCCCTTTTAGAACATTAACTCTTTTTTTTTTGAAAACCCAAAAACCATCTGAACCCCCCCTAAAAAAACATTTTGAAATTGAGGAAGTTAATTCAAATTTTGCCATTTTCATCAACTTTTTCTAATGTGATACATCAAGATACAAAAAAATTTACTTTATGGAAACACAGTGATGTTGGTAAGAAGGTAAGAAACGCATTCTTGACTTTGACATGATTATTTTGCACTTTTTAGAAGGGAGCAACAATCCTGACAGAAAAATACGGCAGGTTTCGGGAATGTCTAATCCTCCATCCAGATCAGAGAAGAGGATATTGATATTTCAGCAAAGATACATAAATGTCATCAAGTAAACACCTATTTATCAACATCATCATCATTATGTCGAACCATCTGCAGGATGTACAAAAATGGCCTCCCAGACCTGCAGTTCAGATCTGTCTCCCAGTAAAAATCTGTCTGACATGGCAAACAAGGCTCTGAATTGTTGATCAGCCAAGAAAGAATCTGAAAAGACTCCAGTTGTAGAACTACTCAAAGTGGCATGAGTTTGGTTAAAAGAAGAAATGATGCAACAGACACACAAGCAAATACATTTCCCAACTTTTTTTGTTTTCTCATTTTTAATATGCTTTTTGGCATCGAGTGTTTTAAGGTTCAGCATTTCAACTCAATCGCTGGGTTTTGATCATTTGCAAATCAGTGTGTTTTACTGTGATTTTGTCCTGAAGCTCTAAATATAATGCATGCCATTAATTCCTGTAAGAAAATACTGGATATGTTCTGCACAGCTACATGGTCTAATCGCAATAATTAAACATTACGTGGTTGCATACCGCCCGTGCAGCCCATCTCACTCATACCTGCGACGAGCACACAATGCTCTAAGCCACAATGTGGCTCAGAACAACTATATGGAGAAAAGTGGCACAGGTGTGGTATTTATAATCGATATCCGGCAGCATTATGAATATGGTAATAAGCTCAGCGAGGCGGCAGGCAGGCTGCACATGCAGATGCATCTCCCGAAGGGGCCCAGAGCAAATGAGGTGTACCCGCCTGCTATACCGCAGTTTCATCTGGCTCCAGAAATAACAGCACAGCCCCACTGTACTTCCAATCTATCAGCCCCCCCGAGTCTGCGGGTGGTATCAGTGGGGGGAAAGGCACGCTGAAGGGAGCACAGAGGAGAATTTGTAAGGATATAGCAGCATGGGGGGATTTCTGTGGAATGACAGAGTTAATGAATGACCTGGGTGGTAAATTGTCCATCCTACAGATGATCACTTAACCTTTTTTCTCTGCTTGTTTCTTTGCTAAAAATTAGACATTCCTTAGTAAAAATTTGACATTCCTTAGTAAAATTTAGTCATCTTATCCATTGTACATGATGATAAACACAAACGTGAGACAGAGAAACTGATGTCACTGGTCTAAGCTCCTTAATGCATGAAAAATAACTGTCCGGTGCACTTTAAGAAAAATTTCCAGTCAACAGAAAAGCAGAGGATTCACAAGCTAATCACTTCTACTTATTCTCCTCATGAATAGATATTACACAGAGAAGTTCCCTCAGAAGAGTAACATTTTGAGTAGTATCTTCTTTTAGATTTTGAGGAGATATAAATAATTTACTGATACGGCTGGCTCAGCATGGGCTTTGATATTTCAAGGATATAAATAGCATTCCCCCTTCCGCCCCAGCCAGCGGCTCTACTCACAAGTGCACACAGATAAATGCTCAATAATTGCTGTATTCAGTCTCCTTTTGTCCAACCCTGTGCACATTTTTCCCCTCATTCCCGCATTTTAAAATTCCCTAAAAGCCCCGGGTGCATCATTCACGGCGATCCATCCGGTGATCGCACCTCTACAGTAACTCGATTGATGTTTGCACAGACAGGCATCCCATTAGGACGAGTGGTGCTGAACGCAGGAGTGAGTTATCCTCACATTACTGCGGTGGGAGATTGAGAGGGGACAGATGGTTTTGTTGCCAGCTTTTAATGAAGTGTTGTGAATCAGTTGGTGCAGCCGAGGTGGTCTCGACTGTCACTGCGATAAGAGATGTAGTGTGGAAGGTTAACAAGGGCGCCGACAGAGAGGTGGCTCTGTGATAGCTTTATCATGTCAAACACCAAACACTAATTAATATTTCAGGTAAAGGCTGACAGCAAAAACTCACGCTCCTTTATGCAAATTGTGATGTGATTAGCTGATAGCTAAAATGGCATAATTTCTTCCTTAGCGTTGGGAGTGTGTACAAAAAAAAACAGAACAGCCTCATCTTAATAACTGCATGGCAGCAGAGTTCAATCCCACTCTTGTCTCCCGTCAACAAAGTGGAGATAAACCATTTCACCTGCGACTGATAATGCAGGGCTGTCAACTTGTCGACTGTGCTGTACATGGTAATTATGTGCTTTGGCTTTCTCCTTTGTCTTTCAGGACACCAAAGGAAAACAAAATACAACTGCAATCAGATTTTTCTCATTAGTCTCGCTCCCCTACATCTGTCAACTAAAAAACCTGCCATTTTGTACCAGAGAACGATTTAGATGGGTAGCAAATGTCAGCTTTTACCTGCAGAACACTGGTTTCTGACAAAAAGCAGCACCATCATGATTGTCTAAGGTCATAATTTTATTCATAATTAGTGAACTTATAAACACATGCCCATTTATTTATTCATTGTATCTCTTCCACATGTTAATTCTCTCCACATTTTGAAGTTCTACATAAAAACACTATCATGAATGTACTTTCTTCCCCATTAAGATTTTGTTAAATAGTTTTTCTTTTTAATCCAAACTAATTTGTATAATTTCCACACCTGATTAATATGCACCAAGCCACAGGAAAACTACAAATATTCACTTTTCCTGTTAAGTTGCAGCCAGATTTTAGGCACAGCTTCAAAATGCAAAAGGAAAAGAGAGAAGGACAAAGCAAGAACAGTAGGCTAACTATTCAGAAATGAATTTAAGCTCCAAAGGCTGTTCATGAGTTCATCTTAGATCAAGACTATTGGTCAAAAAAGATCCAAAATTGACAAATTATTTAAAACAGGAACAATGTACACTATACATTAACTGCAAGAGCAGATATGCATTGTTCAGTTTATAGTGTTATGTGCTAATTTCCACCTGTTGTCACTGGTCCAACTGGTACATTTTAAAAAATAAATAAAAAGAGCTGGATGCTACTCAATAAACATAAACATTAAGAAAAATATTCTTAATTATTCCAAAAATTAATTTAGAGATATTTAATCCTAGTGTTTCCAGCAGGCTGGTGGGAACATTGGATGGATAGACATGCAAGGTAGTCAAAAAAATTATTCTATTCTCCTTTATAAGCTCTGTCATTCTGTTGATGAGCATAAACTCTCAGATTAACTGAAGTTGGATCATCTTATCATGACCTTAGAAATGGAAGCCATCAAGAACATCCAGATTATTTTCAAAAGAAAAATAAAAGTTTTCATCTTTTATGGCCCATCTTTGTTGCTCCCTTGCAAAGTCTGAACTGTGAAGTGTCTGTTGTGGGCAGAGAGGTGACCTTTGAAGGTTCTGACTGGATCCTCCATCTCAGTGCAGAAAAAAACTTGGGAGTACCACGACTTTTTTCCTCCCATCCCTTCAGGATTCTTTTTGAAGTTTAAAAATACTTTCTTACAACCATTGCATCAACTAATTATTGCAGGAAGTATTGCTTGTGCACATTTGTAGTGAGCCTTCTTGCTTATGCCGTGAGTGGTTCAATGTAAATGCCTGACAGAAAATTTAATGAAATCTACATTTTTAGGGTTAATGGTCATAAACCTTTGATGAAATGATTTTATAGGTAGCCTGGTTATTCATTTTATCTCTTCCACATGTTAATTCTCTTCACATTTTGAAGTTCTACATAAAAACACCAGCATGAATGTAGTTTCTTCCCCATTAAGATTTTGTTAAATAATTTTTCTTTTAAATCCAAACTAATTTAATTGTTTTCAGTTGGAAAAAAAATCCTACTATAGAATTTTTGGAAAGCATCAGTATATCAGTAAATCGTCCCTTTTTTTCAAGTTTTCCACTCAAAAGTCACACCTTTGTTAACATTTTGTACTACTCCTTTAAACAGTGACCGTCTTGGCAAATGCCAGGTTCAGTAATTGGCACCATCTTGAATTTTACACAGTAGTAGAAGATGACTTAGACTTTTTCAGTTTGTTGTGGTGTTATTTTTAAAAATGGCACTGTATTCTTGCTTGAGGGCTGTAATATCTGTTTCCATTTACATAAGTTCAAAATTGAAATTTTATTTTAGAAAGAACAATTACATCCATTTAAGTCAGAATATAGCAGATGTTGGAACCTTCTAATCAATTCTATCAAATAAAATCCAATATTGGCTGACTTGCATACAAAATGTGACAGCTGCAATGAACAAAAAAAAAATGTATTACACACTTCTAATTATTTGCTTCTAAGTAATTCTTTCAACCACTCAATTGTGGTGACCATGTTGTCAGAGTAAAAGTCGTACATACAGGGAATTATATTATTGTATAAGTTGTATTGCTAAAATTAGTTAGCCTAATTAAAAGAGAAAATAAAAGGGTTTCAGTTTCTGGTGGAGGCCAACAGATTTCATTTAAAATTTTCCTGACCACCCTGAATGGTTCCCAGGTAAATTGGACGAAAAACACTCCCACAGGATCACTCATCCTCCACTGTGCTTTAAAATGTTTTTAGATTTTTAGTCTACAATTACAGATTTTACTTTGATATTTATTTTTAAAATTATTTAGGTAATGTCAAACAAATTTAACCCTGGTTACTAGATATAACATTTTTATTCAGTGTTCCTTTTAATAGTGAAATTAACAGAATAACAGCATTTAGTCTTTGTTATTCTCTCTGAGCCATACCCGTTTGTCTCTGGAAAAGTTGTGTCCATTTCAGCTGGCATATGCACCAACATCTATCTTAGATCTCAGCAGGTTTTTCTAAGTGTGTGGGTTGTACCAGACAGCTAAATTATGCTAAAATGAGTCTGCAGAGTTTGCTCACTCAGCGCACTGCAGGCGAGGATCATATGGAACTGGCAAAGACAGTCTCACCTTTTACTAATGTTTTCTCATGTTGACATAAAATTCTGCTTCAACTCTGGATGTATTTTACAATAACTTCAGCAAACTGTCTCATTTATAATGACAATGTGAAAAAATGTAACATTAAATAAGGAGTTTGAAATAAGTCTTTTGTGTTGAAAGTTTGCATTTGTCTGTGTCCATCCATCAGTTGCAGAGTTTTGTGTGGCTGCCTCCAGCAGCCAATGGGCAAGAGGTGCACACTCCATACAGGACAGCAGTCCATCGCAGGGCAGATAATCATGCACGGACATACTCCCACCTACAGGTAATTAGCAGTTAATGTAAAATGCATGATAAGATAGAGTAAGAGAAAATTCATACTCAATACCGGATGGTGTCAGCTGGTTATTTTCTCCCGGGACACTAATAATTGCACCACCACACAACAAATATGTTTTGTGGGACTTAAAACCTAACGATTATGTGTATTGGCTTTAGAATTGAAGGTTGAGTGCTGCAGCGTGTGGCTCCAGTTGACAGCACATGTGTTACCATGTATTTTAATGTAGCTTGTGCACACCAGTGTAATTTTCTCAGCACACTTTAGTCTTTGCATGCTGTTTCAGCTTCTTTGTAGAGATTTTGTGTGCTTAAAGGAGACAAGGCAACAAAGCACCTCCCTTCTCTCTGCTTTGTGCTCCATTTATTTATACCTACAGAGAAAATGATTTTGAACTTCCATGTCGCTCAGCAGCTCAGCATGCAGCATTTGTCCTTTTTGAAAGCAGAGATATTACATTTGAGAATCAGGCTTTGTGACATTCCTGATAAGGATTGCCTCCTCAGTCATTTCTCTTAGTAGAGAGAAGGAAGGTGAGTTTGCCTCTGCAATGGTTCAATGACAGCAGACCAAGACAGGAAAGGACAGACTGCAGCAAAGGTGCTCAGAGAAACAAGCAGCACTTCCCTTTGATCCTTCTGGGATTTTGTCACATTACAGTCGTGTGTTTCATTGGGACTTTGTGTGAAAGACCAGCACGAAGTACCAAATAATTGTGAAGCGGAAGAAAAACGAGGTCTGGCCTTCAAATGTCTTTGAACAAATAAAAAACTAAATAGAGTGATGAGGATTTGTATTTGCCCCCTTTTATTCTGACAACCTTAAGTAAAATCCAACACAACCAATTGCCTGAAAATGCCACACTTTAATTAAATAAAGTTCCCTAATGTGGAGTTCAATCTTAATATAAATTGAAATGTTGTGTGGAGACTTAGGAGATTTGCTAGTGAACAACCATGGTAAAACTAAAAAACTACAAACATCTTGGTGTTCATTTAAAAGGAGCTTAGAGACCCTCTCAACTCTGGAGAAGCTGTAAACATCAACTGTTCAGATGGGGAACTTTGGCTTCAGTTTAGCTATTGTCCAAATATTGCAGTTTTATGTCAAATCAACTGTGAGCTTCACATCATAATATTATTCCCTCATCAAAAACATACTTGGAGTGTTGCCTTGATTCTTTCATCCATGTTTGAGAAATACTTTAATCTCCCATGGCAACCGGTCAGTTGTGCAAAAAAGTCTGGGTAGACCTAGAGTTGCCTTCGAGGACGAAGCTTCACTTTGTAGCTGCAGTTTCCAAGTTTCCATCTCCACTGCGACTTCCCCACTCAGGTCCTTCAGACTAGCCAGCAGCATTTAACAAAGAGTTACTTCCCAGTGAAACGCTGGTAAAAACGTTGTTAAAGGGTCAGTAGGAGCAATGTGATAACCTTCTGAAGGCAGAGTGTTGGAAAGAAGAAAACTTTCTTAAAGAGACAGAGTCCCCATTTCAAGGCGCTAAATTACAAAGTCAAAGATGACTTAAGTCATATTTCAGCTGCATAAATGCAATTGAAGGTAGCAATATTAGCTTCAGTTGCATTTTTATAAAAACTAAAGGCAACATTGTTGCTTAATTGTGCTGCAAAATAGTGCCATTTGGCTGGAAATTACGTAATGCTGCCTCTAAAGGAGTAGGAAGAAGAAAGCCCTATCATGTCTAGTTTGCACAAGCATTGAAGGCAATAGCAAAATAGCAATAGCAAACATGTGGAAGAAGATGCTAGTTAGCATGCTACTGCTTAGTGTTTGTAAAGCAACCAATCCAGGTGTCCCATTCGTTTTTCCCTTGCTGCTGATTGGCCGTACTCTTGAGAGTGGAGATAAGGAAAATTGTTGATATTAGCTTCTAGTGTTTTACCAATGTGGTTTCCAATGTGTTTATCAATGCATATTAAAGTGTAGTTGGTGCATCACCAGTTGGAATGAACAATTTTAAGTAAGTGGTGAGGGAGTCCAGATTTTATAGCCTAAACAGGGATGATGGTTAGAGTTGAAAAGATGGATGAAGCTTAATCCAGGACAAAAAAAAAAATCCAATCCTGGAAGAAAACCTATTAGAAACCTTAAGAAACTAGAGATGTGGAGAAAGTTCACCTTCCAGGCAAACAACAAACCTAAATTTACAGCCATTACAAGGCAGTCATATTAGAATGGTCTAATCAAAGGACAGACAAAATTCCAACTGTGAATTTGTGCAAAACTTAAAAATGTTTAGCTTTTTACAGCCTGTCTGATCATCAGCTATTTTGCAAATACAAGGTATGCAGCATTTTCTAAATTTGTATATCTATTTTCTATTTTCCTTCAATTTAAAAATTATGCATCATGCAGATCTATCAAACACACTGACCTCTGTAGTTTGACAAGTTTCTGGGTATGAATACTTTTTCAATCCACTGGAGAACTGCTGCAGATATGAGCACAGATGATCAAATATGAGTAGGAAGCATAAACACAAAACATACATTTTTAGGCTGTTCGTCATTGTCGAATACTTTGCAAATTAACATCAGACACCAAGTTAGAGACATAAAGGGACAATCTGCAACTATCACACTGAAAGCCCATTTCATTTATCAGCCAAGTTGTTTTTAATGTGGTCTCTGCTGTAACTGGGGGCAATGCTCGACACTGAGGCATCAAAATGACTTTGCAAAAAAACAAAAAAACATCCTCCAATAAGCAACATGAAAATAAGCTCCAAAATCCAACAGATTTAGTTATTCAGCATTGATCTGGAAACCAGTTAATATCAAACTGAAATTTGCACCAATAGGACTTTTCTCATCTGAATAAACTTAGTTATGGTGTAGTTCAAGTTAAAAATGATACCACCATTTGAGTTCGCTGCCAAAGACATTCCCTGAGTTTGTGTGTCTCACGAGATTTATGGAACAAGAAAAAAAAGAAGCAGCAGACAGACACAGTGCAGGCGGCTCACCGGCAGCGCTCAGTCCTTCAGGGTTGGCACTCAGCTCGTTCACGTCAACCACGCAGCATCCCAGGTGCCGGGTACCGCCGTCCTCCATCTGTCCAACCTGCCCCTCTCTTCTCCCCCTCGCTCCCCCACCGCCTCCTCTCCCACGGAAAACCACAGTCCAGTCCAGCGCTCCGGCTCTCACACACCCTGCCAGACAGAAAAGGCTGTCACAGAAATAGCAGTCCGCCCGCCTCGCTGTTCTGCTGCCTCACGGTGTGCTCTCTGTCGGCTTTACGGATGCCTTGTGGAAACTAGTGAGGAAGAGAGGGACCGGCGAGGGACCTGGAGCAGCATCAGTAGGGGAGGGTGAGAAAGGGAGAGGGAGGAGAGATGAGGAACGTGAGGCTCAGAATGAAAGAGAAAGCAGGACAGAATTGATGTTTTGTGCAATGCACGCTCCTATCCATCAATCCTGGGCTGACAGTGGGGGCGCCTGGAGCTGGCTGCACGGCGCAAACACAGCCAGAAAGATAACTCTGCAACGCTCCCTCAATCCCTACCCCCCACCCCACCCCCACCCCTACTGCGCAGCCACTGCTGCATCCAGACAGCAGCAGGGGTCCCTCTGATTTGTGACATCCGTCTCCCTCCCTTTCAGCAGCTCCCCTCTAGCCCCCACACCTCTCTCGGCGCTCCACCACCTTTTTCCCCTCTTCTCTATCAGGAAAACAAATAACAAGCTTTCGACCGCCGAAGCTCCCCGCAGTGAAGCCAGAATCGTGCAGCATGTCATTTCAGAAGTTGCACACACATAAAGGCTGAGGAAGACTCACAATAGAAACCCCAACTTTCCCACTGTTGTTCATCAACAGGTTCAAACCGCAAAGAAAGAGCGGTTATTAGCAGGACTTGATGACGTCACGAAGCAGCAGAAATATTCAGATTTATTCAGCGGTTGGTTAAAGAGCTACGTTGTGTTTTTTATTGCTGCCCTCACTGTGCCTGCTCCCGCTCATAATGAGGAGGTTATTGTTAGTTATTTGGCCTCCTTGTCTGATGCCATAGAAAGCTGCGGATCAATATTAATTTAGACCTGGCTGCTTGGGCCAAGTGCTGCTGCCATTTCTACCAAGAACCCGTAACGATACAGTGAAAGCAGGAGCCTTTTGACATTTATAGTGCCCTGCAAAATTATTCATACCCCCTCATAGCTTTTCCTTACTCTGATGTTAGAAGTGCAGTATTTGATATGTTTTGTCAAAATGGTATGCAATTTCAAAATCATACATGGTTTTCCACATATTAAAAACTAAAAAAAAATTTAGACGCTGGTTTGCATTCTTCTTTGAAATTAATTTCAAGGTCAGTCAGAGCAGATGGAAAATATCCGTAAATAGCAGTTTAAAGTTTTGGCAGAGTCTTGATTGGATCAGGTGTGTACTGTGACTTGGAGCTCTGTTTTTTTAGAGGGAGACTTTGAACATTTTAACAGGTTTTCTTCCTGGATTGCCTTGGATTTAACTCCTTTCATATTCCTACTTACTCTGACCAGCTTCCAATCCCTGCAGTATGACTCTGCCTTCAGAACCCGAGAATGATAAGTTCAGATTGATCTGATGTATTGTTTCTATGTCATGGTTATCAGATAGAAATTTGCCAGCAGGTTTTGAAGTTAAGGTTTGGTTTCATCTGACTATACACAGTGTTCCAAATTATTATGCAAATTGGATTTAAGTGTCAATGATAACATTTTTTGTTGTGCTATTAAATTTATAGATGGTATTGTGTGTCAGGGCTCTTTGAATCACTATAATTACGGTAATTTCAGAGAGCTGGTTGATTAGTTTGTCTGGTGAGCTCAATTAAAGAAAATCTACTTCAGAAGGATGTTCCACATTATTAAGCAGGCCACAGGTTTCAAGCAATATGGGAAAGAGAAAGGATCTCTGCTGATGGAAATCATCAGATAGTGTAGTGCCGTATGAGAAGGTATAAAACATTAGATATTTAATGAAAAGTGAAGCGTTGCCGTACTGTGAAGAGATTTGTGGCTGATTCAGAACAAAGATGGTTTGTACAGATAAAGGCAGAATGAGGAAAGTTTCTGTTAGATAAATTCATCGGATTAAGAGAGCAGCTGTTAAAATGTCCTTACAAAGCAGCAAACAGTTATTTGAAGCTGCTGGAGCCTCTGGAGCCTCTGGAGCCTCAAGGTGGAGGATCCTCCAGAGGCTTGTGGTGCATGAACCTACTATTGGGCCCCTAACCAGAGCTCACAAGCAGAACCAGTCGCAGTGGGCCCAGCCATACATGAAGATTAATTTTCAAACAGACTTGTTCACTGATGACTGCTGTGCAACCCTGAATGGTCCAGATGGACGCAGTAGTGGATTGGTGGTGGACGGCCACCACGTCCCATTACGGCTGTGACGTCAGCAAGGAGGTGGTGGAGTCATGCTGTGGGCTGAAATCATGGAGAGAGAATCATTGGTCGACCCCTTCAAACTGTTAAAATATTAATAGACCGCTGTCACAGCATTCGATGAGTACTTCTTGAAATTAAATAATATTGAACAAATTTTTATATTGATCTAATTTGGCAGTATACAGATAAAAACAGCTTTGATAAATATTTAAGCACACAGCTTTTATCTTGGCAGTTCTATTCATGTGACCCTCTAATATGTTTTAAGTGTTTCTAGATGTGCAACGTTCAAGTATTTTCAGATTTTAGTCCTTCACAAGTGGCTGTGGTTCCTAATCCTCAACAATATTGGGGGTTCACTGTATCCATCTTCATGTTGTTGTAGTCACAGTTTATTAAAATACCTACTTCACATGAGAGCTCAAATTATCCTAGAATAAATAACTATTTACTGATAAAGGCAACTTCTGAAGTTAACTGGTTAAACTGGATTTTATGTCAAAGTTTCCACCACATCAAATCCCAATACGTACACTGGAGTTTGTTGAAGTTACACTACCAAACATTAAAGACTGAGGCATGTGAATATTTTTCCCAAGTGTTTGTTGAGTACTTCTAAAGTACCGGTGGAGTGTGCGCCTATATTGAGCACTTTTACTGCACTCCTTGTTGTATATTGTCATAATTGTTAGTAACGAACACCAAAACAGAAAAATACTCAACTTACTATTCATTCCAAAGAGAGAAGACTGAAAGGGTTATCCATATCATTGATGTCACAAAGTTCAATCTTCAAATATAAATCTCCTGCCTTATAAAGAGAAAAACACAGCATACTGAGTTGCAGAGCTTTAGAAGTGACATGGAAGTTCAAATTCATTTTCTCTGTAGGTATAAATAAACAGAGCTGCAGAGAGCATGAGTTGTGTTGCCTCGTGTCCGTTAAGCACACAGATTCTTAACAGGGAAGCTGGAACAGAATGCAAAATCTAAGGTCTGCAGAGAAAATGACACCATTGTGCATAAACACATCAACATACATGATAAAACATGCTCTATTAACTGCAGCCATACATGGAAGCCTTGTAAACCAAGGTTTTGTTTGTTTCAGTCCGTACCAAGATGCATGGTGGCACAGTTGTTTGTACTGTTGCTTTGCAGAAGGTTATTGGTTTACTATATAGAGCTCAGTTGGGGCCATAACATTTGCTCAGTTTTTTTTTTAACTGAATAAAAGATTTGAAACTGAAAAGCAATTCTGAAACTGAAAAAAAAAATTAAAACTACTTTTCAGATTGAAGTTTTTTTCCAGTTTCAGATTTTTCATCTTGCCCTTTGTTTCGGTGTCAAATCATTTTCTTTTTTCACCTTATTTATAATTTTGCACAATTTATGGCACTGATTTCGCTCCATATAAATCCCTGCCAGAGCCAGGGACTTTGTATGTTTTCAAACTTTCTCCAACAGTCAAAAACATGCAGCTCTGCAGTGTTCTCTGTAGGTTTGTTAGAGAACATAATTAAGGACAAAAATGTGTTTTGATTTCTCACCTAAAATCCCCCAAAATTATACAGTATTAAAGATTGTAGTTATGTCCCACAGTATAAATGTTTAATTTTCAATGATTAATCTTCACTCTCTTGAACTGAATTGTTAATTTCAGCATTAATGAAGAAATAAAAAAGACTTAACGGAGAAAATTTGTTTTTCTTGCTAAACTCTTTTTATTTTACGGTCTAGTATTCAGAAAGCTCCAGATTAGACCTTTACAGGCTACTGGGGCTCCGGATCCATGCAGCGTTCCTGCACCATCTTCAGGCAGCTGGTCCAGTTTGGGGTGACTGCCAAAAAACAAAATGAAGATAAATTGGTCCCCACAGTAGCAATAACACAGAAGACGAATCCCTCTCTGCACTTGGAGGTTTCTCCTTCACTTCCCAGCACGCTCTTCATCCGCAGCCCTTTATCCCCTTTATTCCTGCATTTTCCGTGTTTTCCACTCCCTTTTTACTCCCCCTGCGCGTCATGATGAATGTTATCTTGTTTGCTTTTAATGAAAATCTGATTTCTCACATGCGCAGATAAACACGGCTGCCTGCGCGTGTCCAGAGACTCGAGCAGATCTGTGGAGTGATCCATTAACATTCTAATACGTTTCTTTTAAAAGGCGACATGTGTTGTCTTATTAAAGCCTGACTGATAGAGGAGGCTGAGGAAAATCAATAGGCAATGCACTAAGAGATGGTGAATGGTGCACCAAGGAGAGGAGAGCAGAATAAACATGCCCTTTTTAGCTATTCGGCCCCAAAGCACAGACAATAGATCCTCACATTTACCTGTTTCAGAGGTGCCTGAGACCCATTAGAATCTGACATACACTCTGTGCAGTATTAACTGAACAGAGAGCCAATACTTTGAGTAATGCTTGCGGTCGGGATGCATCCTGTTTCTGCCAGAGCTGCACACTTAAGTGAGGCGAGGCCACAGAAATCCATGTCCAATGGTTGTTCTTTTAAATAAATTAAACTAAATGTTAGAGGTTGGACAATTAGAGCAGCTCCCAATTAAACCAGTGCTTTCAATCGCCAGACGTCAAATACCCCACTGGTTTTTTCAGTCTTATAAACAAAGATTAGAGTTGGTTTTGCTTCTTTCAGTGTTTGTTGTGCATTTAGGTTTAATTTGTGGCAACAGAAATCAGCACTCTGACAGTGGAAACAACAGGAACAATAACAGCACCATCAAAGTTTTTCTTTCAGCATCCCCCCTGCTGTGCGCCCTTTCTTTGATTTTTAACATGAGAACGAGGACCCTGGGACGACAGCAGACAAAACCACAGGATAAGAAAAATAGAAAAGTAGTTTCTGGTTATGTTTTTCCAGTTTCAGTCCAGCAGTGCCAACTAACAGTCTAATAAACAGTGCCATGGAAAGTGTTTTGAGTTCTCTGTAGGGTAAATGTTAAATAATGAAGCAGCTCTGCTACAGCAGCCAGCATTTGTCTGTAGCCCTAAGTTGACTTTCTTACTGAAAATAAATTCTGCTTGGCAACCATCAGTCACATCACAGTCCCTGACAAAACATAAAACCAGCAGGAAAATCATGCACAACCAAACTGAAACAAAGAAACTGAGACCTGAATATCCACAAAAGCAAATTGCATCAAACACCGAACATGCTTTTAGTTGCAATTCTTCCCATTTTGAGGAAATCTGAAAAATAAATTTTAAATCTTGTTCATAGACATGATGAAAGACCTCTGCAGGTGTAGAACTTACTGGAGGGACGCAGCTGAAACAAGTAAACTCTTTGGTAAAAACGTAACCGACAACACCACAAAAACAGTTGAAAATTAGGGAGAGGCTCGGAAAATGACAGCTGCAGCTCTCTGGAAGCGAGGAAGGAAAATCTGGCAGAAAATCAACAGAAGGTGCAACAGGTGTGTGGCATTTAACAATGACTCAGCAGGTGTGGTAGGGTTTTCGTCGTCTTCTTCTTCTTGGTTTTATCTGTTGGTTACCAAAGCACTTTAAAGATCTATTACGATCACCATCTGGACTGGAGTGTTAAATGGAAGAGAAAACTGGGAACCGGGCCATTACACTAGGATTTGTGGTGACTGCTCTGGGCAGGTGCAGCTGGACTTAAACAATATTTTACAAGAGTTGCATTTGATGTTCCGTTCAATACAAACTGCACTCAATAACTGGTGTAAGTGTGTGAACAGGTTTAGTGTTTGTATTCAGAAATGTATATGTAGGTCAGCTTGTAAAAAAAACTAAATTGCAATATTAGATCTTAAAAGGACTTGAGTGTGTGAGTTGGGGCAGACAGATGAATTACTTTCAAATGAGCCTGCAGAGACTGCTCACTCAGTGCACCAGAGGCAGGTTTCATCTTTTACTAATGTGCTGTCGTGTTAACATAAAAAAATTACTGCTTTAACCGCAATATTTTACTAAGAATAAGTTGCTTCTTGTGTATAACGACAATTCAAAAAGGTTTAGACAAGATATGTTAGGGGTTGCAATCAGACTGATTGAATTAAAATGAACGTCCTTTTTTATTCATATAATTTCTGCCCCCAGTTAATAACCCTTGAAGGGCTGCAGGTCGGCTGGTAGTCAAGTGCTGCTGCATTCACCTGGTGATTTTATTCTGGTGAATCAACTTAATTTTACCTAAAGGGAAATTAGGTCAGCGTTTGAGGACAAAAACATGACGACAAACTCAATAAGAATCTGAAAACTATCAACCAGTATAAATTGAATGTTTCAAGATGAGTCGTTTTTACAGAAAGAAACCATAAGTTATTCATCTTATTGGATCTGCTCTTAGATTTAACTCTGGTAAAATATGGCAACTTTCTAAAACCTACACATCTGTTTTTCTGGCATTTAGTTTTATGGTTTTGTAGAAACATAGAATCATTTTATAACACAGTTATGTAACTATACTTTAGTTATCACAACTTAGTGCCTTAAATTGTGATAAAAAAAAGTTGATAATGCATATATGACTTAAAAGAAATTTGATTTCGTAATTTAACGTATTGAAATTATGCCTTTGCTCTTTCCAATATTTTGCCTTTAGGAAGTCATCACAACATTGCTCCTCTGTTAATCCCTTAACGACATTTTTAACAACATTGCATTGCGGAGTAGCTCCTATAATGAGCTCAGCAAATGCCCAGGTCTACAAGGTGTTTGCTAATTGCTCTCAGCTAGTCTGAAGGAGCTGAGTGTGGTAGTCACCAGGGAGTGTTGCTCTGTGAGGTGCAAGTTTGGAATCTTGGAAACTACAGCTCTGATGAGGAGCTTTGTCCTTGAAGGCGGCACAGCTGAATGGTTGCCATGGGAAATTGAAGGATTTCTCAAACATGCATGAAAGAATCAGGCAATACACCAGATGGGTTTTTGAAGCATTATAACCCGATGTAAAGCTTAAAAAGGTTGATTTTACATATTCCTGCCCCTTTAAAACAAATGCTTTCAATAAAATGATTTACCACTGGTCCAGATATACTACAAAATCGCATATTTTACAGTGAATTGATTACTGACATTCCCTTTAAATGTCAATTGCATTTAGATTTATCTGGTGGTTCCATGTTCTCCCTGTGTTTGCATGAGTTCTCTCCGGGTGCTCCATCTTCCTTCCATAGTCCAAAAACATGACTCTTAGGTCAATTTGTTTATCTCTAAGGTGAGTGTGTGCATCCATGGTTGTCTGTCCTGTCTCTGTGTTGCCCTGGAATGGAGTAGCAACACGTCCAATGTTTACCATGTTTCTCACTCAATGACTGCTGGAAACAGGCAGCAGCCCCCCCACCGCCTCAGCAAGGACAAGCAGGCATAGACAATGGATGGATGGATGGTAGATCCATATTGATTATTTTGTCTTTGAAAAATAACACAAGCAAGTGTTTTTGCTAACACCACTGCAGACCGCTACCCACCATCCAGCAGAGCAGCGTCAATATTCGACATGACACAATCACTACACGGGCTCTATAAGCCGTCTCTCTGCTGTTTTATAGGAAGTGCTGTCTCTCCATAGACGGTTGTGCTGATTAAGGTTAATAATTTGCATGTTTTCTGATACCATAATGTTATATAATGTCCTTGGTAATTTTGTGCTTAAGAAGTTTCATCAGTGTTTTATGGAGCATGTATTTGATTTGTTTTTGACAGGGATAATAATATACTTCCTCTACTTAGTGTGCACTTTCCTTCCTTCCAGCACCAAATACACTGGAGATTGCTATGTAGATATCTACTGTAACAGTTTCACTGGCATCAATACAGATTTCCTCCCATGTTGTCTGTCAATATGTCAAGCTTGACAGACCACAAGTAGAACCTACTGAGGTAACCAAAGAGAGCAAAGACTGAACCAACGGGAAAAATAAACAGAATAAATAAAAAATAGTAATATAACTCAAAACAAACAGAAGCAGGAAAAATGTAAGCGAGGAGATCACAGCTGCACATACATAAGAAAGTAAAATACACTATGTTCTGGGGGAAAATATGCTATATGTCCTGTGGCACATACAGAATAAAACATGTAAGACGAGTGTGCAGATAGATCATTATTATTCAGCTGTGCTGTCTCGCCTGCTGGGGACACAATAAATGTCTGTCAGCATCCAGATCCATCTTCTCCACATTAAAAATGAATTTGACATCCATCCCCTCAATCCTTGCTTTGCCACTCCTTCTCCTTTCAAACGATCTGCAGAGAACAGGCCATTGATTTCTCATCATGTGTTGTCATGTCAGGTTACAACGTCCTCTGTTACTGCACTGCCACTGACGTCCAGGCTCTGGTTACACTGCACTATTCTTGCTCGAAGTCTTAAAAAAAGAGCCAGTAGGGAGTACTTACATTCTCAAACAATGGTAGAGGTGTACATAATTAGCACTTTAGAATGTGGGGAAGCTGAAATCCACTGGATGTGAACTTTAACCGACAGAACTGTTCTTTCACAGGTCACTGAAAGTCCGCTTATAGAACTAGAGATTTAGTCAAAATAAAGCCTTATCCATGTAGGTCGTGGCCTTTTTTCTCAAAACATTGAGAGTCTATGACAATGCCTTTCTCTTATAGCACAGAGCAAAGAGTTTTTTTAAGGTTGAAAATCTTATTATGATTTTAAAAATCTAGAAAGCTTTGCCAAACATCCATGAGTAAATGAGAATTGTAATATAGATTGTTTATTGTGTTGAACTTTGAATGTGAATTTTCTTTTTAATCCATGCAGTGATGTCTTACTTGTGACTGAAGGCTAAAATGTCACTCATAATAAAGCTCTCATGGGTGAAGAGATGTTTTTTATGGATTTATGAAAATTTTCAAGGCTCATCTCTGACTACGCTTGTGATTTTCCAAGTAGACATCTGGTTGGTTGACCATCTCTAGAGATGGAGTAAACAGATTCTACACACCATTGGTCAGACAGATCTATCCTTGAACTAAAAAAAGGAATTAGTCACTCATTTCCTAGTTTGGCAGCGTTTAATATTCTGTTCAGCAGATTTCTACTTGTCATTTATTTTGTGAAATGTTTGCATGAATTAATTCTGCTGGTCTGTTTCAAGTTGTGTTTCCCTTCGTATTAGCAACCTTGAGTCGGGGAACTAGTGTGTAGGTGGATTTTTGTGTGTGAATGTGAGATATTTTCCTGAACAGAGAATCTCTGCTGGCGGGAGTGTGTGTGTGTGTGTGTGTGGGGGGGGGGGGGGGGGGGGGGGGGGGGGCGTGCGTGCGTGTGTGTGTGTGTGTGTATGTTTCACCTGCTTCTGTCTGCACACCTGGCAGCAATTATCTCATCAGGCTTTGGATATTTAAGAAGCAGTTGGATGACCTGATGTTACCTGATCTTTTGAAGGACAAATCAGCCAGCAGACAACAAGGTGAGGTGATTTCTGTGGGATTATTTATTCAAATCTACTTTTTCTGTGTCCTGCCAATTCTCCAGCTCTACCTTTCAGTCTAGTGGTAATAGCCTTAAATTAGTCTGTCAACTAAAGCCTTAAATTCACTTCCAACTGGAATCCTTCTGGAACACAACTCATGCTGAAGGCTCTCCTCCTTCCCCTCAACATAAGCCTTCAATTTCTAGAGCCACCTCTGTGCACCACAGACCTGAAACCCCTTTGCACATTCTTGTAAATAAACTTCACTAAACTACTTTGCATCCTGAGTGTCAGTCATAAAAGTCCCTGGTATCATGATTCCTTGTTCCAACATGATCTGAAGTTGGGTTTTCTTCAGCCTGTGTTTGTTTAGTTGATTAGTCAGCACCACCTGCCTGCTTCAATGTGAACCCCATATACTTATGCAAAATAAGGCACAACCTCATTCAAGAGAATAACCAGTTTAGTTGGTGCTAATCAGACCTTAAGCTGCTCTCTATTTCTGGGTTGGCTGTCTAGTTCTGTTGAGGTTTAACAAAGACCGTCCTAATTTGTTTTTTTCCCCTTTTGAGAAAAGTAATCAGTTAACTGCATACATTCCAGTTCAATCCTACATGAAGGCTATGTTTTAAAATTTACACATTATGAGGATGAGGTCGCAAAACCACTTATGTCCAGCTCTGGCAAATAACCTTGAAACCCTGCACAGAGTGTCAAAATGCTGATTCACTGTTACTATGGCCTCCTACGGTGTTTTCACACCTCATAGTCCAGTGGATTCTGTTCAAACGAGAGAAAAAATATTGCAACATTTATATTTTCAGCTGGTGTGGTTTGTTTTCACACAAACTACTGAAGGAAATGAGAAAACATCTGAACATAATGCTGAGCACAGCTTCCTTCTTGAAATGTTAAAGGAATGGCATCAGATTTTAGTGGTTGTAGGATTTCTCTTTTGTCTTTAGCAATTGCACCAAACTAAGACTTGTCAATACTTTTCATGAGCAGAAGATGATATAGAAGACCATGGAGAACGTTATTTTTCACATATGGCAGCTAAGTTGGCTTATTTTGCCAAATGGTAAAAACTAACAACCTTTCTTTTTGATTCTGAATCCCAACATTGTGCAGCAACGTCCTCTTTCTTGAAGATGTAAAGAGATTAAAGTATTAATTTTTAAGAAACTATGAGACTGACTGATCTATAAATATCAATATAATCTAATGTAGTTTGAACATAATTAGATTAGCATTGTGCTGCTGAAATACTTGCGTATAGTGTTAATGAATAAAGCCGACGGTTGGTGAGGAATCTTTTGATTTTGCTGGATCAAATGTGTTTTCAGAGATTAAATCTCTAAACTATCTGCAGTGCGTTGATATAAACATAAAACTGCCAGTTTTTTAGGAAGGTTTTATGTGGTTCTGTCAGTAGGTTTGATCTTTCCGACACCACAAAGGAGCAGTCTGAAGGAAGTTTATCAGTGCCTCGCCGACAGAAACATGAGGCCCTGCGCTATGATTGCTCTTTAATCATTGCACCACATGTCTCTGGTTCACCAGAAAATTCTCTGGCGAATTTTCAGAGCACCAGTTGTTCTGTAAGAAAAAAAAACCATTTTATTTGAAATCACAAATTAACTTCTTTATAAAACAGTTCAAATTAAAAGTTACTCTTTGTGAAGAGAGGAAGTTTTGTTTTTCTAACAGTTCTTTACAAAACAATCTTTCCATCAGAATTACAAGAAATAGATTTCCTACAAATCAATACAAATGTTGCTAGTTCGCCTATTGGCTGCCTTGAGCTGTTCTGTGGATAAAGGACAACCTTCTAACAATAGTTTTTTGTTTTTTTTTATAAAAGAACAAAGGAACCTTGGTTTAAAGCATATTTTCTCCCAGATACCATAGCTACAGAAGCTCCAGCCCACATGCGAGACACATTAATTGTATTTGTAATGATTTATTTCTGAGTTCCCAGCACACTGTACCACTGCTTCTTGTCAGTGCATCTTATTTTTAAATCAATTTACCTTTCTAATTTTAAATGACATATTTTATTTCTCTGTAAGGTTAATTTGTATACCTTTAATTTAGCATAGTTCTGCAAAATATGTTACACGCATATCAAGGTCTTATATAAATAGCAAAGACTAACATTCACAGAATGAAGACTTCTTGAATCGCTGACTCACATAGAACTATACGTTTTTCTTTACACTTTGTATAGTGGAGAAAGTTCAACAGGGAGCTACAACTATATGACTTTCTGAACTTCATAATATTTTTTCTGCAAACACAAAATCAGCCAAGGGTGTTTGTTATCTAAGCAAAAAAAATCTCTCTATAGGCAGAGAGAGAATGTGCTGAACATAGTGTTAGGAGTAAAAATATACACAGCATATATGTATGTAGGTGTAAATTCTTTTAATAAAAACGTAATTAAAACCACATGTGAATAGGTTTATTAAAAAACGTGCCTCCACATCCTCCTCCTGCCACTTCCTGGCATCTTCTACATTTTTTCTATCACCAGAAAATGGTGAATGGACTGAACTTATCAGCACTTTTCCAGTCATTTTGGCCACTCAAAGCATTTTACACGACAACCACATTCACCCCTTCGTACTCATCAACACTCACATTTATACACTGATACGCAATAGTGACATCCGGTTATTGATCACATGACTTGTGTGATGCAAAAAAATTGTTTCGCGAAATACACTAATTTCAATAAAACCACTTCATCCTAGCGACAAAACGTTTTATCCGTTTTTTTCAAAATTGCCAATATGTCTTATTCTAAGATGCTATAATACACTTGGCTCTGTAAACAGCTGTATGCCTTTACCTGTTTCCATTAAGCATATTTATTTTGTAATTCCAATTTGCACAATTTTCAGGTACATGGAAACTCAGCTACTGTCTGTCTGTTTGTCTATCCATCATATAATCAGGTTTTAACTGCACTGCTGTGAAAACGATACTTTGACAGCACCATGTGTTATACCACATACACTTTGTCGTTAGAAAGGCTTGGCTCCAAAAGCTCTTTGTGTTTCAGAAAATAGTGCTATTAAATTAATGTTCTCATTTAAAACACATTGAAAAATTCCAATTGCATTTATTTAATTTTACACTTTGAAGATATTCAGGATTTCCGGCTCCCATTCTATTAAATTTAGCCTTTCAAGTGCCTGGCTGTGGGATAATTCATTACACTGACTGTATAAAGGCTACAGAATAACCTGTGGTTGAATCGCATGAGCCCTTTAAAATTATTCCAATGAATCTTTTCTACCTGCTGACTTCATGCTCACATGAAAACCTGAAATATTTTAGCTGTAGCAGTTTAGACTGTGATTGTGTTAGAAAATACATTTGTTCGAGATGGTGCTTCTTGTTACTCTGTGATGGATTCCCAAACTGTCCAGAGTCTCACCTGTTATAATACCTGCCCCCTCTGTGGCATAAAGATAAACGAATAGAAGCGAAAGAAAACATTAAACAGTTACTGTTTGATAACATTTTTACAGTTTTAAGAGTTCAAGACTTTATTGCATAACATATTATGTAAAAGTACTAAGCTTTTAATGTTTTTTTTTACTGCTCTTTAAATAGCCAAAGAAAAGACATGAAATTAAAGGAAACATTAATTAAAAGTTAAAATGAACGCAATCGTTAAATCTGCAAATGGGCAATTACAGCATAAATCATGGATTAAACAACTCATGCTAAGAATAACATGATGGGGCAATTTGCACAATCTAACACTAAGCCAGCCTGGAAATATCATTTCTGGATTCTTCTTTGAAAATGAACTACTCAGTATTTTTGAAAACCTTTATTTATTTATTTTTTAAACTTAGATTTCCTATAGAAATACTGTGCTATGACAGTGTGAGACTAGAAACACATGCAGTGTAGAGGATCCATAAAAAATAAAACACAGTTACATTCAGCTCACACTTGGGAAATCACAGCTTGTAATATGATCAAGCAGAATTTCTGTAAACTAGGAGTTTTGGAGAGTATCAAAAGTTTTACTTGAAAAGAGTGGATCAAATCAAGAAATGAGAAGAACTTGAAGATAAAAAAAGAGTTCTTTGGCACTGGTTTCATTCTAGCTACCATGGAGAACCTCAGGCAGGCTGGTGAGAAATGAGAGCTTCAAATCAGGGCTGAATGTTGTAAACTCCAGGGGTCTCCACTGTTGTGTTGGTGTGTTTTTGTGTCAGTGAGTTTATCCTAAACAGAGGATCTCTGCTGGAGGCGTGGCTGGTCTACTGGACACTATCTGCAATCCTCATTACTCTGTCGGGGATTTAAGGAGCTGCAAGATGACAATTCAGCATCTGAAGATCCCTGTGGTCTCTAATGACTGCAAATATTTGAAAGAAAGTTTATGTTACACTTACCCTGCTGAGGTTTACCTCACATTTTCTCTCCTGATTGAAGCTACCACTCTGACTCTGGATTATTTCGTCAGTTCTCCTTGTGACAGAACCTTCTGGAAACTTCCCTCAAGACAACATTGTCCACTGCATTTCCTGATCTCCAGCAATTGACCTCTGGTCTGCCTACAAACCGATCTTGGTTTGGTTGAAGTGAACTCTGGCTTGTTCAGGAAGCAAACTATAGCGCAGGGCATTATGGGTAAATATAACAAAAAGAAACGCATGAGACTTGCGCTAGCAAGAGAAATGGCTCGTGGTCTGTTGCCAAAGGCTAAAGAGACATCCTACTACTGCTAAATTCTGACTCTAATACAATTTTGCTTACATTTTGCAAAGAAGGAAGTTGTGCTCATGTCTTATTTTGAGGTTTTTATGTTTTTTCCTTCAGTGGTTCTTGCTGCAGCGCTGCCACAGGCGAGGAAGGGAACAGCATTTTCAAAGAGTTTGAATCCTTTATCACAGTCCAATGTGAATCACATCAACTGAAACTGTAACAAATGTTTAAATTTTGGTCCCCAATCAAACCGAGTCTACCGCACTATCAGTTAGGAAAACAACCTAAGTTTGTATTTGTCTTCCAGATATTGTTGAACCATAAACTCTGAAAATCCCACTTTTATCACATTTTCCTTCTCTGTACATATTGTGAATAAATGCCTTTAACTTCTTCATGTCACATCCTGTGACTCTGCATGTAGCCCAGACAATTACAGCCAAACATGACATCAGTAACAAAGTCTCAGAGTAATATTACTCTTAGAGTATGGTGGGAAAGACTATCCACACCATGGATGAACCAAACTAAATATGAATCAACTGTATGATGCTGTCAATGTGGACCAAGTTCTCTGATTAATCTTTCTGAAAAATCATTGAATAGAGGAAAAACTAAGGCTAGAGTATAATACGGTAATATAGAAATCAAATGAAAATACAAAATGCATCCAGACAATGAAAACCTAGAACGACTCACCATGTAACTGCCCTCTGATGGCAGCGACTCATGTGAAATCTGCCAACTCTGGGCTTGTGTCCGCTCCTAAGGGGCAGAAAAGCAGCTGAGAGGACGATCCCCTCCTGATCCTCATTCCCCTCTCCGATCCCGATCCCTGGCCGCTGTCACAGACTGACGGCAGAGATCCATGTGTTCTCCATGTGTTTGCATTTTGTCTGTCTGGGCACATCTCACAGCTAAATCAAGTCAACAATGCACAATGCAACCCCTTATAGGTAAAGCAGCGATTCGGTTCAGTTAAACTACGGAAGGTTTAAATACTGTTAAACGACAAACTGCAGTTTCACTCTTATTCATACTTAAAAAAGTGGGGAAAAAATGGAGTAAGTTCACATAAAAAAAGACACTTTTTATCAATAGCAAGGCTGTTCTCAGCATTTATTGAATAAGCTCTAAAGCAGGCACAATCTGCTGAACTAACGAGCTTTTAATTTGTTCTCTCTTTTCTGCCGTTTGACATTTATTCCCACATACACACAGATAATTCTGTTTAACAAAGAGGAGCTAAGATATGACTCAGACAATGCAAGATGCCATGTTTAACCTTTAGGGCCATTTGAAGTGATGGTCGTTAATGCATATGAACTCAGCCTCTTATTTAATTCATTCACATAATCTGCATGCAATAATTATCCTCTTTAAAGGAGCCAATTCTGTTGTCAGAGAGGATGACAGCTGTTGGGAGATTTTAGCAAATATTAAAATGATTAGAGAGAATAATTGAGCACAGTTATGCCAAAGTACTTTTGAAATTAAATGACTCAATTTCAAAATGGTTGTTGAGTTTGTAATGAAATGCTACATAATTAAATTATTTCTAGTTGTCAACTGTTACATTTAAATTTAAACATGTGCTGCTTATATTTAATTTCTTAAATTACAACTGAAGTCTTCATCATTAGTTGTGAACTTGATTGCAGGTGAGAAAAATGTTTATTTATATATTTTTGTAATAATTTCAGAACGCCTCATAACAAAGGGAAACGTGTCATTTCTTCTCTTTATAAGACCGTCTGTTGAGATGAATTTTTACCACAGAACAAAAAGAGTACAAAACAGTTTTTTGAAGCTATTTCAATCCATTTCCAGCAACCACATATCAAAAGAAAAAGAAAAGTAATGAGATTAATTGTGTTTTAATGTGGAATTTAAGTCATTAGTAACCAGAACGAAATTCAAATTTGATCTATCTTTTATTTCAGAATCCTTTTCCTGAAACATTTTTGTTTCTTTATGCTCATGATGTTGGCTAATATTAGTGCTGTCTGCATTTCAGGTAATGTTGCTGAGACAATTCAACATAATGTAAAAATTAGTGGCGCAACATGTACAAAAAATGCTACTAATTGTAATTGTGATGATTAGTCTATTTTTTTTATCAAAAATGTTTTTAATCGAAATAAATTTAGTTTTATAAGTGAATTAATAAATCAACAAATTTGATTTGTATTATGATTTACATTTTTCAAAATGTCTTAGCTAGTAATCTTCATAATCTGAAATATTCAAACTATGTTAACAATAAAAGTAAAATGTAGCTTATAACATCTTATTACAAATTCTGCATTTTAATGAAAATCGGACTTTGTAAATTTATTTCCTTTTTGTGAAATGTAGTTTTTTTTACTAAGCCTGTCCGTCCAAACTCAGTGCACCAGAATTACCTGAAAGGTACCAAAAAAGAAGAAACAAAGACCAATAAAAAACAAAAGAAGAGCAAAACAAAGAAAAAAAAGCTCTCTGGACTGAAAGCATGGAATGGCAACGCTGAGAGGGTGTCATTATGCTTTCAGCTTTTTGTGTTCCCATCTTGTCGCGATGTCTCACGCCATCACGGATATTACCTGGCTGTAGGTTTTAAAAGGTAGGGTTCTGTAGTAATATTTATCTATAAAGCCTATAAAGCTGGCTCTCAAAATTGCAGTTCCAGTTACAATGTTGTTATCTAGCTCTCTTTAATAATATAGCACCGTCATGAAATGGACATGAGTCACAAAAACAATTATTTGCATGGATCAGAGGACAGAAGCAAACCTTGTTTTTTTTTTTCTTCAGCTGTTCCGAGTTGGACTTGTTGTGCTTTGTGTCATTGTCCCGCTGCATAACAACAGTGCACTTAAGCAGAAGGTCACAAACTAATGTCAAGGCATTCTTCTTCAGCATTTTCTGCAAGAGAGCAGAATTCATTGTTCCATCAAATATGCCATATTGTTCGGGCCTTTGAAGCAGCAAAGATTCACCACCACCACCTCCGTATTTAACTGTTGGTTTGATGTTTGTTTTTCTAAAATGGAGTGACAGAGAAAACACAGAATGGTGTGAAACCTTTTCAGGGCTAAAGAAATGACCAAAATCACTGTGCAACCTGACTAACAATCAAATCCAGGAGTTTGCAGAAGAACCCAAGACAACACCTAAAGGAAAGTACAATTTTCATGATTCAACAATAAGAGAGAGGCTCTGCAAAAATGCCATTCATTTGAAAATGTGGTCAAAACCACTGCACTGGTGACCAAAAAGAACACAAAGGCCAGTGTCACAAAAAAACATCTTGATGATCCCTGCAATTTCTCTGAAAATGTTCTGTAGACGTTTCTTTAAGGAAAATGTGTGTCCTGGTACATCTGGCATAAAACTAATTGTGATACAGCAGAAATAAGGAAAACTGGATGTATCAATCAAGTTCAATCAATCAGGTTTTTCCGTATGACACATTTCCGCAACAAGACATTTCAAAGTGCTTTGCATTATAAAAACATTAAAAAGCCATAATAAAGACATTATACAGTCACCACTTGTGTAACAAACATTACATTTGGCCAAGTGCCGTCATCAAAATCATCAATACACATCAAATATGTTGGTCAATGCTCCAGTGATTATGGGTCAAAAGCAATTCTAAACTGGTGGGTTTTTAGTCTTGATTTACAGGAAGTCAGTGTTTTGGCTGTTTTGTAGTTTTCTGGAAGTTTGTTCCAGATTTGTGGTGCATAGAAGCTGAACGCTGTTTGCTCCATGTTTGGTTCTGGTTCTGGGGATGCAGAGTAGACTAGAAGACCTGAGTGATCTGGAGCTTTGTTGCAACAACAGCAGGTTGTTAATTTATGTTAGTGCAAAGCTTTAGCAGCAGTGTTGAGATGGTTTCCATTGTGTGCATTAATGCATATTAAGGTATATTTGGCGTATGAACTAATATATTAAGAAAAATAGACAGTTTTAATGTTTTTATAGTCTCATGTATTTGCAGTTTGTAGCATTTTGTGGGCTGCCATGTTTCTTAATCCCCACGGATACCAGGGCCCCACTGCATTGACAAATCAGTATTTCTAAATGACTCTGTATCACAGACAACAAAATCCTGATTGAAACATCCCTGTAAAAAAAGATAAATATAACTGTTTCTATGTACCCAGGGCAATTATCCCACAATCCTTCTGACATATGCCATAGTCCCTTTGATACCATTTTGTTGATAGTTGCTGAAGCGTGCCGTGTTTGGCCCAATGATAGACCAAAGTGTTAAGATGCACCGTGAACCTCTCCCTCCCATCATTCATGCCTTCACATCGCCAGCTCCAGCACTAAACCTTTTGCTCTCCCTGATAAAATATTTAAGATCTGCCATGATTAAAGTGCATCCTCCTCACCTTGGCAGCAAAATCCATTAACCGCAGCAGAATCAATTCCATTGATTTCAATGATAGAGGCTGGAAATGTGCATGTGGAGAAATGGGTATGAGGTCAAGATACAGGGTACGAGGAGGTGAAAAATGCACTTTGTTGGTGAGAAGATGGAAACTGACGATGGGAGAGAAAAAAAGAAAAAACTTTTTTGCTCAGTGCTCACACAGCTCAGATCCGCTATGAAAAATGCATGGGACATCAGTCAGGAACACAATTATTTGCATGGCTCAGAGGATTGAAGCAATTCATGGAAGCCTCCTTGACACGGCCTCTCAGGATGCTGCAACAGTACCTTGCAGCTTAGCACAGCAAAGTGTAACACAAAAGGAAGGCAGAAAGCATGGCAAGGGAGAAGTCTGGGGAAAAAGGACACATACAAGCTTGAATAAACCCTGAGAAAGGGCATGTGTAACTGCGTGCTAAATAATTTATATCACGAGCTTCTTTACCATTGTCATCACAACCGTAATAATATAAAAGATACCACGACTGAACACACTGCAGCCAATAACTGGCTGAGAAGATCTCTGTTCACCGCAGAACTCATCATTTCCATCACATAATTTCTCTATTAATGTACTTGATAACATTCACGGTGAGTTTCAGTAATTACATTGGCAGAATCGGAGGCAGTTTTCAACAATGACAGTTCTGTGTACCGTGAACGCTGTTGGAGATATGGTGGTCTGGGCAGGTGCGTTGCTGAGTTGCTGTCCCATTCAACGGCTGGGGCTAGCAACTTTTGAAATATGTTTTAATCCACAGATGTCAAACCTCACAATAAGAGCAGCACTCAGGTGGGCTCTCACTGCTACTTTTTAATTAGCCCTCAAGAAAATGAGGTCAGTTTAGGTTGAGGTGTGCTTTACTGACACATGACTCTGACGTCGTAACAGTGCTTATCCACCATTCTGCTCAACTCAGTGTACTCTGGTTTTTATCATATTATCTGAGACCAACACATTTATTAATGTAGAAATATAAAATTTGATCCTATTGTGCAAACAAACTCCTGGCAAGTAGGCAGAAACACATAAACTCCCTACATCGGCCATAGGTCAGGTTTTGTGTATCCTTTAGCCCATTCTTACTGACAGAACTGAAGTAACTGAGTCAGGTTTGTAGGTTGCCTCCCATTGCTATGCACACACATTTTCTGAGGAAATGAGATTGGGACCAATGCCTACTGCAAAACATACAGTAGTCTTTGTTATTCTTAAGCCACTTTAAAACTAATTTAACATTAAGCTTATGGTCATTGCCTATTTGGGAAACCCATTTATGGCTCGGCTTTAAATTTCTTGATTATCTGTTGAGAAATTGCTTCAGTATTTAGATTTCGAGGGGATGTAGCTCTCCTTCTGTAGTAAAACAAAAGCCCATTTTACAATGCTGACACACCTAATATGTTGTTTTCAGGGTTGTAGACTTTCCCTTTTTCCTCCAAATACAATGTTGGACATTAACGATGCTCTTATGAGCAGGAAATAAAATTTTACGGTCATCAGACCACAGGACATTATTTCCAAAAATGAAGGTCTTTGTCCTTGTGTCCATTTGCAAACCGCAGTCTGATTTTTTATGGCTTCATCGTCTGAGTGACCTTTGAACCCGTGCCAGTGCAGGACTTGTTTCACTGTGGATAGAGACGTCGTTACCTGTCAGAGTTTGGGGTAGCTGAATATGTGTGGTGTGTGTTTTTATAAGCAGCAGATCTAATTTTGAAAAAATGATGTGACAGTATATGAAAGTATAGCTTTATGGATGAATATCTGCAATACTACAGCTCATGTCGATGAGGTCTGCAGTCTCTTCCTTTAGAGCAGCTTCTCAGACATCATGTCAGAGACATCTGTCTCCTCTCATTTTTCTAACTGGTGCCTGTTCATCCCATCTCCTCCACCGCCCCGCCTGTGACCCGGAAGTAATCCACAGCAAAACATTTTAAAGGCAAGACTTGTTTATTTGTATCGCACATCTCAGTAACAGGAAATTCAATGTGCTTTATATGTTGAAAACTTAAAATAACAAACAAAATTTTATCGTTGCCATCGTTAAGGTCTTTAACACTGCTGTGTGTTAAAGACACAGCTAAACACATGAATAAGTTTCTCCAGATCTTGCTGGGATATTAGTCCTTTAATCCTGGAAATGTTCTTCAGGTGATAGGAGGCCGACTTTGTAACTGTCTTTATGTGTCTCTGAAGGTTCAAGTCTGAATCCATCACTACACCCAGATTTCTTTTGGTCTAAAGATATTAACTTCAGTTTGGTTTCTTTTCATTCACTCAGCTCTGCTGTCACAAAGTACACTGAAGGAAATCATTCTGGCCATTTCCAATCTCACTTTGTATTAATTTATCTCTGATGAGCATCCACAAAACCACCATGTTCAATGGCATCTCTGCAAAAAAACGTTTTGACAAAAATGAAAAAGGCTGAACTTCAGTGCCTTAAAGCAATCAGAGAGAAGCACATTTAGCCTGTCAGCACTGTTGATTACTGTCCCTCATAAAACACATTTACAGATGAAACAGCAGGAAAGGACAATGATTTGTCGCAAACATTTGCAATGAAGCTGGGACAAGATAGCTTAGCAACTACAAAGATGAATGAGCTCATGGGGTGACCTTGTGAACCACAAGGATTGTTGCTTGGTACATAGGGTAGCATTTTGTGAAACAAAGTAATACTAAAAAATAAAGATATGGACTTTGATTTTGTTTGTGATAAATTCTGTGGAAGGATCTCCTTGTTTATATCGGTAAACTATTAAATAAATACATCTTATTGTTAGCAGAGATGGATGGCTCATTCATGCTTCCCTCTCTAATGCCCTCACAACAAACTATGGTTTTGTGCATTGCGACAAAGAGGTGTAAAGGAAACGTCAGCTACTTTCATAAAGTGTGAGAAACAGTTTGGCAGCTGGCCACAGTGGGGGGCTTTTTCCAAGTTCCACTTCCTTCTCCCCAATTTAGTGACTGGCTGCTGAAATGAAGGATAGCCGCTGGGAACCCCGGTTCGCCAGAGGCTGGGCTCTTTCTCCCATGACAAGCTTTTGCTGAATTTGTCTCCACTGTTTTAAATGATTAATTAAAAAAGGTAACTCATGATCGCCAGAAAAAACAGCGTGAAAAACTTTTTAAATTCACATAGGGAAATCATAATAACCTGTTTTTTTTTTTAATTATTGGGGGGAATTAGGCCAATTGAAAGACTGAGTCAGTTGTTGATACTGTCATTTTGGGCATTGTCATTGGAAATGATTATGTCTTTCAAAATAATCTTCCCACAGCATTCCAGTCAGTAGTTATTGTGATTATTTAACCACAAATATCTCTGATCTATTCTTTTTCACACAAAAACATAACATTCATAAGACCTACATCTCACGTTTGTACAATTCAAATGGCCAAATATTAGAACCTGGCTTAACAAAAAATAATGTTTTTAGAAGTATCACAATTTTGTATATTTTGTATCACAGTCAAAATATACATTTACTTCTTTCAGATGAGCAAATAAAACAATTCAAACTCTCATCCACTTTTTTCTGATGTCATCACAGCATTGACCACAACAACAACAGTGATACCGCCAAGACTTTCTAAAGGTCATGGAGTGAAATTAATTTTTTTTTTAAATAACAGTTGTCATGAATTATTTAATCACTTAATCTGGATTAATAAGCAAGTGTTGTTTCATATAAATTATTCCAATTATTATTTTTATTGTATTAAAAAGACAACCCCATAACATCCAAATAGGCCTTTTTGTAAAAAATAAAAAACACATTTTGAACACAAATTAATAAGGTCAGCTATTCAGCTATTGAAAAATGACTGCTTTCCAGAGGCACGGACTCTGTTAAAGTTTAAATTTTACCCAAATGCTGGCATTAGGGCATGGCTCACATAAAGCTATGAAGCTTACTAGAAATTGCGCGCATTGTAAACAACCATGTTCCACTGCAAAGAGAGAAGTGCTGAGCCGAACAAGATGGTTGTTGTTGTTAATTCAGTATTTGGAAACTTCGTTCACTTCCTCCACTGCCATTGCTAAACTGCAGGCGGATTAGTATCCTAAAACAGCGCAGAAAACTGACTTCACTGTTAGTGAACTAACCCTCTGTTCACTAATCAACCCAGATGAAATTCAACCAGAAAAATCCAGTTTATTAGGAAAAATCCCCCATAAATTGTGTAGGAAGGTAACAGGCAGTGAGGCTAACTGCTATCCATACCCATAAAACAGCAAACCAGCAATTTTAAACACATTTAAATAATAGCTCAACTGCCGTCATACCAAATATTGATCTTCCGTGTGTTTTTTTTGTATTGCAACATGTTAAATCTCACAGTTTTGTTTAAAGATCTCTGTCCTGAGGTAAATTATTTCCTTGTGCCATGCAGCTTTTGTTTTTCCCTTCTCCTGAATTTCTCCTGTTTTAAAATTTCAATACAACTGGGAAAGAAGGGGCTGGGATGTTGCAGAATGTGGACGATGTGGCACGAGTTGAGAAATGGTCATGCGTGACGATCTGTGATGAACAGAAATGATTGACTACTGGTAAGATGTAGCGGTATGTGTAAAGATTGCATCACATTGTTCCCCCTCAGGTAGGTTAAACTTGCTGCCGATGAAGCAGCTCACTGATCCTGAACTTGCCTCTCCCGTCCACTGAAAGGAGTCAGCTGAGGTTGGATAAGATCTAATGAGGATGCCCGCTACATGCTCCAGGGTACTGTATTGTACTGGTCAGGGAGCCTCGTGGGATACAAAGCCTAAAGTTGTTGTGGTCTAAAAAAGAAAAGAAGCAGAGCATCCAAGCGAATGTACTTCTCTTGCTTCAGTGGTTGCACACTTGTCAATCAAAGGCAGAAAAGGCTTCAAATCAGACTTGTGAGTGGGAAGCCTTTGTTATAGCCTACTTGCACTTTCTCAGTTTGGTTAATATAAAAAGGCTCAGTCACTTTCACAGTTTGTTTTCACTGATAAAACTTCAGCCCTGCATTTCAAAACCACAGAAGCAAATCACGACACTCAGTGTTCTGACAAAAACTCAATTTCAATATCACAAAATAGTCAATAAAGCTGACCTCATGCACATATGCTTTTTGTTGAAAATACTTGACTCTTTGATCCCTACTGTATATACTGTATGTCCAATGGTCACAGAAAAAGAATGCCAGAATAGCTTACTGCTTTTTATTTGTCATTTTTCATCCATACCTGCAAATTTACTCTGCCTGGAGGACAGCAGAACCGACCATAGCATAGAACAGTATGGGCTATATATTGAACAACATTGTGAAAATATCTTTAAATTGCATACAAAACTCAAAATCATAAAAACAGCATAACAAAGTTTAGGTCTTATCTATTAGACTGCTGAAGCATTGTGGTGTGAAATATTAACAAGGTCTTGAATATTTAAGGTAAACATTCTCAGGTTTTGCAGCACTAGCAACAAACAGCACACTCGTTACTGGAACGAGCTCCTGGTTGTCTGCTCTGTGCAATGACTCAGTTCTGCATAAAGTAACCAGCATAAAGCATGATTTATTTTTTATCAGAACGAAGCTTTACCTCTGCATAAAACATCCTTGTTTATATGAAAAGTTCTCCGAAAATATTAAAACCGCCAAAGAAGACAGACCATTGAAAGCAATCAAGCGTCACAGTGTTTCTGAGGTAACCCTTACAAACAACACATTTTTTAGCTAAAATAATAATTAAAAAAAATCTGAGAATCCTATACTGTTGCTTTGGATAATTTTCTTTTGGGAGTAATAATTAGTCAGCCTTGAAATTTTATGAATTTCTTTTGTGGTGCTCCATGCTTTTCATTTATCTTGGTGATGTATCAGTTTCTCCTTCACCATTTTTCAAAGCAGTTGCACATTGGAATCCCATTTCACCACCTTTTTTTTTTATTAAATATTTGGCATGATTAGAGAGATCATTTATTTATATTTTACATTAAATGAAGGCTTGGGCAGAATGCATACTCCACTTTCATAGGATTATGAAAAAGTATGTTGTTTTGTTGAAAGCATAATTTTTTTTGCACAGCAGATCCTTCAACAAAATTTTATTCAATTAAGTTTAGTTACATAAGACCAATTGACAATAATTGCCACCTTGGTGCACTTTACAAAAAATTATTATAATTCAGGCACACATACATTCCAATTTATCCCAGCTATTTAACATTACCGTAGGCTGAAATAATTTTTTAAAAATAGTTTGAAAAGTTTCTATTAGAAAAAACCAAACATAATTCATCAAGTCTGTAGCTGCATTTCCATTGACCAACTTATAAAATAGCTTGAAAACTCATGCTTTCCAATAAAAGATTTATGCTTTTATAATAAGGTTATTTTTTGGCAGTATTGAAATACTTACTGTATAATATAGAGAGTATTTCGTAACACTGTGATCATGGAAACTTTTTGTTTGTATCTCACTAGTTACTTGATCAACAACCGGATGTTTCTACTGGCACAAAAGATGTTTTTTAATGACTTATCGTGAACAAACGTACTCAAGTGTGAATTTGATTGCATTTCTTATTTTATGGAAAAACCACAAATGTGAATTGCATTTTTCTAAATTTGTGGAATATCAACAAAGTTTTGCACACATTTGTAAAAGAATCGCAGCTAATGACCTGCAGCACTCTCTCCTCTTGGGTGAGCACATAGCGACTGTAGACAATAACTTGCATTGTGATTGACTGTGCAGCAATCCCTCATATCAAGAATGAGACAGTGGAGAAAAACATCTCCCATTTAACCAGAACCAGAACCTGGCTCAGTACGAGCGGTCATCTGCCACGACCAACTGGGGGTTTGAGAGGATACACAAAAAAAGAAACATGTTCATGAAAACAAAAAGTTAACAGCAGGAGGGAGATAATGATTAGTCAGTGGCAGTTTTATCTCAGCTGATGCCCTCTTCCAGGAAGGCATCACATCCAAAACCGAACACCAGACCAGGAATAGCTTCTATAGACAGAAAAATAACTGAGAGGAAACAAAAAGGTAATATTGAAAAATAATGACTGCAAATGATGAGTCCGTCTGTCTGCAGTCTGACTAGGAATCTAACACTAAAAGGTATTTTCAACAGTATTTTTCAAAGTGTACACAGTAAATGAAACTCACAATTTGAAGTGCTGTGGTGAGAAATTCTCTGTCATACTTGCTTGGTTGAATTTGAAATCCTCAAGCATAAAAATCCCCCTTTTGCCCATGTTTCTGTTGTTTTATCAGTTCTCTTGCACTGAAAAGCAAAATACACTCCCATCCTGTCCAACTCTGTCTGAATACATTTGTTATGATCGCCTGCAGTGAAAATCACATTGAGCTGCACATTTGCCTGTGTATAATTTTAGTCTGGCAAAAGCAGTAGAAATATGTAATCCAGTTTCACCACTAGTGTTTCATTATTGTGTATTATATACAGCAGCAAGCTGGACCGGAGAAAATAAAACATCTAAAATAGTGGCTGTAATTTATGGCTTTAACCACCAGCTGCAATATTAATGTGAAGAATAAAACAGAACAGACCCAGACAGCATGCAGTGATAATCAAAATGCAGAAGTGCTTGTCTTTGTGTATTTTCAGGGCAAAGGAGGAGTAAAACTATTCTTTCCTGCCTTTATATGTTTGAATGTCACTTTGGGGCCAAATGTGCAGCATTTGATGCTCAACACTACCATATAAACCAGACACAGTTCATGGCTCCTGCAGCAACATCACAGAAAAAAGCAAATGAGTCGAATATTCTGTAATATTCCAATAGGAATCACAAACTAGAGTTTACATTTACTCCAGTTAAAACTTTTAATGTGTATACGTTATGTAATCATTTGAGTGACCTTTGGTTGGTCAGAAAGTAAGTTTGCTGGGTGTACTTATTTTGTGACAATTTGCGCTAGGTTTTTAAATTTTCCTGCCCTATGGTAACCTTTCTAAACAGCTAACGCGATTAGCTTTCCTCGCAGCTGCAGACAGTAATGTTTCCTTGGTTCAGTTGGTAAAATTTAATGTTTAAATTAGTCAAAAAATGTATTATGAATAGGAAAAAAACATATAAGTCACACCTGACTCTTAGTCAAAAGACTAGCAAAACTATGAATAAAAGGGCAACTTATTGTCTGGAGAATACTAATACAGTTCAGTGGTAGCATAACTTGATGAAGGTCAGATAATGTTACACGCCTCAATTTTTCAAACTTAAGGAAGCACATAATGATAGCCAGAAAAACATTTTTCAAGTGTCTATATCTGGTGTGCCATCTCTTGTAACCAAATGCTGCAATATGCTCTTGTTCTAAAATCATTTGTTCTGTTCCAAGGAAAGTAGCACATCAAACTTTATTTGTATATAACTTCAAATCTGAGGAATGAAACTGCATCACAGAAACACAGAAAGCTCCATATCTCACTGCCCAACAACACACTCCAGATTCCCTGAGGGAAACTAAAGCACCTCCAGACCAGCAGAGGTGCACAGTCCCTCCAGCAGAATTTAAAAACTCTCCAGACCAACCAGCTTCCTAATCAGACACCTAAAAACAACCTAAATGACCCCCTGTCTAGTGGGAGGATCAGGGTCTCTAATCCAAGCTTCCCTGAGATGACACAACTCCTGAACCTCTCGTTCTGACCCTGCTACCCTGCAACAGGCAGATGCTTTTATCAAGGTTCTTGTTTTTTCGGTCATGATCCACATCATAAGGGAGTCTGGAATCCACATGGAGCAACCAGAATACAGTTGAATAGGTTGTGAAATATTGTAAAGAGAGTTGTCCAGTTATAGCAGACACGGTGAAGGTCTAGGTGCTAATGGAATAGTAGCAGCTAGCTGCATCTTTTCTATTTAAGAATAGAGTGGGAAGGTATAACCTGCGAGGGAAAATGTTATTGAAAGCAACCATACGTTCACAGCACTATTTAAAGCGTTGATATCGGTTTGTGGAGTGACTTTGTGGAATTGCTTGGACAAAGAAATTCAGGTAAAATGTTACACAATTTAAGGTCATATATAAGGAGTACGCCACTGATGGAAAATTTGTATGCATGCATATAATCACCATTTTGTTTCATTATTTTCCTGTTTCCTTTCATTACTCACGCTGCTCCTCTGCTTACAGTCCCTCCCTTACCTGCTGAGTACCTCATTGCTCTCACCTGTGCTACCCTGCTCTGTGCTCATTCAGTGAGAGATTGTCTGTTGTTAATTCCTGCCACAGTCTGAGGACTTGTACACATGTAGCCAGATCTTTTCAAAAATGAATATCTCACCTACATCATTTAAAATAATAATTTTGTGCACATGAGATCCGTTTTCAGAAAAGGTTTCATCCACATGAACTCGCACAGATACACCTTGGAGCGTTGTTTTAAACATGCCAGACTGATAACCAACATCTATGTCATCCAATCAGATTCCTTTAAGCCAGTGGTGCCCAAAGTGCATCCTGGAGGGCTGCTATCCTGCATGTTTTAGTTCTGTCCCTGGTTTATCGCACCTGGATCAAATGATGGCTCATTAGAAGGCCTAAGAAGAACATTGACCTGCTGAAAAGGTTGTTCCTGCAACCAGGGAGAGAACTAAAACATGCAGGATGCCGGCCCTCCAGGACCGACTTTGGGCACTGCTGCTTTAAGCCAGTCACGACTTCCTGTTGGGAGTTAAACATGGCTCAAGGAGATTTAGCTATTTATCTGCAGCTAAATCTACAGATATGCAGGTTTAACTACTTTTAAATATTGTATTAGAAAATAATACACAAGACAATGTTGACTTGAGTTTTTTAAGAGTTGTTTCTTGAGACACTGACATAATTTCATTGGTATTACGTTTGAAGCTGCAAGGGTACATCTAACTGTAAGACATTGCATTGGGTGCATTGAACGTCCTTACTTTACCGTCTATCACATCTGCACCAGGAGATTGTCCAGGAAAGCAAAGATTATAAATGATGACATTCTACTGACAGAGAAATGTCTTAGATGTGTCTATTCCAGTGGAAAGGCTTGTTGAGTGTGCTTGACGCAATTAGAGGAAACATTCAAGAAAAGAATTTATGGATTACTTCAAATAAACGTTCTATTTTGTGTTTTTCAAAGTCCGGGTCCAGTTGTAAATAAAGTGTCCAATTTCTCAAAACCCTTTTATTCTTCTATGTTAACCAGAATATTTTAAGAAATGTTCAAATCACAAGTAATGGAGGTGAGGTATCCATTGAGGTATTTGTGCAATGGTCTACTGTATGGTGTGTTTATAATTCCTGCAGTGAGTCAAAGAAAATATGTGGCTATAAAAACAATTGTACCTTTCCAGAGGAATGGGAGGGAAACAATAATGGCCTATCTGCTTGTTAGATCTCAAGAGATTTGGCAAACTATCATTTGCAATGACAGGGATGTAGAATGTGTCCATGTGTAGAGAACAGGACTTCAGATCCAGTTTGACATCAGTGCACATACGAGGTCTCTGAAGTGCTTCCAGCCCCACAGGTGTCTCCTCAAAGTGCTGAGCAGGTTAACACTATCGAATTATTTACAACCTATTGGGGATCCCCAAAAAAAGTCTTAAAAATGTCACCCTTTATGAAGAAAGAGAGCAGGACCTCCATGTTAACACAACACAACAGATGTATGTAAACACTCCACAACATGCAGCGAACTCTAAGTGCATTGTGCATCCCTGAAGTGCTGCTGCTGTTGTTCAAATGGAACGAAAGAAAAGAATAAAACATCTGCCCGAGTTGACAGCAGAAGAATGACTTCAGATGACCTTTCTGTTATCTAAGAGTTGATGAACTTGTCCAGAGTGTACTTTACCTCTTACTGTTGACTGAAATGGGATGCACAGCGTTGTGATGAAAGCAGCAGTCAACATTAGACATAGAATAAAAATGGAAATATGTTTTATGGCTCCAGTACAGTTTGTTGTTCAGGTGAACCTCCATGTACTTAGAAGAGTACCCTATCTTTCTTAATATGCCGTAATTTACTGTTTACGATGAGTTTGATTTATTAATTGACTAAATAAATACTGATGGAGTTTCCTCCTGCAGAAACCTTTCATACAGTATATAGTTCATTGGCAGATTTAAGAAAAAAATCCCAGTTCCATTGTTGTAGCATGTTTATAGAATTTTGGTACGATCAGGAAAAAGAGAAGTAGGATCATCTTCATTCTGAGATTAAATCTTCAAAGATTTGATCTGATGAGGTCAATCGTGAAAGCCTTTGAGAACTGATGTTAAAAGGTTTCCTTTCTGTTACATTTACTTTGAAACAACATTTGTAGTTCAAAGTTAGTTGAACACAATCACTTCTTCTCCCTAGGAAACAAAGCTCTTCTCTTCTACAGTTTGAATGATATCCTTCAGCCCTGCTAAAGGCCTGCTGCCTAATGATTGTGCATGCAGTGCGTTTGGTTTCTGAGTTAATGGCGGCCAGCTAACACAAGGCCATCTGTATGCATTGCAGCAGGTGCAGCAAAAACTGTGGAGGCAAGTCAAATTTTATAGATGTCAGAGACTGCCTGCTAAATTGTCCCTGAGGTCCAGTGTTCAGGTTATGTTAGACTCTTCTCAGAATACCGCTGAAGCAGTTCTCACACCAGACTGTGAAGCATCAAGGATCAAAGAAAGACTAGCAGTATCACATTGAGTATAATTTAATATTATACATTTATTTGTTGTGATTTTATAGTATTAGGACAGACTTGTGACAGAAAACACACATTCACAACTGCAGCATTGTGTTTTCGTAACATACTGAATAGTCACAGGCAAATGTTTTGAAATATCTTAATTATTAATTCTTTAAAAATGCTGCACCTTCAGCTGTTCAATGAAATACTTGCGTCATCTTTGTGAAGTAGAAAAATAAATGCCAGGCGTACGTTATATAACTTCTATTCTCAGAAATCCTTTGCTGCACATATCTTTTATCTTCAATTTTTCACCTGTTTTATATATCAATGACTGCCTCTTGAAATAGATAAATCATAATTCATGAAGAATACGCACCACCTGAAAAAACCTGAAAGAAGTGCTGTGTAAATTTAGACCAAATGATTACGACTTTGTCATTATGACAGCAAGTAACTGGAAGTAAAATGATTAATATTTTTGTAATTTTGCTGATATTAGATGTATTATGAAGACAGAATATGACTTCAGCACACATTTCAAGGTGGATTGTTCCCTCCAGGTTGGGGGACAGTTTTTGCCTCATGCAGAGGAGTTAAAGGTCCCTTGTGTATGTGTGAAAATGTAATGTAGAGGGAGATGGGTTGACAGATTGAGCCTTATTCTGCCGTCATTAGAGCCATAATCCAGTGTGTCGTAGTGAAAAAAGAGCCAAGCCAAAAGCTCTTGATTTAGTAGTTTGTCTGTGTTTCAGCCCTCACATATGGTCATGAGATATGGATCATAAATTGGAAGATCTCAGGTTCAAGCAGTTATAATCTGTCATTTTGTAGACTTATTTGTATATTATTATGTTAGCTTCCTCTATAGACTGAACTTTGTCAACCGGGGAGGAACTCATAAGCAGAGTCGGTGGTTCTCATTCAAAAGACACTGTTCAGTTGGCTTGGAAATCTCATTATGAGTCTATCTATTGAATGTCCAGTCTCTGGAAACAAGAATCAGTGTTCAGTTTCACTCCTTTAAACATGCGGTATGTAACTTTTATAAAAATCATGGTTTTTACATATTTGTTAAAACTGTCACCATGTCATGACAGAACAGCATGAGAGAGATAATTGAGCTCTTTGGCCTGTTCCCAGTGCTCCCAGTACTAATTACTGACAACTTGGTCAGAAGCAACCAATCAGAGGCAGGAGGAGGGTCTTAGATCTGTCAATCAGGCTTGTGTACACACCACTCACACCCTTCCCCTTGCTCTCTGCTACGCTCCAGTCTTACTACATTGAACAGTTCATACCTGAGGATGATTGACAGCGCTAAGACCTTCCTCCTGACTGTGATTGGTTGTTGTTGACAGAAAGTGGTACATTTCTTCAGATGGCAATAGCAGCTCAGGGAAGAGGTGCAGGAGCCCAGTTTTTTTTTTTAGATTATCTGTCTCACATTACACTGTCATGACATAGTGACAGTTTTAACAAATATGTAAAAAAAAAAAAAAAAGTCTTATAAAAGTTACACCGCAGCTTTAACTAAAACACTGTTGTTTAGTTTCAGTTTTCACTGGAGGCTTTTTGCACAAAAAGTTTTCATTCATTGACTCCAACTTTGTGCCTGTCAGTCACATTTATTGTGATTTTACTATTTCACATCAGAAACAACAGACTTAGTTTATAAGACTTGTTTGGATAACATTTATATTCATGTTCTCAGCATGAATGTATCTCCACCGACATTTTCTGAACAGCCCAGATATTCCTGACAGACATGACTTCCAGTTCATTTTCTGTTCTCCACCTCAATAATTCATTCTTGGACATTTTTTGTCCATGGTAGCTGAATAACTTCACCTCTGAAAAATATTCCCGACATGTCTATTCATCTTTATAGAAAACGGGTGAATTTTGTAGTTTTTGTTTTTTTCTGGTCAATCACTTCCTTCATGGCGTCCATCCTCCTTTTATCCTTGTTCAGATGTATCCAGTCTCATGCATTTTTTATTTTTTCTTTCTGCTTAAAAACACTTCTTTCTTTTATATCACAATCTCTCATAAATCAAGTCTTTTCCATAACTTTCAGAACATGTTACTTTTAGGGACCTGCCATTCGACTGTCGAGTTTTGGTGAAAATTCTCCGTCAAATGGGTCATGGAAATTTTGAATCTTTGAATAAACTGAGGCAGCGTTGCCTTTTGTGATTGCTCTCAAACATTTCTTAACCTTCAATTCAAAAGTTTCTTCAACTCAGACTGACAGATGTGGAGTTTCATGTTAGTTTTAATCGACTACTGCAGCTGAGTAAAGTCTTGTGCTAACAGCCGCTGAAATAATGATGGTGTCAGTGACACAGCAGGTCCAATCTGGGGGTTGATTGAGTCATTGTCACCTGAGAGTTGATTGCTTTGCTGACCTACATGTGAGGAGCATGTAGCACAAACTGTGATCACTTTGCAGGAGGTGTCAGACTGAGAGCCCCCCCAAAAAACTCAACGTTGCAAATCAAGGGCTTCTCATGAACTTTAACACAGTTGTCAGCTTTGGCTGTAATTCTGACCGTCATCAACTGTTTTGCTTCTAACCTTCAGGCCACGGCCGCCTTAGTATTCTGATAACACTGAAATAGTCTGAAATGAAAACCAGAAGTTTATCAATTCTTAATATTTTGCCAAAATGTAATTAAAACAGAACTCAAAAGGTGATATTTTGTGCAGGCAGAGGACTCGTTTGTTCATGGAAGCAGTCAGATATTTCTGATAAATCTAACAGAAATATCTGACTGTTAGATATTTAGATACGACATGATTGGATTTGTCATCAGAGCCAACTGCAGTGCAAAGCTGGGTAAGTCAGTGAGCACATTTTTTAAGTATTATGGTGTTGTCTATTTATGCATTTCATGACAAACTTCAAATATTATCATGACCCACAAATATGTTATGTTGCACCTCAACTAAACACACATAAGATGTGCAGATACAGTTAAACTACATGGACTAGAAGGAGTTTCATGACAGTCGTTTCTCACTGTCTGAGAAATGTTGTAGGCAGACAAGGAAACAAACTTTGACCTGAAGGCGCTTGCAGTTTCATCAGGCACCGATGAGCTACACACACACACACACACACGCGCACGCGCACACACACACACACACATCAGGCACTGATGAAACTGCACCAAAACAAACCCCTGATCTCCTAATAAATCTTACTATGTACACAATGTGTATGCATTCTCTCATATTTCAGTCACTTCTCTGACTTTTTGAGTTTTACTCTGTACTGCGGTACAGCAGTGAGGCTCTTTTACCAATCAGAGGGAGACCAAAGGTGGAGCAGCCTCTCATGACATCACACTGCAATTAATAACATTAATTTTAAAATAGGGCAGTAAAATGAATTATTTTATCACTGGAAATTGAGTAACTGTGCTGAAATTATTATTTTTTTTAATTTAGGGGTTGCACAGTGGCGCAGTTGGTAGCACTGTCGCCTTGCAGCAAGAAGGTCCTGGGTTCAATTCCCAGCCCAGAGTTTCTGCATGGAGTTTGCATGTTCTCTCTGTGCATGCGTGGGTTCTCTCCAGGTACTCCGGCTTCCTCCCACAGTCCAAAAACATGGCTGTCAGGTTAATTGGTCTCTCTAAATTCTCCCTAGGTGTGAGTGAGTGTGTGTGTATGTGTGTTTTGTCCTGTGTGTCTCTGTGTTGCCCTGCGACAGTCTGGCAACCTGTCCAGGGTGACCCCGTCTCTCGCCCGGAACGTAGCTGGAGATAGGCACCAACACCCCTGCTGACCCCCCAAGGGTGTACAGAAAATGATGGATATACTTTTTTTAATCTTTGTATTCATTCCTGTTTGATAACTGAATGGAATTTGATTTCAAAGCTGTGTAATTTCTTTTAAAATGGCGCTCATTTTGTCTAATTCAGTGTTATCTCTTTCTAAAAGCTTAGCTGCCAGAACAGTTCAGTTACTCAGATTGCAAATGAGACATTTCTTATTTCATTTTATGGTTAAATTAGCTGAGTTTAATTTATATATTAATTAATATTTTAATTAATTAATGCTTTTTTCATTTGACAAACTTAATTTAATTCCAAATACTTAGCAAAATAAAATGTCATATATCATTTAGAGTTTCTTCAGAGTCACAATGGTTGGTGATGCTGTGGGAAGGAGGGATCTTCACCAACAGTCAGTCTTACAACAACACTGTAGAGACCTCAAACTTAAGGCTGTTGCTATATGACAATCTGTCATGACATGCTATGAGCTACTCTTAGCTGTGAAAACCAGCTGGTTGCCATGGTTTTACATCATCACATTGATTTTTAGAGAGAACAATTACCACTTACAGCAGAAATGAGTGCAAGTTCATTTCTAGAATTTCTTCATGGGTTTACATCTCTATGTATTTAGTGAAATCTTATTTATGAATTTCTTACAGAAACATGGCAAATATTTAAAGTAAAACGGCTACAAAACAAAATTTGACACCAGTTTGTGAATTTTATTCAGTACTTTCTCATTTTAATTTGAGAAAAACGGCATCAGACTTTTTAAAACCAGATTTAACTATTTCAGGACCATCTTTACAGAGTAGGAAAGAAGCACTAATTCTGGTTTCTGCACGTTAAGCACTCGCAAATATTTGTTCAAATATCTGTGAGGATACTGCTGCGTCTGTCTCAGATTGGCGATGCTTTGCATCTGCCTTTGAGCTGCACACACACAAAACATACAGAAATAAACATGATTTGCATTCAGGTGACTTGGATTGGGCTGAAGCTGTTTTCCTTCAAGTTGTGGAGGGATAATAACAATCGAGACGGCTGCCAGCAGGCAGTACTCCTCACAGCAATTGTGCTCGCTTTGTGGCACCCAACAAAACCCTGGCTGTTTGTTGTCCTTCTCATGAGAGGCGAAAATACAAATGTTTCTGGCAGCTGAGTCCTAACATGGTGTGATTCACTAAGCCTGGTAATTTATGTCACTCTGAATTGTAAGACATTTGCCTTTGTACCAAAAGGGTTCAATGCAGCAATATCAAACCAGATTCGTGATTATGATGACGAGTCTCGTCGTAGGTCTCCTTCAGCCATAAATATTCCTGACTAAGATCAGACCTTTCTGACGCAAGCAGCTCAGCTGTTCTGAAGTTATTTATTGTTCACACAAACCATTTTAATTACAATAGAAGGTTTTGAAACCTAATCTAGTAATGAAATCAGAAAAAGAGCTTAAACTTCCACATTCATTCAAACATATTTGAACCACATGTTTGTAATTACTTTACTCCTTCCTGAAGAAAACAGAGCGCTGCACATAAAACATGATTTAGGATGCTGTGCAGGTGCAGACATCAAATTTTTTATTATGGCACTAAATTTTTCTATTGATTAAATAACATTTATATGAACTACAGCGTAACATGTTGTAAATCCAAGTGTGAAACTAATCATACCAATGTGTAGCGCTGATATAAAATCAATTTTCTGTGGCTAGAATGAACTGCGGGAGTTAACAGCATGTTGGGTTTTATTTAGAGGAGGAATATTTTAAGGTCATGGCATCCATTCACAATTTTTCCCTAATACTGCATTTTTTAAATCGCAAGTTAAAATCTTCAATATATTAAAACAAGTGTGGACAGAAGAAATAAAATCTTGGGGTTATTTGTTCATGTTGTTTGTGATCCAAAGCAGGATTTTTGGAAAGGAAGGACTTTTTTTCAGCCTCTGTATTTTGTAAAAATGGCGAGTGATGCACCAATCAGTCAGACGGAGATCAGAACCAGTCAATTTTTACTTGATTGACTGGTTACAAGATTACAAGTGTGATCTTGTAACTTTTATTTTATTCTGAATGAAGTTGTCATTTTTATGCAAGCTGCACAACATGCCTAGAGGTATTTACCAGGGAAACGTGTTTCCATATTTGCGTTTCTGCATTGCAGTAGTAAGTAAAATCGTCCTTGAAACTAAATTCAAAAACTTCCACATTGCAGACAACTGGGCAGTTTACATGAAAACACTGAAATAATGTAAACAATTACAGGAATTTGGAGAGTTTAGTCAATCCTGTAGAGAAAATTGCTTTTGCAAAGAGCTTGAGTCATTAAGATAGACAACCCGGCTGTCTTATTTAAGATTAAAGCAGCAAAAAATAAAAACATATACAGCTCAGAGCTCAGGGTTAGTCAGGGCTTTGACATTAAAATGTTTGATTTGTTTCTACTATATATTTTATATTTGTTTAAACAAACTTGTTTTACTTTACGTTTTTCCACTTCCTTTAAGAGTAGCTATTTTTAAAAATGTTGTGCCTTCTTGGACAAAAAAAGAACTCTGATTAGCAGTAGGATACTTTGATTTCATTGTTTTGTTACCTAGAGAAGCGAAGTGTCCACATAGAGCTGCACTTACAGCCTCTACTTTTCAGTCAACTCTTTTTCGCTCTGTTCTTAAATGTGCGAATCAATAAAAACGGTGATTAGAGGAACTGTTGTCAGTTAAAAGAAACACTAAGATGGCAACATAATGATTGTTGTTGCGCAACACCCCCCCCCTCCTTCCTGTCTCTACTCTCTCACTCTCTGCTTCCTCTTCTGAGAGGGGAGATGTGCTACCAGCTCTCCATCTAACGGGTTAATTGAGTTTCCTAAATCTGCCGGGATTTACCCTGTCCAGAACTGAAGTAAACTCTGTTTAAGCTGGTTTCGAGAAACGATTCACCTGATTTTTAACGGCCTACATCCAGGTGTCCCACCCTTCTTCCCTCTGTGAATTAGCCAGACTGAGCAGCCTACAGCCAACTAGTTTCACAGAGCACACCTGTTAACGGTCGCTCGTTCTCTATTTTACAACTTGCATTTGTTATTGAACCAGGTAGGTTTTAGTGACTCGGGCGAGTCCCAAGGATGTTGTTTTAAATATGGGCTACCAGCAACCTATAAAACATTTTCCACTTCTTCCTCTCCAGAATCAAACATCACAGCTATTTTACAACCATCAAAGAACTTTAAGGTGACTCATTAACTGAATGTCCACAACATCTTTTAGATTTTCTTTATGCTAAATATTTTATTAGTAAGGCAGTTTTGCAAGGGTCAGTACAGCTTAATTCAGTAGCAGAAATAATCAAATAAGTAAAATCAATCATCTAGTCTGTCTTTCCCTACTGCTGACACTGAGAACTAAAAAAAAGGAACCTTTGAGAGAGACGGACGGAGTTTGGTGTTTCGAACCCCAGACCTGGCCTGATGATGAAGAAGGTGTTGCAGCAGGAGGAAGACGCCGATCGATGAAGGCCAGGATCTCCGCAGGTCTGATGATGAAGAAGGTGTTGCAGCAGGAGGAAGACGCCGATCGATGAAGGCCAGGATCTCCGCAGGTCTGATGATGAAGAAGGTGTTGCAGCAGGAGGAAGATGTTGATCAGCGAAGGCAGGAATCTCTGTAGGTCTGATGAGCTTCTTCTCCGCATGGATGGTGAGGTCACACAGGACTTGGTGCTGGCAGGAAGGAAGGCACCAGTTCTTCTTCTTTGTCTTTGCCTTTGTCTTCATCTTTGTCTTTGGGGTCTGAACCCAGCCGATGAGAGAAGTGCGATTTGAAGCCACAGGTTGTGGGCCAGACGGGTTGGTCCCCATGCATGAGCAGGACAGTCTTCGGCTCCGTGGCCCCGGCTCTTCTTCAGCTGCAGAGTTCTTTGTCCATCTCGATCTTGGCTCGAAGCTGCCCGGAGGATCCAACGAACGGTTCCTCTTTTGCACTCACCTTTTATAGGGTTTCTGACTGCTTAGACAGATGATCTCATATCCATCACTGTCTTACAGACATTTCCTGATGTCTGTGCTAATGTCTCAGGGTTGCTCAACCTCCTATGTCCATTGCCTGCACAACCTTTCACCTACTCTCTAAATAAGGCGTTGATCATCTCTGCTCTCCTGTTAGTTCCTTGCCTTTCACCTTTCACCTACTCTCTACCTCCAACATATCAGTGATGTTTAATTGCAGTTACACCTTTTTACACCATTTCAAGTTCAATGTCAAAATCACATTTATATCACATTTATTTTCTTTAGCTTCTCTGATTTAGCATTCATTTATAATTTTATAACCATAACTTATATCACATTTATTTTCTTCAGCTTCTCTGATCTATCATTCCTTTATGATTTTATAACCATAACTTATTAATTATCCTTATTATAATCCTAATGTGAGTTATTACAGATGTTTTTCTAAAAAGAAACCAAAAGAATAATCCATGATTCTAATTATTTAATACTAAAGTTACGGTTACTGGTTTTTCTTATAAATGTTCTCACAAATATAAGTGTAAGTATTATTACAAGTAAACCAATATTAATATAAGTATTTTACTTTGAATTTTATGAAATTACTAATAATGTTTAGATTTCATTCTTTAAAACTTTCATGCTTTGAAATAAGGAATAGTCTCAGCTATTTTTTATAAATCTGCAGGCTGGAAACTTCCTCTTTTTCCAGGAAACCTGCTTTTCCTGTTTAATGACTCTCTCTGACTGACTATGATTTCTTATGATTAGATAGAAAAAAGTAGAATTAAAGCAAAGTTTGCATGAGACAAAAACAACACACACAACCAGATTTATTTTATTGACACTTAAGTCTACTGTTGGGCCTAGATATCACTTGAGTGATTCATTTTAAAGATAACTTTATTTATTATTACTGTTAAACTAACTTTATTGACACTTAAGTCTACTGTTGGGCCTTGATGTCACTTGAGTGATTCATTTTAAAGATAACTTTATTTATTATTACTGTTAAACTAAAATCTCCAGCATGGGGAAGTGGGATGAGCTCGGATTTTCTTGACATGATGCAGCAGTATGATGACTTTGCTAACTCAACTGAAAACAGTGAATATGAACTAAAATCAATGGCACAGTGTGCAAAGATCTACAGATGTTTCCTGCCCAGCAAACAGGGGAAATTGAAGATCTGTTTCCAATGCAGTTGTGTACAGATGTTTTGTGAATATTGTGTAGGATGTTGGATGAGGTGTGAGGTGTGATAAGGAAGATAGATTTTTTTTGACATCTGACTAAACCTGAGCTGACTGTAGATACCTGCTTTGACAAACATTTCTTCTGCTTTGCTTGTCAACCTGTCAGGGGTTAGTAGCAGTAATTTCTTCTTCCAGTGCTGGACTGAAGAACTGTAGTGAGCACTTCTATATGTATGTGATTATTCATAAGGGCACTCCAGATTTCAATAAAAAACTGGTTCTGCTCGTTCTGATTTATTTATGAAGCATTAGTTGAAGGTTGATGGCAGCAGGATGAGTGGCCATTGGGAGAAAAACGGTTTTAAACTGTAAAAGTTTTAAAAAGACATTGTTCTAGTACCATTTGGATCAGTTTCAGTTCTTTCTGAGCATCTTAACTCAACACCAGGAGAGTATTCATGGATGTTTGTTGTGCCTCAGGTATAATTAAACCATGCTATGTAGTTTGACGTTTTTGGCCTCAGGCATTTGAAGCCCTGCAGCTTCCTTGGTTTGGAGATCACCTTATATAGTGATTACAGATGTATGTTTCTGAACAGTCAGCCATTCTTAACGAGGACCTCACCACTGGTTTAAAGCTATAAGTTGCAGGTCAGCGCAAGACTTAATACATTTGCTTACATTTGAATTGACAAGGTCGAAACACTGTACTTCTTTCCAAATGAATCACCAGGTTTAGTACATTAGGAATATCCATCCATCCATCCATCCATCCATCCATCCATCCATCCATCCATCCATCCATTCTGTACAGCCTTGTCCTTTAGAGGGGTCGGGAGGGGTGCTGGTGTCTATCTCCAGCTAACGTTCAGGACGAGAGGCGGGGTCACGCTGGACAGGTCGCCAGTCTGTCGCAGACATTAGGAATATGAATCATGAAATTTATTTGAAAACTAACTTAAGACAAACAAATTGGCTTTTATAGTTTCCATTGCCCAGGATCAAGTCAAACTGTTCATGAGGCCGATTATTAAACACAGCAAATTTGTTGGTGCACTCGGTAGTCTTCAGACTTCCGCCACGATCCTTGGTTCATTGGCATTTGGTTTCTTTTGTTGTGTGTTTTTTATTATTTCCTCATGATGTATTTATGCTCTAAAGGCTTTTGCCAAATTCATTTAATTTCTTTCTGTTATTTTCATAGAAGTTCATTTCTTCGTGTTTAATTTCTTAGTTTAGTCTTGTGTTCTGTTCTTAGCGTTTGGATTCAGTTCTCTTAGGGTGCATTCCCAACAGTTCGGTTAAATCCACTTGCCTGGAAGGTCCGGTTTGTCTGGGGAGGTATCAATGTGCAATCAAACTCTGACACCTAAAAACCTAGCTTTCTGTTTGGTTTAAGTGAACTCTGATGCAGTTCAAATGCATATCTGAAAGCCAAGCAGAACAGAGACCACTCCAAAAACAGGAAGCAGACTATAGCACAAGGCATTCTGGGTAAAAACAACCAGAACAAAGGCAGGTGTCAAGCACTAGTGGGAGAAAAGGCTTGTGAAAAATTGTATAGAAATTCTACAACCACTAAAGTCTGATGCCACTTCATTTTTGTTTAAATTTTGATACTTTGTAACCATTTTGCAAACTATGGCTTTGGCTAGAGAATCATAGGAAAGTCAGAAAAACACTGTACTTTATTTCGGTTAACCAGATTCAATATAACTGATGTATGAAATAAAGAAAAGTGGATGCTGAAAGCGTAGTAGGTTAAATCTTTTAACATCTCAACTTGACCCAGCTCAACCTTTGAGACCTACTGTGTATGCAGCAATTAGCCAAACCGTTTCAAAGTGATCATTTATTTGCTTTTATCCACCAAAGACCTAATATAAAAACAAAAACGGCCGAAAATAGGTCCTGGCAGAAAATGAGGTGGATGACATGTTATGTATAGAGAGGATTTCAATGGGAAAACTGATGTCCAAGTCAGGGGACGAACCAGATTCAGTGGAATCTGTAACTAAGAGGAAAAAATAGAGGTTGAAATGTCAGGAGGTCCATTTTCTAATTGTTCTATTTCTGTTTGCCTTGTGTTTAGTCTTGTAAGTTATTTTCAAAAAGAAAATAGTTTGTATGCCAACAATTGCTATTGTTAGAGCAGCACTCTTGCAAAAACTCCTATTCATCGTTTGCACAATGACTTCCAAGCAAGAGGAAATGTCAAGTGAAACATAAACACTGGAATCGCCGGTCCGCCCCAGATGTGCTTCATCAATTATGGAGGGAGCTCATGCTGTTTTGGGTCTCAACGCTCATTTAAGCAGTAACAGAAAATATGGATGAACACTGAAGTAACCGTCATGAAGTGCTGAAAGTTACTGCAATAGATCTGATGATAAATCTTTACAACATTCTGCAACGCAGCTGAAACCGAGGTCACACTGTCCACTCACAAACACAACTTTCTGCATGTTTTCCAACTAGTTATTTCACATATAACTTTACTCATTCCCAGGAATGAACCTGAGTTCACTTACGTTATAAGGGAACATACAGTTAGTTCACTTATAATGTGAAAACATCTGCCAATGGAACTAGTAAATTTAATCAATATTAAGAATTTATTCAACAAAAACAAGCTCATATTTCTTGCTGAAAAATAACTTGTAAGTTAGTTCTCTCTTATTTCAAGTGTACTAAGATATTTGCACTAGAAACTGAATGAAAAGCACTTGGTAAGATTTTGTGTTTTTTGCAGTGTGGGTTATTTTCCTCTATTGACATATAGAAAACCAAAAGCAGAAGAAATCTTCTTCACAGTTCACAGTACGACAAAGATGAAAAGATGCTAAATTTAGAAACCATAAAAGAGTGGGAAAGAAAACATGCAGTAGATTTTTGAAGGAAATTTGCCTCTTTTTTTTAAACCATTTCTGAGTTAAAATACGGAGCTTCTCGTCTGTGCAGTAAATCAGACTCGCTGTCGAAAGGCTGCAGAAATGTAGAAGAAGTGTGGAATGTCATAAGGTAGTGGTGTTTTTTCAAGTCACACAGTTTCCTTGTTTTGGAAAGTTCCTGCATCAACCCCCACCTGCTGTGAAAGCTCTGCGGTCCTTCCCCCGTTAGATGGTGGTAGTCTGTCGCCTGCATGCGCCTCCTGATCAAAGCTGTGGCGGAGCAGGGCTCAATGCAGCAGACTCCTATCATCTCTCCACACCTATAATAAAGAGAAGGAGAGAAAATAGATTCATGTTGTTTTTTGTCTCAAAATGTCAGAAATTATTGGTTGCAACCTGTCAGACGTCTTATTCAGGGAGGATATGGTTTAAAAGTTTGGAGGAAGTCAGCCATGCATTTCGAATGAGTGTCTCCTCACTTGTTACTTCCATTTGTTCATCCCATATGACTGGAAGTCACTAACTTCATTTAAAATATGTAATAACAAATATTATTTGACTGTAATTTGCTCGTCTTGACCAATTCCACTGTGAATCTTTGATGGTGTATTCTTTGTTAGACCTTAATTACAACGTGTGCGTGCTGGCCCTGTTCGGGGAGTTGCAAAGCTTTTTATTGAATTCAGTTTGAGGCAGCAGATTTAATTTAACGCAAACAAAGACAACAGGCAGTGAAAACTCATTAAAAACTGCTCTAAATGGGTCTGATAAATGAGAGCTGGGATAGGTATCTAAAAACTACATCTGTTGAGGTGAAAGCCTGACAGCTTTATAAATCAATGTGGAAAATTGAATCAAGCTTATGAGAGCTATGTCATTAGATTTCAGCTTTTATTGAAAAACTGCCCTCATTTAAACTGTGTGACAGGAGTAAGGCTGCTGCCGGGCGGTTATTAAGACGTTAAGCTAAAATGATAGCAGGAAATATGCTTTTTGTTTGAGTCTCCTTTTAGACACACAATTTCAACATTTTCAGCCCATTAGATTTATTACCATGTCACCGTGAATCTAAGTTTTAACAACGAGAAGAACTTTAATCCACACGACGGCAGTGAAGGAGTCATCAAAGTGATTGTTTCAGAAAGTTTTTAACCCTGGTGATTAGCCTTTGTGAGCTCCTTCAAGGCTTTCAGTGGCGCACCTCTCTGGACTCGTTTGTTGCCTTTCATTTCGAAAGCCGGGAGAAAAATCATCATTAGCTCCGGCCTTATCTGCTCTTTATTTTGCCCCTGTGATGAGCCCTGTCGCTGGGATTTGGGTGATAATGATTGGTGCCGCAGTGTAAGCTTAATGGCTTCTCTTTATCTTCAAAGGCTTTGATTCCTCATTGTTGTTGCTTAGCAGACAATTAAGGGGTAAAGGCCACATTGGAGATGGATTTCTGTGAAGGCCTTTTTTAAATATAAATTGCAGAGCTTTGGCCCTAATGAAGACCACAAACAGCTGTAAAAGAAGAAAAAAAGACTTCTGGACCATGGTTTCACATTTTTCTACAGGATTTCTTTTCTTTATTTGACAGTTTACAATGAAATCTTTTTATACTTCTTAAGGTGGTAGGGGAACTTTTAGCAGCTACTGCTGATCTGCGCAACCAGGACCTGATCTTCTAAAAGTTGCCATGAATCAAAAGAAACTGCAAACTTTATCTGCAAATAGCACACAAACAGGAAACTGTGCTGTTGGAGTAATTCTGACACATTTCATTTAAAAAAAAAAACAAAAACAATCTATTCTTAAGTAGAATAGATTTAAATAAAATTGTGAAAAATGTCCTTGTAAAATAAAAAAGGTGTTCCAGATTCATTTGACATCAAACTCCAGACTAAATTTTTTTTTGTTTTGTTATTAACTTTTAAGTTTAATTTATATTCAAACAACTCTTTGGCAAAGTAACATTGAGGCAATGTCACTTTTAAGCATTTTGTGCATAACATGCCTTATTTTGTGCTGTTTTAGTGTCTGTTTGAACCTAGTTTAAGTTCTTTGCCTATGCACTCAAGCGTAAGCAAAATACCGTAAGGTATAAAAAAGTCAGTCTTACTAGCCTTTGTCTTCCTGCAACAGTTGTTTTCAATGGAAGATCAATTTAGCAACAGGGGCTTAAACAGAAAAAAAAAACATAAAAATGATTTAGGACGTAGGACTGCTACTGCCTAAAGGAAAACAATGAGTTTGTTTTCAATCAAGAGAAAGCAGCACACTCCTGGACTCTGTCCTAATGCCTACATCTAGTCTCCTTGGTCAAACACACACAGCGGCAGACTTGCTTGTTTCTGCAGGGCAAGAAATCCTATTACCTTTGAAACCACTCCTGTGGCACCAAATAATAGTCCAGCTGGGTGCTTGATTGCTCTGACAACTGGCATTGATACGGAGGCAGCTAGTTATTCTACTGTACGTGTTGTTGATTCCTTCCATTCGGGCCTAGAGAATGCGTTTCCTCACCACCTTGTGAAGTCCCTGCGATTCATTTCATGCTGTCTGTCTCGGAGCCAGAACTCGCATTTAGATTCTGGGAAGCAAGCTGGTTGGATTCCGACTTTGGAAATGTTACAGTTTGATCCAAACAGAAAGTCACATCCCTGTGGCGTGATAGAGAAGGAAACAACATTTTTTGTGAAATGGAGAAATTTCACTTGGACAAATGTGTGCAGATGTTGTACATAAAATCTATTCTAAGTTCAATGAAACACATGGACAGCCATGATGCGGAGAGAAAATAAACATCACACATCACTCATAACAAAGCTGTAAAACATCTGGCAACCTGTTTGGCAAAATGTTTAAGCAGCTAATCGAAGATTTATCGAGGCCAACAGTTGCCAAGTTTATTTGAGTGTGCTACACATTCAATAAATTACAATATGTGTTGTGATGAAGCATATTGTAATCATTTGTTAGATTCCATGGTGTTTGGACCCTACTCTAACTATTTTAACTAAAAGGGAAACTCATGCTTCCTTCCCCTCTGAGAAGGAAGCTCAGAGGGGACAGAGCTTTCTCTGTCATGGGCCCCAAATTATGGAACAACTTGCCTTTGCAGGTCAGGGAGGCCCCTTCACTGTCCACTTTTAAAGCTCGTCTTAAAACCCATCTATTTTATTTGGCTTTCAACTCTAGCGGGATCTAGTTTTAAATTGTATGTTTTTGTTTTTAAACTGTAAGTTTTTATTTTATGTTTTTTTTATTGTTATGTTGTGTTTTGATGTACAGCACTTTGTATCAGCTGTGGTTGTTTTAAAGTGCTTTATAAATAAAGTTGGTATGGTATGGTATGGTATGTTTTATCAATCTGTCATTGTCCCATTTTGGTGAGTTGATGCATTTTCTGCCTCATTTTTCTGTTCTTGATCTACAGCAGAAATGTCTGCTGTCTTCTGCTTCGAGGTTGGACTCGTTTTGCATTCGGGGATGGTTTTCTGCAATTTGCACCATGGTATTTGAACTATTGTCAGTTTTCTATGACCTTTTTATAAATCTGATGACACGTTTTAATTTAGATACCATTTGATTGACTGACGTGCAAATTGTGTCGACACACTTTTGAATAAGTCTGCCTAATAAAATTAGTTCAATGATGTCGTTTTCATGATGTTTTAAAATAGACATTTTTTTCACTTCAAGATTATATTGTCAGAATCACAAACACATAACATGGTTTTATCTGATGGCCACTCAAACCAAAATCCTCAAATTGTGAGAAAGTCGAATCATTTAACATCATCACAAGATTAATTTTTAATGTTTTTCATATGTAGTAACTCATTACTGTTTTTGTTCCTATAAAAACAGATTGACTCCAGTTTCTGTCTTCAATATCTTCTCTCCGCTGCCCTCTCACTCTGCTTCTTCTTTTTATCAACATTTTCTCCCCTAACAAAACCTTAACAGCCTGTAAAGACCCAGCGCAGGCAGGGGGAACTGAGTTTCCCTTTACCTTTACAAAGTCAGCCTTCCCACCTCCTAATCACTCTCCTACAAGCAGAGATGAAGGTGAGGCAAAATGAGAAGAGGAATGGGAACCCGTTGTTTCACCACGCAAGGAATCATTCAAGTATTTCTTTCAAAGTCTAAGAAAATACTTCACATCCCTTTAAGGTTCTTACAGATTCTGTTTTTTCCCTTGTCAAGTCCTTCTTTGTAATGAGTTTTTTGCTCATGTACAACATAAATGAACATCAAGAATAGGAAAAACAACCAAACCCGATAGAATTTACCCATTAGTGCCTCTAGCTGCCCAATTTATTACTCTGACCAGCTGCTCATGGGGCAGTTATATCAGACCTACAACTTCTCATGGCAGGTGGGATGCCTCAGTCTGCATCTCATTCAATCCATCCCATACTATAACATTGATCCAGAAACAAGATTTCCCCCAAGGAAGCCTTTCCAGCTCAATAGCATGTGTACTTCCATGCAAGTCTCCCCAACATTTCGTCAATACTTTCTCAGTTCCTGCACTTTGTGAGAAGCTCTCTCTGCAGGCAATCTCAGGGAGGATCAATTAGGCGATCGGACCCCGAATAGTAACTGTCACTTGTGGTGAATCCTGACAGGTCTGTTAAACGACTGTGTGGCCGGGAGAGTTATCAAGATGGAGCGCCGTAACAAGCTTGCTCCATTAATTTCCCCTTGGATGGTTTTAATTATTTAGAAGCTATATTCGGAATACTTGAAATCTATTCCCGCATACACACACGCATACACACACGCTGGGCCACGTTAGAAAATCCACAGCAGCTGGAAATTATTTTCTAAATTAAACAGTTGTTTGCTGAGTAAACATCTCACTGCACCAACCCCAAAGAGCTTCTCCTCAGCTTCTTTGATATGCAAACTGGTGGAGAATCATTCATTTGCTACCAGTGTTATAGTAAATATTAGCTATATGATAGCACTCATATTCTCTCGCCTGCCAGCCTCATCAGGCTCATACAGTTATTTAGTTGAAGTTTGCAAACAGTCACTGAAGGATTAATGTTATTCATTTGTAATTTTTATAGACTTATTTAATTTTTCTATTTTGAACAAACTAAAAGTGTTCATTTTTTAAGCCAGGTGTTCTAACAGGCTAGGATTCTGGTGACACTGATTGTTAATACATCGTTGAAATTTATAGAAGGCCAAGAGGTTAGATGGCAAAGTTTTTGAGGAACAATAAATAAGTTGTAGAAATCGCCAAGAAGCAACTTTTTCCAATAACAGCTCGTTTTTTGAGATGGAAATAATGAGATTTATTTTTCTTTCCCTGGTGCTGGATAGAAAACGAATTATTTATGGCCTATTTTTGCTATGAACCCTGTTACGTCCTGGCTCATTGACTGCAACAAACAGAGGAAGACAACAAATGATGGTTGTATTTTTTTAGAATGTTAGTAATTTTTACCGAACCAAAAAAGAACATGTCTGATCAGTGTTTCAGTAATCTAATCTGAACACACGCACACACATATATATACTGTATACTGTATATGGTGCAGTTGGAAGCACTGTTGCCTTGCAGCAAGAAGGTCCTGGGTTCGATTCCCGGCCCGGGGTCTTTCTGCATGGAGTTTGCATGTTCTCCCTGTGCATGCGTGGGTTCTCTCCGGGTACTCCGGCTTTTGATGTATTTTAATTGCTCTCTTTTCATTTTTGTGCCTCAACAATCAGTTACCTGCCCTTGTGATTTCCCTCAATGAAGTGAGCTTTAATACCATGGATTTCCCCTGATGCTATTCTAACCTTTTTCCAACCAAATGATCACCTCCCAGTATTTATTCTCCTGGTTTTGCCTCATTTAGTGCCAGATCCTTCCTACACTACACATGTATATTCATGTTGTTCCCAGTTGTTTTTTCTCTGTTTATCATCGATATATCTTGTAAGATTCGTTTTTTCCTTTTCATTAGATGTTAGCTAGAAATATGTTTTCCTGCCTTTTTCCACTATAAAACCAGTTATATAATGTGTTTGGGATTGTTGACTTGTTGGAACACACAGTGGTGTCTCAGCTTTAAACATCTAATCTAAATATGGTTTCACTGGTTAGAAAAACCCAGAAACAGTCAAAGCTAAAGTGACAAACAACTGAAAACTTTTCTATTGTTAGACTATAATACAAACAAATCATTTTCTGATGACTTTGTGTCACTGCCTTGTTTGTTCCAAATTCGGACTATCCACATCCATGTTTCCTCTTCATGAAAAAGCAAACTGAAGCCACAAACATCTCGCTAAAGTGAAACTAGAGAGAGTTCGGTGCAACTGCAGTAACATGCCGTACTAGTGCCTGCTCTGATCATCAAAGAGACTTTAGTTGTGCAGAAATCTACAGGTACCAGGCTCTGATCATGGCGAGGTGTCCTGTTTTTCTCTAGCTTTGTCTCATTTCAACTGACATTCTTTGATTTATATTAAAATATATTCACTTCTGTGCAGCTGATGAGCTGCACCTCACCCACATGGATCAAAGAGCAACACAGCTGAGTAAATCATCACTAAGGATCTATAAGAGGCAGCAGCCCCGATTCTGTGTTTTCAAAGGTGGCTGTATAGACAGTATTATTATTATTTTGTTTACTTTGGGATTACTTTAATTGCCAATATAGTTATAAAACATTAACTGAAAGTCTGCATACAAGCTTCTTAACATGTCGTCGACTGCTTCCTAGAGCTGACTGTACAATCGCCTTCCTCTGTTAAAGTCTTTGGTCTGTGGACATTAGGAATGCTGCGGGAAAACGAGATGGAAATGGCTGGAAATGTGTCATAAAAATATCTTGGAGAAGAAGCTCATCACTTTATAGGTTTCTAAGTTGTACAGTGATAAACAAAACCAGTATAAGGAGAACTACAAAAAAAAACTCAAATAGTTTTTTTTAAATTATAAACATGTTTAACATCAACAATCAAGCTAGTTTGAGAACCAAAATGCAGGAAGTAAGCTGAAGAAAATGGAGGTTACCAAGAGGAAAAAACTAGGCGAACAATGAGGAGCAACAAGAAAACTACACAGTTTGAAATTAGGATGATGACAGATAAAGGGAAACTGAGGACATTCCTGAGAGCAGCACAAGAATTTTCTTAGAATAAAAAACCCGATACAGGAATCCAAAAGAAGAAAAAACAAATTCAAGCAAATTCCCAAATGCCCATGAAAGCAAAGGTCTCACTGCATAAGACCTTTGCTCAGTTATTTCATTTTTTCTCAGAACATGATCTTTAAATACTTTTCGTCCAGAGATTTAGAGTTTATTTAAATCAGACATTTTGTTCTCCATTTATCCACCTCTTTAACTTCTGAAGCACAAACTGTAAATATGCTGTCATGGTCAGAAACAAGGATCAGACTGTCAGTGAGTGAAAAAGTAGTCAATGTTTTACCAAAAAACATGATGAAGTCTTAAGAAAGTGTGGGAAGCAACTGATTAAGACTGCTGTAAAATATCCTAAAAGATGTTGGAAGCAAGTTAGAAAGAATCAAATGCTTCCAGACTTTTTGAACATGTCTCAAGGCGAGGCTTTAAAACGTAAGGAGCAGCTAACTATTCTCTTTCAATAAGCTATTGTTTCCTTAAACACATCGCGATGTGTCTCTGGAGTTTATTCTAAGCCATCAAAACAGATAAATAAAAATCATATTACCTCTGCCGTTTGGAGTTTGATATTTTGGCATTCGAAGTTGCTGCTTTGAAATTTTCGCAGGTCTGAAGCTCTGACAGCAAAACCCATTTTTGCTGTTTGACAGATGCGTAGAGATTTTCACTCAAAAGAAAGTGATGAGTTTGAGCTTCATTCAGGATGCCTTAGGGACCCATTCACAGCAGACACAGGAATGTCAGTCATTTTAATGGGACTGAGCTTGGTGAATAGGATGAGTAATGGGACAAATGATGAAGAACTGTAGGAGAGATGGGGCAAACCACACATGGTCATCTGCTTAACCTCAGCCATCTGATTGTGGTTTTAAACACCTTTCAACCTTTCGCAGGCTTTGTCATTTTCATAGTCAGTTAATCAATAGATGTTATCATACACAAATAAAAAAAAAACCTGATTCAATTTTCAGCGACGGACAAAAGCATGCAAAACACCAGCATTAGCCAGCCATGTAAAGATAGAGTAAGGTGTTTTTAGGTGTGAATCCACCAAATACTATAGTAAAAAAATGCAGTCAGTTTGTAAACGAACTAAGTTTGTCAAGCTTACTTCTTCTATGTTTAACATGATATCTTAATAAACTGAATATATTTACTAGGATAAACTTATTTACTTTAACCAGGATCATGTCTTTTCTTTTTTTCAGTGCATTGTGACACTGAAAAGGTAATAATAAAAACTAACTAAACTTGGAAAATTGTATAACATCATAAGTGAAACACTTGAACTCCAACAATTCAAGATTTCATACCCACCATTCATCAATTTGGAGCAGCCATTGAATAATTTCGAACTAGAAATACGTTAATCCGTACCCACTTTAAAAACTTTTGGTACCCACATTACATCGGTCGTGCCTTAGGAAGGTTTTGTACCCACCGTTCGTCCATTTAGGCCACAAGGACGTTTCTTACACCATTTGTCAATATGTGCAAGCCTTAGGGGTGTTTTCATACACACCATGTGTCAGACGGCAGCTGCTGTGTCAGACAGCAGCTGCTATGGGAAACATTTTGTACTGACCATGTGAAAGTTCATACCCACCACACAACCCTTTGCACACACCATGTCAGCACGTCACAGTACTGACCTTGCATCAAGTTGTTCCTGCCCTGGTGATGATTTGCAATGACCACGTTTGAGTCTGAATCTGACTTCAGGATGTTTCAGCAGGACAGTGTTCATTGTTTCGTACCAACTTCGAAGAAGTTTCCTACCCAACCATTTTGAGCCAACCTTGAGAACAATTTTAATTACCTTGTGTAAATTTGTAAAACCTCGGTGGTTTTTTTTTTTCTTTTTAACTAATGTGTCCATTTGTCTCCACCTTAAAGATGTTTTGTTCACTCTGTGCACCAATTTGGATGAACCCAGGAAGCGTTTTCTACCGATGGTGTGTCCGTTCATATTCATGGCCTGGGTCACCTGGTTATGAGTGACAACTACTTTTCTGTAACTTTACAACTCAGATAAAGTTGATCTAATAACAGGTAAGTTATTTTTGGCTTGATCAGATGTCCTAACATGTCATTTTTCCTCATTTTTACTGGGTCCAAATGGTAAACAGAACTGCAGTCAGTGTGTTTAAAAAACAACACAAAATTTAATTAAACTACATGTTACTTTATTAGCATCATCGGGACAATTTATTTTCATGATTGTTATAAAAACTTAATTGTTTATAGGAAATTGGCTAAATATTGTTGAGGTTAAAAATGCATACTTTAAAAAAAGTCTTTAAGTGAACTTTTTGTTGTTCTTTGAATGAACAGCTTCTATTCAGTGGTAAAGCTTCACACATTGTCTGCCTGCTGTCAGAGTTACAGTACTTTAACAATCACTACGTGGCTCTGTGTTCCAGACTTGGTGGCAGCTAATTAAATTTGATGCAACAACCTACAGGACTGCAACAGTCAACATCATAAAACAGTGGAGTTGATATGAAGATGAATGAATGCGGGGATCAGTCAGATGCTTTCAGGTTTAGTTTTAAAGGTAATAAAAGCTTAGAAGTGTGGAGCTGTGTACCTCAGTTTGAATCTGCATGATTCGATTCTCCTTTAACTGGGGAACAAAAAAAGAATATTTTCTATCCTATTCTAATCAGACAGATCAATAATTTTCCTCCAGCATCTAATGAGTCCTCTTTGAAGCAAAGGAAGCAGATATAAATTTAGTTTCCAACACTTCCTTTCCTAAAAATGTCCAGTGTTCAGATGGGTTCGCAAACTTTCCAGCAACACTGTGGAAAACATGAACTACTTATTATTCTCTCTCACTGTTGGTGTCCCTCTGCAGCAATTACACAGAGGCAGTGCTTTGTTCACGCACAGCAACTGGATCAGGTTCTGCCACCACATGCAGTGACTTATTGTTCCCCAGGGAAATAAGGTCTAATTGATAATTACTGAGGGAGCAGCCAGAACTGAGAGTCAGCCCACACTTTCATTCACCAACACACTAAACATGCACAGCATGTTAAAGATGCGCATATATTGCAAAAAAAATCTCCTGAGTGTACGTTCACACTTCACTTCAATCGATGCCAGATGGGAAACAATATTGGTAAGATTTGCTGAACCATTATTAGGAAAGTATATGAAGTATGAAAATATGAGTGCTGCATGGTAATGAGAAATTATTGTATATGCCCTACAAATAATTGGCTTTTTGTAGTGAAGCTGAGTTTTCAAATTTACTGTTTTTTGTTTGTTTTTAAATCCCCTTCATGAGGTAATTTGATATTTCCTCTCCCAGCAGGTAAAAAGTGACCTGCTGTTTCTGGATGTTTAGGAACAAAACCTGGTTTTCAGGATTTTCATCACCTTAACTCGAATTATTTTATGTTTGAAGTAAGACTGCAACCAATGATTATTTCAATAATCATTGGTTATTTTTTTTACTTATGTAAGCCTCTTTTACACAATGTTGGAAATACATTAAAATATGCAAATAATTAAATTCCTTTTTTAAGCAAGAAAATAAACATTTTTATTGTACTTCTAGTGAATGCTTGATCATTTGTAGCAAAGCATGCAGTCTAAATATTTTTATTTGTAGTAAGTACTTTGTATTACTGACGTTAAAAGACACATTATTGGTTCACCTTTTACTAACAGTAGTGGTGCATGAAAAACATCCACATCTCTTGCTGATTTATTCTGATATCGTCTGGTGTTATTCTTAAGGTTTTGAGGAATTTTTCATCCTGTTAGGACCCGGAACTTTCCATGGATATTTAATTTCTGTGATGTCTCAGATCACCTCTGCAAACTGATGCAAAAATTGATGTGAATTGCTTGCAGAAAGGAAGGACTCTCAATTACAGTCTTTTCCAGATGTTTCAAAAATTCAGAGAATATCAAATTTAAAAATAATGGAAGGCTAAAGTTGTATTTTTACCTGAAGTTTATTCAGTTACACAAGTAACCAATATAAAATAAGTTGCTTTTCACTACATAAAAACATTTCTTAACAGCACTAACTTACTGTTTGTTTACAGAATAAGTTATAATACTCACTACTTTTAAATATTGCAAGTTGCTCCACTGCTTTTGCTTCTAGCAAGTTTGCACTCAAATACTAAACTGGTGCTGAATAATATACAATTCAGAGACAATCGGTCTGTTCAGTCTGAAGCAGTCAATGCAGACTTTCCTTGTTTTCCTGCAGGCAGACAGGAGCCTGCATCAGTTTAACTGTTTTATTCATTATTTTATTCAATTTCATTATGTTTTAGGGTTACTAGTAGGTTTATTTTTTAGACATGTAGTTACTTTTACTTTATGTGTCTGTGGAAAGACATGATGGTCAAGTGTTATATTAAAAAAATCAGCTTTTGTAAGAGAAAATACTTCCAACTTCAGTTCAGATATCTAAAATAGAACCTCCTCACATTTTTTGGCCTTTCTAACTCAAAAAATTGGAAGGCGGTGATGAAATAAAATGCAAGGAAATAAAATGTTTGATTCTGCTCTTGAAGAAGCAAACCCTTCAATTCCAAAACGGGGAAGATTATCTTCACATACTTTATCTTGATCCTCCCTTTCAAGTGCGAGTGGTCAGTGAAGTCCGGCCTGACCTTTTACTCTCACTGTTTCCCTCTTTGAAGGTGATCGCTCTCTGTTTTTCAAACCTCTGCTCTCCTCCGCACTGTGACTGAGTGAGACACAAACTGAAGGGTTTCTTGTGAAGGGGAAATGGCATCATCTCTAAGGAATTTCTCAGACCTTGAAGAATCACACACAGTGAGTTAGACGTGTCGGACCTGGAGGGCAAAAAAAAGGGGGATAAGAGTTAACTGGCATCCAGAGGCAACAAACTTTGCTATATTCCACTTTAAGTGCCTTGGGGCTGTTTTGGGGAAAAACAATCAGAACTTGGTGGCAAGAAGACTCAGCGACGCCTCCGATGTAGCTGTAAATAATACATTAATGCAGATTAGATTATAAAAACTCAAGCTTTCTAAAATATGTTTGTGGTGACGGGTTGGAACATCTGTGTTAGACTTCTGAGCTTGAAACATCCGATAAAGAAAGAACAACCTCCAGGCGAGAAGAGGACAGTGCTTCAAAGCTTATTGAGAGGAGATAAAGAAAGGCAAATTATTATGAAGAATTATTAAAGCAAACTGAAAGGACATCTTGACTCTTGGGTATTGGCATATGAATGTAATTCTTGTACATTTAAAGGACTTTCAGTTGGAAATTACAATATATATCATGGAGTGATGTCTTACTTTGCCCAAATTCTGACTAAAATTTTTCTTGGATGTTTCTCAGACCAAGCAAAGTTAAACTTATTTTGAGTAAAGCTGATTGATTCTTGAAAGTTCATCTGCAGCCTGACACAATTTGTGATTTTTTAAAAATAACTCTTTCGCTTTAATTGTGATAGCTGATTTTTAGTTTTCTCCAAAATATTATTGATATCTTGTCTGATTTTGTTAAACGCGATATCATCTCATCTCAGGAGCTGAATGTATTATTATACATACTACTGACTACTGGCTGCTGGATCTGTTTCACTTGTAGCTTCATATTTCCATATAAAGAAAATAACATCCCCTCCTACATTGTGGAGGTGCTGCGAATGCAAAATGGCGTCTTGCTCTTCATACCAAGGACACCTGTCCTTCCTGAAACTTTTTCTAAGATAGTCTATTATATACTGATGGTGGAGTTTTTCACCTTTCACCTCATTCCATCTCCACATTTTTCCTATCTGTCATGCTTTACAAGTGTTTCTGTTTATTCACAATGTTCTGCATTTCAGTCCACTTCCTGGATTTGGTTCATCCGAAGTAGAATGAGATCTATGTTTGCTTCTTTTGCACATTCACACCTCCCTAAAACAGACTTTCTGAGTTCGATTTAACAGTGTGAATGCACCCTTTGTGCTTTCTTTGCAGGTGAAAGGATGTTGGATGGAGATAGTTTGATGCATTAGGGCTTTGTGTGGAGTGATGAGGGTGTTGTTGCTCACACTTTCAAGATTCTTTTGAATTATCCAATTGGCAGGAGAATCCTGGGTTGGTCCAAGAAGTTGGAGGGAATATGGAGTTTCTGGAGGGAGGAAAATCTGGGATTCTGTCCTGAAACACCTGCAGGCCTCTGCAAACTACGAATGTTAAGATCAGTCATGTTGCATTGGAAAATAATGTGCACAAATAGCTGTGGAAAGGTGCAATTTGGGGGATTAAATCTTCAAGCATTAAAAAAAATACTTATGTTTTCATTTTGAAACATAATCCACCCAACTATTAGATTTAGTTGATTATTCCTCTTCTTGGTGTACTGTATACTTTGTAAGTATGATGAGGCATTATTTGGGGCAACACCAACAACAACACAGAAAACATACACCCAAGCTCCTGTTGCACCTTAAAAAGAACTAAAAAATTCACAGAGATTTTTGCTTTTGTGCAACATTATTAAGCAAAACCCACGAGCGTACAGCATGTGTAGTTCTGTCTTCACAGAACGCTTTTTACTCCCATCATGCATTGCATCATTCTTAAAGAGGCATTGTCTAGACAGAAAAAAAGTTGTTTTAGAACATTTTTAAAAATAAACTAAATGAATTGTTTAACTAAATACTAAATGAAACAACTGCTTGACCAATTAAACAATATCACATTCTTAACATATTTTCAGTGCTCTACACTAAATCTGTAAACTTGTGCATATAACCGTATTAAATGTTCAGGATGGGAGAATGTCATGGAAGTGGAAGTCCACCAGTTTAACCTGCCTCTGGTTTTGTTTTGTCTCTGGTGAAGAGCTTTAAAAGTATCCAGCTCTGCTTATTCCTTACCTTTAGCAGTTCTGCTCATTCAAAGACAATTACAGACGCCTCAGGCTTGTTCGTTGCAAAGATTTCCACCTTTACTGACTCGAAGAGAGAATGAGGTTCTCAGTTACTCCTGCATGTTTTGGCGCTGAGCTACCTCAGCGTTGAATAATGTGACTTTATAACAGCGATACTGATATTAGTTTACAGCAGTGTCGAGTTTTTAAGAAGTTATAAAGCAAGATGCTATAAAAGAAAACTTTTTGAAGGGTAATTTTTGGTGTTAATGTTCATAATTTAGAAAGAGCTTCTTGTTCACTGCTGAGTTACTGAATCAATGTCAAGCTCATCTTCAGCCTGGCAAGTTAATTAACACTAAAGCTTGTTGTATTTGTCACTTCTAAACATTTTTTAGGTTTTATGAAGGTGCTGAAGTTTGGAAGAAAACACCTCTTTGCAAAATGCAGCTGCATGTTGTCTTTTATTTCCATCTTCTGAATAAAACTGCATTGAGGCAGAGAGGTGAATTGGGCCATGTCACATTGTTTTCTTTATTTATAATAAACTACAGTTGGCAGAAATACACAACTCTACAGAAAATTAAATAAGCAGAAGATGGATGGATGGAAAATAACATTGTTGTACTCTACAGTTTAATTTCTGTACTGAAATAAAGTGAAGCTTTTAAAAAATACATAAAAATAAACTTTTTGTCATGATTTGTGGAAGAGGTGGTGAGGATAAACGCGATAGACCCAGGTTGCAGTGAAGGCGAAGGTGATTTAATTTTGAAATATTCAACAATCCAGACAGCACAGATGAGCAAAGGCAACGACTCACACTGGTATTAACTAGAACTCGACTAGAAGACGACTGACAGAATAGATAGACTGGTAAGACAAAGACACAGAAACACGGGTGGCATTAAATACACAGAGGGTAATCACGGAACGAGACACACCTGGGAACAATCCAGGGGTAGACAGGACAACACGGAGACTCGACACAGAAACCCAAAATAATCACACAGAAAAACTCAAATCAACATGGAAAACCAAATCCTGACACTTTTCTATGTGATTTTTGCTGTTATACTTACAAGTCAAGTTCATTTGGTCCACCATTGGTACACACTTCTCACTAGCTTCAAGTAAAGTTTCAGATATTCAAAGGAAAAATATGATGCAGCATAATGTACATGTGGTTCCAACACAAAGACAGAACGATTACTCTTTCTGTCGGTGAATGATAAACTACATATATTAGCTGCAGTGATTCTCTGCTTCTAGGAACAACAGAGATATGACAGAGAAAGTGCAGAGTATAAATCAAATAGGTGACACTGACTGAATGAATTTGGGGTGAAAATTAAGATATTTTCAAAAATGTTCAAAGAACATTGAGTGGAGATGGATCCTGTGGTAAGTTCTGACAGAAATCTCTTCTGAAGTTACTCAGTAAAAGAAACAGAACAAACTAATTTTCCAAACTTTGCAGATATTTGCTAAAATAAACCTACATAAAAGCATCTTATAGCATTGAGTACTTTAATTATTGGCAGTAATTGTGTGTGCCAACACAGCAGCTCATCCTACAGGCTTACCAGGATCTGGCCCAGCACTAATTAGCCAAAGTCAACTATTGTAGGCTAGATAAACAAAGCCTAGAGCAAGTGAAGAGGTCTGGTTTCTCCGTACGCTGCAACATGCATATATTTTCTGTCACACTGAAGCCAAACAACACCTAATAATTTCACTGATGATCAAGATGTTAGTTGGTTCCCTGTCTGCAGAGCTGCAGCTACTAATAGTCAAACAGCACAAGACAAGCAGCCTCCTAATGCGTGATAAGGATAAACTGAGTAATTAGGCGCTTTTTAATGTTTTAATGAATGCAAAAGAACCTCTGCTGTCAAAAACACCTTCCAATGATGAGCTCTGTCCAAAACTGGGTAAACTACGTTTTTGTTTGTTTTGTAAGCCCAGGGAGATGTTTCCATAATTAAGTACAAATCCACAAGGTTGTGTTAGGAAAACTCATAGCACCGTCTGCAATGTGCTGACTGAGTTTGCCAGCAGTTTTTGGAGTTGCATGTGGGAGACCCCTGCTGCCTGCCAGGTTTTAAGTCTTGTTTAAAGAAGACAGTAATGTGTCGGCAGTCTCGCTGAGCTGTCTTCTACATCAGAAAAAATAAAAACATTTCAAACATTTCATTTCTGTTCCTCTCTTTCATTCCACAAGGTTTTTCTGACAAATTATCATGATCCCATATGTTATTCTGTGCTTTAAAAGTTGACCACAGCTACTGGGAATAGCTAAAACTCAAGATAAATGAATGAAAAATAATGAAAACTGACATGATATATCCTGAACATATTCTAAGGGTTACTTTGCCAAACAACTTTCCCTTTACTTATAAGCAGAGATGGGTTGTAACTAGTTATAATTTATTCAGATATCTATATTTAAGTAACTTTTTTTGAGAAAAATAAGTTGATCTTACCTTACTATATTTTTTACCTAACTTTTTTGGGTAAAAAAGTTACTTAAGTTTCTTAAGTGCTTTTCACTTCTACTTCAACAATCTTTCAAAGTACAGCTACTCTTACTTTGTCTACTCTTCCAACCTCCACCAGGAACTTACAAATTTACAAAGCGTTTTTTGAAACTGACTTTTTTAAATATATCTTACAAGAAACTTTTTCAAATCTTACAAGATGCTTTCTATAATTTACATGTTTTGCTATGAGGGCTTTGTGGGACATTATATGATACTTTTGAGAGCTTTCTATAACTTATAGTGTGCTTTCCTGGATTTTACCAGGGGACTTGGATGTATAGGATGACTTGTAATTTGGTATTTTCAGAGCTTGCAAGTTACTTCCCAAACTTATGCTGCATTTCCCCCAGTGTGTAGGTTATATTTTAGAAATAACTAGAAAAACAAAATTTCGGAAGAAATTTAGCCGGGGCCTGCCAAGGCGCGCCCGTGGGGTTTGGGCCCGGCGTCGTCACGCCACAAATTGGCATCGACGCTAAAGAACGCCGCAACGTAATCAATGGCACGCGGAGAACCACAAGAACGTTAAGTAAGGCGGACGTGCACCATTCAGTATGATTTAAAATTTTTGTCAAGGCTTTTATTTTGGAAGTTTTGTTAAACTTCATTTCAAAGGGCCAAACTAATCCCATGCGTAATAGTCCTTGGGTTAAATCAGTTATATAATGCTCAACAGAGCAATTATCTGATGTAAAAATATTCAAGGCTTTTATTTTGAAATTATTATTATGCTCCATTTTAAAGTACCGAACGAATCCCATGTGTAACAGTGCTTTGGATGAAAAAGTCATATAAAGCCAAAAAGAGCAATTACATGATGTAAAAATATTCAAGGCTTTTATTTTGAAATTATTATTATGCTTCATTTTAAAGTTCCAAACTAATCCCATGTGTAACAGTTACTGAGTTAAATCAGTTATATACAGCCCATAGCAGCAAGTAGCTCTAAAGGCCAGTTCAGTCCTGATCTGTTTCAACTGAGTGGTCCACTATAGATAGAACTACAGTGATGCGTATTTGTAGTCCTAATCAGCAGCCAATAGCCTCTTGAGTTCCGTTGCTATGTTAAATAAGTTTCACACCAAGGTGTGAACTGTTAGTGAAAGAGCCTGAGAGCCTCAGAAAATCCTGTCGCATGACTTTGCTCTGAAGCACCGTGACAGAAAACCGTACGGTCTAGATAAATTTCGAAAACATTTTACCGGAGCAGACAGGCGTATCAATGTCAGGACCGATTTTGATACTAATCGTGCGATATTTGTGGGCGTGATGGCGATTTGAAAATTATCTTGGGCTCAAAAAATCTCTCCATTTCTCACTCTAGCCGGGATGGGCTCTCACTCTAATTTTAGGAAAAAGGAGAAACTTTGGGTCGCTTAGAGACAAATTGTGGACAAACTGTAACTGGTATCGACGAGCCGTCTTCACTTTCGAAGAGATCACAGACGTATCTACAAAATGAAATTTGAATGGCATTTCTACGTGAATTTGTGACGACACAGAAAATCCTCAAAAATAGGGTATTTCCAGGATTTTTCCCACTGACTTATAATGGGGGTTTTTTCGTAGTTTTTTGCGAATTATGTCGCCACGTTAACCCCAAATCCCACCAAAAGTAATAGCAACAATGGCGTGAATTTTCTGCACATTTTGATACCTCATTTGTAGGTGTGCACCCAGCGGTATGAGCCGCATTAACGGTTACGGAAGAAAAATAAAGAATAAAGAGACGCTTCTCTCCGACAATAGTAATAGGTTCCTGCCATTGCTTTGCATGGAAGGCCCCAATAATGTTTTCAGGGAGTTTATAGGCTTCTATGTGAAACTGGCTGAATTGTGTCTGACCTGTTAACCTGTATTACCATTTCTTTAAAAAGCATAATACTGTTTTTTTACTATCAGTTATTAGATTATTAGATTTCTGTTCATAACCTAGACCTAAACAACATTGTAAACTGAAACAAACTCATATTTTTGAATAGATTTATTAAAGCTAATGCTGAACTGCATTCTGCCATTGTCATAGATAACAATGACAATGGCAGCATTGATTAAAACATGTTGAAATGTCTAAAGAAAAGCTGTAAAAGAGTTTTAGAAAACCTGAATTATTGACTAGGGTCACCTTTAAAGATTGCAGAAAATCCAGCCTCTATTAAGGCCTCGTTTTCAGGGCTAACATGAAGAGAACGTAGCAGAATAAAAAATAATCAGGAGCAATTAAACACATGGAACAACACCAAATGCTAAAAACATTGTTAAAACTAGTTTTTGAATGTTATCACTTTAAAATAAGTGATAATATTTGAAAAAGGGTTTTAATCATTAAAAGTTAAATATTTAAATGTTATTTTGGGCAGATTTGTTTCTTTTCTTTTGCTCATTGTTAACATATCCAAACATATTAATCCTATTTTGATATTTTCTTTGTTAAAGATTAGAGAAATTGTCTCAGTACAGTAGAAAGCTGCACTGAAAACTCTTCACTTACTTCCATATCAGACTAGAGTTTAGATTTGTAAATTTATAGGAAGACCAATACTTATTTAAAATATAGGAAGGTAAGATCAAGTTTGATTTTGCATTCTTGACATTTTATGAATCATGTACTCATCAGTAAGGCAAAGTGATTTGGGGAGGTTTTTGTGTAAGACTAGATCATCTGAAAACCTCTAGTAGAGTTTGTGACTCATTTAAAGTTTTATTTCACAACATTTATTTGCATTAAAGCAGATAAAGCAGTGAGAAAGATAAGAATAGGCGTTTGTGTAGAAATCAGAGGCTGATAAGCCAAGATATCCAGGAGGAACAAAGTGACAGGCGGGATAGGCTGAAGATTTATGAGGTAGATGAGACACTGGCTACTTTTCCTCCACCATTATGGACGTGGTGACACTGCTGTGATTGGAGAATCAATGCCTCCAGTTAGAGATTTGTAGAAATGGTTGTGAGGGCGCTGTTATGTTTCACAGAGAAGTGGCTGTGAGAATTAGAGCGGACCCGACCATTACCACCGCCAGCTTTCAGATGGTTCAGGCAAACTGGGATACATTTAAAAGGGGGGGGGGAAATTGTGCCACTTTAGAGATAGTTCTCTAGGCTGGGAGTAAACCCCTTAGGATAGGCCTAAACTGCATTTCATTTTCTTCTTTTCTGTCTTCAACCATTTATATTTTCAGAATATTTATTTAAGAGTAGTTTTCAGAAAACTGGTTGTTACAACAAAAAAAAATTAATTAAGAGTGACCCCAGATAGTATAAGCAAAAGCACCAATCAGAATACAGTAAAATTTTATCATTATCGCAATAAATATCACAGAAGATTTGTAGGAGAATATGGAGTCAATATCATCCATCCCATACGTGTTTTCATGTTGCTGAGAATAGAATAAAACTTTATTTTTATTACACAAACAAATTAGAAAACAACCAACCCCTAAAGTTGATTAAACAGTATGCCTTTCTTTTTTTTAAAAGCCAAAAAAACTTTTTGTGTTTTGGGTTTACAATGAGGCACAGACTTGTGTTTTTACAATTCTTAATTTGATTCACAGTTTAGAGAAACCAATTAACCCAGCAGGTTTTGGACTGTGGGAGAAAGCAGAACCAGAGGAGAACCGGGCATGCACAGCAAGAACAGAAAGACACCAGGCTGGGATTTGAACCCAAGACCTTCTTGTTGCCTGGGCAACAGGGCTACCAACTACGCAGATTTTCCTTTGATAATTTTATAGCTACGAGAAGGTAAAATAAAGAAATAATCTGTAAAATAATTTTTTGGCTTATTTCTGTAAAGACACAACAAATATTTTCGTTTTGACAGTTTTGGCTCCTATGGCAAAAGGTTCGGACCCCTTTGCAGGAAAAGAAAGAAAAGTTGTGAGTGAACATAAAATATATTTATGCTTGTTAATTACACAGCAGTGGTTTATTAGGGTTTGAGCTAAAGTTAAAATCTTTAAGATACATACCTAACTTTTAAAAATGCTATTGACACAGTAATGTAAATATGTTCTGTGATGTTTTGCATCAGCTGAGACATTATTGGTGATTTCATTACTGCTGCAAATCATCTTATCAGATCCCATTCTCCCTTGTTTACTAACATGAGCATTGAATATTGTTCCTTTCTCTGTATATCATTAACATCTCTTCTATTTTCACTTCCACCTGTTGCCAAGTTGTGGTCAACATCAGTTTCATGCAGTGGTTTAATTTATTGCTCAAACTTCCCCAGTTGGCCGCTCTGGTTCAAGAGTTACCTGCTCAGAAATTCACCAGCGTGATGGAAAATGAAATAATAAATCCAGATATATTAAACACCCCTAAGTAACACAGGTTTGTATAACTGCAAAACTAATAAACACGACACACAGGTGGAGCAGTGAGTCATTCTGTACAAATAGACGTGCAGAGTAACCAAGCAGTGAACCGCGCCGACGTTTCACGGTTCACAAGCTGGAGCACATCGACATTACCGAAACACGGGCAGGTAATTTATTTCATCGCATTGAGCTCATATTAATTCCTATTGATGCCAACATGAGTGTGGCAGTGTTGAGCTCTGGAGGAGTCATTTATCATTCTGAAAAGAAAAAAAAACAACTTTTATTAGAGCGAATGTGCTACAACACCCTGACAGACATGTTGTCTTTATGAGATCATTTAATTATCTTTCCTTCTTTTTTTATAAGCTGGAGTCTTTCCACAAATGCATGAATAATTATCTTATGAGTATACAGTCACATAAATTCTAATTACAGTGGACTCCTGGTATTCATGAGGGTTAGAGGCCACAATGAAATAGCTAAAATATGCAAATACATGAGATCTGTCATATATTCCTTCTTATTTTATTGGTGTAAATACTAAATATACATCCATCCATCCATCCATCCATTTTCTTCCGCTTATCCGGGGTCGGGTTGTGGGCTTAGCAGCCTAAGAAAGGAGGCCAAGACTTCCCTCTACCCAGCCACTTGTTCCAGCTCCCCCAGGCCAGCCGAGAAACATCGTCTCTCCAGCGTGTCCTGGGTCTTCCCCGGGGCCTTTTCCCGGTGGGACCTGAACACCTCACCAGGGAGGCGTCCAGGAGGCATCCTGACCAGATGCCCGAGCCTCAACTGGCTCCTCTCGATGTGAAGGAGCAGTGGCTCTACTCTGAGTCCCTCCCGGATGACCAAGCTTCTCACCCTATCTCTAAGGAAGAGTCCAGACACCCTATGGAGAAAACCCATTTCAGAGTGTGACCCCTCTATAATTGGAGCACACCCTCCGGTCCCCCTTTTTGAACAGGGGGACCACCACCCCAGTCTGCCAGTCCAGGGGAACTGCCCCCGATGTCCATGCAATATTGCAGAGTCGCATCAGCCAACACAACCTTGAACATCCAGAGTCTTAAGAAATCCAGGACGAATCTCATCCACCCCTGGGGCCCTGCTACCGAGGAGCTTTTTAACCACCTTGGCGACCTGGTCCCCAGAGATTGAAGAGCCCGACCCAGAGTCCCCAGGTTCAGCTTCCTCAATAGAAGGCATGTTGGTGGGATTCAGGAGGTCTTCGAAGGATTCTGCCCACCGGCCCACAAGGTCCTGAGTCGAGGTCAGCAGCACACCATCCCCACTAAATATACCACAATAAATACTGTAAATACACAGTAAAAACCATCCTAGCATCATCACAGACGCTAACACATGCGGTCTTATTTATTTCCGCTCTCTGATTGCCAACTGGAATGAATACTGGTGCTGGATTGGCTGCTTTGTAAAGGTCAGCCAATAGCGCATCAAGTAGCATTATGTGTAAGTATTTCAGCTCACCAAGCTGCACTTTTTAAAAATATTTTAGAAATGTTCTACAAAAAAATCAGCAAAAAGCAAATTTGCTCCACAGAACTGCTGGGTTTAGTGGGATTAAAGAATACACACGAATGCAGTTTTTCTTTATTGTAATTTCCCTACTATTTCACATTTATGTGCTGTGTTGTGTTGGTCACCACTTAAAATCCCAGTAAAATGCATTCAGGCTTGTCATTCTTACGTGACAAAACGTGGAGAACTTGGAGAGGCGTGAATACATCTGCAAGGTACTGTGCTTGTCCAAACAGTTTCCAAGTCTGCTGGGTTAAAGCTTCTCTTTTCTGAGTGTGCATGTATATTTATCGGTTCTGCAGGATCTCAATACAAGGTGTTTGCGCTTTGTGCCGAAGGCAGTCTGGGCAGCACTGGAGACTCTCCTCCACACTCGGTAGAAAAAGTTTCCTCAAAAAGAGTTGAAAAAGACATTTATATGTGAAAAATTTCATCAGGGAATCCAAAGACAAAATCCAGTTTTTCTCCTTTTTAAAGATGTATTAAAGTGTTAGTGAACAGCAGCTGTGGTTTTATGCTATTTTCATTTCAGAGAAAAGCTGTTTGTTAAATGTTTGTTTTTATAGCCTCAAAGAAATTGTGTTGATATTTGAATTTTCTGATATTGTCAATGATTTTCAAAATTTTTCAAAGCTTGATTGAAAATGTTTTAACTTGCTAACAAGGGCATTTTTCTAACCTCTAATGCATTTGCATTTCAAATAAAACTACAAGAAAACTCGTCAGAAAAGTTTAAACCACAAGACTCTTGCCATATTCACTTTTTGCACTTTATATTTTGTAGACTTGGCAGTTAACAACTTTCAGGAAGAGTGACCACAGCTTGGAGTTCCTCTCCAACTTCATTTCCTCAAACTCTGTGTTTCTCTAACTGTTTATGACAAGCACCAACTTTGTCAGTATCAAGTTTTAAAAGTGCCACCATCCTGATGGACATTTGGAAACTGAATCCAACAGGTCTTGAATTTTTTTCTGTTTGTTGTGATTTTATAAAAACTAAAAATATGCAATTAAAAGTTTACTTTTTGTCAGAAGTTTAAATTTCAGAGTTTGATGTTTTAAAGGTCAACGCGAAGGCTTCCAGATGTGATAGTTTGATGTTTCTCATCTACCCTGGGAGACATCCACCCCTGCTGTGCCTGTTTTTGTTTCACAGATTTCCTCCAGTCAAACCAACTTCCACAGCATCCTGCTGCCAACATCATGTTTTCCAAAGGGGGTGATGCTTTCGGGGTATTTTGCAAATAGCCAAAAATGTCCACTTTTAATCTTACTTTACCAAACCACGTTCCTCCACTTGTTTGTGTCATTTTATTTATGCAATCTTCAAACTGTATTTTTTTGTGTCCTTTCCTTTCAATAGTAGCTTGGAATGTATATGAGTTAAGCCAAACCTGCTTTGAACTTCTCTAAAAGGTTATCTCTGGCCTGTTTGCTGAGTTTCCTTTCATGTTTGAGGTTTGCTTTGTGGCAGACATGCAGAAAACCACTCAGAGACCGTAATCAGGCTTTGGTATTTATCAGGAAAATTATCAGTTTTCCGGAGGGATTGGTTTATCTGAAGGGAAGCAAGGGAGATGTATTAGACAGATTGCAGGAGCGATGGAAATAAAGCTTATTGAATATGAGAGAAGATGTTTCAGGTCCGGAGGCAAGTGTGTAGTTGAACCAAAAAGGGAAGCGATGTTGTGCTGGGGCTTGACAGATGATTGAGTTGGAGAGCCGGGAGGCTGGAGGATTCATGGGAGAAGGATGATGACCTGGAGCGGAGACCTTTCCAGAGTGTTATGGAAAACTTTGAGTGAGCTTGGAGAATGCTGGAACTTGGAAAGGTTGTGAACCTGAAGCTGAAGTTGTTTGAAATTCTCCTGGATCAATCTAGGAAACGCAGATAAATGGGACACATGAGATTCTCTAGAAGGACTGGGAGACTGCGGGTTTTGGTTTGATTCCTGCCAGTAAGGTCGACCATCAGATTTCCACAAAACGTGTTCTGAACCCAGACAGAAGATGAGGAGATTGCTCTCAGGTGTGACAGCAACCACAGCCTCAGGCAAGCACACTGCTACAAACCTGTGACTGAGGAGGGTAAACAACAACAACAACAACAACAGGACTCAAATGAACAGTAGGAAAATGACTGCAGGTTTCACCAATTCAAATTTAAGACTGTTTAAGATCAATATGAATGGAATTTAAGACCTATATCTCTGCATAAATGTACAAAAATGTATGTACATTATTTACAAATAAATGCAAAGTTGGCACTTTTAATGGACTTTTAAAGTAACATTACATTAATAGTGTCATTATTTACCGAATGACACTTCACTTCATGTCATGGACATGACATGAACATAAAGACTCCTTCATGTTCATGACAGGTGTTGTGTCATGTTTATGATGCTGTCATGTCAGTCTTATGCGCACCATGTCAAATAAAGTGTTACCTTTCCTACTATGTACCACTACAATCATAAGTATGAAAATATGCATATAAACATAACATATGCATGTATGTTATGTTATGCATATGCATACATGTTACATATGTTGATGCCACAGAATTTAATATTTTACATCCCAATGGTCCCCTGTATCACTTTCTGTTGTGTTTCTTGAATTGTAATGAGATTTTACTACTTTTGCCTTCTGGGATTTTTAAATCCTACTTTGACGCTTTTGTTCACCAAATTTCAAAAATGCAAATTTCATCGGCTGGAGAAAAATATTGTCACTGCACATTCCAGACAGATTTGTCAAAACGTGTGACAGAATTCTTGGAGCTATTAAACTTTGAGAAGATACAAGCAACTGGGATTCTGACATTGCCTTTCTTGTACAGGATTTACAAAAAAAGAAAAAAAAGAACGACCAAAATCCTTCATTCAGACTAAACATCCTGTGGTAGCAGGAAAAGCTGAATGTATGCTAATCGTACCATCTTCATTTGAAGAGCATCGTGACTCTTGCAAAGCTTTAATCCATGTTCTGAACATTATCTAATAATTGGCACATTCCCCCGGCGAGAATGGGCCTGCAATCTCTTTCCCCTCCATGTCAGCGTAATGCCTCGCTTTGCACATTTCTCATGGCTTTGAACTTACCCCCCCTCCCCCTACTAAATCTCTCTGAATGGAAATGGGGTACATCACATTACTTCAGACCCATTCCCTTTCCTTCAGGTTATGGAAAGTAATGTCAAATTATTCTTTCATGGTCAGCTTTTTGAACATCCACGCTGAAAAACACGGAGAGAAGGATATCATTATTGTGTAATACAGCATAGGTGTCACTAATAACGTGCGTTATTCTATTCAGATGAGATTGCTTTTCACTCGCTATGTTACACGCTCGTTCTCCTGGACCTTGTTGTAAATAATGAAGCATGCTAGCAGCCCACTTAGCTGGAAAGGCGTGCTCTGTCTTGTTTTGCCAGGCGCTCTGCAGCAGCAGGCCAGCTGATGAGAACTTTGCTCAGTTTGGTGAGGAAACAGTAGACGCAGCAGGTTGTGCAGATCGGCGTTTCGCAGGCAGCAGGAGGTGAACATCAGCTTTTTCCAGCTTACTAAACTAAGAGCTCCCAGCATCAACAATGCCTCAATGGCTTCTGTTGTCGACCTGCTGATTGCAGCAACTCTGCAGGCTTTTTACAATTGATAATGTCTTACTTCTCTTTGAGGTTTTTTGGGGGGGAAATCTTTAGCTTCACACAATAAATGAAAACGAACAGTAAAGTCAGAATTATATCAACTTTTATGTCCTAATTGGACTGTACTTTTGTCATTTCTTTTGAGACAGAGGCAAGAATTCAACTTTTTTAGGCATTGGTGCAAAAAGTACTCAAATACTATAGATAATCAGTATGAATTAAAAGAGAGGAATTGTTTAGAAAACTAATGGTCAGGATGAATATTAAGTATGAAATATATTAAGTGTGAAACTTTTTTTTAATAAATTAAAACTGTTTTTCACTCTTTAAATTAAAAAAAGTATTAAACTCATTTGTTAAACAAATACAACAAGGTTTGATTATGTTTTCTTTCATGAGAAAACATAATTGACTTAATTTCCCTTCTCCCCACTGCTGCTGTTGCAGCACAGTGTGCAAAACAAATAGTACATTAACAAAGACAGAGAAATAAAAAGTTTTTTTTCTGGAGTAGCAACTACCAAGATAAAACTAAGACATTGTTTAAGGAAGTCAGTAACAACTCCCTTTAAAACAAGTCTGTGAAAAATCAATATCTCCACAAACTAAAGTGCTTTGAGGCAACTGGCTGAGAGACCTCATCTGGCCACTTAAGTTTTCTTTCACCACAAACCTAATTTAGATCTCCAAGATGCTCTGCTCTCAATCTAAGAAGTAATTTGAGATTATAAGTGGTCTCTTTTTAGCAGCGATTGAGCCTAGACTGGCTCTCTGATTTGCCTGTATCAAAGTGCAAATTGCATTATGACAACTGAGACGGATCCGAACAACACAGGCGAGTTCATCAGCAAACTGGAATTGTATAGTTTATCCTGTTTTTGAAAGCAAAGTTTCATCCAGTTTTAAGACATTTGGGTAAAAATCAACCATTTTTATGCAAAAAGAGCAGAGGATGAAGATTATGGCTTGTAACAAGATTCAAAGACATGTCCAGTGTATGGTCATAGTTGTAGACAATAAGACTCAATAAAATATTAGAGGTTTAGATACTGAGGCAGGGTGGGAAGGTGACAAAAGAACAACACAAAATAATCAGAGTAAATACAGTAGAGCAAGGAGAAAGCATGGAAACCAAGGGAGGAAGAGTGATTAACAAGAAAGAAATTTGTTCTTCAGACTCACACACAGTTTAATGCTGCCATGAATTAATGAATGAATCAATCAATCAATGAATGAATGAATAGTTAATGATCATTCTCGCCAGAAAGGTTTGGTAAATTACACCAGGGGTGTCCAAAGTCACTCCTGAGGGGCCCATATCCTTCATGTTTTAGTTCCTCTCCTGGTTCTACACACCTGAAGAAAACGATGGCTCATTAGCAGAACCTCTGCAGAACTCTGACATCCTGTTGGACCATTAGAGTCCGCTGTGCTGGATCAGAAACATCTGGAAGAACATCAGCTCTGGAGAACTAGAGCTGAGCATCCAGGAGATAAGTCTGAATTACAGTGTTACTGAGTGGATTTGTTGCTATATATACTGAAACTTAAGACTATTTTAACAACTCTTTAGAGTTTTTACAGTAGTATTTTTAAAAGCTACTGCTTTCATTTGAAGTCAATAGAAGAATGTGAATAAAGAACATGATTCTGCTGCTAACTATGTAATTATAAAAATATATTAAGCTATGAGTTCAACTTGCAACAGTATAGTTGATAATATGTGGTTTTTTTGTTTTAGTTTTACCCCATCTTGACCAGAAACATCACTAAATGTTAACTGTGTTATGGGTTTAAAAAAAAAAAACTTCTGCATTGCATCAAAATCTAAAATAACAGCTAGTCTTTACAGAAATTAGATTACTCAAAGTGGAAATACAGATTGAGTGCTTATTGATTTGTTTTTGTCTTGTCTGGTGTTTTTTACACAAGACAATTACTGCCACTGAAAAAAATTAATTCCCAGAATTTTAACTTTTTCTCAGAATACTGACATTAATCTTCTTCCCAAAACAGTTTTTGATCCATATTTCATGAATTTGTGCCATATACAACACTTTGATCAGGTCTGGTGGAAATCCCACCAATTTGTGAACTGCCCAGATGTGAGCTCAGTTCTTTTGCTCAGATTTATGTGCAGAAGAATTAGTTTTAAGTTTTGGACAAGCTTGTCAGGGTTTGACTAGATTATACTTTTTTTTTTTTTTTTGCTTGAGCAGATCTGAAGGTGTCAAGATTCCCATGAAAAGTAATCAATACAATAGTCTTTACTGCCTAATGAATGCCCAAATTCAAAAGTTTGCATTAAACATAAGGCTTGCAGCATCCCATCCCATCCTGAACACAGGCGAGCCTTCCCTCTAAAACTAAGTCCTTTTATTAATAACCTGTCAGCAGAGTTAACATTTATTTCATGTGTATTCATGTGAACAGATTTTACAAATGGCCTGCTGCTTCTGAACCTGCTTTTGAAAAATTAGCCTTATTTTATTTCTCCTCTCCTCATGAATTTCAATGACTCAACTGAATGTATGGCATCGCGTCTGCCGGCTGGAGACGCAGTTTTCTGGCTTCCGGTGGGAATGAAAAACGGCTTTATTTGGAGAGCCGAGAAACATCACAGTATGCGGCGTGTTGTGAAAATTGGAGAAAATACCGTGGGGCAATGAGATGGCAGTGCGCCGCTAAGAATAAAATGCTTACCGGGGCTTTGGCAGACTGCAGATAATTAAGAGATCCTCAACTAATAATGATGCAATGTATGGAAAATCATGCTTTAAAGGAGACCCATTAAGCCCCAGTTGAGGCAATTTCCTGAAGTCATATCGAAATATCTCTGACAAGCTTTTGTCCAACTAGATTTTGGTTTTTAAGAAAGCAACTGTCTTTTACCTCCCTTATTAAACCTGTACAAACCCAGGGTTTGGCGTCGGGTGGTGGTGGAGTTACAGTGTCACTTCTTTCTTCCTGAACACAACTCTGACGTTCCACAAAACTGCTGACCATTAACTTTGGTAAATTTCCCTCCAGGATTAACAAAGTATATTTCTTCATTCATTAATTCACAAATGGAATGTCTGGAGAAGAGAATCCCGAGATTCAAATGGAAAAGAGAAGAAAGTCAAGAGAAGATCAATCACTGAAGAAAATATAAAGGAAAAGAGGGTTTCTTATCATTTTAATAATTGATAAGGGGCAATATTATGTAATTTCTAGGCACATAGAGCCATTTTACAGCACAATCAACTAAGTATATTAACTTCCATTGTGATAAAAATGCTGTATACATCAAGCATGACTTAAAAGAAAATTGACACTGCAATTTAACACCTTGAAATTAGCCTCTGTCTCTTTAAGAAGCTCCTACTCTTTCCGACATTCCACCTTGAGTGCGTCATCACAACATTTCTCTCCCATTAATATCATCCATCCATTGTCTATACCCACTTATCAATGAAAAGCACGCTGGACTGGTTGCCATCACAGGACCAACAGCCATACATATAACTAGGGCAGTTTAGAGAGACCAATAAACCTAACAGTGACGAGAAAGCTGGAGAAACAAACAAACTCCATACAGAAAGATCTTAGGCTGGTATTCAAACCCAGGACCTTATTGCTGTAAGGTTCTACCTTATAGCACTGTTCTACCAGCTGTTCCAACCAGCAGACCAAATCACCTTTGGTAAAGTACATGGTCGGGGGCGTGCTGTGGTGGCGTAGCAGTTACCGCGATCCGTATTTGGAGGCCTTGAGTCCTCGACGCGGCCGTCGCGGGTTCGACTCCCGGACCTGACGACATTTGCCGCATGTCTTCCCCCCTCTCCTTCCCCGTTTCCTGTCAGCCTGCTGTTATATAAGGGACACTAGAGCCCACAAAAGACCCCCTGGAAGGGTAAAAACAAAACAAAAAAGTACATGGTCGTACCAAATTTCACCTAATTGTGTCATAACTTTCTCCAGCTGAACAGAAACAAAACTGAAGTTATTATCTTTGAGCCCAAAGAGGAACAAACTAGAGTCAACACAAAGCTTCAGTTGTTATATATATAAACCAGCAATGAGACCTGAAATCTGGGTGTAGTGATGGATTCAGACCTGAACTTTCATAGCCACATAAAGACAGTTACAAACTTTATCTGAGCTGAAAAAACATTGACAGACTTAAAGGACTAAAGTTCCAGCAATATCTAGAGAAACTCATGCATTTATCTTTAGCTGCATTGAATTATTGCAACAGTGTCTTCACAAGTCTGTCTAAAGAATCAGCTCCAAAACGCTGCTGCTCACGTTCTCACTAAAACTAGGGAAGTAGAGCACATCACCCCAGTTTTTAAGGCCTGGCTCTTTGTAGCTCAGAGAATAAAATGCTTCTGTTAGTTTATAAAAGACTGAATAACTTAGCAATAAACTACATTAAAAATCTGCTGTTGTTGTATCAACCTTCCAGATCTCTCAGGTCTTCTGGTACTGATCTGCTCTGCATCCCCAGAACCAGAACCAAACAAGGAGAAACAGCATTCAGCTTTTATACTCCTCTAATGTGGAAGAAACGTCCAGATTTTCTTTAAATCCAGGCTAAAAATCCACCTCTTAGAGCTACTTTCGATTAGTAGTAACTGCAACATTGACCAACATATTTGATGCGTTTCTGCTTGATGATTTTGGTGGTAACATTTGACAAAATGTAATGTTTACTGCTTGCTTTACAATTGATGGCTGTGCGATGCTTTTATGATGTAAAGCACTCTGAACTGCCCTGTTGCTGAAATGTGCTTGAATAAAGGTAAAACGAGGGCAAACAGCCAGCAGCTGAACTGTGGATTCTTTCTGCTACATCATTTCTTCGATCCTCACAGTCAAATATGTTTTTCAGCACTCATAACATAAACACTACATCTCCTCACTTTTAGGAGCAACACCAAATGAGTGGTTTCTTTTGCGTTTGAAGAATTAGTGGCAACTATAACAGGCCTTGCACCATACAGTTATTAGAAACCATTTGTTTACTTGTAATAGACCACCAGAGGAAGAAGAAGTGCTGTGCAGCGGATGGTAAATCCCCCACAGGAGCACTGGTGCCTCAACAAAAGATGCTATCAGGACTCATCTGCTTCTAATTTCCCTGACCAAAGTTGAAACAGACAGCACCCCTCTACAGAATATTTTATGGCCTATTACTTCATTTTATGAATACAAATTGGTCTCCCAACATTGAAGACAATCTATTTCTTCCTCTGAACTGATTTCTTCCTCTGAACAGGCAGAAAAGGAGAAAGGAAAGATAAAATGGAGGCTGCAAATAGGCCAGGAGATGGGATAGGAGGAAAATGAGAAATAAAAGACAGAAGACTGACAAGTTGTTGCCATAACTTCCTATTTCCAAAGACAAACACACCAATGAAAGGGTTTGCATTGTAGATCCATTTTATGATAGAGAATGTGCAGAGTTTCCATCATAAAACACATCTTCTGCTGATAACGCAGCTGCCAGCAAAACAATCAATATCCCCAATGTACAGTATGTGTTTAGGTAAAGTCAAAGACATTTCTTATTCTTACTAAACCTTATATTGCAGCTATCCTTTCACAAGTGGAAGTACTTCAGCTCAACTTTCCTTCAAACCATTTGATGTTTAGAACATTTCGCTCTATTTTGCACAAACTTCTTGCACTGCTTGCATTTACATGAAATGTTTCCAAAAGCGTGCTTTATATGGCATGAAAGAATTAGCAGTGGAAGAAAGTTCTGACATATATGATGTGACACGTTCGTACACATTTCCATTTGCTTCATTAATTAATGTTCAGACAACACAGGCAGGAGTCTGAAACATAAAGAATCCTCCAAAACACTCCAGCGCTGAACAATTTCCAACAGTAAAAGCTCTTATGCTGCAGCGTCAAGATCTCTGTTCAAGGCTTCAAACTCCTTCTGCTGCTGCAACATGAATAGAGAGTAGATGATGTAAACTGAGGGCCTGAAGATGCTGTTAGGTTTGAAGGTCCAAAGCTGCAGCCCTGCAACATGCAACCTGCATTTTGGTTCATCTGGGTGTAAACTGTCGACTTTCTGTCCATAACAAGTTGGTATTTTGTCCATTTGAAGGGAAACCTACATTTTTATAAGCTTTTAGTAGCTTCGGTGCAGCACTGTTGCTCTGACTGCAGCTACAATCCACACTTTGTGAGTCTCTCCTAAACTCTTGGATGTACTCAGAATCCTCTCCAGACTCCAGTTATTGTGATTTACCTTATTTAACACATTTTTTCTTCCACCAATCTTTCCATGTCACTCAATTTGGCATTTTAACTATTTTCCAAAATAAAACTGTATGATTTCATTTAGTCTCTGTTCAACCATTCCCTATCAAGCAACCAGTAGGCATGTAGATATTAGTTTAATTAATATCAATTCTAATGGACCTAGTAATCCAGACCTATTAGTCTGGTAGAATCGGTTAGATTGAGGACTAAAATTGCAGTATTTTCAGCTGGTGTGATTCACTTTCTCACTGCATTTTGTCAAACAAACCAAACAATTTGAAAATCTTGCTCCCCCCCTCGCCTGTAGTGGCGCTGCACCAAGAACCATGGAAGGAAACGACACAAAAATGTCCAAAGAAGACATGAATGCAACTTTCTCTTGTAATGTAAACAAAAATGTGTACTGTCAGATTTTAATGGTTGTAGGATTTCTCTTTGGTAAAAGACCACGAGTCATTTCTCCTGCTAGCGCCAGATATGAGTGTTTGTTTGGGTTGTATTTACCCAGAATGCCCTGCGCTGTAGTCATCTTCCTGGCTTTGGAACGGTCTCCAGTCCGTTTGTATCCACATATGCATTCAAACCACGAGGATTATTATTCATAGGTTAGTAGAAACCTAAATAAGTAAACTATACAACAAAAATGTTTAAATTACATTCATCCTATAGTAATATTAACAATGAATATTGTTTATAACACATTTTATATTTATAGAAATCATAAAGTGCTGAAAGTTATATGAATTATCAACAGTAGCAATAAGTTCGGCTCATTTGATCATATAAAACTGGAATTTTTTCCACACAAAATTTATTTTTCCACATTAAATGTAGATTTTCTGAATTTTTCAGGATGACGTAATAGGACCATATATTCAATATCAGGGGACACCGTTCTTGAGTTCAAATTAAATTAATGCCAGAATCCAATAAGACATTTTTTACATCTTCTTTAGTAGCAGTATGTATCTACAAAAGATCCATTCACTTCATTGGGTTCCCAGCAAACTTCTGTAGCTGAGCAGATCCCTTTAATCTCCATTTCCCACACTTTCTGTGTCTTAGAGTCCAGGTAAAGCTGCAGACCCAACACATTTGTCCTTCAGAACATGACACCTTAGCCTTACTAATGAGCCATTTAACATCAGTGTGAAGGAACAGCAGTTAAACGAAAGGCCCCTTGTGGCTTTGGTAAGTGCGTGTCAAGCCTGGAGGAGACAGTAATACTTCACATTGACAGGTGGAAGGATGAATAATGAGAAGTTTTGCATTTCTTTCTGTATAATGCTAATCCCTCTGCATTTTCCTTTGCAATGCCTCTCGCTCTCTCCGGAGAACTATCAGGGTCTGCGCAAACTTCTGCAAACTCATATCAAAGGTCCATTCATCAGGACTAGAAGATTAGAATATCTCTGGAAAGATCGTTTTAATAATTCATTTCAAAAAGTGAAACACTTTATGAAGATCTATTAAACAGTGGGATACATTTCAAGTATTTATTTCTGTTAGTCTAGTTGATTATGGCTTACAGAAAAATTAATAAAATAAGGAAGAATATTTTATTGCAGAAATGTTCTGGGGATTATATGACAGGGAAAGTTGAGTGGGAGGAAAAAGTGTGGCGAAGTAAAGATGCCAAAGAGTGAAAAGCGTCACACATAGATGTTTTCAGGACGTGGGATAAATCAGTCACATTCCTGGAGTTAAGCAACATCTGAACCAGAGTAAATGTCAGGAGTCTCTTAGCTGAGCTGAGCAGGTGTTACTTGTTTATTTATTTTAGTTAGATTTGTTTAAATAAAAGAAATTGGTAAGTTGATTCAGAAAAAATCAGATTTTTAACAACAACCTGTTTAGAAAATATTGAAACATCATACAGCAGACATAAAATAATAAATAAAAAAGTAAAAATGAAAATACGACCATATTCATCCTGACTTAAGGTACACGATAAGTCAGCAGTTTTAAAAGCAGGTACACTGAACATATACTGTATGTGTATGTACACTCCACTTCTAGATTCTTCTATATTAGTTTCATTTATTCTTGTGATTTTCTGACAAACTGGATTGTTTTTCTTTTCATTAGAAATAATCAATTTACACAAGTTTCCATTTTTAATTGAACCTCTTCGTCCATTCAAACTTGTACGACTTACGAGCTTCATTGTCTATTCTGTCTTCTATGACGGTAATTTGAACCCTAATTTAATTATCACATGTTTCTGAATCTAAATGAGGTTTCCAAAATCAATACTTGTTAGTCTTTGTAACAAAACAGAACTGAACAGAAACTTTGTGGGTCTTCAACACAAAACCCTCAAATTGCCGCAGCCTGCAGGAAAACAAACAGCTAAAAGCTGGAAAAACAGCTGTTGGAGAAACGTTAAATAGTTATGCACAAAGAGTTAATACTTCATTTTATAATTACACTTTTATAATACTGAGAATAAAACATATTAATGTAACATGAAGAATCATAACAGTTTTCTTTCATCACTTGGCAAGATTGAATGAATGAGAGAATGAAGTTTATTTATTCCAAAGAAAATAATCAACATAAAATAATAATAATAATAATAATAATAATAATAATAATAATAATAATAATAATAATAATAATAATAATAATAATAATAATGAGAATTTACCACTAAGGTAACTAAGTTTTAAAATTAAAATCTGTCATCTCTTCTAAGTATTTTAATAAACTTAAATGGTTTTATTCTTTTAAGCAACTTGAAACTTGAAGATTAAATTCAGAGCCATAGTTTAATGTTTTGCTTAAGGCTCCATGTGTTCCCTACAGTCAGTACTAAACTTGCAGGAAAAAAAAGAAGATAACTTCCGATGGACTAAATAACAGTGGTGCCCAAAATGAGGCCCGTGGGCCATTTGCTGCTCTTAGAGTAATTCTGTGCTGCCCATGACTGCAGTTCAGGAATTCTACAAAGATTTTCAACATAAAGTACACTAAATTAAATAAAAATCAAATGTAAAATGTTAGCCACAACTCAAACTATTGATTTTTTTTAAACTGATGTTTAATTTCAATATAAATCAGGACTATTTTTTCTAAATGAAGCTAAGTACAGGAGCTGCTGATATTGTTTAGTTTTTACTAAGTTATTTGGAGAGATGAAACCTAAGCAGAGACTTTTGCCCACAAAGCACCAGACCTGGAGAGCACAAGTACTTCATACTGACAAGCGGGTTAATGATCTGGGCTTGTCAACGTGGGAAGCAACATGCTTGATTAGAAATGCCCGTAAGTATATAAAAAAGACTTTGAAGAACTTCCAGAAACCCCCAAAAATTGTTCAGAGTCTCCCTAAAATATTGCAAGATTATTTGTCTGTTCAGACACATAATATAAAAAAACATAATCCTAGTTTAAAACTTTTGCACATCACTGGAAATGGATAAATGAGTGGAAATGGGGAACAAGAGTAAGCATGTGCACATGTGAACACTGTGCTTTATTGTTACAATGATTTAAAAACTGCAGGTCTTTTCCTCTTGATTGGATTTGAATTCTCAGTGGCAGCAGACCGGGAGCAGGAGCATATTGACAGAAATGACAAAACAAATGACTTTCATCTGTTTACCTACCAGAGGCTCAGAGCCTTGCATCAAATATGACGGAGATGTAAAGCTTTGACTTGCATACCAAGGTTGGAGAAGAAGATAATTATTTAAAATGCTTCTTTCATCTGGTAAATCCATTGTACTTATGCACATAGAGGAAGAAGCTGTAGATGTTTCTACAAATACACAGAAATGTTTAAAGAAAACACATTTGTTAAAAAAAAAAACATGAAAAGCTTTATTTTACTCATATCTTTTCAGTTATTAGTAATTTTTCAATGAGAAAACATTTTCATCTGCTGATTAATGTGCTTGAAGCAGCAGCATTAGAAAAATCATGTTTTATATATACATACAAATTTAGTTTCCTCTCTCTCTCTTTTTTAACCATCATTTTTGTCAGGCCTTGCTCTGCATCTGTCCGCTCACACAAAGACAAAGAAGACAGACGTGGCGAGACAGCGCAGCCAAAAACAGCCCTGGAAGCACTTCTGTGCAGCCCGTCTGTTTTGTTTGTGGGAACTTCACCAAGAGATTCTGCAAACAGCTGCAGTCACTGCGGCATGGCAGCCATGAGCGCCTTCTCTGCCTCACAGCGCGAGGAAAGGAAAACAGTTCTCAGGAAGAGCCACATGTAGGTGGTGTGGACACGGAGATCAGCGCTGGATGGCGAAGAGACGGCAGATAGGAAGGTTTTAAAGCCTCTGAGCTGCAGGAAGCCATGATGAGGGCAAGGCTGCTGGAAAAGGGCTGGGAAGTTACTGTGCTGGGATATTATTTTATGTTTTATTCGTCCTTCCAAAGATATGCTTTTGTTTTAAATGTTTCCAACAATTACAACACAAGTTTAATTTGAACTTCTGAAGGAATAGTTGCTAACGCCCTACTTCCAGGATGTATTGTGATGTTTGAGGCCCTTTGGCTCACTTCATGTTGTCGGACAGGTTCTGCTTTAGGGACTTTCCGATTGTACAGGTCCTACAGAAATGGGTTCAGGATTTGGCTGGTTAAACTGAACTCAACTTTTCAACAAAAGTGATTCAGTACAAATATTTAACAAGGGAGATAATTAATTTTTCACAATGGACCAGGCTGGTTTGGATGTTTTTTTCATTCAATCAATGTAATAATGATTTAAAACTTTTGTTGTTGTTGTTGCAGTAACTCATTGAATATTTGTGTAACTGTCTGAAATTAATATGATCTCGTTTGATGTATTTCTTAAGTATTAAGTTTTAATGGCTATCTATTTATCATTGCAATTGAGATGGCTTATTTATATAGATGTTTTATGCTGCAGTACTGACCTTAATCTAACACAAATCTTAACAGATTAGCTCCTACTTTTGTTTAAAATGAGTTTGGTGAGTTGATACATGGGCTGCATGGTGGTGCAACTGAAACACCACCAACTATTTAAAAACAGAGGAAATCTGCAAAAGGACAAATACTTTTTCATAACACACTAAATAAAAGGGAAAATAAAAACAACTGTTAATTGTTGATGAAAAACTGAAACAAAAATACTGCAGAAACTAATTTGGTTCAAATAAATAAAAATAAACCTCAATACAGCAGACTCCAGTGTATTTGTGGTTCAGAATTTGTCAATTTTACCTCCAAATTATTAGTGGAAGACTAATATGGCTCCCACTGTGTGTTTTAATGCATATTAAAATATATTTTGTGTTTAAAATATTAAAACAGGCAGATAGAAGTGATTTTAGAGAGGATCTTGATTTATGGACTGTTGTGGTATAAACCTCCATCGATCCCAGGGATCCACTGTAATCTCTAAGGACAATTAAGTAGGAGGCTTTTATTATGAAATTTAACCACAAAAAAACTATTTAAAAGTCTAAAAAGACAGTCCCAGTAGTTTTTCTGAGACATTTCAATGATAATGGCTTGAAGCTATTGAAAACAATATTTTCAGCTTGTTGAAGCTCCTGAAAACTCCAGAATGATTCATCAATAAATCTTTAGACAAACAGGAGTACCAAGAAAAGAAATGTCTTAAATTAAATTAAAAATTTGCTTTATTTCATACATTACTGACTTGTCTTTGAATTGATAATAAAGTGTTTATTCATTCTTCTGCTTTATTTAAACCATGCTTCATCAGATCCATGCAGACTTTAGGTAAACTGTTGAAGAACGGCCTCATTACGTGCTGAAAGTATTGACTGTTGTATCATTTATGTCTGCAGAAGCAGCGTGGCATCCACCATGCAGCGATGCCACACTTCTTCAAGCTCATGTCAACAGAGAGAAAGTGAGCAGCGAAGCATCATTTACCAAATGGAAAGCTTCAGAGAGAAGTATAGCCTCTGTCCTGCTTCTTCTCTCTCTGCTCGAATAAATCACCGTCATTGTCACGACGACTGGAACGACTCCAGTTTTAAAAGGCGTGCCAGTCCGGGGAGACAGAAAATGCAAACGTTAACATATTCTTGTCTTGAAACTTCACTGGTTTGATCTGGCAGCCAATACGTTCAGATCGCACCGGCGCTACATGATGTGTTTAGCAGTCTATAAAGCAGCGCAGGCCTTTCTGACCTCTTATACTACAGTATAAAATAAGAATCTTTATGAGCTTAAATACATGCTTCAATAGAAGCCCACAAGCTTGAGAATAATCTCTGTGAAAAAAGAAAGAAAAAAACGTAACGTGATTTTCTGCATTCTTCCTGCTTTACTGTGAATATAAATCCTGAACTTTGCACAAATCCAATCAGCACAACGGTTAAGGACAATGTCTGAGGTCACTAACTCTTAAATGGGTGCATCCTTATCTACTTCTAAACACATCGACCAAACTCTGATAATGCACCATGTTTACTTTAACCCAGCCTGATTTTCTGTCTCCAGTTTCAGCTCTCAAAGCACCAACTTGGACAAAATGGGAAGCCAAATGTCTGAAACTTGTTCTCTTCTTCAGTAGACCTGCTGGAAGTTGCTACAGGTCAGTTCCTTAGACTTGTGCACTTGGAAACCCTGACGACACATTGAACTCTAAAACAAGCAATTCTTTGTAAAACAATGTCCTCTAATTGATTTAATTACCTTTTTCCAGGCCAAAACATTGACTCAGGAAATCTATGTATTCACCTCATATACTGTATGCCTGCAGACTGCAAATAAAAACACACACACACACACACACACACACACAATGGTTTTGCCTTCTTAACCTTTGACTTTTCGCCTTGATAAAAGGTGGGACTTTGTGCCAGACAGGTCATGAAGCTGCAGCCTTGAAATAAACCTTGCAAACATGTTGGTCTCATTTATGAAGATTTAGCTTCATAAAAAATTGAAAACAATAAATACCTTTTAAAAGAAGACTGGTTCATCCATAGAATTCAATTAAACATAAAATAAAGATGAAATAAATATGAACTTGATCTGTGGGAATTCATGTGTATATCTTTATTAAAAGGGAAACTATTGCAATTATCACTGGAGATTATATAAACCCGTTCAATAAATTACAATATTCTTGAAATATTAATTTGTTTCACTAATTAAATTCACCAAGTAAAACACGTCGTCATGTTTTCAAGCCTTTATTTCTGTTAACTGTGGTGATTTTCCACTAATAAGCAGCTAATAAAAACATGACAAAGATGAAAATATTACATCAAAACATTTTTATTGCCAAAACGTGATGCAGTAAAAAGTGTTTGCTTAAAGGTTGTTACTTTCAAAAGATACTAAATGAGCCTCATCAGAGCTCATCCCAACTTACTAATATGACGATGGGAATCACTAAGGAATGTTTTATATAAGGAGCAAATATTGGAGATGAAAGGGAGCATTTATCTGTTTTTGATAATTACAACAGTATTAAAGTCCAATAGCAAATGTCATCCAGAAGAAGACATGCCTTTCTGTTTTAATTCATTTTTATAGAGTGCCCTCAAAAGTCCATGTCATCACCTACATTAAATAATGACTGAAGTCATTTCTTGCCAAAAGCAGTTTTTTTTTCATCTTTTGGTAAGAAAGAGGTGGTGATTTTTCTGACAAAAAAAAAATGATACAACTTTCAACTTGTGTTCGGTTTTTCTGTTGCACTCAGAACTGCAATTTTATGTTCATGGAAAGATGCAGAAGAAAAAAGAATGATCAAAAATTGCTACTTTTTATGAATCATAGGAAATTTTAAGTTAAAAAGTATTATGTGAAAGCTGACTAAAGAGTTATAAAATATCATGCGTGACTCATTAGAATAGAATAAAACGGGAAGAAAACAAACTACAAAAGAAAAATCAGCAAGGCGTAAGCACCACAACTGGCATTGCAACAAATGAGAACAACGAGGAAAATAAATACTGAGGAGGTGATTAGTGGAGAGGAAACAGGTGAGACTGATTAACCAAATGGGAACAGCTGAGACGGCTGCAGCCTAACTGGGGGAATTACAACCAAGTAAACATATGGATGACAAATTAAAGTAGTGAACATAGGAAATCGAAGGGCTCAGTAAAATAATCTTTAACCAGAGGAAAACACTCAAGAAAACTTAAAATAAATGTGACGAACCTGATCTCAAAGTCCTCCAGATCAGGACATTAACTTCTAAAGTCAGAAAGAGCAGATTTCTTTATTTGCTACAGAAATTAAAAAATAAATATAAACATTTATCATGTCATTTAATTCTGTAAATATCAATGTTCTTTTTTATGTAGAGAACTGGTGAGCTTACACCTATTGGGGGTTAAAATCTCACAGTAAAACATGAAAGTGGTCCAAAAGGCCAATTAGTTTTGGATTCTGTGCCAGTGCATATCAACCTAAGAAACTGATTTAGTGTCATCTCTTCAGTCAGGGGCAAAACCATCATCTCAGAAGTGAGAGGGGAACATTTTATCAGAGGTCTTCTCAGCTATTTATCATCATCTCGCATTTAACCTCTCCTCTACTTACTGGCTAAAAACAAACATCATCACTAACAGCCACAATGCAGCACCAGGCAGTCCGGCAGAGGTGGGTAGAGAACTCAAGTAAGAGTAGCTCTGCTTCAACATATTTTTAATAAAGTAAAATTAAAAAGTAGCTGACAAAGAAATAACTCAAGTAAAGGTAAAAAAAGTATCTTGTAAAAAGTCTACTCAACTGATTCAATTATTAACCATATAATTTTTTTAAATTACATGATCAGATGGACTAAAATATGATAAGTGGAAATTTTGGTATTTTAAGGACCAAATTTAACAAATTAATAACAAAATCAGGAAAAATAATTTTTTCCAAATTGGTTTATTTCAATAAAAAACTTTAGAGACTTTGAGACCTTAACAGAGACTGCAGGTCTGTGTCTGGTGAAGTTTTGATTAAAACCTGTTAGTTTTTTACTCAGTGAAGTTAGAAAATGCAGAAATTTTAGTCAGAGTAGAGATACTTCATCATAATATTACTCAAGTAAAAGTAAGAAGTGCAGCAGTAAAAATACTTGTAAAAGTAAATATTTTCAGAACGTTGCTAAACTAACTGCAATTGAATAAATGTATCTAGTTACCCAACTCTGCTTATATCCAATATGATACTGCATTTGTTTGGTAAATATATAGAGTGAATGTGAAAGATGAATAAATGAACGTGTGCAGATACCATTTAAAGCCCTGATGGTGGAAAGTGAATGAGAACGGGGCTGTCAGGGTATTGCTGTGCATCAACGCCTTCCTGCTTCCCTCCATGGGCTGCACGGCTTCTCTGTGGCCCATTCGGTTGAAAATGCCGCCTGATCTGAAAGCAAAATGCTGATTCTTGGTAAACTATGACAAGGCCTATTACACAGATGGATAACTGCTTTCATTGGGGGAACAGAGGCCAGATGCACTGAGCCATGCAAACTGTCAAGTGTCCCTCAGCAGCAAAGGCCTGTTAAAAACACTTCACTTCATCAGATATGAGCGACCTCATATCTGATGAGGTGCCAGCTTTTCAGCCGGGGTGTCCAAGTTACAAAGTACTGTTACTTAATTCCAATTACAATGATCTATGGTGTACAAGAGTGAATGGTAGGATGCTGCAGTCTGGTAAAGGCTAAAAGCAATCCCACACGGCTTCTAACAGGAGATATTTGAGGAGGAAGAATCCACTTCATCAAACCGTTTCTCACAATCAGCCATGTTTTGTTTCAACGCTTTTTATCCAACAACAGGGGAGGAAAAACACACAGTACACTTGGACTTTGACTGGGCCATATTAACACGTGTTTATGCTTTGATCTAGGCCGGGGATGTCCAAACCTTTTGCCACGTAGGCCAAAATCATCGAGTCACAGTGACATGTACTTTTTTTAATCAATAGTAAAAAATTATTGACTTTAAAAGACTCCTATATTTACCTGAAAAGTGACTTGTAAGTTGGTTCTGTTTTATTTTCAGTGTACTAAGATATTTGCAATAGAAACTAGAGAAAATACTTGGGCATAATTTTTAGCGTACACCTTGCGGATTTTAGTTTCTACGGTAACTGGTTGCCGTTGGGTATCTAATTACAAACACTTCACCTTTGCAAAAAACAAAATCTGAAAACCATGCACTTTTCCCGCACTAGCTACATCTTTATAAAAGCTCATTTTAAATCAGCATTAAAAGATTTGTTGCTAAATTACACGCCAACCTATTGCCTTGCTTACAGCAGCTGAATTATTTTCCCTTCATGTTCAGATTCTTGCTGGTGCTTGTACTTACTATGCTCCTCGGATAAGCATTTACAGTAAGTTAATAAACATCCTGAGTGAGATTTTCTCCTGGCCACGGTGTGACACGAGCCCTGCTGACACGCTGTCAGCCTGGGAAGCTTTTCTTAAGATGCTGTGTAGGACAAGCAGCTGCAGAGATGAACAGCTGACGCTTCACAAAGCAAAAAGTGGCGACAGAGGCAGAAACAAATCCAGACACACCCCAGAGCAGGTCTGTGGATAGAAACGCCAGCAGTCCTCTGGAGGCTATGAATCAAAGCCTGGGACATCAATATGCGCAGCTTAAAGGTTCACCTTCTTCTGGGATTGGTTAAGCTGAGGGGTAAGCAAATCTTTTTCATGAAACACTGAACTCCTGGGCAACGTTTAGACCTGTGGTGCCTGGAATAACTGCTGTTAGCCTAAGCATGATAGCGCATTATCAGAAGGGATAAATTTAGTATCGTCTTCAGGCAAACTCCTTAAGCTATTAAAAATTAATAGTACCTCATTATACAGTGCGAAGTTAGTATCTGGAGCAACATAATGTGCAGTTTTATTCTCACTAGTACACTAATCATCAGCTAAGTTAATGAACCTGCACCAATGTGCAGTAAATGCAGTGAAACTGAAGTGGCAATGATGAAAATCACAAGCTGAATTATAGTTTTATGTTCAATTCTGCTTCCTAAATACAATTACCTCTCTTACCTTGGCTCTAACGGTTTTACTACTCCAAATATCTGCTGATGACATTGCAGCCTCACACAAAAACCCAATCCTCATACCTTTGCTAAATCTGATTAGAGACAGCTTTGGAGCCGAGGGGAAGGAGAGGAGGTTTCAGAATCGTTTTTTCCCCTCCCTGTGGCCTGTTGCCAGGAGGCAGGATATGAAGTATAATTTCAAAAACATGGCAGTGGAGGCCATATTGCCACAGAGCGCTTGGAACATGCACATGCTGACGGACAGAGCGATGGGTGACTTTGATATAGAAAACATGCTTCCTTCGTCATGTACAGGAAAATATTTGAACAGAGTGAAGAGGCTGTGATGCAGGATTCAACCTCTGGAAGAAAAATATGGAATTATGACAATGAAAAAGTATTCCCTCTTTCTCTGATCATCAAACTGATTTTTATATCAAAGAGTTCAATCAAAACAAAATTAATTTCTTAAATGATACTCCTATGGGGAAAAGAGATAGCAAAACTATTCTAATAATATGTGGAAATCTAATTGCAATCTAAATCTACTAATACTGTATGTTCTGCCAATCTGAGTGGCAACAACCAACAAGTGTTCGTAAAAACTGCTGGTCAGTGTTTTAGATTGCTGTGTAGAAATCCTGGCCTACTTTTCTTTGCAGAATTGTTTTATTTCAGTCAAAGAAGATGATTTTCAAACACATACAGCATCATAACACAGGATTTTAGTGAAATTTAAGTCGAAAGTTTGACTAGGTCACCTGGAAACCTTTACTTTCAGAGGTCGACTTCCTGGTGCGTTTTGAATCATTGGACTTGAGCAAGCAGTCACAAACTGATGGGTGGACATTTTCCTTCAGGGATTTTTGGTGGAGCTCTGTCTTCTCAAACCCACATTACAAAAACACAAACTCTGATCAAGTATTTTTGTATAGTTTCTAGTGCAAAAATTTAAGTACATTTGAAATGAGACAAATCCAACTTACAAGTAACTTTTCTGTAAAATATAGAAGTTTGCTTAAAGTCAATAATTCATCAATATTTATGAAAAAGTATTAGTTATACTGCATGATTATTTCACTTATAACAAGACATTTTTACCATGTTATAAGTGAAATAATCTGCCAGTGAAATGAATGAAAAATCAATATAAAACAAGCTCCAATATCTTGAGAAAAAGTTACTTATAAGTTAGTTTTGTCTTATTTCAAATATACTTAAATATTTGCACAAGAAAATAGACCAAGAAGTCCTGGTAACAGATGGCTGCTCGTACTCTTCCAAAACTTCTGATGAAATAAATTGTAAAAATACATTTGTTACCATTAATACAAGATGAATTTTTTGACCAGCTTAGTGAAATTGAAGACGGACACATTGCTATTGCTGCAATGGCTTTATTATAAGTTCAGTTATGCTAGCGTGTTTTCATGGCGACAAGCTGTTAAGCTTAGTTTGAGTGTATTTCTTGGACTGAATAGGAAATAAATTAATAGGAAACCTACGCTGCTCTTGACTTGTTGATCTGCATTGTTTTCTTGTCAGGCTTATCCAGGTCTAATAATTAAACAACGCTGGGCAGCTGCCAGAGGAGCTGGACAAAGGGAAAATATCGATTTCTGTCCGAACAGAACAAAAAACAAAAAGTCATGGACCTGGACTCTGTGAGCGCTGTTGTTATGTTGAGGAGTTGGGGGTGGGGAGGTTGGCCCTTAATATAATTAGAGGTCTGAAACAGGGACAGAGGGAAGAAAGCTGGAGAGTAACAAGACAAAGAGCGGCTGCAGATAAATGGTGGACCACATGAGAGGTTGATTGGATGAGAACAATTTAACAAGCAGCTGCAAAGACTGGAAGATCAGCCCGAGTGGCAGATATGGTAGAGCTCGATGCAGGCCTGCCAGGAAGTGGACTGTAATGACGTGCGTCTGATTGGCTGCACTTTGATTTCAAACAGCCCACAGGAGATTAAACACCAGTTTAGATTCAGCTGCAGATACAAACGGCTCCTATTTTAGTGTTTCTATTGGGAGGATTGCAGGTGTGTTTTTGTGTGTAAAGGCGTTTAGTTAGACAAATGAGACAAATCTGGGAGTGTCAGAAATTGGCAGCGGTGTTGATTATGATCAATTTTGTGCAAAGATGTTTGAAAGTTTTATATTTCCTAACCCATAAAGACAGTTTGGTAGATTTATGGTAAATATAGATTACTCATAGAAATCAAATAACAATATTAATTCAATTTTTAATACATATTTTATGGGCATCAATGGCATAGAAAATTCAGCTATCACATTATTTATTTTTAAAAGAAAATGGTTGGAAAAACATCTCACTAAAATACAGAATCGGCGCAAGATTTTTTTCAGTTACCAAAAACTCAAGTAAAATTATGCATAAGAATATTTAGAGAGGCTGTGGGATGAATCTGGAGTACCCAGAGAGAACCCACACGAAGAACATGAAAACTCCACCGGCTTGGATTTGAATTTAGGACTTTCTTGATGCAAGGTAACAGTGATGCCACCTGCTCCACCTTTTAACTTCAGAATAACTAATTTAGTTCTTGTTAAATTTTCACTGCTCTTTCTTCCAGTGTAAAACGTTTTTTTCGGTGCATCTTTGATTTGCAACATTTGTGCCCCTGCATTAATTTTTAGAGAAAAAGCTCTTTCAGTCTGGAAAAAATAAACGTACAGTGCTGCCATTTCATTCAGACTAAAGGTATAAATAAATATCCATATTCCAGTATCTTGTGAACTACCTCCAGTTTATTCTGTGAACGCTCCAGTCCACAATTAGCCCAGAGCATACGCCAAATGCCCCTGAACATGTGTACAACTGTTACAAGCCCCATAAGACACGGCACCTTAAAGCCTGCTCCCATCAGTCCAGACAGATGTCAAAGCTCCACCCAATAAAGCTGACTGGCTTCCTTCTGCCCTGGAAAAAGCTCTCAGTTTGCCTCATAATTATTCTGCTGGCCCTGTTAAGAAGCCAGAGACTCACTGCCTCGCTTCTTCTTCATCTTTCTTTCTTTCTTTCTTTCTTTCTTTCTTTCTTTCTTTCTTTCTTTCTTTCTTTCTTTCTTTCTTTCTTTCTTTCTGTGCCTCGTTCCTCAGACAGAGCCAAAGATGGTGCAGAGAGGCTAACTGGTCTGCAACACCACATACCTACCACATTGTGCCATGGTGTATTAGGGCTACTGCAGATATACAAAAAGAAGAGTTAAATTTCAACCAAAAAACTCAGGAGTATTGAAATAATTCTCAAATGTTTTCTAGGAAAAAATGGAAATTTCTGAGCTCCAAAATCCAAAGATTTTCTAGAAAAAACAAGAACATTTTGGGATTAATCTCTGAAATTAAGAAAAAAAAACTTTTTTCTTTCAATTTAAAAAAACCCTCACAAATTCAGAAACTCAGAAATTTTCAAGCGTTTTTTTTTATTATTTTTTTTACTTTTGCCACTGAAATTTCCGGGGGGTTTTCTTTCAAAATTTTGAGATTAATAATATTGTTGTAGCAAATTTCCAACTTTTGAAACTCGGACATTTCCAGATTAATCTCAAATTTCTGAGTTGTTTTTTCTTTTTTTTTTTTTTTGGCAGAAATGCATTACTTTTTTTTTTCTATCTGCAATGCCATCGTAATATGCATTACGTATTACGTTGCATTACTATGCATTACTAATATGCCATCAGTTAGGAGTGGTGTGAAAATGGGTGTGGGCTACAGACGACGCAAAACGGCGCCTGTAGCATCACAGGGGGCGCCAAAAATATGGCTGAAGAATAATTTCTATCCGGCATGTTTATGTATGTGTAAATTGTGTAAATCATGTGATCTATACTGTCCGCATGTAGACTGGACAGTACAAAGTAGCACCCCTGTGTGTATGCAGCAATCAGACAGGCTCCAACTGGGTTTTAATGCTCAGCATCTCTTTGCTGTCACACACGCATAGAGCAATTGAGATGCTCATTCTTCTACAAGACAACTGCTTAAAGGTTTTCAGTGAGTAAAAGCTGTTGACGCGTCTCCCAAACGCTTTGCATTTGCCTAAAAGCATGACAAACAGAAGAGCTGGCAGGTCTCTAACAGCATGCAGTAATGACTTGGAATTTCAGTCATTGCTGTTGGAGAGGTGGGGATGCTTCCTCACAATTTGGATGAGTGAATCACGAGTTCTTAAGTGCAAGAGGCAATCTAGATAAAATGTTAACCGGTGGGGAAGAGGATGCACGTCGTGTCCTGGCGGTCAAGAATCAGGTACAAAAAAAATAGCCGTGGTTTGAACAGTTGGACCCTTTGCATGAGCGCAGATGATGACATTAGAAGCATTCTACGTAATTCCACTGCATTTGGCAGTAAAAGCAGCGAGAAACGTGAAAGTTTGAAATGAAAATGTTAAGTGCGTAAAAAAATGTCAAGTTTCAGATGAACAAAGCGTGAAGTAACATTTGCAACCAGCAGCAATTACAGCACAACACCAAGGTAAGCGTGACATTTTCATTAATGGAGGTGTTTGCAGAGTGATTAGGAGGATTCATGCCTGTAGTGTAAGGAAATGGCAGATTTACATATATGGGCATGCCTCATTGTGCTGAGTACAAAAGATTCATAGGATTATATGTGGTTATTAAGCCAGTTAACCCATATGGGGAGTTTTATACTGGGAGATACGATTTATCCATAAATCCTTGATAATTAGCCAGTAGAGGGAGTTATTGATCAAGTAAAACCAAGAAATTGACATAAATCTTTATTTAAAAAAAAAATAGAACAAGATAATTTCCTTAAAGCAATGGGTGTCAATTATAGGGCTGCAGCTAACAATTATTTTAGTAATTTATTATTCTACGGATTATTTTGATGTTTAATTGATTACTCAGATAAAAAAAATTGGCACATTTGCAGATTTTTAATTCGACCACTTAAACCTTTTTCCACAATATTTGAAATACATTAAAAGATGCAAATAATTAAATTACTACTGAATTTAAAAAATGCAATAACAGCCTTCTTTTTTTGAAAGGTTTGATCAGGATGCATCTGCAGCTAAAAATACCATCTGTTGGTTATTTTTGGATATTGGTATCAAAAGTTGCTTAATAGGAGGTTTTTTTTACTGAGTTTGAACCAGGTGAAGCTAAAAATGCCACTTAGTTGACAATTATTTCAAAAATTGATTATTCACAATTAATTCAATTAATTGTTTCAGCCCTAGTCAATTTCCAGCAGCACAATCTGGAGGTCTTTTTTATGTTATTCTTATTTAAATAAGTAATTATGTTATGAGGTATTAGTCAGATGAATAATATTAAAGCAGAAATACATGACTCCTGGTGAAAAGAATAATTAAAAATGAAGTGTTTTTTTTTTTTTCAGGTTGCTTGCTTTAAAATTCAAATTTGCCCGTTGAACATTTAAAGTAAAGAACATTGGTAATTATCGTTTCTGAAAAAGCTACTAAAAAGCGTCTAGCAGCAGCCTGGCCTGCAAACATTTAGACTGAAGGAGGTGGGAATAACTCAGCGCTGAACGGCCGTGAGGAAGAGAACAGAGGAGGCAAACCGGGAACAACAAGCAACAGCTCCATCCAGTGGTCAGCAAGGGAAGCATTTCAAATTCACTGAGCCAAACGTGAGATTTTAATATAGGAATATGCTTTAAAGTGTAAAGAGACAGAAATCTGCATATTGCCCTGCAACAACTGCTATAAAGTGTAAGGTAAGTGAAACTACACTGGAGGTTTATTTAAACAGATTCAATCTTATTTGTTGTTTGGTAGGTTGGATCATTTTCTCTACATATAAATAATTGACAACTAAATCAGTGGCAGTAAATCCCACTTATATTTTAAAAATATGTATATAAAATCACCCGTTTGACATAACTCAGCGAGACATTAAAGAAATTAAGGCATATTTCCTTGCTACAGCTTTGACTAATATGTCATTAGTGAAAGTATCAAAATATTGAGTCAGGATCTTTTCAGATTTTCATTTCTATAAAGCAAAAACAAACAATTAGATAAGCAATTACTATTTAAACTATCTCAACTGTGAAGTATGGGGGTGGCAGCATCATGTTGTGGGACCGTTTTGCTGCAGGAGGAACTGGTGCACTTCACAAAATAGATGTCACAACGAAAGATTATGTGGAAATATTAACCCAACATCTAAAGGCATCAGCCTTAGGAAGTAAAAGCTCGGGCAACACAGTGGGTCAAAGTTCAAAGGCAATGGTAGCAAATACTGAGGAAATTGATGTAAACTTTTGATTTTTAAGGCATTAATAAATCTGACATTTTCTCTCATTATTGTGGCATTTCACTAGAAATAATTGCAGTCATTCTAACTGACCTGAAACAAGATTTATCAGTCTGATTTAACTTAAGACAGTGGGAAAAAAGTAAAATAAGATCGTTTTAATTTGGCATATTTATGTCAATTGTATGTCACTGCTCTGTTTTGGTCTATCACATCAAGGGCCTTAAAGTAGGAAAAGTAAGCAGAGATTTAATGTTTACTGAATGCTGTGCTAAAAAAAACAAACGACAAACCAGAGGTAAGATGATGGTTTTTATTAGTTCAGTTTTCAAATTTTAATTTTCACTTGAGATTCGTTAGAAAACATCATCAGTTCTGCAGCCTGCATCACAAAGAACCTGCAACACGGAAAGACGGAAGTCAAAGGAAAATGACTCTGTAGGTAGGTCTTTTAAGAGATATGTGTTAATACAGCTGATGGCAAACTATTTACAGCAACAGTTTGATTTTATGGTAGCAACATGCTTGGGATTTCTCAGGGAGAGATGATGATGATGGGCTTAGTAAAGCCAGATGTATGGAGGCAGAATATTTCAGCTGTTTTAGAGCCATCTAGTTGAGGCAGTCAATTTCTCAAAACTTTGTGCCAGTTCAGTTTAAAATAAATTAAACTCACGAGCAGAAAGACGAGCAGAAGAGAAAGGAGAAATGGATTTCTGACTCTTAATTTCTCAGCGGATGTCAAACTAAACTCCAGCTAATGTTCCCCCATTTGAATCAAGAATACTGAGCGAAAACCGGTCATGACGTCGACACGATGAAATTACTCCAGAAATAAATTAGAGAAGGAAAGTTGCATTAGTGTACATTTATAAAAAAAAAAAAATAAGTACCTGATTTTCTCTCTGTGACCCCGCTGTAATGCCTTTGCATAACTTATAGAAAACTTGTCACACTCTTTAAAAACTCAGTCATCATTCATTAAATCACAATCCTGAAAACCATCGAAGACCGGTAAAGAATTCCACCCTGCAGAATCCGATTACCTTCGAGTCAAAAACACGGTGGAGATTTCATACAAATAAAAAGGACACTTTTTTTTCCTGTCTATATACACAAAACACTTCTGTACAGTTTTTCACTTCCAGAAACAGACAGAAACTTTCCCACTTACAGAACAAATGGAAATCTGATCGGATTCAGTGATTAAAATTTAAGTAAATCTAAAGCTTACTTTTAGCACTTGGTTATGTTCGACTGCCTTTGAATTCCAAGAATCGGTCCATCATACGGGATCCGGGTTTAACGCATCAACTCTGGATCCTGCTTGGAGTCGACGTGAGGCTGATCTGATCTACGATGCTTTGCAAAAATATTCAGACGTCTAAATCTTTTCACATTTTGTCAGATTGCAGGGTATTTTACTGGAAATTTATATAATAGACTGCAACGATGTAATGCATAATTGTGAAGCGGAACATGGTTTAAAAATATTTTTTTTTTGACAAAAAAATCAGAAAAGTGTGGAGTGCATTTGGACTCCACACTTTCAGGACTTCCCTCCACAACACAGCTGCACTCACACTGACTTGGCAGACATTTTATTCGAAGGAATGAGTATCAAACTGAGAACCTCAACTCACTCAATTTCCTGTACATGATACATCCAGAGCAACAACTTGCCATCAGGAAAAACTAAATTCGTATTTAAAGAGGTTTATTAGAGAACATCAGAGGAGGTTCAGAGGTTTGAAGGATTAAGTAATAGTGTAATTTCCCATTAATAAGCATTATTCAATGCTCTAACTAAGCAGCTGCAAAACTACCAAAACATGGTAGTTTTGCCATGTTTTGGCAAAACTACCATGCCAAAACATGGCCAGCCTCAAAAACTCACAGGTCGAAAACAAGACAGCAGAGATCAAAAGCTCATTTTCTTTCCGCTCCACAATTATGCACTAATTTGTGTCGGTTTACCACATAAAAACTCAATAAAAAATACTTTCAGGTTTGTGGTTTAGCCTGACAGGATGTGGAAAAGTTCTCCGGGTGTGAATATTTTTGCAAGGCGCTACATTTGGCGTACATTAAAAAGTAAAAATAGTGTGGAATAAAACCTCCCCCAGATAAAAACACCAGAAACTGAAAATTCAACACTGTTAAACCTGCGCTGCTATTTAGTACAGTTGCATTCGCAAGGAGTCGTGATTATGTTGTCATGGGATTTCATTTACACCTCAAAAGCAACGCCTAACAGCTTTACAACGAAAGGAAATGTTAACGCTGGATTAGCCAACAGGTGTCGGGACAGACGAGTGGAAAAACAGCCCTTAATCCTCATCGAAGGCAGTGAATGTTTAAAGTTCATAGTCTGTTTAAGTCAAACCCCAGAAAGACAAGTTCAGTTCATATGCCTGCTTTCATGGGGCATAAAGCTTATTCATGGCCCGCGTCGCGCGAGAAGACGGACACACGCGTTCTGCTGGGCCTGACGTCAGATGAGCCACCGGCTCTCGTTCTGTGGAAAGCGTCCCAGGCCCGGCAGCCTGGAGGTTCAGAAGGTGGGTTGGTGGTCTGGAACGGGCTCATTTGGGTGCTTTGGAGAGGGTATCTGTCTCTGTGAATACGCGGTCTTCACTCCATGCCTCCCTGGTGCTCTTCAGGGCTTGTGTGCGTTGTTGGTCCACAACCACGTAGTCAACACGCTCGTCTGATGCAGAAATGCCGGTTCCATTGTTTTTCATCTGAGAAAGCACAAAGCGGTCCGAAAATAAATACATGTAAGCTCCTAGAACGCAAAAAACAACGTGGTGGTGGTGGGGAGCGCCTACCTTCCGAGGTGGGGTAGACTTGCCAGATTCAAGATCCAAATCCAAGTACTCCACCTGTTTATCTCCTTTGGGCTTCACCATGGGGCTACTCCCACCATCCACAGGCAATGGTGCCGCCATCTTCATCATCTGCGTGAGCCGGGACAAGTTTGGTTTTGTCCTCGCCAAACACAGTAAAAGCTCAAATCCAAATGAACTAATGTGTTGTCACAAAACCCAAAATTCTTTAGGATTCATTCCAGTTAACAAAACATAACTGGTGCAAAACCAAAGTTGCCAGTTTGTTCACTTTTAAGGTGTTCTGATTTATCAAGACACAATTTTAACAATAAATTAGCAAGAAACGTTTAGCAAGACCTTCACACTGGATGGAGACTCTATACCGGTGTTAAAGGCGACCCGTTATGTTTCCTTAAACACGTCAGAATAGGTCCAGGAGCTACACAAACCATGTTCATTGCATAGTTTTTGTTTTTTGGGGGGCACAAAATCATTGTTAGACAGTGAGATTTTAGTCTGCCTATTTTGAGCTCCTGTTTATTTATTTTATATTTTTTAAGAGCTTGGCCTATTTTAGATGCAGTAGATACCAAAATGGAAGTACAAAAACTTCCAAAATGTGAATTTTGTATAATAGGTCCCTTTTAATGCCCCACCTTCAAGACCCAGCTGGAAAGTCTAGGTCTTTCCAGGACTTTGTAAAATCTTGCAAAATTAAAAATACCCAGGCTCCCTGTTACTCATGCAGATTAATGTTTGATGTGGCAAAAAAGGTTTTCTGATATTTAGCAAATAGAAATAATTTTGATAATTCTAAATAACCTAAAGCAAGAAAAGTTTGTTTGGATTTAACTTCAGAAAGTGAGAAAAAAGTTGAATGTGTCTTTTATTCAGTGTATTTATACTGATAAAATAAAACAAAAGAAAAAAGAATTGTGGTTTTGTGACAACTCAAACACATGTTGGGTCTAAACGTAGCGTTAATTCTGCACTACAAGTACGGTGGAAACATTAGATCTAGGATGAGACAAAACTAGAACATAACTATTAAAGAAAGTGGTGGAAAATATCTAAAAACCCTTACAAAATTCCCCCAAACTCCTCAGTATTCTGGCCACACTGACTGGAAAGTGACGACAACATGGCTAAATCTGTGCAGATTTCTTTGTGATCTGATTGCAACACCTGAAAAGCCCCCCAAAAAACCTCTGGTGTTCTGACAGGGCAAGCCATTCATGCCTAACCCTGCTCACCTCCTCTATGGTGTCAGGTTCCTCCACCTCCCTCTTTACAGGGGTGATGGGGACTGTGCAGTAGAAGGACTCCTCTCTACAGAACGTAAGAAGGGGTGGAAGTAGCAAAGAACGAAGGGGGAAAAAAAGAAAAGCAGATGGTTAAGACCAAGAATGCAGGATAAAGAAAATGGTTGAAGCCAGAGCCGGAGGAAGCCGAGGAAGTGGGAAACTAGAGAAGGGAGGAAATGAACTGAGTGATGAAAGAGCAACAAGACAGCAAACGGTATCAAAGCAAGTAAAAAACTGTTAACAGCAAAAAAAAATGGCTGAGAATAGCAAAGCAAAAACCAAAACAGTAATGTTAAGACGTGGTTATCCACCTCTAGAGCGTTTAAAAAGTGCTTCTTTTCCTAAGAGTTTTCCACATTTTGAAACCACAAACTTTAATCTGTTACTGGGAGTTTATAACCAACACAGAGTAGTGAATAATTGTGAAACGAACAAGACAATGATGCATGGTTATAATTTATTTTACAAATTAATGTCCAGAGATTGGCTGCTCTGGAAATGTCGGCCAATAATGTGTCAGATAGCATTCTGTAAGCAAGTTCCTCAGTTCCCTTTTCTTAAGAATATTTTAGATTAGCTCTGCAAAAGCATGTGAAATATTCTCAAATAATTCCCACAGAAAAATACACTAATATCCATGAAAAGGTGTGGGTAAAAAAAAAAAAAAAAGGCCTCTTCAAACTCTGGACATGAATCAAAATGAGAATCGGTGTCAAGACAAAAAAATTAAGTCATCCAATCTGATTGAAGTTAGTAGATCTACATCAATAACTCAGCTACGACTTCGATAAAACCTTGCTACTTTATGGCTTTGGAGGTTATTGACTCAGAGGTCTGAAAATCTTTAGATTTCCATTTGTAAAAGAAAAAACAAACAAAAAAAACATTAAAACCTATTTATCATTTTTCACTTTGTTGTGCTACTTTGCGTTGGTCTTCCACATGAAATAAAATAAAATAAAATTTAAAAAAAGCATAAAATCCACATTAAATAATTGAAGTTTGTTGGTGTAATGCAACAAATTATGGAAATATTGAAAAGTTGGTTACTTCTGCAAGGCACTGGGTGTAGTTCTCTCAATGTTTCAGCATTATTTCATATTTGGTTTCATTTTGCTTCATAATTGAACAATAAAACTGAAAATATCTGTAAAAGTAAAAGAAAAATAAGGTGTAAAGAAGGCAGAGGAGGGCAAAAGGAAACTGCAAAGAAAAGAGTCAAGGTGGCGAGGAGTCCATCTGCAGGAGTCAGTGTTTTATCCACACTCACTATTATCATGTGGGAGAATACATTTCTTAATGTCTTGATGTTTTCTATAAATATTTTGACGTAGCAATTCATTCTCAAAGTCTTGCTAAAATTCCAGCTGCTTTAATGGAGCAGGCGTAAAAAAATATCTGCAGAGGTTGTTACTTTATGTTTACTCCATTATATAAACAATAAAAAGCAAAGTTTTCTGCAGATTTTATAATTAAAGTTTATTTTATTTAAAGCAAATCTTCTAATGCATGTTTTTGGATTCAGAGAATAAATGTGTGTTACATACTGGTTCGTCTGTGGGTAAATTAGGGTCCATTTCTACATAATTCTCTGCAATGTCCTCGGAGTCAGTGCTGGAGGCCGTGCTATGCACTGACGAGGGTCTCGCCGGCATTGGAAACCTAGAGAGACTGGGCAGCATTCACAATGTTTACACACCAACTTTGAAGCAAATGCACCAAATAAAAGCACAGATGTAGACCTCATCTCTGACTGACTTCAATGTGAAGCAGCTTGGAGGCAGATCCAGGATCCTGTTTGTATGAGCAGTGCTACTTTGGTCAAACAGTAACTACAGTAATGCATACAGTGTTAGAGTTTACTTCTTTAGTGATCCACTAAAATAAAAGGGCACATTCTCACTAGGCTCTGTTTAACTCATGGAAGCTGGATTCTGTGTTTAAAAAGTAAGATGGACAAAATGTTTTCTTTTGGTGTTCGAGTGGCAGAGGAGAGCAGAGCAGTGAGAACATGCCCTTTGGTGTTAGCAAAATGTAAAACTATGTAAAAAAAAACAAACTAATGTCAAACATCTTAGATACTTACTCTCTAGCAAATGAGCGTGTGACAGGTGAGCGGACAGGTGTGCAGGGCTCCTCCCATTCTGGTAGTGGTTTGATCTCTAATGGTGCAGGTCTTCCTAAACCAAACAAATGCACACCTTTCAGTCCCTGCTCCTCATCAATCCAGCACGAAAACAAATTATCGCTATGGTAACAGTATCCCACATCAGGAATGGCAATAAAATAGTGGAGGAATGTAAAATGTATCATAGTACACCCCCTTAAACTATAGCTTTGTTGAAGAACCTTTTAATTAGAGCAGAGGTGCAAAATATATGTTTCCAATCTGCATCACAGTATAAATCTATGAATATTGCATACATATTCATTAAAAGTTTACCTTTATTCATTTTTTTTGTCACCATAAAAAAGAAATGTCAAATTGCAATACATTAGAATTAGCTGTGTAGAGGGTAAATGTAAGCAGTAACATTTACGTGTGTAACTTTTTTTTTTTTTTTTCAATTAGTACTTTCAGGAGTACGTTACAGCAGTGGTCCCCAACCCAACTGGTACCGATCGGCACAAGAAATAGTTAAATATTTCTGTTTTATGTATTATGTGAGTCTGGAAGAGCTTTTATTTTGAAAATCCTTTAACCGGATTCTCTCGGTTACGTCTTGTGCGCCAAGATTGAGCCCACAAGCAGCAAAATGAGTAAGAAACAGATCAGATTATTTGGAAAGTTTCTTTGCAAATGGGAAAAGGCCCAGAGAAGAGACAGGAGGATGGATTTATCCCGGTAGGTGATTCTCACGTTCCAAGCTCTGCATGACATGCGGCGACCGGCTGTTAATGAGGCAATGAAGCTTCAAACTGCTTCGCTACTTAGAGAAAAAGGAATACCCTGCGCGTCACTCCGGGAGTTATTGTTTCCCTTTATTCTCCCAGACGGGAGCGTCTCGTTGCAGAGAAACAAGCGCAGGGCTCCCATTAATTGGTCATTATCATGAGTTAAAATTTTCATGAAAGTAAAATGTTCGTTTTTGTGGCACATCTGTATCTTATTTTGAAGGGATATGTAAACGTTACCATAGAGACCAGATAGAGTTAGGGCAGTGGTCGAGACGAGAACAGAGGCTCGTGAGTTTTAGGTCTGGTTCACACGATTTAAGGATCGTCGGCCGATTTTCCAAACCTCTGTGACCACAGAGCCGATAAAAGTCCAACAGGTTCGATCGGTTCGTGTGTCCAGCCACACAGCAGGAGCAACACACCACACCAGAACCGATTTCACTCCTGAACATCCCGATTCCTGAAGAAAATCCCATAAAACCCCAACATACCATACGTGAATTTAGAGCAACAAACATGTCCGACAATGTAGAAGCAGTAGTGATAGTTTGTAGACTCGTTTTAAGCGATAAAAGACGTAACAAAAAGAAAAACGTTGGATGAAAGACTGTGGGAGCAGCCGCTCTATGTGCTGAACTTCGCACTAAACCGGACTCTCGGTTGCGCCATGTCAGCTGTTTGGGATTCCCCACCGTGCTTACGTCACCGCGCTTTCCTGTCACATTCAACAGGTTGCGTCAGGGAAAACCCCACACTCTGCGATAAAAGGGCCAAGACAATCAAACATGTTGAATGTGCCCGATGTTAGACGGGATCGGTCCGACGTTCCACACTGACAGGATAATCGTACGATTATCACAAGCGACAATCTTAGAACTCGGAAAGGTCTAAGATTGTCATTAGGGGAAAATCGGGACAAAAAAATGTAAAATTGTGTCATGTGACCTCCTTCCCCACCAGTCCCCTGGGGCCGCAGTAAAATTGCCAAGCCTTGACCGGTCCGCCGTGATAAAAAGGTTGGGGACCACTGCGGTTACAGCACCATATATTTCATATTTACTTGAGAAATGTTATAAAGTATCGCTACTCTTGCAGTAAAGTTTCTCTAAACTTGACCCAGTGCAAATAACTTCACTCCATGAAGTACAAACATGTTACAACCAAAAATAAACCAGACACAGACCTACAATTTGTCAAAGTGAGACCTCTTGTTGTACTCAAACTCTGTTGTTCTAATGTCTTATTTGTTTCTTCTGCATAAAATTTATTTTGTAATGTTTTAAATTTTTTCCATTTTACCACAATTTGCACATTAGTATATTTTTTGTAAGTCTGATTTAATCAGATGTTATTATCAGATCATAACATTTTTACTCTCACTCTCTTATGCTGGAATAGAAACCATGTATACGATATAAAGGCATGTGAGTGAAAATGATGGCCATGCATGGCTTCCTCTCTAAGATCATATCTTTGTTCAATTTCCTCCTGCAGAGCTATCTGTTATTTTCCAAAAGCATGCATGTGTTTTAGTACCAATAAAAATCTGATTGTTGTCTGTTAATGTGTTTTGTGTCAACAAAATGTAATTTTTAAACAAAAATGTTAGTATTTGATTGTGCTAAAACGTAATGTTAGGGAGTATTTTGTGGAACACATGAAATCCAAAGTGAATGAAGACCACATTCCAAGAATATCCTGCAAACATTTTAAGTTAGACTGGATTAGTCAATCAAAGTGACATTTCTCTGAATCAAAGCCCTAGATGATAAGAGGAAAGATCCCACAATTTAACTCTAAAAGCATGCAGATGGATGAAGTGTTGTATGCAGAGGTCAAAGAAGTTTCAGACACACAAACAGTTCGATGGCGTGTACGTACCCTTGCGTCGTCCCCTCGGGAATTCACCTACGGTTTGAGAGTCGGTTCGCTCTAAACCGACAACCTTTGCTCTTATTATTTTAGGACTCTGACCTGATTGGTGAAAGAAGACTTTGCTCATTATATAAAAAAGGGGGTGATCACAACAATTAAGCCCTAAAGTAAGAAATATTCTGCCATGCAAAACAAAAGACATAACTTTGCTGCACAGTGAAGCTTCGCCCTCACTCACAACCATTTATTTATTTTCCAGCAGCACAAATCAAGAGAGCGATTGTCATGACAACAGCGGGACCAAACTACCCGACATGCAACTCACTCCATGCAGCACGGCTTCCCACACAAAGACTGACATCACAGCTGTGCATGCACGATTGGCTGTGTGGACGAGTACACGGAGAAATCAGGTCATGTTGAGAAGAACAACACACAGATCTGCAGCAGGGTGAAGTGCAATGTTAGAAAACTAGGAGGATTTCACTTCAACACACTGAGCAGAACATTTCTGGAAGGGTGGGGTCATTTAAACAGAGCTACAGTTTCAAACATTTTTGATGGAATTACATAGAAATTCAGCTGGCACTGAATTCCTGTTGAATCCTTGGAGAAAGGAGGATAAATGGACAGGTGGGGATTTATAGACAGAAAAAACTATTTCTCATGGCCGATAATAAAATTATAATAACCAGTAAGAATTTAAGCTGGTATTTTTATGCTCAATGCCCGAATAAATGCATTAGTTAACTTGTTTTAGCCTTGTGTCTAATATGAATATATTTATAGCTGAAACAACAAATTGTATTAATCGATTGTTGAAATAACCAACAACTAATTTAGTCATCGATTAATCAATAACTAGAGTATACTGTCTCAAAAAAAGCCACTTGCTGAAAGAAAAACGTATTCAGCCAAAACTATACAAAAATATATACATTTTGGATTTAAGATAAAAATTTAAAAAACTTTGAAAATATGTTCAACCCAAAACTTTAGTGGCAAAGTTTTATCTTCACCTGGTTCAAATTCTGTTAAATAAAATCTTCAATTAATCACCTTTTGCTACCCAATTATTAATCAGTTAATTGAAAAAATTTGTCAACAATTAGCCCTTCACCATAATGATGTTAAGTCAAGCAGGAGGGCTGAGCTTTTCACATTATGAAAAGCACATTTTCTAGCTGCACATATATCCTTTGCTACAAAAGCGTTCATTAAAGGAATGATATGTTGAAAATAAACATTTTATTACCTATTTAGAAAAGGAATTAAATTATTTGCATCATTTAATGTTTATCCAAGATTCTTTAAAAAATGTTTAATTGGTTAAATGAAAAATCTGCAAAATGTGTCAATTTTTTTAATCTGATTGTCAAAATAGTCGATAGATTAATCAATCACTAAAACAATTATTAGTTGCAGCCTTATATATATTAACATATGAAAATAATATCTGAAAGTGCTGTAAACATGAACGTTTAGCCTCCTTTCAAAATCCTCTCCACTGGGCATGGGGGCAACATAACTGGGTTTTTGTTGATTTTTGACTGTTGGTTCAGCTCTTACTGTAGATACGGACAAATTTGGACGAGCAACAAATATCTGCTTCTATAATGCCATGCTCTCCAGTTTTTCCAGTTTTGAGGAGTGGTTCAGAAAAACATTACTCTGAGTCACGTCATAATTGTAACCTGGGAAAACAGGAAGTCAATTACTAATAAGCATGGGTCAGTATGAGTTTCTCTCTGTGTGATGTTGAGTAAAAACATCACAGTAATAACTGCAAAAAATGTTCCAATAGGACTAATTGTTGTTTTTATGTAAAATAGAAATGGAACAATTAATCCTACTCTGGTTGAAAGAGTTGAACATATTATGTGTATTACTATGTTATTTAAAACTTTTTATCTTGCTGTGCTGTTTCTAATCAGATGCAACTACTTCAAATATGAAAATTTATCAATTAGTTTTTGCAGCTTAAGATATTTGAAAAAGCACAAGATTAAAATCTACTTTAGTAAAGAAAAAAAAGTATAAATTATCAATACCAAAATAAAGTAGCAACAAGTGAATTTTATCATAAAATACTGACCATGTTTGATGTTTTAAAGAAATGTAAAAGTTACGTTTTCAGTCAAATCTGATCATCTCACAGCTGCGGAGCTGAAGCATTAAATTATTTGGAGCATAAAAGACTTTTCTTACTTAATGACTTTACCTTGTCACATCTCTGAAAAATCCCCCAGTGAAGTGTTGGGCTGTCTGGTTCAAAGAGCATAAGAAAGGAAAAACTCCTAATTGGGAAGTATTAGCTGGCATGAACCAGCCTAATTTTCAGCTGTGACAATTACAGCCATGGCTTTTGATTAGGCCTGTGTGATGTTTTTTGTCAGTCTTCAATTCACTTTGTCTCTTCTTCCCTTCACTGCTCTCTCCTTCGCTGATCCCAGAGTCAGAATCCCCTTCGCTATCAGGTCTAATCAAAGGACTCAATTGAAATAAAGAGAACAAAAGAGGATGGAGGTGATCTCTCCAGCCTTTGGTTGCTCCGTGGCATTATGACAAGCCTTCTAAAAAGCGCCTTGCAGGGTCTCTCAGAAGCTTGAGTGTATTGAGCTTTTGACAAGGGGTTAAAACTTTATTAAAAAGATGTGGCTAGCAGGAAAGTAATTCACCAGCCTGCTTGGGGACATGCATGCAGAAGAAGAAGTTGGTATTTAAAATACCAGACACAAAGTAAGGAATTTCTCTTCCTACCAACGACATCTGCAGAGCAAAGATAACTTTACTGTGAAAGTTAGAAGTAGGGATGCACCGATCCACTTTTTTCGCTTCCGATACCGATATCTGAGGTTTAATATCAGCCGATACTGATTGGATACAGAAAAGCAGTGCTGAATTCACTTAAAACGTGTTTTTAAGACTCAGACATAAATGTGCTGAATTACAAACTTATTTGATAACTTATCTGATAACTCTGCACACTAAAATACACCAATAGCTTCGCAAGTTTGGCCAAACATCTAGAAACAACTTAAATTTGTTCAGTCGGCGCAAATAGGAGTAGAACAGCAAATGAAATATAAATAATAAAGAAACAGAAACTGACAAAAACAGGTTGGCTACCTTGCTCAAACTTGTAAAAATAAACTGCAACAAACCTCTTTTCAAATGGTTGATAAAATGCAATTATGAATTCTTAATGCAATGTAAAATATCATAACGTCGCTCAGAGTACAAGGCATAGAATTAGACTGAATAGATCTGCCCAATAGACCAGGCACATTGTCACTGATGCCTGATCTAGACTTTTTCTCTAATATCGGTACAGATACATATACAGAATATCAGATTGGTGCATCTCTATTTATTAGACAGTTCTGTGACCATGAAACAGCAGCTGAGTGCGACACAAAGCATTACCAGCTGTAGTGTTAGTTTGATAAACATCTCTATGAAGCAACAACATCCAGGAGAAATCACAACTACGAGTGCATGCACACAGGCTGAGGTCTCACCTTTACGATCAGGCTTGAGGTTTCGGTCCACAGGCGGGGGCTGGCACTCGTTGGGCACCGGCCGGCGGGGCGGGGTCTTCGGACTGGAGCGGAAGCCCATGTGGGCGGGCGGGGGCACCTGTTTTCCCAGGGAGGAGAACTCCATGGTGCTGGGAGTCATGGGGACATAGTTCGTTTCGTGCATTGGCTCGGACAAACTGCCCGAGTGGTGATGCGACGGCGAATTGGCGCTCATGGGGACGTAGTTCTGCTCCACCTCCTCCATAGAGTGGCTGCTCAGCGGCATCATCCCTTTGCTCTTCTGAGGAGCGGAGAACAGATGTGGCTTTTGAGACTAAGATGTGCTTCTACGACTGGTTCACATCTTGAGTCAGAGAAATCAGAAACCGGCTCAGAGACCCTGCTACCTCTGTAGGCCTGTCCCAATAAGCAACAAATCAATTAATCACATGATAAATTAAAACAAGCATTTGCATGATTTATTGTTTTTCTCTTTTCTAAAGACTTATAGATGTTTATAGACTTAATAATTAATTTTATTTGTTGTTTTGTTTATTGATTTTGGATTTTTAAAAAGTCTTCCAGTTCCACTGTTGAATACTCAGTAGAATTTAAAGTTTATTGTTTGAGTGTTCTTGCATTATTCTGCCATTGCCATAAGGTTACTTGAAAATGGTCTCAAAAGAAGAATATTATTGTTTATCACAATAACTTCTGTGACAATTTATCCTCCAGCAAAATTTATTGCGACAGGCCTACCTCTGTGATTATTGGATGATTCTTTCAGAGATTTATAGAGTTGTGTTCAACCAATCAGACCAATCACTGTCTTTAGCAGGAATTATATTTCTACCAGGCAAATATTTACTATCTGTAAGGTAGAAAACAAACAGATCCAACGGTCATTACATGCTTTCTCCTGATTGTGTGTAAGTGAATAATTTTTGTTTAAATAGTAACGTTCACATGTGAATTAAAGGACTCAAACAGTTTGACTTCCTCTGAAAATGGTTGCTATTATTCAGACCAGCACAATTTATCAAAACTTTGATTTGAAAGGGGAAAACATAAAGAAAATAAATTTAAAAAGTCAAAAAACAGCGAAAATGATCAACCGCTTGGAAAAATGATCCCAAATGCTTTAAAATGGAAACCAAAGCCAGAAGGATGTTGATGGAAACAGAAAACCTGTGGATCAAAGGGGAGCCAAAATGGCAAATACTTAGCCAATGATCAGCTCCAGGTGATAAAAGAAGATCTACAGTTACCTGTGAGTCCTGAAACAATTAGAAGAATCCCACAAAGTCACATTTTTTAAAAAAATGCTGATGTTAAAGCTTGTCATGGCAGACATTAACTGGCCTAAAGAAAAAAGGTGCATCATCTTATGGCCTGATGAAAGCAAGATTGACCGTTCTCGATTTAGGGGCACAGGATTCAAGTCACATTACTCTAACTGTGTTTCCATTAATTAGTAAGCTGATAAACTTTTACTTGTGTATAGAACAATGAAATGTGGAGCCTTGAATGCTTTGCTATAAGCCACAACCTTTGTTTTCTATAAAAGTTGAATAAACTAATATCTCTATGAGAAACACTTACAAAGTAGCTGTTGAAGCTTTCATTGAAGTCAAACGAACAGCTTTTGTCTGAGGAGAATGATCTGGGAATGTCATAGAAGTCCTGTGATCCAAAATCTGTAAAAAAAAACACAAAGGGTAAAACATGTCTTTTATTACTAACCTGCCAAGACTCTAAACAGTATTAGCATTCTCATCCATGTTTTTAAGTAAGGAAATGCTTAAAAGACAATCAAGATTTCCAGCTTCAAATAATTGTTACAGTAAGTGAAGAAGTGAACAAACATTTCAAGTGGTGTCTGCATGAAGACGTGTAAAAATCCCTAAAAAACATTTTATCGCAGCAGGAAATCTCATTGAAAAGTTTTGGAATCGCATTTAGTGTGAGGAAAATCTTTGTTATTTATTATCAACAGACTCACCACTGTCACAGTTACTGGCACACATGCTGGGAATACGTTTTTTAAAGGAATCGGTTTTATATTTATTTACTTTGGTTCCTTTGTCAGTAGATAAGGAAACAAAAAGAAGAGAATCATTTTGGAAATAATGTCTTGGCTCAGTCACATGTAAGAAAACATGCTTGCAGCTCCGGTTACATAAAGTCAAAAACTTGACTAATCCAGGATATTTTTCTGCTTTCTCCAAAGTTTCTTACAAGATTTTACTAAAATAACCTGGGGTTTAACTTTAGCATTGACTTTTTTCACCACTAGGGGGAACAATGAGTGGTTAATGTTTTTGCTCTGTTTTAATGAAAGTTCGTTTCATTTGCTTCTCCGTCTACTTAAAAAGAAAATTTTTTTTCCATCAGTTGTTCATAACAAAACCCTATCATATCCAACCACAATCTCCTATTTTGATGGACTTTTTAAATTTTATTTCTTTACTACTAAAACATAACTGAAAGTAAAAAAGGAGGATTGGCACATCCCTATTGAAATCCCAGTAAAATATTAAAAATTTTGTGGTGGTTAAATATCTAAATGTGGAAAAGGGCTGTAAACACTTTTTGTAAGACCTTGAGCACAAACCTTTGCGGAGCCGTGAACAGTCCATCGTGCCGATCGTGTTGCTGCGTAGAGCTTTGCTCCCGGCGCTCGTCGGCACGCAGTAATTTCCGTCCGTCTCCGAGGCCGAGCGAGGCACGCAGTAGGTGTCCGTAGGCGAGCGCTCAGCGGGGGGCGGCGGGAGCCCTGAGGTGGAGCTGAGTGAAGGTTTGGGCGGTCTGGGAGGGGGGACGACATCGCCCCCGCCCTCCGAGCCTCCGACACCCGTCGACGTCGACATCGTGCGGGGGACCTGGTAGGTGGAGTTGGCGCCGGGCGTGGGAGGGATGTCGTAGCTGACGGAAAGATTCCGCATGTGCGACTCCACGAATGACGTCTTCCTCAGTGGTATGTTGAAGACGTAAAGTCCAGATTCGTCCCCGCCGTCCGGGTTGGTCGGCGGGGAGGTGGCAGACTTCGGGAGCAGCACCGTGTCCTGCGAGTAGCTGCGAGGGAGGTGATAGATGCCAGCGTCGGACGAGGTGGAGGTGCCGCGCGAGGGAGGCGAGTCGTAGAAGGAAGGAGCGGAAGCTGGAGGCTGGTGCTGTGGGAAGAAGCCGTTGTGCGAGGTGTGTTTGGGTAAGGAGGTGGCGGATGGGGGCGTGCGGTGGGATGGGAGGTTGTCATTCAGGTCCGTCTCTGAAGAGGTAGACTTGGAGTACTCTGCCTGGGCTCTGAGAACAGAACACACTTCACTTAGAGGAGCAGAAAACCCACACAGTCACAAAAAACCTTCACACCACTCCGGCAGGCAGAGTTAATGACAAAGCTATATTTAATCAACTACTTTGGCAACTTTCATTATATTAGTATTACTTTGTGCATCACATAGCTGGGTTTCTGCAACTCAAATGTAAGTCTTTTTAAGACCATTATAAATTAAATTTAAGAGGTGTATCACAACAGAAATGACAATCCTTTTAATAATTTAAATTAAGAACAAATCAGTCTTTTAAACATTATCAACAAACTTAAAATTTTGGCTTGTAGATGATCAAATATGAAGGCACTGATGAAGTAATTCTTATTTTCATTCTGCTTTTTTAGTATTGTTTGTATTGTAGTAAACTTTACTCTGGTAAAAAGTGCTTTTTTTTATTATCACTAAAATTCTCTTTTTGATTGGAGAGGCTTGTTCATTTGTCTGTAAAATACTGGCCCTTTTGAAATAAAAAAACAAAACTTGGGTTGAAGACAAATTTACTGCCATTCTGGCAATAAATTTGCACTTTCCCATGACAGTTGGAGAAAAAGCTAACTAGCTAGCTAGCAAAAGCATCTTAGCAGCTAGTTAGCGGTAGCCTGAACTGCCTTCAGTCACAGAATAAAGTGACTCGAGGCTGATGATAAAGTGTTATCAGATGAAAAGTCAAAAATATGTTTATTTTGTCCTGCCATTACAAAATTTAAGGCCTTAATTTTACATTCATGAATTTAAGACTTTTTCAGAATGTGTGGACACCGTGCATAGTGAACAAAAGTAATGGGAAAAAAAACCTGGGTAGCTTAATATGCAGGCAAAAATAAGTTGAGAACATTTTAATCTCAAAGTGGGTTATAAAAACGTCTCAAAATCCAGCATTAATATCACCCATTTTCATTTAGAGTGATGAATAAAGTGATTTGCATTCCTGTGATTCACAAACGTTCAGCACTCTACACAGGCAGGCAGGCAGGTCCAGTCGGGTTCTGGCCACTCACACACTAGTCTGTGGAGGTAGAGTCCTGCTCTCACATTCCTCCAGGAGCAAATATTCCTGATAGCCCTCCAGTGGGGCCTGACAGTCCACTGAGCTACAAACACCATCCAGCAGGAAGGAGGAAGAGAGCAGCAGTGAAGTTAGAAAACTGAAAGGGTCAAGGTATAATTCAGATGGATTTTTAATATATTTCTAATATTTTCCAAATTTCTAGATTTTTCGTTCCAGTTTAAAAATATTCTAGACAAGACAAAGGATAGTTTCACAATTTCAAAATGTTTTTGTCTTACTGTCGCCTTGTTTGAATGAGATGCCAGAGAAAGTGTAGAGTTATTTGTCTGACTTAAAGAAGGCAAATACATTTTCAATTGTTTACAAGAGCAACAAATGTAGCTAAAGTTAAAAAGCAAACACAGCCACCACTCTTATTTATGCAAGATTGTTTTAAAACAATTGTCAAGTTACAAGTGGGTGTTAAGCAGCTGATTTCAGTGTTTTCAGCAGCATTAGAGTATAATATTCAATACTAAATTTAGTGGGAATTTATTTCATACATTCTTGTAGTTTATGTGTTAAAAATCAAAATACATAAAAGGTATGAAGAAGGGTCTTGTTACAACTATAATAATCACTGTCATTTTAGCAGCAATGTGATTATGGGTTAGTTTTTTTTATTTTCAGTAAATCACATTCAAATTACATTTTTTATGTTTTTAAAATTTTTGGAATTGCATTAAAGTGTGGGAATAGTACGCATTTTGTTCTTAAAGAAATTCAGATTTTAATCTTATGGAAAATGGAATAAATAATGTAGAAAAAATTGAATATAGTATTGTTCCCCAAATCCAGACTTTTCCATAATTCCCCAGCCTGCAGAGGCATCTCACACACACACACACACACACACACACACACACGCACACACACGCACACACACGCACACACACACCCACACACGCACACACACGCGCACACACACACACACACACACACACACACACACACACACACACACTCCCTTTTATTTATTATTTCAGAAAAGAATAATTTATATATGAACATTGGCCAGAGGTTGGTAATTGTTTTGACATCTTACTGTATGTCCGGTTGTTATTTACAATTGTTATTAGTGGTATTATTAGCCATAGATTGTCTTGTCTTTTGAGAGTTAGATTATATTACATTTTGTCTATGTAATATAATTTATTTGTTGGCTCTTTAGCTCAGTACATTGAACAAGCACATAAATATTATAACATGGTTTTAATTTTAATTTTTTTTTATAATTATTGAGTCAGTAAGTAATATATTTCATTAAATTGAAATAAGGGGTAGGATTAAATAAGTGTTCACGTCTTCCTACTCCTTTTCAAACAGAAAAGTATTGGTAAACAAATGATTTTGTTCTTGGTTATGTATGCAGATGTTTTCTCTGTCCTACTGATTGCTTGTTTTTAAAAACCTGTTTGAAATAAATCAAAATCAAACATTTAGACAATCAGTGTCACCTGTAGGTTTCAGGCTTTTTGCTCTCACAGTTGGCGAGCCACAGGTAATCCTGCGGGTCCTCTGAGCTGGACTGAGAGTCTAGGTGTCGCACGCTGACCGGCTGGTATGGAGGAGGGACGACGCCCAGCAAAGACGGTACCGGGCCGACCATATTAACTAAAGATGGGTGTGGAGGAGTGTCCACGACAGCGCCTGACGGCTGAAGATTTTTTGAATTATCTGCAGGAGAAAAGAAAGATGGCTGTGGTTAACTATGATTGGAAATTCATCTTATTCAGAACAACAATTTGAGAGAATGTGAAATTTACTGTGGTACAAACAGTAAGCAAGACAACAACAACAAAAAAAGCAGCATAAATAAATTGTGTACTTAATGCCAAGGATGTAAAAGTCAATGGAGAAAGAAGCTTCTGCTGAACTAGGAGTAGGATTTTATGCAGCAAAATGTCAGCATTTTCATGGTCGTAACCCGTACTATATGGTTAATGCGTCCCAAATTATTCTGTCTACTACATGTTACAAAGCATGAAAGTCGTTTTCCCTTTATTTGTGAAAGAGTGTGTTGTTTTAACAGGAAATTATGAGCCTGAACATCAACATCAGGCATGTCTGAATGCAAAACTAACATACTGGAGAGTTAGGTCACTTGATTCCTAATGGGTTTCTCCTGCACTAATGAAACTGAGCTACCAAAGGATTTATCACAGCAGACAGGCCTGAGAGGACTAAAGTTACTCATATAAATACCATTTCTTTACATCATCTTGATGACATTATTAATGACATATCCAGAAATAAAAATGTCAAATTTAACAACTTTTAAAACTCCATAGAGGAGTCAGTAGGCTGAGACAGTAGCAGTGGAAATGGTATTCATTTACAAGCTTATTGTAAAGCAATGATATCATGAGGAGAAATGTTTTATTTAACCAAATAATTCAGCAACACCATGTACAAATTACCTCCAATTTGTTAAAAAAAAAATTTAATAAATTTTTTTTCCATTTAACTATCCCGTTAAATGGAAATTCTTGTTTCTACACATTTGCATTTCAGTGCGAGGATGTGCTGCAGAAGAGGAGCATTATCCAGCAACAGAATGCATTTCCATTTCAAACGGATCATGTTGTTACTATTGGAATGATTATTATCATTCCAATAGTAACAACATCATTCCAATAGTAACAGAGCTATGTCTTTTTCTTTTGATAAAGTGTTCGAATGAGTTTCCATAAAGAAACAAGCATTTAAAATACTGCAGGAGGAATTCTGATGAAAACAATCCAAGATTGTATTTCTCCTATTTTAGCTTCTCTTTCCTGGCTCCCTGTTCAATTTAGAGTTTAAAATCATTCCTCTTAAAATGTAAATAGGCCTGTCGCGATAAACAATAAATCAATTAATCACACGATCGGCTTTATCATTTCTTCTGGCCTTTTTCTCTTTCTATTGATGACACTGGATGAAAAAAGGCTCAACTCCGGTGCTCTCCACTGCCCCTTCCCTTCCTCACTTCCTTATTGCCCAGTTCACACTAAATGCTTTTAGTATTGTCGGCCCATCGCCGCCCATTTTCAAACCCTGAGAGACCACAAACTAGCAGACTAAAAACCGTAGGTGTAACGGGTTCGACCGTGCAGTGTGCCCAGCCACACGGCAAGATCAACACACCACACACGAACCGATTTCTCTCACCGACATTCAGATTTCACAAAAAAAATCCCATAAAAAAACACTACATCATACATGAATTTAGTGTAAACAAACACGGCTGATGACGTAGAAGCAATAGCGATAGTCTGTGAGCTTATTTTAAGCGATAAAAGATGTAACAAAAAGAAAAGGCGCTGGATAAAAGAATGGAGGACGGGGCTTGATGTGGAGGTGAGTTATTCTGTTTTTCGTCTTTACCATTTGTGTGTTTAAGCTTCATCGGTTAATTAGTATTTACCGTTTTAATGTTTAAAATTACATTGAGAACAATGGGCACAAAATAATGGCTACAAGTCCAGTTAACTAATTGTAAAACCAGGCATTAATCAATGCTTTACTAAAATCTAGCCATTCAGTCAGTGGCTAGTGACACTAGCCACTGACTGAATGATATCCGTTCAGTCAGTAAAGTCCTGACTGAACGAATATCATTATAACCTATTTATGTCACGTTAACGATGAACAGCTGAAAAGTTACCGGGTTGCGGTAGCAATTTCGCTCCAACTCCCCTCCTTGTCATTTCTGTGAATATTCTTTGGACAAAATGTTGAATAAACATTAATGTTGTTTCCACATATCATTTCCGATGTCCGCTGGACTTTAGGTTGTGCCGTGTCAGCTGTTTGGGATTCCCCTCAGAAAGCATGGAGGGGAATCCGTGCTTTCTCACTGGCTACCTGTCACATTCAACAGGCTGCGTTCTTGCTCCCAGTTGGGGAAAACCTCACACGCTGCAGTGATAAACTGACAAGACAATATAACATGTTGAATATGCCTATGCCTGATTTATATCGGAGTGTTCTACCGACTGGACTGGACCTGATTAGTCGTAACACACTACAGGATGATCGGTTAGGATTATCGTGTGAACTGGGCTTAAGGTAGGAGTGAACTATTGCATCAGAATATGCCCATCTTCTCTATCTAAATCTAATGATTATTGAAGGGCAAGATAGTATACAGACTTCATAATCTGCACTCTTTTGGTTGAACGCAGTATTTATTTCCACTTTGATTTTATGTTGTTTAGTTTTTATTCAAGTGCATTTTTTGTTAATGGAGACTGAGAGTCAATTTTAGTTTTGTTTTTGGTTGTTTTGTTTATTTTGTTTACCAGTTCCAGAGTTAAGTGTTCTTTTGAAAATAAAGTGCATCTATCTTTGGCAGGATATACTTTGGATTATTATGTCATCACCATTACATCAGTTTAAAATGGTCTTCAAACAATATTATTGTTTATCGCAATAATGTTTGGGACAATTAATCGCTCAGTAAAATTTGTTATCGTGACAGGCCTACATGTAAACCTCTGAATGTTTAAGTTTCATCATGCCTTTAGATGCGCATTTTAAAAATTGTATTGAATTATTTGTTTATTTGATTCTTTTGGTGGATTGGACATAATTAGAAAGACACAGATTGGGGGATTTAACATTTCAATATCTTAACGGCTTCAGGGAGGTAATAAAAGTTTTCTGGAGAAAACTAATAGGTAGAAGGGGCAGAACAAAGGCTGAGGACAATTCTCACCGAAACTCAACAGGTCATGCAGGTGACTAATGAAGTTAGACATGAAGCAAAACAATCAGCTGGGATTAAATATACACTCAAGCTGTTTTCTAGCAACCTAATTTTAATAGGACACTGCAGTCAGAGACATTTTGAGCTGAACTGTATCAACTTTTAATCTGAATGCTGTCTGAACATGAAGGCCACATGTACTGAACGTAAGCTGAGACTGGAGAAAAACAACCCAAGGACAAGTCATGTATTTCTTTACATTCTCATCAAATATAAGCACTGAACTGAAGCTCTGGTCAAAGGTGGTAAACAGTAACCAACACCTTCTCGATCAATGTGAGAAAGCACCGAAGCGCATCATTTCACGACTCGCACCTAAATAAAAACTCTTGCAAACTCATAATTAAAATCGATCATGAGGCGAGGAACATGGATGCAAACAGCTGCCACCAGACGTAAGCCAAGCGTGGCGGTTCTGTGAATTTACATTCAAAGGGCCACATCAATAAGCATTCACACCTTTTGTTACATTTACAGCATGAACATAAAGGGACACGTCAAAAGCTTTATTCATACAAGTTCAGCTTGAATATGTTCTAAGACGCCATTTCATCAAGGTCTTTGCTTTGTCACTCAGCGAGTTATCAAATTCTTTCAAAGCCCCTTGCTTCAGCTCGCTGCTGAGTTGCACTGAAAGACAACATATGCTGATAAATATTTTGCCATTCTTCATTTTTCAATTCGTTTTGTTTTTGTTCACACAAACAAGGTCCCAGAGTTCATTTCTACAGCACCTCCCAAAGAATTCACACCCTTCAAAATGTTTCCACATTTTGTCAGCGAGAAACTCTTTTATTTTATTTGACAAACCGACACAAAGCAGAACATTATTGTAAAGTGAATGGTTTAAATATTTTACAAATAAAAAGAAAAAGTGTGGAATCATTTGGATTCAAAGTGCTTTACTAAGGTGAGTAAAGTAACCCTGTAACTCATAGAAAAATGTACAAGATGCACACATTTGTGCATGGAAAACTATAAGACGTTTTCTATACAGGGATGTTCAGTTCAAGTTTTATGATATAAACTTACTGATTAATTATTGGTAACTAACCAGTAATAGTAACTAACTATTTACTTACTAAATTTTAAACCATATTCAGTTACTGTGCAACTAAAAACTCATCTCAGGAGCGTTGCTGCAGACACAAGCAGTGGGAGGTGACAGTAAAGCAGGATAATTATTTTAGTAAATCTATCATTTTTTCAATTATTTTGACAATTAATTGGGTAACATTTTCACATTCTATAGATTTTTTGTTAAACACCAAAGCCTCTTTTTTAAATTCAATATTAGAAATACACTGAAATGTGCAAATAATTTAATTTCTTAAATTAAATAAACATTTTCTTGCCTAAAATCCAATAACAGCATTCCTTTAGTGAACCCTTTAGCATTTGTATCAAAGAATGTATCTGCAGCTAAACAACATGCGAAAAGCTCAATACTTTCAACTTGACTTTACATCGATTAATCAATTACTAAATTAGTTATTTAAATTCACCAAGACTAATTTGATTAATCGTTTCAGCCCTAATTATAAGCATTTAGCTGTGTCTCAGATACTGGAAGATTTGATTAAATGTGACAATATAGGAAAAGGTTCAAAGGGGGTGTGGATACTTTTACAAGGTGCTATAACTACATATTAAGGCATTTAAAATCTGAACATTTGCCATTGCTGCAATCTTCTTCTGTTTTTTGTCACGTAGTTTTACATTTTGAATCTTTAGAGGAAAATTGGAAACATCCTTGTATATTAATTTGCAACTTCTACAGTAAGTCTGCATTCCCCGAGCCCAGCAAATTTTATTTTCCTCCAATATTTGTTCAGCTACGCAACTCTTTACAAGTAGGTTGGCCACATTCGAGTGGGAGTTGGGTCACCCATGGAGAGAAAAGCTAGCAGAAAGACAGCCAAGGACGCTTTTCATGAGCGCCACGAAGGCCTAGCTGCAAGAATATCTGTCTGTGCAGCAGGTTTCTCCTTGAAAAGTCTGTTAGTTTTCTCATCTAAAGTTAAAAGTGAGCTCTAACAATTCTGTAAAACAGAAATGATAAACGCTAACATCAGCGTTTTCCTGCAACACAAGCCGTGAAAGAGAACTGGCAGCATGGTTTCAAGGATGACCTTGCAGCAGCCTAATCAGTAACTCATTTGTAAAAATTCAAAAGAAAAATGAAGCTTAATGGTCTGAACTACTGGACTCGTTTTCAGTGGCAATCACATTAAAATTTGCACCAGTTTAATAGCGGGGAGGAGAAATGAGAGACGGCTAAGTGCACGGTGCAAATAGCACAGATTGCAATTTGGCTCAGAGACAAGAGAGAGAAAAAGGAGTCGGCAAACAGGAGAGAATGAAAGCCAGTTAAAAGGCCGGGAGCGAAAGAAAGTCGGCAAGACCTGCAGGCACACAATGCTTTGATTATCCAGTACTGGGAACAAGAGTAACATGAGCCTGGATGCACACATGGATCAGCACATGGATCATTAGACCTTGGCTAAGAACTGTGCTGAATTGAGACTTTCCTGCACATTCAGCTCACTCACCTAACTCTGTCACAGAGAACAAGACATCTGGAGAGCAAAATGTGACCGTAAGCAAATAGATACAGAGAAATCAACATAAAGGCTGAATCAAAACTAATCAATAACGGCAATATCTTGACTCAACCTAATCCAGTACAAATTAACTGAAGTTTTATGAGTCTTAAAGGCTTGTCAAAACAATGATGTTGCGAAATGAATGTCTGGATGAAAGGCTGCAAATTCTTAACGCTGGCATGACTAAAATAATAATTTTAAAAAAACACTGCTCTGTCGGCCATCCTTACCCTCGTCAGTAGGGTTAAAACCACAGATGTCGCAGATGTTGCGCACCCACTTATTCATGTCTTCTTCGGTGTCGGCCACCAGGTAGAAAACGCGGTCGATCGTCTTGATGTCGAATATGAAGCTGTTCTCCAAGTCTTTCTTCCTGAACGACAGCCCAGCATCCACCTGAAACGATAAGTTTAGTTGCTTTTTATCTGGGCAGTTATCGTTAGCTACAACCTTAATGGATGCCTGACTTGAACTCTAATCTCAGGTGGGATTTTTAAAAAAAAAGGTGGTTGAACGTAAATCCAAGATTCCTCAGGAACGCTGTTAGAAGCTGGTTTCTGACTATAAAACATGTTTACAGCAGGTTATAAGATATTTTCGTCAATCTAATAATTATTAGGATTATGATATGAGGCCTAATATGGATCGATACAGATCAGACACAGTGCTGAATTGACTTATTTATTTGATAACACTGCGCCAGTGCAGCACATGAAGATACAACCAAAAGCTTCACCAGCTTGGTCAAACGTGTAAAAAATAAACTGCAACAAACCTTCTTTCAAATGGTTCAGAAAGTGAAATTAGAAATTCTAGATATAATGTTTAATAAATAATAAAGCATGGTGTAGACCAGAGCACACTGCATAGAATTAGACTGAATAGATTTGCCCTTACGGATATTAAAATCATATTGGTGTATCTCTATTGCCAGTGCACCTTTTCTGATCACACTTCTGCCTTCCACTCAATTTTCTGTTAATATGCTTGGACGCACCTCCTTGTGAAGGTTTATATCCTACTGACTCAGAGTGAAAGACCTTATAAAAGCTCAGAAAACCTTTTCATGTATTTTGAATTAAGTACCTGACTAGGGTGTGACACCATGCAATTTCATTAATGACCTTTTGCACAATATTAAAATTTTCTGAGACACTGACTTTTGGGTTTCCATCAAATTTACAAGAAACAACGGTTTGGAATACACTGCGTGACAATTCCATATAAAATGTGTTTAATTTCGAGATGACTGGAAAGAGGTATTGTACATTTAAGAAATATTACAAATTTTTGAGAGGTACTAGTACATTAAATAATTGAATGAATAATTTTAGGTGCAACTGTTTCTATTCTCTGGCATTCTCCAATCCAACGTCCCAGAAATAAAATACTGCTTGTTGCTTCGAACATGTCAAACATGAATAAATCTAAAGATTTTATTTTGGGGGGGGGGAATCTTAATGTTTGAAAAAATTTGAAAAAGAAACTAAAACCTACTTGTTGACATAAGTTCAGGTCGATCACTCGAATGGGCTTTTTGGCAGTGTCATTCTTGTAGTACTCCAGCACATCTGGGTCGCCTGTCATTCGGCCACTGCGAAGAATAAACCACCGCTTCTTCCATGCCTGTAGGGTGAGAACAGAAACGAGGTCAAAGGTTATATGAATGTTCTCACCATTACTGTGCCATTCCAAGATTGCCACAGTATGACCAAATGCCTTATTTTGGGCCGCATAGCTTGTGTGCCTTTTCCACCAGCTAAAATGCCCTCACTGGAGAACAGCAAGCGCCGGAGGGAAGAGGCCCACAACCAGAACTATGCGTCTGGGTTATCCAGAACAAAAGCTACATAGTTGGCTGTCGCACTTTGACTTAAGTGAATAACCAAATCTATAAAGAGAAACGGGCAATTGACTCATTTTGTTCAAATGCATTTCGCAGTCTCTGCAGAACTAAAGAGCAGCACACAACTCACTAAAGTTTAAATTTAGAATCAGCAGACAGAGGAAAAGCAGACGAAAGGAGAACAGATATATGACTTCACAGGCTGTGTGCCATAAAAAAGGTTTTAGGGACAACAGTGGACACCCAATTTATACTAGCAAAGAAATTAAGTACTACAACAAAATTAAAAATACTGAAATGAATTCAAAACTACTATTTATCCTAAAGGGAGATTTAAAGTTGTTGCAACTCGAATCAGTGCATCTTCAGAGTTGTGTATGGTGATGCTGTGAGCAGGAAGGATGTCCAGTAGCAGTCAGTTTTGCAGGAAATCTGTTGCAAAACTGGTGTATGCATCTGGTGTATGCCCAATTTCTTGCAGCAGAGAATATTCTACAGTAACATGTCCTGGATGAGACAATCAGTTGTTGGCAAGCTCTGCTAATCCACCTCATTTGCTTTTGCAGCTCCTCTTTAAATGTCTGTTTGGCTATATGGTTAGAAAGCCAGAGAGAGATGTTGGATTTGGGCATAAGATCGTTGTCTGTTATGATTGATTGAAGAGATGATTTGAACTTCCTCCTTCTCTCTCTGCATTTCAAAATTAAAAGTTACATTTTCAGGTGTATAGTATCAGAGCTTAAAAGTAAATTTTATATTGAGTCTTTGCATTTTCCTTTTTATCCATGAAAAGATTTTTAAGAATGAAAATGTTTGCATCCATAAAAATCTTTTCAACTCCTCTGGGATTTGGTGTCATAGTTCAGGTATAATTTAAGCTTTCAGATTAGCTTCTCCTAGTTGTTGAAAAAAGAAACACCTTGCTGCCATAGTTGTCACAATAACCATCTATAAATAAATACAGAACAAAAATACTTCCAGATGAACCGCATCCAAAACCAGAGAAAATAAATGTCCAAAGAAGAAATGCCTCAAAGTCTCAAGAAGAACAGAACTGCTCCGAGACGCTGCCACTATGAGCGGCGATATTCTTGAAACAAACTGTACAATTTGATGCCTGTGACAGATTAAAAAGCACTGGGATCATTTTGGCTTCAGCTACTCGTATTATAAAACAAATTATTGGCATCAGATTAAAAATATCACAGCGCATCTTTAGTTTAAGAGCTACAGCTGCACAATATTAGGAACAAACACAATCTCAGTCTAATTGTTATTGTATTAATGAGTTGCAACCTAGCCACATTTTTTTCACCCTCTTCTTTTTCTCTGCACAGTCTCTCTCTGGTAGGGAAAATATATTTTTTGAGCAAGTTAAACTGTGATGAAACTTTTTTTTCAAATGCGTCTTCAGAAGGCTTTTCACAATAACAAATTTTGCTGGACAAGAGACTCTCAGAAATTATTGTACTACACAACAATATTGTTGCTTTCAGACCATTTTCAAGTAATCGATTGATAATGACATAATAATGCAAGTATGTCCTCTCAAAGACTAATAAACATTAATCTTGTAAAAAAAAAAAATTTCCCATGGGAACTGGAAGATATTTTAAATGTCCAAAATAAAAACAAACAAAAACAATAAATAAAAACCACACTAAACTTAAACCATATAAAAAAGGATTATGATGTCTCTAAACAAAATTGCCCTTCAAAATAGAAATTATTGCATCCATTTTTAATTTATCTTGAAATTAATTGATTAATTGGAACATGCTTAGTCATCGGCTGAAATAGTATACGCTGAACTACATGAAATTCATATACAGTCAAGACCCAGCTGATAAGCAACTTCTATAAAGATTAGACAGAAGAGCTAAATAACCTGAGATTAAACAAATCAAACTGAAAGCTTTGTGTCCGTGTGAAGATAGCGGTGTTGGTTTGTTTTTGTCATTTTTCAGCTGTTTGCTGTCCACAGGGCGTCCCTTTGTTACTGGGCCAAGTCCCACACCGAGACGCATCATCCGCCTTTTCCACTTCACAAACAAAACGAAGACAGTTGCGGAGATGTGAAGGACTTGGATATTAAACTGTAAGCTGTAATTCACATCACTCTCACATGCAGTTCATGTTTTAAACATTTCACTTCAAAAAGCCTGTGTTGTATAATCACAAATACACCCACAGAGTCCAAACGAGGCCTAAACTTATTAAACCCAGAGCCTCGGAGGCACGGCCACCTCAATGTTGAATTTAATTGCAAAAGCTAAACTGACGGCCAGTGTTGTGTTGGACAAAGGCACTGTGGGTGTGGGGAGGGAACCTCTCTCTCCAGCATGTGACAAAGCAATCCTGGGTCATGTTACCCTGAGGGGAACAAGAGGACCAGGAGTTTAGGTTACAACCTGGCCAAGCCTCCCCAGGCTATGATTGTTGACAACGGGGAAAGTCGTACATCCCCAAAATGAGGAGCATGGGGTTCGCTAAAAAAAAACAAAAAACAACAAAAACGCTCTGCAGTGAAACAATTTTCCTTTTCAAATTACTAGAAAAAAAATCTAAATGTTTACACTTTGCTGTGGAAAGGAGAACAAACTGATATTTGAACACATTCTTTATTGCCATATAGCCGAAGCTAGATCCTTAATTGGGTTCAGGTCTGGTCTTTGACTAGAATTTCCAACAAACAAATGCATTATTATATATTTTAGTTTACCTTGAACATAACACAAAACAACATATATAAAATTAGAAAAAAAATGACTCCCTCTTTAATCCAGCTTCCCTGTTCCACAGCATAATACCATCACTACCAAGTTTAATACCCTGACCAGTTTGGGATGTGATTCTTGATCTTTTTGTTCACTAAAGAGGTCTTCATAGCTCAGCTGCATTTATACTGAGATTAAATTACACACAGACTTCTGAAAGAAACAGGTTGTGCAGAATTTCATTTGGGGACATTATAATATAGGGGGCTGAATACAAATGCACACCACATAACGCTGCACAGTATATCATTAATAATGGATATCATTATAGTGTGTGCAATATTCATATCACAAAAGACTGCGTGCAAACATTGTTCTCTAATATAATCTTGCATTTTTAAGCTAATGTAATATTTAGCCACACAAGTGACAGATCAAAATGCTAAAAATGGAAGAGTGATGGAAGCACAGATGGCAAAGAGAGAAAAGATGGTAATAGGCTTATATACCACAACTGATATTATTACAGTATTGTTTAAAAGAGAGTAAATGTTGATTCTACATAAAAAAACTGTCTGGAATATTCTAACTCATAAAATGCATTCAGTCAATATATTGTATGCATGCAGGTTATCAGAAAAGCTGCAGAAATTGCATCAAGTCAAGTAACATAACAGCACATTTGCATATAATGCAATCACCTATTGCAAGGCCAGTAATCTGATTTATCCTTAAAAGCTAAACTAAACCAGATTAAAAAACAAACAAAATGTTTCCTTTTGTTGTCGGGTTTATTTTGGCAACCGCTGTCTCTGGATGCAGAGGCAGAACATGCTGCCACAATTCAGCTATGATTAGTTGTTTGGATTTATACAGACCGGAACATCTTTCCCAATATTCTATATAAAAAATTTTAGATTCTGTATCAGTGACAATGAGCCTGATCTGTAAGGACAGATCTATTCAGTCTGATTCTATGCCTTGTTTTTGTCAGTTTCTTTATTATTTATTCTACATTGGCTGTTCTACTCTTAATTGTATTGACTGAAGAAATTAGTTGTGTTTATTTTACTTACTTGACCAAGCTTGTGAAGCTATTGGTGTATTTAAATGTGGTGTACTGGTGCAGAGTTATTAAATAAATGTGCAATTTAGTACACTTATGTCTTTGTTTAAAATTAGAAACATTTTAAGTCAGCACTGTTTTTCTGTGTCTGTTCGGTAATGACCGATACTATACCACCAATATTGGGATGACAAAAGTGGATTGATGCAACTCTATAAAAGACCTATGAAAGAAGTTGGAGCAGTTTTAGCAGCAATTCAGCTTTATAGCAAAGACCTTTTCAGGTAAGTTGAAATAATTCTGAGATTTTTTTTTAAACTTAATGGGGGGTAAAACATCAAAAACACTGCATACAACATCATGGTTTAAGCTTCTCAAGTATTTACACACTAAGTATTTCTGTCTCGTCACATACCTCACAAACAATCTCAGGGATGTAATGAAGCGTGCAGTCCTGATTCAAGATATGCTCATTCCACTGCAGCCAATCCAAATTGTTCTGAGTCAGAAAGGAGTCCTAAATACCATAGAACAAATTCACATCCTGTCCAAATGGGCTGTCAAAATCAAATCTTAAATTTACAGAAGTCCCTTTAGCTTTGAGGACTCCAGCATTCATGGCTCCCAGTCTGGGACTGGGACAGAATGGGACAATACTGGACTGGCATAACCACAGTGTCTGACAACCCTTCCTAAACAGTCGCCCGCCACCCCTGTTCCTCTAAGCTTCACATCTGATTGGATGAAACACAGGAAGATGTCCCACTATGTAATCCCTCCCATATCCCACAGCCAAAAAGGGGGACAGACAGAGAGATCATTGAGGGGCTCACCAACATGATGACAGAGGAGAAAGCAGAGGGGCTTAAGAGGAGATGCCAACCCAGTGGAGTCATGCTGCTGTCAGAGGAGGCCTGACCCAAGATCACTAGAGCATGAAAAAGGCAAAGGCGGAGTGGAGGCAAGTACGTCAACAAGAAATGGCGGAATATGCATGAAGGAAAATCCTGAGCAGCTCCAGATAGTGGGAAATGTGTAGATAAATATAGAGAGCAGGAATTAATGGACTCATTCACCAAATCCACAGTATTACAGCATACTCGCATTTTAAAATTTATTAATATTCATTGATGCTTTAATGGACGCAACTAGGGCTGAAACGATTCCTTGAATGATTCGAATACCTCCATTATGGAAATTCCTTGAAGAAAATGTACCTGCGTCAAAGCTTCATCAATTTATGTTTTATTATTTAGCGCACCGTGTTCCGGTCGGAACATTATTTGCTTTGAGCGGAGCTCTGACTTCTGCCCCTCTCCAGGCAACATTTCCCATATTCTCAAACCCAAAGCTTGACAGGTATGGGGCAAGGTGAGAATTCATCTATTAAACTGACTGAAGATGAATACATAAACTAAAAGTTGGATCATAGACATTTTTTATAACCGTATTTGTGAGCCTGCCTCTTTATTATTAAATTGAATAGAATTTCAGATATTTGTATAACTTTTTTTCAGGTTAATTTAGAAAGTGAGCTTTTATTGTTACAAGTTAGTTTTCTAAACTACAGAAAAGATAAGATAAGATAAGATTTATTTGTCATTGTCATCAACAGATTACAACGAAATTGAGATAAGATAAAGTAACTGTTAGGAAAGCTCAAAAATGAAAATTTGGACTCATACTGATATCCGATAGTAACACTGGTGTTATGCCAGATTTACCAATATTTAATTTTATAAAAATATTTTATCCGATTACTCTATTAATCGTAAAAGTAATCTGTAGATTACTCGATTACTAAAATATTCGCTTACAACAACCCTAGACGCAACAGTGAAGAAAATGGTCAAAGTAGCAACACTGTTATGAATAACTGGAAGTAGGGATGGGCATTAAGGACCTAAAGTTTTATTACAATACTTTTGCAGTACTATTGTGATAATGAAATTGGAACTATTTATTTATTCTTTTTTAAAGTAACTGTATGACTGTGTGTCACAGCATTCATAACCCCACAGACACAAATAATGCTCTTGAAAAATATTCACATTTGCAATGCGCTTCTTTAGGAGACTAAGTACAGTCACTGTGATTGGCAATGCTAAGCTGCAGATGGTAACTGAATTTCAATTGGATAAAATAATAAAACTAACAATCCACACAATAAGGACAGTTTGTTTATTTTTTAAACATTATTAATTGGAATTTATCGTGACAACGATAAATCAAAACACTTATAAGAAATTTATCATGATAGATGATAAACAATATGATAAGCGCCCACCACTAACTGCATTTTATTGTTGGTATAATACATCCATACTCTGATTAACAATAAACAATACAATAAATATCCATTGTCCAACCGCAATCTGATCGAGGACTTTGGGAAGGACATGGAGAAAACTCATGCAGAATCCAAACTGTGCAAGTCGGGAAATACCCCACGTGCAAAAAACATATACAGATTCAACTCATCGTTCTGATCAACAATTAACTTGTTCGGAACCTGGATACTTCTTCTCCGTTTCGTTCATATCAGACATGCCTTGGATAAAATCATTTTACATGTGCCAACTGAACCAGGAGTGTTTGGCTTTCACAATTTTATCTACAGGAGTTCCTAAAATGCCAGACGATGAGACTATGTTGTTAGCACACCACCACAGTCTTTACTGCAATGAAACATCAATTAAGGCTTTAAGATAAGGAACCATTAGGGAGTCTATAGCGGATGAGCTCATAAAGACTACCTGGAAAACATTAAAGGTCAGAGAAAATGATTGAGAGCTAACTGAGTAAGAAGTAAGGATGGCAAACTGCAGCTTTCCTGCAGTTTACCATTTGAAAATGCCAATAGAGCAGCGAAGGTTTTCAGAAACCGAAAAGAATGCAAAAAAACCCCAAAAACCCTTAATTCTTTAGTCATTGAGTCGCCAAATGTAATCTTTCACAGAAGCTCAATAGACAGTAAATTCTTAGCTCTCATTTGATCTTTTTCTAGACTGGTGTCCTAAAGAAGCGTATTAGGAATGGGAATGGTTTTCAAGAGCATTATTTGTATATGTGGGGCTGTAATTGCTGTGACACACAGTAATAGTCATACAGTTATCTAAAAAAGTTGCAATAAATAGTTCTTACCACTTTTATCATCAAAATGGTACCGCAAAGTGTTGTAATAAAACTTTACGTCCGAATTGCCCGCCCCTACTCACTTGTGCAAGCAAAAAAAAGCATATAGGAGTGGTTTGAGTATAATATGTATTCCCATATGGAGGAGGAAGAAATGCAAGTCAACCTTATTTGCCAAAGTCAAAGCAAGAACCAACAAAGTATGAAGGAATTCAAAACTTGCTAATTTCTTTAAATATGCAACAGCTTAAAGACACAGAAATTAGAACCAGTCTAATCAATCAATCACGAGTGGGAATGAAAAATGTAAAATAAATAAATAAATAAAACCAGTAGCTAATTAACCGCTCTACACTAATTAGGGTTCTCAGTCTCTGGTTTTACAGCTCTTGAAAGCTGAATTGTAATTCATAGGTTGGACAGCTTAATGCAGCATAAAAGGTCTTTATATGCACTAATGCCAACATGCAGTCATCACAGACTATTAAGCTACACAACTTCATCTTTAGTGGCCTTGTGACTAAATGACGAAATATGTCAGAAGCAGTAAGGAGTCATGACTCGAGTCACTGAAATAAGGAGGCGTGTTGGCTCTGTAACAAGAAATAAAACATGGTTTAACATGGCTTTCGTTTCCCAGTAAATGTTTTAAAAATCACTGCTGAATGCAGATCCTCTATCTCAGTGTTTCCCAACCCTGATCCTCAAGGCACATTGTCCTACATGTTTTAGAGGTTTCCCTGCTTTAATGTGCCTGATTCAACCGATTGCTGTTCAACAAACGCCTGTTAATCAGTCATCAATTGAAATCAGCTGGACTGAAGCAAGGAAATACCTAAAACATGTAGAGTGGTGTGCCTTGAGAACCAGGGTTGGGAACACTGCCCTATCTGGTGCTACTTTTCCAATGCTGTGCACAATTGCAAACCATTTAAATTGCTTTGAAGACAATAAAAAGCTAAATGATTCAGTTGCTCTGCAATTAATGTTTTACACAAAAAACTGAATATTTTTAGCAATCAGCTTGATTTCTTTATTTATAAATATTTTATACAAAAAATATTACACTAAAAATTAAGGCATCTAAAAATCCCCACATTCCTGCTCTGCATCACCATCGCAGTCACATGACCAAACAAATGCCACATGGCCAACCTCCTCAACCATTCCGTAAAAAGGCAAAAAAATTAGTTATTATTGTTGCCTGGTTTATATTGGACTGATATCAATATGTTAAAAATAACTAAAATTTACCAATACCGATGCTTATTCAGCCATATTGGGCATCCCTAGTTTTGGCTGATGCAGTTAGAGACCAGAATGCATGCATTTAGAGATGGAAGGTTATAGTTTTTATGCAGTTTATGAATGTGGAAAAATAATCAGATTTTTTCTTATTTAAATATTTGAATAGAAGCCCCATAAACTGCTCTACTTCCTGGCAAAAGGTTCCTGAAATGGAAAAACATTTTGGTCACACATGGTAAAAAGCAGAGAATGAGTGAGCCCTCAGTGGAAGGTTGAAAGTGAAAATTTACATTTAAATTAGAAATAAATTTGAAATTAACATTACGTTTTGAAACAATGGCAGCCATATTGCATTTTGAACCCAGGGCAACCAGGAGAGACTTCCAACTTCCTACAAATGAATTACAACTTCAGGGAACTTGTGTTGACTTTTGGCAGACACTGGGAACATGCAATTAGATACAAACTGAATGCACAAATATGCTGTTGTGGGTGTTTTAGTGCACCCTGGGATTTGTAGTTTTAGTAACAACTAATATCCATGTGGCAGGTATAACTCGGAGTGTGATTTCCTGGACCAGATAAAACTGCAGCAAGTTTTGGGTGCAACATTGTGTTCAATATCTAGTTTTCTAATATGCAAAAATGAATCAAAAATGAATAACTTCACACTGATCAATCCCAGAAGACATTAAAAGGTCAGAACAAAGGTCAGATGGCTTTCAACTCTTGGGTGTGAACAGATTATTTTTTCTACAAGAACTAACAGCACTAAGGAACTTCTTACGAGTACAAAGCACTATTTCCTACTAACGCAAATTTCATGAAAATTTAACCGATTTAAATGAAAGTAACCTTTTTTGAAGGGGGCTTGGTTTCATTTTTAACTTTTTCAAGATGTTTTTTGATGAACTGATACCTCTCTTCTCTTCAAAAACAAAGACCTGAATGTACATTTAAGATGTATCAGCATGAGACTGGCTGAGCCATCTGTCCCATCTGAGTGGGCTGTGGTTAAGTGACCTGCACCCCAGCTGTACTGACTCATCTTTGACTAGGACAGCTTCTCTGTTTGTTCGTCAGGAAAACACACACACACACACACACTGAGAACGAAGAGATTGGGTGCAATATGCGTGGGGTGAAGTTGATGCAGAGAAGGTCAAGATTTAGATGATAAAAAATATGTGTTACTCTTATCAGGCAAAAATAATCATACAGAATACATTAAGTTCAGAAATAAACAAGACTATGTGCTGTTTGGATGACAGGTCCTTTTATTTCTACAGCATTATGACACAGTGCTGTAAAACAGTATTTGCTTCCTCAAAGATTACTTCTGTTTTTTGTTACACTTGAATGTTTTACATCGTAATAAAAATGACGATGAAGATAAGCTGAGAAAAGACAAAAAACAGATTTTTAGCGATGCACCGATTGCAGTTTTCTGGCCAATCAGCAATCAGAAAAAGAAAAAAAAACGATTGCCGATTCAGTTAGATATTTTTTTGAATATATATAAAGATATAAAACGTACACCGTCAGCGGGGGTCGGCATTTATCTATGAATTGTTGTGAATAATTTCTTATGATATGAATCTTGATTTATTGTTGTCTTAATAAATTCCAATTAACAATAGAAAGAAAAAAGCAAAACTGACAGATCAGTGTTATTTTTAATATTTTCTCTGATCTGCAAGAGTGCCAATAAGTAACTCTGGCCACTGTTTTGCCACATTACAATGTTGTCCTGAGAACTTTTACCATTTAAGACAAAAACAGACTGTTGGTTTACTGCTCTAACCACCGGGCTTAGCAAGTTATTCTGGGGGGAAATCATGTATACAAACAAATAATGGTTCTTATACGCATGCTTCAGCAGAAAGATTATGCTATAGCAACAGTAAAGCAGCAATAATCCACCATTTTACTTGATATACAGTAAAATAAGAAAATACCTTCTACATAAGTTTGACATTTTAAGATATTCGACTAAATACCAAAATATTACATAATTCTATTTGCTGATGCAGAAGGCTGCAAAAAATGATTTTACACAAATATGGTGAAAACTAATTTTTAAGTCTATTTTCATTCAATTCAGCTCAACTTGAGGTTCCTGAGCCAGAACTGTAGAAAGGCTGTTTTAAGAGAGGCTTTGGAACGTCAGAGATTTTAGCACCCATGGCCTGTGTGACGAGGTCTGCAGTGAGGGAAGAAGGGGAAGGACAAAAGCTCCTCTATGTTTTGTGTCACAATTTGAATAAATCAGTCTTTGTTAGCAGGGCAGGATTGGGATTCTTGCTAAGTTGCTATTTTTACATCCATGAGCACAAGAGAAGGCGGTTAACGAACCATGAAGAACCATGGCCTTTGGCTAAGCAAGCAATGCGTCATCGAACACCTCCTGCTGGAAGCCAAAGGGATTTCCATAAAATATCTCCGTATCTTACACCAACATTTAGCAAGCAGAAAGCTAATGCTACCATCAGTCTGTGGCCTCAAGGTAAAAGCAAGATTATTCTGTTTGTGAAAAACATTTTTAAATTAATCCAAATCACAAAAACACACCAACTGAAGTTTGGAAGGCTAATTCTGATCCAGTTTTATACAATTTTTGTTTCTTTCTACACATTATAAGCAACAGTCATACAGCAAATAAAGGGTCATCACAATAACTTTATCTGCAATATTTAAACTGCAAACGGATGTATGGGATGCAATGTGTGTTGGTAATTATTCACGTGTTATAAAGTCATGCCCGCCAATCCAGATGATGGATGGATTCTCACTGCAATAGATACACTGCAAATAAACTCTTTCAATCTAAAAACCCTCTGCATGTGTTTTTCTTCAGAGTTTTTCTGTTAGCATTCATGGTAAACCGTCAACTTCAACTGCAAGAGTCATCATGTTACCTTAAAATTTACAATAAATCTTCAACTGTCAAGACAAAAGCAGCATTTAGAACATTATGCATGAAATAATTATTTTAAAGAGTGACTAAAGTACAACGAGCTCACCCTGTAAATGTCGTTCCCAGAGCAGTTGCTGTCTGTTTTGACGTAATTCAGCTATTGGCAGCGAGTAGGAGCGTGTGCTGTTTTGTTGTTGTTTGCGCCTTTTGGCTTTTATCAAGTGTTGCAGTGTGTTGTGGGTTCTGCAGTTCGTGACCTCTCCCACTTCTGACTTCCTGTTTAACGTAATCAGGGTCGGCCCAGACCCTCTGAGAGCCGCCAGAGCTAAATCATCAGGGTTGAGCCTCAGAAAGCGGCAGCTTAGACGTGGTAGAAGTCTATGTCAACCAGCAAGATGACAACGGATTCGTTCCAATGAAAACTGGCTTTCTTTCCTATTTGTTTTAATATTAAAGTCTTGGGATATTTTGAATTGCTTAAATTGCATTTTTAGACTCATTTGCCAGAAACAAAACTGTGGCAAAGCATTAGAGCGAATGGCAGACAGATGAAAACTGTTAATCTTTCAAATATCTAAGCTAACCAACACTTAAATCAGTTCCTTTATAAATACAAGCAAATCCCTTCTCTTGTATTTCTCCTTGTAATTTAGAGTCTGGCTTCTCTTTTCATTTCTTTTCCCTGCATCCATGATTCAGTTTCCTGTCCACACAGTCAATAGAAAGATGTCAGACACCCCAACATGAAAAGCTTTCAAAAAAGCTCTTCCTCTGCAACCCATCTCCCAAAGCTGCAGTCATAGATGTTCAAAGGAGGTCACTTAGGTCAAGAAGCAGCCATAACAAGAAGTGACAGTGCATGTTAAAAACTAATAGACCCAGACGGTGCAGATGGACAAAAATTCACTGGCCCTTCTTCTTCTGAGAGAGATCGGTCAGGACATATTAGCTTGAAGACAGTAAGTCCTCTGCCTTATCAATTTTGCAGGTGTTTGTGTGTCTAGTCAATTTGAAATGGGGTGTGACAGTGACCTCCTTTTTTCAGTAAATACTGATTATTCACCAGAAACAAAAACATACATTTAATAAAATAATACAAATAGAAAAACATGCTATCTCACTGTTTGGCTGCAGTGAGATTAAACTCACTAGTAAAGATAAATGACTTCTAAACGTTCAGTAAACTACTTACATTTTTTTCCATTCTGTCTAAGCAGACCTTCCCCACACTTACACTTTTCTCAGTGCAAAGACGAATGTGGTAAATTAACTTTTCATCATCCCGTTTTGCATGCAAGAACTATATAATCATATTTTTAATCTTATTGGAACAAGTTTTTATATCTCCCAAAAACAGAACTGCAGATGATAAATTCCCAGAATTAAGGCAAAACACAAATAATTTAGAAAGATTTGTTTATCTTAAGACAATTTTAGAAACCCAGGCAGCATTGGTGTGAGCTGGAATGAGTTTCTGTAGGCATAATAACCTACAGTGAAATTAGAATGATTTAAGGATATTACTAATTATTCAATAGTTTCAAACAAACTGGCTGTAAAGTTTTGCAGTTAGTACTGCAACACCATGCAAGAATATCTATATATTCCATTTAAGCTCTGAGCATTACAATGTTGGAAAATTAACTCTGTAAGAGTAATTACTTCCATTTGCTTTCTTAGTTTCCACAATCTTGTCGACATTTTCCGCTCACAGATATGTGGAGTCAGAAACTGTCTTAAAATTCGATTGATTTATGCAGGGATCGGTACCACAGTTAATGGAAGCAAATTGTAAGGAGGGTGTAAAGAAAACACACAATTAGATTAAATTACATCAATTTCGATTGCTGGACTTTTCCAATTCTGTCCAGAGCTAAATAAAACATTCCCAACAACCAAGTGGTATTCAATAACTAAGTACACAAGAATGAAATTATACAATTTAAGAAGAAACACAAAGTCCATGCCTAAACAGAGAGGCAAAAGAAAGCAGAGAAAAAAATAGAGTAAAAGAAGAGTAGTGCTAAAGATAGGACCACCCAGGCAAACAATCAGAAGTAACAACACTGTGTGCGCCTCCGTGTCCAACTAAAGCATCTTCCTAAGTATTACCACCAGAACCTTTAACTCCCAATTGGTTCTGAACATGTTAGTTATTATTTTTCCACAATGTAGCTGTGTTCCCAAATCGGTGTCAACCTCTTAATTTCATCCCTTTCTGGGAGAAAACAAGAACAAATCTTTGTTAAACTGGAACATCACATGGTCCCTTTGTGTGTAAGCAACCTTTCTCCCACACAGGTCAGAAGCACAGCTATTGAAGAGCTCAAGCCTTAATTTTCTCAGAAATGAAAGTTTGACATGCAGAATTTCACCTAAAATGGGCATCAACCTTTCTTACACCCCAATAAATTTGAATAGAAAAAGAAGCACCTTGCAGAGCCGAAAGATTTCTGATGAGAAATTGTGCATGCAACTGTAATAAGAAGACAAACAGAAAAAAACATGATAAATTAGCTTGTCCTAGCATTGTGAAACCACAAATCTAGTGCATCGGGATGTTAATGCCAGGACAACTGAGTTAAAATAGATCTAAAATAAAGAGCAATTGGGAGTTTAAATCTGGCTGTTTAAAAAGCTGATGGAGTAAAAAATAAATGGATGTAAATTCCAGTTAAAAAAAAAGAAACAAAATTAAACTAATGTGTACTGGTGATTTTTGGCACTATAAAATATCAGGGAGTATTGCAGTTTTGTTTTAGAACTGCATTGCTCACGGTGGCAGCATGTTGGAGAAGTTCTGTTATGGTATTTCTGATTTATTCTTTTTGTAGACTTTTGTCCGCATATTTATTTGGACAATTTGCAAACATTGTAAAGATATTTACATTGAAAGCAATGTAAACATTCTAATTTAGAAGATATTTAAAAATCTCTTCTAAATTTGAGATTTAGAGAGTTTTTAAAGAGGGGCGACAAAAGCAAAATGAGGTGGATTAGCAGAGCTTGCAAACAACTCATGGCTTCGTCTAGGACATGTTACTGTGAAATATCGTCTCCGCAGATTAGTTGCAATACTGACTGCTACTGGAGATCCTTGCTGCCCACAGCACCACCATTTTGTCTTTTTCAATGTCTTTTGATTTTCTTTTGGGATAAATACCACAGAAGTAAATCAAACTGAGTGAAAAAAAGAACAGAGGTTTAAATTATACCCAGAGTTTGATGGTGGTGACATCATCAAAGTAGCACTTACAGCTACACCTACAGGTGTGATCATAAGGTTACCTATAGGACAGCTGTAAGAAGGATGAGATCATGTTTAAATGCATCTATCATCAAGAGCAAGCTCAGTGCAGAATCTTCTAATGGATGCTGAGTGAAACCTTGGATTAGTGGAGGGTTCTCATGTTGTGTCTCTGCTTACCCATCAATAAACACTTGCCTTGACAATCTTTGTCCTGAATTTACAGAAGTTGTGCGTAAATTAAAACAACATTTCTTTAAAAAATGATTATTTGTGTTACAGCAAATGGGATAAAAATCGCCACAGTTGAAATCCGCAGGCCAGCCTTTAAAAAAAACAGACACGAGTATCAGCTGGTAGAAGTCAGATCAGTGCATCTGTGCCAATGAGTCGAAGTGAAGAAGAACAACTACCAGTAAATCAAATGTCCTTTGGCGTGCAGTTTCATAGTGAATAGGTTACAAAAACCTCACAGTAATCACCAGATTTTGGTTTCTTCATTCAAATGTAGCTCATTACTTGGTAACGTTGCGTTCGGATGCACAGAACAAACAGAACACTGCTGCGTGAAGAAACTGAGCCAGCATAAGCTAAAAGGGGCCAAGCAGGGCAGTTGTTTTGTGCAGCTGGGGCATGTAGTTTAAAGGTAACATTTGTGCATTCCTGTGTGGCCAGAAATAAACTGGTTAACCAACATCTGTTGTAGACACTGTAAAAAATATGCAAGAGTACGCCCACTCTTGTTAAGAGAGGTTATTGGAGGCTTTGAAGCTGCAGGGTTTCTGAAGACAAATTTTCAACAGATATACTCGCATAGAAAACACCTGATATAGTTAGAAATATCACCGTTTACTACGTTCATACTGTATCTGTTCATGACATACAGACAAAGTGCAGTGTTGTGTAAATGTATTCACCCCCTTAGAGATTCCTTCTGCTTATGATTTTGTGTTTCACTTAAATGTTTCAAATCAGACAAAGACAAAGAAAGAGATTATTTCATTTATTAAGGAGGAAAAACTATCCAAACCTACATGACTGAATAAAAATAAGTAAATTCCCTTATGTCACCAGTGAACCTATCTCATGTTGTCAGACAGGTTCTATTCAACCTATTTCTTGATTTGAAAATATTGGCAGTAATCAGGCGTATTAAGAACAGGCTGGATAATTTCTCTTTTCTTTTGACAATGGAACATTATGTATTCACTAAGGTTTGAGAGAGATTAAAATCTGTTTTGATTTGAAAGACCAAACTGTGACAAAAAAGACAAGGTAACACTTTATTTGTTATGAAACTGACATGACACTTCGCACTAAAGTGACATTGTTTGCAAAATCATGTAAATTTGGGACTTTTAATGCAACTTTTAAAGCAACTTTGCATTAAAACTCATTATTTACCGAATGCCACTTCATGACAACAGTCAGACATTCATAAAGACTCCTTCATGTTCATGACGGGTGTTATGTCATATTTATGACAGTGTCATATCAGTCTTATGCACACGCCATCAAATAAAGTGTTACCAAAGATAAAGCAGAAGAAATAGTATTTTTTCACAGCAGTGCATGAACCCAAGCCAGTTTCTACTCTTTTCCTTTTACAATCTTTTCTTCCCTTTCTCAGTTTACCATTTCAGTTACTCAGCTTTCATGTGCAGCTGTAAAATTCTCACCAGCCTAAGTTTACTCTGAAGCCCAGTCCTACAAAAATACAACCTCCATGAGTCATGCAGCCATCTTTCTTCTGCTCATTATGTAAATGATTAACAGGTGATAATCTCTAGGCTTTCACAGGTGACCTATAATTAGACAGCTCTGATTATCCAAAGTATTTCCCATTAAGACCACAATGTAAATTTTACACCAACTCACAAGGTGGCTGGGATCTGTCATAACACAAGCAAGCACAAACAATATTGTCTAAAAATTTTTTTAAATGAAATTAACAACAACACAACAAAAATTAATAAATCAAATATTGTTGTTTACCAGATACTTCTGTAGAAAGCATCAGATTATTCAGATATTTCCTGCTGAGGTCCTACGGTCTCTCCTTAGTCAGCACAGCTCAAGACAACATTGTTGTTGTGTGAAAGCCGCAGACATAAACGGGGCACCAACTCTTCCTTGTGGTGTGAGAACAGAAACCGTCATCATACTGTATCGCTGATAAGTTTCAGACAGCCAGTCTGACGCAGAGATGGATATTAAGAGGAAATATGTGGGGAAGGAGTAACAGATGAGTGCACAAGAAAGAGACGAGCCAATCAGTAGCACCGCGGCTGGTTAAACCAGCCTCACTACACAGATTCCCGGTGAAGCATTAACTTCAATGGAGCAGGTTTAAATATTAACATCCCATCGTGTATGACTGAAGGAGCACAGAAGCACCTCGGGTTACCTATAACATCTGAAACTGAACTGGTTCACCGCGTTCCTTTGCCTTTTAAACCATAACCAAACCAACAATCCCTCAACCAGAGGTTTCAACCAACTTGGTGCTTAATTATAAACACATAAAAAAGAAGAGAAAAACACACACAAAGCAAAATAACATCCCTGAGTGGAAGTTTCCACTTTGTTAGCGCTTTTTATCTTCCTGGTCATCTGTTCCCGACACGCATTCTGTGCAAAAAGGTTTCCTGTTTTGCCTCTTTTTGTCACCGTCGTGTTGGGGGGGTTTGTCAGGTTCTAAGTTTAGAAGCTCTGCTAACATTCAACAGTTACCTGGATCTATCCGGTATAGGTCTGCTGACAGTACACTGCAAAAAAGCGGGAATTGGGTTAAGATCTCAAATCAGACAGAAAACTTTGCATGTGGTCAAAAACCCTGACCTGTTGGTTTGTTATTGTTATGAAGCACAGGTCCAAACCCTTCATTTATACTAAAGGTAGCTGTAATATCGTATTCTTGGTAAAAGACATATCAATTCTAAACTACAGTAACCAAATCTTTTGTAGAACTTTTTCTACAAATGCAATGATCAAAGCGCCTTTTCTTGTCGAGAGAAATAACATCACCATTCTGTACTGGCATCCCGACAAAGCTGTTTGTAGAAACCTTAAAACTTATTTTTAAAATGCAGTATCTCTCCTCAAAAGGAGTTGCTCCACTGACGATGGTCACAAAATTATTTTTTAAATTGTGATTTTTACTTAAACTAATAACCAGCTTACATTTGAGCAATATGTAGATATTCTTTTACCTGATTCTGAAGAGTCCAAGCGTGGCTCGGCTAAAAGCAGAGCAGAAAAACAAGCAAAGAAACCAAGTTGCTGACCAGTCACTGTTGTCCAGTTGCTCTGACCACTTTCCTGCCTTCTCCACTGACTCTCCCCCTCCTCCTCCTGTTCTCCAAAGTCTGCAACACCCAGCTCCAATAACCCATGACCCACAGGAAGTAGACACAATGGACTGAAAATAACACATCACCTCCCCTGGCAACAAATGCCCACCACCCCCTGAAACACACGGCCCTCTGCAATACAGAACACCTTGGAGAGGCCGGCTTAAGATAGGTGAGAAGAACCAAAAATATCTCCCCCTGCTCAACAGGCGGTTCCGCATGCCAAAGCGGGTTTTGTCCCACTGTCAGTTCATAGTTTGCTTAAATCTTTCTGCAATTTTCAGGACAATTTTTAAAGACCATAAAATGTACATCTTAAAATTGACATTTGTGTTAATTTGACATTATTTTTAAGTTTAAGAGCTAAATAGATTTTTGGAAAATAGGTCAACTTAAAAACAATGTGTTTGACTTTACAGATGTGTTTCTTTTGACTGGAAGCAATAATAATGTTTTGGCAACTTCTGATGGAGAATTTGTAAAGGAAGCTAAAGATTAGGGTGATTGAAATGAGGCCTTCCAGTCTCAAAAACTGGAGCTCATCATCAAAGATCGATCATCAAACAGGAAAAAAGCTGATAAGCCAAATCTGCCAAGGGTATGAATAGTTTTGGGTGTAACTTTATTCACTTTACTTAACAGCTTAAAATACTTAGCAATTAAAATTAAATATAAGTGTCGGTTTACCTTGTTTTGTTGTTTGAGGTAATTGCTTTAGTATAGTAGAGTAAACCAAACTTTGAAATTTGACCTTTTCACCTCTGACCCTCTCCTTTCCTACAGAACCTAAACGATCTGTTAGAAATCATTATTATATTGTCATTATTAATAGGAAAAATTACAAGAAAGTCTACAAATTACAGCACTTTTTTCTGACATTCCAAGCTATTGCATCATTTTCTTTATACAACTGCCTATTTTACTAGATGAGACACCAAATATACCTCAATATGCATTAATACGTCTTGGCACTACTACATAAGTAAATATCTAGTATTGCTCATCTCCACAGTTGGGAGAACAGCCAATCAGCAACAAGGACAATGAATGGAGCTCCTCAATTGGCTCCTTTGCAAGCACCAGCCAATGGCATGTCAAGGTATTCCCAAGCTGCATTTTCTTTCAGATACTTTAGATAACCTCTATGAAAGAAGTCTGCAAACAGGCAAATTTTCCACAAATATTCTGAGTAATGTTCCTCAGAAGAAAAATAATCTGCCAATACCAAACTACAAATATAAAGAGGTTCATTGTAGATCATGCAACAAGAATGTTATGATTTCTGATGTCGAACCAAACTACAATCAGCCTGATTCAAAATCTGATTTCTGTAGTGAGTTTGCAGGAAAATCTAAATGTTGCGTGAGAAATTATTTTTCTGTTTACTGCCCTGAATCATGAGCTTTACCACTTTGTTACGAGATAACACCTTACCCAACATGCAGAACAAACGAAGCACATTTTACAAAGCATCACATATTCTAGTCTTCTAAATTTAATTTGCTAGGCCCTGCAGGGAAACCTCACACGTTTAAATTAATCTGAAATAGTTCATAAATAATAATAAAAACAAATAGTATAAGTATTCAGTGATGAATGCATATGCTTTTGTTCCAGTTCACAATATACAGATCCAAAGTGGTCCTCTCTGCTTTCTGCAGGCGTGGATCACTGCATAGTGAGAAGGATGACTCTACAGTCAGGCGTAAAAACCATCTGCGGGAGAGTGTGGGTGCATGTGTGTTAATGTGTGAATGCGCTGCTTACTTGTTACAGTATGTTAATATTCTTTTCTCTCTGATCAACCCACAGAAAGAGTGTTTTTCTTACAGCGTTGTACCGTCTTGGGCTTCACTGCAGGTGCATCAAACCCTATCATGGTCCATGAAGTGAGCAACAGCAGTCTAATCCAATCACTCCAATGAAAATTATTCAAAATCACATTAAGTGGCCACTGAGAGGTTGCTTCGGACATGATCTGATTAGCAGCTCTCTTGCAAGAGTCAGTCCATGAGGAAATGGCTTGAGATACTGAGCATATAATAAGGAAATGGACTCTGATAACATATCTGTGCAGCAATAAAAAAGTGGTGCCTGGCTGCTCAGCAAAAGATCAGCCTTCAGTAGCTTTCAGGTTCCTTGCAACATGATGTGGATTGACAATATTCAAAAAGGAGGGCTGGAATTTTACTGCATTAATTTAGATTAATTATGAATATTTTGATGTGTTAAACATTTTCACTGACTTAGTCACTTTTTTTGTTCTTCAATATGCAAAAGTCCCACCCGGAACCTTTGTATTCACATGTTTCCGGTACCCCCATAAATCTGATGCAGAAACTACATCCGCAAACAGTGAAGGACAACAAAGCCGCTCCCTCTTGGCCCATTGGGATTTAATCTTTCACAGCTCCTCCTCAGGGATGCAGTTTCTGAGCTTCTGCCTCACTGAGCAACCATCCCTAACTCAGCTCCTTCAGACTAGCCAGCAGCAATTAGCAAACATCTGGTGGAACTGCACGTCTTCTGAGCTCATTATACGAGCTACTTCTCAGTAAAATGCTGGTAAAATGTTATTTGAAATACATAGCATGTTTGTAACAACTGAAGTTTTAATTGTGATTTAAAATTGTACTATGTGCCTGTAAAATACATAATACGGCCTTTAGATATATTTGTTGTTGAGCTCTTTTGTGTATCTATTCAAAAAATTTCAATTCCAAAAAATGTTTTGGAATCGAATATGTTAATTTTATCAATACATGGTTTTCAATTAAAATGCAGTTAATTAATTACAGATACTGCAATTAAGTCGGTTGAAAATTTTAATACAATAGAATGGCTTAAATCAAAGCATAATGTCTAAATGACCTAGTCAAAGTCCCAGCCTAAATCTGAATGAGAAGATTTAAAAACTTCTGTTTGTAGATGCTCGTCATCTAAACTGACTGACTTTAAGCTATAAGAAGTTTCAGTCTGTAAATGTGCAAAGCCAATGTACAGCTGTACAATTTTTCATTCTACTTTCAAAATAATGTCAAGTTGTTAAGTCATTTAAAATTTCAATTTAAAAAACTTCTGGTGCTTTAAAATGATCAAAGATTGCAGAAGTGTGATTGCTTTTGCAGGGCCCTGCAGTTGTTCTCCTGTGTAAATGATTCTTCAACAAAGCTTCCAGTCGTGCTGCTGTATGTCCCATGCTAGGTGTTGTGTCTTAAGAGCAGAGCTGCCTGCATGCCTGGGCTTGTCTCCCGGCCAAATTAAGCGGCACGCCTCCATTTAAAACCAGTCCCTTGAAACTGGCGCACACCTCCACTCTCTGGTGTCGCATTCAGATGATACTGCTTCACTTTCAGCTGAGAGTGAGTGTGTGTAGTGTCAACACATGCCTTGGAAGTCATGCCCTGCATATGCGCTCCTGAGTTGTTTCACCGTACGCTGATTCACAGCCACTGAGGAACTTGTGGAATTTCTCAAACGTATCACAAGCAGAAAGGAATGCTGAATTGTTTCTGCAGCTAAACTATTACTTCACATTGTCCCTACATCATGTCCTTACTTCTCAACTGGCTTCTGTGGGTGTGTGCCTGCACACCTGTGGATTCTGATGGCCCCATTTCTTAAAATAAATGTTAATTTACTCCCGTTTAAGTCTACATATTAACATAAAAAAATATTAAAATGTGATTTTCTTTGCAGATTTTTTCCATCTTTTTATAGGTCCATTGCAGCAAGGTGTGTAGGATTATACTCACAATACAAGATTTAAAGGTTTTTGAGAAAATCAAGAAACTTGATTTTTGATTCCATGCGTTTAGTTTGGAATATTAAAAGTCTGGCTTCATTAATAAATACAGCAGTTTTGATCATTTTATCAAAACGTGGTGCTCCTTGCGTGAAATAAAAGAACTTAAAATGGATAATTTTGCATTTCCACAACCAGAACCAAAATCTCAAACCGTAAGCTGCATCTTAAAGAGAACATGTTCATTCCCTGTAAAAACATTTTAAATTATAAAATATAATACAGCTATATAAACCCTGAATACACTGCATTTATAAAACTAGCAAGGTGATATTTATTGCTTTTATTTTCAATATTTATATGTGCAGACGTGGAATGTTGTATCAGTTGTTTCATTTTTACCACTAATCTAACTTAATTAGGCCTCACTGTCATTAAAAAGTTTCTATAAATGCAACATAATTTACTCCATCTTATGGCCTCTATCTCAGTGTTTCCCATCCCTGGTCCTCAAAGCTCACTGTCCTACATGTTTTAGAGGTTTCCCTGCTTTAATGTGCCTGATTCAACTGAATGCAGTTCAACAAACGCCTGTTAATCAGTCATCAATTGAAATCAGCTGGACTAAAGCAAGGAAATACCTAAAACATGCAGGGCAGTGAGCCTTGAGGACCAGGGTTGGGAAACACTGCTCTAGGGCACATAAACATTTTTAAAAACTACATAGAAAAGAAAATGTATTTATTGGTAGATGAAGACAGTTTTCTCTCAGGTGTTTCGGTAAACTTAAACATGCAGAATAAATCTTTCATGCATTGTTTTCATATTTTCCGTCTTTCATCTTGATTTTACTGAAAATCTGATCAAATACAAACTATTAATCAGGATGTCTTCTGGTTTGATTGTTTCTTTGACAAAAGATAAAAACAGAGCGTCTCTCTGGCTAATGCGTTAGAAAAACATTATGATTCCTCTCTGACTATAACTGATGGGAGCTGATGCTGAAAATCATTCCCAGACTCAATGTTCTCAATTAGGCTTTTTCATACAGTGCTCTATTCAATCAGCACACTCTGAGGACGGTTTGTACGTACAGATGGCAGCCTACAAAGAGCCATGGGAACTAAAGCTGTGCTACAGATAAAAGAATCTCAGCTGACATCAAGACATGTTCCTCCCTGAAACAAAGTTTATTACATTCCCACAGTTTTTCCTATTGCATTTCCATCTATGTATCTAGCAGGTCACGCTTTGTTCCTCCACAACCTTGACATTTTCATACAGAACCTTTTTTTCTTTCCCTTTGGTCACATGCACTTGCCAAAGCTACATCCTTAAAATGCAACACATTCCTCTGGCATGGCAGACTAGGCTCACATGATCACAAGGTTCCTTCACTGCTGACAAGGCAAACTCGCACAATCTTCCTTCAAGTCATTTAGGAGCTATGCATAACCTGGAGCATAAAGGACAAAGAAGTTAAATATTTTTGTCAAAGCAATTTTCCTTTATTATGTAGAAATAAACTAAAAGCCACCAGTCATTCTGGCAGACTAGGCAACAAAAACCCAAATGAACTTCAAACACTACCAAAATCCCGTCATAATGTACTTATAGCCGTCAGTTATTAAAATTATGACATATTCAATTGGGCTTAATTTTCATCCAGTTTAATTAGTATTCAACAAGCTGAACAGAGGCCACATTAAGCTGTAACACATCAAGCGGATGAATATAAGTAACTTTTTCCCCACTATGACAAAAACAAAAACACTATGGCCCCAGTAACTACATACAACAATTAAATTAAACACTTGCACTTGAATTATGAACAACTCACCTGCTGTGGCCTGAACGTGCAAACTCACAACTTCGTCCTGGCCTGCATGAGGAAGACCATACAGACCAAACTGCGCACCTGCTTGTGTGTAATCAAATATCTCAGGGTTTTGATGTTGATCTAGAGAATAAGTCTGTGCTTTGCTGTCACACTGGACACTGGAATTACAAGCAATGCGTCAGGCAAAGTTTTTTAATCATATTTTTGCAATTTAAAAGATGAGAGGTCAGCAAGACTTTCTGAACGAGGGAGTCTCCTGATACCATAAGCACTTCAGAGGTTCAGAAGGAGAAAATCCCACAGCATGCTCCTTCTGCACCAGATATACTTCAAGGGATACACCATAATATGCATAAACACGTTCAGTGGGAAACATCTTGGCACTACTGCAGAATATTCCAGGTCTTTATCTTTGCTCTTGGAGGGACAGTCAATCAGTGCCAAGGAAAATTAATGTTACTCCTGGATTGGCTGCTTTGCAAACCTCAACCAATAGACAATCAAGAAGGTTTGCATCTAGGTATTTTAGCTTTGCAGGCTGCATATCAATATGTTATATAGAGAAACCTGTGAATAGGAGAATTTTCTGCAAATATTTAGGAGTTATATTCCACAAAGAAACCTGTAAATATGCCATCACGCATAGGTTGCAAATATTATGACGATATCAGTTGCAGAGTATGCCTACTTTTTCTTTCCCCTTTTTCACCTGTGGTTCCATCACTCTGTGACCTTTAGCATTTTGGATGATGTAAATTGTGTTCCCTGGGAGCATCTGGTCCAAAGGGCTAAATATATATTGGAATATAGTAGCTGACAATTATTGCACTCCAGTTTTTTACGATATGAATAGTGAACACACCGATATTGCAATACATGCAATATATTGTGAACCCTTATCTAAAGATACAACTAAAACCATCACAAGGAATCCCCAGTTACTCCATCAGTCATCTTTGCTGTCTGACAACCTACAAACCACTTGTACTCCAAAATATACTGAGAACAGAGAAGTTTGTTCTCTCTCCAAGGGCTGCTAGAACATGAACAGGGCACTTCAGACTTCAAGAATTAAATTTTCTTGGTAGTCCTCATAGGTTTTTCACACTGCAGCACACAACCTTTCCATTTCTCAGATAAAAACACTGAATATACCTCAAGAACTAGCTGTAAGAAGAGAAAACTTTTTTCTGTTCTTTTGGGTTATTTATTGGCCTTTAGTTTAGTGTTTAAAAGCTTCAAGTTTAATATGAGACAGGTTGGCCAAATTAGTTTCAGTATAGGCATGATGGGAGTTTCATTTATGTTTGTTCAGTTTTAGGAAATTTTACTAAGGGGTTTGTTCTTAGGAACAATTTGTTACCAAGTTAGAAAAATACAATATAATGACACAATAATTAATCAGCTTTCAGTTATGTTGACAGAAAAAAGGACGAGGATGACTTACAAATGTGTGATACTGGTAATATTGCATTAGTGCAATAATAGTTTGAAAAAACTCCCAGCTGTCAAACTGACTGGTAGTTTTAGCAAAATAAAACCAAAATAAATTATATCACAACCTTGACCTCTTCTAAAAATTAATGTGATAGTTTGTAAGTTTTTATCCAGCCAGTGAGTTTGTAGAGTTTTAATAATAAAGAATACAATCTTTCAAAATTGCCTATTATCTTCTTGCTTCGTTTACCACCTGTAACCTAATCCACTCATCAAAATGCCTCATAACTCCCTTCAATACTTCAAACATCTGAAATGCAACACAGTAAAGGAACCACATTTTGCTATAAATCTTCACCTGGTTAATTAAGTTTAGTCCTTTGAGATCAGAAGAAGAAAAAAAAATAGAGAAAGAGCGGTGTTTCATAAATTCACCGAACAGCGTTTCAATGTCAAATAAAGAAATCTAACCCACCTTTGAGTCTTACCACAAGTGACTCCTCACAGTCCCATTTGTTGAATGTTATGGAAAAATTAAGGAAGGTATTCCAGTTTTCCAGGACATGTCAAGAAAAAGAGCAAAACATAGGAAGCGGCGGACATGTGAAAGTTCCTTGGAATGCCGGCAAAAAGAAAGAGAGGTCCTCACAGCTTCCAGTCAGTCCCCAAAATGATTCGTCTCAGAGAGCAGGGGTCTCTGCTGCATCTCTTTGCTTTTCTCAGTGTGGGGGTGAGTGTGTGTGTGTGTGTGTGTGTGTGTGTGTGTGTGTGTGTGTGTGTGTGTGTGTGTGTGTGTGTGTGTGTGTGTGTACATGTCCTCTGGCTGATGGCCAGGACAAAGATATCTCACTGAGCCATAGTAGCTCTAATGCAATAAGGGACTGTGGCCAAAACATGACCAGAACCTCTTCTCTTTATCAGCCTGTTTCTTTCATCTTAGTATTGGGCCTTTCAAAGCAAAAAGACATATTAAAAAAAAACAAAAAGAGAAACAAATGGCTGTTAGACGGGAATGAATCTCATTTTACCGAAAACTGTCTGCGTCACGATTACTTGGGAAATAACGCAAGATGGTAACAATATTTCACAGCTAGTCGTAATATAGACACCCCCGAAATCCCCGGCCAGGTTGGGATAAACATGGACATGTACTGACGCTCACAGCAGAGCAGGTGAAGAGGGGCAAAAAGTACCATGACAGCAGTGGGCTATATTAAGGGGCTGTGGGCATAGCAGCTAGGGTCAGATCACATAGTACTACATGACAAGAATGCCTGCTGTGTGTGTGGGGGGTGTGTGTGTGTTTAAATTGAGAGGTGACCTGATAAATGTGGATATAGGTACCTCACAAAAAATGTTATATCATGAAAAAGTTAAATGTTTTTCGTCATTTCAGAAAGTGAAACTCAATTTGTTACCCATAGTAGGGGTGGGCAATATGGACTTACGATATTTTGTGGACCATTGTAATAAAAGTAACAATAAAAATTGCTTCTTTTTTAAGTAACTGTATGGCTCTGACTGCATCACAGCATTTATAGCCCCACAAACACAAATATATTCCCATTTTCAATAGTCTTCGCTACATAAAGTGTGATTTATATCACTAAGCGGCACACCGCAACAAAATTTAACCATATTTTCAATCTTATTAATATTTATTGATCCTCTTGTTGAACACTGGAGAAAATAGTGAAATTGACAATCCTGACAAGTTTGGGGGAATTTTAAGAATTAATTGGAATTTATCATGACAAGGATAAATCAAATTCTTATTATAAGAAATTTAGCATGATAAATGATACATTAATAAATATACACCCCTAACGGACTTCAATATTTCAAGCCTTTATTTCTTGTCATTTTGAATATTAGACTTACAGATAATAGGAACCTAAAGTTCGGTCCGTCGCAAATTTCTACATTCAATGGCAGCCTAATGCAACTAATTGGTCATTTTTCCATTTTAAACCCAACTGCAATATTTACAGTGGAAATAATATTTGTTTGTTTTTTTTATGTATTTTAACCAAACAAATAACATATTAAGGACTCATTTAAAAACCTTGAGGAAACACCATGATACTGCAAAGTTGTACTATTTTAGCCCAACAGGAATCTCATTTCAGTTCATGCTGAAATATATCTTCAGATAATCGTCTAATTATTTAGCTTTGTTTTTGTTACACTTGCAATAATTCTATCCTATTTCTAAACGACTTGTGCTTAAAAATCAAAACACGTGTTCTGGATTTAACCGCCGTCTCTGTGTTCAGAGTTCAGACAGCCTCCTGTTGGGAAGTAAAAAGATTTTCAATCTGGAAGAACTGGTCCACCCATAAGTCTTTGTTGAAACTCCTGAATGACCACAAACAAGCTCTTCTGCCTGAGAGGAATGAGGAGAAAACCTTCAGTAATACGTTACATAGGTGAGACATTCAAGGAGCATGCAACTCTTCCGTGAGTCAGTAATAACTGACACTTTTTTGTTTCCCGCTTGTAAAATGGCTTCAGGTAAAATAGCTTGGATGCCTACAAGAAAAGGCTTAAAATAAGCCACTTACATTGCATCATGAGAATTAAACTACTTGTTGGAGCATGTGATCACTGCAAAACAAAATCTTGAGACCATTTTCAAGTACAATAATGGTACTAGCATAACAATGGAAGTACGCCCTTCCAGAGAGCAATAAACTTATTTAACACTGGCACTGGAAGGCATTTTAAATGTAGAAAATAAACAAAACAACCAAAAAAAAAAGTCTTTGGTAGAATGATATGAAATAAACAAGTGAAAATTATCTAGCACGTTTTATTTTATCAAGTGATTAAATGATTTATTGCTTATTGTGACAGGCTTGATCTGAGTACACTTGAAATAGGACAAAACTAATTTACAAGTAACTTTTTGTGACGATATAAGTGCTTGTTTTAAGTCAATAATTTTTTAAAATATAAAAAGTACTAATTCCACTGGCAGATTATTTCACCTGCAAGATTTTTTTCACGCTATAGGTGAAAAATATCTGCCAGTGGAACTAGTACTTTTTATAAATATTCAAAAGTAACAAAAGTATATCTGTCTGAAAAATTACTTGTATGTTAGTGTTGTCTTTTTTCAAGTGTATTACGATATTTGCACTAGGAACTAGACCAAAAATACTTGGTAAGATTTTATGTTTTTGCACTGATGGAGGTAAATGTTGAAAAAAAATGTATTCTGCAAAACCCCTACAGTGAACAGAAGACCACAAAGGCAGAACTAATATAAGTGAAGGAGTAAGGGACCCTTCCTCTTTCTCTCTCCCTCTCTTCACTCGCCATCTGGTAGCCATCAGCGGCTCACACAGGAAGGGGCGGCCATGCCTTTCTGGGGCGCCAGGGAGCGGCTCCTCTTCCCTCTTGGTGTTAAAAGAATCAACAATTGCCAGAGGATTGCAATGCAGAGCAGCGCAGGGCAGGGCAGCGAAGTCCGGCCCATCGCAGCCTAAACTAAAACAGTCGGCGGCGGCAATGAGGGACCAGGCACTCACAACCCTGCAGCCCAGCAAAGAGCAGCACAGAGCAGCCTCACATTCCTGCCGCCTCAGTCTGCCAAGAAGCACTGGGAAGGGAGAGAACAGAGAGCTGTTCTCTGCAGGCCGCCTCATGGTGCTGCATTGAGAAGCACTCATCTCTTTTGTCCCCGTTGCTTTTTGTTTGCACCTTCTATAGTTATTAATTGCAGTCCTGGCAGAGTCATCGGTTATTTCCATGCAATTATTTACTATTAATCTACACTGCATGAATCAGTTAAAAGAATGTTATTACAGATCTGACAAGTGATTATTTTACATTTCTGAAATAACATGGATGCCAATCTGATGGCAGGTCTTGCAGCGCGGTTAGTGCCCACCATCTTTGGCCATCTGTGTTCTCATACTGGTCCTGTTTTAAGTCTACAACTACACTCTGGAAATAGAAAGCACTCTTATGACACACACTATTTTTACTTCTTGTGTCATTAGTTGACAAGCTGGAACATGAAATAAGCTGAACCCTGCATGAAACCTTTGATCACATTAGTTCACAGTATGAGAGAATAATCCAGAGCAGTGAAACAGGAAAAAAAAAAACGCTGAACGTTGCAGAGCAGTTCTTAGTTTCTGCTTTTAATTATACCTGCACTTGAAACTGTTCAACTTGGCAAAGTACCAAATACTGGTGGAGAGAGGAATTATTTTAGATGGTAACTGATTTCTAATAAAAGAGAAGGCTAAAGTCAGCTAGCCAAACATCCAGATGCAAAGGAACACTGCAGCGGCAGCACTGTACACAGCTTTGTGGACTTGCCACACGGGACTGTAAACAGCTGCACCAGGAAGCAGAGTCAACTGTTCACAAACATCCCAAAGTTAACCTTTACCTTCCAGTTCACTACATCACTAATCCACTAGCAAACAAATTCCAACACAAGAAGCCCACAATACCTTGGTTATAAGAGAAATTGGGCATAATTAAAACTAAAACTTCAGTTTAATCAGCAAAATTTATCTTGGCAGCTTGATTTTTTTTTTTTTACATATAAAATAATCACACTCTGAAACTTCAGGTTCAAGATGTAAAATGTCTAAATTGAGCTGCCAAATAGATTAGATGTAAACAAATATATTAGAATAAATGATTTAAGTCACAGTTTTTCAAAGTCCTCAGAAACTTGGAGAGATGAGGAAAAGAAAAGTAAAAATAAAATGTTTAATCATAAATTTTCAATTGGAACGTTATAAAAAAATTTTTATTTAGTTATTTATTGTAAAATATAAGTTAAATGGGCAGTAACACGGATTTTCCAGGCATATAGTTGCATTTTATAGCACAATCAAGTAATTGTTAAGTACAATTAAGTAACGTTAAGTTGTTTTAAAATTGCTATATATAGCAAATATGACTAATTTAGAAATTGGGCCTCTGTCTCTTTAAAAACTTCTGCCCTTTCTGAAACTCCGTCTTTAGGACGTGATCACAACATCGCACCTCTATTAACCCTATAACAATGTCTTTACCACCTTTTCACTCAGAAATTGTTTGTATAATGAGCTCAGCAATTCCACTAGGTGTTTGCTAATTGCTGCTGGATAGTCTGAAGGAGCTGAGAGGCTAAGTCACATGGGAGGGGTGAACATATGGAAAAGTTTTTGACGGCTAAAAAGACAGAAGAAACGGTCTGGGATCTATGCTCTGGAGGACATCGTCAAGAAAATCCTAAGAACTGATGACCAACTAAACTTAGAAGGTATGAGGCAACATTTACGCTAAACAAATGTAATAATTATTCAATAGTGAATAAAAGAAAATAAAAGAGGGGAAAAAAACATTCTAAAAGTCAATGTTTCTTTACTTATTTTGTAGCACTGTCTGTTGGTTTGAAAAGCGGTTTCTGACGAGAAGCTAATGAAACATTGAAACCGTGATTCATGCTCTGTGGATGCTTTGTTCAGCAGGAACTTTGAAATTAGTCAGAGTTGATGGTAAGATTGAGTTAAATACAGGACAATCCTGGGAGCCAACCTGTTGGAGGCTTTAAACTGGGGTGGAGGTTCACCTTCCTGCAGGACAACAATCCCAAACATACAGCCACAGAATCTGTGTAAAAACGCAAGGAGTGTCATTTGTAAATGTTTTCCATGCAATCTGGGTGGGCTTGGGCTATTTGGTAATTCAGTGTGCAGATGAGCTCAGCTGGTGGAAATTTAGCACAAAAGACCTGCAGCTCTGACTGCAGTGAATGGTTGTTTTAAAAAGTATTGAGTCAGAGAGGCTCTGCTTCTTAAAACAATCTCTCTCTGACCGATTTTCTAACCAATAAGGCCAAACAGATCTAAAGAGGAGTGGCAAAAGCAAGTGAGGTGGATTAGCAGTGCTCGCCAACAACTGCTGGAATATTGTCTTGGTTGCCAGGAAATTGAGCTGTTAACATGACATAACCATGAGATGGTCAGATAGCAACAATCTTCAGTGAGAGGCTTTTTTAGATTCATGCAAAACTGACTGCTACTTAAGATTCTTAGATAATACGAGCTACTGTACTTATAACAACATTTATTTTCTTTTTGGGATAAATATTGAACTGAATTTATGTGGTTTTTAGGAGTATTTAAGTAGAGGCATCTGAATATAGCAGTAAGCCACATTTTTCTGATTTGTTCTTTTCTTCATGATTATGCATAAATTTGCGTTTCTCAAAAATGCAACAAAGTTTGTGGCTAATGCAAAATGCGGAAGGGTGCAAATACTTTTTGTAGAATATAGCTATGAATACAAAATCAAATGCAACCTACTATTAGATGAACATAAACAGTTTTATTTAATTTCACAAAGCAAAAGTGCAAAAATGTCTTGCAATGCAATTTTAGAAACAGATCCTTCTGAGTTGACTTTTATCAAATTTAAGCTGTGATTAGCGAACCACTAATGTGATTATGTGCAACTCTTGTCTTGCAAAATATAAGCAAACCTGGGTGTTATTATTCAGTAGCCATGTTTCGCTGCAGTTACCCTGCAACAAAAGACTGCTTTGACACCCTTCTATGTGCTACCGCTTCTCCTGAGGGCTTTCTCAAATTGAGTGCTTTGTTTTCAAGGGTTTGTTTGTCTTTCTGAGGCAATGACATGATTTCTGGCTTATTCCACTATAAATATCCAAACAAAAATGCAGACGCGCCACAAACATGTTGACTTTTGTCCAAAGAGCACGTCAGGACAGACAAAGCTTTGTAGTTGGAGAAAACAGACATTCTACTAATGCAGCTTTCAGAAATTTTTGTATTATCTTTAAAATTTCTTCTAAAAATCAAGTGTACAACTTCACCTTCACATTCTCACCTTTGAACTGGTTTGGTTACCAGTGTGGTTGCTGTGAAACTGATCCACACACACAGGTATAACACAGTGACAATAGCCTGTTGTCAGGGATAAAAGTGGACTGTGGAAACAGCAGAACTAATATCAATTTTTAATGGTCATTTGTTTGTAATGGATATTAAATTATTAATGGCATGTGCAATCCATTTTCAAGCTGTGGCAGATCACAGCAGCAATTTGAAAACAGAGTGCTGCCCACAATCCCGAGGACACTGTGCAATAATATTACCTCGTTAGCCTAAGAGGCTAATGCCACACAAGTACCCCTCTGTTACAATCCGTCCAGGTTGCTTGTTTGTTTGTCTCTTGAAGCACGCGGGGTGCAGGGTGGTGGCGGTGGGGGGTTCAACAGAAACCGTTTGTTCTCTGTTCCACTTGCTAAGCAGATTTAATGAATCCTCTACTTAATCGAAGAGCTGGGCCTTTGTTTCGCTTTGGCCGTGCCGTCACATTTGTTGGGTAAAGGTTTCTCTGGCCAATTGTCGGAAAACGGCCGCCGTTTCATCCGGAGTGTAGCATGCGCTGTAAATTTGCTTTCGCCCTGCCGAGAGGCCTCATGGAGTTTGGTCCCTTGTCTCCGTTTACTGCCATCTGAGGAGGACCTCCGGGGTTCAATGTTTTCCTTCATCCGCTCGACCCCGAAGCCTCGCTTGCTCCCACTGAGGCCCTTTTAAGGGAGACAGAAACTCCACAACAAAGTCCGAACATGCTTCCAGTGGAGAAATATCAGGGAAATACAGAAGTTATACTGACTGAGTCAAGTTAGAAAGGCAATATTGAGAACATCTATGTTTTCCCTACAATATTTATAAGCAATAAAGGGGGCAAAGTATGACAAACATAACCTTTGAGTATGACAGTAAGCATGGGCCGGCATCAAGTTCTCACACTGACATAGGGGTCTGCAACTTGCTGTTCTTTAGATTTTCCACAATGACTCTCAGTAACTTAACTTTAACAAACTGAGTTTTTACTTAGTATTTGGGAATAATTGCCTATAAACCTTCACAAAAGATTTTTTTCTTAGAACTATTTCTTCCTTTTTTGTTATTACATAGAAACTTTTGATATAAACGTCATCTATCTTTTAGTAAAAGTTTCTTTTGTTTAAAAATAATACATTTCCTCTTGTAAATATGTTTTGAAAAGGTTAAGTTACATAGTCATAAGGTAACATTTGTGGCACAAGATGAGTTTTATTTAGCTGGACTGAGAGCAAAATGGGCCTTTTGGATTGCTAAGGTGGCATATATTACTATATTATCATATCATAAGGCAACAATTGTTCTTATTTTGAAGACTATTACACTTATAATCTAATTCAAAATATTTTTTAAATTAATGGCTTTCAAACTAACATATAGAATATTACACTGTATTACTGCCTTTTCCAAACAGGCAGATTTGTGTTTTTATGCAAATGGTACAACTGTTTAGCAACTGTCTTTCAGCCAGCCGACTACCACTGTGCAGCAACAGGTTGGGGAGGGACTGGAAATTCTAGTCATTCCAGAAATGTATCTCACGTCTCTCATCAAAAGGACTTTAAACCATAGGGAAAAAGGTATGCAGCTATATTTTTGTGATTTTAAAACTGTAAATATTTAAAATGTAAACAAACCAGCACATGTCACTGGACTGTGTCGGTGTGAGAGTGTGTACTTTTTCTGCAATTCAAAATTTGAATATTCTCCCAATCTGCCATTATTCTGGGTGGTGAAGAGCTGAAGAATCCCCACTATTGTGTTTTTATTTCCATCTGATTTCAGTCATTTAAAGCAACTCTGAAAGAGAAAGTTGAAAATCTTTCACATTTACTTTTTGTTTCAAGTAATCCCTCATCTCCAATTGGAAATAATTCAACTTAACTTCTAGTTTCTTGTAGATATCAGACCTTCCATCAATGTACACAAAATATATTTAATAAAAGCAAAAATGATGTTACATCTCCTCAGGATAAGTATTGAAAATGCTGAGTTAGCTCCTTCTCTTTGAGTCACGAGGTTTCTTTGATAGCCTCAATAAAGACGAACTAAAAGTGTTAGAAATAGTTTGTTTAGGGTTTTACAACAGAACATCTAAAAAAAAATTTGATTTCATGGTGTGAAAATTGAAAAGAGGAAAAAGGAAAACCAGACAGAGCTGCAACAAAATGGAAAAACCCAGGAGCATAAATAGTTGTGACAATCTGTGGCTGGGGAAAGACCAACATAACGCAGCGTCATGATAGATTTGAAACAAACATAAATGATCAGACAGTTTCATTCATCGATTCAGGTTTTTTTCCACCTGATTTGTTCTCTATGGGATCTGTACAAAACCTTGCAATAAAACCACTTGCAATAAGTGGTTGCGATATATATCTGTCCAAAAACAAAAACTCTTGTTGCCACTAAATGGAAAGTCTCACACGCGTCAAAATTTTCCTCATACTTTCAGAAAACCTCACTTAACTGCATTACTGTTACCTTATCAGATGCACCTTTGCTTGTCAGTTTATATAAAGAAAAATTTGCTGTACAGATACATTTGACGCGTCAACACTGAACAGGACACTGCCGCGGTTTATTTTGAGAAGCCCTGACTCATCACCACAATGAAAAAGGATGCAGAGTTACCATAAAAATGTTCATAATTAGGTAATAAACTCATCTAATCAGCCTTCATTCAGCAGTGATTTAAAACCTCTTCTGCATGCACACAACTATTTGATTTCAGGGGCACAAAAGAAAATGAACAAAGCAAAGTCACGCTGTCCTCAATGCTTATTTTGGAGCTGGCAAAACATATGGAGGTACATATGAAAAAGGAGGATCATGTAAATAGTCTTAACATTTTGAGGGAGTCATAAAACTCTAGTTTTTCTTTAAGAGCAGATGGAAGTTAATACATCAAATCTACCCAAAAAAATGGAAATAAATCTGATCCATGCAGTCAAGAGCCTTATAAACACATATTTTACTAAAATAAATAATCAGAGATGGTCAGTTGAAATCTGACTGCCGTGCTGATTGGCTGGTGTAGTTCTAATTTCGATGTCCATCACGTTACCATTACAAATTTAAACAATTGCCCAAATATCTTTACTTTTGTTTACTTTATAAAGCATTTGCCCTCTTTTTTGGACCAAATAATACTCAATGTCATGGCAGCTTAAACCTCCACATTAGCTGAAGTTATCTTATTAAGAAATAACCCAATTTGAATAAAATTATACAATAAGCACATTTTAAAAATGTAAAAATACATAAAATCCAGTCAAGATTGCTGATTTTACACCAAACAAAAGGGATACATCAGCTGCATTTTCATATAAAAACCAATGTGAGCCAGGAAGACTGCTGTATTAGTGCCAAACTCCCAATCAACATTACCATCCCAACCAACATTGAAGCAGGTAAAAAAGTATAACTTTCCTCCCTTGTTAAATCCTGAATTAGTTACAATTTTGCTACAATACCCTAGACACAATCTGAACATAAACATAAAAGAACATAAGAAGATAAGAACATAAAAATCTCAAATGAGCTAAAAAATCTTAGAGATGAATCATTGTCCAGATCAAAAACTATTTCTACGAGTTTTTGATCCCAGCAAACTACAGAGAGAAGCACAGCCAACTACATAACAGAGAAAACATGTGAGAGCGGCGAACATTCCCAGAGTGGCCTGCCAACAAAATTTCTTTAAGAGAACAAACACATCCAGGAGGTCACAAATAAGCCCAGAACAACATCTAGTTCACTTGCCCCAAAGGTCACTATTCCTGATGCAATAAAACAACTGGTGACCCAAAAGAAACAAAGGCTGATCTCGCATTTCCAATAAAACATCTTGATGACTGATTCTCAACATTTCAATGAAAATATTCTGAGTTGAACTATTTGGAAGGCGTGCACTGCATTACATCTTGGGTAAAACTAAGACAGGATTTCAGAAAACAAATTTATACATGGATGACTCCAACAGATTAAAGTAATGGGGTGGCTTAGTTAAAGTTGGCAAAGGTAAAGCTGATCTCAAACACTTAATGGCAGTTGTTGCCACAAACTGTCTGTAGATTTAAGGGGCAACTTCTTTTCTCTTTTTATTTTACATAGGGTTGCAGTATATTGTTTCAGCGTGACAAAAACTAAAACAGAATAAATCTGTAAGTAATATTTCAAGCCTTTGCTTATCATAATTTTAATGATTGAGCTTACAGATAACTCCAAATTAAATACCTCAAGTTTTGAAACTTTCATTTGTACATTTAAAATGTTACACAGAGGCTATATAATGGCTACACAATCATGGGGAAGACTGCTGACTTGACAAATGTCAGTATGGCAGTCGACGACTCCCTCCACAAGGAGGGGAAGTCACAGAAGGCCAACAAACAAAAAAGAAAAGCTGGTTTTTAACAAATTGCTTTATCCAAGCATATTTAAGGAAGATTAAGTGGAAGGAAAAACTGTGGTATGAAAGGTTGCACTAAAAACAGGAATAAATTCAGCCTGGAGAGGATTGTCCAGCAAAATTCAATCAACCTGAGCTAAAGAGCAAAAGAACTGGAGGATCCAAAAATCCTCTTTTTAGATTAAAATTAAGTTTGTATTTCATTTGGAAATAAAGGTTCCAGTATTTCAAGAAAGAGTGGAGAGGGTCATTATCCATGTTGCCTGGAGGCCGCTATATCCAACCAATTAGGACTTCCATTAAATTAAATTTCCATTAAATCTCAACAGAACCACAGGCTGATCCCCTCCATGCCACTCCGCCTTGATGCAGAAAGTCATGCAAAAGGACCCACAACCACACAATCAGCCAACAGAAATGAGGATACTTCACATTTCTGTTTAAAAAAAAAAAAAATCTTTTTTTTTTAATTTATTTATCATATGTAAAATTAACACATAAGAAATGAAGGCTTTTAAGAAAAAACTAACTATGTGTAATGAATCTATACATGAGTATCAATAACCATAATGAGCGACCAGAAGCTAGGGGAGCACCGATTGCAGTTTTCCGGCCGATCACCAATCTATAAAAAGTTTGACCCGCTTATGATGATTTTGGCTGACACATAATTTTTTTGCCTGGAAAATGACTAAATACAGCAAGAAAGTTTCTAAGTTGTCTGTGTGTTAGTCAGCCCACTTTCACAGCAAAGTAAACGCGGACAATAGTTGATTTCCAGACCTCTGCGGATAAGATTTGTGGAAAAGTATCAGACCGTGGTTGATTTTCCTAAATTAAGGAAATCTAAGTTGATGTACCTCTGCAACCTTACAAAACATATTCAGCTTTTTCATCATAGTATTTTTTTTAATATACCCAAATATGGAGGCAAAAACTTGGAACCTCATCCAGCCTTGTTTGAAATTCTTGCTGTTTTAAACTTTTCAGTTATTTCTCGGATTGTAAATACCGGAATGTTCAGGTGAATTGATGTTTTATTGTGTCAATTTCCTGAGTCACCAAGATCAACAAACACCTGCCTTAGTTAACAAAATGTTATTTTATCTTTCCCATGTTGCAGAGGAGCCATGCCATGTTTATGATGTTAAGGAGTATGTTTTTATTTCTTTTTGATGTGGGAAAGTTTTCCACTCTGAAAGAAGTAATTATTGAATGAATTCTACATTGATGTGCAAGATTATGTAATCAAAAATAGATTTATTTGCAGGTTTCTTAGGCAGCTTCATTGGCTTTGACAATACTGTGTATTTCAAAATATTGCTGTTTCCCCACAGTTTGAATTCTTTGTAAACTCATGGATGTTGGGAATGGGAGGCAAACACAGTTTACGCAAGAAGGAACAAAAACAATCTTTTAAAAAAAATCGAAATCAGGCTGTTGAATGTGCACAACAAGAGGCCTGCAAACATGTCTGTCATTTCGCTCCATGGTCTCCAGAGAAAAGCAGGCGAGATGCGGTCCCACAGGTTGATTTATCGCAACGTCACCAATAGGATATAAAGTGCACTTACGTAACGTCTCAACTTTTTTTCAGGAGGAGACTTTCGCAGCCAGCCTGAACACACCACCTCTCCCCCACTCATCTCTTCTCCCTGCGCGCCGGACTCCCAGCGGTCGGTGGCCGTTTGGCTTCGCCTGATCTGGGGAGTGTCTCCGTCCGCCTGGAGTAAACAGAAGAAAAAAGAAGAAGCACAGTGGTGTGATGAAAACAGGAGAGGAAAGAAAAAAAAGTTAAAAACGAAGCACTTTTCTTGTCTGTGGGAGTCACACAGACGCGGTCAATCCGTCTTTCCAAAAAGTCGACTCACCGACAGAGAGCAGGGTAGTTTCTCAGAAATGAACACAACAGATTCCCACTAGTTGTAGTCAAATCCACGCACTGTTTCCCACGCTCGGAGCGGGCGCAGTCCTCCTCCGTGTCGCTTTTTAGACGAAGATAAACGCTAATCCGCGTACTTTGAAACGCTGAGGCGACAAAACAACAAGGAGTCTAGTGAAGTTTTTCTGTTTGTTTGTTTTCTTAACTATAACGTTCCATGCTAATTCCATTCCACAGTGGAGCGAGAAATCCCAGTTGGCGAGGTCGGCTGCAAACGTCCCACAGCGTACCGCTGCATAATGCTCGATTTAAAGCGACCTTTGGACGTAAACACAGAGCTTACACCGAGCTTCGCTAGCAGTTTACTCCCATGGTTCCTTAATTGTGATTGACAGTCGGGCTAAAGTGTGTCTTTTCCCTAAACTCAAGTCTCCACTAGAACATGACTGTGTTAAGCTAGCTGACACTAAAGCAAGAGAGCCCGGAAGTTTGAATGTCGTGCTTTCAAGATAAAAGCACATCGTCAAAGGGTTCGATTAATATTTCCCTTCTTTGTCAAACTGTGTTGGCTAATATGAATCATCTAAGCAGCAAGTAATACAACAAAAGAAAGAAACTATTCAATACATAAACAAGGCTAAAGCAAAAATAACCATAACAATAGTAATAGGTAGATATATTAAAATGTATATATATATATATATATATATATATATATATATATATATATATATATATATATATATATATATATATATATATATATATATATTATAACCCGCTTTTCCGGATTCATAATCAACATAAACAGGATATTAAAATTATTGCATGCTACAAACATTAGAGAAGTTTTATAATAGATCCAATTTTAGAGCTGGTCTTTTTTCTCCTGGTCTGCATTTCAATATACTGCACTGATGAAATTATGTTTTAGCATTAAAAAAGAAAACTGAATGACTTCCTAAGAGGTATTTAACAGTAGAGACTCTTTTTTTATTTTGTACATGACTTCTTAACATCTGTTATTATTATTTTGGAAATCCCAATCGGAAGTTGCATTAAAGTCAAGCACTTTAACTTGACCTCGCTTTGAGATTTCTTCAGAGGACGAACTGGAGAGGCGGCAGCGTGCAAGGAAAACTGAAGACTTTAAAAACTATGGGACATGTAGTTCAGTGACTGCCTGTATTCTGCCACCGCCGCTTGAGTCTATATCATGGGAAAACTTCTTTTTGGTAATTAGGGCACGAGGTAACAGAGACAAGTCAGCTTTGTGCGAAAACACAAAACGGGATCCGGATAGTTTAAAAAGAAACAAAGAATGGCCCAACCTCTCTGGCACAGCCTCAGGTGTACCAGCAGAACCTTGCACGTCTAAACTACAATATCCACAATGCGGAGAGAAAAGCGCACGGTGACCCAGCGAGAACAATGCAATGATTGTTTTACTTTTGCAACATCTCTGTTGAAGTGAACCGTTTTGAGCACAACAGTTTTCACAATGCACTTGTAAAGTGGCTGACATGCAATTTCAAATAAACAAATTGACTTATCGGATCTATTTAAATAGCTACTTAGGAAATGCAAAGGGTACAGACTAAAAATGTAACCAAATATTATTCCGTTTCAACCGAGTGAACAAAATGACTTGACTTATTTATAAATGATCCAGTCCACTGCCAAAAGTCTGGTCCCGTCCCCTCTGACTGGTATCCAAGGAATGTTACTGGAATGCTATTGTTACAAGAACATCCACTGAAAGGACACAGCACTTCTTTAAATATTGTCATAATATAATATTGTGGTAAGCCTGAATAATAAGCACTTTTTGACACATCAGACATTCTGGTCAAATAAATGTATTTGACACAACAACGTGGCTGTATTTTTGTAGCATCAACAACAAATTGATATAAAATATAAAAAAATAAATACAACTTTTTAACATCAAACGTGTCTATAAAAAAATGATGTAAAAGATTTATATAGCAGAAAACCGGTCATACAAAATGATCACAAAGAAAAACCAGACGGCCTTAACAGCACTACTGTCTGCAGAGATTCAAATAAGTCAAGTTTAATAAAGACAAAAGTGACACAAAACACTGAACATGTTAAGAAAACTGGCTGCAAACACAAACTGAATATTAAAATAAAGAAGTAGAAGTTCAGCTGAGACGCAAATATTTGTTTCTGTATTTGTTCTGGGAACAAAGCCTTGTGTAGAAGCTGTTTCTACACTGCAAGGGGGCTATGTTCTTGTGATTTCCCAGTTCCCTTTTTCAGTCCCCGCTTTGTCTTTACCCACTTCCATTTGTGCAAAATAGTTTTTGCAGCCAAAGCAAAAAAAAAAAAGAAACAAAAAAAAGAGCAGAGAATCCAGAGGCTTGTTTTGACAAATCACACAAATCACAGTTCTGTTTTTCTTCTCTGAGCAGCTTGTTAACACGTACGGTGGCTGATTAGAACCATTTCTAATCCATGCTTTTGACTCATCCTAAAATAAAAGCCAAAGTAAATCAAGTTTAGAAAATTTTCTTTAGATCAGCAAGAGGAGACTATAAAGCTGAAGACGCAACAGGAAAAAATGAGTAATAGTTTAAAGGTAATTCTACTCATGCATACTGGAAAGGTTTGGGAGATATTACGTTTTGACATGAGTTGAAGAAAAAAAGGGCCAAAGACAGAAAAACAAACAAAAAATAATTAACTTAGCTAAAACAAAATTGCCATGAGAAGTTGTTTTTTTATGGTTACAGATGTTTTTATGGTTGTTCTTACTGGTTTTGAGAAGAAATAATTTGTCTGCAAATGTTTTAATTAATTTATTTATGACAGTGTTAATTTAAACTTTTTTGTTGTGAATGTTGCCACTCTTGACCAGGACTCTCTTGTAAAATCTCAATGGGATTTTACTGGCAAAAGAGAGATTAAATAAGTAAATGAAAATAAAATTTTAAAAAAATATTGAGCTGAGTAATCACCTTTTCCTGCAATGTTTGTGGAGGAAGTCAGACACCAAGTTTTATGTTGTTGGCCATCTGTGTTGTAAAGCATGTAGAGGGAAGCATCATGCTGAGGGAAGGGTTTTCTGCTGCTAAGACAGCTTGGGTTTGGTTGAGATGGAATAAAAAACAACAAAAAATAAAGCATTTCATGCCAAAAAAAACATGTTAGGTGACCTGAACAGAATCTGAACCTGGGTCTTGACCTGCTTATCTATAAGACAACGAGTGTAATCTTCCCACTGTGCAAAGAAGCATCAGCTGGAGGTCTCAGAATACCCTGCAGGAATCATATATCCGTTCTGTTTGCTGGGAGCAGAGGGATGCCTGGTTTAATTATATTGTTTCAAATTATTTTCAGGTAGATAATCTAAAATTATACAAAAATGCATGACTCATTCGTATATATACATTTTTATTGCATGAAACCTTTAAAACAACAAATGGCACACGCTGAAGAAATCCTAATTTTCTGAAAAACTTTCCATTCTGAGAAAAGGTTTGCAGCTTGTGATGCATCATAGAAGTAAGCAAAGTCCCAAAGCTGTGTTTAGAAGTAGAGGATAATAAAAAACACTTTATTACAGATCAGTTATTTTAGTTGTAGTTTTATAACACAGGAAATATTAGAAACACTGATCCCCCAATCAGGCATTTCAAAACATTTACATATTTCAAAGTAAAAATGTGCATTTAAAAACAAGGAAACCTTTTAAATTTGAACTATACAGGTACTTGAGCTATATTGTCTATTATTCATGGAGGATATACATGGACCGTATAAAAAGACAACTTTTTTTCTCACCGACATCAAATCAGACTAAACCGTTCCTCTTTTATTTTTGATATGTTTATATTATTTCCACTAAAATTATCAAAATTAAGGATTTTTTTTAAATAACACTTTTAATGCTTTCTTTAAAGTAATACATTTACAGCTACTAAAATTGTTTTGCCTTTAAAGTTTGTGAAAGCTCAACATTTAAATTTACAATTGGTGAAATGAGTCCTGTACAGACATGGGACTGAATAGCCATTCAGAGAGAAAGAAGTCAATACCCTAAAAATAACGTAAAAAGCCAGATTAAAGCCTACACATGCACTCAGGGGAAAGGACTTTAAATCTGGAAAAAACGCTTTTTTGATCAAATTAAGATGAAACTGTTAGCCATAATAATCATCACTAGATTTGAAGGGGAAAAAAGGTCAGTAAAAGGAGTGTAGACGTGGCAGCATCATGTTTGGTGGGACTGGTGCAATTTACAAAATAGACACCAAGTTAAAACTCTGGATGCAAACAGGTTTTCCAAATGCTTAATTAGTTTCACAGTGACTAAAGGACAATAAATCAATGAATTGGAGACTGCATCTCCAATTCATCTCCAAGTTACAAAGAAAATATGCAGATGGAATTGGAAATGTGGGTGTGAGAACAAAATTTACCAAACCGATTCAGACAAGTTCTGACAGGAGAAATGGGCAAAAATTCCAGCAAACTATGGTGAGAAGTTTGTGGAAGGAAATCAAGAATGTTGGAACCAATCATATGGTTAAAAAAAGCACTTTTACCAATTACTGGTAATAGGTATACATCTTTGAATAAAGTAAAATATATTTTATTCATTATTCTGCAATTTAGCAATTAGGAAAAATTTGTAATCCTGACTGACCTAGTAAAAAATCTATATAATTTAATGAAAAAAAAAAAAGTTGTCTTTTTATACTACTGTATATGTAAAGAGCTGGTTTCAGCTGCATTTAAAAATGTATTCTCCTGGATTTAAAAGTAAGAAATATAAATCATTAGATGATTAAAAAATGAAAAAAAAATGTATCCATCTCTTTGGGTGTAAGAAAACCAATAATCAGAGCCAGTTTCCTGATATTCAGTGTGTGAAAACATTTAAATTATAGCAGAGCTCTTCTTTTCTGTACAGTCAACCCCAGTTCATGTGGGTCTCCCTCTGAATTTTATTTCATTTTAGAAGACCAGTCTGCTAATGGTGTTGAATCCTCCTCCTCCTCCTCCTCCTCCTCCTCCAGATGGGCCACAGCTCCCTGGTGGGTTGTTGTCATCTGAACCGTTTGGCCTGAATGAGCAGGAAGACGAAGACGCCTGAAGAGCCTGGGTCCGAGCGCTGAGTTCCTGCTCCTGTTGATCGCCAAGGAGACAGACAAATATTTTACCAAGCTTAATTAAGTTTAAAACGCACCCTGGAAATACAGACAAATAAACTCTTTAAGAAACAGTGAAAGCCTTCCAAAGGACA